>NC_136428.1:421970284-423391784 GCF_052849685.1 Lactuca virosa | reverse complement strand
ATCGTCCAAGGCATGTTCCAGAAGGGGTCCATGGGCTGCTTAGGGCTTAAGCAGTCAAATTAGGGTTTCCTTGTTAGATAACCCTAATTGCCTACCTATTTAAAGAACCCTTGAGACCCAAAAACGTGGCTAACACTTGGATTAGGGTTTCTAGCCGTTTTTGGTGTCTACTCTCTCCTCCTTCTTCATCCAAGTTGCTTAGTGGTGTTTGTGACTCCATTAGAGGTGCAACACTTGAGGCACTAAGCTTTCTGAAGCCAAGGAATTGATTGTTATTGCTACATAACAATCAAGGTAAGATCTGAACCCTAGTTTATATGCTAATTTGATTAATTGTGTGCTAGATCTAGGGTTTATAAGTCTTGGAAGTATATTGCATGTTCAAAGTAGAAAAACTAGATCCAAGCAATTAGGGTTGCATGAACACCATTGGATTGATGTTATGCTCAAAACTCATCAATGGTATCAGAGCCTAGGTCGTTTTTCTATTGAATAGAAGCATAATTGAACTGCCAAAAATCAAAAATTCGAAAGTTTTTGATGTCTGGAGCAGGAACTCGACGAGTTCTATATGAACTCGACGATTTGGTAATGAACTCGACGAGTTCTATACTCAACTCGACGAGTTTTCGAGTCTGTTGCCGGATTTTTCGAATTTTTGAGCAGATTTTGCTAAGGATAATTGCCATAACTCGTTTTTATTGCCTAAAATCGATTTTTCATGTTTGGAATGTTTATCCTTGTCAAAATTAATGGATTTGGTTAAATATGGATAATATAGGATTATTATTAGATATATATTTGACCTAGTAAGTTTGAAAAGTTTCAATTTACACCCTTTAGGTTTAATAGTTTAAATTTGAACTTAAAAGTTTCTGTTTTTTGAAATTTAAATAGTTAAACCTTAATGTTTTGAAAGGTTTCAAAACTTGTCCTCGAGTTTTGGAATTTAAATTTTGATTAAAAGTTTAATTTTGAAATATTTAAATTCTAAACTCTAAGTTTGAAAAAGTTTCAAAACTTGCCCTCAAGTTTTGGATTTTAAAATTTAATTAAAAGTCTTAATTTGAAGTTTTTAAAATCTAAAACTCAAGTACTTTGAAAAGTTCAAATTACACCCTTATGGTTTTATTAATTAATTTAAGTGTATAATTAAAAGATTTAATAAATCCATAAAGTTTTGGTTTACATTTAATTAAATTAAAAGTATAATTTATTGGATTAAACCACCTAGTATTTTAAAAGTGTAAAATACACCCTATAATATATATAAAATTAAAAGTCTAATATTATATATATGTATGAGTAAACAGTCAGTCTTACCGTTAGTAGGCCTCATTCACGAAGCTGGTCTATAAGGGGTGTTTAAGGAAATTGCCTGTAAAATGGCGATTGAATGGGTATCCACTCTTACCCACCGCACTCTTGACTAGTGGAGGGTCGTTAGCCGAACGGGTAGGATAGGACGAAACCTTCCATTATAAGTATAATGAAGTACAAAGTAACTAAATGTTTTACAAATTCCCAAATCATAGTTACTTTAGGCAAAATGTGAAATTGTATGCTAATCCATGGAATTACACTTCGTACCCTTGTCGAAACGTTAGTGGAGCGTGTGTGGTTAACTGGCACACTAATTTGGGTTTGGCATTGGTGGCGAAGGGTGGCTCGATGTTTATCATAGATCAATGGAGCGTGTGTGGCTAACCGGCACATTGATTAGGTGATAGTAGCAATTGGGTGCACCACGTGATTCGTATGGTTATTCACACCTTGTTTGTGATCCTCGGCATCCCAGTCACAAACTTGAAGGGCATAGTCGAGATTAAACATGCCATTGAAAAGTTCAATGAATCTCAAAAGATCTAGGAGTTTCAATTCATTTAAAACTTAAACGTCTTTTTCGTTTTTCATGGTGGAAATTGGTAAATCGTCATTTACCTACCTTCAAATATTCTGCAACTAGATTACGGCATCCCTCTTCTAGGTTGTAGAATATTGTGTTGGATCCTAGCCTTGATGTTCCATTTGGGTGTTACATCAAGGATTCTTATCAACTAACTTGATTTTTTCTCCCGTTTTGTAGATGTCTGAATCTAACAATGGTCTTTCCAAATCCATTGGAACAAGCTTTCCAAATGAAGATGGCGCTCCAAGATACGATCAAGGAAATGAGAGTCATGCTTCACTTCCTCCACCTCCTCCAATTGTTCTCCCTGACCCACAAGTTCAATGGCTTGAAAAGTTCAAGATCACTCAATCCCTATTGGCAAGTAAGCACGAAGATGGGAAACCTGTGTGTGCACACGTCTTAGAGATGAAGTCACGCATTGATAGGTTAAGGATGTTGGGTGTCGGTATCTCAGAAATGTTGGCTGTTGAGTGGGTTCTTCAGTCACTTCCTGAATCATATAGTGAGTTCGTTAGAGAGTACTATATGATGGACCATGACGTGACCCTCATTGATTTGACCTATTTGCTTATAGCTGCTGAATCAAAAATGATTTGGCGTGCTGATCGAGCAAATTTGTCTGGCAAATCAAACTCCCAAACTTCAATGGACATTGAAAATGGTGACATTGGAAATCCAGAAAAGGCAAATTCTGAGATAGTTCCTTGTGCCATTCCAAAAGAGTCCATCTGCTTCTACTGCCAAGAGAAGGGGCATTGGAGACGAAGCTGCCCTGATTACCTGAGAGATCTAAGAGATGGGAGAGTCAAGACGTATGGCTCTACTTCAGGTAAAACCCATTAACTAACTCTATAAGTTCCTATTTTTTGATTCTTAATACATGATGTGATAAGATTACATTTTGATGTTTTGCAGGATCGAAGAAAAGAAAGGAAACTTAAGGAAGAAGCGTGCTGAATCTGATCACGAAGAAATGGATTTCGATCGCATGGATTCAAAGATCGGATTTTTGAGCTGCTACTTTAGAGTTAGGGTAGATTTCTAAGAAATATGTAATAGCATAGTTTTTCAGTTGAATTGCATTGTAAGGACAAAGTTTTTCCGCAATAAAATAAAATTTGTTTTTTTTGTCTTATTTATTTATCCTTGCAATGGCATGTATGAAAAATTGATGTTTGAATGTTTCTTCTATTAGCAATAATGGATTTGATTCTTAATTGTGTTATTTGTGGAAATGTCGAGAATTTACCAAATAGGGAGAGTTTCTCATCACCCAAGTTTCAATTGGACAGAAACTTGGAATCATGCAAACTGCATTGTGTGATGAATGAGAAACTTCATATTTAAAAAAATAGACTAATTCCTTGACAAAGTGTCAAGTGAAGGACTAAGAGATCGAGTACACTAGGTTGTGCGTCGAATAAGTCCACCACAAGAGTAATAAAGATATTCGTCATGATTTACTAAAGTTTAGTAAATATGGTTATACTTATAAGATTGAGTATAATTCTAAGTTGATTGAAAGAGTTTCAATCAATAGCAGAACGAATAAGAAGAATCTAGTAGGCAGAAAGATAAAAGTTTCTCTATTCTAAGAAGAAGGGAGAGTAACTTTTATTGTGTTTTATGAGAGGTCTTAATGATTAAGAACCATGTCTCAATTGATCCTCTAAGTGAGTCTTAGTGTAATTGCATGTATAAGAAGAGGAATCGAGAATTGTAGAAATGGTTAAATCAAGAAGTCAATCATACTTCGTTCCAATATCAAGTCTTAAAGTCTAAGATTGTGACTTGAGTGACAAGTCTTAAGAAGGTTTATGGCACTCATCAAATGTGGAATTTGGAAAAGTTTTCATATTCTTGCACATTTGAAATTGGTAAGTTGTGATGTCTTGGATAAGTCAAAGACCAACTAAGACCAATTGTGTGAAGTGTTAAGCTTGATAAGAAGCTACATTAACTCTTGAATTTTTGTTTGTCAAGAAATGTTTCTTGACAAGAGAACCTTATATGTCAAGGAGTCAGTGGGAGTCTTAATGGTCTTGAAAAGGTTCAAGAATAAATCAAGAATAAACCTAATTGATCATCACTAGCGCACGACTTGAGGTTTGTAACCTATCGTGGATGACAATTTTGTTTTCTGCGCTATTCCAGTTAAGTTAGTTATGCTTCTGAGTTCTATGAGTTCTCATCTGTATGCATAAAGGCAAGCACCTTGATCAATGGAAGGTACATTGATATGTAAGGGTGAGTTGCTAAACTACTTGGAAGACATGGTGGGCACTCGTGTTACCATGAGACAAGAAATCAAGATTGAGAAAGTTCAGTCCATATGTTTTTGGATTTGTCGCAAACCTTCGTTTTGGCAAATTCACATGGATAGGAACACATACACCATAAAATCTAAGTGACATAAGGTTTCCCTCCTTCATGAAAATGATTGTGAGGAAATGCTTTCACTAAGAGAGATTTTAAGAAGATAGCAATTGTGAAAATTGTATTCTCAAATTCGATTATGATTACGGCATCCCTCTTCATAGTTCGAGTTGTGAGATTTGGCAATTAGTTTGAGCATTTGGGACTTAGTTCTGAATTTGTCTAGACACACATATGGGCTTTCTAAGGCAAAGGTGTATGAGTTTAAGAAGCTTAGATAAAGGCTTATCAAAGCATCAAGTATTTAGAAATATGAACTTAAGGAATTCAATAAGCATTGTTTTCTGGAAGTTCAGATGTTTTCTAGATATATGTCAAAGCTAGTGGGAGCATAAGTGTTATGCTTGTATTGTAATAATCATCGTGTTAGTGGAAGCATGATTATTATTTCAAGTATTGCGAGTTAGCAATATTAATTATAGAAAACAAAGATTAACTTTGCAAAGCTGTAGGGGTTGAAAAGTTGTTTTGCTATAATTAAGGGAGAGAATATTATACTTCGTTTCAATATCTAAAGCTTAGATTGAAAATTTTTAATAAATTTAGTCAAAGGATATATAGTGTGTTCTCAAATTTCGATTATGATTACGACATCCCTCTTCATAGTTCGAATTGTGAGAACGTGACACAAAATATTATGGCAGAAGATTGATAAAGTATCATATCTTTATGTAAGACATTATGCATCGTGTCCCATACGCTTAGGGTATAGGATCGATTGAAAATGCTATAATATTTGACCATTCTAAAATTTTCCAAATGCCTAGGGCATTAAGAGGGAAAAGGACTAGAACTGGTTTTGACTAAAATAATTAAACAACTATCAAAGGAAAATCTAAGGTTCGCCAAGGAATTGTTGCTTGTGAGTAGTTGGAAGTATAGTACTGGATGGACTATATTGACATTATTATGAATAGATAAGATTCTATTAAGAATGAGTTGTCATATGGCAAATATGGAAATGTTTCCATTAATGGGAGTTGGATATTAAGAAATATGTCTAGATTAGAAACTTTTATGCGAGAAAGATGTTCAAAGGAATGTACTTTGAGTGAGAGACATCACATTTATATAATTGTTTTATGACAATTTCTGATAGAGTACTTTGTGATTTCATTGGCCAAGTCTTGGTGACTTTTGTGCTATGACTTTACGAAAGGATCGTTGCATAAAATGTTAGAATCTGACATATTCTAAAAGTGGCAAGAATTTGGTATTCTTACACTAATGATAAGGATTGGGGATTGTGAAATGAGTTTCATTGGAAAAGTTTTTCAATTGATCTATTTCACAAAGTATGGACCATAGGAAACCAAAGTGTGCATGCTTGGAGCATGGGACAATTGTGGTTATAATTCGAGTAATAAGTTGATTTTCTGAAACAGTAAGCAATGAATAATAGTAATCAATATGGTGTTTAAATAAAATTGTTTTATTTACGCTCAAAAGTTTTGGGGTCATATAGGATTAAGTATTATCGTTGTGTTTCATTTTGCATGTTTTTACTTCCAGAATAACTGGGTTATTCGAACCTCCACAGTCGGTCATACGTTGGAAGTAGGTATGAAGGAAGACTGTCATGAATCTGTCTGTAGGTTGTCTAAGTGGTTAGACATAGCACAAGTTTGCTGCAGAGTTCATGAGTGCTTTGATAAGATTAAAGTATTGGATTAAACCTATGCTCATTTGAATCACTTCATGGTTTTTCACATGAGTAATTGTGAGACGATAACATTGTATATTCTTGAAACCGAGACGTGTGAGTTGTTATTTGTTGGTCGGTTGCGCATTGATAATAAGAAAACGCACCAGTAACTTGGTGTTATAAAACTTATTGTTGTGTGTGATTTGATCAGTAAATGCAAGCAAGCATTTGAGTCGAAGTTTATCCATTCCTTTTACCCAAAGTGGGATAAAAGCGATATATGTGGGCCTCTCGATGATTTAGTGATGACACCCTAAGCGCTTGGCCAAGCCGGAACTAAGTTGTTGTGTTCAATTGTAGTCTGTTGTCAGTCGTCATAAATCGGAAGTCGAGAAACAATATAGAGAGAATGATCAAATTCATGTCTTGTGTCTATACGATATCTTGAGAATGGAGGAATATATAATCCCTTATCTAAAGGACACGCGTATCTGATAAGATCAGAGTTGACAACGGATTTTGAAAGCTAGGATTGTTGATCAGGTTATGAAGTTATGCAGAATAGTTATTAGACTTATCCAAGTGGGAGACTGTTGGATTAGTGTCTAAGTCCATAACTATTTTGGTATGTACTTGACCCGATTATGAGCATGGTCCTTTTGGGTTGCCTTCACCATAGCAATATGTAGGATGAATTAAGGAGAGAAAGGTTTAATTATGATTTATTAATATATTATAAGAATAATATATTAAAGGAGAAATCATATTGGTTAATTAATATTAGTCAAGAATTAATAAAGAATTAATTCTGTGGCTAAAAGAGATTAATTAAACTTGGGGGACTGGAATTGTAATTATAGGATAATTGCAATTGGGCTATGGATCACCTTGGAATAATAGGTTGGACGAATTCTATGGGAAGCCCATTAGAAATCGTCCAAGGCATGTTCCAGAAGGGGTCCATGGGCTGCTTAGGGCTTAAGCAGTCAAATTAGGGTTTCCTTGTTAGATAACCCTAATTGCCTACCTATTTAAAGAACCCTTGAGACCCAAAAACGTGGCTAACACTTGGATTAGGGTTTCTAGCCTTTTTGGTGTCTACTCTCTCCTCCTTCTTCATCCAAGTTGCTTAGTGGTGTTTGTGACTCCATTAGAGGTGCAACACTTGAGGCACTAAGCTTTCTGAAGCCAAGGAATTGATTGTTATTGCTACATAACAATCAAGGTAAGATCTGAACCCTAGTTTATATGCTAATTTGATTAATTGTGTGCTAGATCTAGGGTTTATAAGTCTTGGAAGTATATTGCATGTTCAAAGTAGAAAAACTAGATCCAAGCAATTAGGGTTGCATGAACACCATAGGATTGATGTTATGCTCAAAACCCATCAGCCAACAAACATGTGCACATAAATATCATACGCTAGCATGCAATAACAGATAGTCATACAGATCTAACAAATCACTAACATGGCAACCATCCTATAACCAGGATACCGATCTAACCGATCTCTAACATAGCGACCATCCTACAACCAGGATATCAATCAAACAGATTAATAGCATAGCAACCATCCTAAAACCAGGATGAAATCTAACAGATCATTAACATAGCAACCATCCTAAAACCAGGATGAAATCTAACAGATCAATAACATAGCAACCACCCTAAAACCAGGATGCAAATCATAAAGGGCCGGTCTTGATGTCGTAGACCCTGTTGATATAGTGAGGAGAACTCACCTGGCACTGCTGAAGTCCCACAAATAAAACTCCAGCTGCTGGTTGACAGATTCCCGAGCTGTCAACATCAAACAATACCCAATTAATAATTGGGTTCTAAGCCCAAGGTCCAACTCACACTCCAAAGGCCCAAAAGTCAAGTAATGGGCCAAAGCCCAATATATGGCCCAATTTTCCAAATTGGGCCCAGACCTCTACATGATCTTACCTTAGGCCCATCCATTTATTCTATTCCAAACTCTTGATACTCCAATGGCCCAATATCTCATAATCATCACGATCCAATTATGGCCCACCTATGGCCCAATTTTCCAAATTGGGCCCAAGCATTTCCAATGGGCCTTATTCTAAAGCCCATCTAAATATTCTAATCCATATGCTTGTTTTTTGGATGGCCTATCAATGACCCAATCACGAAAGCCCAAAAGAAAGGCCCAACCCAAGGCCCAAGTGAAATTAGGGTTTTCACATGAAATGACGATTAGGGTTAAGTGTTTCTTACTCAACCCATTAAAGACTTAATCCATTAAGTCCAATATTGCCTTAGGTTAATTGCGAATGATTATTATTTAATATTTTGAGTTTATTAATTAATTCCAGTGCGGGTCCCGATCAATCCCCAAAATTAGGGTTTCATGACATTAGGGTTTCCATCCCACATACTAGCCCATTAGTCAAATGGTTGGGCTTTTAGGCCAATTAGGGCTTCATTAGGCCCATTAGGGTTTCATTAAGCCAACTAGGGTTTCACTAGGCCCATTAGGGTTTCGTTAGTCGGGTACCACCCACTACCACCTCGGGTAGTGGTGGTCAACGACGGCTCACGGCGGCGGCCACCACCTAACGGTGGTGGTGACGGATTTTCCTTAATTATTCCGATCAAATACAATGTTACAACGCAATAACCAAATAAACGCACACACACACAATAACACATACACTCGCACCCAACCACCCTTGCGGCGGCAGGCGGTGGTTGGAGGTGTCAGCCACCACCTCACGGTGGTGGTGGCTCACTTTTGATTCCAGATTACACAACCCCACACACACTTAATGCAATACAATAGCAATATACACACACCTAAATACATAGCAAAAACACACACACACACACACACACACAACCACCTTCCACGATGGCTGGTGGCGACGGAAAGAAGGGTAGCAGGCGGCGGCGACAACGTACACCGGAAATAGCGGACAACAGCGACGTTGACGGCGGCAGCCACCATGGCCGACCGCCATGGTGGTTTTTTGTGACTCCCTTTTGACAGAAACCACAACGACATCAGCATCCCCTTGCGAGCTACGAATACAGCCACCATTTCACGGTGGCATGTGCCAGGTGGTAACCGGAGGACATGAAACGAGGCAGCCACTCGAAGCGGTGGTCTTCCCTAGCTACACACGACGCGAAACAGCATCCAAACACAGCCACCCTCGCGGTGGCTCATGGCAGTCGGAGGGAAGAAGCGATGGAAAAGCCTCCTTCGTTGGTGGTACAAGCGGCGGCGGCGGCGGCTGAGAGGAGTTCTCACGAGCAAACGACGGCAACAACACAAGCGAGTTCGTTTTCCCTGGCGTTAGGATGGACGGGATGTGGTTGGCTCCGGTGGTTTGGTACCCCAACTGAAATGGCGTGTGATTCAACGGAAAGAGGGTAGCGGCACCAGAGATGGGTGAGGTGAGGGTGACGGCCGAATGGAGCATTAAGGTTAGGGTTACGGAACTTGAAGGTTTAATACCTGGTCCCTACAAACTTCAATCCATAATGACACTTCCAGCCCCTCCTTCTCCTTCTTCTTTCAAATTAAGTCCGAAAGTTACTAAATGACCCCTCCATGACAAATTCCTTTCAACTTAGGTACATAATTTACCCTTTTAACCCCAGCCATCCAAAATCCTTTCATATTAAATCCAAATGATACCAAACACCCCCCTGACTTCTAAAATCTTTTTCAAAATAAGTCCCGAAATTACACTTTAACCCCCGAAACTCTAAATCATGACATTTGGCTCCCCGAAACCAACACCCCGCTAATCATTATTTGATTTTGGCTATAAAATAATAATAAAATTACATCTCGAGTTCCGGATTTATTATTTAATTATTCTATTTTAAACGGGATGTTACACCACAATTACTCTCTTCTTCGCTGCAACGTTCCTCTCCCCAACCCTAGTGTACCTTAAACTTCATCTTCATCTACGACCCTCGAGAGTCTAACCTGTAACACATGCATGAGACATACATATGCCATGGAAGTTCAACCTCTACATTTGATAATCCCTAAAATTACGTAATTTTTTAATACCCATCTCACATTCCTCATGATAGGCTCCATAATCTACATTTTTTTATTTAACTATTTGGAATTTAAGTCAACTAGAATTGGTCAGCTCACATATGGACCCAAAGGAGCAACTCCTACAAGACATGAGGGTGAAATCTTCAATTTTGGAAGAAAAATCAAAATTTTCAATAATGATGCATAACTTATGTTGCCCAAATCGTTGGTTGTGACATATTGGGCCAAGGAGCAAGGGGTGCAATGTAAGGAGACAGAGATGAGGCTTTTGTTGATCTTCGACCATGTGTGGCTGCTGCTACGGGTGTCGATGGTGGTGAATTTAGGGGGGAGTCTTTGTTTCAAGTTCGGTTTAAAATACACACAATTCATGAATAAAAAAGGGACATATATAGGTGCTGGAAAGACAACCCATTTCTGTAACGACGTAATTTTTCAAAACAATTTTTTATTTTTAAATCATACTTCCAATCACATGGTAATCACAAAACATAATGTATCACTGTGTCAATACAAAACATGTCCCCAAAATCTCAATAACATGAACTCTATAAGTGTGTACGGATCATGCCGGCGCCTTCCCGCGATCCTCGCTCGTACCTGAAACACATAACATAACAACTGTAAGCATAAATGCTTAGTGAGTTCCCCAAAATACCACATACCACATACCACACATACGCCTTTCCAGGCCATAACTCTGTAGGATCTTCCGATCCATGTGTCTCAGGGACTTCCCTCCCAAATCCCGGTAGACCTTCCGGTCCTACCCGTATCGACCTTCCGGTCCGTAACCTCTTGACCTTCCGGTCCATATCATCTTGACCTTCCGGTCCATACCATACATAACATTCATAGCACATACATATCACATAACCGCATATAGCACATACATCTCATAGCATACAACACCTTCCGGTCACACATAAGTACCCTTCCAGGTACAGTATAGTGAGAAGACTCACCTCGGGTAACTCGATAATCTCGAACTCGGTAAAATCTGCTCTAGCCTCCGCCTAATCACATGGAATAAGCACTCTAATCAATACAACTCTCAAGGCTAGACTGTTCCCTCTCTTAGCACTCTTAGAAGGGTAAAAGACCATTTTACCCCTCTCATGGCTCAAAGACCCAAATGTTGACCAAACCCTAAAAGTCAACAAAAGTCAACTCTCCGGGTTACGCTGCGGAACTCTACCTGCCTCTCGGGAGGCACACCCGACAATTCCTCGGGAAAAACATCCGGGAACTCACGCACTATTGGAACGTCATCCATCGAACTTGGCCTCCCAGCGGCCTCTCGTGTGTCTATCACATAGGCTACAAACCCGCTGCAGCCCTGCTGCAAACTATGTCTCGCTCTGGCGGCTGAACAAAACGCCGACCCACATCGGGTACCCTCGCCGTACACCGTAAGTACTCCCCCACTGGGGTCTCGTATCGTCACCAACTGTCGCTCGCAGTCTATGACAGCCCCAAATCGGCTCAACCAATCCATGCCCACTATGACACATACGTCCCCCATCGCTATCGGGACCAGATCTATCGGGAACTCAACACCGAAGATCTCGAGTACACATCCTCGAATCACATCCGTAGCATACATCGCTCGCTCGTCAGCTATGGAAACTCGTAAAGGTCGTCTCAACGCCTCTCGTCGGCTACTGATGTGTCGACTAAACACTATCGACACAAATGATCGACTCGCACCCGAGTCAAATAACACTAAGGCAGGTACAGAACTCACAAGAAAAGTACCTACGCATATCATAATATAAGCACAATATCTCATCTCAACATAAATAAATAAAGAATACGTACCAGCCACAACATCGGGCGCTGCGCGGACCTCCTCCGTTGTCAACTGGAAAGCTCTCCCACGAGCCTTCGGTGCCTCGGCCTTTACTGGCCGAATCTCGGTAGCCCTAGCAGCAGGTGCAGATCCCTGTGCTGATCCCTGATGTAGCTGTGGGCACTCGACCTTCCGATGGCCAGTCTGGTTGCAATGAAAGCAAACCATGAATCCCTTGGGGCAATCCTTGGCGATATGCCCCTCCTTTCCGCATTTGTAGCAAGCACCCGATCGACAAACCCCATCATGTCCCTTGCCGCACTTCCCACAAGTGCGGTCCTTCTGGCCTCCAGATCTCGTATCAGCAGACTTGGCCCGCTTGGCTGCCGGCTGAGACTGTGCCGGCCGCCGATCCATCCTCTGAGACTCGGCCTCCTCCCTGGCCTGAGTCTCCAACTCAATCTCCCTCTTCCGGGCATTTGCCTGAAGCTCAGAAAATGTCCGGTAAGTCAAGTTCGACACGAACTCCCGTATGTCCCTCCTCAAAATGCCCAAATACCGGCTCATGCGTACCTGCTCAGTAGACACCTGCTCAGGGCAGAACATCGCCCTCTCGTGAAACTTCCTGGTAACCACAGTAACCGAATCAGTACCCTGCTTGAGGGTCAAGAACTCCTGAACCAACCGTTCCCACTCCACAGGGGGAACATACTCATCTCTGAACATGGTGGTGAACCTCTCCCAGGTCACCGCTGAAATCTCTGCAAGAGTGAAGCTCGCCGTCACGAACTTCCACCAATCCTTCGCTCCCAAGCGAAGCTGGTTCAACGCGAACCGTACCCTCAGATTCTCCGGATATGAACACGTGTAGAAGCATCCCTCGATATCAGAAATCCATCTCATCGCAACGATCGGATCCTGTGTCCCGTCAAACTCTGGTGGCTTCGTGTTGCTGAACTCCCGAAGCAACAACGAGTCACCTCCCTGAGGTCTGGCAGCAGCCACTGCTGCAGTAGCCGCAGCAGCTGCAGCCTCAGTCACTGCTGCGTACTGCTCATCAAAAGTCTCAATCAATGTGGTCTTGATAGACCCAAACATCTCTGGAATCTCGGCCCGAATCGCCGCCGCCACCTCATCGTGGATCATCTGACGAAGCTCCTCGTCACTCACGCTGCTCGGCTCAGGTCTGTGGCGTGTCCCAACCATAATACCTCTGAAATACAACATAATAATATCAGAGACTCGCTCGAGCGTACTCGCACTCGATAACTAAACCCTACGCGTTCTCTAGTACCCAAAGGATTCTTACTTAGAGTGCGCACTGCTCCGGTGTCTTCAGTAGTACGGGCCCTATACTACCGTCCACACCGCATCAGTATTCACCCTAAGTCCTCCTCCTTGGATCCCAGATCACAAGTACTCTATATCTCACTGGCATAGGCTACCCTTCGGTAGACCCCTCCTTAGCTCCTCACTGCTACCTAATCGCTCTCAAGCATCACATAGCAGCAAAATCCTTCCTAGGCTAAGGCATCACAAATCAGGCCACTCTAGTCCTAATATGAATACCTAGACTACTCTAGCATGCATATCATATCATAACATATCTCATAACACATAATGTAAGGGTATTTTGGGAAATCACCGTTCGGGCGCTGGCCGATCGTACACACTGCTTCCTTCTGCCTTTCTCAAAATCTTTTGCTCTTTTAGAAAAATTGTTTATTTTATGAAAAACTTTCTCAATTCCTCAGTTTGAGTTCAGGTTCATCCGAAGATGCACCCGAATCCCTCAAACCAAGGCTCTGATACCAACTTGTAACGACGTAATTTTTCAAAACAATTTTTCATTTTTAAATCATACTTCCAATCACATGGTAATCACAAAACATAATGTATCACTGTGTCAATACAAAACATGTCCCCAGAATCTCAATAACATGAACTCTATAAGTGTGTACGGATCATGCCGGCGCCTTCCCGCGATCCTGGCTCGTACCTGAAACACATAACATAACAACTGTAAGCATAAATGCTTAGTGAGTTCCCCAAAATACCACATACCACACATACGCCTTTCCAGGCCATAACTCTGTAGGATCTTCCGATCCATGTGTCTCAGGGACTTCCCTCCCAAATCCCGGTACACCTTCCGGTCCTACCCGTATCGACTGTCCGGTCCGTAACCTCTTGACCTTCCGGTCCATATCATCTTGACCTTCCGGTCCATACCATACATAACATTCATAGCACATACATATCACATAACCGCATATAGCACATACATCTCATAGCATACAAGACCTTCCGGTCACACATAAGTACCCTTCCAGGTACAGTATAGTGAGAAGACTCACCTCGGGTAACTCGGTAATCTCGAACTCGGTAAAATCTGCTCTAGCCTCCGCCTAATCACATGGAATAAGCACTCTAATCAATACAACTCTCAAGGCTAGACTGTTCCCTCTCTTAGCACTCTTAGAAGGGTAAAAGACCATTTTACCCCTCTCATGGCTCAAAGACCCAAATGTTGACCAAACCCTAAAAGTCAACAAAAGTCAACTCTCCGGGTTACGCTGCGCGTACCGAACCTGTACGCTGGGCGTACCCGGCGACCTCACAGAAACGGGGTGCGCGACCCCTTACGCCGCGCGTACTGGGATTACGCCCAGCGTAACTCCCAGTTTCAGACTCCTTAGCTTTTGGGGTCTTAAACAGTTAAGACACACGTCCAACTCCCAGATCTGACTACCCCTTAGCCTCTTAATCCATAAAGTTGGTGACTTTAAGCCTTTGCATGGCTGTAAGAGTCACCAACACCCAAATGATTCCACTTCCAACACTTTAAAGCTCATAACTCAAACATGACTCCCTAATGACGACCAAGTTGGGATTTTTATGGATCTACAACACATATATCACTGAAATGGGACAGATCTAGGTTCATGGAGTCCCTTATGCTCATAAAGTCTCCACCTTTGGGACTTTAACCCTAGAAATGGACCATGAAACACCAAACCAAAATAAAGAGGAAAGTTCTGAGCTTTTTACCTCTAAATGAAGCTCCTCCCTCTGAAGAACTCAGATCCAAACTTGCACTTCAACTTCTAGCCTCCACAAGAACCTCCTCTTCTTCTTCACTAACACACAAAGGCACTTTCTAGCTCAAGAACTCACACACACTAGCTTTAGGACGAAGGAAATGCTCTCTTAGGGTTTCTCTCTTTGAAATGGTGGCTGAGGATAAGGCCATATCATTCCTTATATAGTGCACAAGTCTCATTTAGGGTTTGCATCTGGACCAGTTACGCCCAGCGTACCTTAAAGGGTCCGCGTCCATTTCAAGCGCATGAGTACATGCATCGTACTCTTGAGTACGCCCATCGTACTCATTTGCTACAATTTCCACTCAATGGGCTAACCTTGACAACTTGACAAAAGAGAAGGGTTAAATAGCTGTACCTGAATTTCGGGATGTTACAATTTCCATTGGAATAGTTTTCCCTACGAAACCGATTAGCATTAGGAGTGGTAAGTTGGTATGCAACTATTGTATAACACCACTTTAGACAACATGATTCATAAAAACAATGCATCGGAGGCATATTAGCAACAACACCAACAAAATATTATACATCATTGTTATTGATTATTTGTATAAAAATGTTCGATGGGGACATTGGAAAGACAAACATATATGATTAGTCGATAACCTTAACTTGGAAGCTACTTTAACTTGGAAGCTACTAAGTTAACCAACACACAAAAGTTGAATAATAAGTTAAATCTACATGATAACATGTGTAATATGACGTTAAATACTGCATACCACCGTTGATTCACTCTAACTACCTTCTGCTATAGGTGTATAAAACCAACTAGGTTTTTTAACCGTTGAAAAACCCCGAACCATTTTTTCCTTAATAGTTTTTTTCATAACCTATGAGTATAACCGAATTGGTGGTTTTGAGTGGTTTTATAAAATTTGGAAGATTGATTTTTAATCAATATAAGCTCTTTTTCTTTGACCGTTATTCAGAATAACGGGATAATTCAAAAAAAGACTAACTTGACCATTTTGTAGTCGTCTGTGACTGCTTTTTAAGCGCAAAAAAACGCTATCTGTTATCTACGTTTTTTGCAATCTTGACCTTTTTTTCTTAAAATTCCAAAACAAAAAACAACATCCTCATAAACTTTTGCTTCCGTCGGTACTGCCGCAACTTCGTAAAGCTATACGAACGACAATATAATGGAAATTAAACTAAAAATCGGAAACCAAGATGTTTGGTGTAATTTCGATTATTGTATTATGAAGACTTATCCAAGAAGTCGTGGTGCAAGCGATGTGGGAACTTTTATGTGGTCGCTAGCAATTCTATTTTAAATAGTCATAAAGATAGTTCATGCAAAACGGTCCAACAAGGCAATAAAGATCCGATGCAAACTACAATCAGAATGGATAATGATTTATTTATTTATGATAATGATGAGGTATGAGAAGCATTTTCCAAGTTTTTCATCCAAGAAGCACTTCCATTCGACCACTACGACAACCCTCGGCTTGCTGAAATAATAAAAACGAAACTTCAACCCCGTTATACCATTGTAAGTCGTACTACTCTTAGACGCGATGCCATTAGACTTTGGTCTCAAGTGAGATACAAAATTATTGTAGGATGTTCAAACTAAAATAATTCATTGTTGCTTACGTGTGACGTTTAGACTGCCTCCCATGAAATTTTCATTTTTCTACTTAGTTGTTATCATGCATTCATTACACCTCGATTCTTGCTAATGACAAAATGGACCATTATATTTAAATTATTTGGTTATCCGCATATCGGTGTGAATTTAAGAAAAAATTTACAAGACATCATGCTCGACTATAAATTAGATGATAAAGTTTTTTCAATTTCACTAAATAACGCTTCAAACAATACAAATGCCATCAACCGAGTAAAACTATTACTAAAACCTATATTAGATGGCGATTTTTCCATACTTGGTATGTGGCACATAGTATTAATATAACCGTTTAGTCGGGATAAGCTAGGAACAACACCCAAATCAGTGATGAACTTCTTCATCCACACTGCTTCATTGGCTGCAATATACTTTGACTCTGTAGTTGAGTATGCTATAGTCTCTTGCTTAGAACTCCTCCAAGTCATTGCTCCTCCATTCAACATGAATACAAAACTAGATTGTGATTTGAAATTATCTCTGTCAGTGTGTAAACTTGAATCCACATATCCTTTGACACTTAACTCTTCTTTACCACCATAAACCAATAACATATCTTTAGTCCTCCTATGATTAGGGGTGTAAGCGAGACAAGCCAACTCGTGAGAAACTCGACACCGAATCGAAAAATACTCGAAATCGACTCGACCTTAATCGAGCCGGGCTCGAGCTCGAGCTACTCGAGTACCTTATCGAGCCGAGCTCGAGTACTAAAATACTCATCTTGTAAGGCTCGCGAGCTTAGTCGAGCTTAGTGTAATTTACATATATGCCATTCATTTAATTGATTAAATGTTAATCATTAATAATATAAAAAAAAGTAAAAAAAAATCCCTGATATCTCTATTCCTATCCGTCGATCCATCCTAATTCCCAAACCCAAAAAAACCCTTAATCCTTTATTCCCTTTGCTATCCTTCAGACCTTCACAAAACGCAAATCGTCATTCATCAGTCGCCACCACTTCTGCTGCTCTCCTGCTCCACATATCGGCTGCCGCCTGCCGATCGCCACCATCCATAATTGCCGTCGCCGCTCCACCATCCATAATCGCCAACCTCTATTTCATCGATGGTTGCTGAGTAAGAATGGAGAACAACATCGATGTAAGTCCATATTTCATTCTTTTCTTATAGTAATAGTCGATTTCCTTTTGTGTCTTGGTGTATCTAGGTGACAGCCGATTTCCAGCTTTCAATAACACTCGATTTCCTTTTGTGTCTTACTGTACTAGTCGATGTGTATCTAAGTGATAGTCGAGTTCTTTTTGTGTATTACAGTTATCGTTTGTTTTTTTAATATCTAATCTATAAAACGTGATAACAGAATAAGATATATTGCAGATGTGAATTTGAATTACATACCAGAATAAGATATATTGCAGAATGCAGATGTGATAACAGAAATCTTGTTTGGATCCTGTCATTATTAAGCCTTTAGTACTTTCATACCAGTTTTATTACCATCTGATGCTTACACAAAAAATAACTTTAATTTATTGTTTCAGTATCATGCAAGCTTGCTGATTAACACTATTTATGATTCTGATTAAGTGTGAACCTCAAATGGTTCACACAACATCACCAACATCTTGGAATAACTTGGGAGAAAAGGTTCTTATGCTCAAATCGGCTAGCCCTCATGTGTACACACACTAGTGCCAATTTCTTGAGCCATGGGGTCCTTATATATTGTGGCTATTAGGGTTACACCATGTAACTCATGTCTTTCCATATTCTTCATGCTCCATGGGTTAAAACCTCCATGGAGTATCCATGGGTTACTCCATGGGTTTATCCCAACATGAAAAACTATGGATCATAAGCCCACATATATAAGAATGAATGATTTACACAATCAATCACCATATATTTAATTAGTCTCCTTTTGATCACAAAATTAATTCCAAATTAATTCTTGATCAATACTAATTAAATAATATGATTTCATATTAATATATTATAACTTATAATATATTAACAAATCATAAATATCCTTTTCTCACAAAAGTCTATCCAAATTGTTCCGATGCCATGCAATCCAAATGGACCAGGCCAAATCGGGTCAAGTACATACCAATTATAGTTATGGGCTTAGACACTAATCCAACAGCATTTGCATTGTAAGGATAAGTTTTTCCGCAAGTTTTAAAATAAAAGAAAAAGTTTTAGTTTTATTTATTTTTAAATATCCTTACAATGACATTTGTGAAAAATTGTTGTTTATATGATTTCATTGATAGCAATATTGGAAAATGGATTTGATTCTTTCGTTTGTGGTAGTGTCATAATTTACCAAATAAGGAAAGATTTTCATCAACCAAGTTTCAGTTGGATAGAAACTTGGAATCATGCAACTTGTATTGTATGTTGAATGAGAATTTTCATCTTTGGGAAATTAAGACTAATTCCTTGTTCACATGTTCGTGTGAGTCAAGTGAAGGACTATAGGATCGGTTACACTTGGTTGTACGCTGGTCAGGTCCACCACAAAGATCGATAAGGCTATTCGTCATGATTTACTAAAGTTTAGTAAATATGATTATACTTACAAGTTTAAGTGTAATTCTGAAACATTGGAAAATTTTCAATGTAAGGCAGAACGAATAAGAAGAATCAAATTAGACAGAAAGATAAAAGTTTCTCCAATCTGAAAAGATGGGAGAGTACTTGAGTATCTTGTTTTATGATTATCTTAGTGATTATGAAACCATATCACAATTGATTCTCTAAGGACATCTTAGTGCATTTGTTTGGCTAAGAAGAGGAATCGTGGATTGTTGAAATGGTTAAAATCAAAAGATAAATCATACTTCATTCCAAAAACGAGTCTTAGAGTAATACTCCAAGATTGTAACTCGAGTGACATAACCTTAAGAAAGGTTTAAAACACTTTTCAAATGTAGAGTAAAATGTTTTCTTACTCTTGTACATTTAAAATTGGTAAGTTGTGATGTTTTGGATAAAACAAAGACCAACTAAGGCCAATTGTGTGAAGTGTTTGTCTTGATAAGAATCCACACTAACTCTTGAATATTTCTTTTGTCAATGAATGGTTTTTGACAAAAGAATCTTATATGTTAAGAGGTCAGTGGGAGTCTTAAAGATCTTGAAAAGTTTCAAGAACTAATCAAGAATAAAAACTGTTGTTTATCACTAGCACACGACTTGAGGTTTATAGCCTATCGTGTTGACATATTCTTTTTTATGTGCCCATTCCAGTTAAAGTTGACTATGCATGTGAGTTCTATGAGTTCTCCGTTGTTTGCATAACTACTCGGAAGCAATGGTAGGATCTTGTGCTGCCAGGAGGAAAGAAGTTAAGATTGAACAAGTTCAGTCCATATGAGTTTGGATTTTTCGTTAACCTTATCTTGTGGTTATGTATATGACAGATTCACTTGGATAGGAACACATACACCATAAAATCTAAGTGTCATAAGGTTTCTCTCCGATTCATGAAAATTATGGTGAGGAAACGCTTTCACTAAGTAGATTTTAAGTAGATAGCAATTGTGATATTTTCATTCTCAAAGTCGTTAGTGGAGCGTGTGTGCTTAACCGGCACACTAACATGGACTTGTGAGAAATGGCAAAGGTCTAAACAATTGAGACTATGATTACGACATCTCTTTTCATAGTTCTAAAAATTGTTTAGACACATGTGAGCTATCTAAGAAAAGGTGTATGATTTTGATAAAGTTTTATCAAAGCATCTCGTATCAGAAATCTGAACTTTGGTAAGAAAGTCAATAAAGTATTGATTTCTAGAAGTCCAGCTGATTTCTGGATACATGTCAAAGCTAGTGGGAGCATAAGTGTTATGCTAATAATTATCATGTTAGTGGGAGCATGATTATTATGTTAAGTTTTGCAAGTTAGCAATGTTAATTATAGAAAACAAAAGTTTCAATTTGCAAAGCTGCAGGGGTGATATGTGCATATTGAGCTATATATTTAGTATAGATTTTTATTATTTATTTGCTAATTATTTGCAAATTATGGACAAACGGTACTTAATAGTGTTCAAATTGTATTTTCAGTCCAAAAGATATGCTCGGAAGCAAAAAGGAAGCAGGAGAGGCGATCGGAAGCTCGGGAACTAAGAAGAGAAGAAAAGAGTCAAATTTTGAAGCTACTCGGCGAGTAGGGACGTCTACTCGACGAGTGTCCACGAAGGTTCACGAAGCAATACACAAAGTCCTTGCCGCATACGGATTCTACGAAGGGACTCGGCGAGTCGGTTATCTACTCGACGAGTAGACCCTGTTTTCCGAAAACTATAAATAGGAGTCACAATCCCGAATTGAGGAGCTTCTGGAAAAACCTTTGAAGGCTAGGCTGCGATTGAGGCACTGCTGACACCCTAGGAACTCGAAGATCAAGTCTAAGCATTCGATTTTGGGAAGATTAAAGGC
The DNA here is from genome assembly GCF_052849685.1 of Lactuca virosa. Classification (NCBI taxonomy): domain Eukaryota; kingdom Viridiplantae; phylum Streptophyta; class Magnoliopsida; order Asterales; family Asteraceae; genus Lactuca; species Lactuca virosa. The sequence continues at coordinate 423,370,785 of NC_136428.1, read as the reverse complement.
AATTCAAGTGTATTCTTACTTAACCTTTGATTGAATCATGTTTAAACTTATGAATTTCGTTTCTGAGTTGATTGTTACTGCAATTATGAACTAAAACGTTTGTCTTCTGTTTACGGTAGATGATTTTGTGAATATGGATTGATTTTATGGTTAGGATTAATTTAATTTGGTGATATTGTTTTGTTAAGCTTGTTAAAGAACCTTATGCATTAACCATAACTATTTTCTGTTAATTGACAAGTAGTTAAGCTGCATGAACATCTCTTAATTGCTTACCTCATGTGATTTATGTGACAACATAGTTATATGCCTAGGAATAGAGAATGTGAAACTAGGATTAATTAGAAAATAGGTAAATTAATGTGTCAGCTTGTGTGATAAACCATCAACAAGAGGTTAAGTGAATTATTAATTTAATTAACCATTACAAGTCTTACTTAACCCGAATTAATTAACTAGGGAACTTATTAATTTAGACAACTGGCCACTGCTTGAATTAATCTGTTTTCTAAGGATTAGCAATAGCGAACGTGAACCTAATCATCCTAATCGGTAGCCAATGAAAAGTTAATCCGATATATTTACCATAAAATCAACCATAGGATCAAATGATTCGAACCTAAACAGAAGTCCTCTTTATTATTGAATTTAGTTGCATTTTAATTGTTTAACTGTTAAGTTTTAGTTAAGTTTCTAGTCTTGCAAAACTAGAGAAAACCCTTCTATTTTACTATTTGTTTTAGAAAATTCTAGTAGTTAGATTAATTTTCGTTCCCTGAGTTCGATACCCTGCTTGCTAAATTATACCACCAATTGACAGGTCCACTGCCTTTTGTGTGTCAAATTCATAATTAAAAAGTAGGATACAACTAGTTAGTTTCACACACATCAAGTTTTTGGCGCCGTTGCCGGGGAACGGCTCAAAAATTAAATCTAATTTCTAGTATTACCGATCCTTTGTGTGAGATCCACGTTGCACAAAGTTACTGCTTTAGTAATATAGTTATTAGGTTAAGTTTTAAGTTTTTCTGTTTTTAGAGTTTTTGTTTAATTTTTGTTCTGTTTTATCCTTAAACTCGCCGAGTGCAATCGAAGCTACTCGACGAGTCCATCGCTGAATACATAGTTTCGTTTTTAGTTTATTTTTGTTCTTTTTACGCGTGTTTTCTATTTTGTTTGTAGTCGTTTATGACCAGAAGAGGAGGTACACCTTTGATTCCACCACTTGAAGACACATAAGCAACTTTGAGGAAAAACAAAGGCAAAACCATAGGAGAAACCGCAACATCGAAGAATTCGCCGTTGAAGAATCTCAAATCTGTTTTTAGTAAGAAAAGGACAGAAAGTGGGAGAATCCAGCATCTTTTCAGATGCGGACGAAGACCCGAAGAAGGACGATATCGTGTATGAATCCGAAAAGGAAGAAAGCGAATTTGGAGAAGGAAGCGACATAGAGGGCGAACTAGCTAACAACATGGCTAACATCGATGAAGTTCCCATGGGTGAATGGAAGAAAAGGATGTGTGACGACACCGGCCCAGGACTCGTGCAACCCGCGATTCCCGCAACTCCCACCTTTGAACTCAAGGGCCACATACTTGCTCAACTTAAGGAAATCCCATTCTATGGGAAGGATCATGAAGATGCATACAAGCATCTTGACGAGGTCAATGACATAGCCGACTACTTCAATGTCCCTAATGTGGCTCGCGACACTGTCTTGCTTTGTATGCTACCTGTCACATTCAAGGGAGCTGCGAAAGATTGGCTGAAATCACTTCCTCCCGGATCCATCACTACTTGGGCTAAAAATGAAAACATAATTTATAGACCAATTTTTCCCTCCCTCAAAGATAGCCAAGTTGAAGAAAGCCATAGCTAACTTTGAGCAACAAGCTGGAGAGTCACTTTATGAGGCTTGGGAGAGATACAAGGGCCTAATAAGGAACTGCCCACATCATGATTTGAATAGTCAACAAGAAGTCTCCATTTTCTATGGAGTCAATGTAACAACTAGGCAGCTCCTTGATTCGCAAGGACCTCTCACAAAGAAGCCACCCCCGGTGATCAAAGAACTAATTGAAGAATTCTCTAAGCACTCTAGAGAATATCATAACCCAAGGCATGAGCTAAGTAGAGGGGTAGTGAACTCGGTTAATGATAGCATGGCGGCAATGATGGCTAAGTTAGATAATTTGGATCGGAGAATGACTAAGATGGACCAATCCATCCATGCCATTAGAGTGGGTTGTGAAAACTATAGAGGACCTCACCTCACTAAAGATTGTGATCTTGACGAGAATGGGAACCAGAAAGTACAAGTGTGCTATTCGAGTGGTGATAGGTTTGATGACAATTGGCGAAAACCAAAAAAGAATGGCTACCTTATGATGAGTACAAAAAGGAAAAGGAGGAAAAGTATAAGCAAAAAGATAGAGGCTTTTATCAAAAGGAGGAACCGGTGCTAGAGAAGAAATCTGATTTGGAAGATATGTTTACAAGATTTGTGGCTGCGTCCGAGAAGAGGCACAATGATACCGACGCTGAAATAAAGGAGCAACGAAATATGCTTAGAGAGCACCAAGCTATGATGATGGATCAACAAAATCTACTTAGGAATCAACAAGCATCCATTCATAACATTGAAAAACAGCTAGGCCAGCTTGCACAACAAATCAACCAAAGAACACCCGAAGAACTTCCTAGCAATACCGAACAAAATCCTAGAATGGCGCATGTGAAGGCAATAACAACAGATTCTGAAACAATTTTCACTCCTCTGACCCCTGTCCAGAAGAATCCCAACAAGATGCAAACAGAAGAGGTAAATAGTTGGGAATCGAGTAAACCCGACTCGACTCGCCGAGTCGCCAACAAGGACTCGACGAGTCCAAGGCCTGATGACACAAGCAGCTTTCTTTTGAAACCTTACCGGGCTCCTTTGCCATTTCCAAGCCGAGCCATACCTAATGAGCAGATTCAATAATATAGGAGGTTTATGGAGCACATAAAGGCACTTCAAGTGAATATTCCGTTTATAGAAACGATACTTCAAACGCCAAAATATGCAAGTTTGCTTAAAAACCTCTTTACAACTAGAAGAGATATGGAAGAAGTTGCTGAAATAGTGTTGAATGAACTGCCAGAAAAGAGGGGCGATCCGGGAAGCATCACCGTACCTTGTCAATTTGGGAACATAATGTCCACACGAGCATTGACTGATTCCGGGGCAAGTATTAATATTATGCCATATTCCTTCTTCCAAAAGTTAAACCTTCCGGTCCCAAAGCCTATTCATATGAAAATCCATTTGGCCGACAAAACAACAATACATCCAATGGGAGTGTGTGAAGATCTTCTTATCAAAGTTGATAAACTAGTATTTCCTGTTGACTTCATAATATTAGACATGGAGGAGGACCTTAAAATACCAATCATTCTTGGGCGACCGTTCTTGAATACCACTTGTGCCTTGGTAGATATGCGTGAATCTACACTAACATTAAGGGTGGGGGATGATTCAGTAATTTTTAAAGCTGAGAAAAAGGATAAGCGCATGGAGTCAAAAAAAGATAAAGTATCTTCAATAGATTTGGAAGATGAATTGTTAGCAAAAGAGCTCGCGTGTTTGCAAGAAATCAATCCAAATCAATTCTTATTATCTTTAGAAGAGAATTCTGATATTGAAGGAGATCTGGAGGAGATAGAGAGGCTGACCGGGGAAGCTGATTATCAAGAAAGCCTCAAAAGTGTTGGAAGCCCACTGACTCGCCGAGTGGCATCGTCTGACTTGACGAGTACGTATGAACAATTCCGATTTGTTGAAGATTTTGGTTTGCAACCCATGAGTATTCTTTCTAGACCAGATATGCACGTTTGGCCTGATCACTTAGAGGATCTACTAAAGGAAGGCGAAGCTATTAAAGATTTTATCCACTTTGAGACCTACTTGGCTTGTCTTGAAACAAAAGTGCAATATGATGAGGCTGTCCAAGATGAGAATAAGGAAAGATTAGAAGATAAAGGGGATACTAAAACTTGGAATAATGATGAGCATAACTATTTCAGTGAATTACATATGCTAGATCAAGAAGCTATGTCAACCAAAAGCAAAAAAATCAAGCCTCATGCCCTCTCTACTACGTTTGAAGTTTTCACTTTCAAAACACCGGATTCTTTAAGATGTGATGAAAGTAAGGAAGAATTTGTGCTCTCAAGTGATGATGAGTTAATGACCAAAAAGGCAATCGAGAAAGATCGAGGAGGAAGGAAAATAATAGGGTATAAACAGGAAGGAGTAAAGAAAAAGAAGCATAGAAAGAGGGTAAAGCGTGAGTTTGAAGAAGATGCTATACGGGAAAGGAAAGAGGAATTACGAAGGGCATATAAGAGAAAAATACATGCTTACAAAACAAAGTATAAACAACAAAAGATTAAGCATGAATTCCCAATTAAGGGCAACGCAGAAACGTAAAGCGGGAAGGAGTCCAGCTAATGACTCCTTAAAAAGAAGCGCTTCCGGGAGGCAACCCGAGTTTAGAGTTTGTTTCTTTTACTTTTTTTTCGTTTTACTTTCGTTTTTGCTAGAATCTGCTTTTATCAATCTTCTTCTGTGCTTAAAATGATTACTTGAGGGCAAGCAATGCTCAAGTGTGGGGTTGGTGGCATAAAATTTAAAAAACTAAAACTTTTTATCAAACAGAACGAAAACTCGTCGAGTCTATGTATTTACTCGGCGAGTCCATTTGGAAATTCCCGAAAAAACGCGGATTCGCGTATCTACTCGGCGAGTAGGCGCTTCTACTCGGCGAGTCCACGTATTTACCCGAAAAAAAAATTTATTTTTCACATTCTGTAAATATGGGGTTTTAACCCTAATTGGTAAAACATAAGTTCATTTGCAGCCACCAGCCGCTCGTCGAGCATTCTTTTCCTCTCAAGCTTTCATCTTCAATTCTTGCTAGATCTTGCATCCTCAACCAAAAAGGTAACGTTTTTTTCTACTAATTCTTGTTAAAAATCATATATTGGGCAGTTTTATGGCTGTAATATAGGAAAAACTCGGGTTTGGGGTTTACTCCAAATCTAGGGTTTTAATTTTTAGGACGAATTAGGTTGTTTTAGTCGTAATTTCTTGCACATTTATGCTTAATAGACATACCGAGACAAACCCCTGCATTAATTTTTACATTTGGACGGTTGATTTCGCCCGATTTGGAATGGACTCGCGCAGTTCATCCTGCTCGCCGAGTCGGTTCGTGGACTCGACGAGTCCAGGCTGCAGATGCCCAGAATTTTGATGTTTTTAATTTCTCTGTGTTTTGTTTGTGGTTTTCTTGGTTTGGTTTTCAGGAAATATGTCTAGGCGGGAACAAAGTTCAAGGGGAGGCGGCTATGGAGACCTCCCATGGTTAACTTTTCCACGAATAACCTCCAAATCTTCACTCGCCCGCGCGAAAACCAAGCTGGAAACACTCAGAAAAAAGGAAATATATGTCCCCAATGCAATCGACTGGTATTGGATGGGTCAAACTGGGTTGGAGGAAGAGTTGACTCCTTATTTGGTCAAGTCTTTCCAAAATGATGGGGTGACAATTGTTTGTGACGGTTGGAGTCGATTGTTCCAGATTCAAGAACCTGTTTATCAGGAACCGTGCTGGGAGTTCTTTGCTACCATCTCCTTCCAAGGTGGTAGTGATTATTATAATCCGAGCATCATTACTTTCTGTCTTGGAGGGGAGCTGCACCAATGCAGCATCGCGGAGCTCGCATGGAGATTGGGAATTTATGATCAAAATGTGATCATGTCCGAAAACTTTGAAGCATTCCTAGAGCAGTGCCATAAGGACTTGCCTGAAGAGGTGGTTGCATCCACTTGGTGGAACACAATTGCCAATCGGGTTTACATTCCATCGTCTGCTCAAGAGATTAAAGCTAGGATGCATGCAAGAGTCTCAATATCGAGGCTAAAGTAAGGTCGGGTCTAGATGAGAATGTTCAAGTTTTGAGTTTAAGGTCGAGTCTGTTAGTGAGGAGGGTTAAAAGAGTGTCATTTATGGAAGAAAAATGAAGGAAGGACACTAACTTGCCATTACCAACCACAACAGAAACGGATTCGAAGCAGAAGCTTTATTCAGCGACGTACTCGTCGAGTGCATAACTTGGACTCGACGAGTCCCTTTGCAAAACTGTGACTTTTCTGCTAGAAACACTTCTGCTCACCGAGTTGTCATATATACTCGACGATTCACTTAATATTCCCTTCTCAAGACTTACATTTTCACTGCCTTCGATAAGGGCCTTACTCCTACTCTTTGAAGATTCATTCCTAAAGATTTTTGAGGCCATTTTTCTGCATATTTGGAGCTGTACCACACGAGACGAATGACACCCAAGGCATGGATGAGCTATTCCCATGTCTAAAGTCAATTGAAGATGGAGCTTAACATGAAGAAGATCAACCTCGCCACTACTATCTGAGGGGAGTTTATTCCAATTCCCTCTTTATTTTATTGTTCTTTATCATGCATAGTATGCAATGGGGACATTGCATAAATTAAGTGTGGGGTAGGGGGTTGGTTACATAATTTTAGTTCAAATTTTGAAATTTTTGCATAAATGAAAATTGCTAGGATTAATTTAGAAAATATTGGTAAAAGCAATTAGGAAATCATGCTAAGTGTTATGTTTGATGATTGCATGAAGACCCAAATGTTTATTTGAGCCTATATACGTTATAATGCATTTGTGGCCTCCTTTATTCTAGTGAAATCATGGGACAAAAACACAACCTCGCTTAGTTTGAGGGATGCAATAAGTTTAGCATCGTGTACCAGAAATATATCCAGGAAATTTTTTATCTTTAATCAATAAAGGTTGAAGTTGAGCGCCCCTGCTTAAGCATGTAGAATTTGAGTGAAAGAAAAAAAAAGGTGAGTTACATGTGAAAAAATAAATAAATAAAAAGAGAGAGAATTACATGAAAAGTTTGAAGAATTTTGGAGCAATTAAAGTGAAGATCAAAAGATCAAAGTTCAAAAGTGGAAGATACCAAAAACCAAAAGTTGGTGAATTCAAGAAATAAAGATCAAATATCAAAGAAGTGAAGAATTCCAAAAATAGCTCTACAGTGGTATCGAAAAGTTGTAATTGTCTAGTTTATGTATGCTTGGGTTGCTCAACCAAAAATACCTTGAGGCTAGGAGGTTTTCTCTGGATGGATTCGGAGGGATGCATAAAATGAGCATTGTTCAAAAGAAGTGGGCGAGTGTTTATGAGGATTGTTAGTATTTAGAATTGAGGGGAGTCATTAGGAAATATTTTAGACACAAATGCATGCGTTGCGGTCTTGGCATAATGGTTGGGTGCAATTGGGATTGTTTTATATGATATTAGTGTGCTAAAATTCTGTTTTGCTTGGGGGCAAGCAAAAGTCAAGTGTTGTGTATTTTGATACGTGCATATTTAGCTATATATTTAGTATAGATTTTTATTATTTATTAGCTAATTATTTGCAAATTATGGACAAAAGGTACTTAATAGTGTTCAAATTGTATTTTCAGTCCAAAAGATATGCTCGAAAGCAAAAAGGAAGCAGGAGAGGCGATCGGAAGCTCGGGAACTAAGAAGAGAAGAAAGGAGTCAAATTCTGAAGCTACTCGGTGAGTAGGGACGTCTACTCGATGAGTGTCCATGAAGGTTCGCGAAGCAATACGCAAAGTCCTTGCCGCATACGAATTCTACGAAGGGACTCGGCGAGTCGGTTATCTACTCGACGAGTAGACCCTGTTTTCTGAAAATTATTAATAGGAGTCACAATCCCGAATTGAGGAGCTTCTGGAAAAACCCTTGAAGGCTAAGCTGCGATTGAGGCACTGCTGACACCCTAGGAACTCGAAGATCAAGTCTAAGCATTCGATTTTGGGAAGATTAAATGCAATTCAAGTGTATTCTTACTTAACCTTTGATTGAATCATGTTTAAACTTATGAATTTCGTTTCTGAGTTGATTGTTACTGCAATTATGAACTAAAACGTTTGTCTTCTGTTTAGGGTAGATGATTTTGTGAATATGAATTGATTTTATGGTTAGGATTAATTTAATTTGGTGATATTGTTTTGTTAAGCTTGTTAAAGAACCTTAGGCATTAACCATAACTATTTTCTGTTAATTAACAAGTAGTTAAGCTGCATGAACATCTCTTAATTGCTTACATCATGTGATTTATGTGACAACATAGTTATATGCCTAGGAATAGCGAATGTGAAACTAAGATTAATTAGAAAATAGGTAAATTAATGTGTCAGCTTATGTGATAAACCATCAACAAGAGGTTAAGTGAATTATTAATTTAATTAACCATTACAAGTCTTACTTAACCCGAATTAATTAACTAGGGAACTTATTAATTTAGACAACTGGCCACTGCTTGAATTAATCTGTTTTCTAAGGATTAGCAATAGCGAACGTGAACGTAATCATCCTAATCGGTAGCCAATGAAAAGTTAATCCGATATATTTATCATAAAATCAACCATAGGATCAAATGATTCGAACCTAAACAGAAGTCCTCTTTATTATTGAATTTAGTTGCATTTTAATTGTTTAACTGTTAAGTTTTAGTTAAGTTTCTAGTCTTGCAAAACTAGAGAAAACCCTTCTATTTTACTATTTGTTTTAGAAAATTCTAGTAGTTAGATTAATTTTCGTTCCCTGAGTTCGATACCCTGCTTGCTAAATTATACCACCAATTGACAGGTCCACTGCCTTTTGTGTGTCAAATTCATAATTAAAAAGTAGGATAAAACTAGTTAGTTTCACACACATCAAGGGGTTTGAAAAGTTGTTTTTCTATAATTAAGGGAGAGGAAATTATACTTCATTTCAAATCTAAAAGCTTAGATTGTGAGATTTTAATCAAATTTGGTCATGATTACATTATTTGCGTTCTAAAATTCGATTATGATTACGACATCCCTTTTCATAATCTGAATTATGAGAACGTGGCAAATAGAAATAGAAGTATTATAGCAAAAGACTGGTCTAGTATCATGTCTTTATGTGAGACATCATGAATCGTGTCCCATATGCTTCAGATATAGGATCGATTACATGTGGTATAATATTCATCTGTTCTAAATTTTTCCAAATGCCTAGGGCATTAAGAGGGAAAAGTACTAGAACTGGATATGACTAAAATGATTAAGCAATTGTCGAGGACAATATGAGGTTTACCAAAGATTGGTTGCTCATGGACAGTTGGAAGTATAGTGTAAATTTTGGAAGGACCATATTGACATATTCTGAAAGGAGGCAACTCTTGTTCAGAAGTGATAGTCAAAATGGAATATGGAAATGTTTCCATAGGTGGAAGTTATTCTTTAAATCTGTGTAAGATTAGAAAACTTAATGCAAGAAGGATGTTCAAAGGAATGTACTTTGAGTATGAGACTTCGTTTCCATGAAATTTCTCTCCATTGGAATACTTTGTAAATGTCTGTTGTCATGTCTTTGTGACTTTTGTGCATAGTCATTACAAGAGGATCAATGCATATAAGTTCAGAATCTAACATATTTTAGTAAATGGCAAAGAATCTTGTATTCTTACATTTGCGGTAAGGATTTGGGATTGTGGAATGAGCATCATTGGAATCATGTTCAATTGGTCTATTTCACAAAGTAAGGATCATAGACAAACATAGTGTGCATGCTTGGAGCATGGCATGACTATTGTTTTAATTCAAGTATTAGGTTGATAAATCGAAACATTATATAATGAACAATGTGTAATCAATATGGTGATAAATAAAAGGTGTTTTATTTATATTCATAAGTTCTGAGACCATATTGGATTCAATTTTTCTTGTGTTTCACTTTGCATGTTTTGACTTCCCGAATAACTAGGTTATTCAAACTCTCCACAGTCAATCATACTTTGGAAGTAGGTATGAATCAAGACTGTCATGAATTGGGCTTGTAGATGTCTAAAGTGTTTAGACATAGCAAAAGTTGCTGCAACATTCATGAGTGCTCCTGGAATGAGATTCGAGTATTGGATTAAACCCATGCTCATTTGACTAACTTCATGGATTTTATCACGAGTGATCATGAGACGATAATATCTTATATTCTTCAAACCTAGATATATGAGTTGTTGACTATGAGTTGGTTGTACATTGATTGTACGAAAACGCATCAGTAACTTGATGTTATAAAACGTGCCTTTGTATATGATTCAACAAGTAGTTAGTACAAGCATATGAGTCGAAGTTTATCCATTCCTTTTACCCTTGGAGGGATAAAATCGATATCTGTGGGCCCGTCGATGATCTAGTAATGACAAACGTAAGTGCTCGGCCGGGCCTGGACTGATTTGATTTGTTCAATTAGTCAGTCGTCATAAATCGGAAATCAGGAAACAACAGATGGACAGAGAGAATGATTATAATCCATGTCTCATTCCATATGATATCTAGAATGGAGGAATATATGATCCCTTATCTAATGGGCATGTTATTGACTAGGTCAAAGTTCGACAGCTGCTTTTAAGAGCTACGATTGCGAGTCGAGATTTTGGAGTCGTACTTGCAATAATAGTTTTAGACTTATCCAAGTGGGAGACTGTTGGATTAGATGTCTAAGCCCATAACTATTATTGGTATGTACTCGACCCGAGAGTAGCATGGTCCATTTGGGTTGCATATCATCAGGACAATTTGTTAGGATGGACTCTTGATCATTAGGTTATATATGATTTATTAATATATTATAAGTTATAATATATTAATATGAAATCATATGTTTTATTAGTATTGATCAAGAATTAATTTGGAATTAATGTAGTGATCAAAAGAGACTAATTAAATCTATGGGGGCTAATTATGATAATTAGTTATATTTATATGTGTTGGGCTTATGATCCATGTTGGACCAAGTTTATGTATGGATACATAAAGAGTTGGGCCACATGAACCATGGATCATAAACCCATGGGTATGGATTTGGGGTATACCCATGACCCTTGAAATCCAACATATAAATACATGCTCTTAACCTAAAAAACAGCTACATGATTGTTCTTGGAGTTCATGGGTGTTTTTGGGTGCATGGAATTCTCTCTCAAGTTCCACCTTTGTCCATGATGTGTTGTGACTTCATTTGAGGCTTCCACACTATTGGGCCTAAGCTTTTAAATGCCAAATTCATCAAGTTCTACAAACTATACAAAGAGGTAAAACTTCTAACTAGTATTTTATGTAGTTTATATCATTTGTATGCTAGTTGTAGGCTTAAAGCTTTGGAAACCATTTGCATGTATAATTAGTGAAAACATAGATCCAAAGCTTCTAGGGTTGTATGTGCACCATAGGATGTTGTAGTATATAAAACCCAACATATATGACATAACATTATATTGTATCTATTATTGAACTGACTAAGCGTCACCGCTTACCCCTCTCAGTGTTTAACAATTGCAGGTAATGAGAATCCAGTATATTCATATACTCTTGGAAGATTTAGAATAGTTTATACTATTACTTTTGTACTTGGGTTTACGTATGTATAAAACTATAAAATCCTAGGTAGTTATGTAATAAGTATAACACTTTGTAATATACTAAAACTTAGTCGGTTTGTATCCAGTCTTTTGTAATCACATTATCAATGTAAAATATTATTATTAAATATGCATATAGCATGTTTTGGAGTAACAATATTGTGAAGTATGAAAGTTTGGGTCTTTCAGAAATACGAAATTTTAGAAAGAGGTTCTTTCAACAAACCTTCATACATTGAGATAACAAACTTACATTGTTTACATATTGTATTTGTTCACAAGTTACACAAAAGGTGATTACAATAACTGAAAAGTAGGAAAAACATGAGGCGACGACGCCGGCCCTCAAGAAAGTTGAGTACCTACCTACTGGTTTCCTGAGAATACAAGTCATTTTGAAAAGCGTCAACTAAAAAGTTGGTGAGTTCATAAGCATTTTGTTTTAGAAAGTAAGTTCTTGTTCCTTGAAAATGTTTGTGTGTTCCTTCAGAAAATCCTATATTTTCTTAGTAAAATGGGATGTAAGAAATGTGACCCATACTCGTTCTTTCTATGATTACTTAGTTCATACTAGTTATATATAAACCAATATCGAACGGACAGTTAAATGTGTGGATCTGCCCTAAGCCCACAATCAAACAAGGAACAGAAAATAAGGCGGAAGTCACACATTCCACTGCCTATTCGATATCATTTATACATGACTCTGATATATAAGCTAAGAAATCATATAATTAATAATTAAGGGCCCTTTATGCTATACTAGTGGTAAATAAGTGTTGAACCTTTTGTAAGTATGTTCCTAGTTCTACTCGTTCTACTGTAAAGTATTGTTTTCAGTAATTAATCGTATTTGTTTCCATAAAGTTGAATTGTAAACTGTTTGCTTGTAAAATAATGATGTTATCCTGGAAAGTATTATACTTCCCATAAAACCGTATTGTAGTCTTAAATGTACCAATACCGAAAAGTACAAGTATAAATGCCGTACTTAATTGAATGATACCCAATTTTGTTATAAATAAAACTAGTTGAAGATGTGTTTGCCCTGTAAACTAGATGAGATGTTAATATCCCCCTATAATCACTTAGAATATACGAGTTGCATAAAATCGAGGTCGAACAGACAGGCGAATGGGTAAATCTGCCCTAAGCCCACAACCAAACAAGGAACAGGAAATAAGGCGGAAGTCACACATTCCACTGTCTACCGGACATTAATTTTATATAACCCTGATGTATATTCTGAGTAATCACAGAATAAATATCCCCTTAAGACTGTTTAAAAAGTATATTACTACGTACATATGTCGTTGTTTTCTCCATGTGAGTTCTTATAACCATACTAATATGACGGATGGCCTGATACGACGTTCTTTAGGCGTCAGAATCGTTAATGACATTCGTCACCCCAGAACTTCCGTTCCAACTGTAGCTAACAGTCAGGGCGCGGGATTTTCAGTCCCGTATAGATCTATACACAAACTCACGCTCTCCCTCCAGGAGACTCTGGTTATTAAGTCAGGACTTGGTTGGTACTTAGGTAAGTACGTGAAGACGTCTCACAAATTTCTTGAACAAGTTTACGATTAATAAGTGAAAACCCTTTTAGTAAATAACATGTAACTTTGTAAAAATAGTTCCTTTATTCCATAAACTATATCCATTATAGTTTATAAGTTGGTTTCCTTGTTAAAATCTGAGCTTTGTAACATAGTTCCTTTGTTCCATAAACTATACATATTATAGTTTATAAGTTGGTTTGAAATTATTTATATACCCTTTTATATAAATGTAAAGGTGTGTTCCAGCATGAAAAATATGAAATCACAACATAGTACTTAGGTATTAAACCCACTAGATTTGTAAATGACTATACTATATCAAAGCTTACTAGTAAAACTATCTTGTAATAAAGGTTCCCAAAATCCATGTAGTTTACAGATCTTAGCTTTTCTTATGATTTTATAACATTGATCATGTTAGTTTTGCTGATAGATATATTCATATCGCCATATTTATATCAAAACTAGAGAATACCATAACTTGTACAAATAATAATTTATCCTTAAAATGAAGGAGAAAAACTTATAGTTATTTGTGGAGTAAACAAAGTTTGACTTGTACTCCCCCCCTAAAACATAGAAAAACTTGAAAATATGGGGGTATGAAGCTCACCTTGGTTTGGTTGGGAGGATGATATGAAGAGACGTTGAGAAGTTTTCAAGTCCTAACACTTGAAGAGTTAGGTAAACTCTTTGGAACTTAGTATATCCTAAGAATATTAACACAAAATATTATCTGTAAATAGGATGAAATAACAAAATAATATGTGGATTCACTAGTCAAATATGAGATACTTACAAGAATCTAGGGAATGCTTTGAAGAAGTAAGTGTCCTTATGACTTGAAGCTTGAATACGTTTGAGAGCACTTTAGAAGTTCACAGAAAGGGAATATGATAAATGTGATATGTGAGGAGTGGTTTTCGTTCCTAATAATGGGATGAAAGTGATAAGTTGTGCTTGGTAATCTGGTGGATAAGGCATGGGTATTTGGTGGATACTTCGTGGTTAACTGGGATTACCTTGGAAATAGGAGTGAAATCACATCTTAAGGTCAAGTGTTCTTGTCTTATTCACATCCTTTATCTGTAAACACCATAGAATGGTGGTGTTTACGCCCTACCTTTTCCCTAGAAGAGAGTTTACGCCCAAGGTGTGGTCAACCATGGAGTTTACGCCCAAGCATAGGCCACTAGGAGGTGTTTACGCCCAAAGATTGCTTCCTAATGTAGTTTACGCCCCAAGATGCTTCCTAGAATGGTGTTTACGCCCAATGCATGGATTCCCTAAGTAGTTTACTCCTCTAATGTGGTCCACCAAAGTGTTTACGCCCTAGGATCCTTCCTAGGATGGTGTTCACGGCCAAACATGGCCCAATGAAAAGAGTTTATGGTCTTAGATGGTATCCTTAAGTGTGTTTACGTTTTGGGTGATTTGTATATGTTTCTAGTGTTTAGAAAGCTCAAAATGATGGCCTTAAAGTTCAAGCATTCAAGGTTGCAACATAACACAAATTCTTATATCTATATCATGTGAATCTTAATCAAATCCATTTGTCTAGTCTTGCCTTGATAAACTTGTTTGCTTTCAAGAGATTACCTTGTATGTGGCTTCTAAATGTACACTTTCATGTTCAAGCACCTATGCCCTTTTAGATTTCAAGGTTTTCATTGTAATAGGGTTACAATTTAGACCTTGCTTGATTCAAAAATTTCGGGTTGTCACAGAAATGATTGAGATACCAAGGTAATATCAGATAAACTATAATCTGTTCTTATGGATTCAAAGGATAACCACTCAAGCTCTGATACCAATTGTGAGAACAAGAATTCAATGCGCGGACAAGATTTGAAAACTCAAAACTTGAATTAAACTTTAAGATCATTGTCTTCTTCTAATAAGTAGTTCCAGTCAATTCTGGTAAACCAGTCGAGAATTGAAGATAATATTCAACAAAGTATTCAAGTAATAAATGAAGTAAGATTAAGTATAATCAAAGTAAAGACAATTTAGAACATATAGAATGTAAGTGAAAGAGATTTACTTGAAAGAGAGTTTGAAATGATGTGAAAAGAATATTGATTGATTCTATTCTTGGTGATTAATTCAGGAAACATTTACTCCTTAAATAGTAAAGGAGGAACACGGTACAAACCGACGTACAATCTAAGGACTAGTTAATACAATGAGTTTGACAAATATGGCACTTCAAAGATTTGTTGAAAAAGTCCTAAGAACTGTTACATCAATAAAAGACAAAAAAACATTGAATGCTTGTACATACTTTAACTTCAGACACACTTCATCTCGGATAAAAAGGAGCTTCGGATCTTCTTCACATCTCAGAATAGAGCTAACTTCGTATTTGATTGGGATTGCTAGAGGTTAACTTCTTATGCATTAACAACCATTACTCGTCGTTGATGGCAAGATGACACATGAGACGTTAGTCGTCGTCGTTCAGATGGATGGCCACTGGATTTGAGAACCTTTGCTTGTATGCATTGTATGTGTATTGCAATATATGGTATTTTGGGGGAACTCACTAAGTTGTGTGCTTACAATTGTTGATTAAATGTTTTCAGGTAGTTCCTTAGATTGTGGGAAGGCTCCAAATTGACTGTACTGTATGTGCATTGCTACTGATTTTGTTATCGACTTCTATTGTTTTATGATGACTTGATACATTTTGATATTATGGTTGATGATTTTTAACACAATTCAGTACCTTGATCATTTATGAAAATGTTTTGGATGTTTTAATTATGTTTTCAAAAGAAAATTTGTTTGAAATTTTGGGACGTTATAGGGATTCTAGAGCAGAACTACATGTCCTTTTTTAATAAGATATTTGTATCGTTTGTTTATTATGGAAGGAACCTCTCCACCCTTGGGTTTAGGGAGGTAAGACTGTCTGTCTAATACATTTATCCTCCCCTTTACCCTATGATATTTGTATCATTAATCTAGGATATAACCTTGAATTGTAATGATCTTGCATGTTGTTTGCTACTCTGAGAACCAAACTTGTCTTCATGTCAGCAACGATGGTTGTTGCTACATATTTGGTGCCACATGGTGTGTAGATTCTACTATAACATTTATTTGAGATACTTCCATATTTATGGGTTTTTTAGTTTGAATGGTTAAGGAGAAGAAGAGATGGATGCTGGTGTTACCCTCACATGGGCACAAATGATGCATCATATATGAGAACCACCCACTCTATTTGTATGTAGGCCATGTAATGCCAAGGATGGCTAAAAGGAACAAAATTGTATTCATTTGGTCCTCTGCATCATTTGTTGACATAACCATAAGCCCTCCATTAAGACATACTTACGATGAGGTGAGCAGACCTTCAACATGAGACGGACCACCTTGGTTTGAAGTTCAAAAGTGTTGTTGCTTAGGTTTGTATAAAAAAAATCCTTTTGATGTCAATGTTTTTTCTTTTCTAAGTTAACGATGATAAATATCTTTTTTATCTCTGGATTCACACACATCCTTTTTGTTTCGAGTATATGAGAGATTTTGTAAACAAATTCAAATACATAAAACAAATAGCTATTTTCTTTCCATGTATGTCACACCCTCGAACTAGACGGTGGAAACGTCCGGGGGCTTGTGCGTGACTTCATTTTGAAATATCATTACAATGAATATAAATGAAGCATAACATCATCATCACCATGCATAATATAATACAACTGTCATTGTTCACATCAAGTACAACATTTCAAATTACATGACCATCACATTCAAAGTAAGATGTTTAACAGTACCCAAAACAAAATCCATATTCTTGTTGATTCTTCCGCTTACCGAGTTCCTGAGAATACAAGTTATTTTGAAAACGGTCAACATAACAATGTTGGTGAGTTCATAAGAGTATTTTAAATGAAAAGTTTTGTATCGATAGTACAACACCAGAAAATCTGATGTTTTCTGCAAAAGAGTTTGAAAATGATTTAGCAAATCAAGTATTAATGCATGTGTGGTTTCCATTGTAGAAAATATGTAAGAATAAGTTCCCAAAAATCCTGTTTGTTGTAAATTGAAGGCAATGTGCAAATGTATATTTTTCCCCCAGAAAATCCGATATTTTCTGATTATAAAAGTAATGTAGTTTTAAAACCCTAAGACCAAGTATTAGTGTGTGTACGTTTTGTGTCGCCACGATTTGTATTAGTATTCCGTAATATTCTGATGGTATTGATCTCTATGTGAGTCGTTACAACCATGCTTAATAATGACTAATTCGCCTGTCATGGCGTATCAGATGCCGGTTTGTCAAAGGTAAGGTTTGTCACCCTAGACTGGCCTAGTCTAGCTGTAGGGAACAGCTCAGGTGTGGGGTGTCACCCCGTATAGATCTATACACAAACTCCCGCTCTCCCTCCAGGAGACTCTGGTTATAACTACAGACTACGATCATACACTCAAGGGTGTCAACCGACAAGTCTCACTAGATCCGTAACTTGTTCACGAGTAATGTACTACACCGAGTATAACGTTTACGTGTATGTTTTAAGTTTTCAAATCTAAAAGTATGTATATGAGTACATGAAGTTCAACAAATATATAGTGGGACCGTTAAGGTCCACCAAGCATGTGATCTTTAGATCAGGCCTAATTAACATGTAAATGGACCCATAAGGCCCAATAAACATGTAAAAGGGGTAATCCAGGCCCAATAGGCATGTAAATGGACCACTAAAGCCCAATAAACACGTGTTCCATAGTTCAGGCCCAAATTAACATGGAAATGGATCATAAAGGTCCAATAAACATGTCATGGAAAATATTAGGCCTAATATACATTTAAACGGGCCCCTAAGGCCCATTAGCCATGTAACGAGGGTATTAGGTCCAATAATATGTTATCAAGGTATTTAATCCAATCGTTATTATTTCGTTGTTTGTTTTTGTTTAAGAGTTTAACAGAATGACATAAAAAGGTTTAATTTTCGTAATAGTGACATTTTTGGACCGTTAGACCGAAAATATACAGTTTAGTCACATTTTTGGAAAATTTGACACTTTAGGTCCCTTAAGGCTAAGAGTTTTCATTTTATGGGCTTAATTCTAATAAAATAGCTTTTATGGACCATTTTGGTAAAACTTCATATTTGGCCCAAAATCATAAATCTTAACATTTTTGGCCCAAATATATTTAAATTGCTGTTTTCGGCTCTTTTATTATGAGAATTTACATTTTCAGCCCATTTTTCATAAAAATGACAATTTCGACCCAAACTTTTTAAAAATAACATTTTTGGCCCAAATTCGAGGAATGTGACATTTTCAGCCCCTATATTCCGTAAATTCACATTTTCGACTCAAATTTGTGTAAAATGACATTTTAGTCCACAAAAACCAAAATTTTGCACTTTAAGCCCAAGAAAAACCGTAAGGCCCATCTTATGGCCCATTATGCGAAAAATTTCACTTTTAGCCCCTTGGAGACTATGAATATTATAAAAACTCATTTTTGTGTAAATGAGACCATTTTAGCCCTTGTAGAACCGAAAGTGTCATAAAATCTCACATTTTTGTTTATTTGTTCAAAAATGGCCATTTTTCAAGATTTTGTTTAACTTCTTATGGATCTTCACGTGTTAAACCCATCTAACTTCATAGTATGTTGTTTGAAGTGTTTTAGTTACACATATCACAACTTTTGGTTATAATTTTCGAGATCTATAGTGTTTCATCAAATAATCACAACTTAAACCAATATAAACACACATAATATGCACAAATACATAGATCTAACACATAATAACTTGTATCCTCCCCCAAAAACAAGATAAAATCGAAAACAAGGGGGTATGAACTCACTTTGCTTTGTGGTTCTCGGTTTGAAGAAGAAATGGAAGAAGATGATGTGATTCTCGGCCCTAGCAAGCTCCTTGAGAAGTTTTTAGACTTAGATGGGTTCTAAGAAGCAAGATCATGAAATGGTATGAGTTAAGAAGAGATTTTTGAAGTAATCAAGAAACTAAACCATAGATCCAAGTATAAACTTACCAAAGATGATAATAGTGAAAAACTTCTTGGAGATGCCCACAATCTCGAAAATTTTTAGAGGAGTATGATGGGTTCTTGAGAGAGTTTGAAAGAAAGAAATGGAGGTGGTGTTGTGGGGTGTTTCGGCCGAGAAGAGAAGAAGAGGGGGAGAGAGAGAGACTTGAGGTGATGTTTGCATGGAGATATGAGAATTCCTTGTTACATGGTGTGTAATAAGCTTGGTTATCTCCTAAACAAAAATGAGGTGAGTTGGGCCGAGAGGGGCTAAGAAGAGAGGAAAGGATGGGTAGCTTGGGCCTTACATGCTTGGTCATGATCCTATGTGGCCTAAATAATTAGTTCTCGGCCCATTGGGCTCTTAAGGAGGTTCACGGCCCAATATTGTATAAAGGAATGGGTTTATGGCCCATTAGGGCTAATTAAATTATTTATGGCCCAACACGGCCCATTAGGGTAAATGGAATCATTTTTAGGCCCACATGGCCCAAAATGTTAAGTTTTAAGAATATGGGTCCAATTAGAACCCAATTAGGGTTTCTAGGCCCATCATAGTCAAGTTGAAAGTTTATTGGCCCAATAAGAGAGTCCTAGTCCATAATGAACTTGAACCGGGATTTCTAGGGTTTTCAACACATAATTGACTATAAAAGATGTAGTGATTGAGCATAGGGCATGATATTCACTTAGAGTACAAGTCATTACACTAGATGAATGTTTACACGAGAATAGAATTTCCTAGCTAAAATGCTAGTTGTGACAATGTAGCATGATATATTAAAGCTCTAGTTATTAATTATGGTTTATTTTGTCTTTTTTGCTTTGCTCATGCACTTGATGTCGTTGATAAACTGAGATTCTTAAGTGTAACTAAACCCCTTTTTACTTTAGAAACTAGTGAGCTCGCGTTTCGTATTCAACTCGATCACAATATCGTACTATTGTTTCCTTTGCTTGATATAGTGGAAGAGATCACTGAATAAAGTGTTATTTTTTTTATTAGTATTATGTAGAAATACTGGCAAATTATAGGAAATAGTAATGTATTTTACTTTATTTACCATTATAGGCAATGTAATCTACTTTATCCTGTACTTGGAATGTAAATCAGATTCTGGTTTTCTCTTATAACTTTTCTGAACGACATTTTTTGATTTTGATGTAGTTTTTAGATTCATTTTGCTGCAATTTGGACTATGATTTGGATAAACTTTGTTGCACATATTACTATAAAATCAAAACAAAATTGTACAAATTGCTCTAATATATAGTGTTTGGTTGGTGATGGGCGATTTTTAGATTCTGTCCAACAAATCAGAAGATTCACTACAACTGATATTATCCATTTTGGTCATTGATTTATGGTTTTTGGGGTTAATTTATTTAATTATTTCCCAGTTGTAGGCTTTTGTGTTGAATTTTGAGTTGGACTCATGTTGATGGCCAATGCTCCTCTAGGAGAACCATTTTCAGGGCTTGCAGTCTCTGGCATAAGCAAAAGCAATTCTAAAAGCAAGGTCGATAAGTTGAAATAAACTAAACTTTGATCGATATGGTAAACAAAAGTTTAAGATCTAGCTGAGGAAAAAAAACATGCATTCCTACAGGGCATGTTTAGAAGATTATCGTGTGAGTTTTCTTATTAGTTGTGCATGTGGATGTTCAATTTATACGTGATGTTTTCGAGTTTTCAATGTGACGTTCTTCGTAGGAATAAGAAAGATGTTGACATAAATCTTGGTCTAAAACTTCATCAATGTGTAATGTATACAATTTTGATGACATGCCCGATTATGTGTCAGGTAACTTCATATCTCTTGATTATCTTTGATTTCATCTTTTTCTCTTCCTAATAATGACCAATTTCATGCTTTCTAAAATGCGTTTTATATGAACGTACAAATTTTTTGAAATACGACACCATTATGCAACATTTGACGAATCTTGGCGTTGTTGGAAAGCAAATTGTGACTGAAAGGTTTTAATCATACGATATCTTTTGCATGTATTATACTTTCAGTACCTTGTTATTTTCATATTCAACATTAATGTTAATAGGTTCCTGGTTTACCGGATCCTATGGAGCAAATGATTCACTTATACATGAAGCTTATAAGTGAAGTCAAGAGCTGACTGGTGGACACATCTTGCTCTATAGGATCGTCAACATATGAGGAAAGGTGCCATAATTGATAGGATTAGTTGCAGGAGAAATCTAGGGTAATTAGCTTGCCGGTATTTGGATGAAGGCAGAACATGTATATTTATATGTGTGTATGATATGTATTTATAACAAGTGATGTTCATAGCTACTTTTCCCGTCTTACTTATAGGCACACGTATTTTAAAGATGGGTCACATGTTAGCGTAGAAGATGTTAGTGTAATTTTCACCACCACAATGTGATGGTTAGATTCTCAATCTTTTTCTTCAAAGGATTAATGAATCATGTAGCGTGGATGCAAGATTAAATTCTATGGATTATCACAATCCACATGATGTGTTATCAAGAATAAAATGAAATCTCATTACCCAACGTTCTTTTAAACAGGTTCGACTCTACCTTTTCCCAAACTAAGCAAGGGTTTAGGGACCCAAATTCTAAAGGGCCCCAATTTTAAAGCTTATTCACTAATTGTAGTCCAGAAAACTGATTGTTACGCACATCGCACGACTTACCTGACGCCATAATCAACAATCAAAGAGATAATTCGATTCCCACAAAACACACCTATTCTAGTGTTCTTCTTCCTTCTCGTCGGCTTCTCCTCCTATCCTCTAATCTCTATTCTAGTATGAAACGCAGAAACGCAACCATCGGCAACAGCCAACGACGATTCGATTAAGTGATTCTCGATCAATTGATTTGAAATCAGGGGCAGCATTGCAAGACCTCAACTGATGAACCGAAAGTCTGAAATGGTATATTTTTCCAATTTCCCTTATCTGATATTCTGATTATCTTCTAGTTCTAGTTTTGAGTTTTCTTGTTTTCCATTATCTATTTATCTCATCATCTGTGATTGTGGATTTATGGTAGATTAAGAATCTGATAAGTGTTATTTACTTATTTCTTGATTCTAGTATTGACTGATCTCATTATCTATTTATTTTAGAGACTCAGGATAGATTAAGAATCTCATAAGTTTTCATGTTTTCCATTATCTTCTCTTCTCAAGCAACAAATATTTCTAATCCATAATCCATTAATTTACTTCCAGTTTGTTGTTTGTTTATTTGTAATTGTCTTGGTGATTGTTATTATTAATCAAAGGGCCCTAAATTTTTGGTCGGCTTAGAGCCCCAAACTAGTTGAGCCGCCCCTGCTTTTAAAGAAGTAAGTTTTTCACATGGTGCTAATTTGTCCTAGGTAGGATTTCCTGGTTTTAGTTTTTGGGTAAGGAGATTGGTGCTTTTAAGTGGACTGTTATTTTGCATGTAGGCATCAAGTTTGTGTATTGTTTAACAATATATTTCCTGTTATGAAATTGATGTTGTTCAGAAGATAGTAATGCCTATATTGATCAATATCCATGGTATGAAGCAAAAAAGCACCATCTATTTCCCAACTAGATCAAGCCTGCAGATTCAGAGCCGCCTGTCACGAGATGACTCTTTCGACTAGTCAATACCGTGTGCCACTTAGCGTACTTCCGGCTAAGTCAAGCTAATTTCACTCCTTATGATGTATTATCGAAGTAGCAAGCAAGAAACTAAGGCTAAAGATTTCGACAAAGGAAACAAATGTGTATATTACTTCAAGCTCCTTATGTTACAAATAAACTCTTGATAGTTTGAGCAAATGTGCCCTCCTCCCTATTTATAAGGACATTACACCTCCTCAAGGGAAGTTTCTAGATCCCATGTCTTCCCGACTATTCTAGACTCTTCCAATGAGATCTACATGTAATTTATAAGACCCTATAATATACCCTACTGGTCTACGATGTCCTAGAGATTTCTAAGATGTCCCAACATTATCCAAATTGTTTTTGCGTGACCTAGCATGTTCTAGGTTTTTTTAAAGTCTTTCGAGTTATTCTAGCTTCGTCTAGCATCTTATGGATCATTTCTGGTCGCTACATATTTTTCTAAGGACTTCCATAATTTTCTAGCGTCTTCCAAGCTCCTATAGTGTGTTTGTAAATTCTCCGGAGTCTTCCTGGGGTATTCTTGATTGTTCCAATGTTCTCTAGACTGGAAACTTCCAGAAACTTGGTCAGTGACACGCCGCCACGGTTGGTTTATAAATGTTGCAAGGGAATAAACAATTTACAAGGTATATAGGACACTGGTGAAGAGTTCTTTGAGACGATAGACTTAAGGCTGCTTAGCAGGTTTGCTGCTCAAGATCTCTTTTGGTGTGTGTGTTTGTTCTACTAAGTTACCTCTAAAGCATATTTTTCTATCTTATGCAGTTGGTCCTTGACCACAATATTTCTGATTATATAACATCAAAGAACAACATTGTGTTGGCATACAACTAAGGATATGAGTCACACAAAATCATATGGGCTGACACATGGCCTTCCATTTGTGTTCAACCAACATGTGTTATTCCAGTTTACACATGAAGAGGCTCGGGATCATATCCAATATATGTTGTTATACCAAGCATTCTGATTTATAGAACACATATTTCCCATGAATCTAATAAGTTAATTAATCGGACATAAATACACAACAATACAACAATGGGCCTACATAACTGGACTAAACAACATGGTACCAGATGGGTATACAAGAATAAATAATTGGCTAACTAATGTACACTAATACTGATCCTAACAGCGAGAATGGGATTATGGGAAGGGGTACAACCCTTAAATGGAATAGTGTTTTCTGGTATCACAACCCTCAAAGACAATCCGAACCTGCTATTTAACATGTAAGTTGATCGATTCTTTGCCAGACTTTACCTGTTGCTGGGAGCAAGAGGGCTTGTAATTGTTCTCAACTAATTATGGCGCTTTTGTCAACGGCATGCCTGTATACGCTTTGAGGTTCGCAAATTGCCTGAAATTAAGGTTGGTGGATGCATCCAATACGCCGTGCAATGGCGTTTGGGAGTAACAAGACAAAAATCGACTTTCATACAAGTGGGAAAGAACCGATGAAAGAATTTGAACATGGCGTGACTCGAGTTCAGGGCTTTAACATATGCTTACTGATAGGAATTGAGTATTGCTGGGCCCAGATGCCATTAAAGCAAGTATCAAATATGTTTTGTCAAAGCCCCAATAAAAGATAAAATTTCACGTGTATGTCTAGACTTTAGCTTTTAGGACGTGAGAGTGAACAATCAGTCGACTGTGTTTCTTTGTTAATCAATTTCATCCTGAACAATACACTACTCATAGCATGGTCCTCCAAGGTCAATTGTTCTTTAATTTCATTATAAACCCTAATTTTATGTTTCTCATCAAATACCACGTTCTATTCCCAATGGTGATAATTTTCTTATCTTGCAGGTCTGATGATATTCTTTCGTGAAGCAACTTTCCATACTCAGTAGGAGATTTTTGGCGTGTTGGCCATATGTGAAAGCAAAGTTCAGGCTTGTATCCAACATGAAATAAAATAACTTAACTTCAGATACGTGGAGCAGGGTGATATTCTACACGCCAATTGACCTTGGAGGGATTGGCATGCTGTCAATGAGTAGTGTACAGTTCAACCAATTCCAAATCTCTATAGCTACATTGAGGTTATGTGCTTTCCAAATCGCTCTCATCCCGTGTCCTAATTTATTTATTTATTCTAATTTTTAAACAGCCATGGGAGACTGAGTTCATCGAGCTAGTCACAAGGTGTTTGGGCATGAAGAGGCAAGAAGCTCAGACACAGAACAGGGGTGTACCAATTGAAGATTTGCGATTGAGTACATATCTATACTTTATCTCTCTCACACACACACACCATTTTATATCGTAAATGGGAGCGGATATTTTTCTTTTGTCATTTTAAATACATTATTTTAGGATTTTCGGGATCATGGAGTACCTAGAATCAGCACATTGTTTAAGAATGATAGATGGACACTGGCATACGACAGAGGATGGAGGTTGAGAACAGAGTTTAAGCAATATCAGATTCTAAAATGGGATCCATATTGGTGGACATACGAGAGTGCTGATGGTCCACTTTGGAACTTGAGTAGTTACCAAACACTTGGTGGTGTTGAGTTGGGCCATTATGAGGTCAGACATATTTTATTCAAGGGAACTCAGTACGGTTTTCCTATCCTTTCATGAGTTCTTGTTGTCCCTTTTTGAATAATGTTTGCTGTCCTGACGTGATATAAACCAAAATTTTGTCAGTGATCCGTTACGGTTTCCCAACTTAGGAGGGGGTCTCGTTTGGAAGAAAGCTTCAAGGTATTGAGGATTTCTTGAACTACAAGAAGAAATTGCAGACCATCGTAGGTTCACTCTTTGGTTGTCAGTCACCTAAAGTTTGTTCTGATGAGCCAATTGGGTTCTACTGAAATATTCATGCGCACCAAAGACCTCACTTACCAAGATATTCACTTCACTTGTGGGAGCCGATCAATGCGACCGTGAAGATCTCTGCCTAGATAAGCTGTTAGATGAATCTGGAATAAAGACTGTGCAATACAAATCTAATAATTTGTGCAAGAGTTACGACATTAACCGTTTCATCCACTTAATTGGTTCATATTTGTGGCACATATCACAACACATCATGATTATTAATTTAAATGATACACCTTTGATAACGGAACATCCTTGGATTATTGGATTGAAGTGTAACTATCTCCGCATTCATGTTCCCTTATCAAATATTCTCAGACATGATGTACTTATATCTTTTTCTCTGGACAAAATTGTAAAGCATATAAGGCTGCTGAGATTTAAGTGAAATCGTCCAAACACATAGAATTAGAAGAAAGGTTAGCTTTATATCATTTGCATTTACATATATGTGACTCACACGGTGATAAAGGTCTGTGTCCAAGATCGATTGGCGTGAGAGAACAATGTCAGCTACAAACCTTTATCATCGTGTGAATCAACTCCCATAAGTGATCAGCAAAGAGTGAACCTACGCAAAGGATATAAAGGTAACCCTTTTTTCTAATTCTAAGTGTTGGACAGTTTCACTTAAATCTCAGAGGTGTTATACGTTGGAGTATAATTTTGTCTAGAGAAAGGAATATAAATACATCATGCCAGAGAATATTCTAAAGAAATTTATATGCATTGTGGACCTGGAAGCTCAGATTGCTGGCTACTTGTATGGTGGTGTAAGCGCCCGTGCTGATCCTAAAGTAGAGAAAATTCATTACATTGATATGCCGCCACAGTGCGGTACTAACTGTCACACCCCGCTAAAGCGGAAACACGAGGCGTGGCAGTATAAAGGGTTTCATAGCAAAAGTTAAAAGACAACACCAACCATAGTATTAAAAATCATTACAATTTTACAATGGGTTTGAACAACTTTTAAAAGAAATTACAATGTAATTTGAAATACAACACATGCGAATGCTCCTAAAAGTGAAGTGTCCCTAAGTGCCACTTACTCGATGATTCCTGAAAAAGCATGTAAAACGAGCGTCAACTATAAAAATAGTTGGTGAGTACTCACAGATAAACAAAATAATATTGGTTCCATGAATTGAAATCAAAGTTTTGATAAAAGTTTCCAATAATAAAAGTATATTGTTAAAATGAGTAAATAAGTTTGTAAAAACAAAGTTCTTTGTCATCATGAGAGATAAAGTATGTTGCCCAAATAAGATGCAACATTCATATTCTCATGGAATATAAAGTTCGTTACTCAAACGAGTAAACAAGTTTCATTGCTAAAATGAGCAATCAATTTCGTTGCTACAAGGAGCAAACAATTTCATTGCTAAAACATGTATATAAGTTTTCAGTAATAAAAGTTCATTGTTGTAATGAGAAACAAAGTTCATTGCTATAATTAATAACAAGTTTATTGCTATAACTAGAAACGAGTTTGTATGTGTATGAGCAAACAATGAGTCTCAACCAAACCTATGATTGAAGCCCTATCAAGATCTATGCTTATCGTTCCATAGATGAATATGGTATCATGCACTCCAGCAATAGGGCGAGTGAGGAGTTGTCAATTCCTAATAGCGCTATCCATAATGACCATTGGCTCAAAGAGTTAATGGTTAGAGATAAGGGAAGGGCCTTAGTACGATAAGTTCTCATGTTCCGTGTTGCATAGACATACATAGAGAGACATAGCAATAAAATAGCAATCATGTTTGATACAAATCAATTTAAATACAACATTCAAATAATAGTTTTTCGGGACATGCTTTTCCACCCCAAAACATAAAAACTGAAAATAGTGGAGTGCGTGAATACTCACAATATGCAAAATATAGCAACCAAGTTTATACGATTCAAATAAATACAACGAACATAAATAGTTTAGGACATGCTTTTCCACCCCAAAACGTAAAAGTCAAAAATAGGGGAGTGGTGAATACTCACAATATGCAAAATATAGCAACCAAGTTTATACGAGTCAAATAAATACAACGAACATAAATAGTTTAGGACATGCTTTTCCACCCCAAAACGTAAAAACCGAAAAAAAGGGGAGTGGTGAATACTCACAATATGCAAAATATAGCAACCAAGTTTATACGAGTCAAATAAAATACAACGAATAATAAATGGTTTTTGGACATGCTTTTCCACCCCAAAACATAAAAACTGAAAATAAGGGGAGTCGTGAATACTCACAATGCATTTAGATGATGCAAATGGTGCCTTGACTACGTTCCACGTGTACCACTACCGATTCCTACAATAATGGTATTCGCTAGTGAGTCTCTAATCGAAATCTAACACTAGTATACTTACTACTACAATAGAATTATGCCAATAATGTGTCAAAATTTAATATTGATAAGTTACAAACATTTTTTGCTGTGGAAATTAAGTTTCAAAGAATCAATTGTTATATAACAATTTAAGTGGAAAATTTCCATTATTGAAATGTTAATATTTAACATTTTAGAGGTGTTCCAATGATTAAATATTCAAAACTAAATCAATTTAGTTCTAAACTTTCTCAAACTTTGCATTTAAGTTTTAATTGAAGTCAAAGACCTTAAGATAAATTTTCTTGAATTTTTGATTTGTCTGACTATTTTTCATGATTTTAGTTTCTTGAATAACCATAAAATCATGAAAAATCCTAAACAGTTAATAAAAATTACCAAACTTCAGATTTTGGTTCTAAATGTACTAAAAGACTTCTAGATAAATTTTCATGGATTATGAATATGTATAACCATTTTTCACATATTTAATTCTCTAAATAGATACAAATTCATGAAAAATAGAAATCAGTTATGAAAATACCCCAAACTTTTTATAACAATGTCATTACACATACTTAAGCTGGGAAAAATATAAAAAGGGGTTTCTAAACTGTTTAACCTAATTTTATGATTTTTATGCATTTATTCTAATAAAAATGGGGATAAATAGAAAACAGTTTCCAAAATTACCCAAACTTTTTGTGATATTGTTATTAAACATTCTTAAGTTGGGAAAAATATAAAAATTGATTTCTAAACTGTTTAACCCAATTTTATGATTTTTGAGCATTTATTCTAATAAAAATTTAAATAAATTGAAAACAGTTTCCAAAATTGCCCAAAATTTTTGTAACACTTTTATTATACATGTAGAAGCTGTGAAAAATATAAAATGTATTTTTCAATTAGTCTTTCTATTTTTCTTTGTTTTATCCTCTTAAATAATCATTAATTGGAGAATAATTATTAAACAGTTAAAGTAAATTACCAAAATTTTTGTACACTTCATTTACAGAGTAAATAATCTGGGAAAAATACGAAATGTGGTTTTTATATACTGAAATCCGATTTTGTGTATTTAAGTGTATTTAATCTTAGAAAATAGGAGACAAATAGTATACAGAAGAGAAAAATCATCAAAATTTTTATGTAGCCTCCTAATGTACTACAAAGTGTTCTGGTAAATTGTCATGAATTTTGGGTGAGCAGAAATATTTTTCCTGTTTTTAGTCCATAATATACACAAAAATCGAGGAAAAATAGGAATACATTATGAAAAATTCTGAAAATATTTTTCTAAGTCTTCCACAGAGAGTATAAGCTGCGAAAATCATTTTATAACCTTTTCAAGTTATCTAAAGCGGTTTTATGATTTATTGGGGCTAAACAAAAAGAAAATTCAAAACCATATTAAACAGTAACAAAAATCGATGAAACTTAATGAGCGATCATTATTTAGCATAGGGGTCATCCACGAATTTAACTAGGATTTATAGACCTCAGAGAGTATTTTATATGATTTATTGCCCTATTTTCTTGCATTAATTATAGTAATTCGAGATAAATGAATTATCTTCTGGAAATTTACAGAGCATCTTATTTTGTTGATGGGAATCTGGGAAAAATCGGATTTGGTCAGAAAAGGAGTTTTAGATATTTATTTGGAAATAAATCCTTCATGAACATATTTGAAAGCTTTTAACAACATACTTTGATGATCTAGCATCTAAGCTTGAAGATCATCACATGCATGTTTGTTTGAAGACCATTCATGAGTTTGAAATGTTCAAAAATCATTTTTGAAAGAAAACTTAGAGTGTATGTGGTGATTTTCCACCAAAACTTGTAGAAAAGTGCATTTCCATGGTTTTGACTTAGGTTTAGGTCATGGATCTTCACCATTTTGTAACATGCAAGATGTTTTTGGTGAAAATCTACCACCATCATCATCAAAACTGAAGTGAATGAACATGCACACATATTTTCTAATAGAAAGGTGTAGAAGAAGAAGGAAATGCAAGAAAATCCTTAAAAACTTGAAGGAAAATGAAAGGAAATCGTGTTCTACCTTAATGAACACCACTACATGATGAAGATTTTGTGTTTGAGGTGTGTTCTTGGACTAGTTTTCTGGACAATTTCGTGGTTGAGGGAGAGAGGAAGAGAGAGTAGAGAGAAAATGAAGTGAGGGAGTGTGAGAGAGAAAGAGATGGAGTGGGTGTGTTGGGAAAGTGATTGAGTGTGTTGGGAAGAGGAGAGAGAGAGAGAGAGAGAGAAAGAGAAATCCGACTTTTGATGTTATAATATCTCTCTCCCTTTCATTTGTCTTTATAAATTTTAAATATTTTATAAAAATATCAATTATTTATAAAAGATGCAACTTAACCAAGTTTGTATGCATAAAAGTGTTGATTTTTGGTTTATAAATTAAGGGTAAATGTTAATGAGTTAAATTTCATTTTCCTTGAATGCATTTTCATAATTTTAATTGTTATAAGATCATATTATAAGGTTCATGATTATTTTTATAGAATTTTTAAGGTTAAAGTTTATAAATGTGAGTTTTTAGGGCATTTAGGGTTTTTGAGAGTTTGTAAATCTTTGGATATCAAAATTACTTGAATTTTGAGACTTCAAACTATTTTAGAGTTTCATAACTCTTATTCAAATTAAAAATATTGTTTGTAATTTATTTTTAGCGGTTTATTGGCATTCTATGTAGTGATTCCGAGATTCAAACGAAATTGAGGAATCAAGTATACTAGTCCTACTCTTCAACTTTGACTTAAGTTTCTATGAGACTTTGACCTAATTTCTACTTCTAGGTCAAGTGCATAATGTGTGTATATGATTCATGAAAAGGTGTTCGAGTCAAAGAGTGACCTAAATACGGATATTCACTACAGTTAAGTAGTTGTAGAATTCACATACCAATGTGAAATCCAAGCACATAATCCATTGTTTCTAATTGTTTCCAAGTTTCTAGTAGGTTATAACTTAGCTTCTAGTTACTAAGTCTAGTATGTGTAGTGCCTATATATGCAACTAAGTCTAGTCAGATCTAGAACTGACTCGATTTTTGACGGTTGTCACACTAACCAACAAGTGCATCTTCCCTCAAATCTCACTCGGCTATCACCACAGGTTTGTACTTCAAGTGATGCCATTGAACCAGAAAAGCTATTGGTGATTACCTCTTAAGAACCAACTTTTTAACAGGACATGAGCTTTCATGCTTGGCTGTTGGTGAACAACAAGAAATGGGATCCGGAGAAATCTATCATACTCACATGCAGTTTCGCTCCGGGTTTGTGCTCTTTAACAACATAAAATCTAACACAAACGGATAATGAATGCGTCCATGAGAAGGTTGAGATGATTCTCAGTGGCCCTTTCTATATGGTAAGAAGCTTTTGCCTATGCCATCTGGACCCTTTTTAATACCAGTGCAATTAGTTATCTTTTATATATTAATATCTCAGTTACCTAACAGCAACGGGGCTTGGAAGGTTGAGATAAATAAATACACTTGGTGTGCCAATATGCATAGGGGTAAAGCTAGGGAATCCACGAGCCTATCATCATGATAGGCTGAGTGAGATAGGGATGCATTCTCTTGAAACAAACATTTCTGTTGACGAATGATATGATTTTGTAGTTCAAATGCCACAATGATCTTATTGATGTTCATTTACACACTCTATATGCGAGTCTCTCTCTTTTCAGTTTCATTAGAAAATAACACAATACACCTAATGCGTGTTGTCTTACTTCCTCTCTTTATACTAGAAACACTTTCCCTCATCTAACCACATATGCCATCTTAGGTGGTGTTTAACTTAATACGCTTAGGTTCAACTATATATGACTGTTTCTAACTTAATGCTAAAAATTATCCAAGGTGGTTAAGATAAGAAAAGGGTGTGCTCTGCATTCAGTGATGGTTCTATACTTCTATATTTCCTTTTCAAGAATTTCCTTCATTTTGCCAAAATGAAATAATGAACTAGGAGTTGAGTGGGAACCTTGGCCGATGATGAAGCATGCTATCTAGGCCTTTTATATTTGTATGTGGTGTTCGTTTTGAATTTATTATGTTGCTTTGCTTGCAGCCTAAAGCATGATTAAACCTTTTATGATTAAAATTTTTAGCAACCAGTCACTTAGGTAAAAATAGCAATCCACTGTATATCCACACTTACATTCGAGGTAAATTTGTCTTTCTATCGTGCTCCGTTAAGGGCAAATTGGTATTTTTATACATAGCACTGTTGGGAGCAATTTGATATTTTTATGTTGTAATAAGAAGAGACAATAGTAGGAGCCTTTGATAAAAAATAATTTTGATAACAAATAATCTGAAGTTGCAATAGAAAAAAGAATGAATGTATGATGCTATATCTTGCTATAAGCGTTAGTGTTATCAATGTACAATGTTGTAATAGAAGAAAAATGAGAGTATGATGCTACCTACAATAAACAAATCAATGAAAGTATATCTTTTAAATTATGTGTTAGTAAACAACTTTGCGCGATAGAGAAAGAATTTGAAAAAGTCGGTCTAATTTTAAGCACAATTGTATTTTTTTTAAGCATTTGAAAAACCATCAAAGCATTAAAAGTTAAAATTACAATGTTGTAATAGAATAAATAAAAGTAGGAAGCTATAATACACAAATAAATAACAGTACGTTGCTATTTCTTGTATTAGCCCAAAGAAAAAAATCCATAAAACCATAAACCTATGGCCTCCACTTCACAGTTCACCTTATTCTTATATTCTTTGATAATCTGAACCCCCTCCAATCTTTAGGTTTTTCTTGTATTGTATGCTAAATTAACAATTAGTAATGTGGAAAAATTTTCAATGCAGTTTAAAGAATGAATACATCTCAATGCTTCAAGGATGATTGGGAAAACACCACCTGTCATGATACAAATCATAAGAAAATAAATTTCAAGATTAAAGTTGTGATCTTTGTTATTCAAAATAAATTAAAACCTTACTTCCTTGACATGCTCTGCACAATATCCTTTGAGATTGCATGTTAATAATCCAGTTTCATAAGTTGGAACTTTTGACTATATTTGCCCTCTAAATAATAGATGCCTTCAACCGAGATAATGCAAGGTATAAAGTATGACAAAAACTTACCAGTCTCTTGACCTTGAACCTCTTTATATTGTACGAACCGAGACCTCAGTGCCACATCTAATTCTTGGGTTTTATCCAATGCTAATAATTGATTGTCTAATTTTAAATATTCAACATGATATTATCAATTTCAAAACTCATATCCAAACAACTTTCAGTAAAAAACAAGGAATTTTCTAATATGTGTCGCACATATAAGAAACATTAATTAAAGTATAAATTATAAGGAATATTACCATAATTAAATATGATAAACATTAATTATAAATAATATTCTTTATAATTAATGTTTTTTATATTTAATTATGGTAATATTACATATAATTAATTTTTATCACTTTTAATTATGGTATTATTTTTTATAATTAATACTTCAATTAATGTTTTTTATATGTGCCATCCTTAGGGGCACATATTAGAAAATCCCAAAAAACAATAAGCATAGTTGAATAAATAGTTCCATCAACAAAATATTTGAACAAAAACCACATGTCGTTATAAATAAAAGGATAGAAAACCATGATCTTTTTCTATGATCTGAAAGTAATAACGTGATCTATACATCATAAATGCCACTGAAAACATCAAAAATCCAAACTTATGAACATAAGGACACATAAGATTTTCATAACTGTGAATGTTACAAATCTGAATCCTTGTTTAAGCTTTGTTTAACACCTTTTTTCTCAATAGATCCAATAGATTAGTCATTAGAGCATCCCACGTAAAGTATCAATATTTCACGATGGATGAGATTTATTGAAAGAAAATATTCAATTAATCAATATTGCAAAAGTTCAATGTCACAAAAAGAGCATAATTAAAAACACCATAACTACTCAAAATCCACAAAAGAAAACCATAAAAATCGACAAACAAAAGAGAAGATACAGTTTCCTTGACATTGAGCGTTGGAAGTCATTCCACTCTGGTATGTTTCTCCGAGAAGGTAAGAAGAATAAGAAAAAGAGTAAAGTAATTCAATCTTCGTGTTAGGGTTCAATTATACCCAATTGTTGGCCAACACGGATTATAGGTGGAAGTCACATAAGCATTTTACCTAATCAGTAAGTGAGAAACCGTCTACATGAAGTCATAATTGCAACAAATTAAAAAGTTAATGACTTAATTGAAAAAAAACGGTGTCAATATCGCAAAAAAGCAAAAACTTAGTGACTTTTGTGCAATTTACCCATAATTTTAATATATAATTAATAATATACTAAAAACAATTAAATGAAGATAAAAGATAAAGAAAATGTATCAATGTTATTTTATATGAGTAACAGATCTACCATACAAGAAACTGAAACCATAAAATTTCATTTGATATCATGATGGTTGACTTCGATAATCATCAAAATCAAAAATTAATTCGACAACTGTATTACAAATTTAACTATATGATTTAAACTATTTTAAAAAACAATTTTTTACTACAATAAACAAAAGACAATACGGTAACGATGTGATATAGATGCACTTCTTGTTATCATCTCTTCAAGTTTATATATAGTCTTATAACCTTGTCTTCCACCCCAAACGAACCTGCAAATGGATCAAATTTATCCATTAATAATAATTATATTTAAATAATTTTCAGTGTCTTTCTTATCGCTTAATAATTTATACCATTTTACTTGGGCAAATTCATATTACAAAAACGTAAGAGAAACATAGAAACAAATCTTCAATAAAGTTTATATATAATATAACCAAACGATGGAAATGTTCAGAAAAGAGAAACTCACACTTGCCGATTGCAATCAAATTTGTAACGCCCGCAGATTTGGGCTAGTCAATTTAGAGATAATAAGCGTTAAAAATGACTTTTTGATAGAAGATTATTTATGATAAGTAATCTTAACCAAATTTATAGTATATGTCACAAGGATTCTGCACATACAAAGAATGCTGAAATTCGACTTATAACGAAGAAGTTATGACCCGTTGAAGTTTCACAAATAAACCGACACGACTCTTCGTAACGTAAAAAGTAAACTTTTGATAAAATACTTTTTAGCCTTAGTGATCTAAACGAGAGTCGTAGTATTTGTTAAACCGAGAGCGTGCATATAGAGAATGTCCAAATCTGACTTCATTTGAAGAAGCTATGATTTTTTTAAGATTCAGCGTAGTAGTGTACAACTCAAAAATCGAATTTTAGATCGATCGATTATTAGCCGAAACAATCTAAATGAGAATTGAAGATCTTGTTAATAGGAGCTCAACGATATAAACACAGTCGAAAACGGACGTCGGATGACAAAGTTTTGAATTTTTAACGGACTTTAACTGTCCAAGACTGTTAAAATATAACTTTACAAATAAAGTAAAAAATAGCAGACGGAGTCTAAACGAAAGTTGTAGATCTCGTCGACAGCTACGCGTATATATAAAGAACATTGAAAACGGAGCTCGCATGCGAAAGTTATGAATTTTACAAGATAATTAATTTTCGGATTAACCTCGATGCGACACGTGTCGCGATCTGGTGCACCCCCTTCCTCCCCACGGCTTGTCACCAATTGCTGACACATGGCCCCTAGTACGCCCAACGTACTGGGCCACCTGGCAGCCTATAAATAGAATACGAATTTCACTCTTTTCTTCACACATTTCCTTCCAATCTCTTCCAAAACCCTCCCAAGGTCCCAAGACCTTTCTCTAGCACTTACTAAGTGCTAGTAGCAAAGCTCTGGAGTGCCAGAAAGCCCTGAGAAATAGAGCTTTCGATTTAGAAGTTTCGCCGTGTCACACCCCCAAACCAGAACGGCGGAAACGTTCGGGGGCGGAGGACGTCATGTACAGTATCACAACAATGCATAATAGTAAACAAGCAACAACATCATCCATTGCATTAATAGTAATAATTTTAATACAAGTGTGTTCTGAAGTTTATAAGACACCAAAAATTGAATAATCAAAATAAGAGATGAGTCTTGTGTGTGCTCCATCCTCTCAAAACCTGGTCATCGGTACCTGTCTACTGGCGACCTGAGAATACAAGTTATTTTGAAAGCGTAGATCGGCATTAAAGCTGGTGAGTTCATAAGTATTTTAGTGTCATTGTTTGTATAAGTTTGAAGAATGTGCTTGTAAATGTTTGATGTAAAAGTTTGTAAGTATTTGATGTAAATGTTTGTAAACTTCCTAGAAAATCCTATATTTTCTACTAAAGTAGTCTTCTACCAAGACCCAACTGTTCTTTATGTTTGTTCTTTTGTAAAAGTGAGTATTTTCCCAAAGTATGACTATCATTACCAAAATATAGTTTTTCATTACTGTTTATGTGAGAAGATCACAATGTAAATGAAATGGGAAAAATAAAGATGTACTGTAGTTTTATCTAGGTAACTACTGATGTACCAACTACCCTTAAACTTGTTAGTTTAATTAAGGTAAAATGTGATATGATTGTAACCATACTTGATCGAATAGTATAACACGACGTTCGAGACGTCGAAATGATATGACATTTGTCACCCGTAGACCTGCAGGTCCCACTGTAGTTAGCAGCAAGGTGTAGGATGTAACAACATAAATTTTCAAAACAATTTTTCATTTTTAAACATAATTTCATTAATAAGATATCATAAGAATCCATTGTGTCACATGTCATCATAATAAAACAAATCCCAAGATCTCTAATACATAACTCTCATCAGTGTGTACAGATCATGCCGGCGCCTTCCCGCGATCCTCACTGGTACCTGAAACACATCACACAAACACTGTAAGCATAAATGCTTAGTGAGTTCCCCAAAATACCACATACGCACATACGCCACTCAAGGCTATAGCTATACAAGACCTTCGGTCCATGTGTCTCAGGGGACTTCCGTCCCACGATCCTGGTAGACCTTCCGGTCCTACCCCTAGTGACCTTCCGGTCCACATCATAATGACCTTCCGGTCCATATCATAATGACCTTCCGGTCCATAACATACTACTCATAACATAACATAGCACATACATATTAAATAACAGCATACATCACATACTCCTCATGACACATAAGACCTTCCGGTCACACATATTACCACTCTAGGTAAAGTATAGTGAGAAGACTCACCTCGTACGATGTCGGATAACCTCTCGTGCTCGATAACCCGACCTAGCCTCTTCCTATCAACACAATAACATCTCTAATTAATACTTTCTCTTGTCCTCATTTCTAAGGAGTGGGTAGAAGACCATTCTACCCCTCCCAGGTTTCTCTCTAGAACCAGCTTGACCAAAACCCTACGGTCAACTGAAGTCAACTCAAGTCAACGGTCAAACTTTGACCAGACTCGTCGAGTGCACTCGTGTGACTCGGCGAGTCCAGGCGTCTTCCGAATCCTCATAGGTCCTCACTCGACTCGTCGAGTTAACCTTTCACTCGACGGGTTACTACCGGTCATGAATCGCGGGGAAACCCGACTCGAATCGTCGAGTCCCCTTATGGACTCGACGAGTTCCTTCCATGGCAACACTCAAATGACCTTCTGAGGTCAGATCTGTTTCTCTAACCTATAGATCTGACCTTACCATACTCAATAATCACGTAAAGGTCCGACCTTTACACTCATGCAACGTTCAATATGCTTCTTTTGGTGAAATAGCCTCTAAAATGGCAACCTAGGCTCATATCTCTAAGGAAGTAGCATAAAGCAGGGAGGTTGGAGCTCTCTGGACCTCTCAAGGTCCAGATCCAGAGTTTAACACTCAAAGGGACATCATAAACATCATATCCAAGCTAATAAAGGATAGAGAAAACCCTAGATTCAAGGTTTCTTCACCAAAACAGAAAAGGGTTCGATTTAATACCTCAAAGATGGAGTTTCCTTGCTTGAAATCACAGAATAGCAACCCCCTTGACCTTCTTTTGCTGGAATCTCCTTCTTCTTTGCAAAAACCACACCAACAAGGATTAAAATAGCCCTTCTCTTCACACCACACACTCAAGCTCACTAGGGTTTCTCTCTCTGGACTGGTAGCCGCAAATGAGGGCCATAAGGTTCCTTAAATAGGGCACATGCCCGAGGATTTAGGGTTTCCACCCACAGCGCCTACTCGGCGAGTCTACTCTTGGACTCGTCGAGTAGTTCATCAAACTCACGTGGCCACCCCGCTTCTACTCGACGAGTTATAGCACCAACTCGTCGAGTAGGTCAATTATTCACAAAAATAAATAATTAAAATAATATACCTGGAAATCCGGGTGTTACAATTCTCCCCCACTAGAATCAGACTTCGCCCTCGAAGTCTCATTCTGCAAACAGCTCTGGATGATGTTCCCGCATCTCCAACTCCGGCTCCCAAGTCAGCTCGGACCCTTTCCGATGTTGCCACTGGACCTGAACCAGGGACACCTCCTTGTTCCTCAGAACCTTGATCCTCCGATCCAAGATCGCGATCGGCTTCTCAACATGATTCAGGCTCGCATCCACCTGAATATCTTCTAGTGGTACTACCGCCGACTCGTCGGCTATACACTTCCTCAACTTAGACACGTGGACGGTATCATGTATCTGGCTCAACTCCGCAGGTAGCTCTAAACGATACGCTACCCTGCCCACCCTCGCGGTCACCCTAAAATGACCAATGTACCGGGGCCCCAGATTGCCCCTCTTCCTGAATCGGATCACTCCTTTCCATGGAGACACCTTCAGGAGTACGAAGTCACCAACCTGAAACTTGAGCTCGGATCGTCGCCTATCCGCATAACTTTTCTGGAGACTCTGAGCTGTCAGCAACCTTTGTCTGACCTGCTGTATCTGCTCAGTCGTCTGAAGCACTATCTCAGTGCTACCCATCACTCGCTGCCCTACCTCTCCCCAGCAGATGGGAGTCCGACACCTCCTCCCATACAACAACTCGAAGGGAGGCATCCCAATACTCGAATGGTGGCTGTTGTTATAGGAAAACTCAGCCAATGGTAAGTACGTGTCCCAAGTCCCTCCGAAGTCCAACACACATGCTCGAAGCATGTCCTCGAGCGTCTGAATCGTCCGCTCACTTTGTCCGTCAGTCTGTAGGTGGTAAGCGGTGCTGAAATGCAACCTCGTACCCAACTCCTCATGGAATTTCTTCCAGAATCTGGAAGTGAAACGTACATCTCGATCTGACACAATCGAGATCGGTACTCCATTCCGCGATACCACCTCTCTCACATACATCTTTGCCAGTCTCTATGCGGAAGAGCTCTCACTAATAGCAAGGAAGTGAGCGCTCTTCGTCAGCCGGTCAACGATCACCCAAATTGCATCGACACCCCTCGTGGTCCTCGGCAATTTGGTGATAAAATCCATGGAAATATGTTCCCACTTCCACTGGGGAACCTCGAGTGGCTGCAACTTGTCATGCGGACGTTGGTGATCGGCCTTAACCATGCGACAGGTCAAGCACCTCTCAACAAACCACGCCACATCCCTCTTCATAGAGGGCCACCAATACTCTCTCTTCAGGTCCAAATACATCTTAGTAGCCCCGGGATGGATCGAGAACCTCGATCTGTGCGCCTCCTCCATCAGGATGGTACGTGCCCCGCCCGTAAACGGCACCCAAATCCGACCCTGAATGGTCATAAGCCCTCAGCTATCGGTAACAAACTCAGATACCTGCCCAATCACCCGCTCTTTCTTGCGGTTCTCCGGTCTCACAGCCTCTGCCTGGGCCTCTCGGATGGCATCCAACACCAGAGTCATCACCGTCATCCTCATACAAATATCTCGTATCGGAGCACTCTCCGCCCTACTGCTCAGGGCATCGGCTACAACGTTAGCCTTGCCCGGGTGGTACAGGATCTCGCAGTCATAATCCTTTACCACATCCAACCATCTCCTCTGGCGCATGTTCAGGTTGGGCTGATCCATCAAGTACTTCAAACTCTTGTGGTCC
The DNA here is from genome assembly GCF_052849685.1 of Lactuca virosa. Taxonomy (NCBI): domain Eukaryota; kingdom Viridiplantae; phylum Streptophyta; class Magnoliopsida; order Asterales; family Asteraceae; genus Lactuca; species Lactuca virosa. Next base: position 423,330,759 of record NC_136428.1, on the reverse strand, counting down.
GTGTATATGATACATCGAACCCCATACAAATAGTGACGCCATATCTTGAGGGCGAACACCACGGCCCCCAATTCCAAATCGTGGGTGGGATACCTCACCTCGTGAGGCTTCAGCTGCCTTGATGCGTACGCTATCACATGCCCTCTCTGCATAAGCACCGCACCCAACCCCGATATCGCTGCGTCACAATACACCACGAAATCCTCCATTCCCTCTGGAAGGACTAACACCGGGGCTTCGCACAGCTTCTGGCGAAGGGTCTCAAAGGAGGTCTGCTGCTCTGGACCCCACGTAAAAGCAACGCCCTTCCGGGTCAACCTAGTGAGTGGCACGACAATCTTGGAGAAATCCTTGATAAATCTCCGATAGTAGCCGGCCAACCCCAGAAAACTCCTGATCTCGGTGGGGGATCTCGGCACCTCCCAACTCATCACCGCCTCAATCTTGGCCGGATCGACCAATATCCCATTCTGATTAACGAGATGCCCCAAGAACTGGACCTCTTGTAACCAGAAATCACACTTGGAGAATTTGGCGTAAAGTCTCTCCGATCTCAAAACCCCGAGGATCTCCCTCAAATGCTCCTCATGCTGCTCTCGGGATCTCGAATACACCAGAATATCGTCGATGAACACGATCACCGATCGATCCAACATCGGCCTGCACACCCTGTTCATGAGATCCATGAACGCTGCCGGTGCATTGGTGAGCCCAAAAGGCATCACCACGAACTCGTAATGCCCATAACGAGTCCTAAACGCTGTCTTCTAGATATCCTCATCTCGCACTCTCATCTGGTGATAGCCAGACCTCAAATCTATCTTGGAGAACCAAGACGCTCCCTGTAATTGATCGAAGAGATCATCGATCCTTGGTAAGGGGTAACGGTTCTTGACCGTCAACTTGTTCAGATCCCGGTAATCAATGCACATCCGGTGTGAACCATCCTTTTTCTTGACAAAAAGGATCGGTGCTCCCCTCGGTGAGCTACTCGGTCGAATAAACCCCTTCCCCAACAGCTCCTGAAGCTGCGAGGATAACTCCTGCATCTCTGGCGGCGCAAGGCGATAAGGCGCCTTGGCGATAGGCACTGCCCCCGTAACCAAATCGATACGGAACTCCACCTGCCTCTCGGGAGGCACACCCGGCAACTCCTCGGGAAAAACATCCGGGAACTCACGCACTATCGGAACATCATCAATCGAACTCGATCTCTCCGCGGCCACTCGTGTATCCATCACATAAGCTACAAACCCGTTGCAGCCCTGCTGTAAACTCTGTCTTGCTCTGGCAGCCGAACAAAATGCTGACGCACATCGGGTACCCTCGCCATATACAGTCAGCACTCCCCCACTAGGGTATCGTATCGTCACCGTCTGCCGCTCGCAGTCTATAACCGCCCCAAATCGGCTCAACCAATCCATACCCACTATAACGCAAACGTGCCCCATCCCAATCGGGACCAGATCTATCGGGAACTCAACACCGAAGATCTCGAGTACACATCCTCGAATCACGTCAGTAGCATACATCGCTCGCTCGTCAGCTATGGAAACTCGTAGAGGTCGACTCAACGCCTCTCGTCGAATACTGATGTGCTGACTAAATGCTAACGACACAAATGATCGACTCGCACCCGAGTCAAATAACACCAAAGCAGGTACAGAACTGACAAGAAAAGTACCTACGCATATCATAATATAAGCACAATATCTCAACTCAGCATAAATAAAAGAATGAATACATACCAGCCACGACATCGGGCGCTGCGCGGACTTCCTCCGCTGTCAACTGGAAGGCTCTCCTGCGAGCCTTCGGTGCCTCGGCCTTCACTGGCCGACCCTCAGTAGCTCGTGCAGTAGCAGGGGCAGATCCCTGCGCTGATCCCTGTGACAGCTGTGGGAACTCGGCCCTCCGGTGACCCGTATGGTTGCAATGAAAGCAAACCATAAATCCATTGGGGCAGTCCTTGGCTATATGCCCCTCCTTGCCACATTTGTAGCAAGCACCCGCCCGACACACTCCATCATATCCCTTGCTGCACTTCCCACAAGTGCGGCCCTTCTGGCCTCCAGATCTCGTATCAGCGGGCTTAGCCCGCTTGGCTGCCGGCTGTACCTGTACCGGTCGCCTGTCACTCCTCTGAGACTCGGCCTCCTCCCTGGCCTGAGTCTCTAGCTCAATATCCCTCTTCCGGCCATTTGCCTGAAGCTCGGCAAACGTCCGGTACGTCGAGTTCGCCACGAACTCGCGAATGTCTCTCCTCAGTATGCTCAGATACCGGCTCATGCGTGCCTGCTCGGTAGACACATGCTCATGGCAAAACATCGCCCTCTCATGAAACTTCCTGGTGATCACAGTAACAGAATCAGTACCCTGCTTGAGGGACAAGAACTCCTGGGCCAGCCGTTCCCTTTCCACCGGGGGAACGTACTCATCACGAAACATAATGGTGAACCTCTCCCAGGTCACCGCAGTAAGCTCAGCAGGGGTGAAATCCGCCGACACAAACTTCCACCAGTCCTTCACCCCCAAACGAACCTGGTTCAGCGCGAACCGTACTCTCAGATGCTCCGGACACGAGCAGGTGTAGAAGCATCCCTCAATGTCAGAAATCCATCTCATCGCAGCAATCGGATCCTGCGTCCCATCAAACTCTGGTGGCTTCGTGTTGCTGAACTCCCGGAACAGCAACGAGTCACCCCCCTGAGGTCTAGCAGCAGCAACAGCTGCAGCGGCTGCAGCCTCGGTAACCGCTGCGTATCTCTCGTCAAAAGTCTCAATCAGGGTGGTCTTGATAGACCCAAACATGTCTGGTATCTCTGCGCGGATAGCCGCAGCCACCTCATCGTGGATCATCTGACGAAGCTCCTCGTCACTCACGTCGCTGGCCTCTGCTCTGTGGCGTGTCCCAACCATGATGTCTCTGAAATAGAACATAAAAATATCAGAGACTCGCTCGAGTATGCACGCACTCGATAACCCATCCCTACTTGTTCCTTAGTACCCTAAGGATTTTTACTTGGACTGCGCACTGATCTGGTGTTTTCAGTAGTACGGGCCCTATACTACCGTCCACACCGCATCAGTATTCACCCCAAGTCCTCCTCCTAGGATCCCAGATCACAAGTACTCTACTTCTCGCTAAGCACAGGCTACCCTTCAGTAGGCCCCTCATAAGCTCCTCACTGCTACCTACTCACTCTCAAGCATCTGATAGCAGCAGTAATCTGCTAGGCTAAGGCATCACAAATCAGGCCACTCTAGTCCTAACATGAATACCTAGCCTTCTCTAGCATACATAACATATCATATCATATCTCATAACACATAATGTAAGGGTATTTTTGGAAATCACCGTTCGGGCGCTGACTGATCGTACACACTGCTTCTTTCCACTTTTCTCAAATTCTTTTACTTTTTAGAAAAAAAATTGTTTCTTTTGTGAAAAACTTTCTCAAATCCTCAGTTTGAGTTCAGATACACCCGGAGGTGCATCCGAATCCCTCAAACCAAGGCTCCGATACCAACTTGTAACAACGTAAATTTTCAAAACAATTTTTCATTTTTAAACATAATTTCATTCATAAGATATCATAAGAATCCATTGTGTCACATGTCATCATAATAAAACAAATCCCAAGATCTCTAATACATAAATCTCATCAGTGTGTACAGATCATGCCGACACCTTCACTGGCCGACCCTTAGTAGCTCGTGCAGTAGCAGGGGCAGATCCCTGCGCTGATCCCTATGACAGCTGTGGGAACTCGGTCCTCCGGTGACCCGTCTGGTTGCAATGAAAGCAAACCATAAATCCATTGGGGGCAGTCCTTGGCTATATGCCCCTCCTTGCCACATTTGTAGCAAGCACCCGCCCGACACACTCCATCATATCCCTTGCTGCACGTCCCACAAGTGCGGCCCTTCTGGCCTCCAGATCTCGTATCAGCGGGCTTAGCCCGCTTGGCTGCCGGCTGTACCTGTACCGGTCGCCTGTCACTCCTCTGAGACTCGGCCTCCTCCCTGGCCTGAGTCTCTAGCTCAATATCCCTCTTCCGGCCATTTGCCTGAAGCTCGGCAAACGTCCGGTACGTCGAGTTCGCCACGAACTCGCAAATGTCTCTCCTCAGTATGCTCAGATACCGGCTCATGCGTGCCTGCTCGGTAGACACATGCTCAGGGCAAAACATCGCCCTCTCATGAAACTTCCTGGTGATCACAGTAACAGAATCAGTACCCTGCTTGAGGGACAAGAACTCCTAGGCCAGCCGTTCCCTTTCCACCGGGGGAACGTACTCATCACGAAACATAGTGGTGAACCTCTCCCAGGTCACCGCAGTAAGCTCAGCAGGGGTGAAATCCGCCGACACAAACTTCTACCAGTCCTTCACCCCCAAACGAAGCTGGTTCAGCGCGAACCGTACTCTCAGATGCTCCGGACACGAGCAGGTGTAGAAGCATCCCTCAATGTCAGAAATCCATCTCATCGCAGCAATCGGATCCTGCGTCCCATCAAACTCTGGTGGCTTCGTGTTGCTGAACTCCCGGAACAGCAACGAGTCACCCCCCTGAGGTCTAGCAGCAGCAACAGCTGCAGCGGCTGCAGCCTCAGTAACCGCTGCATATCTCTCGTCAAACGTCTCAATCAGGGTGGTCTTGATAGACCCAAACATCTCTGGTATCTCTGCGCGGATAGCCGCAGCCACCTCATCGTGGATCATCTGACGAAGCTCCTCGTCACTCACGCCGCCGGCCTCTGCTCTGTGGCGTGTCCCAACCATGATGTCTCTGAAATAGAACATAAAAATATCAGAGACTCGCTCGAGTATGCACGCACTCGATAACCCATCCCTACTTGTTCCTTAGTACCCAAAGGATTTTTACTTGGACTGCGCACTGATCCGATGTTTTCAGTAGTACGGGCCCTATACTACCGTCCACACCGCATCAATATTCACCCCAAGTCCTCCTCCTAGGATCCCAGATCACAAGTACTCTACTTCTCGCTAAGCACAGGCTACCCTTCAGTAGGCCCCTCATAAGCTCCTCACTGCTACCTACTCACTCTCAAGCATCTGATAGCAGCAGTAATCTGCTAGGCTAAGGCATCACAAATCAGGCCACTCTAGTCCTAACATGAATACCTAGCCTTCTCTAGCATACATAACATATCATATCATATCTCATAACACATAATGTAAGGGTATTTTTGGAAATCACCGTTCGGGCGCTGACTGATCGTACACACTGCTTCTTTCCACTTTTCTCAAATTCTTTTACTTTTTAGAAAAAAAATTGTTTCTTTTGTGAAAAACTTTCTCAAATCCTCAGTTTGAGTTCAGATACACCCGGAGGTGCATCCGAATCCCTCAAACCAAGGCTCCGATACCAACTTGTAACAACGTAAATTTTCAAAACAATTTTTCATTTTTAAACATAATTTCATTCATAAGATATCATAAGAATCCATTGTGTCACATGTCATCATAATAAAACAAATCCCAAGATCTCTAATACATAAATCTCATCAGTGTGTACAGATCATGCCGACGCCTTCCCACGATCCTCATTGGTACCTGAAACACATCACACAAACACTGTAAGCATAAATGCTTAGTGAGTTCCCCAAAATACCACATACGCACATACGCCACTCAAGGCTATAGCTCTACAAGACCTTCCGGTCCATGTGTCTCAGGGGACTTCCGTCCCACGATCCTGGTAGACCTTCCGGTCCTACCCCTAGTGACCTTCCGGTCCACATCATAATGACCTTCCGGTCCATATCATAATGACCTTCCGGTCCATAACATACTACTCATAACATAACATAGCACATACATATTAAATAACAGCATACATCACATACTCCTCATGACACATAAGACCTTCCGGTCACACATATTACCACTCTAGGTAAAGTATAGTGAGAAGACTCACCTCGTACCATGTCGGATAACCTCTCGTGCTCGATAACCCGACCTAGCCTCTTCCTATCAACACAATAACATCTCTAATTAAAACTTTCTCTTGTCCTCATTTCTAAGGAGTGGGTAGAAGACCATTCTACCCCTCCCAGGTTTCTCTCTAGAACCAGCTTGACCAAAACCCTACGGTCAACTGAAGTCAACTCAAGTCAACGGTCAAACTTTGACCAGACTCGTCGAGTGCACTCGTGTGACTCGGCGAGTCCAGGCGTCTTCCGAATCCTCATAGGTCCTCACTCGACTCGTCGAGTTAACCTTTCACTCGACGGGTTACTACCGGTCATGAATCGCGGGGCAACCCGACTCGAATCGTCGAGTCCCCTTATGGACTCGACGAGTTCCTTCCATGGCAACACTCAAATGACCTTCTGAGGTCAGATCTGTTTCTCTAACCTATAGATCTGACCTTACCATACTCAATAATCACGTAAAGGTCCGACCTTTACACTCATGCAACGTTCAATATGCTTCTTTTGGTGAAATAGCCTCTAAAATGGCAACCTAGGCTCATATCTCCAAGGAAGTAGCATAAAGCAGGGAGGTTGGGGCTCTCTGGACCTCTCAAGGTCCAGATCCAGAGTTTAACACTCAAAGAGACATCATAAGCATCATATCCAAGCTAATAAAGGATAGAGAAAACCCTAGATTCAAGGTTTCTTCACCAAAACAAAAAAGGGTTCGATTTAATACCTCAAAGATGGAGTTTCCTTGCTTGAAATCACAGAATAGCAACCCCCTTGACCTTCTTTTGCTGGAATCTCCTTCTTCTTTGCAAAAACCACACCAACAAGGATTAAAATAGCCCTTCTCTTCACACCACACACTCAAGCTCACTAGGGTTTCTCTCTCTGGACTGGTAGCCGCAAATGAGGGCCATAAGGTTCCTTAAATAGGGCACAGGCCCGAGGATTTAGGGTTTCCACCCACAGCGCCTACTCGGCGAGTCTACTCTTGGACTCGTCGAGTAGTTCATTAAACTCACGTGGCCACCCCGCTTCTACTCGACGAGTATAGCACCAACTCGTCGAGTAGGACAATGATTCACAAATATAAATAATTAAAATAATATACCTGGAAATCCGGGTGTTACATAGGATGTTCAGTCCCATATAGATCTATACACAAGTTCACGCTCTCCCTCCAGCAGACTCTGGGTACAAAATGTGACGCAACAGTATATTGCCGAGCCATGAAGTAGTATCTCACATTAATGTTATAGTATTCTTGTATTTGTATAGTATGTTCTAGTGTAGTGTATGTTCTCTCTGTCTAGTATGTAGTATGTTCTCTAGTCCATAGTGTGTAGTATGTATTGTTTCTCGTTATAGTATGTACTGTTTCTCTTTATAGTGAGTATTGTCTCTCGTTATAGTATTCTCTATCCGTTTCTCTTTATAGTGAGTATTGTCTCTCGTTATGGTATGTTCTGACTCATGTATGAACTGACTCTTTGTATGTTTCATTGTTCTAGTAATAGTATTAGTGACTTCCTAAACTATACCTATTATAGTTTACTAGCAATGTTCTTTGTATGAATGAACGTGCTTGTACACCTTTGCTACCCAAAGGTATTGAACTAAATGAAGAACTTTTATATCTATATACATACACATAATATATAACTAAGATTCAAACGACCTTCGGACAAACAACCGATACCCTAAGTCCACAACCAAACAAGGTACAGGAAGTAAGGCGAGTTATCAGTCCTAAGTCCTTTCAATCCTACTTATATAACTATATCTATATAGATATGCTTTTGACAAAATATAAGTTTAAAAGAGTTTGATAAAGAGTTTTGCATATAAAGGAGTTTGCAAAACGTTTTGAAGCAATTTGTTTGAAAACACAGTTTGAAGTATAAGAAATCCATTGTTTGATAGTTATTAATCACATATGATTGATATAATAACTATAATGTTTCTACTTGTATTCCCACCCCATAAAATCATTTAATGTAGCGCCCCTATTCTCAGGTATCGATCTTGTATAAGAATTTCCTTGATTCAAGTGTTGGGTTTTGAGCATTCTAACACTCCTATGGTGTACATGCAACCCTATAAACCTTGGATCTATGTTTTCTCTATTATACATGCAAATATTAACTATTCCAAGGTTTCATCCTAACTAGCATATTATGAAGCACCTATACTACAAAGTTCTAGTTAGATGACATACCTTTTGATGTAGCTTAATGTCTTCAAGCTTTAAGAGCTTAGCCCCAATAGTGTGGAAGCCTAAAATGGAATCACAAATCACCAAAACACCTTGGAAGAACTTAAGAGAATATGTATACACACTAAAATCGGCCCACTCTTATTTTCACACACTTGTGCCAATTTTGTGAGCCAAGGACGCCTTTATATATTATGGAGGATTAGGGTTACATCCATGTAAACCCTAATACCCATGACCTTTCATTTACATAGGATCCATGGGTTAAAAGCTCCATGGACCATCCATGAAAGCTTAGCCCAACCTAAATGAACTTGGCCCATTCCATATATATAAGAGTCCATATTTAATTAGTTCTTTTTGATCACTTAATTAATTCTAAATTAATTCTTGATCAATACTAATTAAATAATATGATTCCATATTAATATATTAGAACTTATAATATATTAATATAAATCATAAATATACTATTCTCAAAAGACAATCCATATAAATTGTACCGGTGAAGTGCAACCCAAATGGACCATGCCGGGTCGGGTCAAGTACATACCAAATATAGTTATGGACTTAGACATTAATCCAATAGTCTCCCACTTGGATAAGTCTAAAACTATTATTGAGTATGACTTCAAAACCTAACTGGCAATCGTAGCTCTTAAAGCCGCTGTCGAACTCTGACCTTGTCAATGACTTGTCCATTAGATAAGGGATCATATATTCCTCCATTCTAGATATCATATGGACTGAGACATGGATTATAATCATTCTCTCTGTCCATTTGTTGTTTCCTGATTTTCGATTTATGATGACTGACTGATTGAACAAATCAAATCAGTCCTGGCTTGGCCAAGCACTCACATGTGTCATCGCTAAATCATCGAGGGGCCCACATATATCGCTTTTATCCCGAAGGTAAAAGGAATGGATAAACTTCGACTCATATGGCTTGTTCTACTACTTGTTGAATCATACACAAAGGCAAGTTTTATAACATCGAGTTACCAAATGTGTTTTCGTGCAATCAATGTATAACCAACTCATAGTAATAACTCATATCTCTAGGTTTGAAGAATATAAGATATTATCGTCTAATGATCACTCGTGATAAAATCCATGAAGTGATTCAAATGAGCGCGAGTTGAATCCAATAGTCAGAACTTATGAGCACTCATGAGTGTTGTAGCACCACTTTGTCCACCAACTTGGACCTCTACAAACCAACCCATGACAGTCTTGATTCATATCTACTTCCAACATATGACCGATTGTGGATGGTTTGAATAACTTAGTCATTCGGGAAGAGCGACTTAGTTATTCTGGAAGTCAAAACATGCAAAGTGAAACACAAGAATAAATGAATCAAATATGGTATCAAACCCTATGAATATAAATAAACACTTTTATTTATCACCATACTGATTACTCATTATTCATTGTTTCGGTTTTATCAACTTTATACTTGAATTAAAAACACTAGTTGTCCTATGCTCCAAGCATGTACACTATGTTTTTCTTAAACAATAGCTTTGCCATATACCAAGTATGCACTCTATGTTTGTCTATGATCCTTACTTTGTGAAATAAACCAATTGAACATAATTTCAATGATTCTAATTTCACACTCCCAAATCCTTATCGAAAAATGTGAGAATTTCAAATTCCTATCATTTATCGAAATCTGTTTAGATTTTAAACTTATATGCACTGACCCTCCTGTAAGGAATATGTACAGAGTTAGAAAGACTTGTCAACAGTCATTATAAGGTATTCCAATGGAGATCAACTCCATGGAAACTAAGTCTCATATTCAAAGTACATTGCTTTGGACATGCTTCTTGCATTAAGTTTTCTAATCTTACACAGATAACTTCCACCTATGGAGACAACTCCATATTCTCATTTTGACTATCACTTCTGAATAAGAGATGCCTCTTTTCAGAATATGTCAATATGGTCCTTCCAAAATTAGCAGTATACTTCCAACTATCCCTGAGCAACCAATCTTTGGTAAACCTCAGATTGTCCTCGACAATTGCTTAATCATTTTAGTCATATCCAATTCTAGACTTTTCCCTTCTTAATGCCTCTGGGCATTTGGAAAAATTTAGAAATGACAAATATTATAGCACATGCAATCGATCCTGTACCCAAAGCAAATGGTACACGATTCATGATGTCTCACATAAAGACATGATTCTAGACCAGTCTTTTGCTACAATATTTTTATTTACCATGTTTTCAAAATTTGACTATGAAGAGGGATGTCGTAATCATAATCGAATTTTGAGAACGCAATATATAGAATTTCCTTAAGTTGAACCAATCCAACATGAAATTCATATATATATTCTTGACTAAAGATGATTAAGGTCTCAATCTAAGCCTTTAGAACTGAAATGAAGTATATCCTCTCCCTTAATTATAGCAAAACAAGTTTTTCAATCCCTGCAGCCTTACGAATTGAAACTTTTGTTTTCTATAATTAACATTGTTAACTTGCAACACTAACAATAATTATCATGCTCCCAGTAACATGATGATTATTAGCATAACACTTATGCTCCCACTAGCTTTGACATGTACTCAGAAATCAGTTGGACTTCTAGAAATCAATACTTTATTGACTTTCTTACCAAAGTTCAGATTTCTGATACGAGATGCTTTGATAAAACTTTATCAAAATCATACACCTTTCCTTAGATAGCATGCATGTGTGTCTAAACAATTTCAAAACTATGAAAAGGGATGTCGTAATCATAGTCTCAATTGTTTAGACCTTTTGCCATCTGCTTCAAATCTACTTGGTGGAAGTGTTTCCTCACCATCATTTTCATGAATCGGAGAGAAACCTTATGACCCTTAGATTTTATGGTGTATGTGTTCTTATCCATGTGAATCGTCAAAACCATAGTCACAAGACAAGGATAATGACAAATCCAAACTCATATGGACTGAACTTATGCAATCTTAACTTCTTGCCACCTGGCAGTACAGGGCCTGCCATTGCTTCCAGGTTGTTATGCAACCAATTGAGAACTTTCAGAACTCCTATGCAAATCCAACTTTAACTGGAATGGGCACAGAATATCTCAACACGATAGGTTATAAACCTCAAGTTGTGTGCTAGTGAAGAACCTCAGGTTTTATTCTTGATTAGTTCTTGAAATTCTTTTTAGGATCTTTAAGACTCCCACTATCCTCTTGACATATAAGACTATCTTGCCAAATATTCAAGAGATAGTGCGGATTCTTTATCAAGACAAACACTTCACACAATTGGCCTTAGTTGGTCTTTGTTTTATCCAAAACATCACAACTTACCAATTTCAAATGTACAAGAGTAGGACACTTTTACTCTTACATTTGACAAGTGTTTTAAACCTTTCTTTAAGATATGTCACTCAAGTTACAATCTTGGAGTATGACTCTAAGAATTGTTTTGGAACGAAGTATGACTCATCTTCCTGATCTAACCATTTCAACAATTCATGACTCCTCTTCTTAGTCATAAGAATGCACTAAGATGACCTTTAGAGGACTAATTGTGATATGATTTCTAAATCATTAAGATGATCACAAACATGATACTAAAGTACTCTCCCATCTTTTCAGATTTGAGAAACTTTTATCTTTCTGCCTAATTTGATTCTTCCCATTCATTCTGCCATACATTGAGACTTTTCCAATGTTTCAGAATTATACTTAAACTTGTAAGTATAACCATATTTACTAAACTTTAGTAAATCAAATAGTCTTAACGAGCTTTGTGGTGGACATGACCAGTGCACAAGAATGTGTACTCGATCCCTTTAGTCCTTCACTTGACTCACACATCCATGTGAACAAGTAATTAGTCTTGATTTTCCAATGCTTGAAAGTTCTCATTCATCATACTATTCAACTTGCATGATTCCAAGTTTCGGTCCAATTGAAACTTGGGCGATGAGGAACTTTCCTGATTTGGTAAATTTAGACACTACCACAAATGAAAGAATCAAATCCATTTTCCAATATTGTTGTCAGTGGAATCATATAAGCAACAATTTTTCACAAATGCTATTGTAAGGATACTTCAAATAAATAAAATTAAACAATTTTCTTTTATTTTAAAACTTTGCGGAAAAACTTATTCTTACAATCCACATGGAAAATTGTTGTTATCTATTCCTTAGCAATATATCATAACTTCTTAAGCAACTGCTCAAAATTCTGATGCGATCGAAATCCACCTTCGTGATCAGAATCAGTATATACTTCCTTTAAGATTTCTATCTATTCTTTGATTCTTAAAACATCAACATATGACCCAGTCACATCATGTAATGAGGATCTCAGAATAGAACTTAACAGAATTAGATAATGGGCTCTACCTGATGTAGAGTCAAACTTATTGACTTTAACATCCTTAGGTAAATTTGGCAGCTTTGCAATCAACGCCCCTTCCTTTGGCAAAATAAACATATGGACCCTTTGGTAATGGGACTATCTCAGACTTAGCCTTTCTCTTTACCATTTGGTCAACCGGGTTGACTATGGCCAATCCCTTTCCATTGGGAAGAGAATGCTTTTTCTGGATTTCCAGTGTGACCATTGTCATTGTCCATAAAGTTTTTGGGAAGTTGATCTTCTAATCAAATTTGCTTTACTATCGTTCCAAATCATTGCTGATTCAGCAGCACCAAGCAAATAGATATGATCATTAAGGTTCATGTCATAGTCTGTTTCATAGTAGTCCCAAAGGAACTCACTATGTGACTTAGAAAGTGATTGAACATCCAACTTTCTCAAGACTTTGAAACCCAACTCTCCCGGCTTGTCAATATGTGACTTCATCTCTAAGATGTGATCACACATAGACCTTGATTGCCATTAGGGCTTGAGTGACCTGGAACTTGTGGTTTAGGGAGAATAATTGGAGGAGGTGGAGGAAGAGAAGTATGACTTCCATGAGCCAAACTCGGGAAGTCATATTCATTAGGAAAGCTTGGTTTGGGAAGATCATTGTTGTCTAAACCAGACATCAACAATGGGAGAAATTCACGTAAAGTTGATTTAAGTCCTTAATATAACACCCAATATGATATATTAAGGCTAGGACCCAACAAACTATTTTATAACTTGGAAGAGGGATGCCGTAATCCAAGCTATAAAATATTTGAAGGTAGGTGAATGACGATTCACCAATTTCCACCAAGATAAACGAAATGTATTATTAGGTTTTAATTGGTTTTGAAACTCCTAGATTCTTTTGAGATTCATTGAACTTTTCAATGGCATGTTTCAATCTCGAGTGTGCCCTTCAGGTTTTGTGACTGGGATGTCGAGGATCACAAAACAAGGTGTGAAGTAACCATGCAAATATACTTGGTACCCTTGATATTTACTCCTCAATCGATGTGCCGGTTAACCACACACGCTCCAACGATACTATGATAAACATTAAGTTACCCTTTGCCTACCTTGTTAAGTCCAGGTTAGTGTGCCGGTTAACCACACACGCTCCACTAACAGCTTAAACAAAGTGCAAAGTGTAATTTCGTGGATTAGCACCTTATTCACATTTTCCTAAGTAACTAAGATTGGGAATTTATAAGTGTTTAGTTACTTAGTATTTATCATTATACTTATAATGAAGGGAGAATTATAGTCCTTGTCCTACCTGTTCGGCTAACGATCCTCCACCGGTCAAGGAAGCGGTGAGTGAGAGTGGACACTCATTAAACTTCCATTTTATAGGCAGTAACCTTATACCCCCTTTATAGACCGGCTTCATGAATGATGCCTACTAATGGTAAGACGACTTGCTCTTATACATATAATATATTAAACTTTTAATATTATAATAGTATAAGGGTGTATTTTAGACATTTAAAATACTTGGTGGTTTAATCTATTAATTAAACTAGACTTTTAATTTAATTAAACTCAAACCATATATTTATGGATAAATAATACTCTTTTAATTAAACGCTTTAATTAACTATTAATAAAGTCCATAAGAGTTAATTTGAACTATTCAACAAAACATCATAATTCCAATTATTAAACTCAAAATTAAAACCATTTAATTAATTGTTTAAGTTATGAACCCAAGAGTTTTAGAATTCAATTCTTTTTTTCATAAAAAACTTTTCTCAAATTCCAAAACTTGAGGGCAAGTTTTGTAATTCTTGAAAACCTTTGGATTCCATAACTTATGGAATTAATGGTGTTTTATGATGAAACTTTTCATGTTCCATAACTTAAGAACAAGTTATGGAATTCTTTAAAACATTAACACCAAATTTTGTAACTCGATAAAAACTTTGAATCAAAATTTTTTTTTTTAAAAAAAAACTTTCATATCCATAACTTATGGAAGTTTCAAAAACCCTTAAGATCACAACTTTAAAAAAAACTTTTGAGCTCCAAAATTTTATGACAAAATATGTAACTCCTTAAAACATTTAGATCAAACTTTTAAAACTAATAAAATAATCATATCATTTTATCTTTTACTAAATTTGACCTAATTCAACTCATATAACAAATGATTCAAATTTTACAAATAATTCGTTTTTCACAAAACAAGTAATTATCTTAAAATTTGACAAACGTCATGTTTTTTTTTGCTTTTTTTTCAACTTGAAAATAAAACATTTGCATCAATATAACAGAAAACAACCCATGGCTCTGATACCACTGTTGGGTTTTGAGCATTCTAACACTCCTATGGTGTACATGCAACCCTATAAACCTTGGATCTATGTTTTCTCTATTATACATGCAAATATTAACTATTCCAAGGTTTCATCCTAACTAGCATATTATGAAGCACCTATACTACAAAGTTCTAGTTAGATGACATACCTTTTGATGTAGCTTGATGTCTTCAAGCTTTAAGAGCTTAGCCCCAATAGTGTGGAAGCCTCAAATGGAATCACAAATCACCAAAACACCTTGGAAGAACTTGAGAGAATATGTATGCACACTAAAATCGGCCCACTCTTATTTTCACACACTTGTGCCAATTTTGTGAGCCAAGGACCCCTTTATATATTATGGAGGATTAGGGTTACATCCATGTAAACCCTAATACCCATGACCTTTCATTTACATAGGATCCATGGGTTAAAAGCTCCATGGACCATCCATGAAAGCTTAGCCCAACCTAAATGAACTTGGCCCATTCCATATATATAAGAGTCCATATTTAATTAGTTCTTTTTGATCACTTAATTAATTCTAAATTAATTCTTGATCAATACTAATTAAATAATATGATTCCATATTAATATATTAGAACTTATAATATATTAATATAAATCATAAATATACTATTCTCAAAAGACAATCCATATAAATTGTGCCGGTGAAGTGCAACCCAAATGGACCATGTCGGGTCGGGTCAAGTACATACCAAATATAGTTATGGACTTAGACATTAATCCAACATTAAGGTCTACTCGACAAGTTGGTTGCCCTACTCGTCGAGTAGCAGCGGGTTGGTCCACGTATTTTAGTGACCTACTCGTCGAGTCCAAGGGGTGACTCGACGAGTAAGAGCTGGCAGATGAAACCCTAAATCCTGGGGCATTGCACCCTATTTAAAGGATCATTGGCCATCCCCAGCCTCCCCTTTACTGCTTCTTGTCCCTCTTTAACCCTAAGTCGTGTGTGTGTGTTCTTGTGGTGTGTTCAAGCTTGGAGGAGGAATTTTGGAGGAGGAAACACTTGGGGAAGCAAGGAAATCAAGGCTAGGAACTCGTGGGGAGCTAAGAGATTCATCAGTTGTCACTCTTTTGGATGGGTTTTATGAAAGGCTTCTTATGTTTCAAGCAAGATCTGAAGTTGTAATTTCAGATCTGGACTCCCTTTGGCCTCTAGATCCATAAAGTTATCAGCCTTGCCTAGTATGAGCCTCCCCTCAAGTGTGAGACTTCATTGCAAGCTTAGTTTTTTCATTTAAGGGCCTTAAAAGCCTTGCATGCACGTAAAGTTTGCAACTTTACGTGATAAGCATGCCTAAGGAAGTTGGATCTACAATTTGGAGCCTTGGCATGGGTTAAAAAGTGTCTGTATGGTTAAAGGACTGAAGGGACTCGGCGTGTAACATCCCGGAATTCAGGAGCGCCTATTTAACCCTTCTCTTTTGTCAAGTTGTCAAGATTAGCCCTTGAGTGGAAATTATAGCAAATGAGTACGCTGGGCGTACTCAAGAGTACGCTGCGCGTACTCATGCGCTTATTTTGGACGCGGACTCGCCTAGGTACGCTGGGCGTACCCAGGGTTACGCTGGGCGTAGTTGGCCCAGGTGCAAAACCCTAATTGTGGCTTACGGGCTATAAAAGGAATGAGATGGTCTTGTCCCCAGCCACCATCCCTCAGAGAGAAACCCTAGGAGAGCAATATTATCGTTCTAAAGCTAGTGTGTGTGAGTTCTTGAGCTAGAAAGTGCCTTTGTGTGTTAGTGAAGAAGAAGAGGAGGTTCTTGTGGAGGCTAGAAGTTGAAGTGCAAATTTGGATCTGAGTTCTTCAGAGGGAGGAGCTTCATTTAGAGGTAAAAAGCTCAGAACTTTCCTCTTTATTTTGGTTTGGTGTTGCATGGACCATTTCTAGGGATAAAGTCCCAAAGGTGGAGACTTTCTGAGCATAAGGGACTCCATGGACCTAGATCTGTCCCATTTCAGTGATATTTGTGTTATAGATCCATAAAAATTCCATCTTGGTCGTTGTTATGAGGTCATGCTTGAATTATGAGCTTTCTAGAGTTGGGAAATGGAATGTTATGGGTGTTAGTGACTTGTCCAGCCATGCAAAGGCTTAAATTCACCAACTTTATGGATTAAGAGGCTTAGAAATGGTCAGATCTAGAAGTTGGACGTGGGTCTTAACTGTTTAAGACCTCAAGAGCTTAGAGTCTGAAACTGGGAGTTACGCAGGGCGTAATCCCAGTACGCGCGGCGTAAGGGGTCGTGCACCCCGTTTCTGTGAGCACGCCGGGTACGCCCAACGTACATGTTTGGTACGCGCAGCGTAACCCGGAGAGTTGACTTTTGTTGACTTTTAGGGTTTGGTCAACTTTAGGGTCTTAGAGCCATGAGAGGGGTAAAATGGTCTTTTACCCTTCTGAGAGTACTAAGAGAGGGAATAGTCTATCCTTAAGAGATGTATTGATTTAGAGTGTTTATTTCATATGATTAGGCGGAGGCTAGACCAGATTTTACAGAGTTCGGGATTACCGAGTTACCCGAGGTGAGTCTTCTCACTATACTTTACCTAGAGTGGTAATTAGAGTTATGTGACAGAGTATCTTGTATGCTATTTATGTGATTGTGATACACTGCATTATTTCTATGTGATTCATGCCGTGTATGTTCCAGAGTTACAGAGTTAGAACCAGAAGGTTCACAGAGTTAGGACCAGAGGGTCCACAGAGTTAGGACCGGAGGGTCCACAGAGTTATAGCCTCGAGTGGATAATATGTGTTATATGTGGTATTTTGGGGAACTCACTAAGCATTTATGCTTACCGTGTTATGTGATATGTGTTTCAGGTACCAGCGAGAGTCGCGGGAAGGCGCCGGCATGATTTGTACACACTGACAGAAGATTAAGTGTTGAGATTCTGGGATATGTTTTATGGTGATGACATTGATATATGAGATTTTGAGAATATTATATGAGTTTTATTATGTTTGAAAAAAGAAAAATTGTTTTAAAAATTTACGTCGTTACAAGTTGGTATCAGAGCCTTGGTTTGAGGGATTCGGATGCACCTTCGGGCGTATCAGAACTCAAACTGAGGATTTGAGGAAATTTTCATAAAAGAAACAATTTTTCTAAAAGAGAAAGATTTTTGAGAAAATCAGAATGGAGCAGTGTGTACTATCAGCCAGCGCCCGAACGGTGATTTCCCAAAATACCCTTACATTATGTGCTATGAGATATTATGTGATATGCTATGCATGCTAGAGATAGGCTAGGTACTTCATATTTTAGGACTAGAGTGGCCTGATCTGTGATGCCTTAGCCTAGGAGTTGTATTATATGCGATGTGCCTTCGAGTATGTGCTGAGTATGAGTATCCAGCAGGAATCCTTTTAGAGAGGGATCTGAGTAGAGGAGTAATCTAGGGGAGATACCTAGATGAGCACGTGTGGAGTCTACAGAGAGAGTAGACAGATGGCCGCATGGGGCGGAGTTGCATGAGTTCGGTGATATCCTCCGAGTATGAGGAGAGCAAGTGGGATCATGACCTGAAGAGGTTTTATGTGCTAGTGGAGACTATTCGATGCCCGGATGTTGCTTGCTTTGTGCTTTGTGGGACTCTCGATGATGGGAGTCAGCTACTAAGTGAATATGACGATATTCAGGAGGTAGATGGCTGGCATCATTAGGAGTTTTTCAGCAGCTGATGGCGGAGAAGTGTGAGGACCTAGGAAGAGCCTAGGGGGTGATCATGGTCGGATGAGTACGCTGACAGAGTAGAGCATTTCGCTGGGAAGCGAGCACACGTAAAAAGATTTATAATCGAGAAGGTTGAGCAGCTACTTAGGAACTCTGGGATGGTTCGTGTGGAAAGTATGGGTAGATGTGGCAGGTAGTATGGGCCCGTACTATTGAAAGCATAGGACCCATACTCGATGCAGGGGGCATACCAGAGGATTCTAAGTAGCAGATTGAGAAGTGATGTCATGGTTCGAGTACATGATTGGTAGCAGATTAAGAAGTGATGTCATGGTTCGAGTACCATGATTTGTAGCAGGTCGAGAGGTGATTTCATGGTTCGAGTACCATGATTTGTAGCAGGTCGAGAGGTGATTTCATGGTTCGAGTACCATGATTTGTAGCAGATCGAGAGGTGATGTCATGGTTCGAGTACCATGATTCGTAGCGGATTGAGAAGAGGTAACGTGGTTCGGGTATCATGATTCATAGCAGATCGAGAGGTGGCCACATGGTTCGAGTACCATGACCCGTGGCGGTTAGTGTTACTGGTTCTACCAGTTATTCCGTTGTGATTATCTAGACTGAGATCATATGTGAAAGAATAGGGGGGACGGAGGGCCATGATGAACGAGCATCCCTTAAAAGGGAAATCGAGTTAGCTCCAAGGGAGTGTTGGTGAGATGCCAGTTGGAGTCGCAAGACTCAGGGATGAGTAGAGATGGTGCGTTATGGGAGAATACGGTCTGGGATGAGCAACCGGCCGATGGTGGAGATGTCATTTTCTGTGACCTGAGCGGTGCTATTTCTGTTCCTGTGGGAAACATGAGAGGTATTGAGATTTTCGGTTTCCAAAGTTGGGGGCGAGCCCTGTGGGGTAGCTTTGGTTACGATCTTTCATCAGAGTATTTGCGCAGTATGTCTGCCGAGAGGTGATGTTAGAGCCTGAGCAGGTTGTCAGCGGGGACTGAGATGGTTAAGGACAAAGATACACCCTATTTGAGCATAGTAGGGCATGTATTAGCTGCAGCGGCAGACGATCAAAAAGAGGACATTGGGGTGGTGGCTCTTATTGTCTACGATGAGTATCGAGTGTGGTAATGGGGACTCCACTCTTACTACAACCCACGTGATGGAACGTTGGTTGAAGAGTCGAGGATGAGGAATATGTTAGTTCGTTATTTTCAAACTGAGAGTCAGGGTTACGACTGGACAGGTGAGATGTCCGGTATGATGGGTTTTAAGCATAAAAACAATCTTATGTGCTCATACAAACCCTAATGCTTGGATCTAGGTTTCTCTATTGTACATGCAATGAATCCAAGACTTACAAACCCTAGATCTATCAAATAAGAACTTAAATAATGGTTTAGTAATTACCTTTGATTGTTATATAGCAATAACAATCAATCCTTGCTTTGATTGGCTTCAGAAAGCTTAGTGCCTCAAGTGTTGCACCTCTAATGGAGTCACAAACACCACTAAGCAACTTGGATGAAGAGGGAGGAGAGAGAAGGCACCAAAAACGGCTGGAAACCCTAGAGGAACTCTTAGCCACGTTTTTGGGGCATAGGGGTCCTATATATACATGTAGGCTATTAGGGTTTACAACTAGGAAACCCTAATCTGACTGCTTAAGCCCTAAGCAGCCCATGGACCCCTTCTGGAACATGCCTTGGACGATTTCTAATGGGCTTCCCCTTAGAATTCGTCCAACCTATTATTCCAAGGTGATCCATAGCCCAATTATATAATTATCTTATAATTACACAACAAGTCCCTTAAGTTTAATTAATCTCTTTTAGCCACAAAATTAATTCTTAATTAATTCTTGACTAATATCAATTAAACATTATGATTTCTCCTTTAATATATTATTCTTATAATATATTAATAAATCATAATTAAACCTTTCTCTCCTTAATTCATCCTACATATTGCTATGGTGAAGGCAACCCAAAAGGACCATGCTCATAATCGGGTCAAGTACATACCAAAATAGTTATGGACTTAGACACTAATCCAACACGGTAGTGGGATGGTACGAGTTTCTGAATGACTAGAGGTAGTCATGATGAGAAGTTTATGAGGATTTCATCGGAGATTCGGGGAATTTGGGATTGCTTGACTTCCATCGGGAGGTCATCGAGCATTGTGTATCACCTTCCAAGAGTAGGTGCGATGATTACTGGTGGAAGCAGTCGATGTGATAGATTGCTGGTACGCCAATTGGGGATGGTTCGAACCCTAAGTGGGGAAGGACCGGGTATTTTATTGAGGGGATCCGCACCTGCTGCTAGAGCTACCGAGACCAGTCCAGCAAAGGCCGAGGCACCAAAGGCTCGCGGGAGAGCCTTCCAGTTGACAGCGGAGGAGGTCCGCGCAGCGCCCGATGTCGTGGCTGGTACTTTTCATGTGAGTTCTGTACCTGCTTTGGTGTTATTTGACTCGGGTGCGAGTCGGTCATTTGTGTCTTTAGCGTTTAGTCAGCACATCAGTATCCAGCGGGAGGCGTTGAGTCGACCGCTACGGGTTTCCATAGCTGACGAACGAGTGGTATATGCTACAGATGTGATTCGAGGTTGTGTACTCAAGATCTTCGGTGTTGAGTTCCCGATAGATCTGGTCCCAATTGCGATGGGGGATGTGTGTGTCATAGTGGGCATGGATTGGTTGAGCCGTTTTGGGGCTATTATAGACTGCGAGCGACAGTTGGTGACAATATGAGACCCTAGTGGGGGAGTTCTTACGGTGTACGGCGAGGGTACTCGTTTTGGGTCAGCATTTTGTTCGGCTGCTAGAGCGAGGCGGAGTCTACAGCAGGGCTGTAGCGGGTTTGTGGCATATGTGATGGATTCACGAGGGGCCGCCGAGGGGCCAAGTTCGATTGATGATGTGCTGATAGTGCGTGAGTTCCCGGATGTGTTTCCCGAAGAGTTGCCGGGTGTGCCTCCCGAGAGGCAGGTGGAGTTTCGCATTGATTTGATTCCGGGGGCAGCGCCTTATCGCCTTGCGCCGCCAGAGATGCAGGAGTTATCCTCGCAGCGTCAGGAGCTGCTGGGGAAGGGTGTTTTGTTATGACGATTGCCGCCAGATATAGTGATGCTACGGGAAGCCGTAGTACTCACTAGTCAGAGGTTGTTGTGATGCTATGGGAAGCCGTAGTACTCACTAGTCAGAGGTTGTTGTGATGCTATGGGAAGCCGTAGTACTCACTAGTCAGAGGTAGTTGTGATGCTACGGGAAGTCGTAGTACTCACTAGTCAGAGGTTGTTGTGATGCTACGGGAAGCCGTAGTACTCACTAGTCAGAGGTTGTTGTGATGCTACGGGGAGTCGTAGTACTCACTATTCAGTGAGAGGTGTGGTGATGCTACGGGAAGCCGTAGTACTCACTATTCAGTGAGAGGTTGTGGTGATGCTACGGGGAGCCTTAGTACTCACCATTTAGTGAGGGGTGTGGTGATGCTACGGGGAGCCGTAGTATTCACTACTCAGTGAGAGGTCGTTGTGATACTGCGGGGAGCCGTAGTACCTACTAGTCAGCAAGGGAATGTTGTGATGAAGTGCTCTCTGATCAGAGCTTGACGCAGAAGAGTTTTAGGCTTGGGTAGCCCTAATATTTGAGTGTGTGGAAGCCTGGGGTCGAACCAGGGGCGAGACTGGGGTCTCCATACTTATCGGGAGTCGTTATATACTGAAATGAGTAGTGGTTGTCGCAATCCGAAAGAATGGGATAAGTAAGGTACGTATGGGTTGCGGGAAATGAGTTCTGAGTTGAGTGCATCGTTGGGACGAGTGGTTCCAACTCTTGGTCGGACCAAACTCTCGAGCTGAGTTTGGCTCTGGTGGTGCGTTAGATAGGCAAGATGAGATTCTGGATTCTGAGGTGGGTTCCATGTTGAGGATTATTGTTTGTTATATGATGTCTTAGACCTGTGTTGGTCAGTACTCGGGTACGGGAGGTACCACAAGTTGCATGGAACGATGAGTAACAGATGATAGGGGTCGGGGTTGAGTCGATCTCCAGTTGGGAAGGTAGCATTCGCTTGGGTTAAGCGAACTTCGTGACTTGTGTGTCACTGGGCCGAGATAGTTGTTGTAGGGAAGGAGTCAGTGAGACATTTCGGGACATGTTATGGGTGACCTTTGGAGGTTCATCGGTAGACTCAGGAATTGATCTGGTGCCCAGTATTGAAAAGGGGTACGAGGGATGCAGCTGAGGCTTATGATTTTAGATGTTTGAGGACTTCTGAGCGAGCATGATTCTCTTGTGTCAAAAAACAGGATGTTGATGGTTTATTGTTCGGATAGATCCTGATAGTAGTTCAGTGGATGAGCCCTGGTGGGATGTGAACCCTTTCGTTCCTTGGGGCGTGATTCGGACTGTTTTGGTACGTTGGTATGAGTGATCGGTAGCCAATTGACGGATTTGTCTCATGAGAATCAGAGGAGCAGTGAGTTATCAGGGTTTGATGTTTGAAGAACGAGTATCATGGTGATAGCGTGAGTGGGTGGTCTGGCGGCAGGCCAGGCCACTAGAGTTTCCCGATTCTGGGAAGGTCAGAAAGGGGTAATTTAGCGACAGAGGGGCCGGTTTTGTTCCAAATTTGGAGTTCCTGGTCGGATCCAGGTATTCATGGAGAAAGATATCGTTTTGATGTGAGAACCTTTCAGTGGTGCTTTTCGAGTGGTTGGTTCTATCTATGTGGTTGAGGAGCGATTTCGAGGGCGAAATCTATTTCAAGTGGGGGAGAATTGTAACATCCCGGAATTCAGGAGCACCTATTTAACCCTTCTCTTTTGTCAAGTTGTCAAGATTAGCCCTTGAGTGGAAATTGTAGCAAATGAGTATGCTGGGCGTACTCAAGAGTACGCTGCGCGTACTCATGCGCTTATTTTGGACGCGGACTCGCCTATGTACGCTGGGCGTACCCAGGGTTACGCTGGGCGTAGTTGGCCCAGGTGCAAAACCCTAATTGTGGCTTGCGGGCTATAAAAGGAATGAGATGGTCTTGTCCCCAGCCACCATCCCTCAGAGAGAAACCCTAGGAGAGCAATATTATCGTTCTAAAGCTAGTGTGTGTGAGTTCTTGAGCTAGAAAGTGCCTTTGTGTGTTAGTGAAGAAGAAGAGGAGGTTCTTGTGGAGGCTAGAAGTTGAAGTGCAAGTTTGGATCTGAGTTCTTCAGAGGGAGGAGCTTCATTTAGAGGTAAAAAGCTCAGAACTTTCCTCTTTATTTTGGTTTGGTGTTGCATGGACCATTTCTAGGGATAAAGTCCCAAAGGTGGAGACTTTATGAGCATAAGGGACTCTATGGACCTAGATCTGTCCCATTTCAGTGATATTTGTGTTATAGATCCATAAAAATTCCATCTTGGTCGTTGTTATGAGGTCATGCTTGAATTATGAGCTTTCTAGAGTTGGGAAATGGAATGTTATGGGTGTTAGTGACTTGTCCAGCCATGCAAAGGCTTAAAGTCACCAACTTTATTGATTAAGAGGCTTAGAAATGGTCAGATCTAGAAGTTGGACGTGGGTCTTAACTGTTTAAGACCTCAAGAGCTTAGAGTCTGAAACTGGGAGTTACGCGGGGCGTAATCCCAGTACACGCGGCGTAAGGGGTCGCGCACCCCGTTTCTGTGAGGACGCCAGGTACGCCCAGCGTACATGTTTGGTACGTGCAGCGTAACCCGGAGAGTTGACTTTTGTTGACTTTTAGGGTTTGGTCAACTTTAGGGTCTTTGAGCCATGAGAGGGGTAAAATGGTCTTTTACCCTTCTGAGAGTACTAAGAGAGGGAATAGTCTAGCCTTGAGAGATGTATTGATTTAGAGTGTTTATTTCATATGATTAGGCGGAGGCTAGACCAGATTTTACAGAGTTCGGGATTACCGAGTTACCCGAGGTGAGTCTTCTCACTATACTTTACCTAGAGTGGTAATTAGAGTTATGTGACAGAGTATCTTGTATGCTATTTATGTGATTGTGATACACTGCGTTATTTCTATGCGATTCATGCCGTGTATGTTCCAGAGTTACAGAGTTAGAACCGGAAGGTCCACAGAGTTAGGACCAGAGGGTCCACAGAGTTAGGACCGGAGGGTCCACAGAGTTATAGCCTCGAGTGGCTAATATGTGTTATATGTGGTATTTTGGGGAACTCACAGAGCATTTATGCTTACCGTGTTATGTGATATGTGTTTCAGGTACCAGCGAGAGTCGCGGGAAGACGCCGGCATGATTTGTACACACTGGCAGAAGATTAAGTGTTGAGATTCTGGGATATGTTTTATGGTGATGACATTGATATATGAGATTTTGAGAATATTATATGAGTTTTATTATGTTTGAAAAATGAAAAATTGTTTTAAAAATTTACGTCGTTACACGGCGAGTCGCATAGTCGACTCGGCGAGTCGTATGAAGATGGTCATGAACTCGACGAGTGGGATGAACAACCCGACGAGTCCGATGAAGATTGCCTTGGGCTGGACGAGTCAGTCGATGACTCGGCGAGTCGGCTAGGGTTTTCCCAACCTTTGGATACGTATGAACGCGGCGAGTTGTAAGGGGAAAACTCGCCGAGTTGGCCACGGAGTTACGACCACTGACACTAGGAACTCGACGAGTCACTCAAGTGACTCGGCGAGCGGACGAGTATTACAAGGAACTCGGCGAGTAGCTGAGGGTACTCGACGAGTCGAGTCAACATGGACTGTTGACTTTGACTGTGGACTTTGACTTTGACCAAGGGTTGACCAGTTGACCTTTGGGGGCATTTTGGTAATTTGGAAATTTATGGAAAAAGGGTTTTATGGTAACTATAGGTGGTGGAGTTCGTGTTGGTGATTCGAGAGTTTGAGCCTATCAATTTCAGTGCGACATTGTGAGGTGAGTTATCCTCACTATACTAAGGGGTCTAAGGCACCAAGGCCGGCCCATTGGATATGTTATCGTAGCAGTGGTTATGTTGATTATGAGTTAGCGTTGCATGCTAGTGGTTATTCCAGTTAGGTAGATCTGTAGGACTACCGGTGATGTTATATGGTTATGGCATGCTCAGTAGTTATGTTACATGATTTATATGCTATGTGGCATGGGTTGAGGTTGTACTGCTCCGTGCGGTAACCAACAAACTCTAGGAGCATTCCAGATACGAGCTAAGGAGACTCGTACTGTGGGCTCGATGGCAATGCAGATGTGAGCTGTGGGCCCGGAAGGTAATCCAGACTCACACTGTGGGACCAGGGGTAATCCAGTCTATAAAACTGTGGACCCATTATAGGCTGTTCAGTTTGTTATGTTATGATGTTGCTGACATGGTTATGTGGACTGTATGTGTATCGGTATTTTGGGGGTAACTTACTAAGCTTTCGGGCTTACAGTTTCAGTTTATTGTTTCAGGTAAATCAGGGGATCGTGGCAAGGCAAAGGCGTGATCGTACAACTCCTCATGTTTTGTTTATGTTTCTGGGAAAACTCTGATATTATACATTTTGGAAACCAGATTGTAATGTTTTGATGATTTTGAAATGTTTTTAAAAAAAGTTTAAATTTGCTTGAATTTTTCGGGTGTTACAAGTTGGTATCAGAGCCTTGGTTTGAGTGAATTGGAGGAACATGCGTGTGAATCCAGTCTCAAATCAAGGAAAGGTTTTCAAAATGATTTCTAAAATGGTTTTCAAAATAAGTAAATGAGGATGCAGGATGTACGATCAGCCGGAACCAGTAAGTAGACCCCAAAATACCATACAGTTATTTGATTATGTGATATGTTAGAACAACATGCTAGAGATAGGCTAGGGATCTTCAGGGATTGCATGATAGAATTGCTTGATTATATGATGTCTGGTAGCCTAGGGTTTTCCTTATATGAGACTGACATCATTACTGTAGTTGCTTAGTGTATGCATCACGGTTATACATAATTAAGATATTATAGCCTGAGAATGTTTGGCTTGACCTTATGTTCTGTTCTTATTGATTAGGGCTTAGGGTAGGATCAGATATTCGAAAGTCTATAGGGTCCAGCGTTATGTATGGCTAGCATACACTAGTGCTGCAGGGTTGGTGGAAGTTTCAAGGATGGGTGGGTTGTGTGAGGCTGAGAGGCCAGTTATGAGATATTTAGCATTCCTGTAGGAGTGAGGATTGAACGCTCGCCATGTTGTGTATTCAGTTAGGGCGTTGTGGTGATACTTGAGACAAATATGGGTAGGTGTGGAAGGTATTATGGGCCCGTACTACTGAAAGCACAGGACCCATACGCGTACCAAGGAAGTCACAACCCCTAGGGTTAGTGGGGAGTTGGCTCCTAGTTATTTATGTGGATTATCTGATATCTTGTGGTATGTTTCAGAATGGTTATGACGAGACGCTTTGTGGTTGGATCCGATTCGAGATCAGGATCAGGAGACAGAGGCCAGGAGGAGCCAACAGCACCTGACCCGGTGGTGCAGATGGGTACAGAGGAGTTGGATGCCAGGATTCGAGAGATCCTGCATGATGAGGTTGCTGCTGCATTCCGGGCACAGCTGCCGGAGATGTTCGGGTCGATTAAGACCGCCATGGTTGAGTACTTTGATGAGCGCTACGCAGCCTTTGCAGAGACAGCTGCCGCAACAGTTGCATCAGCTGTAGCCGCGGCAGGGGGAGGAGCTATTAGGGGCTTCCAGTACAGGGACTTCGATAACACGAAGCCCCCTACTTTTGATGGGACGCAGGATCCCATCAAGGCTATGAGGTGGATCTCAGATGTGGAGGGGTGTTTCTTTACCTGCTCGTGTCCTACTGACCAGAAGGTCAGGTGTTCTCTGAACCTGCTAAGGTCCGGGGCCAAGGACTGGTGGAGACTTGCGACGGGGTCGTACACTGATGATCAGAGAGCTGTTGTTACTTGGGAGCAGTTCAGGGATATGTTGTGCGCCCGATACATTCCACGGGTCGAGCTGGAACGGTTGTCGCAAGAGTTTCTGAGTTTGAGACGGGATGGGGAGTCGGTGACGGAGATCACCCGTATGTTCACTGAGAGGGCGATGTTTTGCCCGGAGTTTGCTTCCGAGCAGGCCCAGATGACCCGTTATCTGAGCATGCTCAAGACGGATATCCGTCAGTTTGTGTCTACCCAGCGATGTGATACTCTTCTGGAGTTACAGGAGGCCGCTAGACGGCGAGAGTTGGAGATTGAGCTGCAGTTGAGAGAGCAGCGACAGGCCCCGGCACAGTCTCAGCCGGCGCCGAAGCGGTCTAAGACCGTTGATACTAGGACCGGGGGTCAGCAGAGCCGCACTTGTGGAAAGTGTGGCAAGGGTCATTCTGGTATCTGTCGAGCTGGCAGTGGGTGCCACAGGTGTGGCAAGGAGGGGCATTACGCGAAGGATTGTTGCCAGGCAGTCCCGGTTCAGGGTCTGAGGTTATGTTATCACTGTGATCAGGTTGGCCACGTGAAGGCCAACTGTCCGTTGCTTGCCGCTAAGCCGGCGCAGGTTTCCGCGCCAGCTACATTGAGGATTTCTGATGGGAGGCCAGTTAAGGCAGAGCCTCCGAAGGCTCAGGGGCGTGCTTTCCAGCTTACGGCCGAGGAGGCCAAGGCAGCACCGGATGTGGTTGCTGGTATGTTCTGTCTTTTATCTCATTTACTATATCCGTAGTATGTTTATCTGTTGTACCTGTGATTAGGTACGTTTCTTGTGAACTCCTTACTTGCATTGGTTTTATTTGACTCGGGGGCGAGTCGGTCTTTTGTATCTCATACATTTAGTAGGGAATTCAGAGTGCATGTAGGTGAAACTAGAGTGTCCGTTGCGAGTCTCTATCGCTAACAAACACGGGGTTTCTACTTCTTCGGTCTACCGAGGATGTAGATGGAGATCTTCGGGATACCTTTTCCGATAGACTTGATCCCGATTCCCATGAGGGATGTATGCGTGATTGTGGGGATGGACTGGATCAGTCGATTCGGTGCCATGATTGATTGCGAGGGTCAGCGAGTGGTGGTTCGAACCCCAAGTGAGGGAGAACTGATCGTATATGGTGAGGGCACCAGAGTGGGGTCAGGGTTCTGTTCAGTCGCGGACATTCAGCACGGGTGTGTGGGATATCTAGCGTATGTGGTGGATACGCGGGTCAGGGACCAGATTTCAGTTTCAGAAGTTCAGGTAGTCAGAGAGTTTGCTGATGTATTTCCGGAGGAATTACCCGGAGTGCCTCTGGAGAGGCAGGTCGAGTTCAGGATCGACCTAGTGCCAGGTGCGGCCCCTATCGCCAAGGCATCGTATCGGTTGGCACCACCTGAGATGCAGGAGTTGTCGTCACAGCTTCAGGAGCTGCTGGGAAAGCAGTTCATCCGACCTAGCAGTTCTCCATGGGGAGCACCGGTCCTCTTCGTCAGGAAGAAGGACGGCTCGCACCGAATGTGCATTGATTATAGGGAGCTGAACAAGTTGACAGTAAAGAACCGTTATCCTCTCCCTATGATAGATGATCTCTTTGATCAGTTGCAGGGGGGCATCTTGGTTCTCCAAGATAAATTTGAGGTCAGGTTATCATCAGGTCCGGGTCAGAGAGGAGGACGTGGAGAAGACCGCGTTTCGGACTTGTTATGGACATTACGAGTTCGTGGTGATGCCGTTTGGGCTCACCAACGCACCAGCAATATTTATGGACCTGATGAATCGGGTCTGCAGACCGATGCTCGATCGTTCGGTCATTGTATTCATAGATGATATCTTGGTGTATTCCAAGACCCGAGAGCAGCATGAGGAGCATCTACGGGAGTTATTGGGAGTCTTGAGGCGAGAACGGCTCTATGCCAAGTTCTCGAAGTGCGAGTTTTGGTTACGAGAGGTCCACTTCCTGGGGCATCTCTTTAACCAGGAGGGGATTTTGGTCGATCCGGCCAAGATCGAGGCGGTCATGCAGTGGGAGGTTTCGAAATCTCCCTCAAACATCAGGAGCTTTTTGGGATTAGCAGGGTACTACCGGAGATTCATTCAGGATTTCTCCAAGATCGAAGTACCCCTCACTCGTCTGACGAGGAAAGGGGTGGAATTCCGGTGGGGCCCTGAGCAGCAGAGGGCGTTTGAGACCCTTCGACAGCGGTTATGCGAGGCCCCAGTCTTGACACTCCCGGAGGGAGTTGAGGATTTTGTGGTGTTCTATGATGCATCCATCACAGGTTTGGGGGCGGTCCTCATGTAGAGAGGATGAGTGATAGCCTATGCATCGCGGCAGCTGAAGCCGCATGAGACGAGATACCCTACGCACGATTTGGAGCTGGGAGCGGTAGTGTTCGCTCTCAAGATGTGGAGACATTACTTATAGGGGGTCCGTTGCACCATATACACGGATCACAAGAGCTTGAGGCATATCATGGATCAACCGAACCTGAACATGAGGCAGCGCGGGTGGCTGCATGTAGTCAAGGACTACGATTGTGAGATCCTTTACCACACTAGTAAAGCGAATGTGGTGGCGGACGCTTTGAGCCGCAAGTCAGCTGGGTCTTCCACCCCAGCGAGATGTATGAGGATAGCTGTGGATTCTCCGCTTGTGAGTTTGATCAGAGATGCCCAGGTTGAGGGCATGCGACCGGAGAATTGGAAGCTGGAGAGGATCAAGGGTGAGAATACCCGGTTCATGCAGGATAGTCGGGGATTATTGACCCGATGCGGTCGGGTTTGGGTTCCGATGTCTGGTGGGGTCAGGCAGACGGTCATGGAGGAGGCTCATAAGTCTCATTTTTCTATTCACCCGGGGGCCACCAAGATGTATAGAGACCCGAGTTTGAGTTACTGGTGGCCATGTATGAAGCGAGAAATCGCGTGGTATGTCGAGAGGTGCTTGACCTGCAGGATGGTCAAGGCTGAACATCAGAGGCCGCATGGTAAGCTGCAGCCTCTAGAGATTCCCATGTGGAAATGGGAACAGATCACGATGGATTTCATTACCAATTTGCCAAGGACGGCGAAGGGATTTGATGCTATATAGGTCATCGTGGATCGATTGACCAAGCGTGCCCATTTCTTGGCTATTCGGGAGAGTTCGTCGGCCGAGAAGTTGGCCGACATGTACGTTCGCGAGATCGTGTCTCGCCATGGGGTTCCCGTCTCCATTGTCTCCTACCGAGATGTTAGGTTTACCTCCCGTTTCTGGCAAAAGTTCCATGAGGAACTAGGTACGCGGTTGCACTTTAGCACAACATTCCATCCGCAGACTGACGGTCAGAGCGAGCAGACCATTCAGACCCTCGAGGATATGTTGAGGGCGTATGTCATTGACTTCGGTGGGAGTTGGGATTCCCACCTACCTCTTGCAGAGTTCACCTACAACAACAGCTATCATTCCAGCATTAGCGCCCCGCCTTTCGAGCTGTTGTATGGACGGAGATGTCGCACCCCGGTTTGTTGGGGTGAGGTTGGACACCGAGTGATGGGACGGACAGAGGTAGTTTTGCAGATTACCGAAAAGATTCAGCAGATTAGGCAGCGATTGCAGACCTCTCAGAGTCGGCAGAAGAGCTATGCCGACAGGCGCCGATCTGAGTTAGAGTTCTAGGTGGGTGATATGGTACTTCTGAAGGTCTCACCCTGGAAGGGCGTGATCCGCTTCATAAAGAGGGGGAAATTAGGTCCCCGTTACATTGGTCCGTTTAGGATCATTGCCAGGGTTGGCAAGGTGGCTTACAGGCTAGAGCTACCGGAGGATCTTAGTCGGATTCACAGCACTTTCCACGTTTCGTAGTTGCGAAAGTGCATTATGGACCAGGAGGCTGTGGTGTCGTTGGATGATATTCAGGTCGATGAGTGCCTGAATTACGTGGAGAGGCCTGTGGCCATACTGGAAAGGAAGATGAAAGTTCTGCGGAACAAGGAGATACATTTGATGAAGATACAGTGGGAACATCGGAGGGGGTCCGAGTGGACGTGGGAACCAGAGGCAGAGATGCGGGAGCACTACCCGGAGCTGTTCGTCGCGGCAGACTTCGAGGACGAAGTCTAGTTCAAGTGGGGGAGAATTGTAACTCCCCGATTCTCAGGTATCGATCTTGTATAAGAATTTCCTTGATTCAAGGACTACTCGACGAGTTGGTTGCCCTACTCGTCGAGTAGCAGCGGGTTGGTCTACGTATTTTAGTGACCTACTCGCCGTGTCCAAGGAGTGACTCGACGAGTAGGAGTTGACAGATGAAACCCTCAATCCTGGGGCATTGCACCCTATTTAAAGGATCATTGGCCTTCCCCAGCCTCCCCTTTACTGCTTCTTGTCCCTCTTTAACCCTAATTCGTGTGTGTGTGTTCTTGTGGTGTGTTCAAGCATGGAGGAGGAATTTTGGAGGAGGAAACACTTGGGGAAGCAAGGAAATCAAGGCTAGGAACTCGTGGGGAGCTAAGAGATTCATCAGTTGTCACTCTCTGGAAGGTACTAAGCTGCTTCCTTGGCTCATCTCCCTTTTAACCTCTTTTGGATGGGTTTTATGAAAGGCTTCTTATGTTTGAACCAATATCTGAAGTTGTAACTGTTGGATTAATGTCTAAGTCCATAACTATATTTGGTATGTACTTGACCCGACCCGGCATGGTCCATTTGGGTTGCACTTCACCGGCACAATTTATATGGATAGTCTTTTGAGAATAGTATATTTATGATTTATATTAATATATTATAAGTTCTAATATATTAATATGGAATCATATTATTTAATTAGTATTGATCAAGAATTAATTTAGAATTAATTAAGTGATCAAAAAGAACTAATTAAATATGGACTCTTATATATATGGAATGGGCCAAGTTCATTTAGGTTGGGCTAAGCTTTCATGGATGGTCCATGGAGCTTTTAACCCATGGATCCTATGTAAATGAAAGGTCATGGGTATTAGGGTTTACATGGATGTAACCCTAATCCTCCATAATATATAAAGGGGTCCTTGGCTCACAAAATTGGCACAAGTGTGTGAAAATAAGAGTGGGCCGATTTTAGTGTGCATACATATTCTCTCAAGTTCTTCCAAGGTGTTTTGGTGATTTGTGATTCCATTTGAGGCTTCCACACTATTGGGGCTAAGCTCTTAAAGCTTGAAGACATCAAGCTACATCAAAAGGTATGTCATCTAACTAGAACTTTGTAGTATAGGTGCTTCATAATATGCTAGTTAGGATGAAACCTTGGAATAGTTAATATTTGCATGTATAATAGAGAAAACATAGATCCAAGGTTTATAGGGTTGCATGTACACCGTAGGAGTGTTAGAATGCTCAAAACTCAACAGTGGTATCAGAGCCATGGGTTGTTTTCTGTTATATTGATGCAAATGTTTTATTTTCAAGTTGGAAAAAAAAAAGAAAAAAAAACATGACGTTTGTCAAATTTTAAGATAATTACTTGTTTTGTGAAAAACGAATTATTTGTAAAATTTGAATCATTTGTTATATGAGTTGAATTAGGTCAAATTTAGTAAAAGATAAAATGATATGATTATTTTATTAGTTTTAAAAGTTTGATCAAAATGTTTTAAGGAGTTATATATTTTGTCATAAAATTTTGGAGCTCAAAAGTTTTTTTTAAAGTTGTGATCTTAAGGGTTTTTGAAACTTCCATAAGTTATGGATATGAAAGTTTTTTTTAAAAAAAAAATTTGATTCAAAGTTTTTATGGAGTTACAAAATTTGGTGTTAATGTTTTAAAGAATTCCATAACTTGTTCTTAAGTTATGGAACATGAAAAGTTTCATCATAAAACACCATTAATTCCATAAGTTATGGAATCCAAAGGTTTTCAAGAATTACAAAACTTGCCCTCAAGTTTTGGAATTTGAGAAAAGTTTTTTATGAAAAAAAGAATTGAATTCTAAAACTCTTGGGTTCATAACTTAAACAATTAATTAAATGGTTTTAATTTTGAGTTTGATAATTGGAATTATGATGTTTTGTTGAATAGTTCAAATTAACTCTTATGGACTTTATTAATAGTTAATTAAAGCGTTTAATTAAAAGAGTATTATTAAATCCATAAATATATGGTTTGAGTTTAATTAAATTAAAAGTCTAGTTTAATTAATAGATTAAACCACCAAGTATTTTAAATGTCTAAAATACACCCTTATACTATTATAATATTAAAAGTTTAATATATTATATGTATAAGAGCAAGTCGTCTTACCATTAGTAGGCCTCATTCACGAAGCCGGTCTATAAGGGGGGTATAAGGTTACTGCCTATAAAATGGCAGTTTAATGGGTGTCCACTCTCACTCACCGCTTCCTTGACCGGTGGAGGGTCGTTAGCCGAACAGGTAGGACAAGGACTATAATTCTCCCTTCATTATAAGTATAATGATAAATACTAAGTAACTAAACACTTATAAATTCTCAATCTTAGTTACTTAGGAAAATGTGAATAAGGTGCTAATCCATGAAATTACACTTTGCACTTTGTTTAAGCTGTTAGTGGAGCGTGTGTGGTTAACCGGCACACTAACCTTGACTTAACAAGGTAGGCAAGGGTAACTTAATGTTTATCATAGTATCGTTGGAGCGTGTGTGGTTAACCGGCACATCGATTGAGGGGTAAATATTAAGGGTACCAAGTATATTTGCATGGTTACTTCACACCTTGTTTTGTGATCCTCGGCATCCCAGTCACAAAAACCTGAAGCGCACACTCGAGATTGAAACATGCCATTGAAAAGTTCAATGAATCTCGAAAGAATCTAGGAGTTTCAAAACCAATTAAAACCTAATAATACATTTCGTTTATCTTGGTGGAAATTGGTGAATCGTCATTCACCTACCTTCAAATATTTTATAACTTGGATTACGGCATCCCTCTTCCAAGTTATAAAATAGTTTGTTGGGTCCTAGCCTTAATATATCATATTGGGTGTTATATTAAGGACTTAAATCAACTTTACATGAATTTCTCCCATTGTTGATGTCTGGTTTAGACAACAATGATCTTCCCAAACCAAGCTTTCCTAATGAATATGACTTCCCAAGTTTGGCTCATGGAATTCATACTTCTCTTCCTCCACCTCCTCCAATTATTCTCCCTAACCCACAAGTTCAAGGTCACTCAAGCCCTAATGGCAATCAAGGTCTATGTGTGATCACATCTTAGAGATGAAGTCACATATTGACAAGCCGGGAGAGTTGGGTTTCAAAGTCTTGAGAAAGTTGGATGTTCAATCACTTTCTAAGTCACATAGTGAGTTCCTTTGGGACTACTATGATACAGACTGTGACATGAACCTTAATGATCATATCTATTTGCTTGGTGCTGCTGAATCAGCAATGATTTGGAACGATAGTAAAGCAAATTTGATTAGAAGATCAACTTCCAAAAAAACTTTATGGACAGTGACAATGGTGACACTGGAAATCCAGAAAAAGCATTCTCTTCCCAATGGAAAGGGATTGGCCATAGTCAACCCGGTTGACCAAATGGTAAAGAGAAAGGCTAAGTCTGAGATAGTCCCATTACCAAAGGGTCCATATGTTTATTTTGCCAAAGGAAGGGGCGTTGATTGCAAAGCTGCCAAATTTACATAAGGATGTTAAAGTCAATAAGTTTGACTCTACATCAGGTAGAGCCCATTATCTAACTCTGTTAAGTTCTATTCTGAGATCCTCATTACATGATGTGACTGGGTCACATGTTGATGTTTTAAGAATCAAAGAATAGAGAGAAATCTTAAAGGAAGTATATGCTGATTCTGATCGCGAAGGAGGATTTCGATCGCATCAGAATTTTGAGCAGTTGCTTAAGAAGTTATGATATATTGCTAAGGAATAGATAACAACAATTTTCCATGTGGATTGTAAGGATAAGTTTTTCCGCAAAGTTTTAAAATAAAAGAAAATTGTTTAATTTTATTTATTTGAAGTATCCTTACAATGGCATTTGTAGAAAATTGTTGCTTATATGATTCCACTGACAGCAATATTGGAAAATGGATTTGATTCTTTCATTTGTGGTAGTGTCTAAATTTACCAAATCAGGAAAGTTCCTCATCGCCCAAGTTTCAATTGGACCGAAACTTGGAATCATGCAAGTTGAATAGTATGATGAATGAGAACTTTCAAGCATTGGAAAATCAAGACTAATTACTTGTTCACATGGATGTGTGAGTCAAGTGAAGGACTAAAGGGATCGAGTACACATTCTTGTGCACTGGTCATGTCCACCACAAAGCTCGTTAAGACTATTTGATTTACTAAAGTTTAGTAAATATGGTTATACTTACAAGTTTAAGTATAATTCTGAAACATTGGAAAAGTCTCAATGTATGGCAGAACGAATGGGAAGAATCAAATTAGCCAGAAAGAAAAAAGTTTCTCAAATCTGAAAAGATGGGAGAGTACTTTAGTATCATGTTTGTGATCATCTTAATGATTTAGAAATCATATCACAATTAGTCCTCTAAAGGTCATCTTAGTGCATTCTTATGACTAAGAAGAGGAGTCATGAATTGTTGAAATGGTTAGATCAGGAAGATGAGTCATACTTCGTTCCAAAACAATTCTTAGAGTCATACTCCAAGATTGTAATTTGAGTGACATATCTTAAAGAAAGGTTTAAAACACTTGTCAAATGAAAGAGTAAAAGTGTCCTACTCTTGTACATTTGAAATTGGTAATTTGTAATGTTTTGGATAAAACAAAGACCAACTAAGGCCAATTGTGTGAAGTGTTTGTCTTGATAAAGAATCCGCACTATCTCTTGAATATTTGGCAAGATAGTCTTATATGTCAAGAGGATAGTGGGAGTCTTAAAGATCCTAAAAAGAATTTCAAGAACTAATCAAGAATAAAACCTGAGGTTCTTCACTAGCACACGACTTGAGGTTTATAACCTATCGTGTTGAGATATTCTGTGCCCATTCCAGTTAAAGTTGGCTTTGCATAGGAGTTCTGAAAGTTCTCAATTGGTTGCATAACAACTTGGAAGCAATGGCAGGCCCTGTACTGCCAGGTGGCAAGAAGTTAAGATTGCATAAGTTCAGTCCATATGAGTTTGGATTTGTCATTATCCTTGTCTTGTGACTATGGTTTTAACGATTCACATGGATAAGAACACATACACCATAAAATCTAAGGGTCATAAGGTTTCTCTCCGATTCATGAAAATGATGGTGAGGAAACACTCCCACCAAGTAGATTTGAAGCAGATGGCAAAAGGTCTAAACAATTGAGACTATGATTACGACATCCCTTTTCATAGTTCTGAAATTGTTTAGACACACATGCATGCTATCTAAGGAAAGGTGTATGATTTTGATAAAGTTTTATCAAAGCATCTCGTATCAGAAATCTGAACTTTGGTAAGAAAGTCAATAAAGTATTGATTTCTAGAAGTCCAGCTGATTTCTGAGTACATGTCAAAGCTAGTGGGAGCATAAGTGTTATGCTAATAATCATCATGTTAGTGGGAGCATGATAATTAGTGTTAGTGTTGCAAGTTAGCAATGTTAATTATAGAAAACAAAAGTTTCAATTCGTGAGGCTGCAGGGATTGAAAAACTTGTTTTGCTATAATTAAGGGAGAGGATATACTTCATTTCAGTTCTAAAGGCTTAGATTGAGACCTTAATCATCTTTAGTCAAGAGTATATATATGAATTTCATGTTGGATTGGTTCAACTTAAGGAAATTCTATATATTGCGTTCTCAAAATTCGATTATGATTACGACATCCCTCTTCATAGTCAAATTTTGAAAACATGGCAAATAAAAATATTGTAGCAAAAGACTGGTCTAGAATCATGTCTTTATGTGAGACATCATGAATCGTGTACCATTTGCTTTGGGTACAGGATCGATTGCATGTGCTATAATATTTGTCATTTCTAAATTTTTCCAAATGCCCAGAGGCATTAAGAAGGGAAAAGGTCTAGAATTGGATATGACTAAAATGATTAAGCAATTATTGAGGACAATCTGAGGTTTACCAAAGATTGGTTGCTCAGGGACAGTTGGAAGTATAGTTCTAATTTTGGAAGGACCATATTGACATATTCTGAAAAGATGCATCTCTTATTCAGAAGTGATAGTCAAAATGAGAATATGGAGTTGTCTCCATAGGTGGAAGTTATCTGTGTAAGATTAGAAAACTTAATGCAAGAAGCATGTCCAAAGCAATGTACTTTGAATATGAGACTTAGTTTACATGGAGTTGATCTCCATTGGAATACCTTATAATGACTGTTGACAAGTCTTTGTGACTTTGTACATATTCATTACAGGAGGGTCAGTGCATATAAGTTTAAAATCTAAACAAATTTCGATAAATGATAGGAATTTGAAATTCTCACATTTTTCGATAAGGATTTGGGAGTGTGAAATTAGAATCATTGAAATTATGTTCAATTGGTTTATTTCACAAAGTAAGGATCATAGACAAACATAGAGTGCATACTTGGTGTATGGCAAAGCTAGTGTTTAAGAAAAACATAGTGTACATGCTTGGAGCATGGGACAACTAGTGTTTTGAATTCAAGTATAAACTTGATAAAACCGAAACAATGAATAATGAGTAATCAGTATGGTGATAAATAAAAGTGTTTATTTATATTCATAGGGTTTGATACCATATTTGATTCATTTATTCTTGTGTTTCACTTTGCATGTTTTGACTTCCAGAATAACTAAGTCGCTCTTCCTGAATGATTAACTTATTCAAACCATCCATAGTCGGTCATATGATGGAAGTAGATATGAATCAAGACTGTCATGGGTTGGTTTGTAGACGTCCAAGTTGGTGGACAAAGTGGTGCTACAACACTCATGAGTGCTCATAAGTTCTGAGTATTGGATTTAACCCGCGCTCATTTGAATCACTTCATGGATTTTATCACGAGTGATCATGAGACGATAATATCTTATATTCTTCAAACCTAGAGATATGAGTTGTTACTATGAGTTGGTTATACATTGATTGCACGAAAACGCATTGGTAACTCGATGTTATAAAACGTGTCTTTGTGTATGATTCAACAAGTAGTAGAACAAGCCATATGAGTCAAAGTTTATCCATTCATTTTACCTTCGGGATAAAAGCGATATCTGTGGGCCCCTCGATGATTTAGCGATGACACATGTGAGTGCTTGGCCAAGCCAGGACTGATTTGATTTGTTCAATCAGTCAGTCATCATAAATCGAAAATCGGGAAACAACAAATGGACAGAGAGAATGATTATAATCCATGTCTCAGTCCATATGATATCTAGAATGGAGGAATATATGATCCCTTATCTAATGGACAAGTCATTGACAAGGTCAGAGTTCGACAACGGCTTTAAGAGCTACGATTGCCAGTTAGGTTTTGAAGTCATACTCAATAATAGTTTTAGACTTATCCAAGTGGGAGACTGTTGGATTAATGTCTAAGTCCATAACTATATTTGGTATGTACTTGACCCGACCCGGCATGGTCCATTTGGGTTGCACTTCACCGGCACAATTTATATGGATAGTCTTTTGAGAATAGTATATTTATGATTTATATTAATATATTATAAGTTCTAATATATTAATATGGAATCATATTATTTAATTAGTATTGATCAAGAATTAATTTAGAATTAATTAAGTGATCAAAAAGAACTAATTAAATATGGACTCTTATATATATGGAATGGGCCAAGTTCATTTAGGTTGGGCTAAGCTTTCATGGATGGTCCATGGAGCTTTTAACCCATGGATACTATGTAAATGAAAGGTCATGGGTATTAGGGTTTACATAGATGTAACCCTAATCCTCCATAATATATAAAGGGGTCCTAGGCTCACAAAATTGGCACAAGTGTGTGAAAATAAGAGTGGGCTGATTTTAGTGTGCATACATATTCTCTCAAGTTCTTCCAAGGTGTTTTGGTGATTTGTGATTCCATTTGAGGCTTCCACACTATTTGGGGCTAAGCTCTTAAAGCTTGAAGACATCAAGCTACATCAAAAGGTATGTCATCTAACTAGAACTTTGTAGTTTAGGTGCTTCATAATATGCTAGTTAGGATGAAACCTTGGAATAGTTAATATTTGCATGTATAATAGAGAAAACATAGATCCAAGGTTTATAGGGTTGCATGTACACCATAGGAGTGTTAGAATGCTCAAAACCCAACAGTAACTTCAGATCTGGACTCCCTTTGGCCTCTAGATCCATAAAGTTATCAGCCTTGCCTAGTATGAGCCTCCCCTCAAGTGTGAGACTTCATTGCAAGTTAGTTTTTTTCATTTAAGGGCCTTAAAAGCCTTGTCTGTATGGTTGAAGGACTGAAGGGACTCGGCGAGTCGCATAGTCGACTCGGCGAGTCGTATGAAGATGGTTATGAACTCGACGAGTGGGATGAACAACCCGACGAGTCCGATGAAGATTGCCTCGGGCTCGACGAGTCGTCGATGACTCGGCGAGTCAGCTAGGGTTTTGCCAACCTTTGGACACGTATGAAAACGACGAGTTGTAAGGGGAAAACTCACCGAGTTGGCCAAGGTGTTACGGTCACTGACACTAGGAACTCGACGAGTCACTCAACTGACTCGGCGAGCGGACGAGTATTACAAGGAACTCGGCGAGTAGCTGAGGGTACTCGACGAGTCGAGTCAACATGGACTGTTAACCTTGACTGTGGACTTTGACTTTGACCAAGGGTTGACCAGTTAACCTTTGGGGGCATTTTGGTAATATGGAAATTTATGGAAAAAGGGTTTTATGGTCACTATAGGTGGTGGAGTTCGTCTTGGTGATTCGAGAGTTTGAGCCTATCAATTTCAGTGTGACATTGTGAGGTGAGTTATCCTCACTATACTAAGGGGTCTAAGGCACCAAGGCCGACCCATTGGATATGTTATCCTAGCAGTGGTTATGTTGATTGTGAGTTAGTGTTGCATGGTAGTGGTTATGCCAGTTAGGTAGATCTGTAGGACTACCGGTGATGTTATATGGTTATTGCATGCTCAGTAGTTATGTTACATTATTTATATGCTA
Source organism: Lactuca virosa (assembly GCF_052849685.1). NCBI lineage: Eukaryota > Viridiplantae > Streptophyta > Magnoliopsida > Asterales > Asteraceae > Lactuca > Lactuca virosa. The sequence goes on along the minus strand of NC_136428.1, from coordinate 423,290,182 downwards.
TGTGGGATGGGTTGAGGTTGTACTGCTCCGTGCGGTAACCAACAAACCCTAGGAGCATTCCAGATACTGGCTAAGGGAGACTCGTACTGTGGGCTCGATGGCAATGCAGATGTGAGCTGTGGGCCCGGAAGGCAATCCAGACTTACACTGTGGGACCAGGGGTAATCCAGTCAGTAAAGTTGAGGACCCATTATAGGCTGTTCAGTTTGTTATGTTATGATGTTGCCGACATGGTTATGTGGACTGTATGTGTATCAGTATTTTGGAGGTAACTCGCTAAGCTTTCGGGCTTACAGTTTCAGTTTATTGTTTCAGGTACATCGGGGGATCGTGGCAAGGCAAAGGCGTGATCATACAGCTCATCATGTTTTGTTTATGTTTATGGGAAAACTCTGATATTATACATTTTGGAAACCAGATTGTAATGTTTTGATGATTTTTAAATGTTTTTAAAAAACGTTTAAATTTGCTTGAATTTTTCGGGTCTTACATTTAAAATCATTTAAAAGGTAAGTTAAAGGGGTATGAACTCACTTGCAGTGAGTGATACGAATGGAAGATCGGTTTGAAGGATGCTAAGTGTCAAGTGAAGACTTCAGCACAACGGATCCTAATAAGCATATAATGACACATATATGTATATAATTAGTGTTTATACAACTTATCATATAAGAAAAACACCCTAGGACTTAGGAAACACTTAGATTGAAGTGTTAGAAGTACAAAGGGTTGCATCTAATGGGTTTACGGCCACACTATGGTGTTTACGGCCAAGGTGTTCACGACCCTTGTGTTTACGACCTTAGGGTTTACGGCCCTATGAGTTTACGACCGTAAATTCATGAAGTCTTGTGCCAAAGAGGTGTTTTAAATTCCTTTCAAGCATCAAGGAAGTATTCTAGGTTCAATGCTTAGCTTTAGGGAGTTTATGGCCAACAAATGCACCTTTAACAAAGGTTTACGGCCAAGGGAAATGCTCTTGGCCGTAAACTCCTATAGTTCTTGGGAAATGGATGTTTTCAAGGTGCAAATCAAGGGTTCCTACTAGATAACAAGTACAGGAAGAGGATACTTACAATATGGAAGCAAAAAGAGTTGATTTCGGCCCAAAACACTAGTGTGTGTTCTTGGTGTTCTTGGTGATCTTGAAGATCAAACCCAAAAGGTGAAGTTAATGGATGAAATCAAAGGGTGATACTAGATAATGAGATGTATCAACAAAAAAAAGGATGAAACACTTACATTTTTGAAGATAAAAATGAAGATCCTTATGATACTTGAGAGAGAAATCAAGTTCTTGAGGTTGAAATGGTGAATAATGAGGAATAAGGAAGGAATATCATGTTTATGGCATGAGTTTACGGCCACCTTGAGTTTACGGCCGTAAACTCCTCATGATGGAGTTTAAGGCTTGATTAGTTCACAATGGACTCAAGCAGATACTTCCTAACACCCGATCCTTGAATGTACTATGCTTAGAACACTCAAATAGACCCTAAAAAATGCTAAAAGATAGCAAAAATAAGTCTGACTTTGATTGATTTGAAATGTTGTACTAGATAGAAATTTCGGGTTGTCACATCATCCCCCCGTTAGAGAGAATTTCATCCCGAAATTAGAGTTTAAGCAATTACAAATAATTAAGCGAAAAGATGAGGATATTTCAGTTTCATTTGATCCTCGCGCTCCCAAGTGAATTCAGGTCCTCGCTTGGCATTCCAGCGAACCTTCACTATCGGGATACGGCTTTGCTTCGTTTGCTTGACCTCTCGGTCCATGATCTCTACATGTTCTTCCACGAAGTTGAGGCTCTCGTTGATATCGATCTCGTGGAGTGGGATTACAAGAGTCTCGCCGGACAGACAGTTTTTCAAGTTCGAGACGTGGAAAGTAGAATGTATGTTACTGAGTTCGCGAGGTAGTTTGAGTTTGTAAGCTACAGGGCCGATTCTAGCGAGAATCTCGAAAGGCCCTACGTATCTTGGATTTAGCTTTCCATGCTTTCCGAAGCGTATCAAGCCCTTCCAGGGTGAGACCTTCAATAGAACACGGTCGCCCACCTGGAATTCCAACGGTTTCCTTCTCTTGTCTGCGTAGCTTTTCTGTCGGTCTCTAGAGGCTTTCAATCGCTCACGAATCTGAACGATCTTCTCTGTCGTTTCCCGAATGATTTCCGGACCTGTGAGAGTGCTGTCAGGCACTCGTCTTTTAGCTAACTGAGTGTCTCCCACCTCAGCCCAGCACAGAGGGGATCTGCACTTCCGGCCATAGAGGGCTTCAAATGGATCAGCCTTTATGCTCGTGTGATAACTATTGTTGTAGGAAAACTCGACAAGGGGTAAATGAGTATCCCATGCCTTCCCAAAGTCAATCACGCAGGCTCGCAACATATCTTCCAAGGTTTGAATAGTCCTCTCACTTTGTCCGTCGGTTTGTGGATGGTAGGTTGTACTCATGTCCAGCCTAGTTCCTAGGGAACTTCGTAGCGACTGCCAGAACCTCGAAGTGAATCTAATATCTCTATCAGAGATAATGGATATGGGAACAACATGCAGTCATATTATCTCCCTAATGTATGTTCTGTTAGCTTCTCCATCTTGTCAGTCTCTTTGATAGGCAGGAAGTGTGCGGACTTTGTTAACCTGTCAACGATCACCCAAATGGTATCGAGACCACCCGTTGTCTTGGGCAACTTGGTTATGAAGTCCACCGTGATCCGCTCCCACTTCCATTCAGGTATCTCTGGTTGCTGAAGTAATCCGGATGGTTTCTGGTATTCGACCTTAACCTTGGCGCAAGTAAGGCATTTACTCACGAAGGTAGCAATCTCTGCTTTCATGTTAGGCCACCAGTATAACTTTTTAAGATCCAGATACATCTTATCTGAACTTGGGTGGATGGAATATCGAGTGTTGTGCGCTTCGGTCATGACCAAGTCTCTGAAACCACAGTGTTTCGGTGTCCAGATCCGATCCACGAGATATAAGGCTCCGCCACCCTTGACTTCCAAGTTCTTATCCATCCCTCTTAGGGATTCACCCGCCACATTTTCAGGTTTCATAGCTTCGAGCTGAGCCTCCTTAATTTGTGTGGACAAGTGTGAATGGATAGTCATAGTCAATGATTTGACTCTACAACCAGAGTATTCTTTCCGACTTAGGGCATCAACTACTACGTTGGCCTTGCCGGGATGATAACGAATTTCACATTCGTAATCACTAAGTAGCTCGACCCACCGTCTTTGCCTCATGTTGAGCTCCTTCTGGTCGAATATGTGTTGTAGGCTTTTGTGGTCTGTAAAGATAGTGCTTTTCGTACCATACAGGTAGTGTCTCCAGATCTTTAGAGCAAACAATACTACTCCTAACTCAAGATCATGTGTGGTGTAGTTGACCTCGTGCGTCTTCAGCTGTCTTGATGCATAGGCGATGACCTTACCTCGTTGCATTAGTACACAGCCAAGCCCTTGATTGGATGCATCGCAATAGACCACAAAGTCTTCTATCCCTTAGGGGAGGGACAGTATCGGTGCGGTGCATAAGGCTCGCTTTAGCGTTTGGAACGATTTCTCTTGCTTCTATTCCCAGACAAAGGCCACTCCCTTCTGGGTCAGTGTTGTAAGAGGTTTCGCAATCCGCGAGAAGTTCGGAATGAACCTGCGATAGTAGCCAGCGAGGCCTAGAAATTGACGAATTTCTGTAGGCGTCTTCGGTGCTGACCAGTTCTCAATGGCTTTGATTTTGGAAGGGTCCACGTGTATTCCCTCTTCGCTAACCACGTGCCCCAAGAATTCGACTCTTCGGATCCAAAATTCGCATTTCGAGAACTTCGCATAAAGCTTCTCTGATTGCAGCGTTTCTAAGACCTGTCGCAGATGTTGACTATGATCCTCCTTACTACGAGAGTAGATAAGTATGTCATCGATGAAGACAATGGCAAACTGATCCAAGTAAGGACGGCACACCCGATTCATCAAGTCCATAAATACTGAGGGCGCATTGGTCAATTCGAACGGCATCACTACAAACTCGTAGTGTCCATAACGAGTTCAGAAGGCTGTTTTCGGAACATCCTCCCCAAGCACTCATAACTGGTGATACCCGGACCTCAGGTCTATCATTGAAAAGAAGTTCGCCCCTTGAAGTTGGTCAAACAAATCGTCAATGCGAGGCAGAGGGTAACGATTTTTTACGGTTAGTTTGTTAAGTTCTCTATAGTCGATGCACATACGAAACGATCCGTCTTTCTTCTTGATGAACAAGACCGGTGCTCCCCAGGGTGAGAAGCTTGGCCTAATAAAGCCCTTACTGAGCAGTTCGCTAAGTTGACTGGATAGCTCCTGCATCTCAGCTGGTGCTAGACGATAGGGCGATTTGGCTACGGGGTAGCCCCTGGAACTAAGTCGATTCTGAACTCGACTTGACGTTGCGGAGGTAATCCTGGGAGTTCTTCTGGAAAGATGTCGGGAAAATCGCGTACTACTGGAATGTTCTTAATGTCCTTCGTCTCTTGGATCACATCGACAACATGAGCAAGGAATGCGGAGCACTCCTTTCGTAAGTACTTCTGGGCTTGAATGCTCGAGATGATATGAAGGTTCGTGTCGGGTTTGTCGCCGTAGATAACTAGAGTTTCGCTAGACGGCAGATTAAGGCGAACAGCCTTTTCATAACACATAATGTCGTCACGATGAGAACTCAACCAATCCATGCCGATGATGACGTCGAAACTTTTAGTTGAGACCGGCATGAGGTCGATTGGAAATGAATGGCTATCTAGTGTTAGTGTACATCCTAAGTATATGCAGCTAGTGCTCTCTGTCTTTCCGTTAACCATTTCTACGGTGAACGGTTCTTTAAGTGCGTGCGACTTATGTTTAAGCAAGTGAGCAAATTTCTGGTTCACGAAACTCCTCTCCGCTCCACTATCAAACAGAATGCATGCATAAGAGTTATCGAGGAGAAACGTACCAGTGACCATTGTAGGGTCGGCAACCGCTTCCTCGTGGCTTATAGCCAAAACCCTTCCCACTCCGTCGGCATTCCCTGCCTTCGGGCAGTTCCTTTTGTAGTGGCCCACCTCGCCACAGCTGTAGCAAGCCTGGCCCACACCAGCGTCGGGGACCTGGGTGATTGGCCTTGCCGGAGCTTTGCAGAAACGGGCAGTGTGCCCCTTCCTGTTGCAGTTAGAGCACTACATTTCCCGGCAAGGTCCATTGTGGTGGAAGTTGCATTTGTTGCACGTCGGCAAGTTTCCAGCGTACTGCTTTACCGGTGCATCAGCGGCAGGTGCTATCGCAACATGTACAGCTACGATCTGCTGCTTTTTGGCAGCTTTCTTCTTCTTCTTGTCATCCCAGAACTTCCGCTTGTTATCAGAGGCTTTGGAGGGTTCGGAGATGGCTAGGGTTGTTGTTGCTGATGGGGTGCGGACCACATGGTCAATGAGCCTTTGTGCCAATCGCTTGACACTATCGAAGGTGGTGGGGTTTGAAGCTAGAACATTCCCCTGAAATGGAGGTACCAGCCCCCAAATGTACCTTTCCACCTTCTTTGCTTCAGAAGGGACCATTCCTGGACATAGCGCTACCAGATCGCTGAATCTGGCAGTGTAGGAGACTATGTCGGAGCCCTTCATGGTTAGGCTCCAGAGTTCCTGCTCCAACTTTTGAACTTCGCCCCTCGGGCAGTATTCTTCAATCATGAGCTCCTTCAGAGCTTCCCAGCCGATAGCATTTGCCACTATAAGAGATAGTGACTTGACATGGCTATTCCACCACGTCAGGGCTCGGTCCGCGAAGGTGCAGGCGGCAAATTTTACCTTGCTCCCTTCAGGACAGTATTGACTCCTGAATTGGCGTCAACTTCCGCGATTCGGTTGAGGGCTGTCCCACCCTGAATTTCGTTACGAGCAACTCTGCGAACCAGAATAGGTAGAACTCTGTCCGCTGAGCCTCCTTCGCTCACATTGTAGAAACTTCTGTCTCCATTGAATGGGATGGGTTGGCCTTGTTCCTGACTCCATGTCTCCAGACTTTCCACCCACAGAGGCGCCGGGCCTTGAAAAGCCAGACGAGGGTTTGGATTCGGGTTTGGAGCCACTAGTGGTTGGTCGTTGACTTCTGGCTCGGAGTCAGAATCCTCCGGGAAGTTCTCAGCAAAGTCATCGTCCAATGGAATTGCAGGTTCCTCTTCTGGCTCAACATCGAGCCATCCTCCGTTACCTTGGTTGGGGAAGTACGGTCTCCGGGGATATGGAATCCAGCCATGTTATCTACGCGAGAATAGGGGTAAAAGAAATAATTAATAGAGATACTAATTAAGATAATTATAAGATGATCCTTACCAGTTACTCCAACATTTGCGTAGTGCATACCAGTCATATGTAACCAAAACAGGATAGACCTTCGAATAAGTGACCCTAACTCTAAGCCCACAACCAAACAATGAACAGGAAGTAAAGCAAAGATCACGGATTCTAAGTCTATAACACCCTAGTCACATATAACCTTAGCGTATCCACTCAGCAACTATTGACATACTAATAAAGACATTTTTAGTTTGCACATAAGTAATTATAGTAACACAAAATACTCCTATAGTATTTTAAGTTTATGTTCTGTTCTAATGCTTTCATTGTAGTAGTGGTGGTAAGTTTTTAGACTTGCTGCAACATCACAACCATTCCTAGGCACATGCAATCACTTCTCGGAAAGATATAGTTGATCAGGCTATATCACTCCCAGATCTGATTATATGTCCCCAAGCCTAATTGCGCTGTCCAACAATCGCAATACTTTTGTTCTGTACTAGTGACACTAATTTTAGTATGAATGCAGGTATGTATACTTTGGTTAAATATTTTATTATTTAAAAGTATAAACTCTTGGTCAGAGTATTTTAATCCCGTTGTGTTTATAGTTGTATATCTTTTATGGGTTGATATACTCAATTCACTATAAACAATGCTCTGATACCAATCTGTCACACCCCCAAACCAGAACGGCGGAAACGTTTGGGGGCGGAGGACGTCATGTACAATATCACAACAATGCATAATAATAAACAAGCAACAACATCATCCATTGCATTAATAGTAATAATTTTAATACAAGTGTGTTCTGAAGTTTATAAGACACCAAACATTGAATAATCAAAATAAGAGATGAGTCTTGTGTGTGCTCCATCCTCTCAAAACCTGGTCATCGGTACCTGTCTACTGGCGACCTGAGAATACAAGTTATTTTGAAAGCGTAGATCAGCATTAAAGCTGGTGATATCATAAGTATTTCAGTGTCATTGTTTGTATAAGTTTGAAGAATGTGCTTGTAAATGTTTGATGTAAAAGTTTGTAAGTATTTGATGTAAATGTTTGTAAACTTCCTATAAAATCCTATATTTTCTACTAAAGTAATCTTCTACCAAGACCCAACTGTTCTTTATGTTTGTTCTTTTGTAAAAGTGAGTATTTTCCCAAAGTATGACTATCATTACCAAAATATAGTTTTTCATTACCGTTTATGTGAGAAGATCACAATGTGAATGAAATGGGAAAAATAAAGATGTACTGTAGTTTTATCTAGGTAACTACTGATGTACTAACTACCCTTAAACTTGTTAGTTTAATTAAGGTAAAATGTGATATGATTGTAACCATACTTGATCGACTAGTATAACACGACGTTCGAGACGTCGAAATGATATAACATTCGTCACCCGTAGACCTGCAGGTCCCACTGTAGCTAGCAGCAAGGTGTAGGATGGTCAGTCACGTATAGATCTATACACAAATTCACGCTCTCCCTCCAGGAGACTTTGGGTACAAAACGTGACGCAGAAGTATATTTCTGAGCCATGAAGTAGTATCTCACATTAATGTTATAGTATTCTTGTATTTGTATAGTATGTTCTAGTGTAGTGTATGTTCTCTCTGTCTAGTATGTAGTATGTTCTCTAGTGCATAGTGTGTAGTATGTATTGTTTCTCGTTATAGTATGTACTGTTTCTCTTTATAGTGAGTATTGTCTCTCGTTATAGTATTCTCTATCCGTTTCTCTTTATAGTGAGTATTGTCTCTCGTTATGGTATGTTCTGACTCATGTATGAACTGACTCTTTGTATGTTTCATTGTTCTAGTAATAGTATTAGTGACTTCCTAAAGTATACCTATTATAGTTTACTAGCAATGTTCTTTGTATGAATGAACGTGCTTGTACACCTTTGCTACCCAAAGGTATTGAACTAAATGAAGAACTTTTATATCTATATACATACACATAATATATATAACTAAGATTCAAACGACCTTCGGACAAACAACCGATACCCTAAGTCCACAACCAAACAAGGAACAGGAAGTAAGGCGAGTTATCAGTCCTAAGTCCTTTCAATCCTACTGATATAACTATATCTATATAGATATGCTTTTGACAAAATATAAGTTTAAAATAGTTTGATAAAGAGTTTTGCATATAAAAGAGTTTGCAAAACGATTTGAAGCAATTTGTTTGAAAACACAGTTTGAAGTATAAGAAATCCATTGTTTGATAGTTATTAATCACATGTGATTGATATAATAACTATAATGTTTCTACTTGTATTCCCCCCCCCCCTATAAAAGCATTTAAAATCATTTAAAAGGTAAGTTAAAGGGGTATGAACTCACCTGCAGTGAGTGATACGAATGAAAGATCGGTTTGAAGGATGCTAAGTGTCAAGTGAAGACTTGAGCACATCGGATCCTAATAAGCATATAATGACACATATATGTATATAATTAGTGTTTATACAACTAATCATGTAAGGAAAACACCCTAGGACTTAGGAAACACTTAGATTGAAATGTTAGAAGTACAAAGGGTTGCATCTAATGGGTTTACGGCCACACTATGGTGTTTACGGCCAAGGTGTTCACGGCCCTTGTGTTTACGGCCTTAGGGTTTACGACCCTATGAGTTTACGACCGTAAACTCATGAAATCTTGTGCCAAAGAGGTGTTTTAAAGTCCTTTCAAGCATCAAGGAAGTATTCTAGGTTCAATGCTTAGCTTTAGGGAGTTTATGGCCAACAAATGCACCTTTAACAAGGGTTTACGGCCAAGGGAGATGCTCTTGGCCGTAAACTCCTATAGTTCTTGGGAAATGGATGTTCTCAAGGTGCAAATCAAGGGTTCCTACTAGATAACAAGTATAGGAAGAGGATACTTACAATATGGAAGCAAAAAGAGTTAATTTCGGCCCAAAACACTAGTATGTGTTCTTGGTGTTCTTGGTGATCTTGAAGATCAAACCCAAAAGGTGAAGTTAATGGATGAAATCAAAGGGTGATACTAGATAATGAGATGTATCAACAAAACAAAGGATGAAACACTTACATTTTTGAAGATAAAAATGAAGATCCTTATGATACTTGAGAGAGAAATCAAGTTCTTGAGGTTGAAATGGTGAATAATGAGGAATAAGGAAGGAATATCATGTTTATGGCATGAGTTTACGGCCACCTTGAGTTTACGGCCGTAAACTCATGTGATGTGGCCGTAAACTCCTCATGATGGAGTTTAAGGCTTGATTAGTGCACAACGGACTCAAGCAGATACTTCCTAACACCCGATCCTTGAATGTACTATGCTTAGAACACTCAAACAGACCCTAAACAATGCTAAAAGATAGCAGAAATAAGTATGACTTTGATTGATTTGAAATGCTGTAGTAGATAGAAATTTCGGGTTGTCACACGCCGCGTAAAGTCCAATTTTTCGCTAAACCCCTTGTAAGTTGAGTTATGCTTACCGTGCTTTAAGTATAATTTATGTTTAAGTTCATTATCGTTTTTATAAACCTATAAACAAGATTTATCAGTGATCCCAAGTCGTTATATTGATTGATCTACTTACGGGGATGATGTCTAGGCTGGATTTTGTGAGGTGTTTAAAGTGGGATTTTCAAACAGTATACTTTGTATACCAAACGGACCCTACCTCCGATATGATCCTACCTGGTTGTCCCTTATCAACAATAGATCAGTAAACTTTGAATTAATGATGAATCTAGACTAATAATTAGTCACCGTAAATATTAGACTAAGACTTAGTGATAATAGTACTAGGTTACGTCAAAGGAAAAGACAGTTGCTAGAAGCGAATCGATGTCCGAATTTCGATTCGTGACTTTAACAAGTGAGTGCATAGTTACTTTCATCTTACACATAGATATGAATTATTTAATATAAGTTACATGCTATATGGGCCTATTATCCGTGTTCCTGATATCTATGCTGGATGAACGATTTATACATGTATTACTTGATTTAAACTGTATATGTATTTTATAGCTATAAATATGTTGGGTAAAGGTGGGTAGATGAAAGATGATATAGATGATGAAAGATGAAAAATGAGATAAATGATGATAGGCCTTGACTTTAAAGGTGATCCAGTCGTCTAGCGGTGTATAGATGACGACAACTGTCTATTCTAGACAGTCAAGTGGAACGCTGGCGGGCTCGCAATCTGTAGGTGTTTTTGAACTAAGTGTTCACCAGGTGTACTCCATCCCCCTCATGGTTGCCTTACTGCCATATATTATTGAGGAATCCCCTAAGCATGATTGTCTATCCCGAAGATAATCCTTAGGATATGTCCCTTAAAATTAGATACTTTAGGGACAAAAACTGAGGATAACGGGAATGGGTAATCAGGTTGAATGATTCGATGAAAATAAAGAATTTAATTATTGTGGGTTGAAACCCCTATGTGCTCACCAGGCTTCCAAGCGTGACCCACTCAATTTCTTGTATTAGAGGTAGTGGCACAAGGGCACATACGTGATGAACAAATAAGAGATTTATGGATTATAGGCCAGTAGATTAATAGATGTTTGTATGGCTTGTACTATTTCTGTTTATACTTATGTACTGTATTGCTGATGACATCCCAACGTTTTTAATATAATTAAAATACATTTCTTTGGAAATGCTTTGATAATATCTTTATCATATTTTTGGAAACAAATTCTGCAATATTATTCTTTAAAAGGATACTCTGATTTTAAATAAAGCATAAACAAATCGGTATTTTCTAGCCGTGAAATTGGGGATGTCACATAATTTATTGTCTGATCTACAAATCTGGTGGCCTAATTAACCAGATTGGGGAAGAAGTTAGGGGTTGTTTGATAGTTGCTGGTTAATCCAGAGTCAAATTTCTTACTAACCGAATCTACATCTGATTGAAACTATATTGTTTGATAATGCGCCTGACTAACTATGCTGAATGATGAAAATGACCATTTTAACCTTTTGTTCGGTTTGCAGCTCAAACGATACAAATTCATATTTTCTAAATAAATGCATCAAAAAGAAAATTCCAAATAGGTTTTGAATGTCTATCACAAAAAAATCAAAAAATATGTAATAATTAACAACAATAAATGTACATTTTTAATAATATCATTAACTTTTAGATAGGAACTTTCACATAATACTGTCACAATAAGTTGGTACGGAATTAAACTAAATCTATAAAAACCCAAATTAAAGAAAAATGTTATGTGGACTTCATGTTATCGATCATAGAAAGAATGTCAAACCACAATAAATTCTTATATGATAAGGTAGAGATTAATACATCATACTATCTCATAAGTATATGTCAAGGCACAAACTTTGAAGCTTCTAAAAATACACGAAAGTAAAAATACATATGAATCCTAACTTATTCCATATATAATACTATGAACAACCATATTCATTTTGCATAATAAGTAAGGGAGTGCAATTACAATGTGGAATTCCTTCGAACTATAACAAATTCAATTCAATACAAATCAAATCAGTGTAAGCACAAATAGATAACCGGAACACACCAAATCATGTTTCCTTGTCAATTTAACCAAAAATTTAAATGTAGATCATTTGATTTCACTTTTCTTGACTCGATATCTCCCAAGACTTCAATAAGAACCAAAGGTTATAGACTAGAAAAAAAAAAGATAAACTCTAATGGAAAAAAAAACGCAGTGATGCCGATGATAGAAGTTCTTAACCATAAAAAGAAAAACCAAAATTCATAGCAAAGTCGATGAAAGATATACTGAGGTGTCGCTCTCTGTCGGAGAGGAGGGGCTCCACTGGACACTACTAGAAAAAAGGGTTTTTCTTGACAAACATTGTCTGTCGTAAATGCCTATACATGACAGACAAATGTCGTCATTGAAAGTCGGGTCATAAAGGAAAATGAAAGACATTTTCCTGTCATAAAAATTACAACAAACCTTTATGACCTACAATTGTGACATATATCCACGACATGCGTTTTCGACATACATTTATGACAGACTTTGTATGTCATAATTCGTAACATTTTTGTAATTATTGACAGACATTTAAGACTTAAAAGTACGACATATATTCTGTGTGTCATGATTTTGACATACTTTTACGACATACTTTGTATGTCATGGTTATATATATATATATATATATATATATATATATATATATATATATATATATTAAATTTGTACCAAATCTAAATTAAATTGAATTACACATTTAATGACTAATAACGCAAAATAAAATATCATACATACATACATAAAAAGATAATCCATTACACAAACTATAGTGTCAAATTCAAAAATTATTCCAAATTCATCCAAAAACAATTGTCAAATACATATCACCGATTAAATAAAGGTTGTGACATAAGTAGCCAATTTCACGGACCTTATCAGTCTCGATGTTTGTACATTCCTTCTTTCTTCCCCCACAACTGAGACAAAAACTAATATATTGGCAAAAACAATTAAACTAATATATTAGCACCCAATGGCCACTTTAAACCCAAAAAACAAATAAAAATTAAGACAGATAATTGTAAAGAAGGTTAAATGCAAGAAATAGCAAAGTACAATATGGTTAAGGAAGCTTAGATACATGAAACGACAACTTAATTTCTAGTTCTTTATGGTAAAGGAAGCTTAAATGAAAGAAATAGCAAAGTACATTGCTATTTCCTACACTTAGGGTCATAAAAGAACTTGTGTAGTAAAAAGAGTAAATTGTGTTTTTTCACTGAAATTAATTACAGTATGCTGCTATTTCTTGCATTTTAACAAAAAAAAAGGCGTCAATGCACGAAATAGCAACGCACTTCTACTTATTTTTGGTGAAGGAAGCTTAAATGGAAAAAATAGCAAAGTACGTTGCTATTTCACGTACTTGGGGACAGAAAAAGGACTTGTGTAATAAAAAGAGTATAAATTATGTCTTTTTTTTTCCCAAGTCAAATCAACTAAAGTATGCTGCTGTTTCTAGCATTTTAACCAAAAAAAGTCCTAAATGCAAGAAATAGCAACTTACTTCTACTTATTTATGGAAAAGGAACCTTAAAAGCAAAATATAGAAAAGTACATTGCTATTTCTTGCACTTGTGACAAAAATGGTTTTTGTAATAAAAAGAGTTATGTTTTTTTCGTAAGTCAAATCAGTTAACATGTCGGGTTATAATTGAGATAAATTTAAAAAGAGAGAGAGAGAGAGAGAGAGAGAGAGAGAGAGAATCATTGAACTTTTACCTGTCGAGTTAAAATCGAGAGAAGATTCTGGTAGGTGGAATTTTTTCACATAGTCTGATATTTTGTCACAGATCCATGTTGTAGTCATTGCACCAGTCACCAATAAAACTGTAGTCAACATCACATTCTTCAATCTGCAAGTAGAATATCAATATTAGACCTGTTTATTTAATAAATAATAATAAGAAAATTCCAAGGATACTAGAAATTACCTTTGACTCGCATTTGCACCATAAATCAAATACAAAAGTTGTTGGGTCTAAATTTATGGTTTATACTTTGCTTTTCTTGGGATTTGTAGTTTTCGGTCTATGGCCGAAAGCAATCGTGGGTTTAGTTGTAGTTTGGACCGAAATCACATGTGATTTCGGTCAGGCTAGTAGGTTTTGGGCTTGGGTTTTGTCCATATGTATAAATAGTATCTTTAGGAGAGTAAGAGGGAGTGTCTAGAGAGTAGAAAACGTGAAAGGGGCTGCCATTGTCATATTAACATGTTCTAGAAAGAGAAAGTAGAGAGAACGTATGTGTGTGTGAATCTTGTGTACCGGATCATCATTCAATATTCATTGTGTGCATTGAAGATTCAACTTGTTCTTCTTCTCCTTCTTCTCCATTCCATCTTGCATCATCCACTTGATTGGGATTCCGCACCATCAAGTGGATCTGATTGATACATCAAAGCGATTTAGGGACTTACAAGTGGTATTAGAGCTTGGATCGTATTAATCAATTTGGCAAGATATTGAACATTTTTGGACTTTTTCTTGAAGGTTTTGGCGTTTTTGATTTGTTTTGGAAGAAATATTGGATGTTTGTTCTTCGTGTTCTTCATAAATTTGACTTTTTGATCGAGTTTTGCACTAAAAAGTTGAAAAAAAACATGTTTTTGGTCGTAACCAGCGAGACCCCAGCGGCTAATCTCGGTCAGGGGCTAGGGTTTCCGAGGAGTTTTCGGCCAGGAACGTGATTGCGGTCTACGAAGGTTCTCAGTGGAGCGTCTCGGAGGTTTTCGGTGCGAGGTTTGCGATGCGCAGCCTTGCGGTTCTCGGTCCAGCTGATTTCGGCTCGCACGTGTTCGCTTCGCATTTTCGGTCAGAAGTCGATTTCGGTGCGAGACTTCTCGGTTAGGATGAGAAGCCTCGCAATTTCAGCCAGAAAATCAAAATTTTCGATTTTAAAACCTAGTTTTAGACCCTAAGCTTCGTTTTCGATAAAATAACCTCGTTTTCGATATTAAAGCTTTGTATTTAGTCAAAAAGCCATATATTCCATCAAATACTTTCGTTTTTTATATTAAAATATTCGTTTTCGGCCTAAGTTTTGACTTTCGATTTTTGACTTTCAGTTTTGACCTTTGACTTTCGAAGTTGACTTTTTAAGTTTGACTTTTTAATTTTGACTTTTCGGTTTGACTTTCAAGTTTGACCTTTCAAGTTTGACTTTCGAGGTTTCAAGTCAAAGGGTATTTTTAGTAAACAATGAGTTCCTCAATTACTAAGGGTAATGAAACTTCATGTTCTCAGTCTTGTGAAGCTACGATTAAACTTTATCGTGATCAACATGATTTGCTAAAAAGGAAAATTGAGGACCTTAAATATGAAGGATATACACTTAGGAAGGCCCAAAAACCTTTAAAATAACAACTAGAGGCCAAAACCAAGACTTCCGAAAACTTCAAGAAGAATATATTAATAAATGTGAAAATTATAACTATGCTAAAAAGGAAATTGCCAAATTAACTGCCGAGCTTGATGCATTGAAAGCTAAATATAAAGATGCTGAATTCAGCTTTCAGAAATTTGACGTGTCAAGTGAGGTAGTTGCATCCATGATTGAAAAACAATTAAAATTTAAAGATATTCAAAACAAGGGTCTAGGGTATCACAGTGTTCCACCTCCCTTCAATGACAACTATATCACACCCCTTGAGACCAATGAGGTTGAAATACATGCTCAGTTTGGCCAACCCCATGTACCAGCTTCAGTTAAGACTGAAAAATCTGGCCAAACTGAGAGTGTTGAGGTGAGCGATAATAATAACTCTACTTTATGTGCAGGTAAAGTAGTGGAAGATGAGGACAAGGAGAACATAATTGATTCTAATTCTGTTAATTCTGCTTATTGTCAAAAAAATGTCTCCTTGAACTCTGAATCTGTTGCTTCTAATTCTGTTGCTTCTAATCAACCTGTTGTTGGTAAATACAGGCCACCAAAACAAGCGAAACAGACGGCTTGTTGCAAGTGTGCATGTGGAAACAATCAGAAACAAGGCATGGGCATGCTACCAGGGACAGGAGAAACAACTTCCAAGTGGAGAAACAGACTTGTTTCCACTGTGGAACACCTGGACACATTGCCAAAAATTGTCCAAATCGTGCATATGTTCCCTAATATGCACAAGGTTGGCAAAAAGTGCCAAGAGGGAGATCTTACAAAAGAAACCCTTCGAGGTCACAATCGCGCAATGGTGACTGGAGTGTGAAGAAGGGAAAGAATCCAACTCCCAAGGACAAGAAGAGAATGTCAGCCAAGAAACCAAATTCAAGAGATAGCTTAGTTAAACGAATATCAGTTAAATCAAAGTCATCTCGGCAATCGGCTTCAAGTTCAAAAGCAAGTGCTAAGGCATCCATCCGATCAAACAAGAAATGGGTTAAACCCAACTACAGATGGGTACCAAGGTTCACACTCCCAAATTATCTAATGATTCTAACATTTCTTCATTTTCTGTTTGTGATAAACAGGATATGTTATGGGAGAGAGTACCTTGCATAGATTATAAAGGTCAACCCAGTTTCAAAATGGACTGGGTTCCAAAGACCAACAAATCCCGCACTTTGTGCTGGAGCAGCTATGGAGGTATATCATCAGACTTCGGTTTGTTGATAGTGGCTGTTCCTAACACATGATAGGGGACATCTCTCAACTGTACAACATTCAGAACTTTGTTTGAGATTATGTGTCCTTTGTGGGAAAGGAAGAAAAGAAGAGGATCACAAATGGGGATTGTACTTAATGATGTGAAGAATTTTCATATATGCTCCGAGATTGAAACATGTGTGTTGTTCTCAGATCATCTGGATGCAACATCCATTGGTGAATTACTATGCACAAATTAAGGGGGAGAAATCAAAATACAATATATATATATATATATATATATATATATATATATATATATATATAATAAATAAATACAAAAATATGTCCTTATAGTTTTTCGTTTGTAGGTATTATTTGGGAAGTGATATCAAGAATGAGTGATAACTGGCAGTTTAAACAAGTGTAAGGTACTAAAGCTGAATTGTCTAGACTCTGTGCTCAATGTGTTGGTAGGCACAAAGGATTCAAAAGGACTAGACATAGCTGGCAATGAAAGGACTTGACAGTGTGGACTTAGATAGTTTCGTTTAGACTGACCATACGATGCTCGGATAGATTGAGCAGTGAGATAAACAAGGGAGCCTGCGAGATACATTAAAGTCATATGTATCTAGAATTGTGGCTCAACATTTCCTCGATATACGGACTTATGTCCTTAATTCCGATACTGATAAGGCGGCTGGGGGGTTCTGATAAAGTAGGTTTGTAGGAAATCATTTTCTTGCTCTCTATCTGTCAGTCATATTATGCCTCCTATGCGTGATTGGAAGATATCCAACTTGGAATGCAACATATGCAACTCTATTTTTATGCATCTTCTTATCTATGCAATTCTTTCTATCTGTTAGCCATATACTGTCTCCTCTGCGTGATTGAAGTGATCCGACCTGGAACACAACATATGCAAATTCTACCTCTCAATGCCTCTATTCTTGTTAGTCATATGTTGTTCCCTCTGCGTGATTGGAAGAGATCCGACCTAGGTATACAACATATGCATTTCTAAATCCGACTTCTCTCTTAATGATTGTCTGCTCATCTAAAGTAAGGAATTCTTTGGAAGTTCTTGATTATCGGGTATGTCGAGAAGTGGGGAACATGTTATAGTACATCTAAAATTGAACCATTTAATAGGTTTTCTGTAGATCTTGCTGCTGAATTTAAGTGGACAAGAATATCGTTGGTCGTCGTCAGCTAAATGGTCTATTTAGGAATATAGGTATAATGTCTTGTCACTTTTAATCTGTTCAACTTAACAAATATCCTTTGTTTTTAAGTGGATCACAATACCGGTGATTGACCAGATCTAAACGTGCAGGTGTGTGCTGATAAACGATATTGAATTGCTTAACAACTTTGATCCCAAAAGTCTTTGTTTTTGTTGAATTTGTTCATAGTTTCCTCTATGCACAAATTTAGGGGGAGAATTAACAAAAATTTAATAAATCAAACAAAAATCAGAAAATTAAAAGAAAAAAAAATCCAAAAATATGTTTATTTCTGTTTTTATTTTTTTTTCAGAAAAATCAAAAAATCCAAAAATATTTTTGTTTTACATTTGAGTGTATTTTATTTTTGGTTTTTACTTCTTAGTGATTTCTATTGTGTGCTAAGTTTTTCTTTTAGTTTTTTTTTATCTCAAAATTTTCTTTGTCTTGAAAAGCGAATTCAAAAATCAGAGAACTCAAAGGAAGAAGAGACTCAAGGAGACTGTATAGGAACTTTCTGAGCCAAGGTTACATCCTTGAACAACTGTAGTGAGAAGGGTTTTTCATAACTCTGTGATCCACGAGGACTTTTTAGTCATTTGTTACTTTTTAAGGCGCAACAGTGATCATTGAAGAATTCTCATTCGAAGGAACAAGAAATAAAGATTATTTTTCAACATTCAATCTTTCAACCCCAGAAGCAAGGTGAAGCTGTATTTGAAGATTATGTGATAGATTGCATTGAAGCCTCCTCAATCAATTTGTTGCTAACTATGAACCTGATGAAGTGATCCAGAAGAATCGGTCTCTTTGTTATTCTCTCTGAAGATTCTCAAGCTGAAAGTGCTGATTTTTTAGAATCCTTACATGAAGCCTCCACACCCAACGTGCGTTCAAAGTCAAATTTTTGAAGAAAAGCCCAAGTGTTCAAGATAAAGTCATTCATATAGAAGATTCGTATTTAATCTTGAAGTTGTGAAGAAATCGAAGATAAACGCTGAAGCCAAGCACAAAGTGAAAATTGAAAACAAAAGTAAGTTACAAACCCAGGGGGAGCTTGTTAGGTCATAAGAAAAGAAAGCTATAAACCAAGGGGGAGATTGTTGGGTCTAAATTTATGGTTTATACTTTGCTTTTCTTGGAATTTGTAGTTTTTGGTCTAGGGCTGAAAACAATCTTGGGTTTAGTTGTAGTTTGGACCGAAATCACCTGTGATTTCGGTCAGGCTAGTGGGTTTTGGGCTTGGGTTTTGTCCATAGGTATAAATAGTATCTTTAGGAGTGTAAGAGGGAGTATCTAGAGAGTGGAAAACGTGAAAGGGGCTGCCATTGTCATATTAACATGTTATAGAGAGAGATGGTAGAGAGAACGTATATGTGTGTGAATCTTGTATACCGGATCATCATTCAATATTCATTGTGTGCATTGAAGATTTAACTTGTTCTTCTTCTCCTTCTTCTCCATTCCATCTTGCATCATCCACTCGATTGAGATTCCGCACCATCAAGTGGATTTGATTGATACATCAAAGCGATTTAGGGACTTACAAAAGTGAAAAATAAGAAATGATCAGTGCCTCTACTATTGCAAACCCAAACGACATCCACCATCTGGAATGGAATAAAGTAAAATAAGAAAAAAAAACATATAATAAACAAATTAGAGAATAAGAGTAAACATACATACATACATACATACATACATACATACATACATACATACATACATACATACATACATACATATAACCCTTTATTTTATCTTTAGCACCCAACCCTTCTTCCTGTAGCTTGACCAATGAAGGAAGAACATAGCAAAGCACCTGATCCCATAATCACCATATAATTAGCTTAAATATGAAATCAATTTCAATAAAATCAAGAATCACAATCAACCTGCATAACAATAGATGTTGCAATTTGGGGACTGATTCCAAGATGGAATAGGGAAAGCTTAAGTTCGGGTGCCAGCTCACCAAGCTCCTCTGCCATTTAAGACAATTGAATGAACTTACAAGTAAAGGAAGAAAAGAAAAGATAATTAAAATTAAAATTAACATACCAACTGAACCCGAGACAAAACTAAGGTAATTCTCTGGTACCGATCTTCTATCAAAACCAGGAAGAGGAATGAAATATCCTACACGACTAATCACAAGTAATGCAGCAGTGACAAATAATCTCCTTCTTATCTCACTCTTGAAAAATGATTCAGCTGCAGCTGCATTATTCATGACTATTTTCATATTTGGGTTTTGGTTGTGAATTCTCATGATTATATGAACTAACTTCAAACTTGTCTTCGATAAGTTCATGACTTAGAGACTCTGCAGATGCTGAATGGTATGGCTTTTTTTGGGCTGATTATATCAACATTGGTGAATAAAAAAGTTTGGCTAAATTACAAAATGTCTTTTGTAAAGTTGTGAATTTGTGGTCTTGAGGTTGATGGATAATCTTTTTCTATCATATGGTACATGCCATAACCGGAGGCTATGTGCATGCCTGCCTGTTTATGTTCATCAGTAAAAGGAATTACATATTACATCCATAAGATAAGAATAAGATAAAAGTTTAATGATTTTCCAGTCTAACCTTTGGTAAAGTTTCACGTACTCCATCTACCACCTACATCAAAACCAACTGAATATAGATTTTATGCGTAAAATATAAGAGTCTTGACATCAAGTCTCGATGGATAAACATTAAAACTTCAAGATTCATCTATTTCTCCCAAAAAATATCATTAGTGAAAAATAATGCAAACATGTGTAAACTTGTAATGAAATGAAGATAGACCTGTAATCAAATGAAGGAAAGAAGCGGTATATTGTGTTTACAATCAATTCCACTATGGCAAAATCAGTAGGTGCAGTATCTGTCATGTGTATTTTTTGTACCTAAAATAACAAATAATCAAATGATAATCTTAAGGTGAGATTCCTTCTCTAAACAGGTCTTCTCTTTGACAATTGCCATAAGATGATAATCAAGACACCAATTAGTGAAATTCAGATTGATTAAAGGAAACTTAGCAAGTAACACTTACCATTGGTGAACTCAATACTTATGAATAAAAAGTACCTTTTGTAAGGACACCAACTTCTCCACTACCTTCATGCCCATGAACCTATACAAAAATTAATAATGATTAGATATTACGATCAGAAATATCATTATAGAATTAGTCCATACTTCACGAAGACGACTGAATGTACAAACATAACTTCACTTCCCTGGATCAAACCACCAATAAAAGAAACATATATTAGAAAATCAACTTAGTTAATTACTAACATTAAAGCATTTATCAGAATTTGAAGAGCTACCTTGTGAGTTATTGTTGATAGAAATATAAAGAGGAAATGCATATCACAAAGATTTTATGTATATGATAATCATCTAAGTATAGGACCTTTGATCTCCATAGTCAAGTCAGGTTGAAAAATGTATCCTATATGTGATCAAAGTTCTTTACAAGACAATACTGAATCAGTAACTGAAAGATAAGTTCTCTTTCAAAAAAAAACTGAAAGATAAGTTCTACTAGAAGCAAATAAATTACAAAAGAATGACATAATAAGGAAGCATACATCACGATGATTTCTCTGGCATGAATTGGTTCCTTACTCATATATAGAAACAAAATATCACCCTGCAGGACATTCATAAAGGTTAGGGTAAACCAATTTTACAGGCTAACAAGTTACTACTTCTACTCTTTTGAAGCCAGGTTTCATACTTTCAGAAAGCACAGCAACTGGTGATTCACTACCGGATATGCACATTAACCATTTCCGTATTATTAAAGTTGATGTAACAATCATACATAGAAAAATAATGAAAGACACAATATGCAGGATATCACACAACACTAAAAAGGTATAATTTTCAAAAATTGGACTAAAATTGATGGATTTTGGTTTTTGGGAAGATATAAGAGTTCAAAAGAACAACATAATATATATACATACGATTAAACCTGAAAATGATTAATTTAGATTGCGATGCTTTCTTCCAATCAACATAAACCGATAGATTGAGTAGATAATCGGTAATTAGGGCTTGAACTCTCAAAACTTGTACTCGTAACATACAGAAAAGAGAAGCCCTAAAATAATTATCAACAATGGTAATAAGAAGAAATAACATACCTCGGGTTGTGTTAGACAAACCCTAGATCGCAATCCCCAACGTATGTGGATAGAGGTGTTGTGTACGAGAAT
Source organism: Lactuca virosa (assembly GCF_052849685.1). Lineage (NCBI taxonomy): Eukaryota > Viridiplantae > Streptophyta > Magnoliopsida > Asterales > Asteraceae > Lactuca > Lactuca virosa. The sequence goes on along the minus strand of NC_136428.1, from coordinate 423,268,293 downwards.
AGAGAACCCCTAAAGTCATTGGGCGATTTCGTGAGGGCGAGACCGACAGTGGCAATGGCGAGCCGGCGGCAGGTGGAATCGATTCCCGAGAGCCTGTGGGCACAACACCGGTGGAGTAAACCCTAAATCGCCGGTGGAGCAAAAAAAACGGGTACCCGCTTTCGGAACCGGAACCGCCTCGGAACCGCCAGTTCCGGAACCGAAACCGCCTTAAGCGGTTCCGGTTCCGGTTCCTAAAGTTTTGGAACCGCCTTAAGCGGTTCCGGTTCCGGTTCTTATTTTTTTTGGAACCGCTAACCGCTGGGTACCCGCCGGAACCGATATATATATATATATATATATATATATATATATATATGCATTTCCTTTTCTTTTTAATTAAATAATAGATAAATGACGTTTTGATTGTTTGTTATATATGAAGTTTGCAAATCTGATTTGTAAGAAATTGATTAGAAAAAAGATATATTATCTGCTATATATACACATAAAAAGATAGAAAGATATCTAACAAATATTTTTTTTTAGCAAATTTTGTTTATAATTGTCATCCCATATTGTTTAATATATAAAAAGTTAATGATTTCTCTCTTCTATAAAAAAATGATTTGCATCCCACATCGCCTCTTAGTAAGCAATAAGATGACTTCTTTGCTTTATAAAAGAAGAGAAAGCTCAATATTTTCAATTTAATTTCATAATTAGCCTAATATCAAATGGGCTGACATGAAATGGAAATGGCCAAGTAAATATGTTTATTTTGAAACCTTGTTTTCAAGAAGTTTCAAAATCAACATCTATTTAACATTAAAGTGGACCGTTTTAAGCGTGACTTGGTCTTATTTGTCCTACTAATAATTTATTGGACCCAATAGGACTAATTTTTGTTAGTTAAAAGTGTTTGGAAATTGCAACCGGGTACCCGGTATCAGCGGTTCCAAAATTGAAAGAACCGGTGTAACCGGTTTCGGTTCCAACATTTCAAGAACCGCCGTTTCCGGTTCCATGCAATTAGGGCGGGTATCTGCCTATGCTCATCCCTAGCTAGAAAGCATGAATATAAGACAGGATAATTGATTTCTAAGGTTTCGAAAAAAAGTAAGCCGCTGTTCTTTTTTTTTTTTTTTTATAACAGATGTCCACAAACTATTATGACTGTCGTAGACTTTTCTGATTGTTGTAAATTTGGTGTCTGTCGTACTTCGTCTATCATTAAAAGTACTTTTTTTAGTAGTGGGAGCTAGGTGTCGTTGGACAGTGCCAGAAGGTGGGGCAGGGATCAGAGATGGACGGAAGAGGCATTGGATGGAGGTCAGAGGTGAGAGGTGGGAGGAGTCGATGCAGAGCTGGACGGATGAGGCATTCTAGCCCATGGGCGGATCCAATGTAGAGCCCGGGGTAGCCCGGGATACCCCTCAAAATTTTTTCGGTAGTGTAATTTTTCTAGGAAAATTTCGTTTATATAGTGTATATATATGTTTCCTTTCACTTATAAACACAAATAAACTTGTGGTCTACTGGATAAGGCACTGGTATGGTATATAGAAGCAAAGGTCTCAAGATCAAATCTCCCTCCTTAAATGTTCTTTGTTTACCTTTTATTTTTATTTTCTCAGCTATTCTATCCCACATCGCCAAACACATGTAAATTCAGCCATTTTCGTCCATTATATTAACCTGATATCCTCATGCTTCATTTGATATCTACTTTGATTCCCATATAGATTCAAGTATCAAAAGATACTTCAACTTCATATTTATATAACAAGACTTGAGGTTACCTAAGGATTCGATTAAGGTTTAGGTTTAAAACCGAAACCGAACTGGAGAAACCGAAGTACCCTGGAAAAAAAATTTGGGATACCCCTTTACTTTGACTCCGGCTCCGCCACTGTTGTAGCCCCCTCCACCTATTTTCTTTCTAAAATTTGATTTTTTTTTTAAATTGTAAAGGAATGACATGTCTTATGAGCTATGAAGTCAGTCCATCGGTTTATTTGACGCTACCTTAGCAGGTAACTTGTTGAAAATGTAAAAAAAAAATAAAAAAATTACGTGATTACAATAACTGATTTCGTATCCTTCTTCGTTATAAAATTTAATTTGTGTTTACATCATAAACTAACCAAAATTTTATGACTTTTTCACATATTTCCCTAATATTAACGGGCTTTTGAAGTTTTTTTATTGGAGATTGAAAACAAGGCGAAAGTGAACATGGGCCTACGAATCTAAGAAGAGGGAAGGATGGACTAAGATTTAAGATTGCCAGATTGGTGGGTCGAGACTTTACCGGGGCGAATTTCGAAGTGTAAGTTAATGCATTGCTGGGTGCCTGGGTTTATTTGAATTAACTACGGGCCTTAATCTCCCTGTAAACTTTTTATAGGAATAGAGTTCATAGGTGCTGTTTTTGTAACTAAAAATAAAAAACTTTTGAATTGGACTATTGTTGACATTATTATGGAAACAAGGAGTGTCTGAAATGTATTATTTGTGGCTTTAAAATATACAATTTAGTCTGTAATATCATATTTCAGATTATTGTATGTTCCTCTCGACAGTTTCTCAACAGCAAACACAAAATAAAATAATGCGAAATGTGACGTTTCAGAGTTGATATTTTCATAATTTATATACATATTAATTTTATGTTCCCTTAGGAACAGTACTTGACCACAAGTACTGTTCATCTGGTTACTCCCCTCCACCTGAGTTACTTTAACCTCTCATCCACCGCTTCTTCTCAATCCACAAAAACTTTCAACCGCTTGGAATGTCGGCAATCAAGTTTCTTCCTTCCACAGCTCCCTACGCTTCTCCAAACCTTCTCCTCTCTTTCTTTTGAAAGAAATCGACACAAAGAGGCCACAAATCGAACTCATGGGAGTTCTGCGTTCTCGATTCCTCTATGATACCACCAATGTTTTAAAAACCGGTTTTTTAATTGAACCGGTATGGTGACCGGTTCCCGGTTCAACTGCCGGGTGAACCTGTTTCTATATTTTTCATGTTTTTTTCTATTTTCCTACACATACATATATATAGAAATTATGAATTTGATATTTACAAGTTCAGACATTAAAAGTACACATAAAAATAAGTTGTAGATGAATCCAAATACATTAAAATAACACATAACCATAAGTTTTAGTGTTTTACATCAATCCATATACGTCAAAAAGAAAATAAAGTATAATACCGAAACGAAATATAGTTTTTGATGAATACAAACACATCAAAAGAATTTATAACATTTACCGTATGTTTTTATTTAGAGAAAACTAAATAGATTTAAAAAAAAATCACCAAAGTTTATTATGTAAATGATTCTTTTTTCAAGTGTTTTTATTCAGTTTAACCGGTTCAACCGGTTTATTTTGACCGGTTCAACCGGTTTTTTCTAAAAACCGGCCGGTTCAATCCGGTTCAGAAATCAATGTAAAACCGGTGATAGTTGAACCGCTCCCTCCCCGGTTCCCGGTCCAACCGGTTCGACCGGCCGGTTCAAACCGGTTTTTAAAACATTGGATACCACCGAAGAGTGTAGTCGATCGATCGCTCAGTTCGCTTCTTTGTTTTACGCTATAGCCGACGCCGCCTCCACCACAGAACACTCCGGTGGGTCTATAATTTGGAAATATTCTTTCATTTCTATTGGTCACTTTTATAGTTTTCGGAATATCAATTTTTTTATTTATGTTGCTTATAATCTAATTATGTTAATTTCACAAAAGTAAATTAGTGCCAACGATAATGATGCTTCGTTTTTCTCTTTGGAATTCGGAATCATAGAAATTTGTCTCTTGTTGAGGGAAGGATCTGGTGATCAAGCTAATAATAATTATGGTCCCATTCCATTACCACCCCCTTGATTAAGGCTGCTAATACCAAACTACTATCATCCAAGGATCCAAGGGTTGATATTGTAACACGTGGCAACCTTTCTTTTGATGATGGATACTTTCGGATAGGTAAACCCACTACATCCATAATAAACTAATGAGTCATTATCCTCATTGTGTGTCGATGTGTTGCCATTTTTCATGCCATCAATCATTAAAGTGATTAGCACTTGTAGTTATACCTTAATTTCACTTCAAAGATTATTGGTGCCAACAGAAGTTGTAACTTATAGATGAAACAAAATATATTAAGGTTGGTGTCAATGATATTTGAATTTATATTTTGAAAGTAATTGAGATACATATTATACTTTTTCTTATATTTTGGTAATGAATTTTATATCATAACAATAAAGTTAAATGTTTAAAAGTTAAGGCGTGTTTGATAATAAACCTTTGAGTTTTTAGCTTCTAACTTGATAAAAAACAACATGAAAAAAAAACTGTAGTTGATACTAAGAGCTTTTAGATTTTATTTAAAACAAAAAACTTATAATCCAAAAATTACTTTAAATAGCTTTTTTTTTTTTTTTTTTTGAAGTTTTTAGCTTTTGATTTTTCTCTAATTTTATAAAAGTCATCACATACTTTTGCAAGAAGAAAGGATATAGCTTTCAACTTCCAACTACTAATTAATTTTGCGAAACACGAGTTTGTTTTGCCAAATACTTATTTACTGTTATGTTTAACAAATCAAAAAATTGTTTATATGCTGACATTTTAAAAAACTACTGACTAACGGTTCAACGAGCTTATTGAACTTTTTTAAAATTCTCTTAATAATATCATTTGTTAATAAAAAAACTCAATATTCTACATATCCTTTTATGTTATTTTATATATTTCAATAATTCTTTTTAACTAGATAATTAAGCTAATTTATCAATTATTTTTATCAAACTTATTATTTTTCAACAAATAATAATTCATTTTTTAGGTATCATCTAACTTTTCAACTAACTTTTCAACTAGTTCATCAAATATAACATTAAATCATTATAATATATTATTGTAATATGTAATGGGAAATAATTATTGGGGTAATTACTAAACTAGCCAAATTAGGGAGGTAATTAACAATTTTTAGCCAAAAATTAGACTTTGTCCCAAACTAGCCCACGAAACAGTAGTTATATATTTTCGTCTACTGTTTCGCTATTTTGTCTACTGTTTCGTGTTTTCTATAAATTTTTATTTATTTATTTTGAAGTTACAAAACCGTAGGTTATTTCAAAACCTACGGTATTCTCTGACAAAACTACGGTTTGGGTAAAAAAGCTACAAATTTTTTTTTTTTTTTACTTTTTTTTTAAATTTTTTAACTACGGTTTTGTGCCAGAAAGCTACGGTTTTTTAAAAAATAGCTACGTTTTTTTTTTTTTTTTTTTTTTTTTTTTTTTAAATATAGAGTATTTTTTTGAGACTTATTTTGATTAAGAATATTGTTTATAAAATGTAGAGTTGTTTTTTGACAATTAATTTTTTTATTTTTTTTAATAAACAATATTTTTTTGAGAATTATTTTGATTAAAAAAATAGGGAAAAAAATATTGTTTATAAAATGTAGAGTTGTTTTTTGACAATTATTTTGTTAAAAAATATTTTTTGTAAAATATAAACTAGTTTTTTAAGAATTAATAGAATAATTTTTTTGTAGATTATTTTTTTGAATTTGTTGACTGGTTTTTTTGGTAAATTTGACTACTTTTTTGGTAAATTTGACTATTTTTTGTTAAATTTGACTACTTTTTTGTTAAACTTGACTACTTTTTTGTCAGAGTTGAGTAATGTTTTGCTAAACTTACTTTTTTGTCAGAGTGGACTACTGTTTTGTTAAACTTGACTACTTTTTTGTCAGAGTGGACTACTGTTTTGAACCTGCCCTATATATATTAAGTATTTCATATTTTTGGAATTATTTCGTATTTTGAAAACTGCACTTCTCTCTAGCTTCTTTATTCTCAAAATTAACATAATGAGTTGTAACGAGTATTTCGTATTGCTCATTACGGATGGAATATGAGAGTTTGTTAATCCTCAATTATCATATGTTTGGCCACCCGGATACAATCCGAGAATGTTTTATTTAGGTGTTGAATTTTACAAAACCACCACGTTCATCGAATTTGTTCATTTGGTGAAGTGTAAGATGGGTCTTCCCGAAGAATCAAAAGTCAGTCTGGCTTATCAACATCCAAAACAACTCTATTATTATGGTATTGTTGATGATCGTGATATTAGAAAGCTGATCAAGGTAATAAATGTCGTTGGAGATAAATCTGTGTCTGTCTATATGGTGGTTGAAGAAGGCATTTGGCGTAATGAAGTGGATGATAGAGGAAATGCATCTGCAGCTAATTTATCAAGTGGAAAAGGGAGCAACAACCCAATAGGTAATTTTAAAAGTCCAAGTAAAAGTCAATATCATTGTGTCGCTGAAAATGTAAATGTAGTGCCAGAACCGATTATGTATGTTACACCGGAGAATTATAAGTATATCGGTGATAATGATGTTGGTACATATGTTAATGATGTTGGTGTAAATCATTACTTTGACCAAAAAAGCACTATACGTGGTGAATAAGGTTGGTAATGAATCTGGAAAACAAGAGGTTCCATTTTTGCATGATGGTGAACTAAAAGGATATGACGAGTTTGCGGATTGTGACAAGTTGGATATATCCGGCCTAGAGAGTGATTCTAACGGAGAAGAATTTGATGATAAACCTAAACTTATTTATTCAGATACCATATTCCATGGTATGCCCCCATTGCCTTTGTGTCCTGTAAACGATGATGTGAACATTCCATGTCAGAGGGTGGATATAAATGAAGAGATTAAGGTTCTAGACATTTTTGATGACAAAGAGTTGCTCAAGCTTGCAATTGGAAGACAATGCATGGAACAAGGTAAGCAGTATAAGACTACCAGATCGAGCAAAGAAAGGTTCGAGGTGGTTTGTTTGGTAGAAAATTGTTCTTGGATGGTTAGGGCAAGGGGAATCAAATCGACTACTGTTTTCCAAGTCACAAAAGTTGTTGACCAACACACATGTTGTGCAAAAAACTTGGAGTCTAATCATCGACAATCAAAGAAAAAGGTACTCGGCCACTTTATCGCTGAAGTATTGGCCGGAGATTATAATAGAGTTTATCGGGGTAATGAAATTGTGAGGGACATCAATTGAAAATGGTGTGACAATAACATATTTTATAACAAACCCGAAACTACCAAAACAAAATGTTATTTTATCAATACATTATACTTCAAAGTATCTACACATTATAAACATAGAAACTTCTTCAAATAGGTAGTACATTGCTATTGTATGCTATAATCGAGACATAGAAAATAACATACTTTTTCACAAAATGCAAACATGGAATCATAACATATATACAATCGTTAAAATTCCGTAGTAACAATTTTTTTTGAACAAAACTGAAAAACAAATATATAAAACCGTAGGTTTTATGAAACCTACGGTTTTATATACAAACCTACTTTTTTTTTCAAAAAAAAATCACAGAATCGACAAAATATACAAATGTTTTATGAAACCTACGGTTTTATATACAAACCTACTTTTTTTTTCAAAAAAAAATCACAGAATCGACAAAATATACAAATGTTTATTGGTTATAATTTAAAAAAAAAAACCGAAAAAAAATAAAACCGTAGGTTTCCAAAAAACCTACGGTTGCGCTATTTTTTTTTGAGTTTTATAAAACAAAATCATGAATAATACTATATATACAATTCTGATCATGTTGGATCAAATTTTAAAAAAAAAGCGAAAAAAAAAATTACGTACGGTTCGACGAAACCGTAGGTGTACAAGTAGACACTGCACAATATGTGCATTGAGCACTTGTACACTGTAGGTTTCGTATGAAACTTACGGTTTTATTTTATTTTTTTTCGATTTTTTTCAAATAAAAACTTAACCCCATATACAAAACCTACTCCTAATCACGAACACGGTAAAATTTTGATGAAAATTAGACAAACCTGGTTGTTCTTCGGGTGCTCCATTGAGAAAAAAAAGTAGGCAAACCAACAAAACAATAGTGAAAAATGATCTAATCTGAAAAATTAAACATTATATACTTTGGGCTAATGTGCCACGAAAAAGTAAACGGACCGTGAAAACAGTAGTCCATTACCACGAAAAAGTAGATTTCAAGCAAAAGGTTAGTCAACTCCCGTTGACCGCAGTCAACTGTATGTTGACTACTCTTTTGTGGGCTGTTTTTGGCTAAAATGTATTTTTTGGCTATTTTTTAATAAGTTATTAACCATTATGCCTAGATTAGTAATTTTCCCATAATTATTTTTAATGTAGACCCAACGCATATGGAAATGAGTAATACTATATTTTTCTAAATTAACCTAAAAAAATCCTTTTAAGGAATATTTGACAAAAGTATCATACACATAAAAAAGGTCAACATTGTTTATTACTTATTGTAAGATGTAAGATGGTTCAGGAAGACATTAAACCACTATAAAAACTTTTAATATTTATATTTTTTTTTCTGTCTTTTGTAATAAAACTGATATTTTTTCTTTTAAAGTTTGTCTATCTTTTATTATAATGATTTAATAATGTTATCACTTTCATTATACAAGATTCAATTATCTTATCACTGTTATGCCATATTTCTAAACTTGTTATTGGTCAAAACATCTTATAAAGTTGGGAATTATTCCAAATATTGTATTTTCTACGGAGTGTACGTCATCGGCGTGTGGGGGTGAAAACCACCCTATATGTGGCGTTCTCCGCATCATTGCGAAGATCCATGGTTCCGGTTACGCCTTTTGATTAACAAAAATCTTGGGAAAATGCTCCAACAGATTAAGTAAAAAAATCAATTTTTTTTTCTTAAAATCCTTACATATACCGACCTATATTTTACAATTTTCATTCACTACTATATTCTATACAATTCTTTCTATTTTTCTTCTAAGCCTAAGGATCCATACTCAAGCACCCCAAACATACCAAATACTCCTAATTATGATTCAAGTCAAAGATTTATGGACTTTTTTAAAAGAAAAACCAATTCAACAACAATCAATTTTCAATAGTGCCTTTTCAACCTCTTTTCAACAAAACCCTTACCCCTTTCAACAAAACCCAAACCTAATCCAACAAAATCCCAACACCCAGAACTCATTCCCTTCCAATTTCAACACCCACAAAACCTTTTTCACTCTCAACAATCCCAATGTTCTCCATCACAATTTTGTCATCCACAACCTTCTCATACTTAATTTACGATGACGACGACGAAGAAATTGTTGCCGGAACTCAAGCATATGAAACAGAAACGAAAAAGAAAAATAAAACGACAGTCCCAGGCAAAGGAAAATTGAAGTGGATTGAAAACGAGGAAGTGGATTTGGTGTAAAATTGGATAGCGATATCTAAAGATTTTCAAAAAGGTAACAACCAATTTTCGACAGCTTTTTGGGAGAGAGTTTTAGCGCACTTCCACGATATAATGGGAAAAGACATTTACGGAATCATCGAAGGTCTAACCGACAAATCACGCGAGTTAAGGCAAACTTGCACAAGCTTCAAGACATTTAATAATCTTAAAAATATAAATATTGGTAGTGCAAACAATTTCGACATTTTAAGTACGACGCTTGAATCTTACGAAAAAAAAAATACATGTTCAAACATTTTCCCATCAACAAACATGGCGAATATATCGTAACAGACCAAAATGGGTCCTTCAACTGGATTTGGCTTCGCAATCAAATGGATTGAAATGGTCGAGAACATCGGAATCGAACGTCGATATAAGACTCGACCTCAACAAAAATTTTGAGGAGTCTACATCGGAGGTATCATTGAAATGACCATCTGGAACGGATAAGGTCTAGAATTAGAAGTATGTTTAGTAGGTATGTGTGTTTGTCGTTCTAAAACAATCTAGAACGGATAAGACGAGACGAGAGGGACCATCATCGGTAAAAAACATTGTTGCATATGTCGCAGAAAATCTTACATCAAAATTGTAAAATGTAAGAATTCAAGATAGGTGAGGAACTCCTTTTTCGTATATTGAATCAATCATATATACATGTAAAAACACACACACACACACACACACACATATATATATATATATATATATATATATATATATATATATATATATATATAGACCCACACACACACATCATACTTGTTGGATTAGGTGTCTAAGCTCATAACTATAATTGGTATGTACTTGAATTGATAGTAGCATGGTTCTTTTGGGTTGCCTTCACCATAGCAACTTGACAGGATGACTTTTGGAGAAAGAGGTTAATTAATGATTTATTAATATATTATAAGAATAATATATTAATTAGAAATCATATTATTTAATTAGTATTTGATCAGAAATTAATTTGATATTAATTTTGGGATTAAAGGAACTGATTAAAAGAACGGGGACTGGTATTGCAAATCATTGATAGTTGCAATGTTGGGCTGATGGACTCCTTTAGAAGGGAGTGGACGAAATTTATAGGAGGCCCTATAGAATTTCGTCCAAGGCTTCTAATGTAACACCCGGTTCCTGGTACGTATTTAATTCCAAGTATTATTGTATTTTACTCTGGGACTCGGCGAGTTGAAGGCCTAACTCGTCGAGTAGGACCGGCTTTGCGCGCGGATTTTAAGTGACCTACTCGACAAGTCGGGAGACCGACTCGGCGAGTAGGAACTGTCTGAGTGAAACCCAAAATTTGAGGGTTTGCACCCTATTTAAACAACTTATCTCCTCCCATATCAGCCTTCATCGTCCCTCACACTTCCAGAAGACCTTAAACTGAAACCCTAGCCTTGTTTGAGTGCTCTTAAGCCATTTTTGAGCATTCTTTGGTGATTGTGAAGCTTGAGAAGAAGAAAGGAGCTTGGGAGTTCTAGTTGAAGCTAGAAGATCCAGAGATTGTGTTTCATCTCCAACTCATTTAAGGTAAAAAGCTTCAATCTTGACTTTCCATGTGTTTAATCATCTTTAGGGCTTGGGTTTTGGTATCTTTAGGGCATTTCTAAGCTATTTTCGGGTTGTGGGGTGTAATGTGAAGTTGTGGATTCAGATCTTGGACTTTGGAAGGGTCTCATGGCATAAAGGTGCCAACTCTATGGCCATAAGAGCCCCATGCATCTTGTAGGTCTCATTTTTGGTCCTTTTGAGCTTAAAGACCCATGCATGGACGTAAAGTTCATGACTTTACGTGTTATATCGACCCTATGAGGTCAGATGTACCATTTGGATAAGATGAGCTCAACAGAAATCGAGTATATGGACATGGACTTAGTGGACTCGGCGAGTTTTTCTTGGGACTCGGCGAGTCGGGAAATGGTTCCCCGACCTTTGCTGTTTTGAGGAGTCTGGTTGAGTCTAGAAAAGGAATCAACAAAGATGGACATGATTATAGACCTGGAAATCATGGGACTCGAAGAGTGTATGAACAAACTCGGCGAGTCCAAGGCAATCTCCCAACCCAATAAACTGAACACATTCTTATGAGGGAGATGAACTCGACGAGTTCAAGGGGAACTCGGCGAGTCGGTTGAAGATGGTCCCGATATTATGGTTGAAGAAGGACCCATCGAGTTGTTTCTAGACTCGACGAGTAGAGTCGGGAGTTTGATCATTTTGGAGGAATAGAGACTCGACGAGTTGGTAGACCAACTCGGCGAGTCAAGTCAACTGGAGGTTGACTTTGACCAAAGTTGACTTTGACCAGGATTTGGGTTGACCCTTATGGGGGTTGTGAGTACGAATTGATAACTTAGTAGAGTTGTCGTGTAGGGATTGAGGAGTCGAGGAAAGTTGATTTTCACGCCGGGGACAGTTCAGACACTACGCGACATTGAGGTGAGTTACCTTCCAGTAGAAGTGGGTCTAAGGCACCAAGGCCGACCCACTAGTAGTTGATTACAGTTGAGATGATTGTCTTTGTGATAATTGCCTGGTTTGCTATTACTTGATATGTTCTATGTGCCGGTATGCTATGTTCTATGTGATAGTGGTAGTACGAGGGGAATACTCCACCGATCGGTTGTTAGGACCGAAGGGTAGGTCGGACACCCGAGATATGTCTGACATCATGTTTATGATAGTTTATTATGTGATAGTAGTAGGGGGTGAAATAGTCCCCGTGACCGGGTGAGATAGACCGGAGGGTAGGCAGGCACCCCAGAATGGCCTGACATGGGTAGTCAGTGTTGGATTAATGTCTAAGTCCATAACTATATTTGGTATGTACTTGACCCGACCCGGCATGGTCCATTTGGGTTGCACTTCACCTGCACAATTTATATGGATAGTCTTTTGAGAATAGTATATTTATGATTTATATTAATATATTATAAGTTCTAATATATTAATATGGAATCATATTATTTAATTAGTATTGATCAAGAATTAATTTAGAATTAATTAAGTGATGAAAAAGAACTAATTAAATATGGACTCTTATATATATGGAATGGGCCAAGTTCATTTAGGTTGGGCTAAGCTTTCATGGATGGTCCATGGAGCTTTTAACCCATGGATCCTATGTAAATGAAAGGTCACGGGTATTAGGGTTTACATGGATGTAACCCTAATCCTCCATAATATATAAAGGGGTCCTTGGCTCACAAAATTGGCACAAGTGTGTGAAAATAAGAGTGGGCCGATTTTAGTGTGCATACATATTCTCTCAAGTTCTTCCAAGGTGTTTTGGTGATTTGTGATTCCATTTGAGGCTTCCACACTATTGGGGCTAAGCTCTTAAAGCTTGAAGACATCAAGCTACATCAAAAGGTATGTCATCTAACTAGAACTTTGTAGTATAGGTGCTTCATAATATGCTAGTTAGGATGAAACCTTGGAATAGTTAATATTTGCATGTATAATAGAGAAAACATAGATCCAAGGTTTATAGGGTTGCATGTACACCATAGGAGTGTTAGAATGCTAAAAACCCAATAGTGGTATCAGAGCCATGGGTTGTTTTCTGTTATATTGATGCAAATGTTTTATTTTCAAGTTGAAAAAAAAAGGAAAAAAAACATGACGTTTGTCAAATTTTAAGATAATTACTTGTTTTGTGAAAAACGAATTATTTGTAAAATTTGAATCATTTGTTATATGAGTTGAATTAGGTCAAATTTAGTAAAAGATAAAATGATATGATTATTTTATTAGTTTTAAAAGTTTGATCTAAATGTTTTAAGGAGTTACATATTTTGTCATAAAATTTTGGAGCTCAAAAGTTTTTTTTTAAGTTGTGATCTTAAGGGTTTTTGAAACTTCCATAAGTTATGGATATGAAAGTTTTTTTTTAAAAAAAATTTGATTTAAAGTTTTTATGGAGTAACAAAATTTGGTGTTAATGTTTTAAAGAATTCCATAACTTGTTCTTAAGTTATGGAACATGGAAAGTTTCATCATAAAACACAATTAATTCCATAAGTTATGGAATCCAAAGGTTTTCAAGAGTTACAAAACTTGCCCTCAAGTTTTGGAATTTGGAAAAAGCTTTTTATGAAAAAAAAAATTGAATTCTAAAACTCTTGGGTTCATAACTTAAACAATTAATTAAATGGTTTTAATTTTGAATTTAATAATTGGAATTATGATGTTTTATTCTCCTTAACCCACAAGTTCAAGGTCACTCAAGCCCTAATGGCAAGCAAGGTCTATGTGTGATCACATCTTAGAGATGAAGTCACATATTGACAAGCCGGGAGAGTTGGGTGTCAAAGTCTTGAGAAAGTTGGATGTTCAATCACTTTCTAAGTCACATAGTGAGTTCCTTTGGGACTACTACGAAACAAACTATGACATGAACCTTAATGATCATATCTATTTGCTTGGTGCTGCTGAATCAGCAATGATTTGGAACGATAGTAAAGCAAATTTGATTAGAAGATCAACTTCCCAAAAACTTTATGGACAGTGACAATGGTGACACTGGAAATCCAGAAAAAGCATTCTCTTCCCAATGGAAAGGGATTGGCCATAGTCAACCCGGTTGACCAAATGGTAAAGAGAAAGGCTAAGTCTGAGATAGTCCCATTACCAAAGGGTCCATATGTTTATTTTGCCAAAGGAAGGGGCGTTGATTGCAAAGCTGCCAAATTTACCTAAGGTTGTTAAAGTCAATAAGTTTGACTCTACATCAGGTAGAGCCCATTATCTAACTCTGTTAAGTTCTATTCTGAGATCCTCATTACATGATGTGACTGGGTCACATGTTGATGTTTTAAGAATCAAAGAATAGAGATAAATCTTAAAGGAAGTATATGCTGATTCTGATCGCGAAGGTGGATTTCGATCGCATCAGAATTTTGAGCAGTTGCTTAAGAAGTTATGATATATTGCTAAGGAATAGATAACAACAATTTTCCATGTGGATTGTAAGGATAAGTTTTTCCGCAAAGTTTTAAAATAAAAGAAAATTGTTTAATTTTATTTATTTGAAGTATCCTTACAATGGCATTTGTGGAAAATTGTTGCTTATATGATTCCACTGACAGCAATATTGGAAAATGGATTTGATTCTTTCATTTGTGGTAGTGTCTAAATTTACCAAATCAGGAAAGTTCCTCATCACCCAAGTTTCAATTGGACCGAAACTTGGAATCATGCAAGTTGAATAGTATGATGAATGAGAACTTTCAAGCATTGGAAAATCAAGACTAATTACTTGTTCACATGGATGTGTGAGTCAAGTGAAGGACTAAAGAGAGCGAGTACACATTCTTGTGCACTGGTCATGTCCACCACAAAGCTCGTTAATTATTTGATTTACTAAAGTTTAGTAAATATGGTTATACTTACAAGTTTAAGTATAACTTTGAAACATTGGAAAAAGTCTCAATGTATGGCAGAACGAATGGGAAGAATCAAATTAGGCAGAAAGATAAAAGTTTCTCAAATCTGAAAAGATGGGAGAGTACTTTAGTATCATGTTTGTGATCATCTTAATGATTTAGAAATCATATCACAATTAGTCCTCTAAAGGTCATCTTAGTGCATTCTTATGACTAAGAATAGGAGTCATGAATTGTTGAAATGGTTAGATCAGGAAGATGAGTCATACTTCGTTCCAAAACAATTCTTAGAGTCATACTCCAAGATTGTAACTTGAGTGACATATCTTAAAGAAAGGTTTAAAACACTTGTCAAATGTAAGAGTAAAAGTGTCCTACTCTTGTACATTTGAAATTGGTAAGTTGTGATGTTTTGGATAAAACAAAGACCAACTAAGGCCAATTGTGTGAAGTGTTTGTCTTGATAAAGAATCCGCACTATCTCTTGAATATTTGGCAAGATAGTCTTATATGTCAAGAGGATAGTGGGAGTCTTAAAGATCCTAAAAAGAATTTCAAGAACTAATCAAGAATAAAACCTGAGGTTCTTCACTAGCACACGACTTGAGGTTTATAACCTATCATGTTGACATATTCTGTGCCCATTCCAGTTAAAGTTGGCTTTGCATAGGATTTCTGAAAGTTCTCAATTGGTTGCATAACAACTTGGAAGCAATGGCAGGCCCTGTACTGCCAGGTGGCAAGAAGTTAAGATTGCATAAGTTCAGTCCATATGAGTTTGGATTTGTCATTATCCTTGTCTTGTGACTATGGTTTTGATGATTCACATGGATAATAACACATACACCATAAAATCTAAGGGTCATAAGGTTTCTCTCCGATTCATGAAAATGATGGTGAGGAAACACTTCCACCAAGTAGATTTGAAGCAGATGGCAAAAGGTCTAAACAATTGAGACTATGATTACGGCATCCCTTTTCATAGTTCTGAAATTGTTTAGACACACATGCATGCTATCTAAGGAAAGGTGTATGATTTTGATAAAGTTTTATCAAAGCATCTCGTATCAGAAATCTGAACTTTGGTAAGAAAGTCAATAAAGTATTGATTTCTAGAAGTCCAGCTGATTTCTGAGTACATGTCAAAGCTAGTGGGAGCATAAGTGTTATGCTAATAATCATCATGTTAGTGGGAGCATGATAATTATTGTTAGTGTTGCAAGTTAGCAATGTTAATTATAGAAAACAAAAGTTTCAATTCGTGAGGCTGCAGGGTTTGAAAAAGTTGTTTTGCTATAATTAAGGGAGATGATATACTTCATTTCAGTTCTAAAGGCTTAGATTGAGACCTTAATCATCCTTAGTCAAGAATATATATATGAATTTCATGTTGGATTGGTTCAACTTAAGGAAATTCTATATATTGCGTTCTCAAAATTCGATTATGATTACGACATCCCTCTTCATAGTTAAATTTTGAAAACATGGCAAATAAAAATATTGTAGCAAAAGACTGGTCTAAAATCATGTCTTTATGTGAGACATCATGAATCGTGTACCATTTGCTTTGGGTACAGGATCGATTGCATGTGCTATAATATTTTTCATTTCTAAATTTTTCCAAATGCCCAGAGGCATTAAGAAGGGAAAAGGTCTAGAATTGGATATGACTAAAATGATTAAGCAATTGTCGAGGACAATCTGAGGTTTACCAAAGATTGGTTGCTTAGGGACAGTTGGAAGTATAGTGCTAATTTTGGAAGGACCATATTGACATATTCTGAAAAGAGGCATCTCTTATTCAGAAGTGATAGTCAAAATGAGAATATGGAGTTGTCTCCATAGGTGGAAGTTATCTGTGTAAGATTAGAAAACTTAATGCAAGAAGCATGTCCAAAGCAATGTACTTTGAATATGAGACTTAGTTTCCATGGAGTTGATCTCCATTGGAATACCTTATAATGACTGTTGACAAGTCTTTGTGACTTTGTACATATTCATTACAGGAGGGTCAGTGCATATAAGTTTAAAATCTAAACAGATTTCGATAAATGATAGGAATTTGAAATTCTCACATTTTTCGATAAGGATTTGGGAGTGTGAAATTAGAATCATTGAAATTATGTTCAATTGGTTTATTTCACAAAGTAAGGATCATAGACAAACATAGAGTGCATACTTGGTGTATGGCAAAGCTATTGTTTAAGAAAAACATAGTGTACATGCTTGGAGCATGGGACAACTAATGTTTTTAATTCAAGTATAAAGTTGATAAAACCGAAACAATGAATAATGAGTAATCAGTATGGTGATAAATAAAAGTGTTTATTTATATTCATAGGGTTTGATACCATATTTGATTCATTTATTCTTGTGTTTCACTTTGCATGTTTTGACTTCCAGAATAACTAAGTCGCTCTTCCTGAATGATTAAGTTATTCAAACCATCCACAGTCGGTCATATGTTGGAAGTAGATATGAATCAAGACTGTCATGGGTTGGTTTGTAGAGGTCCAAGTTGGTGGACAAAGTGGTGCTACAACACTCACGAGTGGTCATAAGTTCTGAGTATTGGATTCAACCCACGCTCATTTGAATCACTTCATGGATTTTATCACGAGTGATCATGAGACGATAATATCTTATATTCTTAAAACCTAGAGATATGAGTTGTTACTATGAGTTGGTTATACATTGATTGCACGAAAACGCATTGGTAACTCGATGTTATAAAACGTGCCTTTGTGTATGATTCAACAAGTAGTAGAACAAGCCATATGAGTCAAAGTTTATCCATTCCTTTTACCTTCGGGATAAAAGCGATATCTGTGGGCCCCTCGATGATTTAACGATGACACATGTGAGTGCTTGGCCAAGCCAGGACTGATTTGATTTGTTCAATCAGTCAGTCATCGTAAATCGAAAATCGGGAAACAACAAATGGACAGAGAGAATGATTATAATCCATGTCTCAGTCCATATGATATCTAGAATGGAGGAATATATGATCCCTTATCTAATGGACAAGTCATTGACAAGGTCAGAGTTCGACAGCGGCTTTAAGAGCTACGATTGCCAGTTAGGTTTTGAAGTGATACTCAATATTAGTTTTAGACTTATCCAAGTGGGAGACTGTTGGATTAATGTCTAAGTTCATAACTATATTTGGTATGTACTTGACCCGACCCGACATGGTCCATTTGGGTTGCACTTCACCGACACAATTTATATGGATAGTCTTTTGAGAATAATATATTTATGATTTATATTAATATATTATAAGTTATAATATATTAATATGGAATCATATTATTTAAATAGTATTGATCAAGAATTAATTTAGAATTAATTAAGTGATCAAAAAGAACTAATTAAATATGGACTCTTATATATATGGAATGGGCCAAGTTCATTTAGGTTGGGCTAAGCTTTCATGGATGGTCCATGGAGCTTTTAACCCATGGATCCTATGTAAATGAAAGGTCATGGGTATTAGGGTTTACATGGATGTAACCCTAATCCTCCATAATATATAAAGGGGTCCTTGACTCACAAAATTGGCACAAGTGTGTGAAAATAAGAGTGGGCCGATTTTAGTGTGCATACATATTCTCTCAAGTTCTTCCAAGGTGTTTTGGTGATTTGTGATTCCATTTGAGGCTTCCACACTATTGGGGCTAAGCTCTTAAAGCTTGAAGACATCAAGCTACATCAAAAGGTATGTCATCTAACTAGAACTTTGTAGTATAGGTGCTTCATAATATGCTAGTTAGGATGAAACCTTGGAATAGTTAATATTTGCATGTATAATAGAGAAAACATAGATCCAAGGTTTATAGGGTTGCATGTACACCATAGGAGTGTTAGAATGCTAAAAACCCAACAGTCAGCACCCCAGAATAGCTTGACACGGATAGTTAGCACCCCAGAATGGCTTGACATGGGTAGGTCGGGCACCCAGAATTGCCCGGCAGCATGTATGATTGTATAGTATGTGGTATGATGGGGGAACTCACTAAGCTTTATGCTTAGAGTTTCAGTTTTGGTTTCAGGTACCTCTTCATCCAAGGGGAAGGAGCCGGCGGCGTAGCAGCGCATCACACACACACACATGGTTTCCGCAATGAGTTTTCTGGGATTGTACTCTGATTTATATTACTGTTCGATGGTTTGACTTTGAGACATGTTCATGTTGGTTTATGTATTGATATGATATTGACAATGTTTTCAGTAAACAATTTTATAAATTACTTAATTACAAACGAAATTTTTGGACTCGAAATTTGGGATGTTACAAGTTGGTATCAAAGCCTTGGTTTGAGGGATTCGGACACACCTTCGGGGGTGTCATGACTCAAATCGAGGGCTTGAAGGATTTTTATAAGAAAATAATTTTCGAAAATCTAAGTTAAATAATTTTGAGAAAGAACGAGGTGTGTGATGCGTGCGACCGGCCGAGCTCAAGTAAGTTTTCCCCAAGATACCCATACTTGTTACGTTATGTTATATGATATGATTATGAGATCTGCATGCTAGATTAGGGCTAAGGATCTAGGAAGATGCCTTGTATGCCTATTATATGATTATGAGAACTACATGCTAGATTAGGGCTATGGATCTAGGAAGATGCCTTGTATGCCTGTTATATGATTCTGAGAACTGCATGCTAGAATAGAACTAAGGATATAGGAAGGATGCCTTATATTCCTGTTGTAGGAGCTTATTGAGTTGTATGCTAGGGCTGTTAGTCAATAGTATGAAAGCCTAAATAGGTTATGCTTGATTTGGTTACTCAATGCACGAATGCTGCTTGCTTTGTGCTATAAGGGTTCTGGCTAGCTTTAACTAACTAGTAGGCGAATATGTAACAGTATTCGCAAGCTAGTTAGGGAAAGGTGATAGGGACTCCTAGTGCAGCTGATGGCAGAGAGTAGGTCGGAGGGTGTCTTAGGAAAGCCTAGGATGAGATTAGTTGGGAAGTTGTATTAGTAGAAAGGGACTTGGTGAAGTCAAGGCAGTTCTTGAGGAAAGTACGGATAGATGTGGAAGGTAGTATGGGCCCGTACTACTGGAAGCAGAGGATCCGTACTCGAATCAAGGAAGGCTGAGATAGAACCGGGAAACTTGGAGAGTGTGTGAGATCTCTCGAGAGTATGTATAACTCTGACATTATTGTGTTTGTTTTCAGTATGGCGATTACACGACATGGAGCGGGATCTGGGTCAGGATCAGGGTCAGGCTCGGGTGCATGATCCAAGCAGGTTGATGACGGGCTACGTGAGTTCATCGCGTCTAAGATCACGAGAGGTATCCTTGAGGCGACCCCGGTCATTTTCGGGTCGATCAAGGAGGGGATTATTAAGCTGATGGAGGATCGCCTCTAGATATTCAGGTGTGATTTGGCGTCTAGCCAGTCGAGTACGCGCACACTGTCCTTCAAGGACTTCCGGGGGAGTGGTGCGCCGGACTTTCACGGGGTGAAGGACCCCATTGCTCCCAGGAGATGGATCGCAGACATTGAGTCTGCACAGTTGATGAGCTTCTGCCCGGAGGGGTCGAAGGTCCGCTTTGCGGTAGGGTGTTTGAGGGACAGAGCTAGGGATTGGTGGGAGTCAGTTGGTGACTCGCTGGGAGCCCCAGCCATCGAGGCTATGACTTGGTCAGATTTTGTGACCAGGTTCAGGGCTGAGTTTGCGCCAGCTGTGGAGCTTCAGCAGCTGGCGAAGGAGTTTCTTGACATGAGACAGACGACCGAGACAGTAGCAGAGATCACTGCCAAGTTCAGGGAGAGGGCCTTGTTGGTACCTCAGTATGCGGGGGATGAGGAGATGCGGAAGACCCACTACCATGATATGTTGAGGGCTGATATCCGGGAGCATGTCAGCTATTCAGCTTGCCCGACCCTGGAGTCCATGATTGCCAGGGCGCGGGAGAGGGAGATTGATTTGGAGCACCTCAAGAAGAGGAAGGCAGAGACTGAGCAGGTTAAGGGGGTTTCAGGGAAGAAACCCAAGGGATCCGACATTAGGTCGAAGGGCCAGTCGGGACAGAGCCGCTGCAGGAAATGCGGCAGGCCGCATGAGGGAGCTTGTAGAGCGGGATGGGGCACTTTGGCAGGGATTGTACTACCCCTGCCCCCACAATTTAGACATCAGACCTAATTTGCTTCCATTGAAATCAGAGGGGCCATAAAAAGGCCAACTGCCCTAGGTTGTCGGCAGCATCAGCAGCAGCGCCGGTGGTGGCGCCGACTCCAGCGACTGCACGGGTTACGGATGGCTGGAAGGTCAAGACAGAGGCTCCAGTGGTGCGGAGCCGAGCATTTCAGTTGACAGCCGAGGAGGCACGCGCCGCACCCGATATGGTGACGGGTATGATTTCTTCTCTCTAAACTTTTATATTATGTCGTTGTGATTTTGATATGTTATGTTATGTGCTCTGTTTAGGATCGTTCCATGTGAATGGTATTCCAGTTCAGGTGTTGTTTGATTCGGGTGCTACCCTATCGTTTGTGTCTCTTGCACTTAGCAAGAGGTTTCCCAATTCTTCAGGCATGTTAGAGTTGTTGGATATAGTGTCTAAGTCCATAACTTTATTTGGTATGTACTTGACCCGACCCGGCATGGTCCATTTGGGTTGCATGACATTGCAATACTTGGATAGACTAAATGAGAGAATAAGGCACTTATGATTATTAATATATTATAAGTTCTAATATATTAATAATAGTATTATTTAATTAGTATTGGTCAAGTATTAATCTAGTATTAATTTGGTGATCAAAGTGAGACTAATTAAATATATAGGGTTGATTATGACAATCATCAATTCTTTTATGGTGGATTAAATGATCCATGGTTTATGGGTTATGAATGTAACCATTTGGAGCTCCATGGATAGTCCATGGGAGTTACAAACCCATGGGTCATGAGAAATGAAGAGTCATGGCAATTATGGGTCTTCATGAGTAAACCCTAATTGTGACAACACTATAAAAGGAACCCTATGGCTAGCAAAATGGTGAGCTAGTGGACATAGTGTTACTAGAGAGGGCATAACCGATTTTGAGTGCTAGAAGTATTCTCTCAAGTTATTCCAAGTCTTGTGGTGTTGTGTGAAGCATTTGAGGCACAACATTTGGGGTGCTAGGCTCACAAAGTCTTGAAGGAATCCAAGCAACAACAAGGTATGTATTTCTACTAGTTTTTATGTTTTATGTAATCCCCATGCCATGCTAGTTAGGAAATAACCTTGAAAAAGAAATTTGCATGTATATAGAGAAAACATAGATTCAAGGTTATTAGGGTTGCATGTACACTTAGGAAGTGTTAGAATGCTCAAAAACCCATCAGTGGTATCAGAGCCTAGGATTGTTTTCTGTATACTTGATGCAAAACTGCTTAAAAATCGAAAATTCTGCATTCTGACGACTGGACTCGCCGAGTCCATGGGGAGGACTCGCCGAGTCCATGAACAAATTCATCCTACTCGACGAGTAGGTTAATGCACTCGGCGAGTAGGAGCGTGCTGGGCAGTTTTTTCGAGTTTTGTTGCTGGAAATGGATTAAGATCATTATCCCAATCTGTTTTGGACTTGTAAAATCTGTTTTTCAAAATGATAATGATTATGTTAACCCATTTTACATGACTTTTATCAATTTTCAAGTATTGTATATGTTTATATGATTTCTTGAGATTGCTTGACATGAATTTGTGTTCTTATGAGTTTTTAGAAGATCATAGGAATTATGTGTAACCACCATGTATGTTTAATTCATGATCTTAATGGCTATGATGGTGTCCATAACTTGTCCTCAAGTTATGGATAACCAAAAGTCACTTCTTTTAATTGTGATTAAAGAACTAAAGAGGTTTCATAAAATGAAGAGTCTTCATTTTTATGAACCATTAAAACTCATAAGTTACAAATTGAAGAGACTTGGAATAGTTTCAATTCTTGCCCTCAAGTTTTGGAATTTGAAAAGTATTACACTCTAATAATTTAATTCCAAATTAAACCTTAGATTTTTAAAAAGTTTAAAAATCAACACTTATACTATTATTATAATTTTATTATATAGATATGTATAAGAATATGTCATTCTTACCGTTAGTAGGCCTCATTCACGAAGCCGGTCTATAAGGGGGGTATAAGGTTGTTGCCTATAAAATGGTGACTTAATGGGTGTCCACTCTCACCCACCGCTTCCTTGATCGGTGGAGGGTCGTTAGCCGAACGGGTAGGATACGACTTTGAATACTTGTTAAAAGTATAATGAATTATAAAGTAACTATACATTATAAATTCCCAATCTTAGTTACTTTAGGAAAATGTGAAATTGGTGCTAGCCCATAAAATTACACTTTGTACCTTACCAAGTCGTTAGTGGAGCGTGTGTGGTTAACCGGCACACTAACATGGACTAGTAAGAGTGGCAAAGGGTAACTTGACCTTATTATAGATCGGTGGAGCGTGTGTGGTTAACCGGCACATCGATTAGGTAATATTGTTGAGGGTACCAAGTCAATTTGTATGGTTATTCACACCTTGTTTGTGATCCTCGGCATCCCAGTCACAAACTTGAGAGGGCACAATCGAGATTCAAAAATGCCATTGAAAAGTTCAATGTATCTCAAAAGATCTAGGAGTTTCAAAACCAATAAAACCTAATAATAAAATATTTCGTTCTTATGGTGGAAATTGGTAAATCGTCATTTACCTATCTTCAAATATTTTATAGTATGGATTACGGCATCCCTCTTCCAACTATAAATAGTTTGTTGGGTCCTAGCCTTAATATTTCATTTGGGTGAATTATTAAGGATTCCTAATCTAATGAAACTTGTTTTTCTTTCCTTTCAGATGTCTTCCAACAATGCTTCTGGCTCAAACCCAACAGGCTCCTTTTCCCTTATGAACTTGTGTGGTAAGGTCATCTTTGATGGATCCAATTTCAATGAGTGGATCAGAAACATCAGAATGATTACCCGCTATGAGGACAAAGAATATGTCCTCGATAAGGAGCTTAAGGTTGTGAATGAAGCCACTGCTACTCCTGAAGAGTTTGCGGAGTTTGTTGCACATGAAAAGGATGCTACTAAAGTAGCATGCATCATGATGGCCACCATGACTCCTGAACTTCAAAAATCCTATGAAGATTTCTACCCCTATGAGATGCACCTGTATCTGATGGAAAGGTACCATCAGAGCGCGCGTCAAGAGAGGTATGAAATCATCTCCTCCATGATAACCGCAAGGATGAAGGATGGTGAACCCATCACCGGTCACTTGCAGAAGATGCAAAGGTTCGTTGACCGGTTGCTGAAGCTAAATGTTGACTTTCCTGAGGAAATGGCGATTGACATCATTCTCCATTCCTTACCTCCAAGTTATGATCAGTTTCGTATGACTTATCATATGAACAAGGAGGAAGTCACACTTAGCAAACTTCAAGGACTCTTAAGGACAACTGAAAATGGCTTTAAGGGTAAAGTGGTTGCTACTTCTACTCCTTCAACAGCCCCTGTTCTGGCTATTGGGCAGGGAAAAGGTAAGAAGAGGAAAAGCCCTTCGAAGGGTACCAAGGGTAAGACTCTTGATGGTTCCTCTTCAAGCGGGACAAAGAAAGGTCCCATTACTCCTTCTTCAAACCCAAAGGAAGCACAGTGCTTCTATTGCCAGGATAAGGGACACTTCAAGCGAAGCTGCCCCAAATATCTGCAAGATCTAAAGGATGGGAAGGTTAAACCCACCCATGCAGGTATTTACACAATATTGTCTAATAACTCATCTAATGCTAATTCTTGGGTGCTTGATACAGGGTGTGGTATTCACATTTGTACTGATTTGCAGGCACTAAGAAGAAGTGAGCAAGTGGAGCACGGGAAGATAAACTTAGTCATGGGCAACAGGAAAGCATCACCTGTTACCAAGATAGGAGTTTATTCTTTATTGCTTAATAATGGGTTAATGTTAGATTTGAATAAGTGTTGTTACTCGCCCGAAATGGCGAGAAATATTATTTCTTTTCATGGCTTGTACAAACAAGGTTTTTCATTTTCATTTGATAATAAAAATGGTGCTATTAATGTTTATTACAATGATGTACTTTACTTTAAAGCATTACCTTGTGATGGTGTATATGAAGCTGTGAATGTTGTAGACAATCTAGGAAATAATGTGTTGTATATTGATTCTTCAGATAGCTTGGATAAAGCATCCTTGTGGCATTGTCGTATTGAACATGTTAACAAGAAGCGCATAGGCCAACTCCAAAAGGCTGGAGTCTTGGAATCATTTGACCTCAAGTCAGATGATAGTTGCGAGTCTTGTTTACTTGGAAAAATGACAAAGTCTCCCTTCACAGGTACTTGTGATAGGGGTGAAGGTTTGTTGGACCTTGTACACACGGATGTGTGTGGGCCCTTCAGAGTTGCTACAAGGGATGCTAATCACTATTATGTGACTTTTACTGATGATTACAGTAGATATGGATGTATTTACTTAATCAAGCATAAGTCAGAAACCTTTGAAAAGTTCAAAGAGTTTAAGCAGGAAGTGGAGAATCAATTGGGCAGGAACATCAAGATGCTCCGATCCGATCGGGGAGGAGAGTATCTTAGCATTGAGTTCCTTGACTATCTTAAGGAATGTGGGATTGTCTCACAATTGACACCTCCCAGAACACCACAGTTGAATGGTGTAGCTGAGAGGCGCAATCGAACCTTGCTGGATATGGTTCGTTCCATGATGAGTCGAGCTTCGTTACCAATCTCTTTCTGGGGGTATGCCTTAGAGACTGCCGCCCATATCCTTAATCTAGTCCCTACTAAAAAGGTTGCCAAAACACCTCACGAGATGTGGACTGGGAAAGTTCCCAATTTGGACCACATCAAGATTTGGGGTTGTGAAGCTTTCGTGAGGCGTGAGACTCATGATAAGCTTGAACCTCGAAGTGAGAGGTGTATTTTCATCGGCTACCCACAAAGATCCTTTGGTTACCTCTTCTACAGACCCAGTGATAATGTGGTCTTTGTAGCAAGAAGAGGAGTCTTTCGTGAGAGAGAATTCATAAGCCAAGGGGACAGTGGGAGGCAAATTGACCTTGAAGAGCTTCAAGAGTCAAGTGGTGAAGGAACCTCATATGCTATCGACCAACCTGAGGAGGAAACTTCTGTTGATCTGATATATGAGTCTGTACCTCAAAGACGTTCCACTAGGGTGAGGAACACACCTGATTTTTATTATGGTTATCACATCACCACTGAAGGTGATACATTTATTAGTGATAGTACACTAATAGATTTGGATGAACCTAATAATTACAGGGAAGCCATGGCAGGCCCTGAGTCTGCTAAATGGAAGGAGGCTATGGACAGCGAGATTCAGTCCATGTATGACAATCAAGTTTGGAACTTGGTTGACAATGTACCAGGTCGTAAGACAGTTGGGTGCAAATGGATCTTCAAGAAGAAGACCGACATGGATGGGAAGGTACATACTTACAAAGTGCGACTGGTTGCGAAGGGCTTTACTCAAACTCCGGGAGTTGACTATGATGAGACCTTCTCACCAGTAGCTAAGATTAAGTCTATTAGAGTATTGTTAGCCATAGCTGCATTTCATGATTATGAAATATGGCAAATGGATGTCAAAACCGCTTTCCTTAATGGAAAGTTGGCTGAGGATGTTTACATGGCTCAACCAGAGGGTTTTGTCGATACAAGATACCCTAATAGAGTGTGTAAGCTTGATAAATCCATTTATGGATTGAAACAAGCATCTCGCAGATGAAATCTTTGCTTTGATGAGAAAGTCAAAGAGTTTGGCTTTTCTATGAGTGAGGATGAGTCTTGTGTGTATGTCAGGGCTAGTGGGAGCATAGTTAGCTTCTTGGTGTTGTATGTGGATGACATACTTCTCATAGGAAACGACGTCCAAACCTTGCAGGAGGTTAAGTCCTGGCTTGGGAAGTGTTTCGCTATGAAGGACCTTGGGGAAGCTGCCTATATCCTAGGGATAAGGATATTGAGAGATAGGAGTAAGAGACTAATTGGACTTAGTCAAAGTACTTACTTGGATAAGGTACTGAAGAGGTTCAGTATGCAAGATTCCAAGAAAGGAGAATTACCAATCTAAAGTAATGCCAAGCTGAGTAAGACTCAGAGTCCGAGTACAGAGGCTGAGATAGCTGAGATGAGTCAAATACCATATGCTTCCGCTGTGGGCTCGATCATGTATGTTATGACTTGTACTCACCCTGATGTGGCCTTTGCTTTGAGCATGGTCAGTAGATATCAAGGGAACCCTGGCAAGGCACACTGGACAGCGGTAAAGAACATTCTCAAGTATCTGCGGAGGACCAAGGATTGGGTCCTTACCCTCGGAGGCAGTGATGACTTGAGAGTGGAAGGATATAGCGATGCTAGCTTTCAGACTGATAGGGATAATTTCCGCTCTCAGTCAGGCTGGGTCTTTATCCTAAATGGAGGGGCAATTACTTGGAAAAGTTCCAAGCAGGAGACAGTAGCTGATTCTACTTGTGAATCAGAGTACATAGCAGCAAGTGAAGCAGCTAAGGAGGCGATATGGCTAAAGAACTTCATCGGAGACCTTGGAGTTGTACCAGCTATAAAGGAGCCAATGGAAATTTTCTGTGATAATGAAAGTGCGGTTGCTTTGGCTAACGAACCGAGAGATCACGGGAGATCTAGACACATTGACAGAAAATACCATTTCATCAGACATCGAATAGAAGAAGGACTCCTCGTGGCTAAGAGGGTATCATCAGATGAGAACCCGGCAGATCCCCTCACGAAGGGACTGAGCAGGGTTAAGCATTTACAGCATGCGAGGCGCATTGGGCTGAAGGATGATATTAGTTTCAATAATAAGATTCCTGAAACTTGTAAAATGTAATTGACATTTGATGATAAATAAAAGTTGTTATTTATTTATGAGTAAGGTGTTACTATCTTGTGTTGATTGTTTATTATGTTTCAATTTTGCATGTTTTTACTTCCAGAATAATTATGTTATTATTCAAACCATCCACAGTCAGTCAAACTTTGGAAGTAAGTATTGATTTAAGACTGTCATGAATTTGGCTTGTATGATTTGTCTAAAAGTGCTTTGGACAATGCAATGGTTGCTACAACATTCATGAGTACTCATAAGGGCTGAGTATTGGATCCAACCCACGCTCACTTGCATCACTTCATGGAATTTATCTCGAGTGATCGTGAGACGGTAATATCATATAAATCTTCAAACCTAGAGATATGAGTTGTTGACTATGAGTTGGTTATTCATTGATTGCACGAAAACGCATTGGTAACCCGATGTCATAAAACGTGCCTTTGTGAATAATTCAACAAGTAGTTAGTACAAGCATATCAGTCGAAGTTTATCTGTTCCTTCTAGAAATAGAAGCGATATCTGGGCCCCTCGATGATTTGGTTTTGACTTATGTACCGGGCCCGGTCAGAACCTAATTGATGTGTTCAATTTAGTTCTATATCGAAACAAATCAGAGATCGAGAAACAAATGCTGGACAATAAGTAAGACCATGTTCCATGTGTTTGTCCGGCTGATATCATGAGAACAGAGGATTATATGATCACTTATCTTAAATGGCGTATCATCATCATCTCAGTTCCGAGAGACTTTGAAAGAGCTACGATTGCTAGTCGGATTTTGAAGTCATATTTGCAAATATAGTTATTAGACTTATCCAAGTAGGAGACTGTTGGATATAGTGTCTAAGTCCATAACTTTATTTGGTATGTACTTGACCCGACCCGGCATGGTCCATTTGGGTTGCATGGCATTGCAATACTTGGATAGACTAAATGAGAGAATAAGGCACTTATGATTATTAATATATTATAAGTTCTAATATATTAATAATAGTATTATTTAATTAGTATTGGTAAAGTATTAATCTAGTATTAATTTGGTGATCAAAGTGAGACTAATTAAATATATAGGGTTGATTATGACAATCATCAATTCTTTTATGGTGGATTAAATGATCCATGGTTTATGGGTTATGGATGTAACCATTTGGAGCTCCATGGATAGTCCATGGGAGTTACAAACCCATGGGTCATGAGAAATGAAGAGTCATGGCAATTATGGGTCTTCATGAGTAAACCCTAATTGTGACAACGCTATAAAAGGAACCATATGGCTAGCAAAATGGTGAGCTAGTGGACATAGTGTTACTAGAGAGGGCATAACCGATTTTGAGTGCTAGAAGTATTCTCTCAAGTTATTCCAAGTCTTGTGGTGTTGTGTGAAGCATTTGAGGCACAACATTTGGGGTGCTAGGCTCACAAAGTCTTGAAGGAATCCAAGCAACAACAAGGTATGTATTTCTACTAGTTTTTATGTTTTATGTAATCCCCATGCCATGCTAGTTAGGAAATAACCTTGAAAAAGAAATTTGCATGTATATAGAGAAAACATAGATTCAAGGTTATTAGGGTTGCATGTACACTTAGGAAGTGTTAGAATGCTCAAAAACCCATCAAGAGTGCCCCCTAGCGGTTGAGATTGCGGACGAACGATCAGTGCAGGCGTCAGAGGTTTTTAGAGATTGTGTTCTGAGGTTGTACGAAGAGCGCTAATTGGTAGATTTGGTTCCCATACCATTGCGGGGGAACAAGGTTATCATAGGGATGGATTGGTTGAGCCCCAATGGGGCGGTGATCTTGGTGGATTTGGTTGTACGAAGAGCGCTAATTGGTAGATTTGGTTCCCATATCTACCTTCAAATATTTTGTAGCTTGGATTACGACATCCCTCTTCCAAGTTATAAAATAGTTTGTTGGGTCCTAGCCTTAATATTTCGTACTGGTGTTATGTTAAGGACTTAAATCAACTAAAACTTGAATTTCTCCCTCATAGATGTCTAAGTTTAGACAACTATGGTCTTCCTCATCCTTTTTGGATAGAGCTTCACTTCCTTCTCCTCCTCCAATAATTCTCCCTGACCCACAAGTTCAAAGTCACTCAATCCCAATTTGGCAAGCAAAGTCTATATGTGCTTACATCTTGGAGATTAAGTCACATATTGGCAAGCCGGGAGAGTTGGGTGTCAAAGTCTATAGGAAGTTGACTGTTGACTGGGTTCTTCAATTACTTCCCAAGTCATATAGTGAGTTCTTTAAGGACTGTTATGTGACAGACCATGACATGACCCTTAATGATCTTACATATTTGCTCGATGCTACTGAATAAACAATGATTTGGAGCAATGGTAAAGCAAATTTGATTGGAAGATCTACTTCCAATGCTTCCATGGACATTGGTAATGGTAACATTGAAAGTCCAGAAAAGCTTTCTCTTCCCAATGGAAAGGGATCGGCCATGGTCAAGTCATTTGACCTAATGGTAAAGAGAAAAGCTAATTCTGAGATAGTCTTGTGCACCATTTCCAAAGAGTCCATATGTTTCTATTGCCAAGAGAAGGGACATGGGTTGCGAAGCTGCCCATTTTACCTGAAAGATCATAAGGATGGTAAAGTCAAAAAGGGGTTTGACTCTACTTCAGGTAAAGTCCACTATCTAACTCTATTAAGTTCTTATTTGGAGATTCTTAATACATGATGTAATGTAATTACGTTTTGATGTTTTGTAGAATCAAAGAAAAGTAAGGAAGCTTAAAGAAAGAGTAAGTTGATTCTGATCGCGAATAGGTGGATTTCGATCGCATGGTTCGATGATCAGAATTTTGAGCTGCTGCTTAAGAGTTATGATATATTGCTTAGGAATAGATAACAACATGTTTTCATATGTATTTGCATTGTAAGGATAAGTTTTCCGCAAGCTTTAAAATAAAAGAAAAGTTTTGATTTTATTTATTTTAAGTATCCTTACGATTGCATTTGTGAAAAAATTGTTGTTTATATGATTTCATTGATAGCAATATTGGAAAATGGATTTGATTCTTTCGTTTGTGGTAGTGTCACAATTTTCCAAATAAGGAAAGATTCTCATCACCCAAGTTTCAGTTGGATAGAAACTTGGATTCATGCAACTTGTATTGTATGATGAATAAGAATTTTTTCATCTTTGGGAAATTAAGACTAACTCCTTGCTCACATGCAAGTGTGAGTCAAGTGAGGGACTAAAGAATTGGGTACACTTGGTTGTGCGCTGGTCAGGTCCACCACAAAGATCGATAAGATTATTTGTTATGATTTACTAAAGTTTAGTAAATACGGTTATACTTACGAGTTTAAGTGTAATTCTGAAACATTGGAAAAGTTTCAATATATGGCAGAACGGATAAGAAGAATCAAATAAGGCAGAAAGATAAAAGTTTCTCCAATCTGAAGAGATGGGAGAGTACTTGAGTATCTTGTTTTATGATTATCTTAGTGATTATAAAACCATATCACAATTGATCCTCTAAAGACACCTTAGTGCATTTGTATGGCTAAGGAGAAGAATCATGAACTATTGAAATGGTTAAATCAAAAGATAAATCATACTTCGTTCCAAAAAATCAAGTCTGAGAGTCATACTCTAAGATTGTAACTTGAGTGACATAATTCTAAGAAAGGTTTATAACACTTATCAAATGTAGAGTAACATGTTTCTTACTCTTGTACATCTGAAATTGGTAAGTTGTGATGTTTTGGATAAAACATAGACCAACTAAGACCAATTGTGAGAAATGTTTATCTTGATAAGAATCCACACTAACTCTTGAATATTTGTTTTGTCAAGGAATGGTTCTTGACAAGAGAATATTATATGTCAAGAGGTCAGTGGGAGTCTTAAAAGATCTTGAGATAGTTTCAAGAACTAATCAAGAGTATTGTTAATCACTAGCCCACGACTTGAGGTTTGTAACCTATCGTGATGACATATTCTTATTTCTGTGTCTATTCCAGTTAAAAGTTGACTATGCTTGTGAGTTCTATGAGTTCTCAATTGTTTTCATAACAACCTAGAAGCAATGGTAGTCCTTGCGCTACTAAGTGGCAAGAAAATAAGATCGGGTAAGTTCAATCCATATGAATTTGGATTTGTCACTAACCTTGTCTTATGATTATGGTTTTGACAAATTCGCATGGATAGGAACACTTACACCATAAAAAAAATCTAAGTGTCATAAGGTTTCTCTCCGATTCATGAAAATGATGGTGAGGAAACTCTTTCACTAAGTAGATTTTAAGTAGATAGCAATTGTGATATTTTGATTCTCAAAGTCATTAGCGGAGCGCGTGTGGTTAACCGGCACACTAGCATGGACTTGTGAGAATGGCAGAAGGTCTAAACATTATGATTACGGCACCCCTCTTCATAATTGTTTAGACACACATGTGAGCTGTCTAAGAAAAGGTGTATGATTTTGATAAAGTCTTATCAAAGCATCTCGTATCAGAAAACTGAACTTTGGTAAGAAAGTCAATAAAGTATTGATTTCTAGAAGTTCATCTGATTTCTGGGTACATGTCAAAGCTAGTGGTAGCATAAAGTGTTATGCTGGTTAAATTATAATTATCATGTTAGTGGGAGCATGATTATTATGTTACGTGTTGCAAGTTAGCAATGTTAATTATAGAAAACAAAAAGTTTCAATTCGCCTTGAAAATTTGTTTTGCTATAATTAATGGAGAAGATTTTATACTTCATTCCAATTCTACAAGCTTACATTGAGATTTTAATTAACTTTAGTCAAGGATAGATATGAATGTTATGTTGGAATGGTTCAACATAAGGAAATTCTATATATGTGGCGTTCTCATAAGGAAATTATGATTACGACATCCCTCTTCATAGTTCGAATTGTGAGAACATGGCAAATAAAATTTTTATAGCATGAATCGTGTCCCATATGCTTTGGGTATAGGATCGATTACATCCATTCTAAATTTTCCAAATGCTTAGGGCATTAAGAGGGAAAAAGGAATAGAACCGGATAAGACTAAAATGATTAAGCAATTGTCGAGGATCATCTGAGGTTTACCAAAGATTGGTTGCTCATGGACAATTGGAAGTATAGTGTAAACTTTGGAAAGGACCATATTAACATATTCTGAAAAGAGGCAACTATTGTTCAGAAGTGATAGTCAAAATGGTAATATGGAATTGTTTCCATAGGTGGAAGTTATTCTCTGAATCTGTGTAAGATTAGAAAACTTAATGCAAAGAAGGATGTTAAAAGGAATGTACTTTGAATACGAGACTTCGTTTCCATGGAATTGATCTCTATTGGAATACTTTGTAATGTCTGTTGCCAAGTCTTTGTGACTTTTGTGCATAGTCATTACAAGAGAATCATTGCATATAAGTTTAGAATCTAACAGATTACAGTATATGCAAGAGTTTGGTATTCTTACATTTACAAAAAGGGATTGGGATTGTGAAATGAGCATCATTGGAGTCGTGTTCAATTGATCTATTTCACAAAAGAAAGGACCATAGGTAAACATAGTGTGCATGCTGGGAGCATGGCATGACTATTGTTTTAATTCAAGTATTAAGTTGATAATTCGAAACATTACATGAATAATGAGTAATCAATATGGTGCTTAGATAAAAGGTGTTTTTTATTTACTCTCAAAGTGTTGGGGCCATTTAGGATTAGTATTATTCTTGTGTTTCACTTTGCATGTTTTGACTTCCCGAATAACTAAGTTATTCAAACCGTCCACAGTCAATCATACTTTGGAAGTAGGTATTGAGGCAAGACTGTCATGAATGGGTCTGTAGTCTGTCTAGGTGGCTAGACTTAACTGCAGTATTCATGAGTGCTCATGGAATAAGATTCGAGTATTGGATTAAACCCACGCTCATTTGAATCACTTCATGGATTTTATCACGAGTGAATCATGAGACGATAATATCTTATATTCTTCAAACCTAGAGATATGAGTTGTTGACTATGAGTTGGTTATACATTGATTGTACGAAAACGCATCAGTAACTTGATGTTATAAAACATGCCTTTGTGTATGATTCAACAAGTAGTTAGTACAAGCATATGAGTCGAAGTTTATCCATTCCTTTTACCTCATAAGGATAAAAGCGATATTTGTGGGCCCCTTGATGATTTAGTGATGACACCCCTAAGTGCTTGGCCAAGCCTGGACTAATTTGATTTGTTCAATTAGTAAGTTGTCATAAATCGAAAATCGGGAAACAACAAATGGTCAGAGAGAATGATTATAATCCATGTCTCAGTCCATATGATATCTAGAATGGAGGAATATATGATCACTTATCTAATGGATGCGTCATTGATTTGTTCAGAGTTCGACATCGACTTTAAGAGCTACGATTGCTAGTCGGTTTATGAAGTTGTACTTGCAATAATAGTTTTAGACTTATCCAAATGGGAGATTGTTGGATTAGATGTCTAAGCCCATAACTAATATTGGTATGTACTTGACCCGAGAGTAGCCTAGTCCATTTGGGTTGCATATCATCAGGACAATTTGTTAGGATGGACTCTTGAGAGAAGGTTATATATGATTTATTAATATATTATAAGTACTAATATATTAATATGAAATCATATGGTTTTAATTAGTATTGATCAAGAATTAATTTAGAATTGATTTAGTGATCAAAAGGAGACTATTTAAATCTATGGAGACTAATTATGTTAATTAGTTATATTTATGTGTGTTGGGCTTATGATCTATGTTGGACCAAGTTTATGTATGGATACATAAAGAGTTGGTCCACATGAACCATGGATCATAAGACCCATGGGTATGGATTTGGGTTATATCCATGACCCTAGAAATCCCACATATAAATACATAGTTCATTGCCCAAAATTGACACAAGTGTATTCTTAGAGTTCATGGTGGTTTTGGGTGCATGGAGATTCTCTCTCAAGTTCCTCCTTTGTCCATGATGTGTTGTGATTCCACTTGAGGCTTCCACACTATTGGGGCTAAGCTCTTAAGGCTAGATACATCAAGACTTCAATCTCCACCATAAGGTATGTTATCTTAACTAGATTCTTGTGTGGTATATGATAATTGTATGCTAGTTATAGGTTTAATACCTTGGAAACACCATTGCATGTATAATTAGTGAAAGCATAGATCCAAGGTATTTAGGGTTGCATGAACACCTTAGGAGTGTTAGAATGCTCAAAACCCAACATTTTAGACTTCGGAGGTAGTTGGGATACTTACCTTCCTTTGGCTGAGTTCTTCTATAATAACAGCTATCATGCGAGTATTGACTGTCCTCCTTTCGAGATATTGTATGGGAGGAAGTGAAGGACCCCGATATACTGGGGTGAGGTTGGTCAAAGGGTCATGTGGAGTACCAAAGTGGTACTCAAGACTACAGAGAGGATCCAGCAGGTTCGGAGCAGGCTTCAGACTGCTCAGAGTCGACAGAAAAGTTATGCCGACAAGCATCGATTGGACCTGGAGTTCCAGGTCGGGGATATGTTACTCCTGAAAGTGTCGCCTTGGAAGGGCGTCATTCGATTCAGGAAGCGGGGAAAGCTGGGCCCCAGGTATATTGGACCTTTCAGGGTTGTAGCCCGGGTGGGTAAGGTGGCATATCGGCTGGACCTACCGGCCGAACTCATTCAGATTCACAGTATGTTTCACGTCTCCCAGTTACGGAAGTGTCTGGTGGACGATTCAGCAGTGGTGCCTTTGGAGGATATTCAGGTGGATGACAGCCTGAACTACATCGAGTAGCCAGTAGCTATCCTCGACAGGAAGTCAAAGGATCTGAGGAACAAGAGGGTGGAACTAGTGAAGCTGGAATGGCAGCACCGCAAGGGCTCGGAATGGACCTGGGAGCCGGAGGACGAGATGAGGGAGCACTACCCTGAGCTGTTTTCGGATTTAGCAGCAGACTTCGAGGACGAAGTCTAGAATAAGTGGGGGAGATTTGTAACACTCGGTTCCTGGTACATATTTAATTCCAAGTATTATTGTATTTTACTCTGGGACTCGGCGAGTTGAAGGCCTAACTCGTCGAGTAAACTCGGCTTTGCGCGCGGATTTTAAATGACCTACTCGACGAGTCGGGAGACCGACTCGGCGAGTAGGAGTTGTCTGAGTGAAACCCAAAATTTGAGGGTTTGCACCCTATTTAAACAACGTATCTCCTCCCATATCAGCCTTCATCGTCCCTCACACTTCCAAAAGACCTTAAACTGAAACCCTAGCCTTGTTTGAGTGCTCTTAAGCCATTTTTGAGCATTCTTTGGTGATTGTGAAGCTTGAGAAGAAGAAAGGAGCTTGGGAGTTCCAGTTGAAGCTAGAAGATCCAGAGATTGTGTTTCATCTCCAGCTCATTTAAGGTAAAAAGCTTCAATCTTGACTTTCCATATGTTTAATCATCTTTAGGGCTTGGGTTTTTGTATCTTTAGGGCATTTCTAAGCCATTTTCGGGTTGTGGGGTGTAATGTGAAGTTATGGCTTCAGATCTTGGACTTTGGAAGGGTCTCATGGCACAAAGGTGCCAACTCTATCGCCATGAGAGCCCCATGCATCTTGTAGGTGTCATTTTTGGTCCTTTTGAGCTTAAAGACCCATGCATGGATGTAAAGTTCGTGACTTTACGTGTTATATCAACCCTAAGAGGTCAGATCTACCCTTTGGATGAGATGAGCTCAACAGAAATCAAGTTTATGGACATGGACTTAGTGGACTCGATGAGTTGTTCTTGGGACTCGGCGAGTCGGGAAATAGTTCCCCGACCTTTGCTGTTTTGAGGAGTCTGGTTGAGTCTTGAAGAGGACTCAACAAAGATGGACGTGATTATAGATATGGAAATCATGGGACTCGACGAGTGTATGAACAAACTCGGCGAGTCCAAGGCAAACTCCCAACCCATGAAGATAGACTCGACGAGTTGTTCATACAACTCGCAGAGTCATAGACTGAACACATTCTTATGAGGGAGATGAACTCGACGAGTTCAAGGGGAACTCGGCGAGTCGAGTGAAGATGGTCCCGATATTATGGTTGAAGAAGGACCCGTAGAGTTGTTTCTAGACTCGACGAGTAGAGTCAGGAGTTTGATCATTTTGGAGGAATAAGGACTCGACGAGTTGGTAGACCAACTCGGCGAGTCAAGTCAACTGGAGGTTGACTATGACCAAAGTTGATTTTGACCAGGATTTGGGTTGACGCTTATGGGGGTTGTGAGTACGGATTGATAACTTAGTAGAGTTGTCGTGTAGGGATTGAGGAGTCGAGGAAATTCGATTTTCACGCCGGGGACAGTTCAGACACTACGAGACATTGAGGTGAGTTACCTTCCAGTATAAGTGGGTCTAAGGCACCAAGGCCGACCCACTGGTAGTTGATTACAGTTGAGATGATTGTCTTTGTGATAATTGTCTGGTTTGCTATTACTTGATATGTTCTATGTGCCAGTATGATATGTTCTATGTGATAGTGGTAGTACGAGGGGAATAGTCCCCCGATCGGTTGTTAGGACCGAAGAGTAGGTCGGACACCCCAGATATGTCTGACAACATGTTTATGATAGTTTATTATGTGATAGTAGTAGGGGGTGAAATAGTCCCCGTGACCGGGTGAAATAGATCGGAGGGTAGGCAGGCACCCCAGAATGGCCTGACACGGGTAGTCAGCACCCCAGAATGGCTTGACATGGGTAGTCAGCACCCCAGAATGGCTTGACGTGGGTAGGTCGGGCACCCCATAATTGCCCAGCAGCATGTATGATTGTATAATATGTGGTATGATGGGGGAAGTCACTAAGATTTGTGCTTACAGTTTTAGTTTTGGTTTCAGGTACCTCTTCATCCAAGGGGAAGGAGTCGGCGGCGTAGCAGCGCATCACACACACACATGGTTTCCGCAATGAGTTTTCTGGGATTGTACTATGATTTATATTACTGTTCTATGTTTTGATTTTGAGACATGTTCATGATGGTTTATGGATTGATATGATATTGACAATGTTTTCAGTAAATAATTTTATGAATGACTTAATTACAAACAAAATTTTTGGACTCGAAATTTGGGATGTTACATCTAATGTGAAGGTCCATGGAATGCTTAAGGCCTAAGCAAGGAAAATAGGGTTTCCATCTGGAAACCCTAGGAGCCTCATCTATTTAAAGGACCCTAGCATGTGATTCTCGGCCCCCATGCCTTCTTGGAAGCCCTAACCGATTTTCACAAGTGTTATACCTCCTCTCTTCTTCATCATTTGCTATTGGTGTTTGTGACTCCATTAGAGGTGCAACACTTGAGGCACTAAGCTTTCAGAAGTCAAGATCAACCAATGAATTATTGTTATTACTAGATATCAAGTAAGGTAATCTTCTAACCCTAGTTTTCATATGAATTTCGATTTTATATGCTAGTATTAGGGTTTTTGCTTTGGAATTTCTATTTGCATGTATAACTAGAGAAAAATTTAGATCCAAAGCAATTAAGGTTGCATGATCACATAGGAATGTAGATATGCTCGAAACCCATCAGTGGTATCAGAGCTTAGGATGTTTTTCTGTTATATTTGATGAAATAGTGATCCATAGCCGAAACAAAGTAGAATTCGCATCTGCTTGGAAAACTCGATGAGTTCTATGATGAATTCGACGAGTCCATGCCCTGACTCGACGATTTGACTCGTCTGTTAGCTGATTTTTTGAATTTCAGAACTTGTTTAGATTAGGATACTTACCATAATTCGTTTTTATCACCTTAAATTGAATTTTCTGAATGGTAATCTGATTTCCTTATCAATAAGATGGATTTGGTCAAATTTTAAGATAATGACAAAATTATTTGATTAATTTAATCATTTGAAATTTGATCTAGTAATTTTGAAAAGTTTCAAATTGCACCCTTTAAGTTTTGGAATTTAAAATTTAATTAAAAGTTTATTTTTGAAATAGTAAATTCTAAAACCCTAGTATTTTAAAAGTTTAAAATACACCCTTATACTATTATAATATTAAAATTTTAATTTAGATATATGTATAAGATGAGTCAGTCTTACCGTTAGTCGGACTCATTCACGAAGCCGATCTATAAGGGGGTATAAGGAAACAACCTATAAAATGGCGGTTGAATGGGTGTCCACTCTCACCCACCGCTTCCTTGATTGATGGAGGGTCGTTTGCCGAACGGGGAGGATAGGACATTAATTCTCTCATTAATAAGTATAATGATAAATATAAAGTAACTAAATGTTTTATAATTTCCCAATCTTAGTTACTTTAGGAAAATGTAAATTTGATGCTTATCCATGAAATTGCACATTGCACTTTGTCAAGTCGTTAGTGGAGCGTGTGTGGTTAACCGACACACTAATCTGGACTAACAAAGAGTGGCAATGGGTAACTGGTAAATTATCATATATCAATGGAGCATGTGTGGTTAACCAGCACATTGATTAGGTGGTAAATGACATCGAGAGTCCCAAGCTAATTTGCATGGTTATTCACACCTTGTTTGTGATCCTCGATATCTTAGTCACAAATTTGAAGGGCATAATCGAGATTAAACATGCCATTAAAAAGTTCAATGAATCTCAAAAGATCTAGGAACTTCATTTAATAAAACCTAATTTATTTAAATTTCATTTTTCGTGGTGGAATCTGTAAATCGTCATTTACCTACCTTCATAATAATTTACAATTAGATTACGACATCCCTTTTCTGAATTGTGAATTATTGTGTTGGGTCCTAGCCTTAATATTTCATTTGGGTGTTATATTAAGGATGTCCTATCTAATCAAAAACTTGTCTTTCTTCCTTTTTCAGATATCTGGCCCAAACAACGCTCCTGGCTCCAACTCCTCCAACAACTCCTCGAACCCACTCTCGCTCCTGAACATTTATGGGTGGGTCACATTTGATGGATCCAATTTCAATGAGTGGACCAGAAACATTAGAATGGCCCTATGTTACGAGAATAAGGAACATATTCTCGACAAGGAACTCGCCGAGATAAATGAAGAAACTGCTACTCCTGAAGAAATGGCTGAGTATAGGGCCAAATGCAAGGAAGTGACCAAAGTGTCGTGCATTATGGTGGCCACTATGACTCTTGAGCTGCAACAGTTCTATGGGGACTATTGGCCTTACGAGATGTGCCAAGACTTGATGGAAAAGTACCATCAAAGAGCACGTCAAAAGAGGTATGAGATAGTCACCTCATTTATAACAACCAAGATGAAGGATGAAGAGTCCATCACAACCCACCTGCAAAGAATGCAGAGCAGCAGAGGTATGTGGATCGTTTGCTCAAGTTGAATGTCAACTTTGAGCTGGCTATAA
Organism: Lactuca virosa; assembly: GCF_052849685.1. Lineage (NCBI taxonomy): Eukaryota > Viridiplantae > Streptophyta > Magnoliopsida > Asterales > Asteraceae > Lactuca > Lactuca virosa. The sequence continues at coordinate 423,228,286 of NC_136428.1, read as the reverse complement.
ACATAGTCTTGCACTCTTTACCTCCCTGCTATGATCAGTTCAAGATGACTTATCATCTGAGCAAGGAGGAAGTCACCTTGAGCAAACTTCAAGGTTTGTTAAGAACCGCTGAAAGTGGATTAAAAGGAAAAGTTGTTGAATCTAATCCTGCTACTGCCCCAATCCTTGCTATTGGACATGGAAAGGGGAAAAAGAGGAAAGTTCCCTCAAATAACTGGAAGGGAAAGTCTCATGATGGATCTTCTTCAAGTGGATCCAAAGGAAAAACCCAGTTCTTCCCCTCCCCCCTCTGATCCAAAAGAAGCAACATGCTTCTGCTGCCATGATAAGGGGCATTGGAAGAGAAGCTGCCCGAAGTATTTGTAGGACATCAAGGATGGGAAGATAAAGCCCACCTTTGCAAGTATTTATACTATTCTGTCTAATAACTCATCACGCTAGTTCTTGGGTCCTTGATACATGATGAGGTTTTCACATTTGTTCTGACTTGCAGGGACTAAGAAGAAGTAGGGATGTGGAGCATAGGAAGATGAACCTGATAATGGGAAATAGGAAATCATCGCCTATTACCAAGATCGGACTTTACTCTTTAGTGCTTAGTAGTGGGTTAGGCTTAGATTTGAATGATTGTTTCTACTCATTAGAAATGACGAGGAATATTATTTCTTTTCATGGTTTGTACAAACAATGCTTTAGATATTCGTTTAATAATGAAAGTGGTTCAATAAATGCTTTTTAATAATGGTACTTTTTATTTTGAAGCGTTGCCTTGTAATGGTGTATATGAAACTGTGATGGTTGTAGATAACTTAGGAGATAATGTGTTGCATATTGGTTCGTCTAATGATTTAGACAAGGCATGCTTGTGGCATTGTCGTCTTGGACATGTCAACAAGAAGCGCATTGCCCAACTCCAAAAGGATGGAGTGTTGGAGTCATTTGACCTAAAGTCAGATGATACGTGCGAGTCTTGTTTACTTGGGAAGATGACTAAATCACCTTTCACTGGCACTTGTGAAAGAGGTGAAGGATTGTTGGATCTCATACACACAGATGTGTGTGGGCCCTTCAAATCCACCATAAGGGATGCAAACCACTTCTATGTGACTTTTACTGATGATTATAGCAGATATGGATATATCTATTTAATCAAGCATAAGTCAGAAACCTTTGAAAAGTTCAAAGAGTTTAAGCAAGAAGTGGAGAATTAATTAGGCAGGAAGATAAAAATGCTCAGATCTGATAGAGGTGGTGAGTATCTTAGTATCGAGTTGCACGACTATCTAAAGGAATGTGGAATTGTTTCACAATTGACACCTCCTAGGACACCACAACTTAATGGTGTGACTGAGAGGCACAATCGAACCTTGTTGGACATGTTTCGTTCCATGATGAGTCGAGCTTCGCTTCTAATCTCATTCTGGGGGTATGCCTTAGAGACTGCTGCCCATATCCTTAATCTTGTCCCAATTAAGAAGGTTGCCAAAACACCTCATGAGACGTGGACAGGAAATGTTCCATCGTTGGCACATATCAAGGTTTGGGGTTGTGAAGCTTTCGTAAGACGAGAGACTCACGACAAGCTTGAACCTCGAGCTGAGCGATGTATTTTCATCGGCTACCCATAAAAATCCTTTGGATATTTATTCTACACACCTAGTGATAACGTGGTCTTCGTAGAAAGGAGAGGAGTTTTCCGTGAAAGGGAACTCATATGCCAAGAGGACAGTGGGAGGAAAATTGATCTTGAAGAGATTCAAGAATCAAGCAGTAAAGGAACCTCTAACACTAGCGCTCAACCTGAGGAAGAGATTCTGGTTGAACCAGTTGACAAGTTGTTACCTCTTAGATGTTCCAGTAGAGTTAGTGTTCCACCTACATTATATGGTTTCCATATAACTGCAGAAGGTGATACGTTTATCAGTGATAATACATTGATACATTTGGATCACCCTAATAACTACAAGGAATCCATGGCGGACCCTGAGTTTTCCAAATGGAAAGAGGCAATGGACAGCGAGATCCAGTCCATGTATGACAATCAAGTTTGGAACTTGGTTGACCATGTACAAGGTCGAAAGACAGTTGGGGGCAAATGGATCTTCAAGAAGAAGACCAACATGGATGGTAAGGTGCACACGTTCAAGGAACGGCTGGTTGCGAAGGGCTTTACTCAAACCCTGGGGGTTGACTATGATGAGACCTTCTCACCAGTGGCCAAGATCAAGTCTATTAGGGTTATGTTAGCCATCGCTGCGTTTCATGATTATGAAACTGGGCAGATTGATGTCAAAACCGCTTTCCTTAATGAGAAGCTGGCTAAAGATGTTTAGATGTGTTAGCCAGAAGGTTTTGTGGATGCTAAATACCCCGATAGAGTATGCAAGCTTGAGAAATCCATCTATGGATTGAAGCAAGTGTCTTGCAGATGGAATCTTTGCTTCGATGAGAAAGTCAAAGAGTTTGGTTTCTCTAGGAGTGAGGATGAGTCCTATGTATATGTCAAAGCTAGTGGGAGTATAGTTAGCTTTCTAGTATTGTATGTCGATGACATACTTCTCATAGGAAACGACGTTCCAACCTTGCAGGAGGTTAAGTCCTGGCTTGGGAAGTGTTTCGCTATGAAGGATCTAGGGAAAGCTGCTTATATTCTAGGGATAAGGATTTTGAGGAATAGGAGTAGAAGACTAATAGGAATTAGTCAAAGTTCTTACTTGGACAAGGTGCTAAAAAGTTTTAGCATGGAGAATTCCAAGAAAGGGGAGCTACCTATCTAGAGCAATACCAAACTGAGTAAGACTCAGAGTCCGAGTATCGATGCAGAAATAGCGGAAATGAGTCGAGTTCCATATGCTTCCGTCGTTGGCTTGATCATGTACACTATGACATGTACTCGCCCTGATGTGGATTTTGCATTGAGCATGGTAAGTCGATATCAAGGGAACCCGGGTAAAGCTCACTGGACAACTGTTAAGAACATTCTTAAGTATCTGCGATCGACTAAGGACTGGGTCCTTGTACTTGGTGGCAGTGATGACTTGAGAGTGACAGGGTATAGTGACGCCAACTTTCAGACCAACAGAGATAACTTTCACTCTCATTCAGGCTGGGTGTTTACCCTAAATGGAGGAGCAGTGACTTGGAAAAGTTCCAAGCAGGAGACCGTGGCTGATTCAACGTGCGAATCAGAGTACATAGCTGCGAGCGAAGCGTCAAAGGAGGCTATATGCTTGAAGAACTTCATTAGAGACCTTGGATTTGTACCAACCATAAAGGAGCCCATGGAGATTTTCTGCCATAATGAAGGAGCGGTTTCCTTAACCAAGGAAACAAGGGATCATGGTAGATCCAGACACATCGACATAAAATACCACTTCATCAGACATTGGGTAAAATAATGACTCTTCGTCGTCAAGAGGGTATCGTCAGAAGAGAATCCTGCAGATCCCCTCACAAAGGGTCTAAGTAGGATTTAACATGTTCAGCATGCGAGAAGCATTGGTCTGAAGGACGATATTAGTTTTAGTGATTAGATAGATATTTTAGAAACTTGTAATAGATAAATGTAATTGACATTTGATGATTAAGTAATGGAGATTTATTTATGGGTATTGTTTACTATCATATGTTAATTGTTACTATTGTTTCTCTTTTGCATATTTTACTTCCTGAATAATTGGATTGTTCAAATTATCCACAGTCGATCATACTTTGGAAGTAACTAATGAAGTAAGACTGTCATGAATTGGCTTGTATATTGTCTAAGTGCTTAGACATAGCAAAAGTTTGCTGCAACGTTCATGAGTACTCCTGAAATAGGATTTGAGTATTCGATTAAACCCATGCTCATTTGAATTACTTCATGGAATTTATGACGAGTAATTGTGAGAGGATAATATCGTATAATCTTTAACCCGAGATTTATGAGTTGTTGTTTACGAGTTGGTTGTGCATTGATAATGCGTAAACGCATCAGTAACTTGATGTTATAAAACATATTATTGTGTACGATTTGATGAGTAAATAGTACAAGAATATAAGTCAAAGTTTATCTGTTCCTTTTATCTCAAGGGGTAAAAGCGATATCTTGGGCCCCTCGATGATTTTGTGTTGACTTATGTGTTGAATTGATATGTTCAGTTAAGTTCATTGTCAAACAAATCAGAAACCGGGAAACAAACTGTTGGACATTGAGAATGATTATGTTCCATGTCTTTGTCCACATGAGATCTTGCAGAATGGAGAATCATATGATCCCTTATCTAAAGGACGCGTCATTGACTATGTTAGAGTTCGACAGCGGCTTTGGAGAGCTACGATTGATAATCAGATTCTGAAGTCATACTTGCAATTATAGTTATTAGAATTATCCAAGTGGGAGACTGCTGGATTAGGTGTCTAAGCCCATAACTATAATTGGTATGTACTTGAATTGATAGTAGCATGGTTCTTTTGGGTTGCCTTCACCATAACAACTTGACACGATGACTTTTGGAGAAAGAGGCTAATTAATGATTTATTAATATATTATAAGAATAATATATTAATTAGAAATAATATTATTTAATTAATATTTGAACATAAATTAATTTGATATTAATTTTGGGATTAAAGGAACTGATTAAAAGAACGAGGGCTGGTATTGCAAATCATTGATAGTTGCAATGTTAGGCTGATGGAGTCCTTTAGAAGGGAGTGGACGAAATCTATAGGAGTCCCTATAGAATTTCGTCCAAGGCTTCTAATGTGGAGGTCCATGGACTGCTTAAGGCCTAAGCAAGGAAATTAGGGTTTCCACATGGAAACCCTAGGAGCCTCAGCTATTTAAAGGACCCTTAGCATGTGATTTTCGGCCCCCATGCCTTCTTGGAAGCCCTAGCCGATTTCACAAGTGTTATACCTCCTCTCTCCTTCATCCTTTTCTATTGGTGTTTATGACTCCATTAGAGGTGCAACACTTGAGGCACTAAGCTTTCAGAAGTCAAGATCAACCAAGGAATTCTTGTTATTACTAGATAGCAAGAAAGGTAATCTTCTAACCCTAGTTTTCATATGGATTTCGAATTTGTATGCTAGTATTAGGTTTGTTGCTTTGGAATTTCTATTTGCATGTATAACTAGAGAAAAACTTAGATCCAAAGCAATTAGGGTTGCATGATCACATAGGAATGTAGATATGCTCAAAACCCATCAATACTAACAAACTTTAATCTACAACCTATTCTCTAGGATCTAGATAACATTTACAACTAACTACCCTTCCTTTTATGTCTCTCGTCAACACTCCTCCTCAAGGCAGAGAAAGTATGTCTAACATTCCCAGCTTGTCAAGAGAGCAATGAAACACTCTCCTACATATATCTTTCATACGTATGTTTGCAAGTTGGTCTACTTAAGAAACATGTGGAAGCTTCACAGTTTTCTTTTCAAGGTGATCCTTGATAAAATTCCGTTCTACTTCTACGTGCTTAGTCTTGTCATGTTGGACTGGGTTATTGGCTATTTTCACAACATATTCATTTTCACAGTATAGTTTCATAGGAGCTATTAGTGGCATTCCTAGATCTCTTAAGACCCTTTTTTTTTATCTAGAGGAGCTCACATACTCAATTAAACATTCCTTTAAATTCAACTTCGGCACTTGATCTTGATACAACTGTAACATTCGATTCCAGGTATTTTCCTCTTTGGTCCTTGAAGTTTGAAATTTTTGCAAAAATGGTCCCCTCGTACTCTGGGCATACGTTTAGGTACGCTTAGCGTACATGCACAATTTTGGATCGGGGAGCTTAGCCACGTACACTGAGCGTACGTGTGTACGCATGACATATGTAGCCAAAGACTAAAAACTAGTTTTTAGGGCATGAACCCTATTTAAACAACATTATGGCCTTTAGACACTCACCCTCATTAGCTTCCTCTGTTCATTACATTCCATCTAACCCTAGCTCACCCCCTTTGAGTGTTCTTTAGCTTTGAAGTGATTTTGTGGCATTTTAGTGTGTATTCAAGAAGAAGGAACTTGGAGACCAAGCGTTTGTTGAGGTTGAGGTTCTAGATCTGGAGTCTTCATCAACTTTTGAAGCTTTTGAAGGTAAAAAGTTCTTATGTGTTAACGGTCAAAAATTCGAGTCGGTTCTAGATTTGACTAAACCTAGTTGCATGTATAGGCACGACACATACTACACCTTGTAACTAGAAGCTAAGTTATAACCTACTAGAAACTTGGAAACATGTAGAATCGATGGATAGTGTACTTAGATTTCACATTGATACGTGACTTCTATAGTTACTTTCACTGTAAGAACTATCCACATTCGAGTCATTCCTTGACTCGAGCATTTTGGTATATTCATGTAGACACATCATGCACTTGACCTAGTAGTATAAATTAGGTCTGAGTCTCGTAGGAACTTAAGTCAAAGTTGAAACTATGACTAGTATACTTTGTTCCTCAATTTCACTTGAATTTCGGAACCACTACGTAGAATGCCAGTAGACCGATAAAAATAAATTACAAACATTATTTCTAACTTGAATAAGAGATAGGAAACACAAAAATAATTTGAAGTCTCAAAGATTCAATTTATTTTGATATTCAAAGTTTAGCAAAATCTGAAAAACCCTAAAAACCCTAAATACCTACTTTTATAAACCTTAACCTCAAAAATTATATGAAAATAATTATGAACCTTACAATATCAATTTAAAATAATTAAATTCAGGGAAATATAATCAAGGAAAATAAAACTTTAGGTCATTACCAATTACCCTTAATTTATAAGACAAAAATACAATTAAACATTGTAAATGCACTAAGAATTTTTATAAAAACTAAAGATGATTTTATAAAAATGATTAAGAGGCCATATTTATTCAAATTAAAGCTTTCAAAGCCTCTTAAAACCCTCTCCCCCTCCAAGAAATTCGTCCATCTCTCTCTCCCTCTCTCTCTCTCTATCTCTCTCCCTCTCTCTCTAACTTAGAAACCCACATATTCACTCATTTTCTCTTACACTCCACTCCACCACTTCTTCCACCTTCCAAGAAGACTCTCTCTCTCTCTCTCTCTCTCTCTCTCTCAAAACACTCTCTAAAATCAGTCATTAACAGCCTTTAATCTTGAAATTTTAAGGATTCATGGGTGTTCTTGAAGCTCAAAATCGGAGTCTAGGTAAAATATCTCAATCTCTCCGTCATTCTCCTTCACTTTTCTTTAAAGTTTTACAAGTTTCTTACACTTTCTTCTTCTTCTACACCATTCTTTATGAACATTCATGTTCATAACCTTGAATGTCGGTTTTGATGATGATGGTGGTAGGATTTCACCCAAAAACAACATGCATCTTGTAAATGGTGAAGTCCCATGACCAAAACCTAACTCAATATCAACATAATGCACTTTTCTACAAGTTTTGGTGGAAAATCACCACATGAACCCTAAGTTTCTTTCAAAAACGACTTTTGAACATTTCAAACTCATGAATGGTCTTCAAACCAACATGCATGTAATGATCTTCAAGCTTAGATGTTAGATGATCAAAGTTTGTTGTTAAAAGCTTTCAAATATGTTCATAGAGGATTTATTCACAAATAAATATCTAAAACTTATTTTCTGTTCAAAAAAGATTTTTCCCAGAATCCAAACAACAAAATAAGATGATCTGTAAATTTTCAAAAAAATAAATCATTTTTCACGATTTATTGTAATTTTTGCAAAAAAATAGATCAATAATCCATATAAAATACTTTTTAGGTCAATAAATTCTGGAAAATTTCTGATATTACCCATGTACTTATTAACGACGTTACATGAAGTTTCATGTATTTATGTGACTGACTTCAATTGATTTCGAATTTATTTTTCTTGAAGAGAAATAAATAGTAAAGTTAAGTTATAAATGTCCAAAGCCATACTTAATAATTTTTACATCTTATAGACATCATAAATACTACATTCACAAATTTATAGATTATTCCATGAGTATTTCTTATTTTTCCCGATTTAATGAAGGTTTAATGAGTTAAATTGGTAATAAATAGTTACACTTGTCCAAAAATTATAAAAATTTACCAGAATATCTTATAATACATATTAATCGTAAATAAAACGTTTAATGAATTTCTCTTACTGTTTACTAATTTTTCATGAGTTAATGCTCATTTATGAGAATAAATCTAGGAAAAATAGTTAAACTGTTCTAAAAATAATAATAAATTTCCATAAAACCGTGCATTATAGTTTAGCTTGAAATAAAATGTTTGGGAAATTTTCTAAACAGTTTAGTATTTATTTTAAGTTTTAATAAAATGAATACACAAAAATCATAAAAACATGTTAAATTGTTCAAAAACCAGTTTTGATATTTTTCCCAGTTTTCATACATCAAATAATAATTTTACAAAATTTTTGAAGAATTATTGAATCCTTTTGCTATTTATGCTATATTTCTTACATTAAATGTGCATAAATCCAAAACTCAACTCTAATATATGAAAATAAATTTTGGTAATTTTCCCAGCTTATATACACTGTATATGAATTTTACAAAAAGTTTGGTAATTTTCATTTACTATTTAATAATTATTCACGAATTAATGCTTATTTAAGTGAATAAAACAAAGAAGATATCTAAACTGTTTGGAAACCAACTTTTATATTTTTCCCAGCTTTTATATATGTAATAAAAGTAGAAAAAAAAGTTTGTTGAATTGTTGAAACTGTTTTCTATTTATCTCTATTTTGTTAGAATAAACCCACAAAAATAAGAAAAAATCTTGTTAAACTGTTTGAAAATACATTTTATTACTTTTCCTATATTATATATGTTTCATATCAGTGGTGCACAAAGTTTGGGGAATTTTCTGAACTGATTGATATTTTTCATGAATTTATATCCATCTAGAGAATTAAATATTGGAAAAATGTATCCATGAAAACTTTTCTGGAAACCCTTTAATACTGTTAGAACCAAAATGCGAAGTTTGGTAATTTTTATTATTTGTTTAGTATTTTTCATGATTTTATGATTATTCAAGAAATTAAAATGGTGAAAAATAGTTAGACAAATCGAAAATTCAAGAAAATTTAAATTGAGATCTTTGACTTTAGTTAGAATTAAAATACAAAGTTTGGAAAATTTTGGAACTAAATTGATTTAGTTTTTGAATAATTAATCATTGAAACACCACCTAAAATGTTAAATTTTAACATTTCAATAATGGAGATTTCCACTTGAATTTGTCATACAAAAAATTGATTCATAGAAATCTAAATTTCACAGAAAAATGTTTGTAACTTCTCAATATCAAAATTTTGACACAATATTGGCGTAATTCTATTGTAGAAGTTAAGTATGCTAGTGTTAGATTTCGATTAGACTCACTAGTGTATACCATTATTGTAGGAATCGGTAGTGGTACAAGTGGAACTTAGATCAAGGCATCATTTGCATCATGTCAATGAATTGTGAGTATTCCTGCATCCCCCTATTTTCAGTTTTTATGTTTTGGGGTGGAAAAGCATGTCCGAAAAACTATTTATTGTTCGTTGTATCTAAATTGATTTGTATCAAACTTGACTGCTATATTTTGCTATGTATGTTTATGCAATTTGAAAATGAGGCCTTATCGTCTTAAGTCCCTTCTCTTACACTTTACTCCAACCATTAACTCTTTGAGCCAATGGTCATTATGGATAGCGCTATTAGGAATTGAGAACTCCTCACTTGCCCGATTGCTTGAGTGCATGATACCATATTCATATATGGAACGATAAGCATAGATCTTGATAGGGCATCAGTCATAGGCTTGGGTGTGAACTAATTGTTTGCTCATATACATACAAACTTGTTACTTATTATAGCAATAAACTTTGTTTCTCATTATAGCAACAAACTTTTATTACTGGAAACTTATTTACTTGTCTTAACAATGAACTTGTTTGCTCCTTGTAGCATCAGACTTGTTTGCTTATTATAGTAATAAACTTTATTTCTCATTATAACAATGAACTTTTATTACTAGAAACTTATTTACTTGTCTTAGCAACGAACTTGTTTGCTCCTTGTAGCAATGAACTTGTTTGCTCCTTGTAGCAACGAACTTGATTGCTCATTATAGCAATGAAACTTGTTTACTCGTTTTAGTAACGAACTTTATTTCCCATGAGCATATGAACGTTGCATCTCATTTGGGAAACATACTTTATCTCTCATGATGACAACGAACTTTGTTTATGCAAACTTATTTACTCATTTTTGCAATATATTTTTATTTATGGAAACTTTTATCAAAACTTTGATTACGATTCATGAAACCAATATTATTTTTAATCTGTGAACTCACCAACTATTTCGGTATTGGACCGCTCATTTTACATGCTTTTTTAGGAACTCGTCTATAAGATGGCACTTAGGGACACATCACTTTTAGGAGCAATCGCATGTGTTGTATTTTAATTACATTGTAATTTCTTTTAAAAGTTGTTCAAACCCATGGTAAATTTGTAATGATTTTTAATACTATGGTTGGTGTTGTCTTCATCTTTTGCAATGAAACCCTTTGTACTTCCATGCCCCGTATTTCTGCTTTAGCGGGGTGTGACAGAAATGGTATCAAAGGCGAAGGTTATAGAGAATATCAGTTTTCCTTTGGAGAACCACAACTATAGCCAAAAAAATTTAAAACATTTTTAAGATACTGAACATACTAGTAGTATAACTAATTTGAGTATGCATTATTGGACTTTAATTAAGTATAGCCTGGCCAATGCGAGGTTGGAAACTGTTATAGTAGAATTATGTTCAAAACGATTTTCAACTTATACTTTTGAAAAACAAAATTTTCTGGTGTGCGTATGGGTATTGCATATAATAGGCATTCATCTAGGTACACTTAGAAACTAAGTGCACTTTTACCACAATGTCTTATTTAGAAATATTATTATCCCTTATCAGGTGCTAGGCTAACCAGTTAGGTTATATCAATAGCCACCCTAGGAGCAATCTACTTAGTACTGAGAATGAGTATTCCTTGGTAGCTATTGACTTTAGACGTAAGGTTAGTAGCTAGATAGTTGTAACGCCTGTTCCAATTATTATTTAATTTATCTAATTTTAGGGTTTTGTGCATGGACTCGGCGAGTTGGGGAGCTCCAACTCGTCGAGTAGAGACTATTATGAGGACGCGTGATTTAAATCCTACTCGACGAGTCGGAAAGCCCCGACTCGACGACTAGGTGCTGTAAAGGAAAACCCTAATTTTTAGGGTTTGCAACCTATTTAAAGAACATAATCCGCCTCTTGTGGCCTCCCTTACCACTTCATTAGCCAGAGAAAACCCTAGTTGAACCTTGCACCTCCTTGAGTGAGAGAGAGAGAGAGAGCTTTTGTGAGTAATTTTGATGTGGTTGTGAAGGATTTTGGAGCTTGAAGAAGAAGGAGCAAGCAGAGAAGCAGTAGATCCGACATCTACTCTGTATTGGCAACCATCTTGAGGTATAAAGTCATTACCTTGATCTTTAGTTGTTTAGATCCCTTTTCCTTGAAGTAAATGGCCATTTTTGGTGCAAAATGGGGTCATACTCGGATTTAGATTTAGCACAAGGATATGGTTCCAGATCTGGACCTCTCTAGGTCCCCAAGGACATAAAGTTGCTCACTTTATCCAGCTTAGGCCCTTTCCATGCACTAAAACCTTGTAGGAAGCTTAGTTTTGATGTTTAGCCTTGTGAGGCCTTGCATGCATGTAACGTTTGCAACTTTACGTAGTAACTGTAATATGGGAGGTTGGATCTGAAGTTTGGGACCGTAGATCCCACTAAAAAGGGCTGAACACAAAATGGACTGAAGGAACTCGTCGAGTCCCTTAGTCGACTCAACGAGTCGGGGTAGGGTTTGCCCGTTTTCGCGCTTCTGAATGAGTGCAGTGAAGGATTAGAGTTTTGGTCTGAATGGACTCTAGGTTCTCTGGACATTTGATGAACTCGACGAGTTACTTAGGTGACTCGGCAAGTTGACTCGGGATTCAGTGGAATGGACTCGGGAGGAACTCGATGAGTTACATAGGTAACTCGGCGAGTTGACCAGTTATGCAGTTAACTCGATGAGTTGCTGGATGCACTCGACGAGTTGAGGTCAACATGGACTGTTGACCTTGAATTTGACCAGGGTTGACTTTGAGGATAATTATGGTATTTCGGGATTGTAACAAGTTAATCACATGATGATTATAGGAAGTTGAGTTGGAGCAGCACGTGGGATATATATGTGATTTTAGCTTGTCAGTTCAGCATTCGGAAGGTGAGTCTTCTCACCATACCAATGGGTCTAAGTCACCAAGGCCGGCCCATTTTATGATATGTGGATTGTCGATTGATTATGCGTTATATTAGTATGACATTTGCATGGAAGACCCTCAGGGGTTCCCGTGGCAATTGGTATAAGACCTTGGAAGGTTTCCATGGCATCCTAGTATATTTGTATGTTTATCTTGTATGATATTTGCTTGGTAGTGAAGACCATGTGGGGGTTCCCATGGCAGGAAGACCATGTGGGGGTTCCCATGGTAGGTAGTTAAGACCACGTGGGGGTTTCAGTGGCACTAGGTGTAAGACCCTGGAGGGTTTTCCATGGCTTCCTTATATGTTGTATGCATGGCTTATGTGATGTATGTAGCTTTTATAGCTAATATGATATGTGTTATGTTGATTATGTGTGGGGTATGCTCTGGGGAACTCACTAAGCATTAGCTTATAGTTTGTGGATTTGTTTCATGTACATCTGAGCCCAAGGGTAAGGGCAAGGCTTGATGACGCGGCGTGCACTCTCGCTCAGGTGTTTTTATGGGACACTCTGATGATTTGAAATAAAATTGTAATGGTTATGAATTTTGAAAACAATTGTGTGACAACCCGGAAATTTTTTGATTATAAAGCCCAGTAAATCAACTCAACTGAGTCTCAAACTCATTAGTACTGAGTTCTAGCCCGATTAAAGGACATTCTAAGGAGTTTTAAGCCTAATACACTTAAGGAATAAGTGTTAGAAAGTACCTGCTAGAACCACAGTGTAGCAAATCAAACCTTAACCTCATCAAAATGAGTTCACGGCCACAAGGCAATGAGTTTACGGCCATAAACTCATGTGGCCGTAAACTCAAGTGTATATATATGGTCCTTGGCCATTTTTCTCATTCTTTCCTTTCCTTGGCCGATTTTCCTTCAAATCCTCTCAAGTATCATCAAGATTTTCATCCTAGATCTTCATAAGTGGTAAGTATTCTTCCTTGATTTGATGATACATCTCTTAATCTAGTATCCTTACATGATTTCATCCATGGAAATCATTCTTTTCTTAGATCTTCAAGTTTCACCAAGAACACCAAGAACACACACTAGTGTTCTTGGCCAAAACCGACCATTTCAAGCTTCTAGATCGTAAGTACTCTTCCCTATACTTCTTATCTAGTTAGTATCCATTCTTAGAGACTTGAAAACATCAAGAACACAAGGACAAAAGGAGTTTACGGCCAAGCCATCTCCCAAGGCCGTAAACCCCTTTAAGGTTGCCATTTTGGCCATAAACCCTCCTAGATGCAAAGCTAGTGACCCAAGACCCTTCATGGATGAGATTAGGACCTTAAACTACTCTCAAGTGCACAATGACCATGAGTTTACGGCCGTAAACTCCTTTGGGCCGTAAACTCATCAAAAGCCTCAATGGAGGTGGTCTTTCTCATACTAGTGTAGAACAAAAGTCCCTAAAGTTTCCCTAGCTTTCAAACCAACACATATGCATGTTTGACCATGAGTTTATGGCCGTAAACTCCCTTGGGCCGTAAACCCATGGTAGTAAACTCATGTTAGTGTCATTTCACTTCCCTTTGATGAATCACATGTGATTCCAACACTTGGCCAAAGTGTTTCCTAGTCCCGGAAGGTGTTTCCTTTCATATAGTTGTTTATAAACACTATATTCATGCAAATATGTGTCATTATATGTAATTTAGGACCTATTGTGTCTCGGGACTTCATTCGTGGAACTTCTCATCCTTACACGCATACCCGTTTGAATCACCCACATCAGGTGAGTTCATACCCCGTAATGAATCTTTTAACTGTTTTAAATGTTTTAAGGGGGGAATACAAGTTGAACACAATGATAATTGTGTAACTGTTTGTTGTAAACATCTTTCAAAATGTTACTTATGTCATTTATAAGTTGTCAAAACATTTCAAAAACTCTTTTAAAGTTATGTTACTTTATAGTTATACAAAACTCCGTTTTTAAAGTACAAGCATAACTTAGTAGATAAACGAGTCTTTTCAATAACAGTTCAAGTAAAACTTTAGTAAACTATAATAGGTATAGTTTAGGAGGATGCTATTCATTTCTTCTAGTACAATGAAGCATACAGAGAGAGATACTATTATGAGAAACAAACAATAACATACAGAGAGAATAATATGATGAGAAACAAACAATACCATACAGAACAAACAAACTAGGTTGCTATAGCATGAGAACATACATGATCTAATTATACCAATGAATCACTAACTTATTGTTTTAAACAAAAGGTGATAGTTATATTGGGTATACATGATCATATAACTTGAATGTGAATTACACGGCTTGCAAGAATTTGCAGAGGTCGCGTTTGGTTCCCTTAATCTCTAGACAGGGAGAGCGTTTAGTAGGGGTACTAGCCTTCACATTATAACCATAATAAAAAAACATGTTTTAGGTCATCAGTACATCCGTATGTCATTTTAAACGACAACTGTGTACTTACATTTCCCATTACTTTCATAAAGTGACAGTACCACTTGAAAGTCAAATGCAAACTATTTTCGAGTTAAGATAATTATAAACTAGGGAAAACTTACATTTTACAAACGAAAAACAGAACAGTCGAGTCTAGTACATTCAGTAGAAAGGGACCATAATTCTAACCTTATGATTCCTTAATGTATACATTAAAGGATATATATATATATATATATATATATATATATATATATATATATATATATATATATATATATATATATATAATAGGATCCGACAGATAATAGGATGTGTGCTCTCCGCTTCACTTCCTGTTCCTTATTTGGTTGTGGGCTTGGAACGGATTCACCCAGTCTATTATCTATTCGATTTTAGATATATATATGTTCAGTATACATTAAGTCATCATAAGGGTACCAGGTATGGGTCAAGTCATAGGACACAAAGTCAATGCACAGTTTTCTAGTACAAAACATACTTTCCAAATCAGAACTTTTGGTATACAAAACTAGAAACTTACCAGTTAAGGGTTTAATCCATTTTATTAAACCAGGATAAACTTAAAGGACCTTAGGTGATTAACTCTATGATACCTGAGTTTATACATCATGGTTATATATCATTAATACCCAACAGGTAGTTGAATGTGTGCTTTCCGCCTTATTTCCTGTTCCTTGTTTGGTTGTGGGCTTAGGGCAGATTCACCCAATTAACTATCTATTCGATATTAGATCATATATAGCCAGTATAAACTAAGTGATTATAGAAGTAATTACCGTGGTCACCATTTTATTATAAGAAATAAGGGTTTTCTTAAAGAATCTTTTCATTAAATATAAAGGAACTAATACAATTAACTCCATGAGTAACAAGTGAATACGCCAGGGTTATATACAACAACGATCTAACAAACAATGGGATGTGTGCTATCCGCCTTACTTCCTGTTCCTTGTTTGGTTGTGGGCTTAGGGCAGATGCGCACAGTCGATTGCTTGTTTACTCTGAGTTTTATATAACTTGTATCCATTTAGTACTCATAGAAACGATTGTAGAATCATTTTTACGTATCTTTCATCAAAGTAGGAAATATAGGATTTTCTAGAGGAACAGGCGAACTTTTCTAAAACAGAACTTATAACTTACTAAATTTCAACTACATTTTTCAACAACTTTCTACAACTTACTTACATCACTAATATCTTATGAACTCACCAGCTTAATTGCTGATCAACTCTTTCAAATAACTTGTATTCTCAGGAGCCTATTAGACAGGTACTCGTGCTGGGAATTCAGAAGATGGAGCATTTTTTGTTATTTGCTTATGAATTCTATGTTTTGTGAACACACACATTGTAAACACTTTCTTTCAAATGAAATGGTTGTTCATTACTTGCTTACTATAATGCATATCTTGTGATACTAAACATGACGTCCTCCACCCCCGAACGTTTCCGCCGTTCCGGTTTTGGGGTGTGACAAATTGGTATCAGAGCATTGTTTATAGTGAACTAAGTATATCAACCGATAAAAGATATACAACTATAAATACAATGGGGCTTAAGTGCTCTGGATAATGATATATTTTAAGAGTATAACGATAAGTTATAAAAATATACCTACTTGCTTATACATGTATATATTAGAACAAGTATCACGAGGAAAACAGAACTAAAGTATTTAAAGGTTGGACACTGTCGTCAACCTGAACAGTTATGTAATCATAGCTAGGATCAATATAGCCTGATCAACTATATTCATTCGATATGTGACCGACATGTGTTTGGGAGTGATGTGGTGTTGCAACAGTCTTAAAACTTACCTGAACACCAGTCAAGAGAACACTAGAACAAGTACATTTGAGTTAGAATACTATAGGAGTATTCTATGATACTATAACGCGATAACAAGTTTGAAACATACCAAGAAGATTACATTTAAAATACTATAGGAGTATTTTAGGCTCTATATAAACAACTTACCTGATAACATAAAAGACCCTTGCGGATAGGTCTATGATTTCACAATGTATACTTCCAAGGTTATATATAATTGAGAATTTATAGACTTAGAATTTGTGATCTACGCTTCACTACCTGTTCCTTGTTTGGTTGTGGTTTTGGAGTAGGATCACCTATTCGAAGGTCTATTTAATCTTGAATTACATATAACTTGTATACGTTGTACAATTATAGAAGGACTCTGTAAGGATCACCCCATAATGTTTCACTTAATCTCATAGATTCTTTAGTCACTTCCATTCTCGCACGACAAACCCAGATAGATGTAACCACTTCCTCATAGTAGACAACAGAAGAGTCAGGAGGAAACGAGATCAGGTTCATGAGAAGCTTTCAAAGAAGGATCCACGGAAGATCCCAAAAAGTCTTACACGTTACACTAATAAATAATAATGTTGTTAACTTAATGAGCGAGTGGAAACAGTGCTCACATTATATGTTAAGATTATTTTCTTACATGCAGCTGGTAACAGTTATTCAGGAAGCAGATATTCATTCGAGGATAGTCATTTCAAATTCATAGGGTTTATTAGGTATAGACTCTTTTATGAATTGTTTCTAGAACCCTGTGGAAGTCAGGACCCGATACACCCAGAACTAGGATAACCTTGTCTTGTTAACTTGCGGCTTGTGTCCATTGCTTTAGACTTATTCAGTCTCATCTTTGTATTCTTTTAGCAAAGATGCCTCCTCGCAGATCAAACAGACACACTACTCCGATAACTCCAACGCCACCTCCTTTGCAAATCGATATGGCAGCAATAAACGTTGCAGTGGTTGCGGCTGTGGCAACAGCCATGGCTCAATATCATCCTACCAGTTCCAGCAAAGGTGGAACACCTGTTCATTCTACTTAAGGCGGATGCTCCAGCAGTGAAGAGCCGTGCATTTCAGTTGACTACCGAGGAGGCTCGCACAGCTTCAGACATTGTGGCTGGTATGTGTTTATTCTTTCCTGCTCTAGATTTATTGCATTGCTTATGTGTATACTGTGCTTGTGTATAATGACCTTTTTGGTCAATGGTATGTCGGCTCATGTTTTGTTCGATTCGGGAGCTACCCAATCGGTTGTGTCTCTTGCGCTTAGCAAGAAGTTTCGGGATGTGCCGAGAACTTTGGATTCCCCGCTCGAGGTGGAGATTGCGGATGACCGCTGTAGTAAATTATGAACATGGTTTGGCATGTAGAATTAAAGATTTGCACAATGAACATGGTGATTTCGGTGTTTAAGAGATGTATTGATTATGTATTGTGTTACAAAAGGGATCTAGATCTAGTCTACATAAATAACACACACTTACACACTCAACTTTTACACCTCTCAAGCACACCTCCATAAGTGGTATGAACCCACCTTATATAGAGGTGTTTACATGTCTATCTCTCACTCTCTATCTCATGAGTCATAAGGCTAATGCAACACATGCAAGTGGGTCTACAAAAGTCAACACATTTCAAAGTCATACATGGATAACTTTGTACCCCAACATTCTCTCCCTCAAAGTTAGGAATTGATGACTCACTTCAAATCTTCCAAAATCAAGCAACTACGCGATCCGAGCCTCAAGGGTGACACATGTCGAAATGAACTTCAATCTTCAATTCTTCCATGATTCTTCAATTTGGGCTCTAGGATGTGAGACCATACAAACCGAGCATCAACGAATGATCACGAGCTTCTCAAACTCCAAATTGATCACCCAAAAGTTTAGCATAAAAACACACCCCAAAAATCTTCAATAAAACCAAAATCATTTCGAAACGAATCACTTCCAAACTTCCAATTGCATCATTTCGTAAGCTTCAAAAATTCAAGGTCACTTCGGTCTTCAAATCCGCGTAATATGAAAAATTCAAGTTCGAATTTCCATATAAATTTCTCCCCCTTTTTATAATCGAAATTTGATTATAAAACCTTCAAGGAAATAGAACGTGCTCTATTCGGAATTTTTCGTGTCAAAACTCCCCCTTAACATGTGACATAAACTTTGTGCTTCAATCCGGAAAACCCAAAAAATCTTGAATTTTTAACTTCGTTCACGGACCGCCTTTGACAAAATTTCTCAAAAATGGGTAGAAATTGTCAATTTCAAAATTCTGCAGTAACCCGGTGCGCCCAAAATAGCCAAAAATGCAAAACTCTCCCCCTTTTCCAAAGCTGGATAGAAAGCGTCAATTTATATAAACTGCAGGGGCTTGAAATGCATTTTCTTTAAATTCTTAGAAAAAACAGTCTTTTTACGAAATTGGGTACTTGCTGCCAAACTGTCGAAATGTCAGGGACCAAATACGAAAAGTTGGGGAGTGTAAAAGATGTTAAACTTTTGTAAATTTAGGGGCCATTTTCGTAACATTTGCCTTTTGCATTAAATTGTCGGAATTTTTTTCTAACCGATCGAAAATTTGAAATATGTGGCAAACCTTCAAAGCTTTAAGGGCCATTTACGAAACTTTGCTTTCTTCTTCCCCCAGACACCTTCCCTTCGTACGAAAAAATCATCTGCCGATATGAACGAAACTTTTGAACACGATTTTAACGAAAATTTTTCTTTCTCCCCTTCGTTAGTTTCAATCACCAAATCCATAACACCGTTTTAACGAATTTTTGTTCTTCTCACTTCGTTAATCAGGTAACAAATATCACATAACTTTCGTTAATCCCTTATTCTCCAAAACCTTCGAAATCAAGATGATGCCAAGCCAAATCATCGATTTCTCAAAATCGGCACCAAATACGATTGATTTCGACCCAAAGCAGTCGACGACTCCAAAATTTTCGTTAGTCCTGGATCATCAAAACCTTCATTCTTTGAAAAAATCTTCGTTATTTCCAGTCCAACCATTCGATCGTTAACCCAAGCATCGATATCAAAATCTTCATTCTCACAGTTCTTCCAAAATCATCTGTTCGTCATCAATAAACCAACGCAAAACTGATTTCGTTTCCAAGTTAACATCTTGAACTACTAACGAAATTGTTCAATCCCAAGACTTCGCTTTCTCCTACACGAATCGTCAAAAGCGAATTTGTCATGTCGACGATTTTCAAAATCAAACTATCTTAAGGTATCTTCGATTTTGACCTCCAAGCAATCGACAATCAATCCAACCCCTTCATTAACGAAAAATCAATCCTTCGTTTTACAGTTTGACCCCATAAACGAAATCATAAGTTTTCGTTAACAGTTCTTCAATCTAACTAAAAATCGACTCCAAATCAATCGATTTACCAAAATCAGTCGACATCTAATGCAAATTCCAAGCAATACACATCAAGATCGATTTGATATCAAAATCAATCGACAAAAACGATTTCTTTCCAATCAAATCTATCATTCAAAATTGGCTTTGACTATCGACTCCCCAAACCCAAAATGATTCCGACTTATCAAACACAAATCCAGATGATTCATTCGATTCTTCAACCATCAATTGACTAACTCCAACTTTAGGTTAGACTCATTTACATCGATACGTTCTGAACCAAAATCAAAAATCGAAATCGACTACTGACCCCAAATCAAGTTTGTTTTTCAAAACCATAAACCTTTTCGATGTAACCTGAACTCGATTTCATCTTACAAACAACACAATTTCGAATCAAACAATCAATTTTGACTTTCTTCGTTTGACCTTTCATTCAACTCTCTCTATCTGTTCTAACGATCTCTGCAAACAATCAAACAGCAACAATCAAGAAAGATCTTGACTCCAAGAACGAAAATCATTCGAATCCAAAATTTATTTGAATCGGGTCTTAAAACGTTCGATTTTGAATGTATCAGATGTGCGATGACATTGCGAATGAAAGATGAACACTCTTATTTACAATTGGATTGTGGATTGGGCTAATGAAGTAAAGATGAACAATAACCATTTGGGCTCAAAAACAAATTATTGATGAACAGTATCCGATTGATTGTTTGGACTTGAATCAACAAATATGAACAGTGATATATCGAAATTTGGGCTAAAAAAAATGAATCACAATGAATTTTGGACTAGATCTTGATTCAAACGAACACATGCAATTTGAAAATTGAATCAAACAAACAAACAGGATTGGATCGGGACATGATCAACGAAAAATTTATTGGATCATAACAAATGGATTTTTCAAGAAAAATTTGATCCAATGATTCAAAACGATCAAAAATCAAGAACGTAATGCACGAATTCAATGAAATTAAGAGAGATCATAGAGAGAGACTCACCAAAAATGCTCCAATTGTGACAAATTTTGCCAAACCGAGAATCGTTCTTCAAAAATCATGTTGATCTTCGAAGACCTGCTCTGATACCAATTGTAGTAAATTATGAACATGGTTTGGCATGTGAAATTAAAGATTTGCACAATGAACATGGTGATTTCGGTGTTTAAAAGATGTATTGATTATGTATTGTGTTACAAAAGGGATCTAGATCTAGTCTACATAAATAACACACACTTACACACTCAACTTTTACACCTCTCAAGCACATCTCCATAAGTGGTATGAACCCACCTTATATAGAGGTGTTTACATGTCTATCTCTCACTCTCTATCTCATGAGTCATAAGGCTAATGCAACACATGCAAGTGGGTCTACAAAAGTCAACACATTACAAAGTCATACATGGATAACTTTGTACCCCAACAACCGCACTCTGAGTGTTGCGAGGGTGTATCGGGACCTATGTAGTCAATAGCGGCGCTATAGCGGTGCCATAGCGGTTAGCGGAGTTAAGGAAACGCTATTTCAAAATAGCGGTTTAGAATAGCGGTGGCGCTATTAGCGCCGCGATTTACCGCTATTTACCGCGATTATGGTCACCGCTATAGCGGCGCTATAACCGCTATTTGAATAAATTCAATTTTTGGGCTATTTTACATAAAATAAAATATTTTTTATGTCATTCCATTGAATAAAATTGTTTTTTCTTAGACCAAACCAACACTTTTGTGTCATTCCATTGAATAAAATTGTAATTTTGTGATTGTCATGAGTTCCATTGAAACGATGTATCTTTTATCTTGCTAATTGTGTTGAAAACTTGAAGTACTACATTATGATTAACTATCAAATTACTTAATCATTTTATTTGCTAATTGTATTTGTGTTAAACTATGATAAAATAGTGAGTATTGCATATGTTTTCTTGTTGATTGTGTTAAAGTATGATTAATTGTGATATGTGAAGTATGATTAACTAAATATGATATGTGAATTATTATTTACTGATTAACTAATTAACTGGATTGGGTTGAACTTTGAAGTATGATTTACTGATTAATACTCTAATATATATATATATATATATATATATATATATATATATATATATATATATAGATAAATAGATAGATATTCTAAATAATATAAAAAAAACGCTATATCACCACTATACCACCGCGAGAACCGCGATTTCAAATAGCGGCCGGTGACCGCTATTATATTTTTGACCGCGATAACTGCTTAGATCGGGACTGTGTCCTGAATGTGCTTGGGGAGCGGTTTCGTGTTAATTTAGCCCCGATACCATTGTGAGGGCCGAAGGTGATTGTCGAGATGGATTGGTTAGGGGCCAATGGGGCCATGATCGATTGCGAGCGCCAGTTGGTGAGGGTTCAAACCCCAAG
Organism: Lactuca virosa; assembly: GCF_052849685.1. Taxonomy (NCBI): domain Eukaryota; kingdom Viridiplantae; phylum Streptophyta; class Magnoliopsida; order Asterales; family Asteraceae; genus Lactuca; species Lactuca virosa. The sequence goes on along the minus strand of NC_136428.1, from coordinate 423,205,855 downwards.
TGGGGGAGAACTGGTTATTCATGGTGAGAGGGCCTCGCAGGGGCCAACCCTCTGTTCAGCTGCGATGGCTAGGAGATTTCTGCAGCAGGGATGTGCGGGATTCCTGGCTTATATCTCGAATACAAGGGTTGTGTGACAACCCAAAATTTCTATCTTGTAAATCCATTCAATTCAATCAAAAGTCAGACTTGTTTCTGCTATCTTTTAGCATTGTTTAGGGTCTGTTTGAGTGTTCTAAGCCTAGTACATTCAAGGATTGGGTGTTAGGAATTATCTACTAAAGTTTATTGTGCAGCATTCAAGCCGGAAAACTCCATCACATGGAGTTTACGGCCGTAAACTAGAGCTTACGGCCGTAAGCTCTGGTTTGACCGTGAACTCCACCCTTAAGTATGATATTCCTTCGTTTTTCTTCACTTCTCACACTTCCAAGTCAAGAACACTCATTTCTCTCTCAAGTATCATCAAGAACACTTCCATTTCTCGACAAATTTGTAAGTGATTCTTTCTATATTAGTTGATATCCTTCTTAATCTAGTAAAACCCCATGATTTCATCCGTGAGTTCATCTCTTTTTGGGGTTAGATCTTCAAGAACACCAAGAACACCAAGAACACCAAGAACAAACACTAGTTCTTTGGGCCGGAATCACCCCTTTTAGCTTCCAAATCGTAAGTATCCTTTCCATATACTAGTTATCTATTAGAAGCTCTTGATTTGCATCCAAGAAACAACCATTTGTAACACCCATAAAATTCGAGCCAATTTAAAACTTTTTAAACCATTTGAAACCATTCAATTATTACAATTTGTTTTCAAAATAGTTTATACATCAGAGTTCCCATAAATCATAATCGTCAATCGAGGAAGTGTACAGTCACGCCTTCGCCTACCCGCGGCCATCCACTGAACCTGAAACAATAAACAACAACTATAAGCCCGGAAGCTTAGTGAGTTACCCCCAAAATACCAACCTCATATAACCATAATCATAACATATTAACAAGTACAGAACAACCATGCATCTCGAGTCTACAGTGTGACTGGTCCGCCCGCACCAGGCCTTCAGTCCACCTGGTCCACTCTCTGAGTCTACAGTCTGACTGGACCGCCCGCACCGGGCCTTCAGTCTATCTGGTCCACTCTCCGAGCCTCGGCACATCTGGACCGCCCTCTCGGGGCCTTCAGCCTATCCGGACCGCTCGCCGGGCCTTCAGCCTGACTAGATTTGCCCGACCCGGGCCTGTAGTCTACCCGGTCCGCCCATGGTGTCTTGGCCTACTGCACACAGCACGACCTGCCTCAACCCTTTCCCCCAAACCAATAAACATGTACACATATAACAAATAATCACAACAGTCTATAGGCAAACAAACCGATCTAACAGATCATAAAGCATGGCAACATCCTATAACCAGAAAACCGACCTAACCGGTCACTAACATAGCATCATCCTATATACCAGGATACCGACCTAAACCAGGTCACTAAACAAAATACCGTCCTAACTACCAGGACGCAGATCTACAGATCAGTAAACATATCATGTAAATACCCGGATACAAATCCGATAAAGGGTCGGCCTTGGTGCCGTAGACCCTATTGATATAGTGAGGAGAACTCACCTTGAAATGCTGAACTAAAGAGATAAGATCAAATCCTCTGCTCACGGCCACGAACTCCACCACCAAACACTTGATGAAACCATAACTATAAGTGCCCAATTTACCAGAATACCCTTGTAAGTCAAACTGGTCAACTCTTGGTCAAAGTCAAAGTCCTGGTCAAAGTCAACCTTCCTGGTTGACCCTACTCGCCGAGTCAACCTAGTGACTTGCCGAGTTCATGAACTCAGAAACCCCACAATTCGCGACTCGACTCGCCGAGTCACCCCATGACTCGTCGAGCCCTTCAATCCGAGTCCTACCCTGTCCCACTCACCGAGTCCACTCAACTCACTGATCCGCATTATAACCAGATGGGTTAGGGTTTGCAGCCCGACTCGTCGAGTCCAAGAACAGACTCGTCGAGTTCACTTAAGTCATCCTCATTCAGACGATTTCAGTCTATCCCACTGCTTCCAACTCATAGATCTGGACTCCTAAGGCTAGTTTTACACGTAAAGTTTCCAACTTTACGTTCATGCAAGGTGATTTTGGCTCAATACAAGCTAGAGAGAAGGTTCAAGAGAAGAATGCTCACAAACAAGCTAAAGGGCTGATACTTTATGCCTCCATGGACCAAGATAAGTCTAGATCTGAAGTTGCAACCCCAGATCTAGTCCCAAAACCCGAAATGGATCCCAAACATGCTAAATAACCCCAAATCATTATCCAAGAATAGATCTAGGAGGGAAAAGCTCAAGGTAACGACTTGTTACCTCAGAAATGTGCCCAAGATGAAGTAGATTCTGGATCTACACGAACTCCTGATGCTAACCTCTTGATCTACAAGTTTCCATCACTATGATCTTCTTCCAAAGCTTCAAATCACTCAACAATGGAGGTTTACACGATTTAGGGTTTACTAACTCTCAAGGGGTAACAAGGAGGCTGAGGTGAGGACATAAAGTCCTTTAAATAGGGTGCAAACCCTAAAATTAGGGTTTTCTCTTCCCAGCACCAACTCGTCGAGTCCAACCGTCGACTCGGCGAGTTGGTCACTTAACACGTGGCCAAAACCCACTCTGACTCGACGAGTCAAGATACCTACTCGCCGAGTCTACTCCTTTATTTACACATAGCACCCCGAACTTATATTCTTGAACTTGGGATGTTACAATTCTCCCCCACTTAAATTAGGCTTCGTCTCGAAGCCTGCTGCAGCATACGATTTCGGATAAAACTCCTACATTGCAGCCTCTGACCGCCCAGCCAACTCAGGTGTCTTTAGACTCTACCACTACGTCTTTTCTACGACAACTCCTTCCTGTGAAGGATCCCTGCCTAACGCTCCAAGCCAGCCACCGGCCTCTTCTCTTTAATATTAGCACACATTAATCTAAGTATCACCCGATGATACTGCCTCCTTCCTGTCATGAACACAATATCGTGACTTGCGAAAGTTAGACACTACTCTAATTCACTGGGCTCACTCACATAACTAATCTATCTTCCCCTTTCCAAAACTGGCGATAACCCGAGTAACTTGCAATATTGGAAATTTATCCTGTCCCCTTCCTGAATTTAGTCCCTTTCCGCGTTGATAGGATGATGCATCCTTTAGCTTTCGGGCAACCCCCGTGAACAACCAGCTATATCACATAAATACTCATACCTAGCCCAATCAACCTCGGGCTGGAATACCAGGTACGCCTACTGTTGGATTAGGTGTCTAAGCCCGTAACTATTATTAGTATGTATTCGACCCGAGAGTAGCATGGTCCATTTGGATTGCATATCATCAGGACAATTTGTTAGGATGGACTTTTGAAAGAAGAGGTTATATATGATTTATTAATATATTATAAGTTCTAATATATTAATATGAAGTCATATGTTTTAAATAGTATTGATCAAGAATTAATTTGGAATTAATTTAGTGATCAAAAGAGACTAATTAAAACTATGGGGACTAATTATGGTAATTAGTTATATTTATATGTGTTGGGCTTATGATCCATGTTGGACCAAGTTTATGTATGGATACATAAAGAGTTGGGCCACATGTTAAAATCCATGGATATGGGTTTGGGTTATACCCATGACTCTTAGAATTCAACACATATAAATACATATGTTATGACCTAAAACCGCCACCCCTAGTCACCCTTAGTGTGTGTGTGCATGTTCTTGGAGTTCATGAAGGTTTTAGAGTGCATGGAGATTCTCTCTCAAGTCCTACCTTTGTCCTTGATGTGTTGTGACTTCATTTGAGGCTTCCACACTATTGGGGCTAAGTTCTTAAGGCCAAATACATCAAGACCTCCAGCCACACAAAAAGGTATGTTACACTATCTAGTATTTTATGTAGTTTGTATGACAATTGCATGCTAGTTATAGGTTCAATACCTTGGAAACCATTTGCATGTATAATTAGTGAAAACATAGTTCCAAGGTATTTAGGGTTGTATGTGCACCATAGGATGTTGTATTATACCAAAACCCAACAGTGGTATCAGAGCCAAGGCTTGTTTTCATGTTATACTTGCTGAAATGGCTGAAAAATCGAAAATTTTGGCTGTCTGAGCACTGGACTCGCCGAGTCCACTGATGAACTCGCCGAGCCCATGAAGAAATTCATCCAACTCGTCGAGTTGGTTCATGCACTCGACGAGTAGGACCCCCTGACAGCATATTTTTGACTTTTAAGGCTGGAATTGGACTAGAAACATTACCCTAAGCTGTTTTTGGTCTTGTAAACCTGTTTTTGATGTGGTAATGTTCATGCTAAACCAATTTCAAAGAGAGTTGTCAATAGATTCATGTTTTGTATTAGTTTAATGGTTAGGCTAATTTCATGAAAAAGTTTGATTTGAATTGTCTTGTTCTTATGAGTTAGTCTAGATTAATAGAAAAGTTATGTGATAATTTGTTTTCAATCCATATTAATCTTAAAGTTGCTCATAAAATGTGTTTTTGTAACTTGTCCTCAAGTTATGTGAAAAGTCACATTTATGATTCTTTAAAACTCATAATATTTCCATAAGTTAGGAAAAATGAAGAGTCTTATTTTCTTGAATGATTTTAAAGTCTTCCATAACTTGTCCTCAAGTTATGGAACTTGAAGAGTTTATTCATTAAACTACTTTAAACTCATAGGTTATGAAAATGAATAGTTTATTTTTTCCTTAAATGTTTTTTAAAGTCTTCCATAACTTGTCCTCAAGTTATGGAACTTGAAGAGTTTTTATTAAAACTACTTTAAATTCATAAGTTATGGAATTGAAAAGGTTTTTGAATTGTTCAAAACTTGCCCTCAAGTTTTGGAATTTGTAAAGTTTCCCCCCATGAATACTTTAGTTCCAAGTTAAACCCTTAGAATTTTAATAATTTAAAATTCAACCCTTATACTATTATAATATTATAGGTTTAATATTTATATATATGTATAAGAGTAAAAGTCAGTCTTACTGTTAGTAGGCCTCATTTACGAAGCCGGTCTATAAGGGGGGGTATAAGGTTACTGCCTATAAAATGGCAGTTTAATGGGTGTCCACTCTCACCCACCGCTTCCTTGACTGGTGGAGGGTCGTTAGCCGAACGGGTTTGACAGGATTATTATTCTCCCTTCATTAAAAGTATTAATGATAAATACAAAGTAACTAAACACTTATAAATTCCCAATCTTAGTTACTTAGGAAAATGTGAATTTGGTGCTAACCCATGAAATTTACACTTTGTACCTTACCAAGTGGTTAGTGGAGCGTGTGTGGTTAACCGGCACACTAACATGGACTAGTAAGAGTGGCGAAGGGTAACTTAATGTTTATCATAGATCGGTGGAGCGTGTGTGGTTAACCGGCACATCGATTAGGTGATAATATTAAGGGTACCAAGTGAATTTGCATGGTTATTCACACCTTGTTTTGTGATCCTCGGCATCCCAGTCACAAAATTTGAGAGGGCACAATCGAGATTGAAACATGCCATTGAAAAGTTCAACGAATCTCAAAAGATCTAGGAGTTTCAAAACCAATTAAAACCTAATAAATTATTTCGTTTTTCATGGTCGAAATTGGTGAATCGTCATTCGCCTACCTTCAAATATTTTATAGCTTGGATTACGGCATCCCTCTTCCAAGTTGTAAAATATTGTGTTGGGTCCTAGCCTTAATATTTCATATTGGGTGTTATATTAAGGACTTAAAAATCAACTAACTTGAATATCTCCCATTATAGATGTCTAGTTTAGACATCTATGATCTTCCCAAGTCTTTTGGAATTTCACTTCCTCCACCCCCTCCAATTATTCTCCCTAACCCACAAGTTCAAGGTCACTCAAGCCCTATTGGCAAGCAAGGTCTATGTGTGATCATATCTTGGAGATGAAGTCACGTATTGACAAGCCGGGAGAGTTGGGTGTCAAAGTCTTGAGAAAGTTGGATGTTCAATCACTTTCTAAGTCACATAGTGAGTTCCTTTGGGACTACTATGTGACAGACCATGACTTGACCCTTAATGATCTTACCTATTTGCTTGGTGCTGCTGAGTTAGCAATGATTTTGAGCATTGGTAAAAGCAAATTTGATTAGAAGATTGACTTCCCAAACCTTCTATTTCCAAAGGAAGGGGCATTGGTTGCGAAGCTGGCCAAATTTACCTGATAGTCTGTAAGGATGGTAAAGTCAAAAGTTTTGACTCTACTTCAGGTAAAGTCCATTATCTAACTCTATTAAGTTCCTATTTGGAGATTCTTATTACATGGTGTGACTAGATCACATTTTGATGTTTTAAGAACCAAAGTGAAGAGGAAGCTTAAAGGAAGAATTTTGAGCTGTTACTTAAAGAGTTGTGATAGATTGCTTAGGAATACATAACAACATAGTTTTTCACATGCATTTGCATTGTAAGGATAAGGTTTACCGCAAAGTTCTAAAATAAAAGAAAAGGTTTTATTTTATTTTAAAGTATCCTTATAGTGGCATTTGTGAGAATTTGTTGTTTATATGTTTCCATTGATAGCAATATTGGAAAATGGATTTGATTCTTTCGACTGTGGTAGTGTCATAATTTACCAAATAAAGAAAGATTCTCATCACCCAAGTTTCAGTTGGGTAGAAACTTGGAATCATGCAAGTTCTATGATGAATGAGAATTTTCATCTTTGGGAAATTAAGACTAATTCATTGTTCACATGTATATGTGAGTCAAGTGAAAGGATCAGGGGATCAGGTACACTTGAGTGTGCACTGGTCAGGTCCACCACAAAGAATGATGAGACTATTCGTCATGATTTACTAAAGCTTAGTAAATATGGTTATACTTACATGTTTAAGTATAATTCTGAAACATTGGAAAAGTATCAATGTTAGGCAGAACGAATAAGAAGAATCAAATAAGGCAGGAAGATAAAAGTTTCTCCAATCTGAAAAGATGGGAGAGTACTTGAGTATCTTGTTTTATGATTATCGTAGTGATTATGAAATCATATCACAATTGATTCTCTAAGGACATCTTAGTGCATTTGTTTGGCTAAGAAGAGAAATCGTGGATTGTTGAAATGGTTAAAATCAAAAAGATGAATCATACTTCGTTCCATAACAAGTCTTAGAGTCATACTCCAAGATTATAACTCGAGTGACATATCTTAAGGAAGGTTTGTAACACTTGTCAAGTGTAAGAGTAAAATGTGTTTCTACTCTTGTAAATTTGAGATTGGTAAGTTGTGATGTTTTGGGTTAAACAGAGACCAACTAAGGCCAATTATGTGAAGTGTTAGTCTTGATAAGAATCCGCACTCACCCTTGATAAGAAATGGTTCTTGACAAGAGAGTCTTATATGTCAAGAGGACAGTGGGAGTCTTAAAGCTCTTGAAAGTTCCAAGAACTAATCAAGAATAAAAACCTGAAGTTCTTCACTAGCACACGACTTGAGGTTTATAACCTATCGTGTTGACATTTCTGTGCCTATTCCAGTTAAAGTTGGCTTTGAATAGGAGTTCTGAGAGTTCTCAATTGGTTGCATAACAACTTGGAAGCAATGGCAGGCCCTTGTGCTGCCAAGTGGCAAGAAATTAAGATTGCACAAGTTCGGTCCATATGAGTTTGGATTTGTCACTAACCTTGTCTTGTGATTATGGTTTGACAAATTCACATGGATAGGAACACATGCACCATAAAATCTAAGTGTCATAAGGTTTCTCTCCGATTCATGAAAATGATGGTGAGGAAACGCTTTCACTAAGTAGATTTTAAGTAGATAACAATTGTGTTATTTGCATTCTCAAAGTTGTTAGTGGAGCATGTGTGGTTAACCGGCACACTAACATGGACTTGTGAGAAATGGCAATGGTCTAAACAATTAAGACTATGATTACGGCATCCCTTTTCATAGTTCTAAAAATTGTTTAGACACTCATATGAGTTATCTAAGGAAAGATGTATGAATTTGATAAATTCTTATCAAAGCATCTCGTATCAGAAAACTGAACTTTGTTAAGAAAGTCAATAAAGTACTGATTTCTAGAAGTCCAGCTGATTTTTGAGTACATGTCAAAGCTAGTGGGAGCATAAGTGTTGTGCTGATAATTATCATGTTAGTGAGAGCATGATTATTATGTTCAGTATTGCAAGCTAGCAATGTTAATTATAGAAAAGAAAAGTTTCAATTCGTGAAGTTGCAGGGGTTGAAAAGTTGTTTTGCTATAATTAAGGGAGAGGAAATTATACTTCATTTCAATTCTAAAAGCTTAGATTGAGATTTTAATCATCTTTAGTCAAATATATATATGAATTTTATGTTGAAATGGTTCGACTTAAGGGAATTCTATATATATTGCGTTTTCAAAATTCGATTATGATTACGGCATCCCTCTTCATAGTCAAATTTTGAAAACATGACAAATAAAAAAAAATATTGTAGCAAAAGACTGGTCTAGTATATTCATCATTTCTAAATTTTCCAAATGCTCAAGGCATTAAGAGGATAGATGATCTAGAATTGGATATGACTAAAATGATTAAGCAATTGTCGAGGACAATCTGAGGTTTACCAAAGATTGGTTGCTCATGGACAGTTGGAAGTATAAGTGTTAATTTTGGAAGGACCATATTGACATATTCGGAAAAGAGGTAACTCTTGTTCAGAAGTGATAGTCAAAATGGGAATCTGGAAAGGTTTCCATAGGTGGAAGTTGTTCTTCAAATCTGTGTAAGATTAGAAAACTTAATACAAGAAGGATGTTCAAAGGAATGTACTTTGAATGTGAGACTTCGTTTCCATGGAATTGATCTCCATTGGAATACTCTGTAATGTCTGTTGACAAGTCTTTGTGACTTTGTGCATAGTCATCACGAGAGGATCAATGCATATAAGTTTAGAATCTAACAGATTTCGTTAAATGGTAGGAATTTGGAATTCTTACATTTACGATAAAGATTTGGGATTGTGAAATGAGCATCATTGGAATCATGTTCAATTGATCTACTTCACAAAGTAAAGATCATAGATAAACATAGTGTGCATACTTGGTGTGTGGCATGACTAGTGTTTAGAAAACATAGTTTACATGCTTGGAGCATGGGACAACTATTGTTTTAATTCAAGTATAAAGTTGATTATTTGAAACATTATACAATGAATAATGAGTAATCAATATGGTGTTTAAATAAAAGGTGTTTTATTTACTCTCAAAGGTGCTTGGGACCATAGAGTGATTAGTATTATTCTTGTGTTTCACTTTGCATGTTTTGACTTCCAGAATTGCTAGGTTATTCTTTCCGAATGACTAAGTTATTCAAACCATCCACAATCGATAATACGTTGGAAGTAGGTATTAAGGCAAGACTGTCATGAATCAGGTTTGTAGATGTCCAAGGTAGTGGACATAGTAAGAGTTACTGCAACATTCATGAGTACTCCTGGAATAGGGATTCGAGTATTGGATTCAACCCACGCTCATTTGAATCACTTCATGGATTTTATCACGAGTGATCATGAGACGATAATATCTTATATTCTTCAAACCTAGAGATATGACTTGTTGCCTATGAGTTGGTTATACATTGATTGCACGTAAACGCATTTGGTAACTCGATGTTATAAAACGTGCCTTTGTGTATGATTCAACAAGTAGTAGAACAAGCATATGAGTCAAAGTTTATCCATTCCTTTTACCCTTAAAGGGATAAAAGCGATATCTGTGGGCCCCTCGATGATTTGGTGATGACAAACGTAAGTGCTCGGCCGAGCCTGGACTGATTTGATTTGTTCAATTAGTCAGTCGTCATAAATCGGAAATCGGGAAACAACAAATGGACAGAGAGAATGATTATAATCCATGTCTCAGTCCATATGATATCTAGAATGGAGGAATATATGATCCCTTATCTAATGGACGTGTCATTGATTTGTTCAGAGTTCGACAACGGCTTTAAGAGCTACGATTGCTAGTCGGGTCTTGGAGTCATACGCAATAATAGTTTTAGACTTATCCAAGTGGGAGACTGTTGGATTAGGTGTCTAAGCCCGTAACTATTATTGGTATGTATTCGACCCGAGAGTAGCATGGTCCATTTGGGTTGCATATCACCAGGACAATTTGTTAGGATGGACTTTTGAGAGAAGAGGTTATATATGATTTATTAATATATTATAAGTTCTAATATATTAATATGAAGTCATATGTTTTAAATAGTATTGATCAAGAATTAATTTGGAATTAATTTAGTGATCAAAAGAGACTAATTAAAACTATGGGGACTAATTATGGTAATTAGTTATATTTATATGTGTTGGGCTTATGATCCATGTTGGACCAAGTTTATGTATGGATACATAAAGAGTTGGGCCACATGAATCATGGATCATAAAATCCATGGATATGGGTTTGGGTTATACCCATGACTCTTAGAATTCAACACATATAAATACATATGTTATGACCTAAAACCGCCACCCCTAGTCACCCTTAGTGTGTGTGTGCATGTTCTTGGAGTTCATGAAGGTTTTAGAGTGCATGGAGATTCTCTCTCAAGTCCTACCTTTGTCCTTGATGTGTTGTGACTTCATTTGAGGCTTCCACACTATTGGGGCTAAGTTCTTAAGGCCAAATACATCAAGACCTCCAGCCACACAAAAAGGTATGTTACACTATCTAGTATTTTATGTAGTTTGTATGACAATTGCATGCTAGCTATAGGTTCAATACCTTGGAAACCATTTTCATGTATAATTAGTGAAAACATAGTTCCAAGGTATTTAGGGTTGTATGTACACCATAGGATGTTGTATTATACCAAAACCCAACAGTGGTATCAGAGCCAAGGCTTGTTTTCATGTTATACTTGCTGAAATGGCTGAAAAATCGAAAATTTTGGCTGTCTGAGCACTGGACTCGCCGAGTCCACTGATGAACTCGCCGAGCCCATGAAGAAATTCATCCAACTCGTCGAGTTGGTTCATGCACTCGACGAGTAGGACCCCCTGACAGCATATTTTTGACTTTTAAGGCTGGAATTGGACTAGAAACATTACCCTAAGCTGTTTTTGGTCTTGTAAACCTGTTTTTGATGTGGTAATGTTCATGCTAAACCAATTTCAAAGAGAGTTGTCAATAGATTCATGTTTTGTATTAGTTTAATGGTTAGGCTAATTTCATGAAAAAGTTTGATTTGAATTGTCTTGTTCTTATGAGTTAGTCTAGATTAATAGAAAAGTTATGTGATAATTTGTTTTCAATCCATATTAATCTTAAAGTTGCTCATAAAATGTGTTTTTGTAACTTGTCCTCAAGTTATGTGAAAAGTCACATTTATGATTCTTTAAAACTCATAATATTTCCATAAGTTAGGAAAAATGAAGAGTCTTATTTTCTTGAATGATTTTAAAGTCTTCCATAACTTGTCCTCAAGTTATGGAACTTGAAGAGTTTATTCATTAAACTACTTTAAACTCATAGGTTATGAAAATGAATAGTTTATTTTTTCCTTAAATGTTTTTTAAAGTCTTCCATAACTTGTCCTCAAGTTATGGAACTTGAAGAGTTTTTATTAAAACTACTTTAAATTCATAAGTTATGGAATTGAAAAGGTTTTTGAATTGTTCAAAACTTGCCCTCAAGTTTTGGAATTTGTAAAGTTTCCCCCCATGAATACTTTAGTTCCAAGTTAAACCCTTAGAATTTTAATAATTTAAAATTCAACCCTTATACTATTATAATATTATAGGTTTAATATTTATATATATGTATAAGAGTAAAAGTCAGTCTTACTGTTAGTAGGCCTCATTTACGAAGCCGGTCTATAAGGGGGGGGGGGGGTATAAGGTTACTGCCTATAAAATGGCAGTTTAATGGGGGTCCACTCTCACCCACCGCTTCCTTGACTGGTGGAGGGTCGTTAGCCGAACGGGTTTGACAGGATTATTATTCTCCCTTCATTAAAAGTATTAATGATAAATACAAAGTAACTAAACACTTATAAATTCCCAATCTTAGTTACTTAGGAAAATGTGAATTTGGTGCTAACCCATGAAATTTACACTTTGTACCTTACCAAGTGGTTAGTGGAGCGTGTGTGGTTAACCGGCACACTAACATGGACTAGTAAGAGTGGCGAAGGGTAACTTAATGTTTATCATAGATCGGTGGAGCGTGTGTGGTTAACCGGCACATCGATTAGGTGATAATATTAAGGGTACCAAGTGAATTTGCATGGTTATTCACACCTTGTTTTGTGATCCTCGGCATCCCAGTCACAAAATTTGAGAGGGCACAATCGAGATTGAAACATGCCATTGAAAAGTTCAACGAATCTCAAAAGATCTAGGAGTTTCAAAACCAATTAAAACCTAATAAATTATTTCGTTTTTCATGGTCGAAATTGGTGAATCGTCATTCGCCTACCTTCAAATATTTTATAGCTTGGATTACGGCATCCCTCTTCCAAGTTGTAAAATATTGTGTTGGGTCCTAGCCTTAATATTTCATATTGGGTGTTATATTAAGGACTTAAAAATCAACTAACTTGAATATCTCCCATTGTAGATGTCTAGTTTAGACATCTATGATCTTCCCAAATCTTTTGGAATTTCACTTCCTCCACCCCCTCCAATTATTCTCCCTAACCCACAAGTTCAAGGTCACTCAAGCCCTATTGGCAAGCAAGGTCTATGTGTGATCATATCTTGGAGATGAAGTCACGTATTGACAAGCCGGGAGAGTTGGGTGTCAAAGTCTTGAGAAAGTTGGATGTTCAATCACTTTCTAAGTCACATAGTGAGTTCCTTTGGGACTACTATGTGACAGACCATGACTTGACCCTTAATGATCTTACCTATTTGCTTGGTGCTGCTGAGTTAGCAATGATTTTGAGCATTGGTAAAAGCAAATTTGATTAGAAGATTGACTTCCCAAACCTTCTATTTCCAAAGGAAGGGGCATTGGTTGCGAAGCTGGCCAAATTTACCTGATAGTCTGTAAGGATGGTAAAGTCAAAAGTTTTGACTCTACTTCAGGTAAAGTCCATTATCTAACTCTATTAAGTTCCTATTTGGAGATTCTTATTACATGGTGTGACTAGATCACATTTTGATGTTTTAAGAACCAAAGTGAAGAGGACGCTTAAAGGAAGAATTTTGAGCTGTTACTTAAAGAGTTGTGATAGATTGCTTAGGAATACATAACAACATAGTTTTTCACATGCATTTGCATTGTAAGGATAAGGTTTACCGCAAAGTTCTAAAATAAAAGAAAAGGTTTTATTTTATTTTAAAGTATCCTTACAGTGGCATTTGTGAGAATTTGTTGTTTATATGTTTCCATTGATAGCAATATTGGAAAATGGATTTGATTCTTTCGACTGTGGTAGTGTCATAATTTACCAAATAAAGAAAGATTCTCATCACCCAAGTTTCAGTTGGGTAGAAACTTGGAATCATGCAAGTTCTATGATGAATGAGAATTTTCATCTTTGGGAAATTAAGACTAATTCATTGTTCACATGTATATGTGAGTCAAGTGAAAGGATCAGGGGATCAGGTACACTTGAGTGTGCACTGGTCAGGTCCACCACAAAGAATGATGAGACTATTCGTCATGATTTACTAAAGCTTAGTAAATATGGTTATACTTACATGTTTAAGTATAATTCTGAAACATTGGAAAAGTATCAATGTTAGGCAGAACGAATAAGAAGAATCAAATAAGGCAGGAAGATAAAAGTTTCTCCAATCTGAAAAGATGGGAGAGTACTTGAGTATCTTGTTTTATGATTATCTTAGTGATTATGAAATCATATCACAATTGATTCTCTAAGGACATCTTAGTGCATTTGTTTAGCTAAGAAGAGAAATCGTGGATTGTTGAAATGGTTAAAATCAAAAAGATGAATCATACTTCGTTCCATAACAAGTCTTAGAGTCATACTCCAAGATTATAACTCGAGTGACATATCTTAAGGAAGGTTTGTAACACTTGTCAAGTGTAAGAGTAAAATGTGTTTCTACTCTTGTAAATTTGAGATTGGTAAGTTGTGATGTTTTGGGTTAAACAGAGACCAACTAAGGCCAATTATGTGAAGTGTTAGTCTTGATAAGAATCCGCACTCACCCTTGATAAGAAATGGTTCTTGACAAGAGAGTCTTATATGTCAAGAGGACAGTGGGAGTCTTAAAGCTCTTGAAAGTTCCAAGAACTAATCAAGAATAAAAACCTGAAGTTCTTCACTAGCACACGACTTGAGGTTTATAACCTATCGTGTTGACATTTCTGTGCCTATTCCAGTTAAAGTTGGCTTTGAATAGGAGTTCTGAGAGTTCTCAATTGGTTGCATAACAACTTGGAAGCAATGGCAGGCCCTTGTGCTGCCAAGTGGCAAGAAATTAAGATTGCACAAGTTCGGTCCATATGAGTTTGGATTTGTCACTAACCTTGTCTTGTGATTATGGTTTGACAAATTCACATGGATAGGAACACATGCACCATAAAATCTAAGTGTCATAAGGTTTCTCTCCGATTCATGAAAATGATGGTGAGGAAACGCTTTCACTAAGTAGATTTTAAGTAGATAACAATTGTGTTATTTGCATTCTCAAAGTTGTTAGTGGAGCATGTGTGGTTAACCGGCACACTAACATGGACTTGTGAGAAATGGCAATGGTCTAAACAATTAAGACTATGATTACGGCATCCCTTTTCATAGTTCTAAAAATTATTTAGACACTCATATGAGTTATCTAAGGAAAGATGTATGAATTTGATAAATTCTTATCAAAGCATCTCGTATCAGAAAACTGAACTTTGTTAAGAAAGTCAATAAAGTATTGATTTCTAGAAGTCCAGCTGATTTTTGAGTACATGTCAAAGCTAGTGGGAGCATAAGTGTTGTGCTGATAATTATCATGTTAGTGAGAGCATGATTATTATGTTCAGTATTGCAAGCTAGCAATGTTAATTATAGAAAAGAAAAGTTTCAATTCGTGAAGTTGCAGGGGTTGAAAAGTTGTTTTGCTATAATTAAGGGAGAGGAAATTATACTTCATTTCAATTCTAAAAGCTTAGATTGAGATTTTAATCATCTTTAGTCAAATATATATATGAATTTTATGTTGAAATGGTTCGACTTAAGGGAATTCTATATATATTGCGTTTTCAAAATTCGATTATGATTACGGCATCCCTCTTCATAGTCAAATTTTGAAAACATGACAAATAAAAAAAAATATTGTAGCAAAAGACTGGTCTAGTATATTCATCATTTCTAAATTTTCCAAATGCTCAAGGCATTAAGAGGATAGATGATCTAGAATTGGATATGACTAAAATGATTAAGCAATTGTCGAGGACAATCTGAGGTTTACCAAAGATTGGTTGCTCATGGACAGTTGGAAGTATAAGTGTTAATTTTGGAAGGACCATATTGACATATTCGGAAAAGAGGTAACTCTTGTTCAGAAGTGATAGTCAAAATGGGAATCTGGAAAGGTTTCCATAGGTGGAAGTTGTTCTTCAAATCTGTGTAAGATTAGAAAACTTAATACAAGAAGGATGTTCAAAGGAATGTACTTTGAATGTGAGACTTCGTTTCCATGGAATTGATCTCCATTGGAATACTCTGTAATGTCTGTTGACAAGTCTTTGTGACTTTGTGCATAGTCATCACGAGAGGATCAATGCATATAAGTTTAGAATCTAACAGATTTCGTTAAATGGTAGGAATTTGGAATTCTTACATTTACGATAAAGATTTGGGATTGTGAAATGAGCATCATTGGAATCATGTTCAATTGATCTACTTCACAAAGTAAAGATCATAGATAAACATAGTGTGCATACTTGGTGTGTGGCATGACTAGTGTTTAGAAAACATAGTTTACATGCTTGGAGCATGGGACAACTATTGTTTTAATTCAAGTATAAAGTTGATTATTTGAAACATTATACAATGAATAATGAGTAATCAATATGGTGTTTAAATAAAAGGTGTTTTATTTACTCTCAAAGGTGCTTGGGACCATAGAGTGATTAGTATTATTCTTGTGTTTCACTTTGCATGTTTTGACTTCCAGAATTGCTAGGTTATTCTTTCCGAATGACTAAGTTATTCAAACCATCCACAATCGATAATACGTTGGAAGTAGGTATTAAGGCAAGACTGTCATGAATCAGGTTTGTAGATGTCCAAGGTAGTGGACATAGTAAGAGTTACTGCAACATTCATGAGTACTCCTGGAATAGGGATTCGAGTATTGGATTCAACCCACGCTCATTTGAATCACTTCATGGATTTTATCACGAGTGATCATGAGACGATAATATCTTATATTCTTCAAACCTAGAGATATGACTTGTTGCCTATGAGTTGGTTATACATTGATTGCACGTAAACGCATTTGGTAACTCGATGTTATAAAACGTGCCTTTGTGTATGATTCAACAAGTAGTAGAACAAGCATATGAGTCAAAGTTTATCCATTCCTTTTACCCTTAAAGGGATAAAAGCGATATCTGTGGGCCCCTCGATGATTTGGTGATGACAAACGTAAGTGCTCGGCCGAGCCTGGACTGATTTGATTTGTTCAATTAGTCAGTCGTCATAAATCGGAAATCGGGAAACAACAAATGGACAGAGAGAATGATTATAATCCATGTCTCAGTCCATATGATATCTAGAATGGAGGAATATATGATCCCTTATCTAATGGACGTGTCATTGATTTGTTCAGAGTTCGACAACGGCTTTAAGAGCTACGATTGCTAGTCGGGTCTTGGAGTCATACGCAATAATAGTTTTAGACTTATCCAAGTGGGAGACTGTTGGATTAGGTGTCTAAGCCCGTAACTATTATTGGTATGTATTCGACCCGAGAGTAGCATGGTCCATTTGGGTTGCATATCACCAGGACAATTTGTTAGGATGGACTTTTGAGAGAAGAGGTTATATATGATTTATTAATATATTATAAGTTCTAATATATTAATATGAAGTCATATGTTTTAAATAGTATTGATCAAGAATTAATTTGGAATTAATTTAGTGATCAAAAGAGACTAATTAAAACTATGGGGACTAATTATGGTAATTAGTTATATTTATATGTGTTGGGCTTATGATCCATGTTGGACCAAGTTTATGTATGGATACATAAAGAGTTGGGCCACATGAATCATGGATCATAAAATCCATAGATATGGGTTTGGGTTATACCCATGACTCTTAGAATTCAACACATATAAATACATATGTTATGACCTAAAACCGCCACCCCTAGTCACCCTTAGTGTGTGTGTGCATGTTCTTGGAGTTCATGAAGGTTTTAGAGTGCATGGAGATTCTCTCTCAAGTCCTACCTTTGTCCTTGATGTGTTGTGACTTCATTTGAGGCTTCCACACTATTGGGGCTAAGTTCGTAAGGCCAAATACATCAAGACCTCCAGCCACACAAAAAGGTATGTTACACTATCTAGTATTTTATGTAGTTTGTATGACAATTGCATGCTAGCTATAGGTTCAATACCTTGGAAACCATTTTCATGTATAATTAGTGAAAACATAGATCCAAGGTATTTAGGGTTGTATGTACACCATAGGATGTTGTATTATACCAAAACCCAACACCTACGACGGGTCCAGTCATCCCTAGGATGGTATACCCTCGTATCCTCACGCCTGTTTGGCCCAATCAACCCTCGGGTTGGAATACCAAACACATCAGGTCCAATCAATCATAGGGTCCGGTCATCCTCATGATGGAATAACCTAGATTGGAATACCACTACATACATAACCCATGTCTACAACCATACTTGGAATCCAAGGATATATCCTTGCGTCTCATCCAAAATCCTCTGATTCTTCACACCCGAGTGCAACTCCCCCAAATCTCACCACACATCCAATTCGAGCGTGCTCCTACCAGAGAGATAACCAACACAATACCTACGCCCACAGCCTATGACTGGAATACCCTTACTCAGTCCTCAGCATAGGTCTTGATTACCTATGAGCCCACTGCATAAAGTCTGGTATGCCATCTCCGGCCCTCAGCTCATGACTGGAATGCTCCTGATAACCTATCGACATCGCTGTCGTCACTACGGATGTCCAACTCTCCATCCTGGAGGTACTCACCTTCGCTATTTCCCAAGAAGGCCTAATCAATGTCCTTCACAACACGAAAAAGTGTCACAATCCTGAACCTCACCCTACACTATCCACTTGCTGAACAAGTTGCTACCCCGTAACACATATATACTCAGAACCTGATCATGTAACTAACAAGGCCCATGTAAATTCTTCAGCATACTCCATCAGCATGTTTAATACTTGGGGACAGACCTACTGCTTGCTATAGCATAACAGTATACTCAATACCCACACATAAATCTACAAACACATACAGAGTCTTCAGCATGACTGGACCGCCTCACCAGACCCTCAGTCTACCTGGACCACTGTCGGAACCTTCAACATGTCTGGACCGCCTCTCTAGGCCTTCAGCCTGTCTGGACCGTTCCCTGAGCCTTCGGCCTGACTGGTACGCCCCACCGGCCTTCAGTCTATCCGGATAGCTCTAACCTGTTGAGCATCTCCCTAGACCACCCATCCTGGTGATCTCTCTCATACAGACTATTCTCACTCACTTGGGGTTCCGAACTCCCGATCCATTCCATGGACTCTAACCCCAGCCTAACCCTAGGCCTAATGTCAATCGTCCACCCTCTCGGAAATCCGTGGTCTGTTCCCTGACCCGCGCGTCTACCTCATACGCTAAATAACCCATACTCCCGTGCTGAATGCACCGCCGAGCCCTGGCAGCTAGCAAAACCCTCAATCTACCAATCCAAAAACCCTCAGAGTCGAGCACACCCTCGTCCAAATACTCGAACTGAACTCAAGTCCTGGCTAGAACTCTAGCCTGGTTCCCCAACTTCTGTTATCAAGCACTTAACAATACGTGTTTCTAATGCTGGGAAGTTTTGCCGAACCCCAAATCAACACAGCCCTCAAATCAAGCAGCCACTAGGGCCTCCATTCTTCCCGTCAAGTTGTGAAACTTACCCTCGTCTCAAAACCTCTCCCTCTCTACATCCTGGGGTAACTCTCCCCCACTTAGATTCGACTAAGCCTTCATAATACATGAAAATTGGAGGATTGTCAATCCTTCTCACTTCTCAACGATCGACCCGATGACAATTAACTCCTTCTCGCTAGTGCTCCATTACTAGCCAATACCAATTGATCACACACTTCTAAGAACCAGATGAACACTTCCTGAATCCCAATGAGACTGACTGCCACTGATGCTTGAATGACTTCACACTCAAGTCCTGAAGACCACATATATATGCTCCAACTAATACCTCGGCGACGAGCTACTTCCCTTGGTGCTTTAGTCTGCCAACCCATGCCGGTTACTAAAACCATTGAATCCTAACAATGCTGAATAACCATTCTGTGGGATCCTGTCCGCAGACCTCCCACGTAATGCCCCCTTTTTCCAAAGGTGTTCCAAACAAGTTTCCCGCTCAGACGTTCACAGCTGAACTACAGTAGCTGAAGCAACCTCTTTCCTAAACCAAGCTACAAATATTCCCAAGACATAGTTTATAATCCCAAAGTTGCAATAGGTCTCACTATTAATCCTTACCACCTGGTACAAGAAATCCAAGGTAAACCGGACCTCACAATGTATTTAGCAAGAACATCAAGAGTTTACGGCCGTAAACCCTTGCATGGCCGTAAACCCGTCTTGATTTATGTCATGGCCGTGAACCCTTTCATGTCTTGGCCGTAAACCCTAGCTATTTCATGTGTTGGCCGTAAACTCACTTGCCCGTGAACACATATTGGCCATAAACACACTCTTGTGTGGCCGTAAACACCTTTTGTGCAATCATATGTGATTGTAACACTTCATTCCAAGTGTTTCCTAGTCCCTAAGGTTGTTCCCTAACATGATTAGTTGTTATATACACTAATTATATACATATATGTGTCATTATATGCTTAATAGGATCCGTTTGTGCTCGAGACTTCACTTGACACTTAGCATCCTATATCGATCTTACATTCGAATCACTCACTACAGGTGAGTTCATACCCTAACGTATCTTTTAAATGATTTTAAAAGCTTTTATGGGGGGGGGGGGAATACAAGTAGAAAACATTATAGTTATTGTATCAATCACATGTGATTAATAACTATCAAACAAGTGGATTTCTTATACTTCAAAACTGTGTTATCAAACAAACTATTTCAAAACATTTTATTGTCTGACATCAAGTCATCTATAACCATTCAAATGGTTAAAACTCTTTTATATGCTAAACTCTTTATCAAACTCTTTTAAACTTATATATTGTCAAAATCATGTCTATATAGATATAGTTATATAAATAAGGTTGAAAGGGCTTAGGACTGATAACTCGCTTTATTTCCTGTTCCTTGTTTGGTTGTGGACTTAGGGTATCAGTTGTTTGTCCGAGTGTCATTTAGATCTTAGTTATATATTATGTATATGTGTATAGATATAAAAGTTCTTACATCAGTTGAATACCTTTGGGTAGCAAAGGTGTACAAACATGATCAGTCATTCAAACAACTTTACTAGTAAACTATAATATGTATAGTTTAGAGGATTACTACTCACTATTTCTAGTACAATGAAACATACAAGAGTCAGTTCATACATGAGCCAGTTCAAACATACTATAATGAGAAACAGGGAGGAACATACTATACACTAGAACAGAGATAACATACTATACACTAGAACAGAGAGAACATACAATACACTAGAACAGAGAGAACATACTATACAAATACAAGAATACTATAACATTAATGTGAGCCACTACTTCATGGCATGTCAATATACTGCTGTGTCATGTTTTGTAACCAGAGTCTCCTGGAGGGAAAGCGTGAATTTGTGTATAGATCTATACGGGATTGACCATCCTACACCTTGCTGCTAGCTACAGTGGGACCTGCAGGTCTACGGGTGATGAATGTCATACCATTTTGATGTCTTCGAATGTCGTGTTTTACTAGTCAATCAAGCATGGTTATAATCTCATCACATTTTGCCTTAATTAAACAATTGGTTTAAGGTAGTTAATACAATGGTAGTTACTATATACAATACTACAATACATCTTTATTTTCCCAATACATTCACATTGTGATCTTCTCACATAAACGGTAATGTAAACTAAATTTTTTTGGTAATGATAGTCATACTTGGGAAAAACACTCACTTTTACAAAAGAACAAACATATAGAACAGTCAGGTCTTGGTAGAAGACTACATTTCATAATAAGTAGAAATTATAGGATTTTCTAGGAGATACAAACATTTACATCAAACGCTTACAAATATTTACATCAAACATTTACAAACACTTTCATCAAACTTATACAAACATTTGACACTAAAATACTTATGAACTCACCAGCTTAAATGCTGATCTACTCTTTCAAAATAACTTGTATTCTCAGGTCACCGGTAGATAGGTACACTGGACCAGGTTTTGAGAAGACTGAGCACATTCGAGACTCGTCTTTTATTTTGATTCATATTTTGGTGTCTTTCAAACTATACACAGAACACAATTGTATTGAATTATATTATTAATGCAATGGATGATGTTGTTGCTTGTTTACTATTGTGCATTGTTATGATACTGTACATGACGTCCTCCGCCCTTGAACGTTTCCGCCGTTCTGGTTTGGGGGTGCGACAGATTGGTATCAGAGTTTTTCTTATAGTGAATTGAGTATATCAACCCATAAAAGATATACAACTATAAACACATCGGGATTAAAAATACTCTGACCAAGAGTTTATACTTGTCACACCCCCGAACCAGACGGCGGAAACGTCCGGGGGTTTGTGCGTGACTTCATCTTGAAATATGATTACAGTGAAAATAAATGAAACATAACATCATCATCACCATGTAATATAACAACATTCATTGTTTACATTGAGTATTGTATTGAATATTACATGTCAGAATAGTCAGAGTATGATGAAACAAAATATATCAGAATATCCATTAGTTTGTTTCGCTCAACCTGCTTCAGCGGTTTCCTGAGAATACAAGTTAATTTAAAAAGGTCAACATAAAAATGTTGGTGAGTTCATAAGTATATTTGAGAAAATGATTCGTATAATTTTGTAATCACAAGAAAATCCTGTATTTTCTTAAAATAGTTTGGTATGTTTATGTCCGATCTTGGTTTAATGCATGTGTGTTATTGTTTAATAGAATGCCAAAAGTGATAGAATAGAATGTAAATAGAATGCCCCCAGACAACCCGATGTTGCCCGAAAAAGAAGAATAGATAATGCTGCCGTACCAACACCGAGGTTGAGTACCAGTGTGAGTAAGTTTCCGAGTAATCCAACATAAAAGAAAATAGTCTTCCGCAAACTTCATGACGTTAATTCCGCTAAGTGATCCGTCATAACCATACTAAATAATGACAATTTCGCCTGTCTTGGCGTTTGTGAAAGCCGACTGAAATATAGAATAAGGTTATAGTCACCCTAGACCGATGTAGTCTAACTGTAGCGAACAACTCAGGTGTGGGGTGTCATCCTCGTATAGATCCATTCACAAAACCCCGATCTCCCTCAAAGAGACTCTGATTATAACTACAGGCTACGATCGGACACTTAATAGGTGTCAACCGAAAAAACTCACTAGATCCTTAATCGAATTTACGCGAAGATAAACGTATAAAACTCATTCCAGGCCCAACGAACCATGTAAGTGAGCCACTAGGGCATCGCTAAACATGGGAGTCATTTCAAAACCTAATATGAATGAGATTATATACCATGGGCCCGAAATATATGTAAAAGGACAACTAAGTCTCATCTCACATGTAAGGTATTTATATGCCCAAATAGCACGCAAATAGTATACATGACCTATCGAACATATAAATGGGCCATTAAGGCCCAATAACCTAAAAATTATCAAAATTAATCCGTTTGTTAGTTGATTGTTGGTTATGGTTCAAGTATTCACTAAAATAGCATAAAAGGCCCACTTTTTGTAAAAATGACGTTTTTGGCCCAATAAGCAAAAAATTTACAATTAAGGCCCAATTTTAGTAAAAATAACACCTTAGTCCCCATTTTGTTAAAAACTTGTATTTATGGCTAGTTTTTGGTAGAAATAACATTTTAAACGCATTTTTGTCAAAAATATCATTTTTGACTTGATTTTTGTGAAAATACACATTTTTCTGGTTTTTGGCTTTTCTGACCTAGTTGTTGGAAAGTTTGTAGAAAAATCATCGTAAGTCGAAATTTAGATCCGTAAATTCTGGAAGTTTGGAAATTTTGTCTACCTTGTTCACAATTTTTCTCATAATTTTTAATGGCCTCTAACAAGTGTGAAATTGCTCACCTTCACAGGCTGGTCCGAAATTATTTCAAATATGATAGGCAGTTTTGTAAAATTCGCCGAAAATTGTAGAAAAATCGTATGAACACGTGAGAGTAGTCATTTTAAAGGTATAAACCTGAACGTTTTGCATGTAAAACAGTTTTGAAAAATATTATCATTAAGTTGATCAAAACAGTCCGATATTGGACAAAAACTTTTCTGTCAAGGGCTGATTTATGAGTCTAGTTGATAGATATTTGAACACAACACTTATTTTTTCTATTTTAAGTGTATAAATCCCAGATCTACTAGTTTACATGTATTATATATGATAAGACATACTTTTCTCAAGGTTTTCATGTAGATCCAAGTGATAAACTTAATATTCTTAACATATTTTTAGATTTATGAAGTAAATAGCACATAATCAACAAATAAGTCATGAAAAACACACATATTCATGCATATACACATAGATCTACATAAAACAACTTTTATTCTCCCCCAAAACCAAGTAAAAACCGAAAATAGGGGGTATGAACTCACCTTAGGGTGATGGATCGGTTTTGATGAAGGGATATGAGAAGATGATGTTGTTTTCGGCCTTAGCAATCTTTCCTTGTGTGGTTTTTGAGTTTAGAAGGTTTCTAAGAGTATGATCACAAACAAGTGTTTAGAAGGAGTGTTCTAACACAAAAATGAAGTTGTTTAGCTTGAATATGTGATGACTTACCCAAGATTGATGATCTTTAGTGAAGATCTTCTTGAAACACCTAGAGATCTCGAAAATTTGGATGGAAGGAAGGAGGATGTTCTTGAGTGTTTTGAGAGAGTTTTCTTGAAAGATTTTTGAGAGAATGAGGGTGGTGTGAGGTGTTTTGGCCGAGAAGAAGAAGAAGAGAGGAGAGAGGGAGTGAGGTGATGTGCATGGAGATCCTCCATGCAATAAAGAGGTGGCAAGCTCTTATAATTCCTCTAATTTCCCTTTAATTTTCTTTTCTTTTCCTCATTGGACCGAGAATTGGGCTTAAGATGGATGAAATTGAATTAGTTTGGCCCACTCTTGGCTTTTCTCGATTTTGTGAAGCCCAATAAATATGTTTTGGCCCATTGGGCCCTTAAGTGTATTTACGACCCAATTTGACATAAAAGAATGGATTTATAGCCTATTTGGGTTAATTGGATTAGTTATGGCCCAATAAGGCCCATTAGGGTTATAATGAATCATTCTAAGTCCAATGGTGCAAAATGTTATAGGTTTATGAATGTGGTCCATTTAGAGCCCAATTAGAGAATCCTAGTCTATAATGAACTTGAGCCGGGATTTCTAGGGTTTCCAACCCTTATTTGAACATATGAGATGTATTTGAACGAGAATAGAGTATAGTATTTGCTTAGAGTACAGGCTTTTACAATGGATGATGTTTACATGGGAATAGAATTTCCTAGCAAAATGCCAGTTGTGACATCATCCCCCCGTTAGAGGGAATTTCGTCCTGAAATTCCTTCGAAAGATAGGATCATGAATGAGAGAATATGTGAGGGTACTTCTGCTTCATCTAGTCTTCACGTTCTCATGTGAATTCCGGTCCACGATTGGCGTTCCATCGAACCTTCACAATCGGAATGCGGCTTTGTTTTGTACGCATTACTTCCCAATCCAATACCTTGATTGGTTCTTCGACGAACATGAGATTCTCGTTTATTTCGATCTCTTCTAATGGAATGATAAGAGTTTTGCCTGATAGGCACTTTTTCAAATTTGAGACATGGAACACGGGGTGTACGTTGTTGAGTTCGACAGGTAGTTGCAGCCTATATGCCATTGGACCAATCCGGGCGAGAATCTCGAACGGCCCAATGTATCGCGGGTTCAATTTTCCCCATTTCCTAAAGAGAATCATTCCTTTCTAGGGAAAGACTTTCAATAGTACCCGACATCCGACTTGGAATTCCAGAGGTTTTCGTTATTTGTCAGCATAACTCTTTTGTCTGTCTCGTGATGCTTGAACTCGAATTTCGATTTGGATTATCTTCTCTGTTGTTTCGCGAATGGTTTTTGGTCCCGTGAGAGTACTGGCGAGTGATCTGCATTTATAACCATAAAGAGCCTCGAAAGGAGCAACCTTGATGCTCGTGCGATGGCTGTTATTGTATGAGAATTCAATCAAGGGAAACCGGGTATCCCATGACTTGCTGAATTCAAGCACCTAGGCTCGAAGCATGACTTCGAGTGGTTGAATGGTCCGTTCGCTTTGGCTATTGGTTTGAGGGTGGTAAACAACGCTCCTGTCTAGCTATGTTCCCATAGCCTTCTGAAGTGACTGTCAAAATCTTGAAGTAATTCCGTTATCCCGATCCGAGATAATAGACACTAATATTTCGGGGAGTCTCACGATCTCTTTGATATAGATCCATGTTAATCTTTCCGTCTTGTTTGATTTCTGTATTAGCAGGAAATGGGAAGATTGGGTTAACCTATCGACGATCACCCGGATAGCGCCCAACTCAACTCTCATAACAATAAGCTTCGTCTTTTGACTTCGAGAGTTCTATCCATCCATACAGTGCTTCCTCCGTGATATTCTCCGGCTTTGATGCTTTCAAGGCCGATCGTAGATGTTGACTGTGTTTTGTTCTTGCTTCGTGAGCAGATGAGTATGTTATCGATGAAAATAATTAAAAAGGCTGAATAGGAATGGTTGGGAGAACTCGGTTCGTAGGGTCCATGAATACCGTGGGGGCATTCGTTATACCGAAGGGTATCACAACGAATTTAAAATGGCCGTATCGAGTTCGAAAGGTAGTTTTTGGAATGTCCTCTTCTCGGACTCGGAGTTGATGATAACCGAATCTTAGATCTATTTGGAGAAGTAACTAGCTCCTTAAAGCTGGTCAAATAGGACGTCAATCCGAGGAAGTGGGTATCGGTTTTTGATAGTGAGCTTATTCAATTCCCTAAAATCGCTGCACATTCTGAAGGATCCATCTTCTTGACGAACAAGACCGGAGCTTCCCAGGGTGAGAAGCTTGGTCCGATGGATCCTTTGCTCAAAAAATTTCTTAATTGACTGGATAACTTCTGAATTTCGGCGGGAGTCAACCTATAGGGTGAATTGGCAATTGATGTGGTTCACGGTATGAGGTCGATTCGAAATTCGACCTATCTCTCTGGGGTATTCCCGGAAGTTCTTCGGGAAATACATCCGGAAAATCGCATGCTACTGGAATACCTTGTATGCTTACTTCTTCCTTGGTCTTGTCCACAACATGAGCGAGGAAAACGTAGTTCTTCTGGTGCAGGCACTTCTGTGCCTTGATGCACGAGATAGGACGAGGATTGGCGCCAGGTTTATCACCATAGATTATTAGAGTTTCGTGATTAGGGAGGTGAAGGCAAACGGCCTTCTCGCGACACATAGTATCAACATGGTGGGGGCTTAACCCAACCATGCCGATTATCACATCAAAACTCCTAATATTTACTGGCATTAAATATATTTGAAATGAATGGTTGTTTAGTGTTAAGGTGTACCCTACATAAGTATCTTTGGTTGATTCGGTTTTCCCATTATCCATCTCCACCGTGAAGGCTTCGTTTAGCTTCTGGGGTTGTTGTTTTAGTAAGTGTTCGAATTTGTTACTAACGAAGCTTCGCTCAGCTCCACTATCGAGTGAGATGCAAGAGAAAGAGTTGTTAAGTGGGAACGTACCAGTATCAACCGTCCGGTTTTTAATTGCTTCGCCTTGACCTACGGTTAGGACCTTTCCTGATCCTCCTGCCCCTTGATTGTTAGCCTTGGGGCAATTGCGTCGGAAATGGCCGGTTCCTCCACACCTATAGCAGGTGTGACTGGCCCCAACGTTGATGTTGTTGTTACGGCCGTTGTGATTACTGTTGTTGTTTGGCTGTTGATTCTGTTGTGGATAAGTTCTACAGTATTTGTCGGTGTGACTCTTTCGGTTGCATCTATTACAATACGGCTCCCGACAGGCTCCCTTATGATGGAAATTGCACTGGTTGCATTTTGGAAGGCTTCCAGCATATAATCTCGCTGGTGTTTGATGTAGTAGGTGTCATGGTCGCATGGACATCAACAACATGTTGCTTCTTCGAGGACCCTTGAGTTGGCTGTCCCTTTCTCTTACTTCCAGACTTTCGCTTCCTGCTCTTAAGCTTGGGGTTTGGAGTGCCTTGATAAGATGTCACTTGTTGGTTTTTGTGCTCGTTCCTTCGGCTGGAGTTGTTGATGCTATTTCCACCTCTATTGGTGTTGTTTGCGTTGAGTTGTGCCATAGCAGCGGTTACTGCCGCTGTTACAGCAGCTTGGAATGTAGCAGAGTCCATCTGTAGGAGTGGTGTCTCGCGGGTGTGCTTGTTATTTCTGTGGGATGACATTTTCCTGGTGCATGTTGATAAGCCAGATCGTAAGTAATGATCGTCATTCCTGGTTGTACTCTATAAATTTCGCGTCTTGTCGTATGATTCTTATTGTTTCCATCTATATCCCTATGATGTATTTACGGTAGTAGGTAATCGCAGATTTGGCACGATCGTTACGTCTATCCTTAGAGTATATGGGTTGTTTTGGTTTCGAGATCCTTAAGTATCTAGCGGTTTCGACGGTTTGGTTATGCATATAATTGAATTTATGCAATAACATGAAATAAAGATAGCATATAATTGTTTCATTGGTAAGAACCATCTTAGTACACGAAAGAGAGTCATATCGGTTAGTAGGGGGAAAGAAGAAAAGGCTGATCCTAATTGTGGCGAAAAGTGTCTGGTGGTGGTGCTGATGAAGTAGATGCACCTCGGAGACGAGCTACTTGTCGCTCGGTATCTCATAGTCGTACCTTCCAAACTAACTGTCTTGCTCGGGAGTCTCCGTTCACTTCCCGTGTTTGTCTCTCATCTCTCTCAATAGCAACCGCATTTGGTCCGTTTGATTTGGGGTGTCCTGAGCTTGGTTGCCAATGTATCGGGTGCACCGGACCATGACTGGAAGGCCTGGTCAGCTGGTCCTCCATGAATAAGATCGAAAAGATCTCGGGTCATACCGTAGGGCGGTCGTATCCCCTGCTGGCGAATCTATCTCCAATATCGAGTGCCTATGAGGCGTGGGGCCACCGGGGCCCATATGATAAGTCGGTACTCTGGCCATGTATGGAGGATTGATGACCTCAGATTCTGCATCTGAGGAATCATCGTCATTGCCCTCGAGCTCTTCCTCTTCGAGGTTCACTACTGGCTCGGCAAGTTCATCTGTAAGTTCTACTTCATGTTTCTCCTCTGGTTCTTCCTCCGAGTCTCCTTCTGGGTCTTCCTCTGGGTCGAGCCACCCTGCTTTTCCCTGACTAGGGAGATAGGGATTTCCTGGCTAATGATGCCCGTCTATAGTGTATGGCACGAAGGGGTATAAATACTAGAAACAAATAGCACACCAATTACTCCTATAATATTTTAATTTTGTTTAGGTTTGGTTCTATAAGCTATTTGGATAATTAAATGGTAAGTTTTTGATTCATTGTCCATCACAATTACTCCCGCACACATGTTGGTCGTATTTTGAATGAATGTAGTTGATCAGACTACATTCACCCCCAATACAACTACATAACTGCCCGAGTTTAATAACGATGTTCAAATCCTCAAAAGACTTTTACTGTTCTTGTTGTGTTATTACTCTAAAATGCACACATAAGTGTGTATTTTAATTATTATGTTCAGAGTAGTTTAGTCCCATTGTATTTATAATTGCATATCGTGTATGGTTAGATATGCCAGTTCACTATAAACAATGCTCTGATACCAATCTGTCACACCCCCGAACCAGACGGCGGAAACGTCAGGGGGCTTGTGCGTGACTTCATCTTGAAATATCATTACAGTGAATATAAATGAAACATAAGATCATCATCACCATGTAATATAACAACATTCATTGTTTACATTGAGTATTGTATTGAATATTACATGTCAGAATAGTCAGAGTATGATGAAACAAAATATATCAGAATATCCATTAGTTTGTTTCGCTCAACCTGCTTCAGCGGTTTCCTGAGAATACAAGTTAATTTAAAAAGGTCAACATAAAAATGTTGGTGAGTTCATAAGTATATTTGAGAAAATGATTCGTATAATTTTGTAATCACAAGAAAATCCTGTATTTTCTTAAAGAAGTTTGGTATGTTTATGTCCGATCTTGGGTTAATGCATGTGTGTTATTGTTTAATAGAATGCCAAAAGTGATAGAAGAGAATGTGTAACATCGTAAATTCCAAAACAATTTTTCACTTTTAAAAATATAATTTCATTCTTAAATATTATCCATCTCCATGTATCACATATCAAATCCATAAAATTTATCCCAAGATCACAATACATAAAAACTCCTCATGTGTGTACTGATCATGCTGACGCCTTCCCGCGATCCTCACTGGTACCAGAAAGACATAACACAAAACACTGTAAGCATAAATGCTTAGTGAGTTCCCCAAAATACCACATATAACACATATTAGCCACTCGAGGCTATAACTCTGTGGGCCCACTGGCCCTAACTCTGTGGACCCTCTGGTCCTGACTCGGTGGACCTTCCGGTCCTCACTCTGTAAACTATGGAATACACACAACACAAATCACATAGACATAATGCAGTGCAACACATCACATACATAGCATACAAGATACTCTGTCACATAACTCTACTTACCACTCAAGGTAAAGTATAGTGAGAAGACTCACCTCGGATAGCTCGGTAAACCTCGAACTCGGAAATACTGATCTAGCCTTCGCCTAATCACATAAAATAATTACTCTAATTAATACGATTTTCAAGGACTAGTGTAATCCCTCTCTAAGTTCTCTAAGAAGGGTAAAAGACCATTCTACCCCTCCAATGGCTCACAAGTCCAAACATTGACTCAACCCTAAAAGTCAACGAAGTCAAATCTAGTCAACGGTCAAAGTTTGACCAGACTCATCGAGTGCATCCGGGCGAATCGGCGAGTCCACGCGGGTCCTCTGAATCCTTCTAAGCCTCACTTTGCACGTCGAGTCCCTCCTCCACTCGCCGGGTTTCTCTGCAACGAATCGCGGGGCAACCCCGACTCGACTCGCCGAGTCCACTTATGAACTCGGCGAGTTGCTCCCATGACAACACTCAAATGACCTTCTGAGGTCAGATCTGCTTCTCAAAACTATAGATCTGACTTCCCCACGACCAATAACCACGTAAAGGTCGAACCTTGACTCACATGCAACGCACCCAAGGCTTCTTTTGGTGAAATAACTACTAAACTGGCCACCTAGGCTCATAACCTCAAAGGAATGGCATAAAGCAGAGTGATAGGGGCTCTCTGGACCTCTTAAGGTCCAGATTTAAGAATCATTTCACCTTGGGACCTCACACACTCCAGATTCAAGCTAAATAATGCATAAAGAAACCCTAGATTCAACTAAATCATCGTAAATACGAGGATAAGCACATATTGATACCTCCAACAGCTTCCTCTGATCAAATGGAAGTAGATCGAAGCTCCCCAACCCGCCTAGCTTGTCCTTCCTCCTTCCTTCTTGCTAAAACACACAAGAAATGGTGAACAATGGCCTCCTTTCTCACTCACAAGACTCACAGATGCTCTGGTACTCTCAAAGACGAAGGTAGCAGCAAATAAGTGCCATAAGGTCCTTTAAATAGGGTGCAGGCCCGGGGATTTAGGGTTTCAGCCCACAGCGCGGACTCGTCAAGTCCACCCTTTCCGGCTCGTCGAGTCCATTCATTAATCCAGTCAGCAATCGCGATCCTACTCGACGAGTCTAAGCGTCAACTCGTCGAGTTCCTCTCTTTAACTCAAAATAAATGATCAAAACATAATACCTGGAAATCCGGATGTTACAATTCTCCCTCACTAGAATTAGACTTCGACCTCGAAGTCTTGCCCTGCAAACCACTCTGGATGCTGCTCCCGCATCTCCAATTCCGGCTCCCAAGTCAGCTCGGACCCTCTCCGATGTTGCCACTGGACTTGAACCAGGGGCACCTCCTTGTTAGAACCTTGATCTTCCGATCCATAATCGCAACTGGCCTCTCAACATAATTCAGGCTCGCATTCACCTGAATATCCTCCAACGACACCACCGCCGACTCGTCGGCTATACACTTCCTCAGCTGAGACACGTGGAAGGTATCATGAATCTGACCCAACTCCGCAGGTAGCTCCAAACGATATGCTACCCTGCCCACCCTGGCGGTCACCCTGAACGGACCAATGTACCGGGGCCCCAGCTTGCCCCTCTTCCTGAATCAGATCACTCCTTTCCAAGGAGATACCTTCAGGAGTACGAAATCTCCCATCTGAAACTCCAGCTCGGATCGTCGCCTATCCGCATAACTCTTCTGGCGACTCTGAGCTGTCAACAAACTCTGCCTGACCTGTTGTATCTGCTCTGTCGTCTGAAGCACTATCTCAGTGCTACCCAACACTCGCTGCCCGACCTCTCCCCAGCAGATAGGAGTCCGACACCTCCTCCCATACAGCAACTCAAAGGGAGGCATACCGATACTCGAATGGTGGCTGTTGTTATAAGAAAACTCAGCCAACGGCAAATACGTGTCCCAACTTCCTCCAAAGTCCAATACACATGCTCGAAGCATGTCCTCGAGCGTCTGAATCGTCCGCTCACTCTGTCCGTCCGTCTGTGGGTGGTATGCGGTACTGAAATGCAGCCTCGTACCCAACTCCTCATGGAATTTCTTCTAGAACCTGGAAGTGAATCGCACATCTCGATCTGACACAATCGAGATCGGTACTCCATGCCGTGATACCACCTCTCTCACATACAATTCTGCCAGCCTCTCTGCGGAAGAGCTCTCACTGATGGCAAGGAAATGAGCGCTCTTCGTCAGCCGGTCAACGATCACCCAAATTGCATCGACACCCCTCGCAGTCCTCGGCAATTTGGTGATAAAATCCATGGAAATCTGTTCCCATTTCCACTGGGGAACCTCAAGTGGCTGCAACTTGCCATGCGGACGCTGGTGCTCGGCCTTAACCCTGCGACAGGTCAAGCATCTCTCCACGAACCACGCAACATCCCTCTTCATACAGGGCCACCAATAGTCTCTCTTCAGGTCCAAATACATCTTAGTGGCCCTGGGATGGATCGAGAACCTCGATCTGTGCGCCTCCTCCATCAGAATGGTACGTGCCCTGCCCTCAAATGGCACCCAAATTCGACCCTGAAAGGTCATAAGCCCTCGGCTATCGGCAACGAACTCAGACACCTGCCCGATCACCCGCTCTCTCTTGCGGTTCTCCGGCCTCATGGCCTCAACCTGAGCCTCCCGAATGGTGTCCAACACCGGAGTCATCACCGTCAATCTCAAACAAACATCACGTATCGGGGCACTCTCCGCCCTACGACTCAGCGCATCGGCTACAACGTTAGCCTTGCCCGGGTGGTACAGGATCTCACACTCATAATCCTTTACCACATCCAACCATCTCCTATGGCGCATATTCAGGTTGGGCTGATCCATCAAATACTTCAAGCTCTTGTGATCCGTGTATATGGTACACCGGACCCCATACAGATAGTGACGCCAGATCTTCAGGGCGAACACCACAGCCCCCAACTCCAGATCGTGAGTAGGATACCTCGCCTCATGAGGCTTCAGCTGCCTCGATGCGTATGCTATCACATGCCCTCTCTGCATCAGCACCGCACCCAATCCCGATATCGACGCGTCACAATACACTACAAAATCCTCCATTCCCTCCGGAAGGGCTAACACCAGGGCTTCGCATAATCTCTGGCGAAGTGTCTCAAAGGAGGCCTGCTGCTCTGGGCCCCAACTAAAAGCCACGCCCTTCCGGGTCAACCTGGTGAGAGGAACAGCAATCTTGGAGAAATCTTTAATAAATCTCCTATAATAGCCGGCCAACCCCAGAAAACTCCTGATCTCGATGGGGGATCTCGGCACCTCCCAACTCATCACTGCCTCAATCTTGGCCGGATCGACCAATATCCCATTCTGGTTAACGAGATGTCCCAGGAACTGGACCTCTCGTAACCAGAAATCACACTTGGAGAATTTGGCGTAAAGCCTCTCCGATCTCAGAACTCCAAGGATCTCTCTCAAATGCTCCTCATGCTGCTCCCTGGACCTCGAATACACCAATATATCATCAATGAACACTATCACCGAACGATCCAACATCGGTCTACACACCCTGTTCATGAGATCCATGAACGCCGCCGGTGCATTGGTGAGCCCGAAAGGCATCACCACGAACTCGTAATGCCCATAACGAGACCTGAACGCCGTCTTCTGGATATCCTCATCCCGCACTCTCATCTGATGATATCCAGACCTCAGATCGATCTTGGAGAACCAAGACGCTCCCTGCAACTGATCGAACAAATCATCGATCCTTGGTAAGGGGTAACGGTTCTTGACCGTTAACTTGTTCAACTCCCGGTAATCGATGCACATCCGGTGTGAACCATCCTTTTTCTTTACAAAAAGGATCAGCGCTCCCCATGGCGAGCTACTCGGCCGAATAAACCCTTTCCCCAACAGCTCCTGAAGCTGTGAGGATAACTCCTGCATCTCTGGTGGCGCAAGGCGATAGGGCGCCTTGGTGATAGGCGCTGCCCCCGGAACCAAATCGATACGGAACTCTACTTGCCTCTCAGGAGGCACACCCGGCAACTCCTCGGGGAAAACATCTGGGAACTCACGCACTATCGGAACCTCATCGACCGATCTCGGCCTCTCCGCATCAAACCTCGTATCCTGATACATAAGCCACAAACCCACTACAACCCTGCTGTAGGCTCTGCCTCGCTCTAGCGGCCGAACAAAACGCTGACCCAGAACGGGTACCCTCGCCGTACATTGTAAGAAATCCCCCACTAGGGTCTCGTATGGTCACCAGCTGTCACTCGCAGTCGATGAACGCTCCAAATCTGCTCAACCAGTCCATGCCCACGATGACACAAACATCTCCATCGCAATCGGGACCAAATCAATCGGAAACTCAACGCCGAAGATCTCGAGTACACATCCTCGAATCATATCAGTGGCATACACCGCTCTCTCGTCAGCTATGGAAACTCGCAGAGGTCGACTCAACGCCTCTCGACGAATACTGATGTGCCGACTAAAGGCTAATGATACAAAAGATCGACTCGTACCCGAGTCAAATAACACCAAGGCAGGTACAGAACTCACCAGAAAAGTACCTACGCATATCATAATATAAGCACAATATCTCAAACTCAAAATAAATACATGAAAGAATACATACCAGCCACGACATCGGGCGCTGCGCGGACCTCCTCCGCTGTCAACTGGAAGGCTCTCCCTCGTGCCTTCGGTGCCTCGGCCTTCACCCGTTGACTCTCGGTAGCTTGTACAGTAGCATGGGCAGATCCCTGCGATGCTCCCCCCCGCAGCAGCAGACACTCGGCCTTCCGGTGTCCGGTCTGGTTGCAGTGGAAACAGACTGCAAACCCCTTGGGGCAATCCTTGGCCATGTGCCCCTCCTTCCTACACTTGTAGCAAGACCCTGCTCTACAAATCCCCTCATGACCCTTGCCGCACTTGCCACAAGTGCGGCCCTTCTGGTTCCCTGATCTCGAATCGGCGGGCTTGGCCCGCTTGCCTGCCGGCTGGGACTGTGCCGGTCGCCGATCCCTCCACTGAGACTCCGCCTCCTCCCTAGCCT
Organism: Lactuca virosa; assembly: GCF_052849685.1. Lineage (NCBI taxonomy): Eukaryota > Viridiplantae > Streptophyta > Magnoliopsida > Asterales > Asteraceae > Lactuca > Lactuca virosa. The sequence goes on along the minus strand of NC_136428.1, from coordinate 423,170,612 downwards.
GAGTCTCAAGCTCTATCTCCCTCTTCCGAGCATTTGCCTGAAGATAGGCAAATGTCCGGTACGACGAGTTCTCCATGAACTCGCGGATGTCTCTCCTCAAAATGCTCAAATACCGACTCATGCGTGCCTGCTCGGAAGACACGTGCTCAGGGCAGAACATCGCCCTCTCATGGAACATCCTGGTGATCACAGTAACAGACTCAGTACCCTGCTTGAGGGTCAAGAACTCCTGGGCCAACCGTTCCCTTTCCATCGGGGGAACGTACTCATCACGGAACATAGCGGTGAACCTCTCCCAGGTCACTGCGGCAAGCTCTGCAGAAGAATAGTGCGCTGTCACAAACTTCCACCAGTCCTTCGCTCCCAAGCGAAGCTGGTTCAGTGCGAACCGAACTCTCAGATGCTCCGGACAAGAACACGTATAGAAGCATCCCTCGATGTCAGAAACCCACCTCATCGCCACAATCGGATCCTGCGTCCCATCAAACTCTGGTGGGTTCGTGTTGCTGAATTCCCGGAACAGCAACGCATCACCACCCTGAGGTCTAGCAGCAGCAACAACTGCGGTAGCTGCAGCGGCTGCAGCCTCAGTAACCGCTGCGTATCTCTCATTAAAGATCTCAATCAATGTGGTCTTAATAGACCCAAACATCTCCGGAATCTCTGCGCGGATAGCCGCAGCCACCTCCTCGTGGATCATCTGACGAAGCTCCTCGTCACTCACACCGCTGGTCTCTGGTCTGTGGCGTGTCCCAACCATGATGTCTCTGAAATACAACATAAGAAATATCAGAGACTCGCTCGAACATACCCACACTCGGCAACTCAGCCCTACTTGTTCCTTTGTACCCTAAGGATTCTTACTTGGAGTGCGCACTGATCCGATGTATTCAGTAGTACGGGCCCAATACTACCGTCCACACCGCATCAATATTCACCCCAAGTCCTCCTCCTAGGATCCCAAATCCCAAGTACTCTACTCTCACTATGCATAGGCTACTCTCTAGCAGACCTCTCATAAGCTCCTCGCTGCTATCTACTCACTCTCAAGCATCTCCCAGTAGCAAAACCCCTAGGCTAAGTCATCACGAATCAGGCCACTCTAGTCCTAATAAGAATACCTAGCCTACTCTAGCATGCATAACATATCATATCATATCTTATAACACATAATATAAGGGTATTTTGGGAAATCACCGTTCGGCCGCTGGCTGATCGTACACACTGCTCTGCTCTGCTCTTTTCAAAACCTTTTATTCCTTTAGAAAAATTTTGTTTTATTTCGACAAGTTTCTCAAATCCTCAGTTTGAGTTCAAATGCGCCCGAAGGTGCATCCGAATCCCTCAAACCAAGGCTCTGATACCAACTTGTAACATCGTAAATTCCAAAACAATTTTTCACTTTTAAAAATATAATTTCATTCTTAAATATTATCCATCTCCATGTATCACATATCAAATCCATAAAATTTATCCCAAGATCATAATACATAAAAACTCCACAAGTGTGTACTGATCATGCCGGCGCCTTCCCGCGATCCTCACTGGTACGTGAAACACATAACACAAAACACTGTAAGCATAAATGCTTAGTGAGTTCCCCAAAATACCACATATAACACATATTAGCCACTCGAGGCTATAACTCTGTGGGCCCACTGGCCCTAACTCTGTGGACCCTCTGGTCCTAACTCGGTGGACCTTCCGGTCCTCACTCTGTAAACTATGGAATACACACAGCACAAATCACATAGATATAATGCAGTGCAATATATCACATACATAGCATACAAGATACTCTGTCACATAACTCTACTTACCACTCAAGGTAAAGTATAGTGAGAAGACTCACCTCGGATAGCTCGGTAAACCTCGAACTCGGAAATACTAATCTAGCCTTCGCCTAATCACATAAAATAATTACTCTAATTAATACGATTTTCAAGGACTAGTGTAATCCCTCTCTAAGTTCTCTAAGAAGGGTAAAATACCATTCTACCCCTCCAATGGCTCACAAGTCCAAACATTGACTCAACCCTAAAAGTCAATGAAGTCAAATCTAGTCAACGGTCAAACTTTGACCAGACTCGTCGAGTGCATCCGGGCGACTCGGCGAGTCCACGTGGGTCCTTTGAATCCTTCTAAGCCTCACTTTGCACGTCGAGTCCCTCCTCCACTCGCCGGGTTTCTCTGCAATGAATCGCGGGGCAACCCCGACTCGACTCGTCGAGTCCACTTATGAACTCGGCGAGTTGCTCCCATGACAACACTCAAATGACCTTCTGAGGTCAGATCTGCTTCTCAAAACTATAGATCTGACTTCCCCACGACCAATAACCACGTAAAGGTTGAATCTTGACTCACATGCAACGCACCCAAGGCTTCTTTTGGTGAAATAACTACTAAACTGGCCACCTAGGCTCATAACCTCAAAGGAATGGCATAAAGCAGAGTGATAGGGGCTCTCTGGACCTCTTAAGGTCCAGATTTAAGAATCATTTCACCTTGGGACCTCACACACTCCAGATTCAAGCTAAATAATGCATAAAGAAACCCTAGATTCAACTAAATCATCATAAATACAAGGATAAGCACAGATTTATACCTCCAACATCTTCCTCTGATCAAATGGAAGTAGATCCAAGCTCCCCAACCTGCCTAGCTTGTCCTTCCTCCTTCCTTCTTGCTAAAACACACAAGAAATGGTGAACAATGGCCTCCTTTCTCACTCACAAGACTCACAGATGCTCTGGTACTCTCAAAGACGAAGGTAGCCGCAAAGAAGGGCCATAAGGTCCTTTAAATAGGGTGCATGCCCGGGGATTTAGGGTTTCAGCCCACAGCACGGACTCGTCGAGTCCACCCTTTCCGGCTCGTCGAGTCCATTCATTAATCCAGTCAGCAATCGTGATCCTACTCGACGAGTCTAAGCGTCAACTCGTCGAGTTCCTCTCTTTAACTCAAAATAAATGATCAAAACATAATACCTGGAAATCCGGATGTTACAGAATGTAAATAGAATTCCCCCAGACAACCTGATGTTGCCCGAAAAAGAAGAATAGATAATGCTGCCGTACTAACACCGAGGTTGAGTACCAGTGTGAGTAAGTTTCCGAGTAATCCAACATAAAAGAAAATAGTCTTCCGCAAACTTCATAACGTTAATTCCTCTAAGTGAGCCGTCATAACCATACTAAATAATGACAATTTCGCATGTCTTGACGTTTGTGAACGCCGACTGAAATATAGAATAAGGTTATAGTCACCCTAGACCGATGTAGTCTAACTGTAGCGAACAGCTCAGGTGTGGGGTGTCATCCCCGTATAGATCTATACATAAAACCTCGCTCTCCCTCAAAGAGACTCTGATTATAACTACAGGCTACGATCGAACACTTAATATGTGTCAACCGACAAAACTCACTAGATCCTTAATCGAATTTACGCGAAGATAAACGTATAAAACTCATTCCAGGCCCAACGAACCATGTAAGTGAGCCACTAGGGCATCACTAAACATGTGAGTCATTTCAAAACCTAATATAAATGAGATTATATAACATGGGCCCGAAATATATGTAAAAGGACAACTAAGGCCCATCTCACATGTAAGGTATTTATAGGCCCAAATAGCACGCAAATAGTATACATGACCTATCGAACATATAAATGGGCCATTAAGGCCCAATAACTTAAAAATGATCAAAATTAATCCGTTTGTTAGTTGATTGTTGGTTTTGATTCAAGTATTCAATAAAATAGCATAAAAGGCCCACTTTTTGTAAAAATGACGTTTTTGGCCCAATAAGCAAAAAATTTACAATTAAGGCCCAATTTTAGTAAAAATAACACCTTAGTCCCCATTTTGTTCAAAACTTGTATTTATGGCTAGTTTTTGGTAGAAATAACATTTTAAACGCATTTTTGTCAAAAATATCATTTTTGGCTTGATTTTTGTGAAAATACACATTTTTCTGGTTTTTGGCTTTTCTGACCTAGTTGTTGGAAAATTTGTAGAAAAATCATCGTAAGTCGAAATTTGGATCCGTAAATTCTGGAAGTTTGGAAATTTTGTCTACCTTGTTCAAAATTGTTCTCATAATTTTTAATGGCCTCTAACAAGTGTGAAATTTCTCACCTTAACAGGCTGGTCCGAAATTATTTCAAATATGATAAGCAGTTTTGTAAAATTCACCGAAAATTGTAGAAAAATCGTATGAACACGTGAGAGTAGTCATTTTAAAGGTATAACCCTGAACGTTTTTCATGTAAAACAGTTTTGAAAAATATTATCATTAAGTTGATCAAAACAGTCCGATATTGGACCAAAACTTTTCTGTCAAGGGCTGATTTATGAGTCTAGTTGATAGATCTTTGAACACAACACTCCTTTTTTCTATTTTAAGTGTATAAATCCCAGATCTACTAGTTTACATGTATTATATGTGATAAGACATACTTTTCTCAAGGTTTTGATGTAGATCCAAGTGATAAACTTAATATTCTTAACATATTTTTAGATTTATGAAGTAAATAGCACATAATCAACAAATAAGTCATGAAAAACACACATATTCATGCATATACACATAGATCCACATAAAACAACTTGTATTCTCCCCCAAAACCAAGCAAAAACCGAAAATAGGGGGTATGAACTCACCTTGGGGTGATGGATCGGTTTTGATGAAGGGATATGAGAAGATGATGTTGTTTTCGGCCTTAGCAAGGTTTCTTTATGTGGTTTTCGAGTTTAGAAGGTTTCTAAGAGTATGATCACAAAAAAGTGTTTAGAAGGAGTGTTCTAACACAAAAATGAAGTTGTTTAGCTTGAATGTGTGATGACTTACCCAATATTGATGATCTTTAGTGAAGATCTTCTTGAAGCACCTAGAGATCTCGAAAATTTGGATGGAAGGAAGGAGGATGTTCTTGAGTGTTTTTAGAGAGTTTTCTTGAAAGATTTTTGAGAGAATGAGGGTGGTGTGAGGTGTTTTGGCCGAGAAGAAGAAGAAGAGAGGAGAGAGGGAGTGAGGTGATGTGCATGGAGATCCCTCATGCAATAAAGAGGTGGCAAACTCTCATAATTCCTCTAATTTCCGTTTATTTTTATTTTCTTTTCCTCATTGGGCCGAGAATTGGGCTTAAGATGGATGAAATTGAATTAGTTTGGCCCACTCTTGGCTTTGCTTGATTTTGTGAAGCCCAATAAATATGTTTCGGCCCATTGGGCCCTTAAGTGTATTTACGGCCCAATTTGACATAAAAGAATGGATTTATAGCCTATTAGGGTTAATTGGATTAGTTATGGCCCAATAAGGCCCATTAGGGTTATAATGAATCATTCTAAGTCCAATGGTGCAAAATGTTGTAGGTTTATGAATGTGGTCCATTTAGAGCCCAATTAGAGAATCCTAGTCCATAATGAACTTGAGCCGGGATTTCTAGGGTTTCCAACCCTTATTTGAACATATGAGATGTATTTGAACGAGAATAGAGTATAGTATTTGCTTAGAGTATAGGCTTTTACAATGGATGATGTTTACATGGGAATAGAATTTCCTAGCAAAATGCCAGTTGTGACAATACTTTTAAATAATAAAATATTTAACCAAAGTATACATACCTGCATTCATACTAAAATCAGTGTCACTAGGACAGAACAAAAGTATTGCGATTGTTGGACAACACAATTAGGCTTGGGGACATATAATCAGATCTGGGAGTGATATAGCCTGATCAACTATATCTTTCTGAGAAGTGATTAGCATGTGCCTAGGAATGATTGTGGTGTTGCAGCAAGTCTAAAAACTTAGTAACAGTACTACAATAAAAACTTTAGAACATAACATAAACTTAAAATACTATATGAGTATTTTGTGTTACTATAATTACTTATTTGAGAACTAAAAGGTCTTTATTAGTAGGTCAATAGTTGCTGAGTGGATACGCTAAGGTTATATGTGACTAGGGTGTCATAGACTTAGAATCTGTGATCTTTGCTTTATTTCCTATTCCTTGTTTGGTTGTGGACTTAGAGTTAGGGTCACTTATTCGAAGGTCTATCCTATTTTGGTTACATATGACTGGTATGCACTACGCAAGTATTGAAGTAATTGGTAAGGATCATCCTATAATTATCTTAAGTAGTACGTCTATTAACTATCTCTTTTATCCCTATTCTCGCGTAGATTACATGGCTGGATTCAATCTCCCCGGCGACCCGTACTTTCCCAACCAAGGTAATGGTTGATGGCTCAATGCAAAGCCATAAGAGAATCATGCAATTCCTTTGGATGACGACTTCGCAGAAGACTTCCCGGAGGATTCTGACTCCGAGCCGGAAGTCAATGATCTACCCTTAGTGGCTCCAATCCTAAATCCTAGCCGTCATCTGTCTTTTCAAGGCCCGACGCCTCTGTGGGCTGAGAACTTGGGCAGATAGAGTCAAGAGCAGGGTCAACTCTTACCATGCAACGGGGACATAAGCTTCTACAATCTGAGCGAGGGAGGCTCAGCAGACAAAATCCTGCCTATTCTGGTTCGCAGGGTTGCTAGAAATGACGAACAGGGTAGGGCAACCATCAACCGAGTCATGGAGCTTGATGCCGATTCGAGATTCAATACAGTCCACATTCGCCATCTACAAGCTGCTCATGGAAGAACTCTGGACCACAATTAGTCCTGCAGAGAGAACTTACTGCAACCCAAGTTGAATTCAGGGAATTTCGTGCACGCCAGACAACATTCAAAAGGCGTATGCTGGACATGGAACGTCATCTGCCAGAATCAAAGGCTCATCCGAGCGGTTCTCGTCGCAAGTAGAGTCTGTTCTACTTTGTCTTTTGGATATATTTAGGTCTATGTATAGACTCTAGTATTAATTTCCCGCTTATTTTAAAGACCTTGGACTTTCAGTCCGTTAGGTCTCTTCGCTGTCAAAATTTTCTTGTTATGGTTTGACGTAAGACATACTTCAAGGTCATTTTTCCCGAACTTGTTACATCATTAATGCCAATATATTTGACAGACATCTAATCTTTTGGGAAATCTTTATCCAAGTGCTTTCATCCTTCTCCAGTTAGATCTTTACTTCAATCATACTCTCATCTGTTTTGTTGGGCTATGGCGACTTAGTTCATGGACCACTCTCATTGTACTCACAATTGATTCTTACTATCATCTTCATCTTTGTAAACTTTTAGTTGAAAGATGCCTCCATGCCGATCACCGAGACGCAATCCACCGACAACTCCAACTCAGCCACCACCACCTCCTCCACAATATAATCCGGCAGCTATCCAAGTTGTAGTGGCTGCGGCTGTTTCGGCAGCCTTAGATCAATTTAGTGTTAGTGGTACTAGTGGAAGTGGAACAACTGTTCATTCCACTCAAGGTGATGCTGCAATGCACTCTAGAGAGTGCTCGTATAAGGACTTCACCAACTGCAAGCCCAGGACCTTTAACGAGACTGGTGGAATCATTGCCCTCTCGCAATGGTTCAAGAAAACGGAGTCGATCTTCGAGATCTGCTCCTATCCGGAAGGGAGCAAAGTTAAATTTGCTGCGTGCACCTTCGCGGACAGATCCCTGACGTGGTGGAATAGCCATGTCAAGTTACTAACCCTAATAGTGGCTAATGCTATGGGCTGGGAAGCTCTGAAGGTGCTCATGATTGAAGAGTACTGCCCGAGGGGCGAGGTTCAGAAACTTGAACAGGAATTATAGAGCCTAACCATGAAGGGCTCCGACATAGTTGCCTACACTGCCAGGTTCAACGATCTGGTGGCACTATGTCCGGGAATGGTCCCTATTGAGGGAAAGAAAGTCGAGAGGTATATCTAGGGGCTGGTGCCTCCATTCCATGGGAATGTCTTAGCTTCAAGCCCCACTACCTTCGACAGTGCCAAGCGATTGGCACAGCGGCTCATTGACCATGGAGTCCGCACCCCGACAACGACAACAACCCTAGCCATCCCAGAGCCATCCAAAGTCGCTGACAACAAACGGAAGTTCTGGGATAAAAAGAAGAACAAGGCGGCGCAGAACTCTGCCAAAAAGCAACAGGTTGTGGCTGTTCATGCTGCGATAACACCTACTGCTACTGCGCCGATGAAGCAGTATGCTGGGAGCTTGCCCAAGTGCAACAAGTGCAGCTTCCACCATAATGGACCCTTCCGGGTAATGCAGTGCGCTAACTGCAACAAGAAAGGGCACACTGCCCGTTTCTGCAAGTCTTCGACAAGGCCAATCAACCAAGTCCCCGATGTTGGTGTGGGTCAGGCTTGCTAAGGATGCGGCGAGGTGGGTCACTACAAAAGAAACTGCCCGAAGGCAGGGAATGCGGTATATACATACTTAAACAAAAACCACGTGCACTGAAAGAACCATTCACTGTAGAAATAGCTAACGGAAAAACTGAGAGCACTAGCAGTATATACATAGGATGTACTCTAACTCTAGATAGCCATTCATTTCCAATCGACCTCATGCTGGTCTCAATTAAAAGTTTCGACGTCATAATCGGCATGGATTGGTTGAGTCCTCATCGTGCTGACATCATGTGTTATGAAAAGGCCGTTCGTCTTAATCTACCGTCTAACGAAACTCTAGTTATCTATGGCGACAAACCCGACACAAACTTTCGTATCATCTCAAGTGTACAAGCTCAGAAGTACTTAGGAAAGGAATGTCATGCATTCCTTGCTCATGTTGTCGATATGAGCCAAGAGATGAAAGACATAAAGAACATCCCAGAAGTACGCGACTTTCCCGACATCTTTCCGGAAGAACTACCAGGATTACCACCACATCGTCAAGTTGAGTTCAGAATCGACTTAGTTCCAGGGGCTACCCCAGTAGCCAAATCGCCCTATCGTCTAGCACCAGCTGAGATGCAGGAGCTATCCGGTCAACTTAACGAATTGCTCAGCAAGGGCTTTATTAGACCAAGCTTCTCACCCCGGCGAGCACCGGTCTTGTTCGTGAAGAAGAAAGACGGATCATTCTGTATGTGCATCGACTACATGGAACTAAACAAGCTTACCATCAAAAATCGTTACCCTCTACCTCGCATTGACGATTTGTTCGACCAACTGCAAGGGGCGAATTACTTTTCAAAGATTGATATGAGATCCGGGTATCACCAGTTACGAGTGCTAGAGGAGGATGTTCCCATGACAGCCTTTCGAACTCGTTGTGGACACTACGAGTTTGTAGTGATGCCATTCGGATTGACAAATGCGCCCGCAGTATTCATGGACTTAATGAATAGGGTGTGCCATCCTTACTTGGATCAGTTCGTCATTTTATTCATCGATGACATACTTATCTACTCTCGAAGTAAGGAGGAGCATAGTCAACATCTACGTCAGGTCTTAGAAACATTACGATCGGAGAAGCTCTACGCGAAGTTCTCTAAATGCGAATTTTGGATTTGAAGAGTCGAATTCTTAGGTTACGTGGTTAGAGAAGAGGGAATTCACACGGATCCTTCCAAAATTAAGTCCATTGAGAACTGGTCAGCACCGAAGACGCCTACAAAAATTCGTCAATTTCTAGGCCTCGCTGGCTACTATCGTAGGTTCATTCAGAACTTCTCTAGGATCGCGAAACCGCTTACTACATTGACCCAGAAAGGCATGGCCTTTGACTGGGAAGAGAAACAAGAGAAGGCGTTCCAAACGCTGAAGCGAGCCTTATGCAACGCACCGATACTATCCCTCCCAGAAGGGATAGAAGACTTCGTGGTTTATTGCGATGCATCCAACCAAGGGCTTGGTTGTGTTCTTATGCAACGAGTTAAGGTCATCGCCTATGCCTCAAGACAGCTAAAGACACACGAAGTCAACTACACCACACATGATCTTGAGTTAGGAGCAGTGGTATTTGCTCTGAAGATCTGGAGACACTACCTGTATGGTACAAAAAGCACTATCTTTACAGACCACAAGAGCCTTCAACATATATTCGACCAGAAGGAGCTCAATATGAGACAACGATGGTGGGTCCAGCTACTCAATGACTACGAATGCGAAATTCGTTATCATCCCGGTAAAGACAACATAGCAGCTGACGCCCTAAGTCGGAAAGAATACTCTGGTCGTAGAGTCAAATCATTGACTATGACTATCCATTCACATCTGTCCACACAAATTAAGGAGGCTCAACTAGAAGCCTTGAAACCTGAAAATGTGGCGGGTGAATCCCTGAGAGGGATGGATAAAAACTTTGAAGTCAAGGGTGGCAGAGCCTTCTATCTCATGGATCGGATCTGGACACCGAGGCACAGTGGTTTCAGGGACTTGGTCATGACTGAAGCGCACAACACTCGATATTCCGTCCACCCAGGTTCAGATAAGATGTATCTGGATCTCAGAAAGCTATACTGGTGGCCTAACATGAAAGCAGAGATTGCTACCTTCGTAAGTAAATGTCTTACTTGCGCCAAGGTTAAGGTCGAATACCATAAACCCTCAGGTTTACTACAGCAACCGGAGATACCGGAATAGAAGTGGGAGCGGATCACAATGGACTTCATAACCAAGTTTCCCAAGACAACGGGTGGTCTTGATATCATTTGGGTGATCGTAGGCAGGTTAACAAAGTCTGCACACTTCCTGCCTATCAAAGAAACTGACAAGATGGAGAAACTAACAAAAATCTACATTAGGGAGATCGTACGACTACATGGTGTTCCCATATCCATTATCTCTGAGAGAGATAGTAGATTCACTTCAAGGTTCTGGCAGCCACTACAACGTTCCCTAGGAACTAGGCTGGACATGAGTACAACCTACCATCCGCAAACCGACAAACAAAGTGAGAAGACTATTCAAACTTTGGAATATATGTTGCGAGACTGTGTGATAGACTTTGGGAAGGCATGGGATACTCACTTACCCCTTGTCGAGTTCTCCTACAATAACAGTTATCACAAGAGCATAAAGGCTGCTCCAGTTGAAGCCCTCTATGGCCACAAGTGCAGATCTCCTCTGTGCTGGGCTGAGGTGGGTGACACACAGTTAGCTAAAGGACGAGTTCCTGACAACACTCTCATAGGTCCGGAGATCATTAGGGAAACGACAGAGAAGATCGTTCAGATTCGTGAACGATTGAAAGCCTTTAGAGACGGACAGAAAAGCTATGCAGACAAGAGAAGGAAACCTTTGGAATTCCAGGTTGGTGACCGTGTTCTATTGAAGGTCTCACCCTGGAAGGGCTTGATATGCTTTGGAAAGCGTGGAAAGCTAAATCCAAGATACGTAGGGCCTTTCGAGATTATCGCTAGAATCGGCCATGTAGCTTACAAACTCAAACTACCTTACGAACTTAGTAACGTACACCCTACTTTCCATGTTTCGAAATTGAAAAGTGTCTATCCGATGAGACTCTTGTAATCCCACTCGACGAGATCAGATCAACGAGAGCCTCAACTTCATGGAAGAACCATTAGAGATCATGGACCGAGAGGTCAAGCAAACGAAGCAAAGTCGTATCCCGATAGTGAAGGTTCGCTGGAATGCCAAGCGAGGACCTGAATTCACTTAGGAGCGCGAGGATCAAATGAAACTGAAATATCCTCGTCTTTTTACTTAGTTATTTGTAATTGCTTAAACTCTAATTTCGGGACGAAATTCTCTCTAACGGGGGGATGATGTGACAACCCGAAATTTCTATCTTGTAAAGCCATTCAAGTCAATCAAAAGTCAGACTTGTTTCTGCTATCTTTTAGCATTGTTTAGGGTCTGTTTGAGTGTTCTAAGCCTAGTACATTCAAGGATTGGGTGTTAGAAAGTATCTACTAAAGTTCATTGTGCAGTATTCAAGCCGGAAAACTCCATCACATGGAGTTTACGGCCGTAAACTAGAGCTTATGGCCGTAAGCTCTTGTTTGGCCGTGAACTCCACCCTTAAGTATGATATTCCTTCATTTTTATTCACTTCTCACACTTCCAAGTCAAGAACACTCATTTCTCTCTCAAGTATCATCAAGAACACTTCCATTTCTCAACAAATTTGTAAGTGATTCTTTCTATATTAGTTGATATCCTTCTTAATCTAGTAAAATCCCATGGTTTCATCCGTGAATTCATCTCTTTTTGGGGTTAGATCTCCAAGAACACCAAGAACACCAAGAACACACACTAATTCTTTGGGCCGAAATCACCCCTTTTAGCTTCTAAATCGTAAGTATCCTTTCCATATACTAGTTATCTATTAGAAGCTCTTGATTTGCATCCAAGAAACAACAATTTTAGCAAGAACATCAAGAGTTTACGGCCGTAAACCCTTCTTGATTTATGTCATGGCCGTGAACCCTTTCAAGTCTTAGCCATAAACCGTAGCTATTTCATGTGTTGACCGTAAACTCACTTGGCCGTGAACACATCTTGGCCATAAACACACTCTTGTATGGTCGTGAACACCTTTTGTGCAATCATATGTGATTGTAACACTTCATTCCAAGTGTTTCCTAGTCCCTAAGGTTGTTCCTTAACATGATTAGTTGTTATATACACTAATTGTATACATATATGTGTCATTATATGCTTACTAGGATCTGTTGGTGCTCCAGACTTCACTTGACACTTAGCATCCTATATCGATCTTACATTCGAATCACTCACTACAGGTGAGTTCATACCCCTAACTTATCTTTTAAATGATTTTAAATGCGTTTATGGGGGGGGGGGGGGGGAATACAAGTAGAAAACATTATAATTATTGTATCAATCACATGTGATTAATAACTATCAAACAAGTGGATTTCTTATACTTCAAAACTGTGTTATCAAACAAACTATTTCAAAACATTTTATTGTCTGACATCAAGTCATCTATAACCATTCAAATGGTTAAAACTCTTTTATATGCTAAACTCTTTATCAAACTCTTTTAAACTTATATATTGTCAAAATCATGTCTATATAGATATAGTTATATAAATAAGGTTGAAAGGGCTTAGGACTGATAACTCGCTTTATTTCCTGTTCCTTGTTTGGTTGTGGACTTAGGGTATCGGTTGTTTGTTCGAGTGTCGTTTGGATCTTAGTTATATATTATGTATATGTGTATAGATATAAAAGTTCTTACATATGTTCAATACCTTTGGGTAGCAAAGGTGTACAAACATGATCAGTCATTCAAACAACTTTACTAGTAAACTATAATAGGTATAGTTTAGAGGATTACTACTCACTAGTTCTAGTACAATGAAACATACAAGAGTCAGTTCATACATGAGTCAGTTCAAACATACTATAATGAGAAACAGAGAGGAACATACACTAGAACATAGAGAACATACTATACACTAGAACAGAGAGAACATACAATACACTAGAACAGAGAGAACATACTATACAAATACAAGAATACTATAACATTAATGTGAGCCACTACTTCATGGCATGGCAATATACTGCTGTGTCACATTTTGTAACCAGATTCTCCTAGAGGGAGAGCGTGAATTTGTATATAGATCTATACGGGATTGACCGTCCTACACCTTGCTGCTAGCTACAGTGGACCCTGCAGGTCTACAGGTGACGAATGTCATACCATTTCGATGTCTTCGAACGTCGTGTTTTACTAGTCAATCAAGCATGGTTATAATCTCATCACATTTTACCTTAATTAAACAATTGGTTTAAGGTAGTTAATACAATGCTAGTTACTATATACAATACTACAGTACATCTTTATTTTCCCATTACATTCACATTGTGATCTTCTCACATAAACGGTAATGTAAACTATATTTTTGGTAATGATAGTCATACTTGGGAAAAACACTCACTTTTTCAAAATAACAAACACACAGAAAAGTCGGGCCTTGGTAGAAGACTACATTTCATAATAAGTAGAAAATATATGATTTTATAGGGGATACAAAAATTTACATCAAACGCTTACAAACATTTACATCAAACATTTACAAAGACTTTCATCAAACTTATACAAACATTTGACACTAAAATACTTATGAACTCACCAGCTTAAATGCTGATCTACTCTTTCAAAATAACTTGTATTCTCAGGTCACCAGTAGACAGGTATACTGGACCAGGTTTTGAGAAGACTGAGCACATTCAGGACTCGTCTTTTATTTTGATTCATATTTTGGTGTCTTTCAAACTATACACAGAACACTATTGTATTGAATTATATTATTAATGCAATGGATGATGTTGTTGCTTGTTTACTATTATGCATTGTTATGATACTGTACATGATGTCCTCCGCCCCAGAACGTTTCCACCATTCTGGTTTGGGGGTGCGACAGGTTGGTACCACGACAGATGTGGGCAATGTGCCGATTGTGTAGGAGTTTCAAGATGTTTTTCCTGAGGAGTTACTGGGAGTGCCTCCGGAGAGACAAGTGGAGTTTCACATTGATTTAGTGTCAGGGGCCGCTCCAATAGCGAAGGCACCATGCCGGCTAGCACCGCCCGAGATGCAGGAGCTATCTACGCAGCTTCAGGAGCTGCTAGACTGATGGTTTATCCGACCGAGCAGTTCCCTGTGGGGAGCTCCGATCCTGTTCGTGAAAAAGAAGGATGGGTCACACAGGATGTGTATTGATTATCGAGAGCTGAAAAAGCTAACGGTAAAGAACCATTATCTTTTACCGAGGATCAATGATTTGTTCGATCAGCTGCAGGGTGCGTCTTGGTTTTCCAAGATTGATCTTCTGTCGGGATACCATCAGATGAGGATTCGGGATGAGGATAACGAAGACGGCTTTCAGGAATCGATATGGGCACTATGAGTTCGTGGTGATGCCATTTGGGCTCACCAATGCCCCAACTACATTCATGGATATCATGAACAGAGTGTGTAGACCGATGCTGGATCGGTCGGTGATCGTTTTTATTGATGATATCCTGGTCTATTCTAAGACCAAGGAGCAACATGAGCAGCATCTGAGGGAGGTATTGGAGACACTGAGGGCGGATTGGCTTTATGCCAAGTTCTCCAAGTGTGATTTCTGGCTGCGAGAGGTACAATTTTTGGGTCACATCATCAACCAGGAGATAGAGCGGATTCGGGGTCAGTATCCCTTGCTTGTTCGGGATAGCCAAGGTCTTCTGACATAGTGTGGCCGGGTGTGGGTACCGGTGACTGGAGGAGTGAGACAAAAGATATTGGAGGAGGCACACAAGTCCAAGTTCTCTATACACCCGGGAGCCACGAAAATGTATACAGATCTGAGACTGAGCTATTGGTGGCCTTGCATGAAGCGGGAGATCGCATGGTTCGTGGACCAGTGCTTGACCTGCAAGAAGGTCAAGGCCGAGCATCAGCGGCCTCATGGCAAGGTTCAGCCGCTACCTATTCCCACTTGGAAGTGGGAATAGATCACTATGGACTTCATCACGAAGTTACCGAGGACAACAAGGGGTGTGGACGCCATATGGGTGATTATGGACCGGTTGACAAAGAGTGCCCACTTTATTCCGATCTCTGAGAGTATATCGGCTGAGAAGTTGGCAGATATTTATGTGCGAGAGGTGGTGGCTAGACACGGGGTGCCAGTGTCGGTAGTCTCTGATAGAGATGTTCTATTTACATCTAGATTCTGGAAGAAGTTCCATGAGGAACTGGACACTAAGTTGCATTTTAGCACGGCGTACCACCCCCAGACAGATGGCCAGAGTGAGAGGATGATCCAGACACTTGAGGATATGCTTCGAGCATACGTGTTGGATTTTGGAGGAAGTTGGGATACATACCTTCCATTTGCTGACTTTTCATACAATAACAGTTACCATGCCAGCATCGACCGACCTCTATTTGAGATGTTGTATGGTAGGAGATGTAGGACCCTAGTTTGTTGGGGCGAGGTTGGACACCGGGTCATGGGGAGCACTGAGGTAGTGCTCAAGACTACCGAGCTGATTCAGTAGGTGCGCGACCGGCTGTGGGTTGCGCAGATCCGTCAGAAAAGTTATGTTGACCGGCGGCGATCGGACCTCGAGTTCCAGGTGGGGAACTTTGTGGTACAAAAGGTGTCGCCATGGAAGGGGGTCTTCAGTAAGGGAAGGCCCCGAATCGACGAGTAGGTGCTGTAAAGGAAAACCCTAATTTTTAGGGTTTGCACCCTATTTAAAGAACATAATCCGCCTCTTGTGGCCTCCCTTACCACTTCATTATCTAGTGAAAACCGTAGTTGAACCTTGCACCTCCTTGAATGAGAGAGAGAGAGAGAGAGAGAGAGAGCTTTTGTGAGTAATTTTGGTGTGGTTGTAAAGGATTTTGGAGCTTGAAGAAGAAGGAGCAAGGAGAGAAGCAGTAGATCCGACATCTACTCTGTATTGGCAACCATCTTGAGGTATAAAGTCATTACCTTGATCTTTAGTTGCTTAGATCCCTTTTCCTTGAAGTAAATGGCCATTTTTGGTGCAAAATGGGGTCATACTCGGATTTGGATTTATCACAAGGATATGGTTCCAGATCTGGACCTCTCTAGGTCCCCAAGGACATAAAGTTACTCACTTTATCAAGCTTAGGCCCTTTCCATGCACTAAAACCTTGTAGGAAGCTTAGTTTTGATGTTTAGCCTTGTGGGGCCTTGCATGCACGTAAAGTTTGCAACTTTACATAGTAACTGCACTAGAGGAGGTTGGATATGAAGTTTGGGACCTTAGATCCCACTAAAAAGGGCTAAGCTCAAAAGGGACTAAAGGAACTCGTCGAGTCACTTAGTCGACTCGAGGAGTCAGGGTAGGGTTTGACCGTTTTCGAGTTTCTGAATGAGTGCAGTGAAGGATTAGAGTTTTGGTCTGAATGGAATCTAGGTTCTCTGGACATTTGATGAAATCGACGAGTCACTTAGGTGACTCGACGAGTTGACTCGAGATTCAGTGGAGTGGACTCGGGAGGAACTCGACGAGTTACATAGGTAACTCGGCGAGTTGACCAGTTATGCAGTTAATTCGATGAGTTGCTGGATGCACTCGATGAGTTGAGGTCAACATGGACTGTTGACCTTGACTTTGAGCAGGGTTGACTTTGAGGATAATTATGGTATTTTGGGATTGTGACAAGTTAATCACATGATGATTATAGGCAGTTGAGTTGGAGCAGCGCGTGGGATATATATATGTGATTTTAGCTTGTTAGTTCAACATTCGGAAGGTGAGTCTTCTCACCATACCAATGGGTGTAAGGCACCAAGGTCGGCCCATTTTATGATATGTGGATTGTTGATTGATTATGAGTTATGTTAGTATGACATTTGCATGGAAGACCTCGGGGGGTTCCCATGGCAATTGTTATAAGACCTTGGAAGGTTGCGAGAACAAGATCTATGCGCAGGGACAAGGTTTGAAAACTCAAACCTTAAGTGAATGCTTGAGATCAATGTCTGCTTGATAATGGATGTTCAAGTCGAGACTGGAAAGACCAGTCAAGTCTTAGATAATCAATTCAACAAATGATCAAGACATTAATTGAGAACAAGTAGATAATGATCAAGGTAAAGTTAATAAATGAAGAACAAGAAGAATGTTTTAAATGTGATAAGAGTAAATGCCAAAAGTGAGTGAAAGATCCGTAGTTTACTTGTATTGAATGTTCCTATATATAGGAGAGAATGTTACAGTGAATTAACCCAAGTGTTTACATAGGACTGGACAAAAGACACAAGTCTGACATTCTGATTGTCCTAAATCAACTTTAGACTAAGTCCTATGAAACGTTATATCACATACAAGACAAAAGTAATAAATGCACCAAAGACATAAAGACTTCATTCCGGACAAGTAATGTTCCGGAGATGAAGGTTTGGTCCGGATCAGCATACATTCCGGACTTCAGGATCAGCTCCGGAATGTGTTCCTCTTCAAAATACTTCACTCTTCTTTTCTCCAGCTCCGGACAGGTTCTGGATCACATCTTCCTTCGGAACCAACATACTTCGGAATATATACTTAGGATTGCTAGAGGTTTACTTTCAGGTTCCAACAATCTCCCCCTAAGTGGACTTAGCAATCCATCAAGCTTAGTTCATTTCTTCCTTGATGAAGGTGTATGCTCGAAACAACCATTCACGCACCGCAATGTACCAAGTCAGTTGACTTACAAACGTTGCCTTAACCTGTTCCGGAGCATCAGACTTGGACGCCCGGGATATGAACTTCTGCAGAGCTTTGGTAGGAACCAGGTGTTTGTCAAGGACTCAGAAGAAGTCCTTCTTGTTTGTTTTTCTGGTGGTGTAGACAAACTCTAGAACCGGTTCTTCGATCGGACCATCTGCAAGAATTTCAGCTTCCGGAAGAACAAAGTCGATCTTTGCAACGAATTGTTCGGTTCCGTAGAGATGAGCAAGTTCGTAATCACATCGGCAGAACTCAGCAACATAGTCTTTGAGAAAGCTGAGAGCTGTGTGACAGGCACCCATACTGATGTCATCCTTTTGATTTTCTCTGAAATAAGCAGCTAGGGTAAGGATATCGTTCGGATTCATTGAGGGAAAATCCGCATCAGTAACGGTCCGGGGAGTTGGCTTGTTCCGGAGGAGATGAAAATGGAACAGAGGACAGTTCGGCTCAAATTTTACCAAAATTTTTCTTCCAAAGACATGAACTTTGGTGATCCTCTTTCTTGACCAAACTTACTTGAAGGGTTGAGCATTTTTTGCATAGAAGGTTTTGAGCCTTTCACGCTCTGTCCGAATGATCACTTCCGGATTGTCGTTTGGGTGGAGCGGAGAAAACTTTGTGTAGAATCTGCTGAAAGGAGAGAGAGGAAGATCCAGTTGATCAGTGTCATTTGAGGGAATGTCATAGTAGAGAGTTAGGATGATTTCCTTGGCTTGAAGGATGCCTTCTCGACACAGAGGAGAGATGCCACGCATCAGATCGGTATGGTCTTTTAAAGCTTGAATCCGGATGTTGTCCTCTAGTGCCTTGTGAATTTCCTCCTCAGACCATCCATATTTCTGTTTGAGAGGAGGTTCGGAGTGTAAGGCTTGATGTTCGGAAGTCATCGGTTTCTTCCCTTTGTCTTTCTGAAGTGCATCAATCACCATCTTTATATTTTCATCAATGATGAATTCCGGAGTGGGAGTTGGAAGCGGTTCTTCCGGAATTTCATCTGGGATCCGGAGAGGAGAGCCTTGATCAATTGGGGCTATTTTTGGTTCCGGAATGGGAGTGGGAGACACAATAGAGGGAGTGGCTCAGAAGTCTTGAGTTGTAAGGAAATATTTTGCCTTAGCCATTTTGACGGCCATTTCAAAGGCGTCCGGAAGAGAGGATGGCCAGGAGACAGCAGACCAGATGCTCTTTTGTTCCTCTGTTAGTACCTTCGGAGCAGTCACCTTTGGAACTTGAAGACCAAGAATTCCTTTGGGAGCTTCATCCAGAATATATATATCATAATCTTCATCACCTTTGTTTCCTTCAGTGATTCCCAGGATTCCGGAGACAAATTGAACATCTTCTTCTTTGGAATCGAGGTCCTCATCCTTGAGTGTGAATTTAGAGGCTGGTTGCCATCTCCTACTTGGGCCTTCTCCTCCTCTTTCATCGGTGAACCTTGAGACCGGTGCAAGCGACAAGTCTTCCTTGATATCATCAAGTTTGGAGAACACCTTCTGAAGACCGGTGGAGAGTTGAAGAGTAAGAGTGTCATAGGCTTCGGAAGTGGCAACTTGTTCAGAGATATGCTTGAAAGTGCTGATGACGATGGCAATCATCTCATCAAACTTCCTGTTCGGAACATCAACAATGTTCCAAGTTGAGCGCAGGAGTTTGATGAGGACTTGTTGAATGATGAGGTTCATCTCATCCTTCTTCCGGATCTCCTTCTCCAGTCTTTGAATTTGTTTCTCATGATGAACATGAGTTTTCTTGATTAGATCGTTGGTGGCAGACACAAGATCGTCATGAACCTTGAGCATGGAGGAGATGGTGTTGATATAGTTTTCAACAAGAGCGTCATACTTGGAGTCAAGTTGCTCAACAGTGTGCTTCAGCCGGATGGAGATCAGCTGATCGAGTTGGGCTTCTCTCTCTGACACTGATGGTCCGGACTGTTGGGAGAGAGACTGAAGAATAGCATCAAGTTTTGAATCAAGTCCGAAGACTTTTTGATCCAGTTTAGAATTCAGCTCTGTTACAGATGCTTCTACACTTGACACTTTATTCATAGTGTCCGAAACGTTGTTGCGGATCTCCAGAAGGGCAAACGGGTCAACATGGTCACCAGCTGAGGATTCGGAATCAGAATCCGAGTGTTGCGGAGGAGTTTGGTGAGCGTCCGGATTAGAGGATGGACCCGGTTTGGTAGCATCATCGTCTTCTTGAAGATTTGAGTTGGAGCCGTCGTTAGGAGTGGTAGTGGAGGAGGATCCGAAGTCAAAGGCAGACTTGGATACGGATGCTTTGGATTGATAGTGAATGGAGGTCATGAGATGAGCATCCGGAACGGTTGTTGCTTCTTCCTCCAACATAACTTCTTCAGATATTTCTTCTTTCAGATCAGTGTGGAAGATGCTTTGATGAAAGGTGATAGGGGGTAGCTCCGTTGTGAGTTCATTGATGGCGTCATCGTCAGTTGGAGGGACATAGGGCAAATTGCTTTGGATGACCCTGTTCCTCATGGAGATGAGAGTTGACTCCACTTGAGCTCGAGAAAGGTCCGGACATCGTGATGCGGCCCTGTTCACATAATCTTCCCACAAATGATCATTAGAACCTGGTCGTCCTGTACGCCTTCCGAGTATCAGACCAGTTGTGGCATCGGAAATTGGAGAGACTGCTCCTCCTTCCAGATGCTTGGGTTCCGGAACAATGGTTCCGGAGTGTGTGCGTGTGGAAGAGATAATGGGAATATCAAATTTGACACGTGGGTGTGTTCCAGGGGGCTGCAAGGAACTTGGTTCAACACCGACATCACCCTTTTGGGAGGGTGAGGGTGGAATATGTGTCGACTCCCCGTGAGTGTGTGCTTGTGAGGATGAAACATTGAGGGGTACCTCAAATGAGTGGGCAGGAGGGGTGTGCGGACGGCCAGAATCAGCTGGAATGTCATGGGTGCCCTCCTGTTGAGAGGGGGCACTGACTTTGGATTTCTTTTTGGCCATAGGCTTGGTAGGAGAAGCCTTTCGTTTGGCTGGTTGCTAAGCTTTTGGTCCGGACTTAGCATGAATGGCCTCTTCCGGAGTAGGCTCAACTGAGACCGGGGCAGGTTGTGTTGGGTCGAACACAACCGAATTCTCAATGTTTTGTTTCAAAAAGGGAGAGTCGGAAGGAATGAGGGCCAACATATTGTCTGGAAGACGTCTGACCGGACCAAAAGAAGATTGGTCCGGAATTCTATAAGCCTTAACGAGTTTAAAAGATACACATACCTCCGGAGGAATGGTGCTGACCGGAATGGGTATGTTGAGTTCCTTGAAGACCTGTTCAATCGTCAGAGCCCAAAATCTAGGGCTCGAAATCTCGTTCGGCTTCCTTTTGATGGAGAATTCGCAGAAGTCTTGCCACAAGACTTCCGGAAGATCGACAACGTTGTTGCGTCCGGAGTAAATGCTGAATACCACATTCAGCCAATCTTTTCTCAGGGTATCGGTACCTCCATGCTTGCCCGATAGCCCACGGATGATTAGATGCATAAGCACGGTCCAGAGGCCAGAAACAGCTGTCTTCTTGAAATCCTTTGCCCTATATTCTTGCGAGTACCTAATAAAATTCAGAAACGTCTGAAACTCTTTAGCCGTTGGTTCGACAACTTCAAAACCAGCAGGATTTGGTGTAATTCCAATCGCCTTGAGGAAGGTTGCTTTGTAGACAGGAATGGTGCGATCATCGATAATGGAGGTTAACAGAACATCATCTTCAAGTTTGATGCTAGTGAATGCAAGATGAAGATGAGAGAGTGGGAATGGAGGATCAGGGATTTTGGTAAGTGGAATCGAGAGAGGATGATGTGCAAGGAACTCAATCATTATTCTGATTGATTCATCGTAGTCAAGAGGGTTTAATGAGAACAGTTGGGTTGTGTCCCTAAGAAAGGGTTCTTGATCTGCAGATGATGATGATCCCTTCGATCCTTTGGATGATTTCTTCCTGTCGATGGATTTCTTGGGTTGTGGAGCAGATTGAGCTGGGTTCTTTGAAGACTCCATTGATGAACAAAGAAGGAAGCTTGAAGAACACGAAGAACAGTGAGGGTTCTTTGGAGGTTTAAGAGTTAAGAGAGCGTAAAGTGGTAAAGGTGAATGCGAAAAAGTATTTATAGGTAGGGAAAGATGGGTCGGGTCGAAAAAGGGTAATGATGAGGATCCGAGATCCATCGGGTCGCATTTAATGTTGGGAAATTGAGATTAGACATGTGAGGTGAAAGGGCAAGGCAATTTGTCTAAAAGAGGAGAATGTAACCGTCAATTCGTTTTCTAGTTTAGAGGGCGTGCAATAGTGTCACGCAAATCGAGGAAGATTGGATAAGGTTCTTCCTAAAAAGTAACCGTTGAGAAAAACCGTTTCGCCTTATTACCTTTTGGTATTCCGGATGAATTGTTCTGGACAGTGCATGATCCGGAGGATAAAGGTTATGTTCCGGAACAAATATGATAGAAAAGAGGTTCCGGAGCAAATTTTGAGAATTCAAGAGCATTTATGAAAATTCCGGAGCACTTTTGAAAACTCAGGAGCAAAATTTTGAAATTCCGGAGCATTTTGAAATTCCAGAGCAAATTTTGAAATTCCGAAGCAAAATTTTGAATTTTCGGAGCATTTTGAAATTTCGGAGCATTTTAAAATTCCGGAGCAAAATTTTGAAATTCCGGAGCATTTTGAAAATCCGGAGCAAGTTTGAAATTTCGGAGCATTTTGAAATTCGCCTTTCCGGAGTGGATTTTCCGGAATTCCTTTATGGAGAGAGTTCCGAAATAGAGATTCGGATGATGGTTGATCTTGATAGTCGTGATGAACAGAATGAACTGTACAGCTTAAAAACTCAAGGGATAATTAGTAAAAAAAACAGGTAAAAGGATCCTATGTATTTAGAGGGAAAATAGTTCCGAAGCAAAAATAATTGAGTTCGGAGCATATTTTTCTTCTGAATACTTCTATCAAAGAGAACATGTCTCCTGAAAGAATTGAGGATCAGGCATCATCATACCCATTTTGTTTAGAAAACCATTAAATTTGGTTTCGTCTAATGCCTTAGTAAAGACATCAGCAATTTCATCGTCAGATGGAACAAAAATAAGTTCGATGTTGCCATTTAGAACATGATCTTTAATAAAATGGTACCGGATGTCAATGTGCTTCGTCATGGAGTGCTGAATTGGATTGTGAGAGATTGCATTGGCACTTTGAGAGTCACAGTAGATAGGAATGTGTTCAAATCGGTAACCATAATCCAAGAGTTGAGATTTCATCCAGAGAACTTGAGAGGTACAGCTGGCAGCAACAATGTATTCAGCTTCAGCTGTGGAGAGAGCAATGCAGTTATGTTTCTTGGATGACCAGCTGACTAATCGACCACCTAGGAATTAACATCCTCCTGATGTACTTTTCCTATCGAGTTGAAGACCACCATAGTTTGAATCAGAGTAATCTTGCAGAAGGAAACTTTCATTTGCTGGATACCAAATTCCGAGGCTCTTTGTACCTTTGAGGTATCAGAATATTTGTTTCACAGCCAAAAGATGAGACATCTTCAGATTGACTTGAAATCTGGCACATAAGCATGTTGAAAACATAATGTCCGGGCGACTTGCAGTGAGGTAGAGTATGGATCCAATCATTCCGCAATACTTCTTTTCATCAACGGAAACACCCGAAGGGTCGGCAAAGATTTTGTGTCCGAAGCCCATGGCTACCATTGCTGAGGCACAGGTGTCCATTGAGTATTTCTTGAGAAGTTCAGAAATATACTTCTCTTGGTGAATGAAAATACCTTTGTTAGTCTGTTTGACTTGAAGGCCAAGAAAGAAGCTTAATTCACGATTCATGCTCATTTGGAATCGACTGACCATAAGTTTGGCAAAATCAGCAACCATAGATGAATCCGTAGATCCAAAAATGATGTCGTCCACGTAAATTTGTACCAACATGAGATGCTTTCCATTTGATCTTCGGAATAGAGTGGGATCAAGAATACCTCTTTGAAAATCTGAGCGTTTGAGAAAATCGGTGAGAGTCTCGTACCAAGCCCGAGGAGCTTGTTTGAGTCCGTAGACAGCCTTTCGGAGTTTATAACAGTAATTTGGAAAGGAAAGATTGATAAATCCGGGGGGCTGTTGAAGATATACTTCAGTGTCAAGTTCACCATTAAGAAAAGCGCTCTTGACATCCATTTGGTAAACTTTGAAGCCTTTGTGGGCAACATAAGCAAGAAAGATTCTGATAGCTTCAAGTCGTGCAACAGGAGCAAATGTCTCGTTGTAGTCAAGACCTTCAATTTGAGTAAAACCTTTAGCTACCAATCTTGCCTTATTTCGGATGATAACTCCTGGATCGTCTAGCTTGCTGCGAAATACCCATCTTGTACCGACAATGGGGTAATGTTGAGGAGGAGGTACGAGAGTCCAGACTTCATTTCGGTCAAATTCTGCTAGCTCTTCTTGCATGGCTGTAATCCAATCAGCATGCTCTAATGCTTCCTTGATGGATTTGGGTTCAACCATGGATATGAATGCTGAAAAATGACATTCATTTAGATGTTGGTAGCTGAGCGAGTTTGTACACCAACATTCGGATTGCCTATCACTTGGTTCGGAGGATGATCCTTCGTCCAAACATGCAATCGAGGGAGTTCTTGTGCAGCCGAAGATCCTACATCAACAGTGGAATTGATTTGCTCCCCCTGAATGATCTGAATATTGGGATGATGCTCCCCCTGAACTTCTGAACCCGAGAGGTTGACATCATCATTAGAAGGGAACTCAAAGAAGTTTTCATTTTCATCAATGTTGAGAGGATTAGATTCATCGAAATCGGCAGCTGCATCTTGGAAGCCATCCACATTTGATTCAAGAGAGGGATTTGCATTATTCTCCCCCTCAACCTGAGAAGGTTGAAACGGTTCGGAATCAAATGGTGGTAGACTCGGAAGTGGACCGGAGAGGTTGTGAGAAACTGGGGCTTCCGAAGGAGGAATTGGAATTAGAGATGGTCTTGATCGAGATTCCGAATCAAGAGCGGTTTCGGAAGGGCCAAAGAGGGTTTCAAAATCAACCTCAAGAATGGTTTGAGGGTTCGGACATCCTGGCGGAGGAGCATCAGACTCCATGATGTGAGTTGTGACGTGAGTGGGGCCAGAATTCCGAACAAAGCTGTCATCAAAGGTAATATCAAAGCTTTCTTCCAGAACACGAGTTCTTCGGTTGAGAACTCTGTAAGCCTTGGATTTGGAAGAGTACCCAAGAAAGATAGCTTCATCAGCTTTAGATTGGAACTTTGTAAGCTGATCACAGTTGTTTTTGATGAAGCATCTGCATCCGAAGACATGTAGAAATGAGATTGTTGGCTTTCGACCATTCATTGCTTCGTATGGGGTCATGTTGAGACGTCGATTGATGATACTTCGATTTTGAGTGAAACAAGCAGTGGATACAGCTTCAGCCCAAAGATAGAGTGGTAAGTTTGCATAGTTCAGCATTGATCGAGCGGCTTCAACAAGTGTTCTATTACGTCTTTCAACTACACCATTTTGTTGTGGAGTGTAGGGAGGTGAGAAGTTGTGATCGATTCCTTTTTCTGTGAGAAATTTCTCAATGGTGGAATTAACAAATTCCGAACAATTATCACTTCGGATTCTTCTGAATGGGAGTTTCATAAGAACTTCTATTCCCTTGATAAAATTGTTGAGCTCAAAGGCTGTTTCGGATTTCAGCCTTAGGAAGAAAACCTAGGTGAACCTTGTAAAGTCATCAACAAGCACAAGAATGTATTTCTTATGATGAAGACTTTCTACAGTGGATGGTCCACAAAGATCAATGTGTAGAAGTTCCAATGGATTCGAGATGGACTTTTCTATGATAATAGGATGACACTTCTTGGATTTCTTACCACACTCACACGCAGCACATAAATGATCATTTTCGAACTTGAAAAGAGGTAAACCTCTTACCATTTTGCCTGATACAAGATCATTCATGTACCAAAAGTTCAGATGTGCGAGCCTTCGGTGCCATAACCAACTGACGTCAGGAACAGCTTTGGAGAGAAGGCATAGTTGCGGTTTGCCAATAATCATGTTGATGTTAAGCGGGTACATGTTCTTGTTGCGAAGTGACTTTATCAAACATTCTTTTTGGTCTTCAGTCATCACATAACTATACTTTTTGTAAAATTCCACACGTCGACTTGAGTCAGTGAGCTGAGCAACACTTATTAAATTATGTTTCAAGTCAACTACATAAGCAACATGTGAAATAGAGAAATTTCCATTGGTGAGAGTTCCATAACCACGAATTTGAGAATTGGAGTTGTTGCCATATGTCACGTAACCAGCATTTGGAGAAAGCTTTAAATCTCGCAGAAAGTCCTTCTCCCCCGTCATGTGCATGGAGCAAGCACTATCAATATACCATATTGTTTCTTGCACCGAAGCACAAAGTGCCTGCAAAATTAGTGAGCAACGGAGTTTTTAGGCTCCGAGTTAGACTTTGGGACGTAGGCATGGGCTTTGGACTTAGATTGTGACTTGGGAACAACTTTCTATTTCTGGGTGATATTACTGGAATTCTTTGGAAATAGACATAATGCTAATGTCTTTTCATTTATCCAGTAGTCATATTCAACTACTTGTGGGTCCGAAGCTGACTTTTTCGGATCTTTGGTATCCGAAGGATTGACAATTTTTGTTACCTCCGGAATTGTTGATTTGTTAACAGATGTTTTGATTTTCCACACAAGATTTTTGTTTGAAGATTTTGAAACAGTGGATTTGTTTGATGACACATTGTTTTTTGAAATTCTCGGTTTAAAAATTGTGCCATCAGATTTTGCAATAAAGACAGATGAAACATTTTGAGGTACCGATGAAGTTTTTCAGATGGTTTTGACATTGACATTAACATGAGCTTGAGGTGATTTGGAGTAAAGGACTTCCTTAGGTTCCGGACGAACAAGAGGTTCGGAAGGTATTTTTAGGATCCTTGTTGGAACAAATTTTTTTTGACTATGAGTGGAGACACGAGGATTCCGGGATGAATTTGGTTTAGAGTCAGCAAGGAACCTGGAGTTTTGTCTAGTCTTAACTTCCTTTTGGTAAGCATTTCTAGCTTCTACCTTGGAATCTACAACATCTTTTCTATTCAGCATTGGTTTTCTCTTAGGATGAGGAGAGGATCTAGAGGTTTGTCCTTTGGATGGATTTGTAAACTCAGGAGTAATGGGAACCAATTTGGTTTTTGAAAGAACTACGGAGTCCGATTCACATGAGTCAGAGGACACATTGCTTGAGACTTCAACTTTATCATCTAAAGATGCCCATACAAATTCCGAGGC
Organism: Lactuca virosa; assembly: GCF_052849685.1. NCBI lineage: Eukaryota > Viridiplantae > Streptophyta > Magnoliopsida > Asterales > Asteraceae > Lactuca > Lactuca virosa. The sequence goes on along the minus strand of NC_136428.1, from coordinate 423,143,139 downwards.
ATTGACTTCAGTTGTTTCCGGAATAATTTCCTCAATCACACAGTTGTTTACATGATTGTTTTTAGGAACATAGTCTACACAATTTGGAAGACTATAATGATATTTCGTGGTCCAATTCAGGTCCAGGTTTATCAGAGGCGGAAGAGGCGTGGAATCAGGACATTTGACAACTATGGGTTGGAACTCAGGAATTAGGGACTCAAAAGGTCTTTTAGTTTCTGGAAGGGGTGACAAGGGAGAAACAGGGGTGTCCGAATGTTTGATGTTCGGAACTTCTCCCATGAATGTCAAATTTTGTAATTCCTTTAGGGGACTAACAATTGGTTTCGGAAACTCGCTTCCGAGACCAGGAGCTTTGGACCATAGATGACGAAAATTATGAGTCATCCGAATGTCAGCTTCAAGCATGTCTACAGAGTTATGCAAAGCATCTATTTTAGCATTGAGACGTTTGTTATCAGAAATCAAAATATTTCGTTCAGAATAAGTGATTTCACATTTATCTTTCAAAATAATACATTCATATTTTGACATTACAAGTTCATGCTCTAGAGACTCGATTTTCAATTTCTTATCCTCAAAACGTAATCTAATACGACTTAGTTCACAGTCCTTCTTCTCACTGGCTTCTATGGCAGACTCATAGGCTTTATAGATGGTGTTCATATCTGTTTGGATCTGGGTCAGATAAGGTTCACATAAAGTCAAATCAAAATTATTATCAGAGATCATGGATTTTACCTGGTGAACAATGCTTCGACCTGGTGGATCGTTAGTGGCCATGTAGCAGTAGTGAGGTTCAGCAACATCATCTTCATCTTCGGACCCAGAAGACCAATATCCTTCATCACATTCAACCGTTTGTCTTGCCATCAAACACATGTTTCTTCCAGTCACTAAATCATCATCATCTCCGGATGACCAATATCCTTCGACATCTCTTGAAACTGTAGTAACAAATGCCTTCTCACTTTCAGCCATTTCTTGTGCTCTTCGGACATAATAAGCTGAATCTTTGACTTTTGGTTTTTGTGGAGCATCAGCTAGACAATCTTTGGCTAAGTGGTTTGCATGACCACATTTATGACACATGATCTTTGGTTTGTCTGATTTGGAATTTTGAGAAGATTCTGGAGCGGAGTTTGGTTTAGTGAGGTTGGCTTGTATGTAGGAGGATTTTCAGAGGTCTGTTTCGGTTCCGGAGAGGAATATGGTTGAGGATGGGTTTGGTGAGGAGTACTGAATCTGTTTTGGTATGGCTTGTAAGAGGGATTGAAAGGTCGTTTGTATTTCATTGAGAGTAAGGCAAATTCTTGTTGGAAACGGAGTTCAGAATCTAAGTTTCCGGAATCATTGTCAGGATAGATGTGTGTGGGTAAAGAAGTTAAGGATGACCGAGTTAATGGAACAGTGGGTTTGTAAGGTTCCGGAGCAGGTGGGTTCGGAATGGTTGATTCAAAGGAATTGATGAGCAAGTGGTCCTCCAGAAAGTTCCCTTATGGTTTGAGCAACGTTTGATTCATGTCCTTGAAGCTCATCAAAAAGTTGATAGAGTTTCAATCTTTTTAAAGAACCATTGCTTTGAAGACAGGACTTTACATTTCCCCCATCCTTTACCAAGGCTGTTAATGAACTTGAGATTGTACTCAAGAGGAGTTCGAACAATCCCATGAGCAGTCATGTTGTTGACAACGATTCGATATCTGTTGGAGGCTGAGGCTACAGATTCACCTGGAGTAGTGGTGAAGGTGTCAAAGTCATTGACAACCGAGGTGAGGCGCTTGTCCTTTATATTTTCGGAACCTTCGATCAGATCCTGAAGAGTGTCCTAAATTTCTTTGGCTGATTTGCATAGTTTGATGTGCTCAAAGAGTGATGGAGGAACACCAAACACCATTTCTGAGAAGGCAACTTGATCAGCATGCAGCTTCTCAATATCATCAGCAATTAGAGGGGCTGGACGAGCCTCATCCTCTCACATGAGCTGAGCAGCTGCATCTCTTACAACTGTTCTTACAGGAACATGAGGGCCTTCTTTGACTGATCTCTAGATTTGTTCACCTTTCTCTTTTGCTAGTAAAAACCTTTCCATTCTAACTTTCCAATGATCATATTCTTCCACAACTAGCAATGGGGCACGTGTAGGGCCACCCACGCTATTTGCGATTTGCATTGAAATCATTTGCTGAGGATTTGAAGCAGCCATTGAACTCAAAGTGGTATATAGAAGAACATTTATCCTTAACACAGAAATGGTTGAGATACCAAGGTAAATTCAAACCAACTATAATCTGATCTTATGGATTCAAAGGACAACCACTCGAGCTCTGATACTAATTATGAGAACAAGATCTGTGCGCTGGGACAAGGTTTGAAAACTCAAACCTTGAGTGAATGCTTGAGATCAATGTCTGCTTGATAATAGATGTTCAAGTCGAGACTGGAAAGACCAGTCAAGTCTTAGATAATCAATTCAACAAATGATCAAGACATTAATTGAGAACAAGTAGAAAATGATCAAGGTAAAGTTAATAAATGAAGAACAAGAAGAATATTTTAAATGTGATAAGAGTAAATGCCAAAAGTGAGTGAAAGATCCGTAGTTGACTTGTATTGAATGTTCCTATATATAGGTGAGAATGTTACAGTGAATTAACCCAAGTGTTTACATAGGAATGGACAAAAGACACAAGTCTGACAATCTGATTGTCCTAAATCAACTTTAGACTAAGTCCTATGAAACGTTACATCACATACAAGACAAAAGTAATAAATGCACCAAAGACATAAAGACTTCATTCCGGACAAGTAATGTTCCGGAGATGAAGGTTTGGTCCGGATCAGCATACATTACGGACTTCAGGATCAGCTCCGGAATGTGTTCCTCTTCAAAATACTTCACTCTTCTTTTCTCCAGCTCCGGACAGGTTCCGGATCACATCTTCCTTCGGAACCAACATACTTCGGAATATGTACTTAGGATTGCTAGAGGTTCACTTTCAGGTTCCAACAAAGGTTTCAATGGCATCCTAGTATATTTGTATGTTTAGCTTGTATGCTATTTGCTTGGTAGTGAAGACCATGTGGGGGTTCCCATGGCAGCTAGAGAAGACCATGTGGGGGTTCCCATGGAAAGTAGTTAAGACCACGTGGGGGTTTTAGTGGCACTAGGTGTAAGACCCTGGAGGGTTTCCATGGCTTCCTTATATGTTGTATGCATGGATTATGTGATGTATGTAGCTTTTATAGCTAATATTATATGTGTTATGTGGATTGTGTGTGGGGTATGCTCTAGGGAACTCACTAAGCATTAGCTTACAGTTTGCGGATTTGTTTCAGGTACATCTGAGCCCAAGGGTTAGGGCAAGGCTTGATGGCGCGGCGTGCACTCTCTCTCTGGCGTTTTTATGGGACACTCTGATGATTTAAAATAAAATTGTAATGGTTATGAATTTTGAAAACAATTGTATTTGGGATTTCATGGTTGTGGGAAGTATTTTGGTTGATCAAAAATGAAAATTTTCTTTTGAAAATTGGGTTGTTACATTAGCCACTAGTAATAATCCTATGTCGAAACCAATACCAATTATACATCAATACATCTTCATCGCCTTCGTACTAGAGTTACGAATAGGAAAAGCGTTTTGATACCGACAAGGGTGACAAGTTGATCATCGCGTTAGAAGGTAGATAAGTCGCCACTAGTAATCACTTAGATACCATTAGCGACCATTCCCGATTCGAATCACGAGGAGACACGAAGGTTTAACCCATTGTTAATAATGTGTGAGAGTTATCTTTTATGCTACGATTTTAGTTATCAGTTGTTTCCATCTTGACCTTAAAACATAGTCTATGATACCTCTTTGATTCTATACCTTATCCTTGGTGATTCTTAACCTACCATCTTTACTTCGAATATCCTAATTCAAGCACAAACCATTCCCCTTATGGCAAAATTTACAAGTCTTAGTTCGAGACCCCCATATACACTAGTGATCATCTCCAGTATACAACTATCTTACACTTTGAAAATTACTAGCATGTTTCATGCCCAACCTTTAACCTTTAATTTTTATGCCCGATTAAACATCACACTACTATGTTGTATGAATCCTTCCTACACATTTCAAATACTCCTTCGAACCTTATTATTTTCATACATTCGTTTCAGCCTTAGCGACATTACTAACTTTTCTATCGTTATAAAGGATTACATCCTCTTACGTCGTGAGCCAGGCGCCAAACCTATAACTTAACCTTTGACCTCTATAAAAGGCCACAAAACTGCATTGACACCATAAAACGTTTTACAAACAACTTTTCTTGTACTTTATTTTGGGGAAAAAGCCACCGGTACTCGTCTTATACTCGCCTTAGTATTTAGGTACGATCAACTACACTAATATTGATGGGTTTTGAGCATTCTAACACTCCTATGGTGTACATGCAACCCTAGAAACCTTGGATCTATGTTTGACTAAGATACATGCAAATAATTATTTTTCCAAGGTTCTTATCCTAACTAGCATGGCATGGGATACTTGAATCAAATAAAACTAGTAGAATTACTTACCTTGTAGTAGTAGTTGATTGCTTGGAGTTTGAGAGCCTAGCACCAATAATGTGGATTCCTCAAATGGAAGTCACAAATCACCACAAACTTGGAAACTTGAGAGAATAGTCACAAACTTCTTGAAATCGGCCCTCTTGGTTTACACACATCAACTAGTGTTATTTCAAGAACCAAAGCCTCCTTTATATAGTGTGGTGGATTAGGGTTACATCCATGTAAACCCTAATACCCATATCTTTTCATTTCCATGAGATCCATGGGTTAAAGCTCCATGGAGTATCCATGGACTTTCCATGCAAGCCTAGCCCATTCCAAATAAGCATTAGCCCACACTATATAAATACAAGAGCCCATATTTAATTAGTCATACTTTTGATCTCTAAATTAATTCTAAATTAATTATAGATCAACACTAATTAAATAATATGATTTTATATTAATATATTAGAACTTATAATATATTAATAAATCATAACTTATACTATTCTCAAAAGATTATCCGTAAATGGTTCGGGTGAAGTGCAACCCAAATGGACCATGCCGGGTCGGGTCAAGTACATACCAAATATAGTTATGGACTTAGACACTATCTCCAACAGTCTCCCACTTGGATAAGTCTAATAACTATAGTTGCAAGTATGACTGAAGGAACCGATCATCAATCGTAGCTCTTAAAACTCTGTTGAACTATGAAGCGCCATTTTAGATAAGTGATCATATAATCCTCTGTTCTAGATATCAGCCGGACAAATACATGGAACATGGTCTTGCTTATTGTCCAGCATTTGTTTCCCGATTTCCGATTTGTTTGACATAGAACTTAACTGAACACATCAATTTAGTTCTGACCGGGCCCGGTACATAGGTCAAAACAAAATCATCGAGGGGCCCAGATATCGCTTCTAATCCTAGAAGGAACAGATAAACTTCGACTCATATGTTTGCTCTACTCCTTGTTGAATTACACACAAAAGCACGGTTTATAACATCGAGTTACCAATGCATTTTCGTGCAATCGATGCATAACCAACTCATAGGCAACAAATCATATCTCTAGGTTTGAAGACTTATATGATATTACCGTCTCACGATCACTCGAGATAAATTCCATGAAGTGATACAAGTGAGCGTGGGTTGAATCCAATACTCAGAACTTATGAGCACTCATGAGTGTTGTAGCCCCGCTTTGTCTAACATCTTAGACCTCTACAAGCCAACCCATGACAGTCTTGATTCATATCTACTTCCAAAATATGACCGACTGTGGAGAGTTTGAATAATATGATATAAACCATAACATAATTATTCTGGAAGTCAAAACATGCAAAAAGAAATAATAGTAAACGATTGACAAGAGATAACAACACTTTACTCATAAATAACAGCTTTTATTTATCATCAAATGTCAATTACATTTTACAAATTTCAAGATTATCTAACTACTAAAACTAATATCATCCTTCAGCCCTATGCTCCGAGCATGCTGGAGATGCTTAGCCCGAGTCAGTCCCTTCGTGAGGGGATCTGCTGGGTTCTCATCCGATGATACCCTCTTTGCCACGAGGATTCCTTCTTCTATTCGATGTCTAATGAAGTGATATTTTCTGTCAATGTGTTTGGATCTCCCATGATCTCTTGGTTCCTTGGCTAAGGAAACCGCACTATTGCTGTCACAGAAAATCTCCATTCGCTCCTTTATAGCTGGTACAACTCCAAGGTCTCCGATGAAGTTCTTTAGCCATATAGCCTCCTTTGCTGCCTCGCTTGCTGCTATATACTCTGATTCACAAGTGGAATCAGCCACTGTCTCCTGCTTGGAACTTTTCCAAGTAATTGCCCCTCCGTTTAGAGTAAAGACCCAACACGAATGAGAGCGGACATTATCCCTGTCAGTCTGAAAGCTAGCATCACTGTACCCTACAACTCTCAAGTCCTCACTGCCACCGAGGGTAAGGACCCAGTCCTTAGTCCTCCGTAGGTACTTGAGGATATTCTTTACCGCAGTCCAGTGTGCCTTGCCAGGGTTCCCCTGATACTTGCTAACCATGCTCAAAGCAAAGGCTACATCACGTTGAGTACACGGCATAGCATACATGATCGATCCTACAGCTGAAGCATAATGTATTCGACTCATTTCTGCTATCTCAGCCTCAGTACTAGGGCTTTGTGTCTTACTCAATCTGGCATTACTCTGGATGGGTAACTCTCATTTCTTGGAGTTATGCATGTTGAACCTTTTCAACACTTTGTCCACATAGGTGCTTTGACTAAGTCCAATTAGTCTTTTACTCCTATTTCTCAAAATCCTTATCCCTAGGATATAGGCAGCTTCTCCAAGGTCCTTCATAGCGAAACACTTCCCAAGCCAGGACTTTACTTCCTGCAGGGTTGGGATGTCATTTCCTATGAGTAGTATGTCATCCATATACAGTACCAAAAAGCTGACTATACTCCCACAAGCCTTGATATAGACACAAGATTCATCTTCACTCCTTGAAAAGCCAAATTCTTTGATTTTCTCATCAAAGCAAAGATTCCATCTGCGAGGTGTCTGTTTTAATCCATAAATGGATTTCTCGAGCTTACAAACTCTACTGGGGTACTCTGTACTGACAAAATCCTCTGGCTGAACCATGTAAACATCTTCAGCCAACTTTCCATAAAGGAAAGCGGTTTTGACATCTATTTGCCATATTTCATAATCATGAAATGCAGCAATGGCTAACAGAACCCTAATAGACTTAATCTTGGCCACTGGTGAAAAGGTCTCATCATAATCAACTCCCGGAGTTTGAGAATAACCCTTTGCAACCAGTCATGCCATATAAGTGTGTACATTACCATCCATGTCGGTCTTCTTCTTGAAGATCCATTTGCACCCAACTATCTTACGATCAGGTACATTGTCAACCAAGTTCCAAACTTGATTGTCATACATGGACTGTATCTCGCTATCCATAGCCTCTTTCCATTTAGCAGCCTCAGGGCCTGCCATGGCTTCCGTGTAGCTGTTAGGCTCATCCAGATTTACCAGTGTGTTATCACTGATAAGTGTCTCACCTTCTGCAGTAATATGAAAACCATAATAATGCTCAGGTGCATTCCTAACTCTCGTGGAACACCTCAGAGGTATAGATTCTTCAGTCGGCTCAACAGGAGTTTTCTCCTCAGGTTGAGGGCTAGGGTTTGAGGTTCCTTCACCACTTGACTCTTGAATTTCCTCAAGGTCAATTTGCCTCCCACTGTCTCCTTGGCTCATGAATTCTCTCTCTCGAAAGAATCATCTTCTTGCTACAAAGAGCACATTATCACTGGGTCTGTAGAAGATGTAACCAAAGGATTTCTGTGGGTAGCCGATGAAAATACACCTTTCGCTTCGGGGTTCGAGCTTATCGTGAGTCTCGCGTCTCACGAAAGCCTCGCAACCCCAAATCTTGATGTGGTCTAGATTGGGAACTTTTCCAGTCCACACCCCGTGAGGTGTTTTGGCAACCTTCTTTGTAGGGACTAGATTAGGGATATGGGCGGCAGTCTCTAAGGCATACCCCCAAAATGAGATTGGTAGCGAAGCTCGACTCATCATGGAACGAACCATGTCCAACAAGGTCCGATTGCGCCTCTCAGCTACACCATTCAACTGTGGAAGACGTCTGAAAAGAAGAGGGAATAGATTAGATTAGATATAGAGATAGTCCTTAACAAAACACCCAAATGTAATATTAAGGCTAGGACCCAACACAATATTTTATAACTTAGAAGAGGGATGCCGTAATCTAAGCTATAAGATATTTGAAGGTAGGTGAATGACGATTCACCAATTTCCACCATGAAAAACGAAATATTGAATTAGGTTTTAATTTGGTTTAGAAACTCCTAGATTCTTTGAGATTCATTGAACATTCTTTAATGGCATGTTTCAACCTCGAGTGTGCCCTTCAAGTTTTGTGACTGGGATGCCGAGGATCACAAAACAAGGTGTGAAGTAACCATGCAAATTACTTGGTACCCTTAATGTATTACCCCTCAATCGATGTGCCGGTTAACCACACACGCTCCATCGATACTATGATAAACATTAAGTCACCCTTTACCTACCTTGTTAAGTTCAAGTTAGTGTGCCGGTTAACCACACACGCTCCACTAACGACTTAAACAAAGTGTAAAGTGTAATTTCATGGATTATCACCTTATTCACATTTTCCTAAAATAACTAAGATTGGGAATTCAATAAAGTTTAGTTACTTTATTATTATCATTATACTTTTAATGAGAATTTATAAGTCCTTGTCCTACCCGTTCGGCTAACGACCCTCCACCGATCAAGGAAGCGGTGGGTGAGAGTGGACACCCATTAAGTTGCCATTTTATAGGCAACAACCTTATACCCCCCTTATAGACCGGCTTCATGAATGAGGCGTACTAGCGGTAAGACGACTTGATCTTATACATATATAAATATTATTAACCTTATAATATTATAAAGTATAAGGGTTGAATTTTAACTTTTAAAATTCTAGGGGTTGGAACTAAAGTTTTTAATATGACTTTACATGTTCCAAAACTTGAGGGCAAGTTTTGTAAACTTTCAAAACTTTTCATTTCTCATAACTTATGAGTTAATGGTTATTCAAAATGAAGACTCTTCATTTTTTGTAACCTATGTGTTCTTTTAATGGTTATTTATAAATGTGACTTTTGGTTATCCATAACTTAAGAACTAGTTATGGACTCCATTAAAACACATAAAGATCAAGAATTAATCTAATCAATTATTAGCACATAATTTCTATGATCTTCTAAACTCATATGTTTATGAGTGTTCATATCAAAAATTTCAAGAATCGTAAGTACATATACAAAACTTGAAATTTTGATACGAGCTTTTGAACAAAACTTCGATTTTTCAAGTTTTTTTTTTTTTTTTTTTTTTTTTTTTTTTTTTTTTTGCATCAAGTATCAAATAAACAAACCAGGCTCTGATACCACTGATGGGTTTTGAGCATTCTAACACTCCTATGGTGTACATGCAAACCTATAAACCTTGGATCTATGTTTGACTAAGATACATGCAAATAATTATTTTTCCAAGGTTCTTATCCTAACTAGCATGACATGGGATACTTGAATCAAATAAAACTAGTAGAATTACTTACCTTGTAGTAGTAGTTGATTGCTTGGAGTTTGAGAGCCTAGCACCAATAATGTGGATGCCTCAAATGGAAGTCACAAATCACCACAAACTTGGAAACTTGAGAGAATAGTCACAAACTTCTTGAAATCGGCCCTCTTGGTTTACACACATCAACTAGTGTTATTTCAAGAACCAAAGCCTCCTTTATATAGTGTGGTGGATTAGGGTTACATCCATGTAAACCCTAATACCCATGTCTTTTCATTTCCATGTGATCCATGGGTTAAAGCTCCATGGAGTATCCATGGACTTTCCATGCAAGCCTAGCCCATTCCAAATAAGCATTAGCCCACACTATATAAATACAAGAGCCCATATTTAATTAGTCATACTTTTGATCTCTAAATTAATTCTAAATTAATTATAGATCAACACTAATTAAATAATATGATTTTATATTAATATATTAGAACTTATAATATATTAATAAATCATAACTTATACTATTCTCAATAGATTATCCGTAAATTGTTCGGGTGAAGTGCAACCCAAATGGACCATGCCGGGTCGGGTCAAGTACATACCAAATATAGTTATGGACTTAGACACTATTTCCAACAAATATACCCATTCCTTACTTTTTAATCTTCAATCAAAAACCTATTTCATTTCACTGGTTTTATCTACCGTAAGTACAATAATTTGTAACCACTTCATATAACTTAGTATACTATTCCTAAAAATGTAAGCTATATTTCTCACTAAAAACAACCAACTTCATTTTTGACAATTTGCTTTAACTTAACACTTTTCCTCAAAACTTAATTAAACCAATATTGGTTTTAACCTTGCTATTTCAATTTCATTTCAAATCCATTTCAATGGATATATGTGCTTTTAAGGGCATATACACCATTTTAAACCTTGCTTACCATTTTGGTACGTTTTCGAAAAACTTAGAAACATTTTCTTTTATAAAAGTGTTTAAAATCTATGCTATAAAACTCAAACCTATGACATCTATGTTCATATTACGTATAAAAGCTTCATCGGATCTTTCAAACCACTTTTGTTTTGACTCTTTTGACCACTTCCTCATTTAGGCATTGTAATTTACTTAAGTGTGTTTTCTTGAAACTCAACATGATATTTTTACAACTTTCTTCTCCAAACGTGTTTACAAGACATCACTAATGCCTACATTTCAAAAAACACCTTATTTGTGTATTTTATTACAAATTAGTTATATAATCTATAAAGTTTCTTGATTTTATCGCATTGCAAACCATAGTGTTCACTATTAAATTTCCAGTGATACACTCTCAACAATGTATAATTACTCTTCTAAATATATTGATTCTTTACCTTATCCGTTTTAACCATTGTTGGATTCCCGTCTAAAAGGTCAAAACTGTCAGATTTTCAATTACCAGTTGTAGTGCTTCTTTTTGTTTTTTTTTTCACAAATAGAGTTTAACTTAATACATAACTCATGATTTTTATCAAAAACTTTATAACTTCCACATGTCTATTTAATCATCAACATACATCAAATATTGAAGATTGAAATATAGCTCGACCTGGTTTTAAATCTATCTATATGTATTGTTCTTAAAATTTTAACAATAGCAATCATTGATGCTACATTCCTTTTCTTTCCCCTGAACTTGATTTTTTTCTCTCCTGCTGATATGAGATCTCGCAAACTCATAATAATAACATAATACATTGTCTAACTTTGTTTCTTTCTATTTTGCTTCTCTTGGTACCATGTTCGTACACATACAGACTAGAAGTCTACCCTTTCGTTTTGAGCAATTAATACGTGTATAGTCGTGAAGCATAATTTTGATTTAGTCAACTTTGATATATTCAATTACGCCTTTTATCATATACAGTTTTTATTTTGAAATCTATTGTAAACAAGTAATCCTTATTTACATTTGCTCTTTCTCTCTAAATTCGGAAAGTTGATTTAAAATGCAATTTTCATTTTATTTTTCATTATAATTATTATACCAGATGAATACCCATGTTCTTATCATTTTTCTAAATCCAGAGAATATATGTGAATAATACATTTTCTTTTGTTTCATCTTTTCTTTAAAAATATACAAAGTTTTAAATGTTACGATTATCTATACTTCAAATGATTGTTTTTGTAGGATCACTAAATAAAGAATGCACTATTTTCAATGATCGACATTTTTACACCTTTCTTAAAATAGCATTCTACTTTGGAATATTCAATGAGTTCCTAAACTCTCAAACTTGTTTTCATAAATATTCTGACTCCTAGTAATCTTGAATTTGTCCCGACTTAAATAATTGGACAATTTTTCAAAAAGTGTAATAACAATATTTCTATACGAATTCCCTTAATGACGACTTAAACCTTTAACCTTAATTAATCTTTATATTATTTTACTACTTCGTTTGATCGTCACTCATGTATCTTCATTCTCTTGGAATTATTACACATTTTGATAATAGTGAGATTACTTATCATTTCTAAACACTAAAAGTGATATCTAGACAATGTGATTTAATTTATCACAAACTTTCATCACCTCCATTTGCAACAATGACTCTCTCTCTCTCTCTATATGTATATATATGTATATATATATATATATATATATATATATATATATATATATATATGATATAGATCCGGTAAGAAGGCAATTTTTGGTAGGAAGGTAAGAAGTTTTTTTCTATATATTTTTTTGACGAACAAAATAAATGAATCACTAGATGATTCATTTGTAAGATGATTCACAAGAAAAAATTCCCAAAAAAATATCTTTATGATTCATTTTTAAGTAAATTAAGAAAAAATTCACTTTTATGACAATTTTAGTGAATAACAACAAAATCATTGTATAAATGAATCATCGAGATGTTTTTTTGAGAATTTTTACTTGTGAATCATCTTACAAATGAATCATCTAATGATTCATTTTGTTTGTTCGCGAAAAAAATATGCAGAAAAAAAACTTCTTACCTTCCTACCAAAATCTTTATGATTTTACTGTAGAGAGAGTAACGGTAGTAGTAAATATAGCTTCAAAAATCTTTGGCCATTTTGTAATTTCTTTGGTAGATGGGACTTAAATAGCCTTTACATTTGAGATGTACCAAAACTTCGTTGCCTATCCTTAGTACGTATATTTAGGAACTTACCCTTGATCGCTTCTCTTTCATTCGTGCTACTCGCTTCTTATTTTGGAATATATCTTTTCCAGATTTAGTAGCCAACCCGGAAGTGAACAAATTGTTCCTAATCTCTTCTTTATCAGGCGGCAAATTTGCACTTAGTGTTGATTTAGAATGCGACTTAAGGATCAATGCGGACTTAACGCTCAATGTAGTTGGTGCTTCAGTAAAACTAATAGCGCTCTCTTAATTCAAATAATATCTAATTAGATAATCTTTTTCGTCTAGGTCGCCATGGTTGGATCATGATTCCATGAACCAAATTTCCCACAATCCAGATTGTATAACTCGAATTAGGGAAACACTAATTTGATTATAGCTAAAGAGTTGGGCTCTTCCCTTGAGGAATTAACCCAAAATAATCAAAGAGCTCTTCAAGTCACCATCTCTCCAGTTATGCAATTGTATTCGACTGAGTTCTAATAGAATGCGTCACGAATTGAATTTCGGGACGAAATTCACTCAACCGGGGGAGACTGTGACAACCGTCAAAAATTCGAGTCGGTTCTAGATTTCACTAAACCTAGTTTTGTAACACCCCAAGTCCAGGTATACCTTGTGAACCCTAATCTTTTGAGCATTTGTTTCATTTGGCCCTTGGTAGAGAAAAAGTTATAAATGGGTACGTGGGGCGTACTAGAGTGTACGCTCTGCGTACTCATGTGCGTGCATTGGATGCGGAGGCCACCTAGTACGCTGGGCATACCGGAGGGTATGCTGGGCGTACTAGGCCCAGAATGAAACCCTAATTTGGGGTGTGGCCCTATATAAAGGAAGTGATGGCCTCATTCCTTGCCACCATTCCCAGACACCAAACCCTCCTAACCCTAAATATTCATCTTCTTAGCTTGAGAGTGCTTTGGAGAGCTTGTGAGCATAATCTTGTGTTCTTGAAGAGGAGAAGGAGCTTTGGAGAAGAAGAGTGGGAGTCCAAGATTTTGGATCTGAGCTTAACAGTGAGGAAAGCTTCACATAGAGGTATAAAGCTTCAAGCTTTCTCACTATTTTGATTTGTGCATTTATATGGAGTATTTTAGGGTTTTGTCCCAAAAGATGGAGACTTTATGAGATAATGAGCTCCAGAGACCTTGATCTACCCCTTTTCAGCGTGTTTATTGGAATAGAGTGATAAAAATCCAATCTTGGATGTTAGGAGTAAGCCATGCATGATATATGAGCTTCATAAGGAAAGAGGATGGATGTTTTGAGTGTTAGTGACCCAATCAGCCATGCAAAGGCTTAAAGTCACTGACTTTATGGATTAAGATACATTAGGGAGTCCAGATCTATGATATGAGCCAATGTCTTAACAAATTAAGACCAAAATAGTAAGGAGAGTGAAACTGGGACGTACGCTGGGCGTAATCCCAGTACGCGCAGCGTAGGGGTCGAGCATTCCCGATGACTTGCATGGCAGCGGAGTATGCCTAACGTAGAGAGCTGGTAAGCGCAGCGTACTCCCTGCCGTTGACTTTCAGTTGACTTTTAGGGTTTGCTCAATTTGTGGACTATAAGGCCATAGAGGGGTAAAATGGTATTTTTCCCTTCTGTGAGTTTGTAGAAGGGTTAGCTTAGCTTCAGTGAGAGCCTTATTAATTAGGGATTATTATCGTTGTGTTAGGCGGAGGCTAGACCGGTGATTCGAGTTCGAGACTATCCGAGTTCTTACGAGGTGAGTCTTCTCACTATACTTACCTTGAGTGGTAACCTATGTGTGTCCAGAGGGTCTTATGTGCATATATTGTGATTTGAGTTATCCTGCTTATTTACTTTGTGCTTACTGTATGTATGTTGTGTTATTGAGTTACTGAGTTAGGACCGGAGGGTCCACAGAGTTAGGACCAAAGGGTCCATCAGAGTTGTGGGACTGAAGGGTCCCACTGAGACACATTGACCGGAGGGTCTTACAGAGTTATAGCCTCGAGTGGCTAATGTGTTGTATGTGGTATTTTGGGGAACTCACTAAGCTTTGTGCTTACTGTGTTATGTGTTATGTGTTTCAGGTACTTCTCAGGATCTCGAGAAGGCGCCGGCTTGATTGTACACACGTCAGAGATTTGAGTCATGTTGTGAGAGGATCCGAGATTTGTTATATATTCAGTTTTTGGGATATGTGTTGGATGATTTGATACTATAACACTTTTTGAGATGTTTGAATTGAGAAAAATGTGTTTTGAAATTTGAAAAAAATTGGTTTAAAATTTACGTTGTTACAAGTTTCAAGTATAGGCACGACACATACTACACCTTGTAACTAGAAGCTAAGTTATAACCTACTAGAAACTTGGAAACAAGTAGAATCGATGGATAGTGTACGTAGATTTCATATTGATACGTGACTTGTATAGTTACTTTAACTGTAACAACTATCCACATTCGAGTCATTCCTTGACTCGAGCATTTTGGTATATTCATGTAGACACATCATGTACTTGACCTAGTAGTATAAATTAGGTCTGAGTCTTGTAGAAACTTAAGTTAAAGTTGAAACTATGATTAGTATACTTGGTTCCTCAATTTCACTTGAATCTCGGAACCATTACATAGAATGCCAATAGACTGATAAAAATAAATTACAAACATTATTTTTAACGACCCAAATTTTCAAAAGAAAATTTTCATTTTTAAATTATCAAAACATTTCCAAATAACCACAAAATCTCAAGAACATATGTTTTCAAATTCATAACATCAAAATTTTATTTCATATTAGAGTGTCCCATAAAACGCCTGAGAGAGTGCATCCCGTGTCATCAAGCCTTGCCCTTGCCCTTAGGCTTAGAAGTACATGAAACAAATCAACAAATTGTAAGCTAATGCTTAGTGAGTTCCCCAGAGCATACCCCACACAATCCACACAATAACATAATCCATATTGCTATAAAAGATACATAAACCATATAAGACATGCATACAACATATAGGGATACCGTGGGCTCCCCCAGGGTCTTACTCCAGGATGCCATGGGCTCCCCACATGGTCTTACACCTAAGTGCCATGGGCTCCCCCATGGTCTTAAATAGGAAAGCAATGGGCTCTCCACATGGTCTTACATCCAAGTGCCATGGGCTCTCCTATTATCTTTAATAGGAAAGCCATGGGCTCTCCACATGGTATTTCATCCAAGTGCCATGGTCTCTCCCATGGTCTTCCATACAAGCATACTGTATATACAACTAACGTACCTCCTAGCACATAACCATGCCACATAACACTACTTCAACTAGTGTACCACATATCATAAAATGGGCCGGCCTTGGTGCCTTATCTTGGATATAGTGTCTAAGTCCATAACTATATTTGGTATGTAATTGACCCGACCCGGCATGGTCCCTTTGGGTTGCACTTCACCCGAACAATTTATGGATAATCGTTTGAGAATAGTATAAGTTATGATTTACTAATATATTATAAGTCCTAATATATTAATATAAAATCATATTATTTAATTAGTATTGATCTATAATTAATCTAGAATTAATTTAGAGATCAAAAGTATGACTAATTAAATATGGGCTCTTGTATTTATATAATGTGGGCTAATGCTTATTTGGAATGGGCTAGGCTTGCATGGAAAGTCCATGGATACTCCACGGAGCTTTAACCCATGGATCTCATGGAAATGAAAAGACATGGGTATTAGGGTTTACATGAATGTAACCCTAATCCACCACACTATATAAAGGAGGCTTTGGTTCTTGAAACCACATGAGTTGTGGTGAGTAAAGTAAGAGGGCCGATTTCAAGAAGGTGATTAATATTCTCTCAAAGTTCCAAGTTTGTGGTGATTTGTGATTTCCATTTGAGGCATCCACACTATTGGTGCTAGGCTCTAAAACTCCAAGCAATCAACTACTACTACAAGGTAAGTAATTCTACAAGTTTTATTTGATTCAAGTACGCCATGCCATGCTAGATAGGATAAGAACCTTGGAAAAATAATTATTTGCATGTATCATAGTCAAACATAGATCCAAGGTTTCTAGGGTTGCATGTACACCATAGGAGTGTTAGAATGCTGAAAACCCATCAGTGGTATCAGAGACTGGTTTGTTTATTTGATACTTGATGCAAAAAAAAAAAACCTTGAAAATCGAAGTTTTGTTCAAAAGCTCGTATCAAAATTTCAAGTTTTGTATATGTACTTACGATTCTTGAAATTTTTTGATATGAACATTCATAAACATATGAGTTTAGAAGATCGTAGAAATTATGTGTTAATAATTGATTAGATTAATTCTTGATCTTTATGTGTTTTAATGGAGTCCATAACTAGTTCTTAAGTTATGGATAACCAAAAGTCACATTTATAAATAACCATTAAAAGAACACATAGGTTACAAAAAATGAAGAGTCTTCATTTTTAATAACCATTAACTCATAAGTTATGAGAAATGAAAAGTCTTGAAAGTTTACAAAACTTGCCCTCAAGTTTTGGAACATGTAAAGTCATATTAAAAACTTTAGTTCCAACCCCTAGAATTTTAAAAGTTAAAATTCAACCCTTATACTTTATAATATTATAAGTTTAATAATATTTATATATGTATAAGATCAAGTCGTCTTACCGTTAGTACGCCTCATTCACGAAGTCGGTCTATAAGGGGGGTATAAGGTTGTTGCCTATAAAATGGCAACTTAATGGGTGTCCACTCTCACCCACCGCTTCCTTGATCGGTGGAGGGTCGTTAGCCGAACGGGTAGGACAAGGACTTATAAATTCTCATTAAAAGTATAATGATAATACTAAAGTAACTAAACTTTATTGAATTCCCAATCTTAGTTATTTTAGGAAAATGTGAATAAGGTGCTAATCCATGAAATTACACTTTACACTTTGTTTAAGTCGTTAGTGGAGCGTGTGTGGTTAACCGGCACACTAACTTGAACTTAACAAGGTAGGTAAAGGGTGACTTAATGTTTATCATAGTATCGATGGAGCGTGTGTGATTAACCGGCACATCGATTGAGGGGTAATACATTAAGGGTACCAAGTAATTTGCATGGTTACTTCACACCTTGTTTTGTGATCCTCGGCATCCCAGTCACAAAACTTGAAGGGCACACTCGAGATTGAAACATGCCATTGAAGAAAGTTCAATGAATCTCAAAGAATCTAGGAGTTTCTAAACCAATTAAAACCTAATTAAATATTTCGTTTTTCATGGTGGAAATTGGTGAATCGTCATTCACCTATCTTCAAATATCTTATAGCTTAGATTACGGAATCCCTCTTCTAAGTTATAAAATATTGTGTTGGGTCCTAGCCTTAATATTACATTTGGGTGTTTTGTTAAGGACTATCTCTATATCTAATCTAATCTATTCCCTCTTCTTTTCAGACGTCTTCCAATAACAATGCTTCTGGCTCAAACCCTACTAGCTCCTTCTCTCTCATGAATCTTTGTGGGAGAGTCATCTTTGATGGGTCCAACTTTACAGATTGGATCAGAAACATCAGGATGGTCACTCGGTATGAGAACAAAGAATATGTTCTCGACAAGGAGCTGAAGGTACCCGAGCCAACTGCTACTCCTGAAGAGCTTGCTGAATATGAGGTACATGAAAGAGATGCTACAAAAGTGGCATGCATCATGATGGCCACCATGACAGCCGAGCTCCAAAAGTCCTATGAGGACTATTATCCTTTTGAGATGCACCAGGACTTGATGGACCGCTACCATCAAAGTGCTCGTCAAGAGCGATATAAAATAATCTCCTCCATGATAACAACCCGAATGAAGGATGGTGAACCCATCACGGGCCACATGCAGAAAATGCAAAGGTATGTGGACCGTTTACTGAAGCTGAATGTGAACTTCCCTGAGGAGTTAGCAATAGACATCATTTTGCACTCCTTTCCATCGTGTTATGATCAATTCCGCATGACATATCACATGAACAAGGAAGAAGTCACCCTCAGCAAACTTCAAGGACTCTTGAAGACCGCTGAAAGTGGTCTAAAGGGTAAGTCGGTTGTTACTACTCCTACTCCTACTCCAACTGCGGCCAATGTCTTGGCAATCGGGCATGTCAAAGGGAAGAAGAGATAGAACCCTTCTAAGGGTACCAAGGGTAAGACCCTTGAAGGCTCCTCTTCAAGCAAAACCAAGAAAGGTTTTGTCACTCCTTCTGCTAACCCTAATGAGGCTGAATGCTTCTATTGCCATGAAAAGTCGCACTGGAAGCGAAACTGCCCAAAGTACCAGCAAGATTTGAAGGATGGGAAAGTAAAACCCAACTATGGAGGTATATACACTATATTGTCTAATAACTCACCTCATTCTAAGTCTTGGGTCCTTGATACAGGTTGTGGTAGTCACATATGTTGTGATTTGCAGGGACTAAAAAGAAGTGAGAATGTGGAGCAGGGAAAAATAAACTTGATCATGGGAAACAGGAAAGTTTCACCTGTCATCAAGATAGGAGTTTATTCCTTAGTGCTAAATAGTGGGTTTACATTAGATTTGAATAAATGTTATTATTCGCCAGAAATGGCAAGAAATGTTATTTCCTTTCATGCATTGTATAAACAAGGTTTTACCTTTTATTTTGATAATAATAATGGTAGTATTGATGCTTTCTTTAATAATGTTCTTTGTTTTAAAGCATTACCTTGTGATGGCGTGTATGAAACTATACCTGTTGTAGATAATCTAGAAAATAATGTATTGTGTATTAACTCTTCCACTAGCTTAGATAAAGCATCCTTATGGCATTGTCGTCTTGGACATGTAAGCAAGAAACGCATAGGCCAACTCCAAAAGGATGGAGTCTTGGAGTCATTTGACCTAAAGTCAGATGATAGTTGTGAATCTTGTTTGCTCGGTAAAATGACAAAGTCACCTTTTACTGGCACTTGTGCTAGGGGTGAAGGTTTGTTGGACCTCATACACACGGATGTGTGTGGACCCTTCAGAACCGCCACAAGAGATGCTAATCGGTTCTATGTGACTTTTACTGATGATTTTAGTAGATATGGATATGTCTACCTAATCAAGCATAAGTCAGAAACCTTTGAGAAATTCAAAGAGTTTAAGCAAGAAGTGGAGAATCAGTTGGGCAGGAACATTAAGATGCTTTGATCCGATCGTGGTGGTGAGTATCTTAGTACTGAGTTCCTTGACTATCTTAAGGAATGTGGGATTGTCTCACAATTGACACCTCCTAGGACACCACAGTTGAATGGTGTAGCTGAGAGGCGCAATCGGACCTTGTTGGACATGGTTCGTTCCATGATGAGTCGAGCTTCGCTACCAATCTCATTTTGGGGGTATGCCTTAGAGACTGCTGCCCATATCCTTAATCTAGTCCCCACAAAGAAGGTTGCCAAAACACCTCACGAGGTGTGGACTGGAAAAGTTCCCAATCTAGACCACATCAAGATTTGGGGTTGCGAGGCTTTCATGAGACGCGAGACTCACGATAAGCTCGAACCCCGAAGCGAAAGGTGTATTTTCATCGGCTACCCACAGAAATCCTTTGGTTACATCTTCTGCAGACCCAGTGATAATGTGGTCTTTGTAGCAAGAAGAGGATTCTTTCGAGATAGAGAATTCATGAGCCAAGGAGACAGTGGGAGGCAAATTGACCTTGAGGAAATTCAAGAGTCAAGTGGTGAAGGAATCCCAAACCCTAGCCCTCAACCTGAGGAGGAAACTCCTGTTGAGCCGACTGAAGAATCTATAACTCTGAGGCGTTCCACCAGAGTTAGGAATGCACCTGAGCATTATTATGGTTTACATATTACTGCAGAAGGTGAGACACTTATCAGTGATAACACACTGGTAAATCTGGATGAGCCTAACAGCTACACGGAAGCCATGGCAGGCCCTGAGGCTGCTAAATGGAAAGAGGCTATGGATAGCGAGATACAGTCCATGTATGACAATCAAGTTTGGAACTTGGTTGACAATGTACCTGATCGTAAGATAGTTGGGTGCAAATGGATCTTCAAGAAGAAGACCGACATGGATGGTAATGTACACACTTATAAGGCACGATTGGTTGCAAAGGTTATTCTCAAACTCCGGGAGTTGATTATGATGAGACCTTTTCACCAGTGGCCAAGATTAAGTCTATCAGGGTTCTGTTAGCCATTGCTGCATTTCATGATTATGAAATATGGCAAATGGATGTCAAAACCGCTTTCCTTAATGGAATGTTGGCTGAAGATGTTTACATGGTTCAGCCAGAGGGTTTTGTCAGTACAGAGTACCCCAGTAGAGTGTGTAAGCTCGAGAAATCCATTTATGGATTAAAACAGGCACCTCGCAGATGGAATCTTTGCTTTGATGAGAAAATCAAAGAATTTGGCTTTTCAAGGAGTGAAGATGAATCTTGTGTCTATATCAAGGCTAGTGGGAGTATAGTCAGCTTTTTGGTACTGTATGTGGATGACATACTACTCATAGGAAATGACATCCCAACCCTGCCGGAAGTAAAGTCCTGGCTTGGGAAGTGTTTCACTATGAAGGACCTTGGAGAAGCTGCCTATATCCTAGGGATAAGGATTTTGAGTTGTACCAGCTATAAAGGAGCCAATGGAGATTTTCTGTGACAGCAATAGTGCGGTTGCCTTAGCCAAGGAACCAAGAGATCATGGAAGATCCAGACACATTGACAGAAAATATCACTTCATTAGACATCGAATAGAAGAAGGAATCCTCGTGGCAAAGAGGGTATCATCGGATGAGAACCCAGCAGATCCCCTCACGAAGGGACTGACTCTGGCTAAGCATCTCCAGCATGCTCGGAGCATAGGGCTGAAGGATGATATTAGTTTTAGTAGTTAGATAATCTTGAAATTTGTAAAATGTAATTGACATTTGATGATAAATAAAAGCTGTTATTTATGTGTAAAGTGTTGCTATCTCTTGTCAATCGTTTACTATTATTTCTTTTTGCATGTTTTGACTTCCAGAATAATTATGTTATGGTTTATATCATATTATTCAAACTCTCCACAGTCGGTCATATGTTGGAAGTAGATATGAATCAAGACTATCATGGGTTGGCTTGTAGAGGTCTAAGATGTTAGACAAAGCGGGCTACAGCACTCATGAGTGCTCATAAGTTCTGAGTATTGGATTCAACCCATGCTCACTTGTATCACTTCATGGAATTTATCTCGAGTGATCGTGAGACAGTAATATCATATAAGTCTTCAAACCTAGAGATATGATTTGTTGCCTATGAGTTGGTTATGCATTGATTGCACGAAAATGCATTGGTAACTCGATGTTATAAACCGTGCTTTTGTGTGTAATTCAACAAGTAGTAGAGCAAACATATGAGTCGAAGTTTATCTGTTCCTTCTAGGATTAGAAGCGATATCTGGGCCCTCGATGATTTTGTTTTGACCTATGTACCGGGCCCGGTCAGAACTAAATTGATGTGTTCAGTTAAGTTCTATGTCAAACAAATCGGAAATCGGGAAACAAATACTGGAAAATAAGCAAGACCATGTTCCATGTATTTGTCCGGCTGATATCTAGAACAGAGGATTATATGATCACTTATCTAAAATGGCGCTTCATAGTTCAACAGAGTTGAAAGAGCTACGATTGCTGATCGGTTCCTGAAGTCATACTTGCAACTATAGTTATTAGACTTATCCAAGTGGGAGACTGTTGGATATAGTGTCTAAGTCCATAACTATATTTGGTATGTACTTGACCCGACCCGGCATGGTCCATTTGGGTTGCACTTCACCCGAACAATTTATGGATAATCGTTTGAGAATAGTATAAGTTATGATTTACTAATATATTATAAGTCCTAATATATTAATATAAAATCATATTATTTAATTAGTATTGATCTATAATTAATCTAGAATTAATTTAGAGACTGAATCGTAGCAATGGAATCATTAAGTCATAGTTCATTGGTTGAATGTATCATTAACCATTTTTTTTGGTACGAGGAACTTATCATGAATCCACTGATTTCTGCCGCTTCCGTTATTGCTGCTGGATTGGCTGTAGGGCTTGCTTCTATTGGACCTGGAGTTGGTCAAGGTACTGCTGCGGGTCAAGCTGTAGAAGGTATCGCGAGACAGCCCGAGGCGGAGGGAAAAATACGAGGTACTTTATTGCTTAGTCTAGCTTTTATGGAAGCTTTAACCATTTATGGCCTGGTTGTAGCATTAGCACTTTTATTTGCGAATCCTTTTGTTTAATATTCGAAATATGAAAAATCAAAATTTTTCATATTTTATTGCCTTGGACTTGTGCTTTGCTTTTTCGAATTAAATAAAGATTTCATTCCTAGAATTACTTATTCGTTGAGAAAATAACCCACGGGAAGGGCTGATTTGCGGATGAGTAATTAGCATACCAACTCGCTTTCATCCTTCCCGTTCGTGTTCGTAGGCCTTTTTTTAGTTTTTAAGAGGGGTTGCAACCAAGGAGGTAATTCATTATTTCTAAATCGAATAAAAAATCTATTCTATTTAGAAAGTAGGAAACTAGCAATATCAATATATATATATAAAAGAAGGCAACTCCCAAACATTTGTCAGATGTGTCGATATCAATGGTGACTCATTATTTCGATGAATCATTTCTTCGGACAGAAGAAGATTATGCAAACACTTACTCGAAATCTCACTTATCAGATTCCTTTGTGGAAGACATAATTTTTTCTAAAGAATTCGCCATGATATATTTGATCCATGCATAATATCATGAAAAATGGATACAAATTTTTGACTGCTACTTATTATCGGCAATAGGTCTGAAAAAGTATCTAAAAATAAAAACTTTAGATATCTGTACCCTGTCGAAGTAAGGAACCATGGCATATATGTTTGGAAGAAAACAAATAATAATCTAGGAAGAATAAATTTTTTTATTTAACTTGTTGATTCATATTTATTTTGACTACTTTCTCATATTTTATCATATTCTATTCATTTTTATTCGACCTTCCCGGAGTTCATTCTCCGGGCAACTCCGTTTAACCGGTGGATTCCTTCCAACCTACTTCTTTTATGATCTCATTGGAAATCATATAAAGACAATTCCTATTTGATATAGCTATTTCAAAAGTATGACTAATTAAATATGGGCTCTTGTATTTATATAGTGTGGGCTAATGCTTATTTGGAATGGGCTAGGCTTGCATGGAAAGTCCATGGATACTCCACGCAGCTTTAACCCATGGATCTCATGGAAATGAAAAGACATGGGTATTAGGGTTTACATGAATGTAACCCTAATCCACCACACTATATAAAGGAGGCTTTGGTTCTTGAAATCACATGAGTTGTGGTGAGTAAAGTAAGAGGGCCGATTTCAAGAAGGTGATTACTATTCTCTCAAAGTTCCAAGTTTGTGGTGATTTGTGATTTCCATTTGAGGCATCCACACTATTGGTGCTAGGCTCTAAAACTCCAAGCAATCAACTACTACTACAAGGTAAGTAATTCTACTAGTTTTATTTGATTCAAGTACCCCATGCCATGCTAGATAGGATAAGAACCTTGGAAAAATAATTATTTGCATGTATCATAGTCAAACATAGATCCAAGGTTTCTAGGGTTGCATGTACACCATAGGAGTGTTAGAATGCTCAAAACCCATCGCCTTAGACCCATTGGTATGGTGAGGAGACTCACCTCTCAAGAGTGTTGCACTGATAAGATAGGATCAGATAAGTCCCCGCGCGCAGCTCCAACTCAACTTCCTATAACCATCATGTGATTAACTTGTCAAAATCCCGAAATACCATAAATACCCTCAAGGTCAAACTTGGTTAACCCTGGTCAAAGTCCAAGTCAACAGTCAAGGTTAACAGTCCATGTTGACCCCAACTCGTCGAGTGCATCTAGCAACTCGCCGAGTTCCTTCAAAGTCCAGAAAACCGGGACAAACCCTAGCCAACTCGCCGAGTTGTCTCATCAACTCGACGAGTTCACTCAATATCCAGTGGACGGGGAAACCCGATCCAACTCGTCGAGTTGCCAGGGCAACTTGTCGAGTTTTCCCCCTGTTTTCTTATTCGGATGATACGTTGACTTCAGGGACTCTAAGGCTTAGATCTGAAACCTAAAGGTGTCTAGAAGGATAAAGATTCCAACTTTATCCTCTAGAACCACTCTGAATGCCCTAAAGCCCTTAACAAAGGTTGGAAAGCTCAAAAGCTTAGCCATGTGGTTCAAGACTCTAGTGATCTGGAATCCCTCCTTTCTAGAAGAGGTTCTAATCCTCAAAACGTTCCAAAGATGGAGACTTTATGGACATGCATGTCCAATCCATGTCTTGAAGTCAAAATGGCCAAAGAGGGAAAATATGCCCTAAAATCCATGCATAGCATCCATGCTTGACCAAAAGCTAGATCTAGCTCACCACGGGACCATTTTTCCCTGGAGATTCATAAAGTTGCAAACTTTTTGAACCCCATGCATGCAATTAACAAGAATGATAGGAAATGAAGAGTAAACTCAAGATCTATGCATACTCTAAGATAAAACTCGAATCTTGAGTGCTTACAATAGTGCACGAGATGGTCAAGCTCAAGAGTGAGGGCTTTGTTTGCTGGATCTTCTCCTTCTTCTCACTATCTTCTTCTTTTTAAGCTCCAAAAGTCACTCTAGCTCACAATATGAGAGAAAATGGAGACTAGGGTTTAGCACTGACGTTCTTAGGGTTTGGGAGGGTGATGGAAGGTCAAAATCAAGGTTTTAAGGAGATTATTTAAGGTGAAAACCATAAAATTTAGGGTTTTCCTTTACAACGCCTACTCGTCGAGTTGGGCCTTCCAACTCGTCGAGTAGGTCCTAAATCCTGTGTCCCACAAACAATCTCTACTCGACGACTTGGAGACATTTTTGTCTCTCCAGTATGAATAGAGAATCCCAACTTGTGCGCCTCTTCCATCAAAACCTGCCGCGCACCACCCCAGTATGGAACCCATATCCTCCGGTGAAGGGTTAATAACCCTCGACTATCATAATCGAAGGACGCCATCGGACCCACAATACACTTACTCTTCCGGTGCTCTTTCTTCCTAGCCTCAATCCGAGCCTCTCGAATCTGATCTAATAGTGGGGTAATCATTGTCATCTTCAAACATAAATCCCTAATTGGAGCCGCGACCGCCTTGCGGCCGATAGCATCGGCCACCACGTTGTCCTTCCATGTTGTGATAATGGATCTCACAATGATAATCCTTCACCACATCCAACCATCTACGATGTTTCATGTTTATATTTAGCTGGTCCATCAAATACCTCAGGCTCTTGTGATCCATGTAGATAGTACATCGGACCCAATAGAGGTATTGTCGCAAAATCTTGCGGGAAAACACCACATCCCCAAAATCCAAATCGTGTGTTGGATAGTTTGCCTCATGAGGATTCAACTGCCTCGAGGCGTAAGCGACAACATGAACACACAACATCAAGATTGCACCCAAGCCCGTGATCAAAACATCACAATATAATACAAGCTCCTCAACACCCTCTGGTAGGGTCAGAATCGGAACCTCACATAATCTCTGTCTCATGGTCTCAAAGGCTGCCTGCTGCTCAGGCCCTAAATGAAACTTGACGGTCTTTTTCGTCAACCAATTCAAAGGAATCGTTATCTTGAAGAAATTCTAAATGAATCTCAGGTAGTAACCTTCCAATCCAAGGAAACTCCGAATCTCAGATGGAGACCTTGGAACCTCCCACCTCATCACCACCACGACCTTGGCCGGATCGACCAGAATGCCGCTATGGTTCACAAGGTGCACTAGAAACTACACCTCATGCAACCAGAACTCACAGTTGGAGAACTTCACATACATTCTCTCCCTCCTTAGAGTCTCTAATACCTCCCTCAGATGGTCCTCATGCTGCTCCTGAGTCTTGGAATAGACTACGATGTCATCAATAAATACAATCACAAACTGATCCAACATGGGCCTGCATATGCGATTCATGAGATCCATGAATACGACAGGAGCATTGGTGAGCCCAAAAGGCATCACCACGAACTCGTAATGACCATAACTAGTCCGGAAGGCCGTCTTCTACATGTCCTCATCTTTAACCCTCATCTGGTGATAACGCAAATGCAAATCAATCTTTGAGAACCAAGATGTGGCCTGAAGCTGATCAAATAAATCGTCAATCCTCGGGAGCAGGTAACTCTTCTTCACCGTTATCTTATTCAATACCCGGTAGTCAATACGTATCCGATGCATCCCATTCTTTTTCTGCACAAAATAAGATCGACGCTCCCCATGGTAAACTACTTGGTTGGATAAATCCATTGTCTAGCAGCTCCTGCAACTGCGTAGACAACTCCTTCATCTCTGGAGGTGCTAACCGATAAGGTGCTTTGGCTATTGGATCCGCACCTGGAACCAAATCAATCCGAAACTCCACCTGCCTCTCCGGAGACACTCCTAGAAATTCCTCCAGGAACACATTCGGGTACTCCCGAACAATCGGTACATCATCTATGGTCATCTCACCCTTCTCCCGAGTATTCGTCACATAGGCCACAAACCCGGAACATACCAGCTGAAGATAACGCCTGGCTCTGGCTGCCAAACATAAAGTCGAACCATGCTGAGCACCCTCATCGTGGCTCACCAACTCTCCCCCACTCGAGGTCCGAACACGTACCAGCTGAAGCATGTAATCAATCATCAATCCAATGGGGCTCAACCAATCCATCCCCACAATGGCCTTGCTCTCGCGCATGGGAATCAGAACCAAATCTATCGAATACTAATCATTGAATAATTCCAAAGTGCATCCATGGTGAACCCTCGACACTTGCATCGGACGGTCTTCCAAAATCTTAACCTCTATTGGATAATCCAAGTCTCTACGGACATCGCCAAACGTCCTGCTAAGCGTAAGGGATACAAAAGATCATGTAACCCCTGAATCGAACAAGACCAACATAGGAATACCGTTCACAAGGGACGACGCGAATCAAAAATACAAACATATAAGTAGGACAACTGACATAAATAAGAGGATAAGGAGAAAATACATACCTGTGACCACATCGTGTGCTGCACGAGGCTCCTCGACTGTCAGCTGAAATGCCCTGCTCCGAACAACTAGCGTCTCCGCCTTGCCCTGGCGGCCATCAGTGATCCTGATAGTCATCGAAGAAGGTGCTACAACTGGTCCTCATGAGGGTAAACTCGGGAAATTGGCCTTCTTAAGGCCTCTCTGATTGGAATGGAAGCAAATCAGATATGGTATCTGGGTGGTGGTGGTGGTAGCAGTACAATCCCTGCCAAAATGCCATGTCTTGCCGCACTTATAGCAGCCCAAACCACCTATAATGCAGTCCCCATCATGTGTCTTACTGCACTTGCCATAGCGGCCCCGGACACGGTTGCCCTTCGATCTAGCATTGATACCCTTGGGTTTCTTTATCGAAACCCCGGTCGTCTGCCCATGCTCTACCTTCCTCTTCCCTATATGTTCCAAATCAATCTCCTGTTCCCGAGCCCTGGATATCATGTCGTCCAACGTCGGGCAGGTGGAAAAACTGAAAAACTCCCAAATATCTGATCTCAACATGTCATGATACCGAGTCTTTCGCATCTCCTCGTCTGCAGCATACTGAGATACCAATAGGGCTTTCTCTCTCTGAACTTGGCGGCGATCTCCGCCACGGTCTCAGTTGTCTGTCGCATATCCATAAACTACCTCGCTAGTTGTTGCACCTCAACAGCCGGTGCAAACTCCGCTCAAAATCGGGTCACAAAATCTGACCAGGTCATGGCCTCAATGGTTGGGACTCCTAGAGTATAACAAACCTCCTACCACCAATCCCAAGCTCGCTCCTTTAGACATCCTACATCTAACTCACCTTCGACCCTTCGGGGCAGAAGCTCGTCATCTGGGCACACTTAATATCTGCTAGCCAATTCCTGGTGGCAATAGGGTCCTTCACCCAAAGAATTCTGGTGCCCCACATCCCCTAAAATCCTTGAAGAAGAGATTGCAGGCCCCAGATTGGCTAGCGGCCAGATCGGCTATGAAGATCCGAAGTCGATCCTCCATCAGCTCCATGATACCCTCCTTGATCAACCCAAACATCACTGGGGTCGCATCAAGGATGCCTCTAGTAACCTATGATGCAATAAACTCACACAATCCCTCATCAATTGGATCGGTGCCCATGCCCGAACCAGATCCAGATCCTGAACCCCCGGCTCCATTGCGTCACTACCATGCTGAAACATAACAACATAAACAATCAGTAAACGCACGAAGAGGTTCACACTCTCGAGCTTCCCAGACTCATCGTGGTATTCCTGCTCTCGGGTATAAATCTTGTGTTTCTAGTAGTACGGGCCCAATACTACTTTCCACACCTATATATATATCCTCCTCAAGGGATACCATGACTCCTCCAAGTCACTCCTTCCTATCTAATACTCTCCTCATACTATAAGGCATCCTACGCGCCAATACATATTCCAGGAACTTCCTAGGGTTCCTTTCCTCACCACTCTCTGCTATCAGCTGCATAAGGAACTCTCACTAATACCATATAACTACCACACAAATAGAATTACATAATATCGGTATTAGATAATTCTTTGAATGAAGGGTCCCACACTACAACGGTGGGACTCAGACAAGAGGTGCGCAATAGAGTTAAACCTATCCTTCGAAAATTATCGAATCTCAATAATATGTAACCAAAACGCATTCGTCCACTAGTCAGCTGGTGCTAATAAAATTCTTAAAAGCACAAAGCATGCAACATTCGAGCATCAAGCAATTCAAATCAGATCACAGCCTAAACAGGTCATCCTATCAGATAACTGATCTCATACTAGCATGCAAATCTATAAGCTCATTCAATAGTTACATAAAGGAATCTCTCCTCGCATTCTATCATGCAATCATGAGCAGATCCTTAGCCCTAATCTAGCATGCAATTCTCACATCATTGCGTAAAACATATAACATGTATGGGTATTTTGGGAAGACTTACTTGAGCTCGGCAGATTGCACGCATCGCACCCCTTTCTTTTATTAAAATACCTTAATTAAAATATTTCTTTTTAGGGAAATATCTACCAAACCCTCGATTTGAGTCCATGCACACCCAAGTGTATGTCCGAATCCCTCAAACCAAGGCTTTGATACCAACTTGCAACATCCCAACAATTTCAGACAAAAAATTCATTTTTAATTCATTTCATAACATTTAGTAATCATGTCGAAAAACCAAAAATATATCATAGTGAAATAATATTAGAGTACATATCCCAAAATCACACAATGCGGAAAACATGGGTGGACGCAGTGCGATCAATCCGGGCCCTTCCCTTTCGAGTTCGAAGTACCTGAAACATAAACTGAAAACTGTAAGCACAAAGCTTAGTGAGCTCCCCCAAAATACCCCATACCATACGTATATATATATATATATATGTATATATATATATATATATATATATATATATATATATATATATATATATATATATATATATATATATATATATATATATATATAACAGTCAAGAATAATTGGGTCTATTTCAAGCCTTTTGGTCTCTTTCAACCCCTTCGGTCTCTTTCAACCGGTATCAGGTTTATTTCACCCCTACAACTAACATATAAAAAAGTAAGAGTCATAGAGACATCGAGCATATACATGCATAACATGTAATTGTCACGAAGACAATCATCATCCTACAAACATAATCTAGTAGGTCAGCATTGGTGCCTTCGACCCACGAGTATAGTGAAGGAAACTCACTTCTCGATCGATAATCGACTATTGCTACTCTCATTGTCAGCTACATCGATGCTACACCACACCTACATAATCATACAAGGAAAACCTTTAGTCTACCCTTCAAAACCAAGAGTTGACTAAAAGTCAACGCCTAAGGTCAACAATCCAAATTCCCATCAGTTCACCCTTGTGTGATGACCTGCTCTCTAGTCACATCGTGAGAATGGACTCGGCCCAGCCCCACTCAGCGAGTCAACTCAGTCACAACTCATCCAACCAGATTCCTCAGATCGGGACAACCTCATTTCTCACACCGTGAGATTCCCATTTCTCATGTTGTGAGATCTGTTCTGACCAACTTTGAGCATTAAGCTCTTAATCCTTAAAGATATTCATTGGGTCCTTCCTCTACCCTAAGGACTATAAAAATTATAGCTTTTCATTCATGCATATCTAATGCATGAATTAGATACTAACTAGTTCAAAAGAAAGGTAATAAGATCAAGACTCATGCTTGGAGTCTAAAACCAACACCAAAACTCAGATCCAAAGGCTCATATACAGAATATGTATCAATGATCAATAAAGTTGACAACTTTATGGATCCCATGCATGCTACACCACCTAACCATGTAAGGAAAGCTCCCAAAATCTATATCTGGAATGCAAGAGGCAAAATGGTAAGAGCTTTATGACTTACAGAGGTCCAAAAGAGCAGCAAGACCAAGAGGTAGAAGCTAGATTGCAAAAATAAAGCACCACAAGAGTCCTCTTCCACTTTAATGGACCAAAAACCACTAAATAAGCTCTTCAAGGTCACCAAAACAGGCCAAGGGTCCTAAGGAGATATAATCTAGGGTTTTAAGGTGACTAAAGAGTGAGAAAGGTTGAGAATCGGCAATCCAAGCTCTCTCATTCCATTAAATACTCGAAAATTAGGGATTTGGATCATCAGGCCTTGCTCACGTCGTGAGGCTGAAAGAAAAATAAGGATCAATAAATTTTTATATTGAAGAGATGAATAAATGATAAGAGACAATAATGATCAAAAGTGTGCCGAATGATTGTATTAAACACAGCTCTAGAAGAGTTCTTAAAGACAAAACTTTTATGTGAGAGCTTCAAAAGTTGTAACCCTAAAGTTACATGCACGCTATTTATAGAGACTATTTAGATACTAAAACCGAACATGGAAAGGCCCATTTCGGAATAAACAAACCCTAATAGCATACATTTGAGCAACACTTTATTAGACCTAACAATCTCCCCCTTTGTGTCAAATCGGAAGAGACTCTTCATTTTTTCTTTTGCGCTTCAAAAACCTTGGGCATAATTTTTAGAAGAGATACCCTGGTAGCTTGATACCACACAATCATATTCGATACACATTTTAAATCCGAATCAGTGTTGGCCTTGTTTGCCTTATCCCTTGCCAGAATATGATTCATTATGCTTGTGGAATACAAGTGTTTGTCTCTTACAAACAACATATGATTCTTCAGAACACCACCCTCCTTCTTTTTGTACATGATGCTCCAGTATTCTTTGTCTATCAGACCCCCAGCCAGATCTTGGATATCCTTTGGTTCTTCAAATGGCTTCATTAAAGGCTTTCTATTCAGAACAGAGGTGATCTCAATATCCATTTTCACAAACACCAAGATGTAGCATTTAATCATATTTTCATATGGAAAAAATTTGGTTGATACTTGATCGCATCCTTCGCAACTATGCTGAATATCGAAGTCCAATCATAGGATTCATGAAAGGAAAATCAGCCAAATTAAATTCATGAAGCACATGACTAGAACCCCAAAATATGTTGAAGTTAATGTTCGTAAAATCTTCAATATCAACAGGTAATCCAACCTTCAAAGCTACGATCCTTTTTATACTCCAGGAATCGTATTAAGGCTTTCAATGCTTGAGTCTTCTCTATCTTTTGGAAGCATCGGAACAGAAATGCTCTTGGAGTGACGAGAAAGTCCAACTGGCATTCGATATCATTACAAGTATCAAATGATGTCTTCGGTTCTAGCCAATATAGTTTCGGAAGATCGATGGCTTCCTTCTGAATTCTCTGAATGGCCAAATAGGAAACAATGACTTTTGAATTTTGAGAATGAAATCTGGATTTTTGAATTTAGCCTCTTCTACCAAGCTTTTGTCGAAGAGCCTTAAGATCATCAAGCTCTTTGTCCCGTTTCTTTCTTACAAGCTTCTCTGATTCGGACAACTCTTCTTCTTCATCTTTATCAATTTCCTTTCCCTTATTTTTCTTTGATCCAAAAGCTTCATTACCCTTCTGATCAACTTCATCTTTCACTTTAAGTTCCTCTTATCCCCCTTGTTTTGAAGGAGCACCGCTTCTCGAAACGCCAGTGATCTAATTCAATAAAGCAAACACATGCTTAAGTGTTTTTGAGAGAGCAAGGTGTATTGTATCATTGAATGGATGAGATCTGGTCTCAATGATTCTCAACAGTCTTTGATGAATTTCTGAATTGCAAGCCTTTGTAGAAAACTTCTCCTTTTGAAGTCTAACAACTTCTTATTTGGCATGCTTCAGTTTTTCAGTCAGAACTTTTGCCTTCTGAGTTTGCTCTGCTAGGGCATCCTTGATTTTATTCTCAGCTACCAAGTGCTTTTGCGAACTTTTGCCTTTAACGTATCAAGCTGGTTGGTGATGGTTGAATTTAGATCAATGTTGTCTAGCTTAATATCAACTCGAATCTTAGATAGTGCTTCTCTCTTAGCCTTTAAAGAAGAACCCAAGGCTTCAATAACTTTGTTCATATCTTCTATACTCTTATCTGAAGAGGCCCTAAAATCAGTCATAAATTCGTTGACTTCAGATTGTAAGAGTGAAACCTTTTCCACAGCTTCAGTGATCTTCTTGTCTAAGGCTTGAGTAGCCTTAGTGGATTCTTCTATGACCTTTGAATTTGCAGAAATGAGCATCTCCACAGTTGCTCGATGGGTGGTCAGAAGGTTTTCCCACTTGGAAGATGAGAAGGCTTGAGATTGATCTAAGAGGGAGTCAAGCTTTTCTCGTAATTACTTGAACTGGCCCTTTGTCATGCGAGCTTCGTCTTCATCACTGTTGATATTGATATTGAAGGGCTGGAAAACGAAGTCCTCTATGGGTTCTTGTTCATAACCAAACAAAATCTCTTCATCCTCATTAAAATGAGAAGTAGTAGAAGTTTCAGGTTCGGTAGTCACACCAATATTAGCATTTACGACCGTATCAGATACGTTGGCAGAGATGCTGGAAGTTTGTATCTCCTCTGAGACGGATTGATGACAATGACTTTTGGTGGAGTAGAAACTGAAGACGTAGTTGTAGCGGTTGAATCTGTAAAATGGGTGAGGAAAGAGGGATGGAGATCTGAGGAAGAGAAATTCCAACAGAACTCTTTGGTGGTAATGGAGCGATGGATGAAATTGGAATGTAGGATATAGTGGGTGAGGATGACATACGTAAATTTGGTGGAATAACAAGTGGTGATTCTGGAGTCGTAGATAAGTTCAGAAATGGTTCTTTCAAAACGTTCCCAAAAATGTCCGAAGGTGGAAGAATGGAGGATGGTGGAGAAGATACCTTCGGAATCGGTTCTGTAGGGGTTGGTTCTGAAGTTGTTACGGTATCCTCTTCCTCATGTCTGATTGTATCGTCCTTTTGAACTTACATAATAGTTTTTGATTCCGATTCTTCCTGAAGTACCAGGGATGGAGATCTCGGTTTCTTTGCCGGCTTCTTCGCTTTCTTCAGAACTTTGACACTTTCGGAAGAAGCAACCTTTGCTTTTCGTTTACCTCCACATTTTGGTTTGTTGCTCTCATCAATCAACTTTCGCAGATCAGCTGGCATTGGACGAACACCAGAAGATGATAACTTCCAATACTCCTTTACTATAGCATTGTCAAGAGGAACCTTTTCCAACATTTCCTCCGGAATTGAGCC
Organism: Lactuca virosa; assembly: GCF_052849685.1. Lineage (NCBI taxonomy): Eukaryota > Viridiplantae > Streptophyta > Magnoliopsida > Asterales > Asteraceae > Lactuca > Lactuca virosa. The sequence continues at coordinate 423,108,522 of NC_136428.1, read as the reverse complement.
AATAAACTTGAAGTTGCGGGGATCAGACATCACAAATATGGATGTTTAGAGTGTCAGAATTTTTGCCATTAAGGAATCTTGTATCAAAGAGACTTTCAAATGGCCTAGGGCACGATTGACAATGATTGAACAGAATCTGGCACATGAAATATCTGTGTGACGAGTAGGTGAGATGGTGCTTTGAATGAGTTGAGCCCACAGAATAGAACCATAGTCAATATTGACACCATGGTATAGTCCATAGATGATAGTGTAGAATAACTTGCTTTCACTATCAGAACCAGTAACCCTTTCTGAAAAACTCTTAAATAGCAAAGTGAAAACCTAGATGTCGCCATTGTAGTCCATTTGATAGAAAATCTTAATCAGGGAGATGGTTGGAATCGATTCTGGATCAACATGAACTTCAGGAAAAGCGAGCCCTAGAAGTTTGCTGAACTAGGGCTTTGAGATTGAGGTCTTTTGAGTAGAAATCTTGAAGTGGATAAGATCATCAACCTTGTTTGTAGATAGTAGCGGAGAATGCTTTAGAGAGATGAACAAGAGGAACAACTTCAGCCATGGTTAACGGTTTCACCAATGGCGAGAACATGAGACACTCGATTATAGGTCTGATTTGGGCATCGCAACGTAAAGCATCTAGATTAAGAATCAAGTTCTGGTTGGGCTTAATTGTGAAAATGATGACAGAAGTGGATTGATCAGCAAAAGAAACTTGTTCAGATGAACCGGCCATTGAAGCTTTGAAGAAGATGATGAACAGTAGTGAGAGATAGAGCAGTTGTTGCTTTGAGAATTGTGTTTGCGGTGAAGGCAAATGAATAGTTTTGGTTGCCTTATATATGGTATATGATGAGTGGAGAGAGAAACTGCCATTTCAAATTTGAGCACGTTGAAATCAACTAATAAAATCATGAAAGCTAATCATTAACTGTCAAAATCCATTATAACAACCACGCATGTCAGATATTCAAAAACCGTGCCAATATTTGAGGTTATCCAAAAGTCATTAAACGTTTCGGATTCACCATGTTCTGAACTAGTTTTTTTGGAATTGTCGTTCTACCTTCCAGCTTTGTAAACATCCATTCAGAATGGAAACCAGACTTGGTAAAATCACGAGGATTTTAGTGCAAGAGTGTGCCAAACAAAAAGAAATAAGGCAAATCATATGTGGGATTTAGTGATATCAAGAAATGTTGATATGAAATTTTGATTGATCCCGGGAAACGATCTCTTCCTTCTGAGTCAAGAGAGACTCTGAAGTGCTTGTGTTGTTTCCCGTTGAGTTACGATCACCAGTTTAATGAGAAACTGTGAAAGACTTCTTTTATAAGGCTAAAAGGGTGGTTTCAGCTTTAGCCAGATTCCGAAACTTAACATAAATCCGAAGATCTGAAAGAAGTACTTGTTTGACTAGTGTATCCATAAAAATAAGTAAACTTGGGATATTCTTTGAAAGTAGCTGATAATTTTAGAAAATCTTTATTATGAAATCTCATAAAAAAATGAAAGTTGGATCTATTGGGAAGAAATGTATTAGGTCGAGCGCATTTCATTAATATCACTCAAAAATAAAAGATGAGATTTCAAACACACAAAGGTACAAACCAAAAGTTTTGTCCGTCAATTCACTTGGTAAAATAACTAGAACAATGATTTGTTCACCATCAATTCATTTTGGTAAAAGTATAGAACATTGAACTGTTCACCGTCAATTCAGAACTGGTATTTTCATATTTTTGGATTTCACTCAAAATCATGGTTATAATGATTTCAAGATAATACACATAGATGTTTTGTAACCTAAACCTCAGTGGTTAAACCTGAGAGTCTTAAGGGTTACGATACAGAATAATAGATTGGTAGAAGAATGGTTGGGAGTTTCACGAAAATCATGTTGAGAACGATTTTGCGATCATGAACAAGAGTTTTGTAGCCCTATATCGAATCTGGTTTTGTTTCGATAATCAAGGGACTACGAGGAAGTCATGATAAGAACTGGTAGAAAGAAGTGATTAAGTTGACCGTCAATTCATTGTTGTAGACTTAAATTCAGAAATGAATTTAGAAACGAAAATATTTTTGATTTTGAAAACACTTAAAAAGAAGAAAATATTTTTGATATTTTTGAATTTTTTTTTGAAAAGAAAAAACAAATAAAATATATTTGGAATTTTAATTTTCTTATAAAAAAGCAAAACTAAACAGTAACTTCATAACAAAAATAAAGAAGTATACAAAAGTAAAGAAAAGAAGAAAAGACTTACAAAGATGAAAGATTCCGAAGCCATAATGAACAGTAACTTCATAATCATTCCGACGATCGGAGCAAGTCGGAAGTAAACCGAGAATTCCAAACCATTCTGAAGCTTAGAACAAATCGAAATATGAATAGTTGATTCCGAACCATTCCGAAGCTCAGAACCATTCGGAATGTGAACAGTAACTTCCGACCAATGATCATTACGAAGAGGATTTCAGAACAGAGCCACCTTCAATCATCCCTAACCCTTGTAAAATACGATTGAATGATGCTTTAGGTAGAGCCTTTGTAAACATATCAGCCAACTGATATGAGGATCTAACAAAATGAACTTCTACATTTCCATCCTCTACATGATCCTTTATGAAGTGGTATCTCAGTGCTATATGCTTTGTCTTGGAGTGTTGCACTGGATTGTGGCAGATTCTTATAGCGCTTTCGGAATCACAATACAAGGGAATTCACTTCATGTTGATTCCATAATCTCTTAACTGATTCTGAATCCACACTACTTGGGAAATGCATGATGCTGATGCGATGTATTCAACTTCTGCTGTGGATAAAGACACACATGTTTGTTTCTTGGATTGCCAATTGACAAGCTTGCCATCCAGAAACTAACAACCACCCGATGTGCTCTTCCGATCAAGGCCACAGCCACCAAAGTCAGCGTCTAAATATTCTTGCACGAAGAATCCCGAATTTGAGGGATACCATATTCTAAGAGATGTCTTTCTTTTGAGGTATCGAAATATGTTCTTTATGGCTACCATATGTGGTTTAAGAGGATTCACCTGAAACCTGACACAATAACATACAACAAACATTATATCAGTATGAATCCTTGTTAGATACATTAAAGATCCGATCATCTGACGAAATAATATGATATCTATTGCTAGCTTGTCCAAGGATGGAGTAAGTTTTATTCCGAAGGCCATAGGAACCTTGACCTTTGAATCACCCACCATTCAAAGTTTTGCCAGCAAGGTCTTCGTGTAGGCTTCTTGGTTGATAAATATGCCCTCTGAACTCTGTCTAATGTTTAAACCAAGGAAAAAGTTAATTGGACCCATTGAACTCATTTCAAATTTAGTTTCCATTAGTTTTTGGAATTCAGTTGTTAATCTTGGATTGGTGGATCCGTAAAATAATGTCATCAACGTAAATCTGAACGGTCATTAAATGGTCACCATCTTTTTTGCGAAAGAAGGTTGGGTCAACCGAACCTTGTTTAAATTTTGATCGTTTAAGAAAACGATTCAGGGTTTCATACCATGCACGAGGTGCTTGTTTCAGACCATACATTGCCTTGTCTAGCATGTAACAATGATTGGGGTATTTCGCATTAATGAAACCTGGTGGTTGTTCCACCTAGACAGTTTCCTCGAGTTTTCCATTCAAAACTGCACACTTCACATCCATTTCATAGACTTGAAATTTTTTGTGAGCGGCATATGCTAGAAAGATCCGAACAGATTCAAGTCTTGCCACCGGTGCGAACGTCTCTTCGTAATCTATTCATTCCTCTTGAAAATAGCCTTTAACTACCAGACGTGCTTTGTTTGGAATGATGTTTCCTTCTTTATCCATCTTATTTTGGAATACCCATTTCATACCAACCACAGATGCATCTTCCGGAGTAGGAACCAATCTTCATACTTTATTCCTTTCAAACTCATTTAGCTTGTAACATCCGTCTCTCAAGGTATTATTTAAATCATGTAAACTATATTGGCTTTGGTCTAACATTTGGACAATGGACCCTTTGGAGTGGACCTTAGAAATTTAGGTCAAGAAGTTGGGCTGCCCATAAGTCGTACGTTGGGCGTAACCTGGCGTACGCGGGGCGTAGTGGCCACATTGGATTCGAGGGACTCGGGGGCGTACGCAACATACCAGGAGGTACGCCCAACGTACGCGGGCAGATACCAAACCCTAGTTTTTAGGGTTTACGACATATAAATACCCCATTATAGCCTCCCCTTTGGCATCCTCACCTGTCCCTCACCCTCAGAAAACCCTAATCCGCCTTATACTCCACTGTGTCTGCGTTTGACCTTCTTGAGCCCATTTTTGTGAAGGAAAGGCTTGGTAGAAGCAAAGAGAAGTTGGAGGAGAAGCACTTGAGTACCTTGAGCTCAAGGATCTGGAACAAGTTCTTCATTTGGCAACAAAAGGAGGTATAAAGCTCCTATCTTTCCTCCTAGAAGTCTAGATCTAGGGTTTTGAAGATTTGGACCTTTTTAGGTCCAAAGATTGGATCTTGCTCATGCAACTTCGTTTTTGAGCTTAGGGTTGCCACCCTTGAAGCTCAAAGTCTTCCATTAGCAGTAAAGCTGCAAGCTTTGAGGCTATTATGAATCCATGCAAGAGATCTAGCCATTTTCATGAAAGTTCATCGCCATTTTTAGTCTTCGGCTCATTTGGTGGGTTGCAAGCCACCAAGTGATCGACTTTATGAGTTAGGACAAAGTATTGGAGTCAAATCTGTAGTTTGGACGTAGTGTCTTAAGGGATTAAGCAGTTTTGGTAAAAAGGGCTTAACAGGAGAGTACGCTAGGCGTACTCGCCAGTATGCACAGCGTACAAGTCATTTCAGCAGTATGCGCAACGTACAGACAGGTACGCTTATCGTACGCTCACTCAGTGGGTTTTGTTATTGGGCCTCGTTTTGAGCCAAGTCTTGGAAATAGCAATAGTGGGTTGTGATGGGCCTTCAGAAGCCAGTTAAGGGCCCAAAGACTAGTTGGGCTTGAAAGGAAAGCCTAATTGAAGAGTTGGGCCAAATTTAGAAAATTGGGCCATTTGGGGATTTAATGGGCCTTAGTGAGGACCAGAAGGATTAGGCTTAGGTCATGGCCCAAATTAGATCAAAATGGGGTGAAACAGTCATTTTTTTACCCATAGAAGAACCTTCAGTTATTGACTAAGTGTTTATTTGTCATGATAGTCGGGGAGTAGTTGGAGTAGCAGAAAGTGTCACCTTTGTGCGAGTTTTTCAGCAGCCTGATTGAGAGGTGAGTCTTCCCATCAGTAATAACTGGTCTAAGGCACCAATGTCGGCCCGTTTATGTAGTTGTAGTATATCGGGGCGGTCCCGAGAAGTAGTTATGTATGCTTGATGTCTTTGTGATTCATGCATGTTTATGTTATGTGTTATATGTTCCGGACTTCGGTCCGATGCCAGGCGGGGCCCGATGTAGGGTTGGGGACCAAGTTATGCCGGACCTCGGTCCGATGCCGGGCGGGGCCCGATGCCGGATTCATCTGATGCGGGGCGGGTCCCGATACAGTGGGCGGGGCCCAATATGTGTTTTATATGTTATTGTGTGGTATGTGGTAGTTTGGGGGAGCTCACTAAGCTTCGTGCTTACAGTTTTTAGTTTTGGTTTCAGGTACTTCCACTAGCAAAGGGAAGGGCTCGGGATGATCGCATGGCACACACACACCACAGCTTTCAGCTTGGGATTGATTGTGACTCTGATATTTTTATCATATGTTTTGTTACAGTATTGGATATGAGATTTCGAGATACATGACATTTGGTTTTCTTTATGTTTATGGGTGATTATGGTTTTTATATTAACTTTTAAAAACGAATTTTTGGCTTGTATTTTTGGATGTTTCAATTTGGTATCAGAGCCTTGGTTTGAGGGATTCAGGCACACTTTCGGGTGTGTCTGGACTCTAACTAAGGAAGTGGTATAAAAATTTTCAAAAGAAAATCATTTAAAAAAAAGAATTTTGGAAATAGAAAGAGATTTTGAAAAGAGAAAAAAAGGGTGTGGTGCATGCAATCATCCGTTCTCAAGTAAGTACTCCCAAATTACCCATACAAGTTTATGTTATGATATGTTTCCAGCTTTATGAGAACAGCATGCTAGATTAGGACTAATGGTCTAGGAAGAATGCCTTATGTGACTGTTATATGTGTATCAGCTTTAGGAATTACATGCTAGTACAGATTAGACAATATGATAGCTAGAGTAGTATATGATTGATTATGTGTACTTAATGCCCGAATGCTGCTTGCTTTGTGCTTTTAGGAGTTCTAGTTGTCTTTCACTAAGTAGTAAACGAATATGTTAACTTACATATTGCAAGGACTAAATAATTTCAGAAGGTTAGGTCTAGCTCTATTTCGCAGCTCTCGTTTGAGTCTAACCGTTGTAGGGTAGGATCTCTCATTCGAAGAATTATCTAGTCTGAGTAATATGTAATAGTAATCGCGAGCAAGTTAGGAGAAGAAAGCAGGGACTTCTTATGCAGCTGATGGCGGAGGGTGTGATGGTGATTACCCTAAGGCAAGCCTAGGGTAAGGGTAGTAGAGAATAGTAGCAGTATGAGGGACTTGGTGGAGTCAAGGTGGCTCTTAAGGAAAATATGGATAGATGTGGAAGGTAGTATGGGCCCGTACTACTGAAAGCATAGGATCTGTACTCGAATCAAGGAAGGCTGAGATAATACTAGGGAACTTGTAGTGTAGGTTATCCTTCGAATTATATTAGTATTCTGGCGTTTGTTGTGATGTGTTTTTAGAATGGGGGTTTTACGCCCTAGACCAGCAGATGGCAGTTCAGGTGCCGGGGAGGGATCGGGCTCAGGTTCTGGAGCCAGGCAGCTAGATGAGCAGACCAGGGAGTTCATCTCCTTGGAGATTACACGCAGCATACTTGAGCAGACTCCTGTGATCTTCGGTACGGTCAAGGAGGGTATTCTGGAGCTTATGGAGGAGAGGTTTAGTGCTTTCTGTATTGAGATGTCGACCATGATGGGGTCGCGCACACTCACCTTACGGGAGTTCAAGGCATGTGGGGCTCCTGACTATCATGGGGCGCGGGACCCCATTGTGGAAAATACGGCAGGTTGCACGATTGGGTGTGCAAGGCAGGGAGTTCTGGCTGCTTCTAGTGTAGCCGAACTAGGCATATGAGCAAGGATTGTACAGCTACCACCACCACCACCACCACAACATCTGATCTGATTTGCTTCCATTGCAATCAGAGGGGACACAAGAAGGCCCAATGTCCGAGTCTAGCATTAGCAGGACAGGTGGTGGCACCCACTCCTACCACTTTGAGGATTACAGACGGCCGGCAGGGCCGGGCTGAGGCGCCGGTGGCGAAGAGCAGAGCCTTCCAGTTGACAACAGAGGAGGCACGAGCAGCTCCTGATGTGGTTACGGGTATGTATATTCTCCATTATCTCCTTATTATTTTCTGATTATTTCTCATGTTTGTGTGTTTGTTATAGGATCGTTCTTAGTGAACGACATATCAACTATGGTACTATTTGATTCGGGTGCCACCCGATCTTTTGTGTCGCTCGCACTTAGCAAGCGGTTTAATAGAGCTCTGTGGGAGCTGGATTGTCCACTTGATGTAGAGATAGAAGATGATAGGATTGTCAGGGTCGCGAGGGTTCATAAAGGATGTACGTTGTGATTATTTGATGAGTAGTTCTTAGTGGATTTAGTTCCTATTCCCATGCGAGGGAATATGGTTATTGTTGGTATGGACTGGTTGAGCCCCAATGGGGTAGTGATCGACTGTGAGCAGCAGCTAGTGAGGGTTCGTACTGCTAGTGGGGGAGAGCTAGTGATTCAGGACGAGAGGCCACATCGCGGACCGATTCTTTGTTCAGCAGCGAGGGCGAGGTGACACCTTCAGTAGGGTTGCACCGAATACGTCGCTTATGTCATGGATACCCGGGGTAAGAGTAAGGCGACGGTCGATGATGTACCGCTAGTGCGAGAGTACTCGGATGTATTCCCGGAGGATTTACCTGGGATACCTCCGGAGAGACAGGTTGAGTTCCGGATTGACTTGGTCCCTGGTGTGGCTCCGATAGCCAAGGAACCATATCGGTTGGCTCCTCCCGAGATGCAGGAGTTGTGTATGCAGCTGCATGAGCTACTAGACAAGGGTTTCATCAGGCCGAGCAGTTCACCATGGGGAGCCTTGATCCTGTTTCTGAAGAAGAAGGATGGGTCACATCGTATGTGCATAGACTACCGGGAGCTGAACAAGGTAACAGTGAAGAACCGTTACCCACTTCCGAGGATAGATGATTTGTTTGACTTGCTTCAGGGAGCATATTGGTTCTCCAAGATTGATCTACGGTCCGGATATCACCAGATGTGGGTCAAAGATGAATATGTGCAGAAGACCGCTTTTAGGACCCGCTAAGGTCATTATGAGTTTGTGGTGATGTCGTTTGGGCTCAACAATGCTCCAGCCGCGTTCATGGACCTCATGAACCGCGTGTGCAGACCGATGCTGGATCGGTCTATAATAGTATTCATTGATGACATCTTGGTTTACTCCAAGACTCAGGAGCAGCATGAGGAGCACCTGGGAGAGGTGTTGGAGACACTGAGGAGGGAAAGACTTTTTGCGAAGTTCTCCAAGTGTGAGTTCTAGTTGCCCGAGGTGCAGTTTCTTGGGCACCTCGTCAACCAGAAGGGTATTTTGGTAGATCCGGCCAAGATAGAGGCTGTGATGCAGTGGGAGATTCCGAGGTCTCCATCTGAGATTCGGAGTTTCCTGGGTCTTTCAGGGTATTACAGGAGATTTATCCAGGACGTCTCCAAGATAGCAGTTCCATTGACCCGACTGACCAAGAATTCAGTGGTTTTTCGCTGAGGTCCTGAGCAGCAGACAGTCTTTGAGACGATCGGGCAGTGATTGTGTGAGGCACCGATTCTCACCGTGACGGAAGGGGTAGATGACTTCATAGTCTACTGTGATGCTTTGATCACAAGCATGGGAGCAGTGTTGATGCAGCGGGGTCATGTGATAGCTTATGCTTCGAGACAGATAAAGCCCCACGAGGCTAACAATCCGACACATGATTTAGAGCTGGGGGCTGTGGTGTTTGCCCTAAGGATTTGGCGGCATTACCTCTACGGGGTCCGGTGTACCATTTACATGGACCACAAGAGTTTGAGATACCTCATGGATCAGCCGAATCTGAACATGAGGTAGCGTCGGTGGTTAGATGTGGTGAAGGACTACGATTGTGAGATCCTTTATCACCCGGGCAAGGCCAACGTAGTGGCTAACGCTCTGATCCGCAAGGCGGTAGCGGTCCCGATTTGAGACATCTTTCTGAGGATGACAATGATTACTCCATTGCTGGAGCAGATCCGTGAGGCACAGGTCGAGGGCCTGAAGGAGGAGCACCGGAAGTGCGAGCGGATCATAGCCCAGGTGGCCTCCTTTGACTACGACAGCCGTGGATTGTTGACCCTGCATGGGAGGGTCTGGGTACCGTACTGGGGCGGTGTACGACAGATATTTATGGAGGAGGCCCACAAGTCTAGGTTCTCCATCCATCCAGGGGCGACGACGATGTACAGAGATCTCCGACCCGATTACTGGTGGCCCTACATGAAGCGGGATGTTACTTGGTACGTAGAGAGATGCCTGACCTTCAGGAAGGTCAATGCGGAGCACCAGAGGCCACATGGCAAGATGCAGCCGTTGGACATCCCTGAGTGGAAGTGGGAGGACATTACTATGGATTTTATCACTAAGCTTCCTAGGACCGCACGCGGGATCGATTCGATATGGGTCATCATGGATCGGTTGACCAAGAGTGCCTGTCTCGGTAGTGTCCAACCGAGATGTACGTTTTACTTCCAGATTTTGGAAGCGATTTCATGACGAGATGGGTACTCGCCTCCATTTCAGCACCGCTTTCCACCCTCAGACGGACGGACAGAGCAAGAGGACGATTCAGACTCTCGAGGACATGCTTCGAGCATGCGTGTTAGATTTTGGTGGCAGTTGGGATACGTATCTTCCGTTAGCGGAATTTTCGTATAACAACATCTACCACTCTTGTATAGACCAGCCTCCCTTCGAGATGCTTTATGGGAGGAAGTGTAGGACCCCAATCTGTTAGGGTGAGGTCGGTCAGAGGGTCATGGGGAGTACGGAGGTACTCAAGACCACGGAGCGGATCCAGCAGGTCCGGAGCAGGCTCCAGACTGCTCAGAGTCGGCAGAAGAGTTACACCGACATGCAGCGTTCAGAGTTGGAGTTTGAGGTGGGCGACATGGTCCTCCTAAAAGTGTCACCCTGGAAGGGTGTTATCCGGTTTCGAAGGCGGGGCAAGCTGGGCCCCAGGTACATCGGCCTATTTAGGGTCATAGCCCGGGTGGGCCAGGTGGCATACCGATTGGATCTTCCAGCCGAGCTCAGCCAGATCCAAAGCACTTTCCATGTTTCTCAGTTACGGAAGTGCCTAGTAGATGAGACAGCAGTTGTACCCTTGGAGGACATTCAGGTTGATGAAAGCCTGAATTACATTGAGAAGCCAGTGGCAATCCTGGATCGCAAGACGAAGGAGCTGAGAAATAAGAGAGTCGAGTTGGTGAAGGTATAGTGGCAGCACCGGAAAGGCTCATAGTGGACTTGGGAGTCCGAGGAGGAGATAAGGGAGCACTACCCAGAGTTGTTTCCGGATTCAGCAGCAGCAGACTTCGAGGACGAAGTCTGATTCAAGTGGGGGAGAATTGTAACATTCATCTCTCGAGGTATTATTTAAATCATGTAAATTATATTGGCTTTGGTCTAACATTTGGACAATGGACCCTTTGGAGTGGACCTTAGAAATTTGGGCCAAGAAGTTGGGCTGCCCATAAGCCGTACGTTGGGCGTACGCGGGGCGTAGTGGCCACATAGGATTCGAGGGACTCGGGGGTGTACGCGCAGCGTACCAGGAGGTACGACCAGCGTACGCGGGCAGATGCCAAACCCTAATTTTTAGCGTTTAAGACATATAAATACCCCATTATAGCCTCCCTTTTGGCCTCCTCACCTGTTCCTCACCCTCAGAAAACCCTAATCCGCCTTATACTCCACTGTGTGTGTAACATCCCGAGTTCAGGGATATAAGTTCGGGGTGCTATGTGTAAATAAAGGAGTAGACTTGACGAGTAGGTGTCTTTACTCGTCGAGTCGGAGCGGGTTTTGGTCACATGTTAAGTGACCAACTCGCCGAGTCGGCGGCTGGACTCGACGAGTTGGTGCTGGGAAGAGAAAACCCTAATTTTAGGGTTTGCACCCTATTTAAAGGACCTTAATTCCTCACCTCAGCCCCCTTATCACCCCCTAACGTCCAGAGGCAGCCCTAACCGATCCAAACCCCCATTTTGAGTGTGTGAAGGAGGGAAAGTGTGTTTTGAAGCAATTGCAAGAAGAAGGCTTGGAGTTTAAGAAGATTTGTTCATAGAGGAGCTGGTGGATTTGATCTCTCTGCTCAGTGGCATCAGTCTGAAGGTAACAAGTTGTTACCTTGACCTTTTTCTTTCTAGATCTCTTCATGTTCAAGATTAGGGCATTTATAGCATGGGTGATATTCATTTTCGGGTATGGGCTAAGATCTGAAGTTGCAACTTCAGATCTGAGCTCATCTTGGACTCTATAGCCATAAAGTCTCCAGCTTTGGCAAGCATGAACCCTTCCTTTGAGTTAAACTCCATTTCAAGTTTAGTTTTGGCATTATGAGTCATTAAAGCCTTGCATGCACGTAAAGTTTGCAACTTAACGTGATAAACGTGCATTGGGAAGCTGGATCTACAATTTGGAGCCTTAGCATGGATTAAAATCGTCCGTATGAAGAAATAACTGAAGAGACTCCACGAGTTGTATGAACGACTCGGCGATTCCAATGAAGATTGTCGTAGACTCGGCGAGTTGTATGAACGACTCGGCGAGTCTGATGAAGCTTGTCATGGGCTCGGCGAGTCAGCGAGGGTTTTCCCAACCTTTGGACACGTTTAGACGTGGCGAGTTATAAAGGGAAAACTCGGCGAGTTGGCGAAGGAGTTTCGGCCACTGACCCTAGGAACTCGACGAGTCACACGAGTGACTCGGCGGGTTGGCAAGTAATGCAAGGAACTCGGCGAGTAGCTAAGGGTACTCGACTAGTTAAGGTCAACATGGACTGTTGACCTTGATAGGTGACTTTGGCTTTGACCAAGGGTTGATCAGTTGACTTCTGAGGGTATTTTGATAAATTGGATATTTATAGCAATGGACATTGGTGAATATATGTGTCGGAGTTGGAGCTACATTTGGAGGAGCTTGACACTACCTTCCGAGCTACTTGCGAGGTGAGTTATCCTCACTATACTCAAGGGTCTAAGGCATCAAGGCCGGCCCTTTGATTTGTTATTTGGGATAGTTACTATTGTGATATGATAGCTTGGTATCCTGGTAGATAGGATGGTTGCATGCTAGTGCGATCGGTTGGATTAGTATCCTGGTAGATTAGATGTGGTTATGTTTAGTGACCTATAGTTAGGTCTGGCTGTCTGTATGCTGGTAGGAGCTTACCTGTTATATGTGCACATGCTTGTTATGGTAGTTAAGGGTATTCCATCCTGAGGATGATAGGGCCCTAGTATGTTGTCTAGTAGACTGTTATATGATTATCTGATATAGGTGCACATGTTTGATTGGTTATGTGGGCAATCCAACCCGATGGTTGTGGGCCGAGAGTATTCCATCCCGAGGATGATTGGACTCGTATTATGCTAGCATTCCAACCTGATGGTTGAGGGCCTGGGGTATTCCATCCTGATGGATGATTGGACCCATAGTAGTTATTGTATGTGTAGGAGTATGGGCATTCCAACCCGATGGTTGTGGGCCGGGAGTATTCCATACCGAGGATGATTGGACTCGTATTATGCTGGCATTCCAACCCGATGGTTGAGGGCCTGGGGTATTCCATCCTGATGGATGATTGGACCCATAGTAGTTATTGTATGTGTAGGAGTGTGGGCATTCCAACCCAATGGTTGTTGTCCAGGAGTATTCCATCCCGAGGATGATTGGACTCGTATTATGCTGGCATTCCAACCCGATGGTTGAGGGCCTGGGGTATTCCATCCTGATGGATGATTGGACCCATAGTAGTTATTGTATGTGTAGGAGTATGTTGGCATTCCAACCCGATGGTTGAGGGCCAGGGGTATTCCAACCCGATGGTTGACTGGACCCATAGTATGTTGTTCATTTCTGTATGTGTATGGTTGTATGTGTATGGGTATTTTGGGGGTAACTCACTAAGCTTTCGGGCTTACAGTTTCAGTTTATTGTTTCAGGTACATCAGGAGATCGTGGCAAGGAAAAGGCGTGATCGTACCACTCCTCATTTTTATGATGTTGTTTCTGGGATACTCTGATAATAAACTATTTGGAAACCTTTTTGTAATAACTAATGGAACTTGGGTTGTTTTTGTAAGTTTAAATTGGTTTGAAATTTTTGGGTGTTACAAGTTGGTATCAGAGCCTTGGTTTGAGTGAATTGGAGGAACATTCATGTGAATCCAGTCTCAAATCAAGGAAAGGTTTTCAAAATGATTTCTAAAAATGGTTTTCAAAATAAGTAAAGGAGGATGCAGGGTGTACGATCAGCCGGAGCCAGTAAGTAGACCCCAAAATACCATACAGTTATTTGATATTATGTGATATGATAGAACAGCATGCTAGTACTAGGCTAGGGATCTTCAGGAATTGCATGATAGAATTGTCTGATTGCATGATGCCTGCTAGCCTAGGGTTCTCTTTATATGAAATTGACATCATTACTGTAGTTATTTAGTGTATGCATCACGGTTATACATAACTAAGATCTTATAGCCTGAGAATGTTTGATTTGGCCTTATGTTCTGTTCTTGTCTGATTGGGAGCTTAGGTTAGGATTGGATATTCGAAAGTCTATAGGGTCCAGCGTTATATATGAATAGCATACACTAGTGATGCAGGGTTGGTGGAAGTTTCATGGATGGGTGAGTGGTGGGACTGGTAGGTCAGTATGAGATATTTAGCTTTCCTCTAGGAGTGAGGATTGAGCGCTCGCTATGTTTATTTGTATTGTTAGGGTGTTGTGGCGATACTTGGGACAAATATGGGTAGGTGTGGAAGGTAGTATGGGCCCGTACTACTGAAAGCACAGGACCCATACGCGTATCAAGGAAGTCACAACCCCTAGGGTTTTGGTTGGGAGCTAGTTTCTGGGCTGTTATGAGGAATGTCTAATGCCCTTTTCGGATGTATTTCAATATGGTGATTACGAGGCGCTTAGGGGCGGGATTCGGTTCGGGATTAGGGGCAGGAGAGGGTGGTCAGGATGGATCAGCACCACCCGAGGTCATCGGTCAGATGAGGACGGAGGAGTTGGATGCCAAGATTCGTGAGATCCTGCATGATGAGGTTGCTTCTATGTTCCGGGCTCAGTTACCGGAATTGTTTCGGTCGATCAAGACCGCTATGGTTGAGTACTTTGATGAGCGCTATGCAGCTCTTACAGAGACGGCTGTCGCGGCAGCTACAGCGGTTGTAGCAGCGGTAGGGGGAGGAGCCAGTCGGGGCTTTCACTATCGGGACTTCGATAATACGAAGCCCCCTACTTTCGACGGGGTTCAGGATCTGATCGTTGCTATGAGATGGTTGTCGGATGTGGAGGGATGTTTCTTCACATGTTCATGCCCTGCTGATCAGAGAGTGAGGTGTGCTCTGAACCTGTTGATGCTCGGGGCAAAGGATTGGTGGAGATTGACTACGGGATCATACTCCGATGCGCAGCGGGCTGCGGTTACTTGGGATCAGTTCCGGTACATGTTCAGTACTCGTTATGTTCCGCGGGTTGAGCGGGAGAGATTGGCTTAGGAATTTTTGGAGCTGAAGCAGGATTCAGAGTCGGTGACGGAGATCACCTGGATGTTCACGGAGAGGGCGATGTTTTGCCCTGAGTTCGCTTCGGAGCAGGCTCAGATGACCCGGTATCTGAGTATGCTCAAGAGGGATATCAAGCAATTCGTGTCCACGTAGAGATGTGATACCTTGTTGGAGCTACATGAGGCCGCCAGGCGGCGCGAGTTAGAGATCGAGCTCCAGTTGAGGGAGCAGAGGCAGGCCCCAGTGCAGTCTCAGCCAGCGCCAAAACGGTTAAGGGCCACTGTTTATCGACAGGGGAGTTAGAGGAGTCGCACTTGTGGGAAGTGCGGCAAGGTGCATGATGGAGGTTGTTGGTCTTCTTCTGGGTGCCACAAGTGTGGCAAGGAGGGTCACATAACCAGGGACTGCAGACAGCAGACTCCAACTGCCGGAGTCCGACTCTGTTATCATTGCGATCAGGTGGGCCATATGATGGCCCAGTGTCCTCTTTTGGCTGCCAGGCCAGTGTAGGCCCCAGCACCAGCCACTTTGAGGATTACTGACGGGGGTTAGGGTAGAGTAGAGCCTCCGAAGGCTCAAGGGCGTGCCTATCAACTTATGGCCGAGGAGACCGGGACAGCGCCAGAGGTGACGGCCGGTATGTCTTTTCTCCTATCTTATGTTCATATTTGTATTATGAGCTTCCGTTTCTCTCTGCGTGAGTTATTAGAGCATAGGAGATGCTTGGGAGATTGTATTGTTAAGGGATCTTAGATGGGTAGGATCCGGTGGTTCATTCAAGAGAAAGAGATATGATAGGAAAAATCGTTAGACCAGATCGAGCAGTCGTGATTCAGAGATCCATAAATCATCAGCAGGAACTCGGATACTTTGAAGTTCGTTGCCTTGGAGAGGGACAATTGAGTCGCGTACCAGTTTCGCCGCCAGTAATCAATAGTTAGTGCTCTAAGTGGGGGAGAATTGGAAATTCTCAGATGAGGCGTTTGCGTTGGAAGATGCTGCCTGATGCAGTTGGGTGGCGGTTTCTAGAGTGGAGTAAGGAGTCGGCCCAGTTATGCTGAAGACTCTGTATGAAAGGTAGATCTATGTGCAGGTATGAAGTATACTGCTATGCTAATAGCAATCAGTGGGTCTGTCTTCAAGTGATGGACATGTTGAGGAAGTGTGATGAGGACTTTGTATAGGTTATCAGTTGTGTGTTCAGGTTCTGAGTATATGTGTTATGGAATGGCATCGTGATCCACAAGTGAATAGTGTAGAGAGAAATTTCGATGTTGTGGCAATGACTGATGCTGCAAGGTCGTGGGTTAAGCCTCATTGGAGGTGAAGGAGGTGAGTATTTCCAGAATGGAGTTTTGGACAACAGAAGTGGATGTAGCGGGGTGGACAGACTCGGAAGCAATCTAGACCTATGTTGAGGACCATGTGAGGGTATTCCAGTCATGGGTTGTGGGCATAGAGATTGTGTGATTATGTCTGTTGTAGGAGCGCGTTCGGATTGGACGTATTATTGAGATTTGGGTGAGCTGTGCTCGGTTGTGTCGAGTCAGAGAAGTTTGAAGGAGATGCAAGGAGAGATCCTTGGATACCAAGTATGGTTGTAGACATGGGTTATGTATGTAGTGGTATTCCAATTTAGGGTATTCCATCCTGAGGATGACTGGACCCTATGATTGATTGGACCTGATGTGTTTGGTATTCCATCCCGAGGGTTGATTGGGCGAAACCTGCATGAGGATACGAGGATATACCATCCTAGCGATGACTGGACCCGTCGTAGGCGTACCTGGTATTCCATCCCGAGGCTGATTGGGCCAGGTATGAGTGTTTATGTGATATAGCTGGTTGTTCATGGGAGTTTCCTGGAAGCTAAAGGATGCATCATCCTGTCAGCGCGGAGAGGGACTAGATTCAGGAAGGTGGCGGTATCATCAGGTGATACTTAGGTTGATATGTGCTGCTAATAAGGAAAAGAGGCCGGTGGCCGGCTTGGAGCGTTAGGCAGGGATCCTGCTCAGGAAGGAGTTGTGGTAGAAAAGATGCGGTGGTAGTGTCTGAAGAGACCTAAGTTGGCTGGGTGGTCGGAGGCTGTAATGCAGGAGTGCTAACCCAAATCGTGTACTGCAGCTGGCTTCGAGGACAAAGCCTAATTTAAGTGGGGGAGAGTTGTAACATCCCAAGTTCAGGGATATAAGTTCGTGGTGCTATGTGTAAATAAAGGAGTAGACTCGACGAGTAGGTGTCTTAACTCGTCAAGTCGGAGCGGGTTTTGGTCACGTGTTAAGTGACCAACTCACCGAGTCGGCGGCTGGACTCGACGAGTTGGTGCTGGGAAGAGAAAACCCTAATTTTAGGGTTTGCACCCTATTTAAAGGACCTTAATTCCTCACCTCAGCCCCCTTATCACCCCTTGACGTCCAGAGGCAGCCCTAACCGATCCAAACCCCCATTATTAGTGTGTGAAGGAGGGAAAGTGTGTTTTGAAGCAATTGCAAGAAAAAGGCTTCGAGTTTAAGAAGATTTGTTCATAGAGGAGCTGGTGGATTCGATCTCTCTGCTCAGTGGCATCAGTCTGAAGGTAACAAGTTATTACCTTGACCTTGTTCTTTCTAGATCTCTTCATGTTTAAGATTATGGCTTTTATAGCATGGGTGATATTCATTTTCGGGTATGGGCTAAGATCTGAAGTTGCAACTTCAGATCTGAGCTCATCTTGGACTCTAGAGCCATAAAGTCTCCAGCTTTGGCAAGCATGAACCCTTCCTTTGAGTTAAACTCCATTTCAAGTTTAGTTTTGGCATTATGAGTCATTAAAGCCTTGCATGCACGTAAAGTTTGCAACTTTACGTGATAAACATGCATTGGGAAGCTGGATCTACAATTTGGAGCCCTAGCATGGATTAAAATCGTCTGTATGAAGAAATGACTGAAGAGACTCGACGAGTTGTATGAACGACTCGGCGAGTCAGTCGAGTGACTCGGCAAGTCAGCGAGGGTTTTCCCAACCTTTGGACACGTTTAGACGCGGCGAGTTATAAAGGGAAAACTCGGCAAGCTGGCCAAGGAGTTTCGGCCACTGACCCTAGGAACTCGACGAGTCACACGAGTGAGTCGACGGGTTGGCAAGTAATGCAAGGAACTCGGCGAGTAGCTAAGGGTACTCGACGAGTTAAGGTCAACATGGACTGTTGACCTTGACATTTGACTTTGGCTTTGATCAAGGGTTGATCAATTGACTTCTGAGGGTATTTTGATAAATTGGATAATTATAGCAATGGACATTGGTGAATATAGGTTTCGGAGTTGGAGCTACATTTGGAGGAGCTTGACACTACCTTCCGAGCTACTTGCGAGGTGAGTTATCCTCACTATACTCAAGGGTCTAAGGCACATAGGCCGTCCCTTTGATTTGTTATATGGGATAGTTACTATTGTGATATGATAGCTTGGTATCCTGGTAGATAGGATGGTTGCATGCTAGTGCGATTGGTTGGATTAGTATCCTGGTAGATCAGATGTGGTTATGTTTAGTGACCTATAGTTAGGTCTGGCTGTCTGTATGCTGGTAGGAGCTTACCTGTTATATGTGCACATGCTTGTTATGGTAGTTGAGGGTATTCCATCCTGAGGATGATAGGGCCCTAGTATGTTGTCTAGTAGATTGTTATATGATTATCTGATATAGGTGCACATGTTTGATTGGTTATGTGGGCAATCCAACCCGATGGTTGTGGGCCGAGAGTATTCCATCCCCAGGATGATTGGACTCGTATTATGCTACCATTCCAACCCGATGGTTGAGGGCCTGGGGTATTCCATCCTGATGGATGATTGGACCCATAGTAGTTATTGTATGTGTAGGAGTGTGGGCATTCCAACCCGATCGTTGTGGGCCGGGAGTATTCCATCCCGAGGATGATTGGACTCGTATTATGCTGGAATTCCAACCCGATGGTTGAGGGCCTGGGGTATTTCATCCTGATGGATGATTGGACCCATAGTAGTTATTGTATGTGTAGGAGTGTGGGTATTCCAACCCGATGGTTGTGGGCCGGGAGTATTCCATCCCGAGGATGATTGGACTCGTATTATGCTGGCATTCCAACCCTATGGTTGAGGGCCTGGGGTATTCCATCCTGATGGATGATTGGACCCATAGTAGTTATTGTATGTGTAGGAGTGTGGGTATTCCAACCCGATGGTTGTGGGCCGGGAGTATTCCATCCCGAGGATGATTGGACTTGTATTATGCTGGCATTCCAACCCGATGGTTGAGGGCCTGGGGTATTCCATCATGATTAATGATTGGACCCATAGTAGTTATTGTATGTGTAGGAGTATGTTGGCATTCCAACCCGATGGTTGAGGGCCAGGGGTATTCCAACCCGATGGTTGACTGGACCCATCGTATGATGTTCATTTCTGTATGTGTATGGTTGTATGTGTATGGGTATTTTGGGGGTAACTCACTAAGCTTTCGGGATTACAGTTACAGTTTATTGTTTCAGGTACATCAGGAGATCGTGGCAAGGAAAAGGCGTGATCGTACCACTCCTCATTTTTATGATGTTGTTTCTGGGATACTCTGATAATAAACTATTCTGGGATACTCTAGATCTAGGGTTTTGAAGAGTTGGACCTTTTTAGCTCCAAAGATTGGATCTTGCTCATGCAACTTCGTTTTTGAGCTTAGGGTTGCCACCCTTGAAGCTCAAAGTGTTCCATTAGCAGTAAAGTTGCAAGATTTTAGGCTTTTATGAAGCCATGCAAGAGATCTAGCCATTTTCATGAAAGTTCATCGCCATTTTTAGTGTTGGGCTCATTTGATGGGTTGCAAGCCACCAAGTGATAGACTTTATAAGTTAGGACAAAGTATTGGACTCAGATCTGTAGTTTGGACGTAATGTCTTAAGGGATTAAGCAGTTTTGGTAAAAAGGGCTTAACAGGAGAGTACGCTGGGCGTACTCGCCAGTACGCGCAGCGTACAAGTCATTTCAGCAGTACGCACAACGTACAGATAGGTACGCTCAGCGTACGCTCACTCATTCGGTTTTGTTATTGGGCTTCGGTTTGGGCCAAGTCTTAGACATAGCAATAGTGGGCTGTGATGGGCCTTCAGAAGTCAGTTCAGGGCCCACAGACTAGTTGGGCTTGAAAGGAAAGCCCAATTGAAGAGTTGGGCACAATTTAGAAAAATGGGCCATTTGGGGATTTAATGGGCCTTAGTGAGGACTAAAAGGATTGGGTTTAGGTCATTGACCAAATTAGATCAAAAGGGGTAAAATAGTCATTTTTTATCCATAGAAGAACCTTTAGTTTTTGACTAAGTGTTTATTTGGTCATGATAGCCAGGGAGTAGTTGGAGTAGCCGACAGTGTCACCTTTGTGCGAGTTTTTCAGCAGCCTGATTGAGAGGTGAGTCTTTCCATCAGTAGGAACTGGTCTAAGGCACCAATGTCGGCCCGTTTATGTAGCCGACAGTGTCACCGTTGTGTATGGTTGATGTCTTTTGCGATTCATGCATGTTTATGTTATGTGTTATATGTTCCAGACTTTGGTCCGATGCCAGGCGGGGCCCGATGTATGGGCGGGGCCCAAGTTATGCCGGACCTCGGTCTAATGTTGGGCGGGGCCCGATGTCTGATTCGTCCGATGTCGGGCGGGGCCCGATGCAGTGGGCGGGGCCCAATATGTGTTTTATATGTTATTGTATGGTATATAGTAGTTTGGGGGAGCTCACTAAGCTTCGTGCTTACAGTTTTTAGTTTTGGTGTCAGGTAGTTCCACTAGCAAAGGGAAGGGCTTGGTATGACCGCATGGCACACACACACCGCAGCTTTCAACCTGGGCTTGATTGAGACTCTGATATTTTTATCATATGTTTTGTTACTATATTGGATATGAGATTTCGAGATACATGACACTTGGTTTTCTTTATGTTTATGGGTGATTATGGTTTTTGTATTAACTTTTAAAAACGAATTTTTGGCTTGTATTTTTGGATGTTTCATAGCTCCTCTTTCATCGCCTGAATCCCGTCTGCATGATCAAGAGCAATCTTAACAGTTTTAGGCTCAATTTTCGAAATAAAATAGTTAAACATGCAAAATTCCATTTTAGAAAATAATGCAATTTGTTTTGCTTTTTGTTGAGAACGAGTGAGAACTACTGATGAAGAATCTCTGATCACTTGTGATGGTGGATGGTCTTTGGTCCATTTTGTCATTAGAGGATAGTTCTGATCGTAGGCTGGATCAACTTCAGCGAAAACTTCTTCGAATTCCGATTCTACATCTGAGTCATTATTTTCACTATCCCCCTGGAAGTTTGCATGCGACCTGGCATTCGGAATTGAATTCTCGCCCTGGAGAGGAATATGGGGTATTGAATTTCTGAGTGGAACTCTCCCCCTGGACTGGAGAATCAAAAGATTTCGGTTGAGGGTCATTGAGAATTGGTTGCTCAGGAGGAATCTCTGCAATTCTTGACAGCTTCGTCAACAATCTTGATCAATTCATCTTCTTGATTGTCTTTTGCGTTTGATTCAGAGGAAATTGCTTTGTCAGGTTCATCAAAATAAATTTAGAAAATCCTTATATAAATTCATAAGAGGAATAGTCCTAGAATTTGTTGATGGGAAAATTTCCTCAGATTGACAATTTTCTTTATGATATTTCTACATAAAGTTGTCATCAAACGTAATGTATTAGGTTTCCTCAATCTTACTTGGCTTCTTTTTTAGAGCCCGATAGGCCTTTGATGTCAAGGAATACCTCAGAAAAATTCCTTCGTCAGCTTTTATGTCGAATTTGTTCTGATTTTCTTTGGAATTGAATAAGAACCACCTTGAACTAAACACAATAAAGAATTTAACGTTAGGTTTCCAATTGTTCAGAATTTCATATGGAGTAATCAGAAATCATTTGTTGATATAGGAACGATTCTGAGTAAAACAAGCGGTGGCAATGGCATCAGCCCAGAAGTACAAAGGAAGATTCTAAAATGATAGCATTGTCCTCACAGCTTCACAAAGAGAGCAATTTTGTAACGACCCATTTTTTTTATAACATGATATTAAATATTATTAAAAGACAATATTAAATCTTTGTAAAATAAAACTGTTCGTTAACCCATTTAAAAATATATTTCAAGTCATCAAAAGTATCAAACCATTATATAACTATTATTTCAAAAGAACCATTAGCGAAAGCAAAAACATCCAAGCGTGCAACACATAACATTTTTTAGTCTTCGAGAGAATGTTGCCTGCAGTCACACCGATGTCTTTTCTTTATTAAAACTCGACGATCCTGAAAAATGTTAAATAACAATGGGTAAGCGTAGTGCTTAGTGAGAATACACATTACTCTACCATTATATAAATCACTTACTTACACATATCACACATAAAACATGTCACATAAAGCATAACACAACCATATCATTCCTAGCACATATTGTTGGTACCAACCATAACCTTGTTCACCCTTCCGGGAACTACCCCCAATTAGGGAATAAGAGATACGAGTGCATTTTGCCTCAGTAGAGGACAAACCACATTCTGCCTTACCTTGTTCACTCTACCAGATTAGGGTATCCGTGAACAAAACATGAATCAACCAAGGTCTACATAATAGGAAAATTAATGTAACTCACCTCTCTTGGTAACTTGAAATACTCTATTTGCAATAGCCAAGTGAACTTCCTTCTTTTTGAACACCTACACAATAATTATAACACTTATTTAACTTGTGCTTCATAACTATACCTTAAAATACTTTCCTTTCCATTACTTTAACTTTTCTTTGATCTTAGTGTTATGCTCGAGACCTGATTTCTTAACTTTAAATCCATAATTAGGTTCTAATACAATTTTTGCCATGTAGTTCCCTCTTTTAGCTTTTCGGAAATAAAAGGATATCGTCCTAACGATTTTTGGTTGATTTTATATTAATTTTACAAGTCAGCCATCTTGAGCTGTTACTTTCTGGACTCACATGAAAATGTGGTAACTTTTACTCTAGGAAGGTCAAGATTTAAATCATAGGAAAAATTTATGGTATAGAATACAATTTTAACTAACCATATCCTTTGACGTTTCATGAATTGGAGTTTTGTTGGATTAATTATGCATATCACAAGTTGATGTAATATTTCAGGAGATTTTCTGGCCACTCTTCACTCTTTAAATAAACTGTACAAAGCTACTGGTAATTAAATCAATCCCTTAATATGCAGGAAACTAGACATATATATCTAACTATAGGATTTGGAATTTCGGCATTTGGTGTCGAAATGAATCTATTATGATTTTTAGAAAACATCACATGAAATCTGTGATAGCACCGATCATTCAGAGAAGATTCACCATTTTACCATTCAAGTGTTTGGAACTTATAAACGTAAATAAAAGTTTGAAGAAATTAGACATAATAAGCTTTCCGTAAAAGTAAGTCTCATGATTTTTAGGTGTTCGGGTTGCCTTGAACGGATTTTTGAAGTTAAAGGGCAGAATTGGAAAAACATGCCATTTTAGCTTTTCAATCACTTTTGGTGTTTTATTAAGGACTTAATGGTTAAGTTTTTAGTTTAACATTTTTAATAAAATTATTGAATACATATGAGGTTTCCAAAATATACTAAACAACTTTACTCAAAAGTCTTAATGCATGACTTAATGGAGCATAAAGATAGGGTTAAACAAAAATTATAAACTTTTACATGTTTTAGGGTTATGTTTTCATCATCACCCATTAAGCTCTGTATGGCACCATATCTGAAGTTAAGTCCTTATATACGTCCACTACATGTTGGTGGTCCAATGGTAGTGTCTTGGTGGTTAATGGTGGTCAAACCACCAAAAACATAAATATATTCTTATTTAGGGCATGGAAAGGGACAAAACTTGAAATCATGGCTTTGTGCCCTAATACTCAAGAAAGACAAAGGAAACCCATAGCCACCCATCTATGGTGGTCTGTGGTGGCAAGTGGAGCTACTCACCGGCGGCAAGAGACTGCCGGTGGTGGTCCTATGGTGGATTCACGATAGTCTTGATAACAAACCACCCTCAAACCTTCCAAATACTTAGAAAATGGCGAGACAATGCAGTAATACACCTCACACACGAACACCCACCGAACCATATCCACCTTTTAGGGGTTTGTGGTTTGTGGATACAGAAAGCACACCGGCAGCCTAGGGTACCGGCCATGGTAGTGGTGACGTGATTTTGAACAAAAAATAAAAAGAGATGGAGAACGGGGTTGATACCTAAATAGAATGGGTGATGGATGGCTTGCTTCTCTTCTCGACGCCACTCCTTCACGTTGGTTTTCCTCCCTCCGGCAACCCTCCTTCAAAACACGAAGAAATCATACTCTTTGGCTACCAAAATGGTACACGAACCCAAGGATGGATGAAACTAGGGTTCCCATCACAAAGTTGTTCCCATCACAAAACAAAGGGGTATGATGCGAATTTTTGATTTTTGCTCCTAACTATCCCATAATGACAGTTCCTACCCCCTAAACGAAATCCTTGACAAAAGAAGTTTCGGTTTTGACACTTTTTGCCCCTAATCCCTTAATACTTTTCATTGTTGATTCTTGAATGCTATTACTCTCAATGGTTTTATATCATCTTGAATTATCCATTTATTTAACTAATTAGTTTACTGTAACATCCCGGAACTTGTAGGTGTTTTCGAATCCTCCCTCTATTATTATCCTTGTCGTTTTTAGTCCTTGGGGATGGAAGGTTGAGCCATGGGATTCACTAATGGCTAAAGTTGCAACTTTGGGATCAATAGGAGTATGCTAAATGTACATAAGGGTACGCTGAGCGTACTAGGCATGACCTAGTATGCTGGGCGTACACTTGTGTACGTTAGGCGTACTCACGTCAGGGGAAAACACTAATATTTAGGGTTTGGGGTGGTATATAAGTATTCTTACGATCTCATAACCCTCTACCATTTTAGCCTCCATAGTTTTGAGCCGTTTTCCCCAAACCCTAACCTCTCTCTTGAGTATATGAGCTAAAAGTGTGCGTTTTGAGTAGTTGAAGAAGAAGTTGCATCAAGGTGTTGGAGAAGTGAGGAAGGCTTGAAGATCTGAGGTTATCTTGTCCTCTAGAAGCTCCACGAGGTAAAAAGCTTATGCCTTTATGCTTATATGATGTAGATCTTGCCTTGTTAGCTTTATGACACCTTTCTTGTCCCAAAAGTCCCAATATTGTGCATGTTATGTTTTGGACGTGTTAAGCTGTCCTTTCAGACCCTAGGAAGGGTTCTAAGTGATAAAAATGAGGTCCCAATGGCTAGAAGTGTTCCATGCAAGTGATAGAAAGGTCTTAATGGATTAAGACCTTGCATTAAGGACTTTCTGGACGTTCAAAGTCTTAAAGTTTGAGACTTTATGGTTCTAAGACACATTTGATCGATCGATCTGGAATTTGGACTTAAGTGCTTAAGCCATTAAACACTTATTTGAGTTTTGAGAACAACGAGGGTACGCCCTGCGTAGAGAGCAATACGCCCTGCGTACGCAGTAAACGTCCCCGTTTTCGAGTCAAGGCGAGGCTCGCGTACACCCTGCGTAGCTTTGGAGTACGCCTAGCGTATGCCCTCTGATGGGTTTTTGCGAGTTGGGCTTCAGATTTGGGCCACTTTTAAACCAGCTGACTTGGACTCTTATTGGGCATTCTAAGTAGAAGTGTTTTGGACCAATTTTGGAAATAGATCTTAAGATGAGGCCTAATTAGAGAGTTGGGCCCAATTTGGAAAATTGGGCCAATTATGGGCCTTGTATATTGGGCTTTGGATTAAGGAATTGGAGTTGGGCCTTGGCCCAACTTAAAGAAAGGATATAATGGAATATTACCCTATGTTCGGGCCGTTAGCCAAGATTGATATTCCAACCGTTGATTAGTGTTCATTTATTGTGATAGTTCGGGATTTTCAGTGACTCAGCATTCGGAGGTATTCAGTTCTGTTCAAAATTGCGAGGTGAGTTCTTCTCACTAAGGCACCAAGGTCGGCCCTTTTTTGATTGTATCCTGGTTATAGGATGATGCTAAGTTAAGTGATCTGTTAGATTTGTATCCTGGTATATAGGATGATGCTATGTTTAGTGATATGTTAGATCGGTACCCTGGTATATAGGATGATGCTATGATTAGTGATCTGTTAGATATGTATGGCTGTATGTACATGATAACTAGCGTTTGATATCTATGTGTTGAT
The DNA here is from genome assembly GCF_052849685.1 of Lactuca virosa. Taxonomy (NCBI): domain Eukaryota; kingdom Viridiplantae; phylum Streptophyta; class Magnoliopsida; order Asterales; family Asteraceae; genus Lactuca; species Lactuca virosa. The sequence goes on along the minus strand of NC_136428.1, from coordinate 423,082,312 downwards.
TATTGTTTGCGGGTGGGTTAAGGCGATCCTGCTTCATGCTCTAGACCAACAGACCCAAGGCGGCCCCGATAGACTGAAGGGCCATCGGGGCGTACCAGTCGGGCCGACGGCTCGGAGAACGGTCCAGATAGGCTAATGGCCCGGTAGGGCGGACCAAACATGCTGAAGGTTTTGAGAGTGGGCCATATAGACTGAAGGCCCGGTAAGGACGGTCCAGTCATACTGAAGACTCTGTAAGCATACTGTTTGTTATGATATTGTTTTGGTTTTTATGGCGTTGGTATTTTGAGGGAACTCACTAAGCTTCTGGCTTAGAGTTGTGGATTTTGTTTCAGGTACATCGGATGATCGTGGGAAGTCAAAGGCTTGATCGTGCACCTCTTCACATTTTATGACTTTGATTTCTGGGATTCTATGATATGAAAATATTTAAAAACATTTTTTGATAACTAATGGCGTTTGAATGTTTGAAAAAGTTTTAAATTTTTATGAATTTTATGGATATTACAACTTGGTATTAGAGTCTTAGTTTGAGTGAATTGGAGGAACACTCGTGTGAATCCAATCTTAAACTAAGGAAACGATTTTCAAAATGATTTTCAAATTGTTTTCAAAATATTAAAGGATGATGCAAAGTGTACAATCAGCCGGAGCCAGTAAGTAGACCCCAAAATACCATGTTATTATTTGATATTACGATTTGTTAGAACAGTATGCTAGTAATAGGATAGGGATCTTCAGGAATTGCATGATATAATTTCCTGATTATATGATGCCTGATAGCCTAGGACCTTTACTTTTATGAAATTGACATCATTACTGTAGTTGCTTAGTGTATGCATCATAGTTGTACATAATTAAGATCTTATAGCCTGAGAATGTTTGGTTTGGCCTTATTTCCTGTTCTTGTTTGATGAAGGGCTTAGGGTAGGATCAGATAATTGAATGTTTATAGGGTCCAGCATTATGTATGGCTAGCATACACAAGTGCTGCAGGGTTGGTGGAAGTTTCATGGATGAGTTGTCCGGGGTCAGTCGGCCAGTTGTGAGATGATTAGCTTCCTCTAGGAGCGAGGATTGAGCGATCGCCTATGCTTATGTGTATTGTTAGGGCATTGTGATGATACTTGAGACAAATATAGGTAGGTGTGGAAGGTAGTATGGGCCCGTACTACCGAAAGCACAGGACCCATACACGTAGCAAGGAAGTCACAACCCCTAGGGCTTTGTTGGGAGTTCGTTACCCATTATTATCTGGAATGTCTGATATTCTTCCTGGTATATTTTCATCATGGTGGTTACGAGGCGATTTGTGACCGGGTCCAGCTCGGAACAGGAGATGGCAGTCAGGGTGGAGCAGCAGTGCCCGAGACCCTTGGTCAGATGAGACCAGATGAGTTGGATGCCAAGATTAAGGAGATCCTGGATGATGAGGTTGCTACACGTTTCCGGGCTCAGTTGCTGGAGATGTTTGGGTCTATTAAGACCATTATGGTTGAGTGCTTTGAAGAGCGCTATGCAGCCATTACTGAGACGGCTGCCGCTTCAGCTTCCGCAACCATAGCAGCTGCAGGTGGTGGGGCCAGTCGGGCTTTTCAGTATCGGGACTTCGATAATACGAAGCCCCCAACCTATGATGGAGTTCAGGACCCGATCACAGCCATGAGGTGGCTATCTGACGTGGAGGGATGCTTTTTCACATGCTCATGTCCTATAGACCAGAAGGTCAGGTGTGATTTGAACCCGTTGAGGTTTGGAGCAAAGGACTGGTGGAGATTGATGACGTGGTCATATTCTGATGAGTAGAGAGTTGTGGTTACTTGGGATCAGTTCAGGGAGATGTTCCATACTCGCTACATTCCATGGGTTAGCGAGAGCAGCTGGCACAGGAGTTTTTGGATTTGAGACAGGGATTGGAGTCGGTGACGGAGATCAATGTATGTTTACTGAGAGGGCGATGTTTTGCCCGAAGTTTGCTTCCGAACAGGCTCAGATGACACGTTATCTGAGCATGCTCAAGACCGACATCAGACAGTTTGTTGCTACCCATCATTGTGAAACATTACTGGAGTTACAAGAGGCTGCTAGGCGGCGTGAGCTTGAGATTGAGTTACAGTTGAGAGAGCAGAGACTGGCCCCGACGCAGTCACAGCCAGCGCCGAAGCGGTCCAAGACCGCTGATTCTAGGTCTGGAGGTTAGCGCGTCCCTACTTGTGGGAAGTGCGGGAAGGGTGATTTTGGAGTTTTTTTATCCAGTGGTGTGTGCCGTAAGTGCAGCAAAGATGGGCACTTTGCGAGGGATTGCTGCTAGTTAGCCCCGGTTCAGGATATGAGGATTTGTTACCACTGCGATCAGATTGGTCATGTGAATACCTACTGTCTGTTGCTTGTTGCTAAGCCGGCGCAGGATCCCACGCCAGCTACATTGAGGATCAATGACGGGAGCGAGAGCAGGGCAGAGCCCCCGAGGGCTCGGGGATGTGCCTTCCAGCTCACAGCCAAGGAGGCCATGACAGCACTAGATGTGGTGGCTGGTATGTTTCTATTCGTTATCTTGTTGATTATATTTATTTTATGCTCATATGTGTTGTACCTATGTTAGGTACATTCTTAGTGAACTCCTTAGTTGCTCTGGTATTGTTTGACTCGGGGGCGAGTCGGTCTTTTGTCTCACGATCTGTTAGTAGGGAGTTCGGTTTGCCCTTAGGAGAGCTAAAATATCCGTTATGCCGACCGACTCTGATCTGAGTTGGAGTTTCAGGTCGGTGACATGGTGTTACTGAGGGTCTCATCCTGGAAGGGTGTGATCCATTTCAGGAAGAGGTGAAAGTTGGGTCCCCGATATATTGGGCCATTCAGGATTATTGCCAGGGTTAGCAAGGTGGTGTATAGACTGGATCTTCCGGAGGAGCTCAGTCAGATTCACATCACTTTCCACGTCTCACAGTTGCGGAAGTGCATATTAGACGAGGATGCGGTAGTTGTTGGATTAGGTGTCTAAGCCCATAACTATAATAGGTATGTGCTTAACTTAATAATAACATGGTTCTTTTGGGTTGCCTTCACCAGAACAATCTGATAGGTTGGATATTTGAGAAGGAGGTTATTTGTGGTTTATTAATATATTATGAGTATAATATATTAATGAAAAAATCATATTAGTTAATTAGTATTGATCAAGAATTAATTTGGAATTAATTTAGTGATCAAAAGAGGCTAATTAAACTAATGGGGACTAATTATGTAAGTTAGTGATACATATAGTTTGGGCTATTGATCCATGATGGACTAAGTTTATGTGAGAGTCCATGAAAAGTTAGTCCATATGGGTTATTAGATCATAAGCCTAAGTGTAAGAATTAGGGTTACGTATGACTCTTTGAATTCTACATTATATATATGTAACCCCTTGTCCAAAATCGAACACACAAGCATTCTAGCAAGAGTATAGATGATTTTGGTGCCTATAACTTCTCTCTCAAGTCCTCCAATTGTTGGTGGTGTTTGTGACTTATTAGAGGCATCACACTTGAGGTGCTAGGCTCTTGAAAGGCCAAATTCAACAAGCTACAATAAGAGGTAATCTTCTAACTAGTTTTTATGATTCATATATCACATTTGTATTCTAGTTAGGCTCCATGTTTTGGAAAACAATATTACATGTATAATTAGAGAAAACTTAGATCCAAAGCATCTAGGGTTGTATGTGCACCGTAGGAGTGTTATAGTGCTCCAAACCCATCAGTGGTATCAAAGCCTAGGGTGTTTTATCTAATATTGACACATTGGTAATTGTTAAAAGCAAGAAAATCGTTTTCTTTGGAATCTGACTGATGACCACGACGTGGTCAATGTGACCACGACGTGGTGACTGTTCAGTGGAAGTTTTTTTTTTTGTTTTTGGCCAAGTTTTTTATGAGAATCATTACCACAGACTATTTTGACTATTAAAAATCGTTTTTTTGATATGGTAGCGACTATACTCATCCAATTAAAGGAAAATTATCAAATTTTAAGATAATAAGTTGATTATTTGTATTATTTGATTTGAATTGCCTTATGAGAGAGATTAGATCAATGAAAAATTACATGATAATTTTATTGGTTAAAATTGATCTAAATGCCTTTAAAGAATTCCATAACTTGTCCTCAAGTTATGGAAAATGAAAAGTCTCATTCATAAAAATGAATTAACTCAAAAGTTTTGGAAACCAATAGTTTTGAAGAGTTTCAAAACTTGCCCTCAAGTTTTGGAAGTTGCAAAGTCTCATTCATGAAATATTTAATTCCAAACCCTAGGATTTTAAAAGTTTAAAATTCAACCCTTATACTATTATAATATTAAAAGTTTAATAATTATATATATGTATAAGACAAGTCAGTCTTACCGTTAGTAGGCCTCATTCATTAAGCCAATCTATAAGGGGAGTGTATACGGATACTACCTCTAAAATGGTGGTTTAACGGGTGTCCACTCTCACCCACCGCTTCCTTGATTGGTGGAGGGTCGTTAGCCGAACGGGTAGGATAGGTCATTAATTCTCATTAAAAGTATAATGATAATTAGAAAGTAACTAAATATTTTATTAAATTCCCAATCTTAGTTACTTTAGGAAAAATGTGAAAATGATGCTATTCCATGAAATTGCACTTTGCACCTTGCCAAGTCGTTAGTGGAGCGCATGTGGTTAACCGGCACACTAACTTGGACTAGTAAGGGTGGCAAAGGGTAGCTCGATATTTGTCATAGATCAATGGAGTATGTATGGTTTACCAACACATTGATTAGGTGATAAATGAGATCGAGTGTATCAATCACATTTGCATGGTTATTCACACCTTGTTTGTGATCATCGGTATCCCAGTCACACACTTGAAGGGCATAATCGAGATTTAAACATGCCATTGAAAAGTTCAATGAATCTCAAAAGAATCTACGAATTTCAAATTCATTTAAAACTTAATGATAAATTTCATTTTTTTCATGGTGGAATTGGTAAATCGCCATTTACCTACCTTCAAATATTTTGAAATTGGATAACGACATCCCTCTTCCGAATTGTAAAATATTGTGTAGGGTCCTAGCCTTAATATTTTATTTGGGTGTTATATTAAGGATTCCTATCTAATCTAAACTTTGTCTTTCCTTTTCAGATGTCTTCCAACACCGCTTCTGGCTCCAACCCTTCTGTCTCTTTCTCCCTCATGAACTTGTGTGGGAGGGTCATCTTTGATGGTTCGAATTTTAATGATTGGATTCACAACATTAGGATGGTTACTCGTTACGAGGACAAGGAATATATCCTCGACAAAGAGCTTAAGGAGGTTGATGAAGCCACTGCTACTCCTGAAGAGGTTGCTAAATATAGGACACATGAGAAGGACGCCACAAAGGTGTCATGCATCATGCTTGCCACTATGACAGCTGAACTTCAAAAGTCCTATGAGGACTACTACTCTTTCGAGATACACCAAGACTTGATGGAAAGATACCATCAAAGTGCTCGTCAGGAAAGGTATGAAATCATTGCCTCCATGATAACAACAAAAATGAAGGATGTAGAGTCCATCACGACCCACTTGCAGAAAATGCAAACATTTGTGGACCGCTTGCTGAAGTTGATTGTGAACTTCGATGAAGAGTTAGCCATTGATATTATCCTACACTCTTTGCCTCCTTGTTATGATCAGTTTCGCATATGAACAAGGAGGAGGTCACTCTTAGCAAGCTTCAAGGCCTTTTGAGAAGTGCTGAAAGTAGTCTAAAAGGGAAATCTGTTGTTACTACTCCTACTCCTACTGATGCTGCCCCTATATTGGCAATTGGACATGGGAAGAGGAAGAAAAGGTAGGCTCCTGTTAAGAGCCACAAGGGAAAGTCCAATGATGGATCCTCTTCTAGTGGAACCAAAGGTGGTTCTGTTACTTCCTCTACCAACCAAAAGGAAGCAGAGTGGTTCCACTGTCATGACAAAGGGCACTGCAAGCAAAGCTACCCCAAATACTTGCAAGACATCAATGATGGGAACATAAAGCCCACCCGTGCAGGTATTTACACTATTAAGTCTACTAACTCATCACCTGCTAATTCTTGGGGTCATTGATACAGGTTGTGGTTTTCACATTTGTTCTGATTTGCAGGGACTAAAAAGTAGGGATGTGGAGCACAGGAAGATGAACTTAATCATGGGGAATAGGAAAATGTCGTCTGTCGCCAAGATTGGAGTTTATTCTTTATTGCTTAGTAATGGGTTAGAATTAGATTTGAATAATTGTTGCTACTCGTCTGATATGGCGAGAAACATTATTTCCTTTCATGGTTTGTACAAACAAGGTTTTAGATTTTCATTTGATAATGAAATTGGTTCTATTAATGCTTTTTATAATGGTGTATTTTATTTTAAAGAATTGCCTTGTAATGGTGTATATGAAACTGTGATGGTTGTAGACAACTTAGGAAATAATGTATTGCATATTGATTCGTCCTATAATTTGGACAAGGCATGCTTGTGGCATTGTCGTCTTGGACATGTCAACAAGAAGCGCATAGGCCAACTCCAAAAGGCTGGCGTGTTGGAATCATTCGACTTAAGGTCGGATGACACTTGAGAATCTTGTTTGCTTGGAAAGATGACCAAGTCACCCTTCATTGGTACTTTTGAAAGGGGTGAGGGTTTGTTGGATCTCATACACACCGATGTGTGTGGACCCTTCAGATCTGCCATAAGGGATGCTAATCGCTTCTATGTGTCTTTTACTGATGATTACATCAAATATGGGCATATCTACTTAATCAAGCATAAGTTAGAAACCTTTGAAAAGTGCAAAGAGTTTAAACAAGAAATGGAGAATCAATTAGGCAGGAAGATAAAGATACTCCGATCCGATCGGGGTGGTGAGTATCTTAGTATCGAGTTCCACGACTATCTTAAGGAATGTGGATCTGTTTCACATTTGATGCCACCTAGGACACCACATCTTAATGGTGTGACTGAGAGGCGCAATCGAACCTTGTTGGATATGGTTCGTTCCATGATGAGTCAAGCTTCATTACCTATCTCAATCTGGGGGTATGCCTTAATGACTGCCGCCCATATCCTTAATCTAGTCCCAACTAAGAAGGTTGCCAAAACACCTCATGAGATGTGGACAGGGAAGGTTCCCTCGTTAGCACATATCAAGGTTTGGGGTTGCGAGGCTTTCGTGAGGTGTGAGACTCACGACAAGCTTGAACCTCGTAGTGAGCGATGTATTTTCATCGGCTATCCACAAAAGTCCTTTGGATATCTCTTCTATAGACCGAGTGAAAATGTTGTCTTCGTTGCGAGGAGAGGGGTTTTCCGAGAGAGAGAAAAATCATATGCCAAGAGGACAGTGGGAGGCAAATTGACCTTGAAGAGCTTCAAGAGTTAAGTGATGAAGGAACCTTAACCACTAGCGCTCAACCCGATGAGGAAACACTTGTTAAACCGATTGACGAGTTCGTACCTCTGAGACGTTCCAGTAGAGTTATTGTTCCACTTGTGTTATATGGTTTCCATATTACTACGGATGGTGATAAATTTATCAGTGATAGCACACTGGTAAATTTGGATGAACCTAACAACTACAAGGAAGCCATGGCAGGCCCCGAGTCTGCAAAATGGAAAGAGGCTATGGACAGCGAGATTCTGTCCATGTATGACAATCAAGTTTGGAACTTGGTTGACGGTATACCAGGTCGTAAGACAGTTGGGTGTAAATGGATCTTCAAGAAGAAGACTGACATGTATGGGAAAGTTCACACATATAAGGCGAGATTGGTTGCAAAGGGATTTACTCAAACTCACGGAGTTGACTATGACGAGACCTTCTCACCAGTAGCGAAGTTTAAGTCCATGAGGGTTATGCTAGCCATAGCTGCATTTCATGATTATGAAATATGGCAAATGGATATCAAAACCGCTTTCCTTAATGGAAAGTTGGCTGAAGATGTTTACATGAGTCAGCCAGAGGGTTTTGTCAATGCAAAGTACCCTAATAGAGTGTGTAAGCTTGAGAAATCCATGTATGGATTGAAACAAGCATCTCGCATATGGAATCTTTGTTTCGATGAGAAAGTCAAAGATTTTGGATTTTCGAGAAGCGAGGATGAGTCCTGTGTATATGTCAAAGCTAGTGGTAGTATAGTTAGCCTTCTGGTGTTGTATGTGGATGACATACTTCTCATAGGAAATGACATACTTCTCGCGGAAGCTGTTTATATTATAGGGATAAGTATATTGAGAAACAGGAGTAAAAGACTAATAGGACTTAGTTAAAGTACCTACTTGGACAAGGTGTTGAAGCGTTTCAACATGGAGAATTCCAAGAAAGGTGACTTACCTATCCAAAGCCATACCAAACTGAGTAAGACTCAGAGTCCGAGTACAGAGGCTGATATAACAGAGATGAGTCGAGTACCATATGATTCCGCAGTTGGCTCAATCATGTATGCTATGACTTATACTCGCTCTGATTTGGCCTTTGCTTTGAGAATGGTCAGCAGATATCAAGGGAATCCTGGTAAAGCTCACTGGACTACGGTAAAGAACATTCTTAAGTACCTGCAGAGGACTAAGGACTGGGTCCTTACCCTCGGTGGGAGTGATGACTTAAGAGTGACATGGTATAGTGATGCCAACTTTCAGACCGACAGAGATAATTTCCGCTCTCAGTCGGGCTGAGTATTTACCATGAATGGAGGAGCAATAACCTGGAAAAGTTCCAAACAAGAGACTGTAGCTGATTCAATGTGTGAATCAGAGTACATAGCAAGAAGCGAAGTGTCGAAGGAGGCGATATGGCTGAAGAACTTCATCGGAGACCTTAGAGTTGTACCAGCTGTAAAAGGGGCCTATGGATATTTTCTGTGACAACGAGGGTGCGGTCGCCTTAGCCAAGAAACCAAGGGATCACGGCAGATCCAGACACATCGACATAAAATATCACTTCAAAAGACATCAGGTAGAAGAAGGACTCGTAGTAGTAAAGATGGTATCGTTAGAGGAGAACCCAACATATCCCCTTACGAAGGGACTGAGTAGGGTTAAGCACTTGCAGCATGCGAGGAGCATTGGGCTGAAGGACGATATTAGTTTTCATGATTAGATAGTGTTTAGAAACATGTAATAGATAAAATGTAATTGACATTTGATGATTAAATAAAAGGAGTTTTATTTATGAGTAAAGTTACTATCTTGTGTCAATTGTTTACTATTGTTTCATTTTTGCATGTTTTTGACTTCCAAAATAATAAGATTATTCAAACTATCCACAGTCGATCATACTTTGGAAGTAGGTATTGAGGCAAGACTGTCATGAATTTGGCTTGTAGATTGTCTAAAGTGTTTAGACATAGCAAAAGTTTGCTACAACATTCATGAGTACTCCTGAAATAAGATTTGAGTATTGGATTAAACCCACGCTCACATAAATCACTTCATGGAATTTATCACGAGTGATTGTGAGATGATAATATCATATAGTCTTCAAACCAAGATGTATGAGTTGTTGACTACAAGTTGGTTGTGCATTGATTGTACGAAAACGCATCAGGTACTTGATGTTATAAAACGTGCTGTTGTGTATGATTTAATGAGTAGTTAGTACAAGCATATAAGTCGAAGTTTATCTATTCCTTTTAATACTTGGAGGGTTGAAAGCGATATCTTGGGCCCCTCGATGATTTTGTTTTGATTTATGTGTCGGGCCCGGTTAGGACTCAATTGATGTGTTCAGTTAAGTTCTATGTCAAACAAATCGGAAATCGGGAAACAAACTGCTGGACAATAAGTATGAATATGTTCCATGTATTTGTCTGCATGATATCTTGAAGAATAGAGGATTATATGATCCCTTATCTAAAGGACGCGTCAGAGTTCGCCAGCGGGTTTTGAGAGATACGATTGCTAATCGGTTTTACTTCCAGTTATAGTTATTAGACTTATCCAAGTGGGATACTGTTGGATTAGGTGTCTAAGCCCATAACTATAATAGGTATGTGCTTAACCTGATAGTAGCATGGTCCTTTTGCCTTCACTAAAACAATATGATTGGATGGATATTTGAGAAAGATGTTATTTGTGATTTATTAATATATTATGAGTATAATATATTAATGAAAAAATAAAATTAGTTAATTAGTATTGATCAAGAATTAATTTGGAATTAATTTAGTAGTCAAAAGAGGCTAGTTAAACTAACGGTGACTAATTATGTAAATTAGTGATACATATGGTTTGAATCCATATGGGTTATTATATCATAAGCCTAAGTGTAAGAATTAGGGTTACATATGACTCTTGGAATTCTACACTATATATATGTAACCCCTTGGCCAAAATCGGACACGCAAGCATTCTAGCAAGAGTATAGCAGATTTTAGGTGCCTAGAACTTCTCTCTCAATTCCTCCAATTGTTGGTGGTGTTTGTGACTTATTAGAGGCATCACACTTGAGGTGTTAAGCTCTTGAAAGGCCAAATTCAACAAGCTACAACAAGAGGTAATCTTCTAACTAGTTTTTATGATTCATATATCACATCTGTATGCTAGTTAGGCTCCATGCTTTGGAAAACAATATTGCATGTATAATTAGAGAAAACTTAGATCCAAAGCATTTAGGGTTGTATGTGCACTGTAGGAGTGTTATAGTGCTCAAAACCCATCAGTAGTGTCATTGGATGACATTCAGGTTGACGAAAGCCTGAATTATGTTGATCAGTCGGTGGCTGTCTTGGAAAGGAAGATAAAGGTCCTGCGTAACAAGGAGATACCTTTGGTAAAGGTACACTGGAAGCATTGGAGAGGATCCGAGTGGACTTCGGAGCCGGAGGCCGAGATGCGGGAGCATTATCCAGATATGTTTACTGCAACCGACTTCGAGGATGAAGTCTAGGTCAAGTGGGGGAGAGTTGTAACATCCCGGAACTTGCAATTATTTTTGCATCCTCCCTCTATTATTATCCCTGTCGTTTTAGTCCTTGGGGATGGAAGGTGGAGGCATGAGATGCCCTAATGGTTAAAGTTGCAACTTTGGGCAGAAGGGGTACGCTAAGCGTACATATGGGTATGCTGAGCATACTAGGTGCACCCTAGTACGCCGGGCGTACACTTGTGTACGCTGGGCGTACTCACGTAAGGGGAAAACCCTAATATTTTTGGTTTGGTTGGTATATAAGTATCCTTATGAGCTCATAACCCTCTACCATTTCAGCCTCCATAGTTTTGAGCCGTTTTCCCCAAACCCTAACCTCTCTCTTGAGTGTAAGAGCTAAAAGTGTGTGTTTTGAGTAGTTGGAGAAGAAGAAGTTGCATCATGGTGTTGGAGAAGTGAGGCAAGCTTGAAGATCTGATGTTATCTTGTCCTCTAGAAGCTCTAGGAGGTAAAAAGCTTCTGCCTTTATGCTTATATGATGTAGATGTTGTGTTGTTATCTTTATGACACCTTTCTTGTCCCAAAAAGTCCAAATATTGTGCATGTTATGTTTTGGACGTGTTAAGCTGTCATTTCAGACCCTAGGAAGAGTTCTAAGTGATAAAAATGAGGTCCCAATGGCTAGAAGTGTTCCATGCAAGTTGTAGAAAGCTCTTAATGGATTAAGACCTTGCAATAAGGACTTTCTAGACATACAAAGTCTTAAAGTTTGAGACTTTATGGTTCTAAGACACATTTGGTCGATGGATCTGGAATTTGCGCTTAAATGCTTAAGCCATTAAACACTTATTTGAGTTTTGAGAACAACGAGGGTACGCCCCACGTAGAGAGAAATACTGCCCGCGTATGCAGTCAACGTCCCCGTTTTCCAGTCAATGCGAGGCTCGTGTACGCCCCGCGTAGCTTCGGAATACCCCCAGCGTACGCCCTCTGATGGGTTTTTGCGAGTTGGGATTCAGATTTGGGCCACTTTTAGGCTAGCTGACTTGGACTCTTATTGCCCTTTCTAAGTAGAAGTGTTTTGGGCCAATTTTGGAAGTGGATCTTAGGATGAGGCCCAATTAGAGAGTTGGGCCAATTTAGAAAATTGGGCCAATTATGGGCCTTGTTTATTGGGCTTTGGATTAAGGAATTGGATTTAGGCCTTGGCCTAATATAAAGAAAGGATAGAATCGACTATTACCCTATGTTTGGGCCTTTAGCCAAGATTGATATTCCAACTGTTGATTAGTGTTCATTTATTGTGATAGTTCGGGATTTTCAGTGAGTCAGCAGTCGGAGGTTTTCAGTTCAATTCGACATTGTGAGGTGAGTTCTTCTCACTATATCAACAGGGTCTAAGGCACCAAGGCTGTCCCTTTTTGGATTGTATTCGGGTTATAGGATGATGCTATGTTTAGTGATCTGTTAGATCTGTGTCCCGGTATATAGGATGATGATATGTTTAGTGATCTGTTAGACCGGTATCCTGGTATATAGGATGATGCTATGATTAGTGATCTGTTAGATCTGTAAGACTGTCTATACATGCTGGCTAGCGTTTGATATCTATGTGTTGATTGTGTTTGTGGGTGGGTTGAGGCGGTCCTACTTCGTGCTCTAGGCCAACAGACCTAGGGCGGCCCGGATAGACTGAAGGCCCATCGGGGCGTACCAGTCAGGCCAAAGGCCCGAAGAACGGTCCAGACATGCTGAAGTCCCGGTAGAGCGGACCAGACATGCTGAAGGTTCTGAAAGTGGGCCAGATAGACTGAAGGCCCGATGAGGGTGGTCAAGTCGTACTGAAGACTCTGTATGGATACTGTTTGTTATGATATTGTTCTGGTTTTTATGGCGTTGGTATTTTGGGGGAACTCACTATGCTTCTGGCTTATAGTTGTGATTTTTTTCAGGTACATCGGATGATCGTGGGAAGACGAAGGCTTGATCATGCACCTCCTCACATTTTATGACTTTGATTTCTGGGATTCTCTGATATGAAACTATTTCAAAACATTTTGTAATATTTAATGGCATTTGGATGTTCGAAAAAGTTTTAAATTTTTATGAATTTTATTGATGTTACATTTACCTTATTATTATTATCATCTGATTTTATTTTATTTTATTATTTTCTTTATTTATTAATTAACCACCTCCAATTTATAAAATATCTTTTATTTGAGCATTCACCAATATAGTTCTTTAAAATATAAATCCCTAATCATATAATTATTCTAATAAATTAACAAAATCATTTTTGAAATTACTAATGAGAAATAGGGCGTTATAACTCTCCCCCACTTAATAGAACTTCATCCTCGAAATTACTGTTTCTTTAAAATATCTTAGACACAAACTTAAGTCTCAGGGTACATCTTTCTATGGCTCCTTATACTTAAATGTTTTCTCAAACTTCTTTTCTTGAACCACAACTTTTATTCGTGGTAAATCCTACCATTATTTCTTTATACTTAACTTCTAACCGTGGTCATTTGTCTTCTGGTCATTTTATAAGATTAAGCATGATCTACTACCATTTTGAGCCTTCATATACGCTTAATTGTTTCATAGCCTCAAGAGTGTCACTCGAGCTATCTTGATCTTTAAATTCAACTTTTCTAAATCATGATTACTCAGGTTAATTTGTGCTTTCCTTCGTCAAACACTGACTGATTTACTCTTCTCGACATATAAAGGTCCTTCGTTCTCTTCTGTACTACATCTTGTAAAACTGTATGCTGATAACGACCTGATATCATACTTTAGTTCTACTTAGAACTTTGATTTTCCCAACTACATCAAGGTCCAATACACATGATCATAATATGTCGTCTGAAACATTCTACTACTCTTCCATATATCTAAAATATGTATACTACTTGAACAAACAATTTTCACTCCAATCTTCATGGAAATTCTTCCCAAATCATCACATTAATTGGGTACTTGCGAATGGGATAGCTGTAAATTGGCACATTGTACCTGAATACTACCTTACCTGACATAACTGTCTGCTAGCCTTCCTGAAGGAACCTCTCACACATTGTCATGAAGCGATCCTTACTGATCAATCTACGTACTTTACTAGTAGTGCATCTTATTACTTGAGGTTTCTGGACAACCTTGTGATTACACCCCTAGCATTAAGTCCCTACTTTAAAATAAATGTTCACGTCAACTGTTGTCGACCATAAAATTTATGATGCTAAACCTTTGACCCGTTTAGACCTTTTCCCTACACAATTAACCATATTTCTATTCATTTTAAGACAACATTAAATTTCCTTTACATCTCTGTATATCGTAGTAGTACATGTGTAAATTCAAAATTCTGGCTTTGGAGCCTTATCCAAAAGGATTTATCTAGACCCCATCGCAAATGGAATTCAAATATGGTTGTATCGTGTCAATAATTCTCGATTGTCTCTAAATATATTGGAAATATTTTCCTTAATTGGGTCCTTATCTTAGTTTTACCCTTTGCAGCATAATATTCATCCTTCGTGATCCTATCAAAGAGTAATATACACACTATCATCATCACGTATGAAATTGGAAGTGGTGTACAACTCTACTCCGGTTCATAGCATATTCTATGATGTTAGCCTTGTCTAGGAGGAAAAGTATCTCTTAGTCATTATATATATATATATATATATATATATATATATATATATATATATATATATATATATATATATTCTTATTTAGCGGTATTCGTCGCCTCATACTTAGGTTCGCGTAGTCCATGAAGTATCTAAGGCTCTTACAGTTGACGTACATTGTACTTTCTGTCTCCTTCAAGTAGTGCCTGTAAATCCTTTAGTGTGAATGACTGTCAATTCTAAGTTATGGATCATACAACTAACCCATGTGGTCTCATCTACCTTTAGGCATAAAACCCCTCCTCTTGTTACTTCAACATACAATCTAGTCCATGACGAGTCGATCATAGTAACCAATCATGTCATCGATCCTTTCAAGTAATGTCAATGTTGAAACGTCTCTTAATTTCTTTCCCAGTATTGTTGAAGCTGCCTGTTGTTCATCATCATGTTTGATATTTTCTTCTAGTAGCTTATATAAACCCAGTTAGGTTTTTGGGATATGCTCTAAATCCCTAAGAATAAGCAGACAATAATATGAAAAGAGATCTTCATCACTGACTTTACCCAAATTTTAAACCTTCCTTTTTCAAGAAAAATACAATCCTCTCTTAAAACCACTCTAGAAATATTTTTCTTAGGAAGAAACTACGTAAATTCTCTAATAGTATTCGACTAGGCTGATGGAAATATCTGTAACTTGTGGATGCTTTCAGGAAATTACACATCATCATTGTATCTACTTCTCCTGGGTCCCCATTATGTCTTTAGAAATCACGTTATAATTTATAACATATGACTTCTTCCTCCTTAGCATCGTCTATACTTCTCACAGATAACATTCATACTCTTCCCATGACACTGAGTACACCTTCATGTCGCTCACATTGTTCATTATATTCACGATTGTTGCTGGTGCATTCATAAGTTTGAATGGTATCACAACGAGCTAATAGTGTCCAAATTGATTTTAAACATTGTCTCGAGTACACCTCCTTCTCTATCCTTCATCTGCTCAATGGTAACTTGCTCAAACATAAATTTTGGAGAACTGGGCTGCTCCTCATAACTTATCAACTAGGTCGCCAATTCTCTAAATTTATCTTCATTCTTCGTGATCCAACAGGAACCTAGGCAGCCTTATGCCATCTACCGATACTCGAATATCCAACATAACACTCCTCGGCTATCATCAATCCTGACCATGACTTCATACCAATCCCTCCCTAGCGTATGTTATATTCATCATCTTGTTGAGAGCCCTACACCTTACTATGGAAATAACTCTCGGATATCGGCCCTTGGCATATCCGTGTAGTTAAGCATCTTCATATCTTCAGTAATCACAAAACTCATGCACAAGAGTGTTTTTTTCATCAGTACGGAGACTTCTTCACCAGTCCCCACTAATCACTCTCGCTCCATCTCATAACAAGATCGTAGATACAAATATATATTCCTTAAGAGGATAGAAACTGGTGTGAAAGGCACCCTCAATGTCAGCTAGTCATCAATTTCTGACTCATGAATCTTTCTTCTCATGAAAAAGAGGTGGATTGTATGTCAAAAGGTCTCAATAACTCCACCTACTAGACGATCCCCGACTCAGGCTTCTATCATTCTACATTGAAACAATTGTTTTTCTCATCATCTAATTCTTCCATCTCATCTTTGAGCTATGTAAACAACCCCATAAACATCACTTGGATAGCTTTATGAACCTTATTCGCAACTAGTCCCTAAGATTGGGTGTCTCAGGACCCCCAGGTTCGCTTGATGGTCTTCCTCGGGTATTCATTATTCTTTTAACACATAATTCATGGGTATTATAGCATTAATACTTGAACTTCTATATGTTTACCTTTGATACTTACATCATTTATACTTTTACTTCTAGTACTTGAATCATTCATACATTTACCTTTACTTCTTGGATCATTTATACATCTACTATTATTATTTAAACCATTACTATACTTTCTTTTACTATAACTCATCAGTCCTATGGGCTCTTTCGTGAGCCATCCCAACTCAAGTATCGGTCATGTGCTTCAGATAGTATGGGCCCCTACTATCTTTCATACTGACGGATACTTGTTCAAAGAGCTCACACGAAACTTCCTTATCTACATGATGGGTCCGATACATAACTACTTATTTATCGTTTTATTATTCTTGCTCATCATGAGTATACACTCCTACTTTATCAATTTATATTGTCTCAAGTTTTCTTTTATAGGCAACGTACATCGTGGATGCATGATGATGCATACCCTCGAACCAATATAAGTCTTTGAGAAGTTGATTCGACCCTAAAACCACAACCAAACAAGGAACATGAAATAAGGCCAAATCAATCCTCTAAACCTACATGATCCTAGATGTATACAATCATAACATTCAAGAAATAGGCTACCTATAAAGGTAAACTGAGTACTACTAAAACACATACTTCATATAAGGCACACATAGATCATATAAGCACATAAGCATATAAACATAAACATCATAGGTACATATGCATCACAAACACATAAGCTTTCTAGAAGGAAATCCTAGCATATATACATTACATATATCTTAACACTTCCTAGCATATAACATTACATATATCTTAACAGTTTTACATAAGACTTTTGTGAGTAAGTGGCTCACTACCCGTTGAACTCCGGATGACTACACACTTCACATTCTCTTTTCTTTTACGAACATTAACTTTTAAAATTTTTGACTTTTTAAATTCTTATTTTGAAAGTTTTTGAGCCTTGGTCTGAGTTTAAACACAGAAGTGCATGTCCAAATCCCTCAACCCATGCTCTGATACCAACTTGTAACGACCCAATTTTTTTTATAACATGATATTAAATATTAGTAAAACACAATATTAAAGCTTTGTAAAATAAAAATGGTCGTTAACTCATTTAAAAATATAATTCAAGTCATCAAAAGTATCAAACCATTATATAACTATTATTTCAAAAGAATCATTAGCGGAAGCAAAAACATCCCAGCTTGCAATACATAATATTTTTTTATAGTCTTCGAGAGAATGTTGCATGCAGTCACACCTGTCTCTTTTATTTATTAAAACTCGACGATCCTGAAAAATGTTATATAACAACGGGTAAGCATAATGCTTAGTGAGCATACACATTACTCTACCATTATATAAATCACTTACTTACACATAGCACACATAAAACATGTCACCTAAAGCATAACATAACCACATCATTCCAAGAACATATTGTTGGTACCAACCATAACCTTGTTCCCCCTACCGGGAACTACCCCGCCCCCACCTTACCCCCAATTAGGGAATAAGAGGTAAGAGTGCGGTATGCCTCACTAGAGGACAAAGCACATTCTGCCTTACCTTGTTCACTCTACCAGATTAGGGTATCCGTGAACAAAACATGAATCAAGCAATGTCGACATAATAGGAGAGTTAGTGTAACTCACCTCTCTTGGTAACTTGAAATAATCTATTTACAATATCCAAGTGAACTTCATTCTTTCTGAACACATACACAATAATTATAACACTTATTTAACTTGTGCTTCATAACTATACCTTAAAATACTTTCATTTGCATTACTTTAACTTCTCTTTGATTTTAGTGTTCTGCTTGGGACCTGATTTCTTAACTTTAAATCCATAATTAGGTCCTAGTAAGATTGTTTTCATGTAGTTCCCTCTTTTAGCTTTCCGGAAATATAAGGATCTCGTCCTAACAGTTTTTGTTTGATTTTATATTAATATTACAATTTAGCCATATTGAGCTATTACTTTTTGGACTCACATGCAAATATGGTAACTTTTACTCTAGGAGGGTTGAGATTTAAATCATAGAAAAAATTCATGGTATACAATACAATATTAACTAACCATATCCTTTGACGTTTCATGAATTGGAGTATTGTAAGATTAATTATGCATATCACAAGTTGATGTAATATTTCAGTAGATTTCCGGACCACTCTTCACTCTTTGAACAAACTGTACGAATATACTAGGAACTAAATCATTCCATTCATATTCAGGACCCTAGACATCTAAATCTAACTATATCCTTTGTAATTTCGGAATTTGGAGTCGAAATGAATTTATTATGATTTTTAGAAAACAACACATGAAATCTGTGACAGCACAGACGATTCAGAGATCATTGACCATTTTACCCTTCAAATTTGGAATTTATAAACATAAATACAAGTTTGAAGAAAATAGACATAAAAATCTTTCTAGAAAAGTAAGTCTCATGATTTTTAGGTGTTCGGATTGCCTTGAACAGATTTTAGAAGTTGAAGGGCAGATTTGGAAAAAATATGCCATTTTAGCTTTTCAATCACTTTTGGTGTTTTATTAAGGGCTTAATGGTTAAGCTTATAGTTTAACATTTTTATTAATATTATTGAATATATATGAGGTTTCAAAATATACTAAACAAATTTACTTAAAAGTCTTAATGCATGACTTAATGGAGCATAAAGTTAGGGCTTAAATAAAAATTATAAACTTTTACATGTTTTAGGGTTAAGTTTTCATCTGCACCCATTAAGCTCTTTATGGCACCATATCTAAAGTTAAGTCCTTATATAGGTCCACTACATGTTGGTGGTCCAATGGTAGTGTCTTGGTGGTCAATGGTGGTCAAACCACCAAAAACATAAGTATATTGTTATTTAGGGCATGGAAAGGGACAAAACTTGAAATCATGGCTTTTTGCCCTAATACTCAAGAACGACAAAGGAAACCCATAGCCACACATATATGGTGGTCTGTGGTGGAAAGTGGAGCCACTCACCGACGACAAGAGACTGCCGGTGGTGGTCTAATGATGGATTCGTGATAGTCTTGATAACAAACCACCCCCAAACTTCCAAATACTTAGAAAATGGAGAGGCAATGCAATAACACACCTCACATAGGAACACCCACCTAACCATATCCACCTTTCAGTGGTTTGTGGTTTGTGGTTATAGAAATCACACCGACAGCATAGGCTGCCGTCCATGGTGGTGGTGACGTGATTTTGAACAGAAAAGAAAAAAAGATGGAGAATGTGGTTGATACCTAAATAGAATGGGTGATGGATGGCTTGCTTCTCTTCCCGACGCCCCTACTTCACGTTGGTTATCCTCCCTCCGGCAGCCCTCCTTCAAAACACGAAGAAACCATACTCTTTGGCCGCCAAAATGGTACACGAACCCAAGGATGGATGAAACTAGGGTTTAGTTCCTTTAATTTTGATCCTTAAGTGAAGTCGGCCCCACGACTAGAGCCCAAAGTTGTTCCCGTCACAAAACAAAGGGGTATGATGCGAATTTTTCATTTTTGTCCCTAACTATCCCATAATGACAGTTCCTACCCCCTAAACGAAATCCTTGACAAAAGAAGTTTCGGTTTTAACACTTTTAGCTCCTAATCCCTTAATACTTTTCATTGTTGATTCTTGAATGCTATTACTCTCAATGGTTTTATATTATCTTCAATTATCCATTTATTTAACTAGTTATTTTACCTTATTATTATTATCATTTTATTTTATTTTTGTATTATTTTCTTTATTTATTAATTAACCACCTCCAATTTATAAAATATCTTTTATTTGAGCATTCACCAATATAGTTCTTTAAAATATAAATCCCTAATCATATAATTATTCTTATAAATTCACAAAATCATTTTTGAAATTACTAATGAGAAATTGGGCGTTACAAATTTTTTCTTTCAACTATATCATTCTGCTGTGGAGTGTAAGGCGAAGCGAAATTGTGAGAAATCCCTTTGTTAGGCAAGAATTCTTCAAACGCGTGATTTTTCAATTTCGAACCGTTATCACTACGAATTTTTTGAACTATCTTTCGTAATTTTAGCTCCACCTGCTTTATGAAATCTATCATTTTCTGAGTTGCATCAGATTTCCGTCTAAGAAAGAATACCCAGGTGAATCTTGAAAAATGTTCGACAATAACCAAAATGTATTTGTTACCACCAATACTCTCGATGGTTTAAAGACCACGGAGATCAATGTGTAATAGTTCCAGTGGTTCAATGATTTTGGTATTTATAATTGAGGAATGACTTTTCTTGCTTTGTTTTCCGAGCTCACATGCAGCACATAAGTGTTGCTTTTCGAATTTCAGAAGCGGTAGCTCGCGAACGAGATCACCAATTACGAGCTTGTTGATGTCCTTAAAATTCAGATGAGAAAGCCTTCTGTGCCATAACCAACTATCATCCGAAGAGGCTTTCCTAGGCAAGCAGATAGAAGGTTTTCCTTGGATCATATTCAGATTTAGAGGATACATCTCTCCTTTCCTTCTAGGCTTCATAAGTACAACTTTAGATTTCTTTTCAATAACTTTTGTACCGTCGTCAGCAAAAGACACTTTCAGACCTATACATACAACCAATTGAGAAACACTGATTAGATTATGTTGCAAGCCCTCAACGTAAGTTACCTTCCGAATTGTGAATTCGCCATTTGTGATCATGCCATATCCTTTTATCTCACCTGTGGCATTGTTTCCAAACTTCACTCTTCATCCATCCTTTAAAGTCTGAAACTCGCACAAATCCTCTTTCCTTCCTGTCATGTGACGAGAACAACCGCTATCGATGTACCATTCTGAATCATACTGTTCGTCACGCATAACCTGCAAAATTTAGAGAGTTTTAGGAACCCAAACTAACTTGGGTCCTTGTGAGGATTTCTTTTGAACAGGGAAAATTTTTGTTTTGTCAACCCAAAATGATTTTCTTGTTAAAGCACAGTTCATCCCTTTTGCCATTTTAAAAACTTCAACTTTGTTATCACAAAGATTAATTTCAACAACATTAACTTTTTGTTGAATGTGTCCTTTGAATATCTGAGCCATTCTTTTTTAAAATTCTTTTTCCTCCTTTTTCAATTTTGATTCGCACTCTTTGAGAGTAATTTCTGGTTCCGAAGTAATTTTGTTTTTAACCTTAAAATCTTGTGGTTTGGCACTTGGTTTCAAAATCCGTAACTTTTGTGAACAACTTTGATTGGAAAAAAAGCTTGACTTTTGTTTCAGAATTTGAGATGAATCGTTATTTTGATTAGAATATCGTGTTGTGTTGATAGAACTTTGATTGGAATTTATTTTCTTCAAAAAAACGCTTTCTTTATTTCAAATTATTTCTATATCTAGCATTCAATTGTCTTTTCTTTGCAATCAATTCTTCAGCAGATTTGTGAATGTTAGATTTCGGTTTTTCCTTTCTGACTGGCGTTTATTAGGACATAATTTGTGGTTTATACTTTACTTTATATGGCTTTTAGAGTTCTCGGTCAAGGAACGAAAACACCATGTATTCGGTATTGTTTGGACCGAAATCACCATGTGATTTCGGTGAGCTTAATGATGCTTTCGGTTCGGTTCTGGGCTGGGCTTCTGTAATTAGGTCTAGGTAGATAAGGTATTGATTCAGCCGTGTAAATGGTTGGTTATTCCATTAGCTGATTTCGAGTTTAGAGAGATAGAGAGAACCGAGAAACATAGAAGATCTTATGTACCCGACTATTAATCAATAATAGTGTGCATTGAAGATTCGATAATTGTGTTCTTAATTGATTATAATTGTTTCACATTAATCATTAGATTGGGATTCCGCACCAATTCTAGTGACTTCGATTGATACGTTAGATCGGGTTTGACAATTGGTATCAGAGCAAGGTTTGGTATCAATCGAATTGGCAAGATATTAACCGTTTCTTGGAATTTTTCTTGGTGTTTCTAAGTTCCTTTTGACAAAAATTGTTGCTGCTGTTCTTTGTGTTATTCACTACATTGGAGATTTTGATCGAAATTGGTTTTGATAAATTACCAATTTCGTGTTTCCGGTATTTTTGGGAGTTTTTCGAACTGGTCTGGACACTTTCGGAGGCAAGTTTAAGTTCTCGGCTAGGTTTTAGTGATTTCGGCGGCTATCAGTGTTCTCGGTCAGCAACTAGGTCAATTATCTAGTTTTCGGTCTGACTTTGTGTTCGGTCAACGATCTTGGTCAAACAGAGTTTTCTGTCAACGTTTTCGGTCAAGAATCTTGACTTTTGACTTTTCGGTTAAACCTAGTAGTTTTTAGTTAAATCATATACTTTTCGGCTTACAATGGACTCATACAACACCTCTCTTTCAATAATGCAAAGTGATCTTGATTCAGTTATGGGGACAACAAATCGAATTCCCCGATTGCTAACTGTTGATGGATTTCCTGAGTGGAAATTCGTATTTGAGAAGTATGTTAAAATGAAGAATATCAAAGTGTGGAGAAGCTTCCTCAGAGGTCCAGGCAAGATCACAACCACTCTAGATGATGAAGCTAAAAGTGTGGTTGATAAGCCTATAGATGACTACATTAATGAGGATTTCGATAAGATTGAAGATGATGAAAAGGCACTGGCTATTCTTACCATGGCTTTGTCCCCTGACATCGCTCAAGGTTTCCGGGAGTATAAATTTGCTAAGGCTTTGTGCGAAGCCTTGATTCAGGTGTATGAAGGGAATGAGGATATGAACCAAAGCAGACAGGATTTGCTTCGTCAAAGATTCAGCATGTTTAATCATGTTGTTGGGGAGACTCTGGAAGTCCAGTTGCAACGCTTTATTACTTTCAACACAGAAATGAGCACTGTTGGAATTGTTTTGTCTCACTCTGAGATAAATAAGAAGCTGCTCAATTTACTTCCCAAGAATTGGGATATGAATGTGTATGAGATGAAGAAAACAAAGGACCTGAGCAAACTCTTTCTTGCCGAAGTGATGGCTATCATCAAGGCATGTGACATGGATGACAAGCAGAGAGAAATTAATCATGTCACTTCCTACTCAACTGCACGCTTAGGAGCATCAACTAACAATGAATTTTTAGCTACGCCATCGCATCATGCTCCTCCATCTTTTGGTTTACCAATGGCATCTTCAAACTCTTCTACGTCCAGTTCCACCACCAAATCCACCTCGCAGATTCCACCCGCTACCAAAGGAGCTGAAGAAAACATGGTTGTGATGGTTGGATTCATGAACTGCTACAATGCCTTTTTTGCTGGTGAATTAGTTTCTCCAGTTATGATTGGAGAACTCAATCAAATTAACCCTGAGGATGTTGAAGAGATTTACATATCATGGCAAATTGCTATGGCGCTGTTCAGGGCGAAGAAGTTCACTCAGCGAACTGGAAAGAATAGCCAGGGAGTGAACGTGGATAAGAAAGTGGGCTTCAACAAGAGCAAGCTGCAGTGTTACAACTGTCACGAGGCAGGTCATTTTTCTCGTGAGTGGACCAAGCCAAGAGTAGAGAATAATGATGAGAGGGCTTTGGTTCCAGCTGGAAACAACAGAGAAGCACCTCTGAATAATGAGAATGCTATGGTGGCATAGTAGTTTTCGTGGGAAGATCAGATGAAAGCTCTCAATCTCTCTGAAGATGGAAGAGCTAATCTTGCTCAGATTGAAGATGGCGAGGATGCAGATTTGGCTGAGGAAAAGATGATGGAGTTGCAGTTCGCTTTCATGGTCTCCAGCACTCCTACCACCAAAGAGGTTAGTGAAGTTTCATGCTCTAAATCTTGCGTAGATAAAGTTAATAAATATCGTGAGCAGAATGAGTTATTAGTTAGAGGAGTTTTAGATCTTAAAAATGAAATATATGAAATTAAGAAAGTAAACAAGCCTCTTATAGAAAAAATAGGTGCTCAAAATAAAATTTTAATTAGGCTTAGGGATATAGCACCAAATGTGTTCACCATATTTATGCTAAAGAGTAAATTGTCAAATTAATTGCCGAACTTGATGCGTTCAAAGCTAAATTTAAAGATGCTGAATTTAACTTTAAGAAATTTGATGTGTCAAGTGAGATAGTTGAATCTATGACAGAAAAGTAATTGAAATGGAAAGATAATCAGAAAAATGGCTTAGGGTATCATAGTGTTCCACCTCCTTTTAATGATAATTATGTTTCTACCTCTGAGACCGTAGAAATAGAAAGAACTGATCAGTATGGCCAACCCCCTGTATAAAATTCAGTTAAGACTGAACATTCTGGCCCAACTAAAAGTGTTAAGGTGAACGATACTGACATCTCTACCTCATGTGTAGATCAAGTATTCGTGGAAGATGAGAACAAGGAGAAACATTAATAATGCTAGCTTTGTTGAAACCTTTCAAACACTAACGTTTCCTTTTCCTCTGTTTCAAATAATTGTGTGAACAAAGATGTTAAAACTGTTGTTTTGGATTCTTTTAAAAAATGTGGTGATGTTGCTTTTGATTCAAATTCAAATAGTCCTGTTTTTGAAAAATTTAAGCCACGTAAATTTGTGAAAGAGTCTGATAAATGTAAATGTGCATGTGGAAATCTTTGAAACAAGACTCTTCTGTACCATGACCAAGCTCAAATAACACTTCCTTGAAAAGACAGACTTGTTTTAATTGTGGGACTCCAGATCACATTGCTAGAATTTGTCCACATCATTCACATGCTCCCTTCTCTGAATTCGGATGGATGAATGTGCCAAGGGGGAGATCTTCCAAAAGAAATCCATCGAGATCACGTCCCCGTAATAACAATTGGAATGACGACAAGGCCAAGAATCAGGCCTTCAAGGATAAAACAAAAGCCAACTCGAGAGATGGCTAAACCAAACCAAATCAGGTGAGGTCAAAGTCATCTCAAGGGTCATCCTCTAGCCCACACTCACAATACAAGCCTAATCAAAAGGTAGTCCCATCCCAAAGGTAAGTGAAAAAGGACCCATTCGGTTCAACAAGAAAGTACACAAACCAAATTACCAATAGATACCCAAAGTCCTTTCTTCCAAATCATCAATTGGTCCAAAAAGGTCTTTAGATTCTTTGAAATCATTATTTGATAAACAAGATAGGGTATGGGAAAGAGTATCCCAAGTTGATAGTAATGGTCAACCCATCTTCAAGATGGACTGGGTTCCCAAAACTAATTAATCCCGCAACTTATGCAGGAACAGTTATGGAGGAATATCATCAGACCGTGGTATGTTGATAGTGGTTGTTCCAGGCACATGACATGAGACATATCCCAACTACATGGCATTTAAAACTTTAATGGTGGTTATGTCTACTTTGCGGGAGGAGAAAAGGGAAAGATCACTCAAATGGGGACTGTTACTAATGGTGTGTTGAATTTTGAAAACGTCAACTTCGTTCCTGAATTGAAACATAGTTTGCTGAGTGTCTCTCAAATGTGCGATAGAGATTTCTCAACTCATTTCACCAAGAAGGAGTGCTTAATTCTAAAGCCTGGTATTGTCATACTAGAAGAATGGGTCTTGGTGAGATCAGAATGTCAAAACAACGCCTATATCATCGACATGAATCACAATATTCTGGAGAACGTTACTTGCCTGTTCTCAAAGACTTCTGAACAGAATGCTATACTCTGACATCATCGCTTTGGTCACGCAAATGCAAAGAATCTAAATCGTCTTGCCAAAAATGATCTTGTTCGAGGTCTTTCATATTAAAGATTTTGTCACCTTCGAGAAGTGTGTAGCCTGTACACAAGGAAAGCATCAGCGAAAACCGCACAAGCCAAAACTGGTCAACTCAATCGACACACTTCTTCAATTGCTTCATATGGATCTCTTTGGACCAGTCAATGTTCTTAGCATCAACAAAAGCTCGTACTGTCTGGTTATAATGGATGATTAGTCACGTTTTACCTGGGTATTCTTTCTGAAGAATAAGAGTGTGACAACAGATTTGATCAGGAGATTCATCGTCCTGATTGAGAATCAGACCAATGAGAAGGTGAAAGGCATCCGGTGTTACAATGGCACATAATTCAAGAATGCTATTCTGGACCAATTCTGTGCTGAAAAAGGGATACAATGCCAATACAGTGCTACTCGCACACCTCAACAAAACGGTGTTAGAGAAGGAATAGAACCCTAATTGACGCTGCTGGAACTATGATGTGTGACTCAAAATTACCGGTGTTCTTTTGTAACAAACCATTATTTCAAATCTATGTAATAAAATAATAAAGAGATCAATTTGTAGTTATTTTTAAAATAATAAAGAGAAATTTTTGTATGCTATGTGCATTTACATAATCGACCCTCAAAAATAAAGTATTAAATAATTTCGATTGGGATGAACAAAGTGGTAGAGATTGTAACAAGGTTTCCGAAAATATTAAGAACACTAAAATCCGAGTTATAACGAAGAAGTTTTGACCAATCGAAGATCCGCGACAAAACCGGCAAAACATTGTTCAGCGTAAAAAGTGAGTTTTCAATAAAATGCTTTTTAGCTTTAACAATCTAAATGAAAGTTGTGTAATATGTTAAACCAAGAACTTTCATAAAAAGAACGTGAAAATCTGACTTCGTATGACGAAGTTATGATTTTTCAAAAGTTCAGTATGGCAGTATACAGCTAAAAACTCGAAATAAAGATCGAATGATTTTTAGCCGACACAACCTAAACAAGAATTGAAGGTCTCATCAATAGTCGTACAAAGATAAAAAGACAGACGAAAACGGACGTCAGATGAAGAAGTTATGAATTTTTAACGGACTTTTCCTGTCCCGGCCTGTTAAAAATATAACTTTAAAAATGAAGACAAAATTAGCCGTCCGAGTCTAAATGAAAGTTGTAGAGCATAGTCTCACCTACGGGGGATATAAAGAACGTCAAAAACGAAGCTCGTATGTAAAAGATATGAATTTTTAAAGTTGAAGAAATGTGAGTACGCCCAGCGTACTCGGAAACAAGGTCAGGAACCGGCCACGTCGACGCTCTGTCACCCTCTCGCTGCATGTGAACCATGCATACATACTAGCTCTGATGTGTAACGACTAGGTTGGGCACGTATGCTATACCCAGCATACGCCCCGCGTACGAGGAGGCCTCAGCCTCCTATAAATAGGAACCGAGACCTCCGGTTTTAAGTGCCAATTTCCAACCTCCCTCCTATATTCACTCACTTTTAAGCCTCTCAAGACTACCCCGACGCCCCGGTGACATATCCAAGCTCTGATGAAAGCCCGAAGCCCCGAAATTCTCGAGAAGCTAACCTCCTTCCAGTCGAAGTGCTGCCCACGTAAAGCCAGTTTTTCATAAAATCGTCACTCTTACCAAGTGAGTTCATACCCCCGTATTTTCATAGTTTTTACAGTTTTAAGGGGGGGGGGGTGGGGTGGGAGGGGGGGGAATACAAGTCTTCACAAGGATTTTGTGTTACAAACAAATAGTTTCAAAATGTGTTAAAATGACATCAAGTCATCAAAAATATTTCGAAATATTAAACTCTTTAAATGATTTTATAAACTAATGTTTTTCCCAAAAATCATATATATATATATATATATATATATATATGTATATATATATATATATATATATATATATATATATATATCTATATATATATATATATAAGATGTAAAAGGCTTAGCACTGATAACTCACTTTGGGTCCTTTTCCTTGTTTGGATGTGGGCTTATAGTATCGGTGATTTGTCCGAATGCCGTTTAAATTTTACTTATATATAATTGTATATGTATATAAATATAAAATTTATTTCATTCAGTTTAGATACCCTTTGTAACATGTTGAGCAAGGGGTTACATTCATAAACAGTTAGTACCAATTCAGAAAGTACATATAAATTATAACAGGTATAATTTATGATAAATAGAACATTAATTCACGATTCAAGTATACTAGAATACACCGTTTTACAAGAAACAAGGTTTTGATTCAAAACTAATCGAGGGTATACGGCTTTCAAATACATGTTAAGAATACTAATTCAGGAGTATACAATCAATCATTATTTCAGGATGATTGGGTTTTCATAACTACTATACATGTAACGTGTATATGCTTTTTATGAGTCATTTGGTTCAGGTTGTTTAGTTCATTTAAACAACATAGTTAAAGTCCTGACATTATAACCAGAATCTCCAGTCGGGGATCGAAACAATGTGTGTATAGATCTATATTGGGATTGACAACCCCGCACTCAGACTGCTAGCTACAGTTAGCCATACACGCCTACGAGTGACAGTTGTTATCAACAACTTTTAACGCCTTCAAAGCTTTGTTTCAGGCCATCTAGTCTCAGTATGGTTATAATAACTCATTAAAAAGATATTAACAATACGTTAGTGTATAATTAACTAAACATAAGTACATATTCAAAGTACTAGTTTACAAGATACAATTTACAATATTACATTACAGTTTACAATAATAGTGGTGGAACCAGGCACACTCACACTCACAGTTACAAGTTTTACATAAAGGAATACAAATACAGAACATTGGTTTTCAAACATAATGGTTTTATGAGAATAAAACTTCTTTTCATATACAACATAAATTATAGGATTTACTGGAACAGTTTACATATTCAAGAAACAGAAAACATACTTTCAAACATAAATACTTATGCACTCACTCAACTTTATGTTGATACTCTCTTTTCAAATTACTTGTATTCTCAGGGAATCAGTAGACAGGTACTCCCCGAGCTTTTGAGAAGATTGAGCTATTTTGAGTCATGTCTTCTTCTTTTGTATAACTATTTTGGTTTCAATATACAATGATTGAACACATATAAATACTTATACTTTCTAAATACAATGGTTGTTTGTACTTTGATTACTATGACGCATGTGTTGTGATAATCCAAATGAAGTCATCCACCCCCGGACGTTTTCGCCGTCTGGTGTGGGGTGTGACAGATTGGTATCAGAGTATTATTGTTTATAGTGAATTCAGTATATCAATCCATAAAAGATATACAAAATATAAATACATTTAGGACTAAGAGCTCTGACTACAAGTATACTTTTAAAATATAAGTATTCATTCAGAAGTATACTAACACTTATATATACAGGAACAGTAACACAGTCATAACAACTCAAAAGTATTTGGACATTGGACACTGCAGTCAAACGTGGGCTGTTATGTAATCATATTTGGGATCAATATAGCTTGATCAACTATATTGGTTTGAGATATGACCAACATGTGTTTGGGAGTGATAGTAGTGTTGCAACAAGTCTAAAACTTACCAACTACATATATACAGAAGAAACTCTAGAGCAGAACATGAATTTAAAATACTATAGGAGTATTTTATGATACTATAGATGCAATAGTTTAACATCGATGTTTAATATTATGTGCTTTAGTTTTTCATGCACTTCTCATATCCTTATTCTCGCACAGACACAATGGCCAGATATCATTTACCAGGGGACCCTTATTTTCCGAACCACGGTAACGAAGGATGGATAGAAGAGGATCCGAAAGAGGATCCAGAAGAAGAGGAAGAAGAAGATGAAGATGAAGATTCAGAGGGTACCGACACAGAACCCACGGTATACAATCCCCCACCAGCCATCCCACCTCCCGCAGTCAGGAAAGGATTTCAAGGGCCAACGCCAGTTTGGGGAGATAACATATACCACTGGAGCAGACAATAGGGCCAGCGCCCACCCTATGGAATGTGCCGAGATTTCTACGACCTTAATAACGGAGGATCAGCCGACAGGGCTCTTCCTGTCATTGTTCATCGTATAGCTCGCCAAACAGATCAGGCGAGGGTTTCGATAAACCGGATCCTGGAAGTCAATGCAACGACACAAATCAACGCTGCAAATATTCATCGTCTGGACGAAATTCAAGATAAATCCCAAACCCACACCGAGGCACTGCAAAACCAAATGAATGATGCCCTAACGGAAAATAGATATTTAAGGGAGCATCAGAATACCTTGGAAAGACAGCTAATGGAAACCAAACACCAGGAAGCAGAGTCTAGTACTCGTCGCAGTACGCGACGCAAGTAGTATTTATGCTACTTCCAATTTTGTTATAGATTAGGACTTCGGCTAAAAGTTTTATTTTCAGTAAAGTGGTGTACTGTAGACCTTTAGATAGGTCCAACTTTCCAAACAACATATTGTATTTCATAAATTTTGGTTATAGTATAAATCTACGAATATGTTCTAGTGCTATTTTTCATGTTTTTCAGTACGACCGCAAAAATTTTATTTTCGGTAGGTCGGTTTGATGTCGATGTTTTCCCAGTATTGAGGTATATTGTAGACCTGCTTTAAGGTCAAGTTTTCCAAACTTCATGTACTCAATATACCAATATAATGGACATGCATTTTCATACTCTTTGAAAAATAACCACTCAATTTCATAATAGCCTGTTGCAAGTTGTACTTGCAGTAGACTTCTATTTCTAATTCCTTACAAGATTCATATTGAACTAAGTGTTTTAGTTCAGAGATATCATATTCATGTTCATCCTTGATATCTGACTATCTTTTCATCTTATAAATCTTAAGGTGAAAGATGCATCCTCGGAGAAACCCAAGGTGTAACCCTGTTAATGAAGCGCCAACAACACCTCCGCCACCACCTCCTTAATTTGACGCTGCCATGTTTCAGGCGGCGGTTACGGCAGCTGTTGCAGCTGCTATGTATCATATAAACACCACTGGCGCTAGTGGATCAGGAGTTGGAGCGCATCCCTCCAACCATGGCGAAAATCACGGGCACTCATGAGAGTGTACCTACAAGGACTTCTCAAACGCCAGACCCAGGACCTTCAACGGGACTGTAGGAGTAATGGCATTAAGACAATGGATTGAGAAAACAGAGGCAATCTTCGAGATTTGCTCCTGCCCGGAGGGTAGCAAAGTTAAATTTGCTGTCTGTACCTTTGCTGACGGAGCCCTAACATGGTGGAACGGCCATGTTAAGTCACTAACCCTGGTAGTGGCTAACTCCATAAGTTGGGAGAACATGAAGACCATGCTGATGTGAGAGTACTTCCCGCGAGGGGAAATTTAGAACTTGAGCAAGAGCTCTAGGGTCTTACTATGGTTGGTTTAGACATAACAACCTATACAAATCGATTCTGTGACTTAGCAATCCTATGTCCACAAATGGTTGCTATGGAGAGCAAAAAGATAGAAAGGTATATTTGGGGGCTGTCACCCTAGATTTAGGCAAGTGTCATAGCTTCCAGGCCTGTTACCTTTGACAGTGCCAAGGAATTGGCACAGTCGCTCATCGACTATGGAGTCCGTTAAAACTCTGTGGTTGTTGCCCCAGAACAACCTAACGGAAACAACAACAACAACAGCAAGAAGAAAGCCTGGAATAAGAGAAAGGGCAATTCTTCTCAGGAACCCTCAAATAAGCAACAATTAGTGGCGGTCCATGCTGCTACTATACCTGCTGCTGTTCCTGCTAATCCTGCACCAGCTAAGCCTTATGTTGGTAATCACCCCAAATGCAACAAGTGTAATTTTCACCACAATGGAAATTTCCGGGAAATGCAGTGTCGTAACTGCAACAGAAAAGGGCATACTACCCGATTCTGTAGATCACCAGCCCAACCGATTAACCAAGTACCTGTCGCTGGAGTAGGTCAAGCATGCTATCAATGCAGTGATGTGGGGCATTTCAAGAGAGATTGTCCGAAAGCTAGAAATGCCGATGGAGTTGGGAGGATTCTAGCATTGGGTCACGAAGAAGCGGTGGCAGATCATGCGGTGGTCACGGGTACGTTTCTTCTCAACAACACTTATGCATTCATTCTATTTGATTGTGGTGCTGAGAAGAGCTTCGTGAGCCATAATTTCAAACACCTGCTAAATCAAAACTCCCAACCACTAAATGAAACATTCACAGTCAATATGGCTAACGGGAAATCCGAATCCACTGACGATATATAAATAGGATGTACCCTTACCTTGAATAACTTTTCTTTCCCAATAGACCTTATGCCGGTCTCTATCAAAATTTTCGACGTCATAATAGGTATGGATTGGTTGTGCCCTAACCATGCTGACATCATATGCTATGAAAGAACAATTCGCCTGAACTTGCCAACTAACGAAACTCTTATCATCTACGGCGACAAACCCGAAACGAACCTTCAAATCATTTCTTGCATCAAGGCACAGAAGTACCTTCGCAAAGAGTACTGTGCTTTCTTGGCTCACGTGGTAGACAAAAAGCAAGAAGTAAAAGACATCGCGAGCATTCCTGAGGTCTACAACTTTCCCGACATCTTTCCCGACGACCTTCTAGGAGTGCCTCCTGAACGACAAGTCGAATTGAGAATCGACTTAATCTCTGGGGCTACCCCTATAGCCAAATCCCCCTATCCTCTTGCACCTTTTGAAATGCAGGAATTATCCAGCCAGCTGAACGAACTCCTTAGCAAGGGTTTCATAAGACCAAGCTTCTCACCCTGGGGAGCACCGGTTTTGTTCGTAAAGAAGAAGGATGGATCATTCCATATGTGCATAGACTACTGCGAGCTGAATAAACTTACCATCAAGAATCGATATCCTTTGCCACACATTGACGATCTGTTTGACCAACTTCAAGGTGCGTGCTACTTCTCATAAATAGACTTAAGATCTGGGTATCATCAGTTACGGATTTTGGAGGAGGACATTCCCAAAACCGCGTTCAGAACTCGTTATGGTCATTACGAGTTTGTAGTGATGCCATTCGGATTGACGAATGCACTTGATGTGTTTATGGACTTGATGAACAGAGTGTGTCGTCCATTCCTGGACAAATTTGTTATAGTCTTCATTGACGACATCCTTATCTACTCAAGAAGCAAAGAGGAGCATGGCCATCATCTTCGTCAAGTATTACAAACTCTGAGAACCGAGAAACATTATGTGAAGTTCTCTAAACGTGAATTTTGGATCAGGAAAGTAGATTTCCTGGGTCACGTGGTTAGTCCGGAGGGAATACACGTGGACCCTTCCAAAATCAAGGCAATTGAGAACTGGTCAGCACCCAAAATACCTATAGAAATCTGACAATTCTTAGGTCTTGCTGGCTACTATCGCAGATTCATCCAAAATTTCTCCCGAATCGCTAAACCGCTTACCACCCTGACACAAAAGGGTGTAACTTTTAGTTGGGGAGAGAAGCAAGAAACAAAGTTCCAAACGCTGAAACGAGCTTTGTGCAATGTACCGATCTTGTCCCTACCTGAAGGGACAGAGGACTTTGTAGTGTACTGTGATGCTTCTAATCAAGGGCTTGGATGTGTTTTGATGCAACGAGGAAAGGTTATATCCTGCGCCTCGAGGCAACTCAAGACACATGAGGTCAACTATACAACGCATGACCTTGAGCTAGGAGCAGTGGTATTTGCTCTGAAGATATGGAGACATTACCTATATGGCACGAAATGCACAGTATTCACGGACCATAAAAGTCTCCAGCATATCTTCGACCAAAAAGAGATAAACATGAGACAACAACGGTGGGTGGAGCTACTGAACTATTGCAAATGCGAGATTCGTTATCACCCTGGTAAAGCCAATGTAGTAGCTGACACCCTTAGCAGAAAAGAATATTCGGGACGCCGAGTAAAGTCGTTTACCATGACCATCCATTCACATCTGTCCACACAGATCAGAGAGGCTCAACTCGAGGCCTTGAAACTCAAAAACGTGGCAGGTGAAACCCTAAGAGGAATGGATAAGAACTTTGAAATTAGGGATGATGGAGTCTATTGTTTCATGAACCGGATCTTGAAACCAAAGTTCGATGGTTACAGAGACGTGGTTATGAACGAAGCACACAAAACCAGATACTCCATTCATCCGGGTTCAGACAAGATGTACCTGGACCTTAAGAAACGTTACTGGTGGCCTTACATGAAGGCCGAGATTGCTACCTTTGCGGGCAAGTTCCTTACTTGTGCCAAAGTCAAGGTAGAGTACTAGAAACCTTCAGGGCTATTGCAACAACCTGAAATCCCTGAATGGAAGTGGGAACGATTTACGATGGATTTCATAACTAAGTTACCCAAGACAACGGGTGGTTATGATACTATTTGGGTAATCGTCGATAGATTGACTAAATCCGCACACTTCTTGCCCATAAAAGAAACCGACAAGATGGAGAAGCTAACATGAACTTACATCAGAGAAATAGTTAGACTACATGGTGTGCCAATATCTATTATTTCTGACCCAGATACTAGATTCACTTCTCGTTTCTGGCAGTCTTTACAAAACTCTCTCGGAACTAGGCTGGACATGAGTACAGCCTACCATCCACAAACGGAGGGAAAAAGTAAGAGGACGATTCAAACTCTAGAAGATATGTTGCGAGCCTCCGTGATAGACTTTGGGAAGGTATGGGATACTCATTTACCCCTTGTTGAGTTCTCTTACAATAACAGTTATCACACTAGCATAAAGACTGCTCAATTTGAAGCACTCTATGGCCGCAAGTGCATATCACCTCTGTGATGGGCTGAAGTGGGTGATACGCAGTTAGCTAGAGGTCAAGTTCCAAACAGTACTCTCACTGGTCCGTAAATTATTCGAGAAACTACGGAGAAAATTGTCACACCCCGCTAAAGCGGAAACACGAGGCATGGCAGTATAAAGGGTTTCATAGCAAAATTTGGAAGACAACACCAACCATAGTATTAAAAATCTTTACAAATTTACAATGGGTTTGAACAAATTTTAAAAGAAATAACAATGTAAATTGAAATACAACACATGCGAATGCTCCTAACAATGATGTGTCCCTAAGTGCCACTTACTCGATGATTCCTGAAAAAACATGTAAAACAAGCGTCAACTATAAAAATATATTTGGTGAGTACTCACAGATTTAAAAATAATATTAGTTTCATGAATTGAACTCAAAGTTCTTATAAGAGTTTCCATAAATGAAAATATATTCCAAAAATGAGTAAATAAGTTTGCATAAACAAAGTTTGTTGTCATCATGAGAAATGAAGTATGTTGCCCAAATGAGATGCAACGTTCATATTCTCATGGGAAATAAAGTTTCCATAAATAGAAATATATTGCAAAATCGAGTAAATAAGTTTGCATAAACAAAGTTCGTTGTCATCATGAGAGATAAAGTATGTTGCCCAAATGAGATGCAACGTTCATATTCTCATGGGAAATAAAGTTTGTTGCTAAAACAAGATACAAGGTTCGTATGTGCATAATGATTATACCATGAGTTCACAACCCAAGCCTAATGACCGAGGGTGCCCTCTTCTATGTCTATCGCTAACATAGGGAAATATGGTAAAATGCACTCAAGCGAATCGTGCGAGTGAGGAGTTGTCTACCTCCTAATAGTGCTATCCATAATAACCATAGGCTCAAATGAGTTAATAAGTTGTGTGAGTTGATTCCAGGGACTTAAACGCGATAAGGCCTCATGAATTAACAATAGCATACACATACATAGCAACATTTAGCAACCAAGTTTGATACAAGTCAAATTAAATACAACGAACATAAATAGTTTAGGACATGCTTTTCCACCCCAAAACATAAAAACCGAAAATAGGGGAGTGGTGAATACTCACAATGCATTGAGATGATGCAAATGGTGTCTTGAACTACGCTCCACTCGTACCACTACCGATTCCTACAATAATGATATTCGCTAGTGAGTCTCTAATCGAAATCTAA
This sequence comes from Lactuca virosa, assembly GCF_052849685.1. Taxonomy (NCBI): domain Eukaryota; kingdom Viridiplantae; phylum Streptophyta; class Magnoliopsida; order Asterales; family Asteraceae; genus Lactuca; species Lactuca virosa. The sequence goes on along the minus strand of NC_136428.1, from coordinate 423,046,233 downwards.
CACTAGTATACTTACTACTACAATAGAATTATGTCAATATTGTGTCAAAATTAATATTGATAAATTTTAAACATATTTCTGTGAAAATTAAATTTCAATGAATCAATTGTTATCTAACAATTTAAGTGGAAAATTCTCATTATTAAAATGTTAATATTTAACATTTTAAGAGGTATTCCAATGATTAAATATTCAAAAACTAAATCAATTTAGTTCTAAAGTTTCCCAAACTTTGCATTTCAGTTTTAATTGAAGTCAAAGACCTTTAGATAAATTTTCTTGACTTTTTGATTTGTCTAATTATTTTTCACCATTTAATTCCTTGAATAATCATAAAATCATGGAAAAATAGTAAAAAGTTAATAAAAATTACCAAACTTCATATTTGGGTTCTAACTACATTAAAAGACTTCCAGATAAATTTTCATGGTTTATAGATATGTATAACCAATTTTCTTATATTTAATTCTCTAAATAGATATAAATTCATGAAAAATAGCAATCAGTTAAGAAAATTTCCCAAACTTCTTATATTAATGTCATTACACATACGTAAGCTGGGAAAAATATAAAAATGGATTTATAAACTGTTTAACCCAATTTTATGATTTTTGTGCATTTATTCTAATAAAAATGGAGATAATTAGAAAACAATTTCCAAAATTATTCAAACTTTTTTTTATTACTGTTATTAAACATTCTTAAGTTGGGAAAAATATAAAAATGGATTTATAAACTGTTTAACCCAATTTTATGATTTTTGTGCATTTATTCTAATAAAAATGGAGATAAATAGAAAACAGTTTCCAAAATTGTCCAAAATTTTTGTAACACTGTTATTATATATATAGAAGCTGTGAAAAATATAAAAGATATTTTTCAAATAGTGTTGCTATTTTTCCTTGTTTAATCCTCTTAAATAATCATTAATTGAATAATAATTATTAAACAGTTAAAGTAAATTACCAAAAAAATTTATAAACTTCATTTATAGAGTAAATAATCTGGGAAAATTACCAAATGTGGTTTTTATATACTGAAATCCGATTTTGTGGATTTAAGTGTATTTAATCTTAGAAAATAGGAGAAAACTAGTATACTGAATAGAAAAATCTTCAAAATTTTTATTTAGTGTTCTAATATATTTTAAGGGCTTCTGGTAAATTTTCATGAATTTTGGATGAGTAGAACTATTTTTCCTGTTTTTAGTCCATTATATACACAAAAATCGGGGAAAAATAGGAATACATTATAACAAATTCTGAAAATATTTTTCTGAGTCTTATACCTCTGGTAGCAATTGCGAAAATTGATATATAGCATTTTAACATTCTCTAAAGTGGTTTTATGATTTATTGGGACTAAACAAAAAGAAAATTTAAAACGACACTAAACAGTAACAAAAATCGATGAAACTTAATGAGAAGTCATTATTTAGCATAGGAGTCATCCAAGAATTTACCTAGAATTTATAGGCTTCAGAAAGTATTTTATATGATTTATTGCTCTATTTTATTGCATTAATTATAATAATTCGATAAAAATGAATTATTCTCTGGAAATTTATAGATCATCTTATCTTGTTGATGGAAATCTGAGAAAAATCGGATTTGGTCAGAAAAGGAGTTTTAGATATTTATTTTGAAATAAATCCTTCATGAACATATTTGAAAGGTTTTAACAACATACTTTGATGATCTAGCTTCTAAGCTTGAAGATCATCACATGCATGTTTGTTTGAAGATCATTCATGAGTTTGAAATGTTTAAAATTCGTTTTTGAAAGAAAACTTTGGATGCATGTGGTGATTTTCCACCAAATCGTATAGAAAAGTGCATTTCCATGGTTTTGACTTAGGTTTAGGTCATGGATCTTCACCATTTTGTAACATGCAAGATGTTTTTGGTGAAAATCTACCACCATCATCATAAAAACTGAATTGAATGAACATTCACACAAATTTTCTAAGAGAATGGTGTAGAAGAACAAGGAAATGCCAGAAAATCCATGAAAACTTGAAGGAAAATGAAAGGAAATCGTGTTCTACCTTAATGAACACCACTAGATGATGAAGATTTTAAGTATCTTGAGTGTTCTTGGACTTGTTTGCTGGAAAATTTCGTGGTTTATAGAGAGAGGAAGAGAGAAAATGTGTGTGAGAGTGTGAGAGAGAAATGAGAGAGAAAGAGATGGAGTGGGTGTGTTGGGAAAGTGATTGAGTGTATTGGGAAGAGGAGAGAGAGGAGAGAGAGAAGAGATCCGAAAATTGAAGAGGAGAGAGGAGATCCTCTATTATTTTCATTCATTTAAATTGTTTCTTTTAAATTTTATAAACTTTTTCCAAATTTTTATAAAATTTGCATTTTAAATAGAATTTGGTTCTTTACTCATGAATTTCTTTTAACTTGTGGAATAAGATTAATATCAATGACCTAAATTTTATTTTCCATTGATTATATTTTTCCTAAATTAAATTATTTTAAATTGATATTGTAAGGTTCATAATTATTTTCATATAATTTTTAAGGTTAAAGTTTATAAAATTAGGTATTTAGGGTTTTTAGGGTTTTGGAGTTTAATAAACTTTAAATATCAAAATGAATTGAATCTTTGAGACTTCAAATTATATTTGTGTTTCCTAACTCTTATTCAAGTTAGAAATAATGCTTGTAATTTATTTTTACAGGTTTACTGGCATTCTATGTAGTGATTCCGAGATGCAAGCGAACTTGAGGAATCAAGTATACTAGTCTTAGTCTTCAACTTTGACTTAAGTTTCTATGACACTTTGACCTAATTTCTACTACTAGGTCAAGTGCATGATGGGTGTATATGATTTATGAAAAGGTGTTCGAGTCAAAGAGTGACCTAAATATGGATATTCACTACAGTTAAGTAGTTGTAGAATTCACATATCAATGTGAAATCTAAGTATACTATCCAGTGATTCTAATTGTTTCCAAGTTTCTAGTAGGTTATATCTTAACTTCTAGTTACTAAGTCTAGTATGTGTCGTGCTTATACGTGAAACTAAGTTTAGTCAAATCTTAGAACCGACTCGAATTTTAACGGTTGTCACAAAAATCGTACAAATTCGGAAGCGACTTAAAGCTTCTAGAGATAGACAGAAAAGCTATGCTGACAAAAGGACAAAACCCTTGGAGTTGCAGGTTGATGACCGCGTCTTGTTAAAGGTCTCACCCTAGAAGGGCATGATACGCTTTGGAAAGCATGACAAACTGAATCCAAGGTACATAGGACCACTCGAGATTCTTGCCAGAATTGGTCCTGTATCTTACAAACTTCGACTACCCCAAGAACTAAGTAACATTCATCCTACCTTTCACGTTTCGAACTTGAAAAAGTGTCTATCCGACGAGACTATTGTGATCCCACTCGAGGAGATCGAGTTAAACGAGAGCCTCAACTTTGTGGAAGAACCCGTAGAGATTCTAGACAGGGAAGTTAAGAAAACCAAACAAAGTCGTATCCCGATAGTGAAGGTTCGCTGGAATGCAAAACGGGGACCTGAATTCACTTGGGAGCGGGAGGATCAAATGCAACAGAAATATCCACATCTTTTTCCCTAGTCTTCCCGTAATGCTATAGTCCTAATTTCGGGACAAAATTCTCTCTAACGGGGGGATAATGTAACAAACCGTTATTTCAAATCTATGTAATAGTATAGATCAATTTGTAGTTATTTTTAAAATAATAAAAAGAAATTTTTGTATACTATGTGCATATACATAATCGACCCTCAAAAATGAAGTATTAAATAATCTCAATTGGGATGAACAAAGTGGTATCGATTGTAACAAGGTTTCCAAAATTATTAAGAACACTAAAATCCGAGTTATAACGAAGAAGTTATGACCAATCGAAGATCCGCGACAAAACTGGCAAAACACTGTTGTTCAGCGTAAAAAGTGAATTTTCAATAAAATGCTTTTTAGCCTTAACAATCTGAATGAAAGTTGTCTAATATGTTAAACCGAGAACTTTCATAAAAAGAACGTCAAAATCTGACTTCGTATGAGGAAGTTATGATTTTTCAAAAGTTCAGTATAGCAATATACAGCTAAAAACTCGAAATAAAGATCGAATGATTTTTAGCCGACACAACCTAAACGAGAATCGAAGGTCTCGTCAATAGTAGTACAAAGGTAAAAAGACAGACGAAAACGGACTTCGGATGAAGAAGTTATGAATTTTTAACGGAGTTTTCCTATCCTGGCCTGTTAAAAATATAACTTTAAAAATAAAGTCAAAATTAGCCGACGGAGTCTAAACGAAAGTTGTAGAGCATAGTCTCACCTACACGTGGATATAAAGAACGTTAGAAAAGAAGCTCGTAAAAGTTATTAATTTTTAAAGTTGAAGAAATGTGAGTACGCCCAGCGTACTCGGAAACAAGGTCAGCAACCGTCCACGTCGACGCTCCGTCACCCTCTCACTGCATGCGATCCATGCATACATACTAGCTCCGACGCGTAACGACTAAGCTGGGCACGTACGCTACTCCCAGCGTACGCAGCGTACGCCCCGCGTACGAGGAGGCTTCAGCCTCTTTTAAATAGGAACCGAAACCTCCGGTTTTAAGTGCCAATTTCCAACCTCTCTCCTATATTCACTCACTTTTAAGCCTCTCAAGACTACCCCGATGCCCCGGTGACATATCCAAGCTCTGACGAAAGCCCGAAGCCCCGAAATTCTCGAGAAGCTAACCTCTTTCCAGTCGAAGTGCTGCCCGCGTAAAGCCTAGTTTTTCATAAAAATCGTCACTCTTACCAAGTGAGTTCATACCCCCGTATTTTCATAGTTTTTACAGTTTTAAGGGGGGGGGGGGGATACAAGTCTAACACAAGGATTTTGTGTTAAAATGACATCAAGTCATCAAAAATATTTCCAAATATTAAACTCTTTAAATGATTTTATAAACTAATGTTTTTCCCAAAAATCATATATATATATATATATATATATATATATATATATATATTTATTTATAAATAAGATTTAAAAGGCTTAGGACTGATAACTCACTTTGGGTCCTTTTCCTTGTTTGGATGTGGGCTTATAGTATCGGTTATTTGTCTGACTGTCGTTTAAATTTTACTTATATATAATTGTATATGTATATAAATATAAAAGTTATTTCATTCAGTTTAGATACCCTTTGTAACATGTTAAGCAAGGGGTTACATTCAAAAACAGTTAGTACCAATTCAGAAAGTACATATAAATTATAATAGGTATAATTTATGATACATAGAACATTAATTCACGATTCAAGTATACTAGAATACATCGTTTTACAAGAAACAAGGGTTTGATTCAAAACTAATCGAGGGTATACAACTTTCAAATACATGTTAAGAATACTAATTCAGGAGTATACAATCAATCATTATTTCAGGATGATTGGGTTTTTAAAACTATTATACATGTAACGTCTATATGCTTTTTATGAGTCATTTGGTTCAGGTTGTTTAGTTCATTTAAACAACATAGTTAAAGTCCTGACATTATAACCAGAATCTCCAATCGGGGATCGAAACAATGTGTGTATAGATCTATATTGGGATTGACAACCCCGCACTCAGACTGCTAGCTACAGTCAGGCATACACGCCAACGAGTGACAGTTGTTATCAACAGCTTTTAACGCCTTCAAAGCGTTGTTTCAGGTCATCTAGTCTCAGTATGGTTATAATAACTCATTAAAAAGATATTAACAATACGTCAGTGTATAATTAACTAAACATAAGTACATATTTGTAACACCGTAAATTTTCAAACAAATTTTTCATTTTAAAATCGCATACTTTTCATAACATATTGTATAGAAATCTCGTTTATTCAAATTACAAAGCACAACTCCATTAATAATCCAGGATCCTCATAACTCTTTCTCTGGTGTGCTCAATCAAGCCGGTGCCGTCCCGCGATCCTAAGAAAACCTTAAACACATAACACATAACACGGTAAGCACAAAGCTTAGTGAGTTCCCCAAAATACCACATACAACACATAAGCCACTCGAGGCTATAACTCGGTATGACCCTCCGGTCAATGTGTCTCAGCGGGACCCTCCAGTCCCATAGCTCGTTGGACCCTCCAGTCTGGTCTAGCTCGTTTGACGCTCTTGTCCGGTTTAAATCGTTGGACCCTCCGGTCCGGTCTATTCGAGGACCCTCTGGCCTCGTAAGTCGTTGGACCCTCTGGTCCGGTCTATATACCACATAACAAACATATATCACCATGCACATAAACTTAAACATACACATAACACATAAGACCCTCCGGTCTACACATAGTTACCACTCTAGGTAATGTATAGTGAGAAGACTCACCTCGGCTAGCAGGTGAGCAAATAACCTCGCGCTCGGATCTCGAACTAGCCTCCTCCTAACACAAAGGATGAATATCTATTATTAATACTCTTTTCTCGACTCAGATAATCGAAGGCGGTTCTTTCTCTTTCTAACTCTTTAAAGTGGGTAAAAGACTATTTTACCCCTCCTAGGTCTCTATCACATATGTTGACCAAAACCCCAAAGTCAACAGAAGTCAAACTCGAGTCAACAGTCCAAGTTTGACCCGACTCATCGAGTGCACTCCTGCGACTCGTCGAGTCCCCTCGTATCCTCAGAAGTCTCAAAAGTCCAGCTCAACTCGTCGAGTTGACCCCCAACTCGCCGAGTTATCGCACAATCAATCCATCGGGACAAACCCTCGCCGACTCGTCGAGTCAGGTCATGGACTCGACGAGTCCCTTTGATCTGATTTCTCATTCAGACGATTTCGACCAGATCTATCACTCTAAACTATATATCTATCATCCCAAGGCTCAATAATTACGTAAAGCTTCGATCTTTACGTTCATACATGATGCTATTGCTTCAAAACGCCAATACATGCTCTTCATGAAGGTTTTTGCTCATCAACCCTCATTTGGACCACTAAAGCTTAGACATCTAGACTCTAAGGACCTTAGGAGGTCCAGATCTGAGGTTTCCAACCATAACCATGTCTCATTCGACTCATAGATTCAAAAGGATGGAAGCAAAGCCCTAAAACTCCCAAAATGAGATCTAGTACAAGGAATGAACAAGATGAGGACTTTATACCTTCTCTTAGCAGCTGAAACACTCAATACCACAGATCCACTGCCTTCCTTTGTTCCCCATCATGAAGCTCTTCATCCTTCTTCATAGAAATGCACCAAGTACCACAGTATGAGCTTCTCTCTCACTCTCTAGCTCCAATAGAAATTAGGGTTTGCTCTCAGGGGAAGGTAGCCGCAAATGAGGCTATAAATGCCTTTAAATAGGTCCCAAACCCGGGAAATTAGGGTTTCTCTGCCCAGCACCTACTTGGCGAGTCCCTCCTCTGACTCGTCGAGTCCATTCATTAAATCCACGCGAGCAACTCAACTCGACTCGGCGAGTTGGTCCCTCAACTCGTCGAGTCCCTCCTTAAATCTCAAGATTAACATACACAATAATGTCCTTGAAAATCCGGATGTTACAATTCTCCCCCACTTGAATTAGATTTCGCCCTCGAAATCGCTCCTCCACAACATATAGATCTAATCAAATAATCCAACAGCACCATCGAAAGGGTCTCATACCACACAACTATCTTCCTTTCTGGACACCTGAAACCAAACAAGAACTCCTCCCTGGAAAAGGACAGACCCATCTGCCACTATGCTACCCCTTCTGACTCTCAAGAATCTGGAACTCTAGTAGCCTGACACACAGCCAGACCGCCCTCTCCAGATGTCACCACGTTATTCGCTCCTCGAATAATAAACCCCGATAGCTCACTGCCCTCTGATTCTCTAGTGGGGACTGATAAAACAAGTCCATGCCCAAAACTGGCTACCGATCACTCGTCCCAGACATGATAAACAATCCAGATCATATACCAAGGAATGGAAGGATCACATCACACCAGGGACTCATCCACTGAACTACAATCAAACCCCAGCTCCCTTCTCCAAATCCCTTTGAACACTGAGCACCAGGTCATCTCCCGACCTAGCAGTTGAACCTCCAAGGGTTACCCATTGCATACCTCAACATGTCTCATTGACTTCCTTCCCACACTAGCTATCTCGGCCCAGTGTGACACACAAGACATGAAGTTTGCTTTTCCTTAAGCGAATACGGAATTCGTTTCACCCTCGACGTCTATCGTCTACTACTCATTAGTTCGATACGTCCCGCGGTTCTCTCCTACCAACGAATTGACCCACTCCGGTCTAAGACACCAGATGGAACAATACCCCCTTCCAAATGAAATGCATCTCTGAATCTGGAATCTCATTCTGTCTACTCAATACACCACTAGAATCGAACTCAACTCGAGAGTCTGATCCGGCACAGAATCGGAACCACTCGTCCCAACGAACCACTCAACTCATGACTCATGACCCGCAACTCATGCGTTCCTCACTTATCCACTTCCCTTTGGTTGCGACAACCATTACTCAATTTCAGAATATAAGGACTCCCGACAGATATGGAGACCCCAGTCTCGCCCCTGGTTCGACCACCAGGCTCCCATAAAATCAAATATTAGGGCTACCCAAGCCCAAAACTCTTCTGCATCACGCTCTGATTAGAGAGCACTTCATCACAACATTCTCTCGTTGACTAGTGGGTACTACGGCTCCCCGCAGTATCACAACGACCTCTCACTGAATAGTGAGTACTACGGCTCCCCGTAGCATCACCACAACCTCTCACTGAATAGTGAGTACTACGGCTCCCCGTAGCATCACCACAACCTCTCACTGAATCATCAAAACTGCAGCTCCCCGCAGTCTTGCCGCACTTACTCTTACCACTTCACAATCTCATCCTCAGGTTGACACCACACTGCGATCATTAATTCATGCTCTGCGGCCCAGCATAGATAGGTACACACACACCCCTCCAGGATATGCATCACTACTTCGGACGACCACCGTCGTGACAAAACCTCTTTTTCTCGCTGCAATTCACATTCTCAAATAAATCCATTTGATGTCAATTAGCTGAAGGGCCCCCACCGGAACCATAGACACTTGATACACCACTCGTCATCTCAAACTCAAAACTCAATATAATCCGAGATTTAGGACATTAAACTCGGATACCCCCAGAATACCATCACAACGCCTCGCAGTGTCTTGACTCTACCACCGATCTCATACTCATGGCATCATACTCAGATACCGCATTGCTTCCTCGGAATCTAGCAACCGGTCTTTCTCTCGTGCCACATGTAACCCCGAAATACTCCATCTCCCAAATCAAAACACGGAGAAATTGCCAACGACTCAGAACACGAAGATGACAATCCGAAACTTCCTCCTCTAATGCTCAAAACTCATGCAAGAATACTCATAACGACCCTGAAGTTGGTTGCCCAATCAACTTCTTCCCTTCCCATACTGCATAGCATAGCCCATACTCTGAACCAGAAATTCTCAACCGCCGAACTAACCTCAAAAGACAACCACCTCGAATTTACCATTTTAACCTTGAAGGATTCCTAACCACCACAGGTCTCCGACCAACAGCCACTTGCCGTGGAGACACTCATCCTTTCTCAAACACGTACCACATGCACTATCTCACTCTGCACCTCTCCTTGACCACCAATAACCGTGGTCTCAGGAATCCAACCACAGGCCTCTCTATCCAGTTCTCTAACCGCTCTTGAACAAATCTCTGGTCTCCTCAAAAGTACCTGGTTCTCCCCCACTCAGGGTTCGAACCATCACCAATTGGTTTACCAACAATCTAGCCCACAGACTGTTTTTACCAATAACATCGCACCTACTCTTGGAAGGTGATACACAATGCTCGATAATCCCCCCGATGGAGGTTAAGCAATTCCAAATACCCAGAATCTCTGATGAAATCCTCAGAAACATCTCATCATGACTACCTCTAGTCATTCAGAATCTCGTACCATCCCACTATCGGACATCTCAACTGTCCAGTCGCAACCCTGACTCTCAGTCTGAAAATAACAAACTAACATATTCCTCATCCTTGACTATTCAACCAACGTTCCATCACGTGGGTTGTAATAAGAGTGGAGTCCTCATTACCACACTCGATACTCATCATAGACAATAAGATCCACCGCTCCAATATCCTCTTCTTGATCGTCTGCCGCTGCAGCTAATACATGCCCTACTATGCTCAAATAGGGTGTATCCTTGTCCTTAAACATCTCAGTCCCCGCTGACAACCTACTCATGCTCTAACATTACCTCTCAGCAGACATACTGCCAAAATACTCTGATGAAAGATCGTAACCAAAGCTACCCCACAGGGCTCACCCCCAACCTTGGAAACCGAAAATCTCAATACCTCTCCTGTTTCCCACAGGAACAGAAATAGCACCGCTCAGGTCACAAAAAAATGACATCTCCACCATCGGCCGGTCGCTCAGCCCATACCGTATTCTCCCCTAACGCACCATCCCTACTCATCCCTGAGTCTTGCGACTCCAACTGGCATCTCACCAACAATCCCTTGGAGCTAACTCGATTTCCCTTTTAAGGGATGCTCCACTAAAACTCGTTCATCATGGCCCTCTGGCCCCATATTCTTTCACATCTGATCTCAGTCTAGACAATCACAACGGAATAACTGGTAGAACTAGTAGCACTAACCGCCACGGGTCATGGTACTCGAACCATGTGGCCACCTCTCGATCTACTATGAATCATGGCACTCGAACCATGAAATCACCTCTCGATCTGCTATAAATCATGGTACTCGAACCATGAAATCACCTCTCGATCTGCTACAAATCATGGTACACGAACCATGAAATCACCTCTCGATCTGCTACTAATCATGGTACTCGAACCATGACATCACCTCTCAATCTACTACTTAAAACCTCCGGAATGTTCCCTGTATCGAGTATGGGTCCTCTGCTTTCAGTAGTACAGGCCCATATTACCTGCCACATCTACCCATACTTTCCACACGGACCATCCCCGAGTTCCTAAGTAGCTGCTCGACCTTCTCCATCACCAATCCCGTCATGCTTGTTCGCTCCTCTGCGAAATATCCTACTCTGTCAGCGTACTCATCTGACTAGGGTCACCCTTTCCTAGGCTCTTCCTAGGTTCTCACACTTCTCCACCATCAGCTGCTAAAGAACTCCTTATGATGCCAACCATCTACCTCATGAATATCGTCATATTCACTTAGTAGGTGACTCCCATCATCAAGAGTTCCACAAAGCACGAAGCAAGCAGCATTCAGGCATCGAATAATCTCTACCAACATGTAAAACCACTCTAGGTTATTACCCACTTGCTCTCCTCATACTCAAAGGATATCACTGAACTCAAGCAACTTTACCCCACGCGGGCATCTGACTACTCTCTCAGTAGGCTCCTCAAATGCTCATCTAGGTATCTCTCCTAGATTACTCCTCTACTCAGATCCCTCTCTAAAAGGATTCCTACTGGATACTCATACTCAGCACATACTCGAGGCATATCACATATAACAGCAACTCCTAGGCTAAGGCATCACAAATCAGGCCACTCTATTCCTAAAATATGAAATACCTAGCCTATCTCTAGCATGCATAGCATATCACATAATATCTCATAACACATAATGTAAGGGTATTTTGGGAAATCACCGTTCGGGCGCTGGCTGATCGTACACACTGCTCCGTTCTGATTTTCTCAAAAATCTTTTACTCTTTTTAGAAAAATTGTTTCTTTTATGAAAAATTTCCTCAAATCCTCAGTTTGAGTTCAGATACGCCCGAAGGTGCATCCGAATCCCTCAAACCAAGGCTCTGATACCAACTTGTAACACCATAAATTTTCAAACAGATTTTTCATTTTAAAATCGCATACTTTTCATAACATATTGTATAGAAATCTCGTTTATTCAAATTACAAAGCACAACTCCATTAATAAGCTAGGATCCTCATAACTCTTTCTCTGGTGTGTACAATCAAGCCGGTGCTGTCCCGCGATCCTGAGAAAACCTGAAACACATAACACATAACACGGTAAGCACAAATCTTAGTGAGTTCCCCAAAATACCACATACAACACATAAGCCACTCGAGGCTATAACTCGGTATGACCCTCCGGTCAATGTGTCTCAGCGGGACCCTCCAGTCCCATAGCTCGTTGGACCCTCCAGTCTGGTATAGCTCATTGGACCCTCTGGTCCGGTCTAAATCGTTAGACCCTCCAGTCCGGTCTAGCTCGTTGGACCCTCCGGTCTGGTCTAAATCGTTGGACCCTCCGGTCTGGTCTATTTGAGGACCCTCTGGCCTCGTTGTTGGACCCTCCGGTCCGGTCTATATACTGTTGGGTTTTAGTATTCTACAACATCCTATGGTGCACATACAACCCTAAATACCTTGGATCTATGTTTTCTCTATTATACATGCAAATGGTTTCCAAGGCATTAAACCTGTAACAAGCATGCATTTGACATAAACCATATAATATACTAGTTAGGGAAACATACATTTTATGTGGCTTGAAGTCCTGATGTATTTGGCCTTAAGAGCTTAGCACCAATAGTATGAAATGCCTCAAATGGAGTCACAACACACCTTCGACAAAGGTGGCTCTTGAGAGAGAATTCCATGCACCAAAACACCTTCATATTTCTCTAAGAAAAGAAGTGGTGATTTTGGCTATGGAGTAACCTATTTATATGTAGGATTCCAAGGGTCATGGGTATAACCCATAATCCATACCCATGGGTTTTATGATCCATGGTTCATGTGGCCCAACTCTTTATGTATCCATACATAAACTTGGTCCAACATGGATCATAAGCTCAACACATATAAATATAACTAATTATCATAATTAGTCCCCATAGATTTAATTAGTCTTTTTTGATCACTAAATTAATTCCAAATTAATTCTTGATCGATACTAATTAAAACATATGATTTCATATTAATATATTATAACTTATAATATATTAATAAACCATAAATAACCTTCTCTCAAAAGTCCATCCTAACAAATTGCCCTGATGATATGCAACCCAAATGGACCATGCTACTCTCGGGTCAAGTACATACCAATAATAGTTATGGGCTTAGACATCTAATCCAACAGTCTCCCACTTGGATAAGTCTAAAACTATTATTGCAAGTACGACTTCATAACCCTACTAGCAATCGTAGCTCTTAAAGCCGCTGTCGAACTCTGAACAAATCAATGACGCGTCCATTAGATAAGGGATCATATATTCCTCCATTCTAGATATCATATGGACTGAGACATGGATTATAATCATGCTCTCTATCCATTTGTTGTTTCCCGATTTTCGATTTATGATGACTGACCGATTTAACAAATCAAATCAGTCCTGGCTTGGCCAAGCACTCACATGTGTCATCGCTAAATCATCGAGGGGCCCACAAATATCGCTTTTATCCCGAAGGTAAAAGGAATGGATAAACTTCGACTCATATGGCTTGTTCTACTACTTGTTGAATCATACACAAAGGCACGTTTTATAACATCGAGTTACCAAATGCGTTTTCGTGCAATCAATGTATAACCAACTCATAGTAACAACTCATATCTCTAGGTTTGAAGAATATAAGATATTATCGTCTCATGATCACTCCTGATAAAATCCATGAAGTGATTCAAATGAGCGCGGGTTGAATCCAATACTCAAAACTTATGAGCATTCATGAGTGTTGTAGCACCACTTTGTCCACCAACTTGGACCTCTACAAACCAACCCATGACAGTCTTGATTCATATCTACTTCCAACATATGACCGACTGTGGATGGTTTGAATAACTTAATCATTCAGGAAGAGCGACTTAGTTATTCTGGAAATCAAAACATGCAAAGTGAAACACAAGAATAAATGAATCAAATATGGTATCAAACCCTATGAATATAAATAAACACTTTTATTTATCACCATACTGATTACTCATTATTCATTGTTTCGGTTTTATCAACTTTATACTTGAATTAAAAACACTAGTTGTCCCATGCTCCAAGCATGTACGCTATGTTTTTCTTAAACAATAGCTTTGCCATACACCAAGTATGCACTTTATGTTTGTCTATGATCCTTACTTTGTGGAATAAACCAATTGAACATAATTTCAATGATTCTAATTTCACACTCCCAAATCCTTATCGAAAAATGTGAGAATTTCAAATTCCTATCATTTATCGAAATCTGTTTAGATTTTAAACTTATATGCACTGACCCTCCTGTAATGAATATGTACAAAGTCACAAAGACTTGTCAACAGTCATTATAAGGTATTCCAATGGAGATCAACTCCATGGAAACTAAGTCTTATATTCAAAGTACATTGCTTTGGACATGCTTCTTGCATTAAGTTTTCTAATCTTACATAGATAACTTCCACTTATGGAGACAACTCCATATTCTCATTTTGACTATCACTTCTGAATAAGAGATGCCTCTTTTCAGAATATGTCAATATGGTCCTTCCAAAATTAGCACTATACTTCCAACTGTCCCTGAGCAACCAATCTTTGGTAAACCTCATATTGTCCTCGACAATTGCTTAATCATTTTAGTCATATCCAATTCTAGACCTTTTCCCTTCTTAATGCCTCTGGGCATTTGGAAAAATTTAGAAATGACAAATATTATAGCACATGCAATCGATCCTGTACCCAAAGCAAATGGTACACGATTCATGATGTCTCACATAAAGACATGATTCTAGACCAGTCTTTTGCTACAATATTTTTATTTGCCATGTTTTCAAAATTTGACTATGAAGAGGGATGCCGTAATCATAATCGAATTTTGAGAACGCAATATATAGAATTTCCTTAAATTGAACCAATCCAACATGAAATTCATATATATATTCTTGACTAAAGATGATTAAGGTCTCAATCTAAGCCTTTAGAACTGAAATGAAGTATATCCTCTCCCTTAATTATAGCAAAACAACTTTTTCAATCCCTGCAGCCTCACGAATTGAAACTTTTGTTTTCTATAATTAACATTGCTAACTTGCAACACTAACAATAATTATCATGCTCCCACTAACATGATGATTATTAGCATAACACTTATGCTCCCACTAGCTTTGACATGTACTCAGAAATCAGCTGGACTTCTAGAAATCAATACTTTATTGACTTTCTTACCAAAGTTCAGATTTCTGATACGAGATGCTTTGATAAAACTTTATCAAAATCATACACCTTTCCTTAGATAGCATGCATGTGTGTCTAAACAATTTCAGAACTATGAAAAGGGATGTCGTAATCATAGTCTCAATTGTTTAGACATTTTTCCATCTGCTTCAAATCTACTTGGTGGAAGTGTTTCCTCACCATCATTTTCATGAATCGGAGAGAAACCTTATGACCCTTAGATTTTATGGTGTATGTGTTCTTATCCATATGAATCGTCAAAACCATAGTCACATGACAAGGATAATGACAAATCCAAACTCATATGGACTGAACTTATGCAATCTTAACTTCTTGCCACCTGGCAGTACATGGCCTGCCATTGCTTCCAAGTTGTTATGCAACCAATTGAGAACTTTCAGAACTCCTATGCAAAGCCAACTTTAACTGGAATGGGCACATAATATGTCAACACGATAGGTTATAAACCTCAAGTCGTGTGCTAGTGAAGAACCTCAGGTTTTATTCTTGATTAGTTCTTGAAATTCTTTTTAGGATCTTTAAGACTCCCACTATCCTCTTGACATATAAGACTATCTTGCCAAATATTCAAGAGATAGTGCAGATTCTTTATCAAGACAAACACTTCACACAATTGGCCTTAGTTGGTCTTTGTTTTATCCAAAACATCACAACTTACCAATTTCAAATGTACAAGAGTAGGACACTTTTACTCTTACATTTGACAAGTGTTTTAAACCTTTCTTTAAGATATGTCACTCAAGTTACAATCTTGGAGTATGACTCTAAGAATTGTTTTGGAACGAAGTATGACTCATCTTCCTGATCTAACCATTTCAACAATTCATGACTCCTCTTCTTAGTCATAAGAATGCACTAAGATGACCTTTAGAGGACTAATTGTGATATGATTTCTAAATCATTAAGATGATCACAAACATGATACTAAAGTACTCTCCCATCTTTTCAGATTTGAGAAACTTTTATCTTTCTGCCTAATTTGATTCTTCCCATTCGTTCTGCCATACATTGAGACTTTTCCAATGTTTCAGAATTATACTTAAACTTGTAAGTATAACCATATTTACTAAACATTAGTAAATCAAATAGTCTTAACGAGCTTTGTGGTGGACATGACCAGTGCACAAGAATGTGTACTCGATCCCTTTAGTCCTTCACTTGACTCACACATCCATGTGAACAAGTAATTAGTCTTGATTTTCCAATGCTTGAAAGTTCTCATTCATCATACTATTCAACTTGCATGATTCCAAGTTTCGGTCCAATTGAAACTTGGGTGATGAGGAACTTTCCTGATTTGGTAAATTTAGACACTACCACAAATGAAAGAATCAAATCCATTTTCCAATATTGCTGTCAGTGGAATCATATAAGCGACAATTTTCCACAAATGCCATTGTAAGGATACTTCAAATAAATAAAATTAAACAATTTTCTTTTATTTTAAAACTTTGCGGAAAAACTTATCCTTACAATCCACATGGAAAATTGTTGTTATCTATTCCTTAGCAATATATCATAACTTCTTAAGCAATTGCTCAAAATTCTGATGCGATCGAAATCCTCCTTCGCGATCAGAATCAGCATATACTTCCTTTAAGATTTCTCTCTATTCTTTGATTCTTAAAACATCAACATGTGACCCAGTCACATCATGTAATGAGGATCTCAGAATAGAACTTAACAGAGTTAGATAATGGGCTCTACCTGATGTAGAGTCAAACTTATTGACTTTAACATCCTTAGGTAAATTTGGCAGCTTTGCAATCAACGCCCCTTCCTTTGGCAAAATAAACATATGGACCCTTTGGTAATGGGACTATCTCAGACTTAGCCTTTCTCTTTACCATTTGGTCAACCGGGTTAACTATGGCCAATCCCTTTCCATTGGGAAGAGAATGCTTTTTCTGGATTTCCAGTGTCACCATTGTCACTGTCCATACATTTTTTTGGAAGTTGATCTTCTAATCAAATTTGTTTTACTATCGTTCCAAATCATTGATGATTCAGCAGCACCAAGCAAATAGATATAATCATTAAGGTTCATGTCATAGTCTGTTTCATAGTAGTCCCAAAGGAACTCACTATGTGACTTAGAAAGTGATTGAACATCCAACTTTCTCAAGACTTTGACACCCAACTCTCCCGGCTTGTCAATATGTGACTTCATCTCTAAGATGTGATCACACATAGACCTTGCTTGCCATTAGGGCTTGAGTGACCTTGAACTTGTGGGTTAGGGAGAATAATGATGGGTTTTGAGCATTCTAACACTTCCTAAGTGTACATGCAACCCTAATAACCTTGGATCTATGTTTGTCTAATAATCATGCAAAGTTGAATTCCAAGGTTATATTCCTATCTAGCATACATGGGGAACATTTTTAACTTGAATGAAAGATAGAATAACTTACCTTGTTGTTGATTATGATCCTTGAAACTTTGTGAGCCTAGCACCCCAAGTGTGATGCCTCAAATGCTTCACACAACACCAAATGCAAAGGAGTAAACTTTGAGAGAATCTTACACTTGCAAAATCGGCTCTAGCCCTCTTGTTTCTTAGTGTCGCCGATTTTGGTGGAGAACATGTTGCTTATATAGTGTGTCACATCTAGGGTTACACCATGTAAACCCTAATGTGGCATGACTCTTTATTTCCATGACCCATGGGTTTGTAACTCCCATGGAGCCTCCATGGAGCATTCAATGGGTTTAACCCAACTTGATTATCCATGGAGCCTTTTAGCCCACTATACAAGTTATGAATTATTTACATGATCAACCCATATATTTAATTAGTCATCTTTTGATCACTTAATTAATCCTAGATTAATTCTTGATCAATACTAATTAAATAATACTATTAATAGATTAGAACTTATAATATATTAATAAACCACAAGTGTTATTTCTCTCATTTAGTCTATCCAAATGCATGATGCCATGCAACCCAAATGGACCATGCCGGGTCGGGTCAAGTACATACCAGAAATAGTTATGGACTTAGACACCTTATCCAACAGTCTCTCACTTGGATAAGTCTAATAACTATAACTGCAAGTATGACTTCAGGAACCGATCAGCAATCGTAGCTCTTTTCAAGGTTTCTCGGAACTGAGAAGATGATGATACGCCATTTCAGATAAGTGATCATATAATCCTCTGTTCTAGATATCAGCCGGATAAATACATGGAACAGTGTCTTACTTTGTGTCCAGCAGTTTGTTTCCCGATTTCCGATTTGTTTGACATAGAACTCAATTGAACACATCAACTTAGTTCTGACCGGGCCCGGTACATAGGTCAAAACAAAATCATCGAGGGGCCCAGATATCAACTTCTAATCCAAGAAGGAACAGATAAACTTCGACTCATATGTTTGTTCTACTACTCATTGAATTATACACAAGAGCACGTTTTATAACATCGAGTTACCAATGCGTTTTCCTACAATCAATGCATAACCAACTCATAAGTAACAAATCATATATCTAGGTTTGAAGACTTATATGATATTACCGTCTCACGATCACTCGAGATAAATTCCATGAAGTGATTCCAGTGAGCGTGGGTTGAGTCCAATGCTCAGAACTTATGAGCACTCATGAGTGTTGTAGCCATGTCCAACAACTTAGACCTCTGCAACCAATCATGACAGTCTTGATTCATAGCCACTTCCGACATATGACCGACTGTGGAGGTTCGAATAATATGATATACCAAACATAATTATTCTGGAAGTCAAAACATGCAAAAGAAATATAGTAAACGATCGACAAGAGATAGCAACACTTTACTCATAAATAAAACACCTTTTATTCATCATCTAATGTCAATTACACTTTACAAATTTCAAGGTTATCTAACTACTAAATCTAATATCATCCTTCAGCCCTATGCTCCGAGCATGCTGGAGATGCTTAACCCGAGTCAGTCCCTTCGTGAGGGGATCTGCAGGACTCTCATCCGATGATACCCTCTTTGCCACGAGGAGTCCTTCTTCTATTCGATGTCTGATGAAATGGTATTTTCTGTCGATGTGTCTGGATCTCCCGTGATCTCTTGGTTCCTTGGCTAAGTCAACTGCACTTTCACTATCACAGAAAATTTCCATTAGGTCTTTAATAGCTGGTACAACTCCAAGGTCTCCAATGAAGTTCTTCAGCCATATCGCCTCCTTTGCTGCCTCGCTAGCTGCTATATACTCTGATTCGCAAGTTGAATTAGCCACTGTCTCTTGCTTGGAACTCTTCCAAGAAATTGCTCCTCCATTTAAGGTAAAGACCCAGCCTGACTGAGAGCGGAAATTATCCCTATCAGTCTGAAAGCTAGCATCACTATACCCTATAACTCTCAAGTCTTCACTCCCACCGAGGGTAAGGACCCAGTCCTTAGTCCTCCGTAGGTACTTGAGGATATTCTTTACCGCAGTCCAGTGTGCCTTGCCAGGGTTCCCCTGATACCTGCTAACCATGCTCAAAGAAAAGGCTACATCAGGTCGAGTACACGTCATAGCATACATGATCGATCCTACAGCCGAAGCATAAGGTATTCGACTCATTTCTGCTATCTCAGCCTCAGTACTAGGGCTTTGTGTCTTACTCAATCTGGCGTTACTCTGGATGGGTAACTCTCCTTTCTTGGAGTCTTGCATTCCGAATCTCTTCAGCACCTTATCCAAGTAGGTACTCTGACTAAGTCCAATTAGTCTTTTACTCCGGTCTCTCAAGATCCTTATCCCTAGAATATAGGCAGCTTCTCCTAGGTCCTTCATAGAGAAACACTTCCCAAGCCAGGACTTAACTTCCTGCAGAGTTGGGATGTCATTTCCTATGAGTAGTATGTCATCCACATACAATACCAAAAAGCTAACTATACTCCCACTAGCCTTGACATATACACAAGATTCATCTTCACTCCTAGAAAAGCCAAATTCTTTGACTTTCTCATCAAAGCAAAGATTCCATCTGCGAGGTGCTTGCTTTAACCCGTAAAAGGATTTCTCAATCTTACACACTTTATTAGGGTACTCTGTATTGACAAAACCCTCTGGCTGACTCATGTAAACATCCTCAGCCAACTTTCCATTAAGGAAAGCGTTTTTGACATCCATTTTCCATATTTCATAGTCATGAAATGCAGCTATGGCTAACAGAACCCTAATAGACTTAATCTTGGCTACTGGAGAAAAGGTCTCATCATAATCAACTCCCGGAGTTTGTGAGAAACCCTTTGCAACCAGTCATGCCTTATAAGTGTGTACATTACCATCCATGTCGGTCTTCTTCTTGAAGATCCATTTGCACCCTATAGTCTTACGACCTGGTACATTATCAACCAAGTTCCAAACTTGATTGTCATACATGGATTGTATCTCGCTGTCCATTGCCTCTTTCCACTTGGCTGACTCAGGGCCTGCCATGGCTTCCGCGTAACTGTTAGGTTCATCCAGACCTATCAGTGTCTCATCACTGATAAGTGTATCACCTTCCGCAGTAATATGGAATCCATAGTAATGCTCAGGTGCATTCCTAACCCTTGTGGAACGCCTCAGAGGTACAGACTTGTCAATTGGCTTAACAGAAGTTTCCTCCTCAAGTTGAGTGCTAGGTTCTGAAGTTCCTTCACCACTTGACTCTTGAATTTGTTCAAGGTCAACTTGCCTCCCACTGTCTCCTTGGCTTATGAACTCTCTCTCTCGAAAGAAAGCCATCCTAGCTACAAAGACCACATTCTCACTAGGTCTGTAGAAAAGGTAACCAAAGGATTTCTGTGGGTAGCCGATGAAAATACACCTCTCACTTCGAGGTTCGAGCTTATCATGAGTCTCGCGTCTCACGAAAGCCTCGCAACCCCAAATCTTAATGTGGTCTAGTTTGGGTACTTTACCAGTCCACATCTCATGAGGAGTTTTGGCAACTTTATTTGTGGGAACTAGATTAAGGATATGGGCGGCAGTCTCTAAGGCATACCCCCAAAATGAGATTGGTAGCGAAGCTCGACTCATCATGGAATGAACCATATCCAACAAGGTTCGATTACGACTCTCAGCTACACCATTCAACTGCGGTGTCCTGGGAGGTGTCAATTGTGAGACAATCCCACATTCCCTAAGATAGTCGAGGAACTCTGAACTAAGATACTCACCACCTCGATCGGATCGAAGCATCTTAATGTTCCTACCCAATTGATTCTCGAATTCCTGTTTAAACTCTTTAAACCTCTCAAAAGTCTCTGACTTATGCTTGATTAAGTAGACATATCCATATCTACTGTAATCATCAGTAAAAGTTAAATAATAACGATTAGCATCCCTTGTGGCATGTTTGAAGGGCCCACACACATCCGTGTGTATCAGATCCAACAAACCTTCACCCCTCTCACAAGAACGTGTGAAGGGTGACTTTGTCATTTTTCCAAGTAAGCATGATTCGCAACTATCATCTGACTTTAGGTCAAATGACTCCAATACTCCATCCTTTTGGATTTGGCCTATGCGTTTCTTGCTTATATGTCCAAGACGACAATGCCATAATGATGCTTTATCCAAGTTATTATCATTAACAGAATCAATACACAATACATTATTTCCTAAGTTATCAACCATAGATACAGTTTCATACACACCATCACAAGGTAATGCTTTAAAATAAAGAACCTTATTAAAGAAAGCATTAATCGAACCAACTTCATTATCAAATGAAAAGGTGAAACCTTGTTTATACAATGCATGAAAGGAAATAATATTTCTTGCCATTTCTGGCGAATAACAACATTTATTCAAATCTAAACTAAACCCACTACTTAGCGATAAAGTATAAACTCCAATCTTGGTGACAGGTAAAGCTTTCCTATTCCCCATGATTAAGTTTATTCTTCCATGCTCCACATTCTCACTTCTTCTTAGTCCCTGCAAATCAGAACAGATATGAATACCACAACCGGTATCAAGGACCCAAGAGTTAGAATGGGGTGAGTTATTAGATAAGATAGTGTAAATACCTGCATGGTTGGGTTTAACTTTCCCATCCTTCACATCTTGCTGGTACTTTGGGCAGTTCCGCTTCCAATGTGACTTTTCATGGCAATAGAAGCATTCAAGCTCTTTAGGGTCAGAAGAAGGAGTGACAAAACCTTTCTTGGTTCCACTTGAAGAAGAGCCATCAAGGGTCCTAGCCTTGGTACCCTTCGAAGAGTTCTTCCTCTTCTTCCCTCTACCTTTCCCGATTGCCAAAACCGGGGTGGAGTTTGGAGTAGGAGTGTTAACAACCGACTTACCCTTAAGACCTATTTCTGCGGTCTTGAGGAGTCCCTGAAGTTTGCTGAGTGTGACCTCTTCCTTATTCATGTGATATGTGATGCGGAATTGATCATAGCACGATGGCACGGAGTGCAAAATGATATCTATTGCAAGCTCCTCAGGGAAGTTCACATTAAGCTTCAGCAACCGATCCACATACCTTTGCATTTTCTGCATGTGGCTCGTGACGGATTCCCCGTCCTTCATCATGGTTGTTATGATAGAGCATATGATTTCATACCTCTCTTGTTGTGCACTTTGATGGTATCTTTCCATCAGATCTTGGTGCATTTCAAAAGGGTAGAAGTCCTCATAGGACTTTTGGAGTTCTGCTGTCATGGTGGCCAACATGATGCATGCCACTTTTGTAGCATCCCTTTCATGTGCCCGGAAGTCAGCGATCTCCTGGGGAGTTGCAGTGGTCTCATCAATCTCCTTAAGCTCCTTGTCAAGGACATATTCTTTGTCCTCGTAGCGGGTAATCATCCTGATGTTTATGATCCATTCATTGAAGTTGGATCCATCAAAAGTGACTTTCCCACACAAGTTCATAAGGGTAAAGGAGCCATTAGGATTAGAGCCAGAAGCAGCATTGTTTGAAGACATCTGAAAGAAGAGGACAAGATTAGTTTAGATATTAAGAGAGTCCTTAATAAAACACCCAAATGTAATATTAAGGCTACGATCCAATCACAATATATTATAACTTAGAAGAGGTATGCCGTAATCCAAGCTATAACATATTTGAAAGGTAGGTGAATGACGATTCACCAATTTCCACCATGAAAAACGAAATATAAATATTAGGTTTTTAATTGGTTCTTAGAAATTCCTAGATTCTTTTGAGATTCAATGAACTTTTCAAAGGCATGTTTCAATCTCGAGTGTGCCCTCCAAGTTTTGTGACTGGGATACCGAGGATCACAAAACGAGGTGTGAAGTAACCATGCAAATCACTTGGTACCCTCAAGGTTTATCACTCAATCGATGTGCCGGTAAACCACACACGCTCCACCGATGCTATTGTAAACCTTAAGTCACCCTTTACCTACCTTGTTAAGTCCAAGTTAGTGTGCCGGTTAATCACACACGCTCCACCAATGACTTAAACAAAGTGTAAAGTGTAATATCATGGATTAGCACCTTATTCACATTTTCCTAAAGTAACTAAGATTGGGAATTTAATAAAAACATTTAGTTACTTTATAATATTCATCATACTTTTAATGAGAATTTATAAGTCCTTGTCTTACCCGTTCGGCTAACGACCCTCCACCGATCAAGGAAGCAGTGGGTGAGAGTGGACACCCATTAAGTTGCCATTTTATAGGCAACAACCTTATACCCCCCTTATAGACCGACTTCGTGAATGAGGCGTACTAGCGGTAAGACGACTTGACGTTATACATATATATATTAGTAACTTATAATATTATAAAGTATAAGGGTTGGAACTAAAGTTTTAATCAAGACTTTACATGTTCCAAAACTTGAGGGCAAGTTTTGTAAACTTCCAAAACTTTTCATTTCTTATAACTTATGAATTAATTGAGTAATAAAAATGAAGACTCTTCATTTTTATAACTCTTGTGTTCTTTTAATGGCTTTAATAAAAGTGAGACTTTTGGTTTTCCATAACTTGAGGACAAGTTATGGAGTCCATTAAAACACATTATGATCATGAATTAAACTACCATGAAGGTTACAAACAATTCCTATGATCATCTAATCTTCATAAGTTCAAGAACATGAATATGAACACTTTCAAGAATCAAAAATTACACTTAAAAAAACCTTGTAATTTTAATAATTGCCATTGTATATGGATTAGCATAAACATTACACCATCTAAAACAAGCTTTAAAACATCAAAACAGTTTAGGGTAATGTTTCTAGTCCATTTCCAGCGACAAATGTGCAAACTTTCATACGAGCAGAAAACAGAAAAACGATTTTTTTTCAAGCTGTTTGCACACAAAAAAAAAACAACAAACAAACCTAGGCTCTGATACCACTGATGGGTTTTGAGCATTCTAACACTTCCTAAGTGTACATGCAACCCTAATAACCTTGGATCTATGTTTGTCTAATATTCATGCAAAGTTGAATTCCAAGGTTATATTCCTATCTAGCATACATGGAGAACATTTTTAACTTGAATGAAAGATAGAATAACTTACCTTGTTGTTGATTATGATCCTTGAAACCTTGTGAGCCTAGCACCCCAAGTGTGATGCCTCAAATGCTTCACACAACACCAAATGCAAAGGAGTAAACTTTGAGAGAATCTTACACTTGCAAAATCGGCTCTAGCGCTCTTGTTTCTTAGTGTCGCCGATTTTGGTGGAGAACATGTTGCTTATATAGTGTGTCACATCTAGGGTTACACCATGTAAACCCTAATGTGGCATGTCTCTTCATTTCCATGACCCATGGGTTTGTAACTCCCATGGAGCCTCCATGGAGCATTCAATGGGTTTAACCCAACTTGATTATCCATGGAGCCTTTTAGCCCACTATACAAGTTATGGATGATTTACATGATCAACCCATATATTTAATTAGTCATCTTTTGATCACTTAATTAATCCTAGATTAATTCTTGATCAATACTAATTAAATAATACTATTAATATATTAGAACTTATAATATATTAATAAACCACCAGTGTTATTTCTCTCATTTAGTCTATCCAAATGCATGATGCCATGCAACCCAAATGGACCATGCCGGGTCGGGTCAAGTACATACCAGAAATAGTTATGGACTTAGACACCTTATCCAACAAATAATTGGAGGAGGTGGAGGAAGAGAAGTATGACTTCCATGAGCCAAACTCGGGAAGTCATATTCATTAGGAAAGCTTGGTTTGGGAAGATCATTGTTGTCTAAACCAGACATCAACAATGGGAGAAATTCACGTAAAGTTGATTTAAGTCCTTAATATAACACCCAATATGATATATTAAGGCTAGGACCCAACAAACTATTTTATAACTTGGAAGCGGGATGCCGTAATCCAAGCTATAAAATATTTGAAGGTAGGTGAATGACGATTCACCAATTTCCACCAAGATAAACGAAATGTATTATTAGGTTTTAATTGGTTTTGAAACTCCTAGATTCTTTTGAGATTCATTGAACTTTTCAATGGCATGTTTCAATCTCGAGTGTGCCCTTCAGGTTTTGTGACTGGGATGCTGAGGATCACAAAACAAGGTGTGAAGTAACCAGGCAAATATACTTGGTACCCTTAATATTTACCCCTCAATCGATGTGCCGGTTAACCACACACGCTCCAACGATACTATGATAAACATTAAGTTACCCTTTGCCTACCTTGTTAAGTCCAGGTTAGTGTGCCGGTTAACCACACACGCTCCACCAACAGCTTAAACAAAGTGCAAAGTGCAATTTCATGGATTAGCACCTTATTCACATTTTCCTAAGTAACTAAGATTGGGAATTTATAAGTGTTTAGTTACTTAGTATTTATCATTATACTTATAATGAAGGGAGAATTATAGTCCTTGTCCTACCTGTTCGGCTAACGACCCTCCACCGGTCAAGGAAGCGGTGAGTGAGAGTGGACACCCATTAAACTGCCATTTTATAGGCAGTAACCTTATACCCCCCCCCCCTTATAGACCGGCTTTGTGAATGAGGGCTACTAATGGTAAGACGACTTTATCTTATACATATCTATATAATTAAAATTATAATAATAGTATAAGGGTTGAATTTTAAACTTTTAAAATTCTAAGGTCTAGTTTGGAATTAAAGTATACATGGGGGGTAACTTTACAAATTCCAAAACTTGAGGACAAGTTTTGAAACCTTTCAAAACTCTTGGATTTTTCATAACTTATAAGACTTAATGACACTTTAAAAAGAAAAACTCTTCACTTTCCATAACTTGAGGACAAGTTATGGAGTTCATAAAAACCATTAAGATCAAATATTCCAATTAACACAATAATCAAATAATTTTTCTATGATCTAGATTAAACTCATAAGTAAAGATAATTCACATCAACAATTTTCAAGAAGTTAGATAATCATATAAACTAATACAAATCTTGAAACTTTGACAATTATCCTTTGAAGACTCTTGGAATTCATAACCTAAAGAGTTAATAAATGAGACATTTCACATCCATAACTTATGGAAGTTTCAAAACTCTTAAGATCATAACTTTAAAAAAAAACTTTTGAGTTCCAAAATTTTATGACAAAATTTGTAACTCCTTAAAACCATTTAGATCAAACTTTTAAAACAAATAAAATAATCATATCATTCTATCTTTTAATAAATTGACCTAATTCAACTCTTGTAGTAAAGTGACTCAAATTTTATAAATAATTAGTTTATCATAAAATCAAGTAATTATCATAAAATTTGACAAACTTCATGTTTTTTTTTCTTTTTTTTTCCTTCAACTTGAAAACAAAAGTACATTTGCATTAAATATAATAGAAAACAACCCATGGCTCTGATACCACTGTTGAGTTTTAGTATACTACAACATCCTATGGTGCACATACAACCCTAAATACATTGGATCTATGTTTTCTCTATTATACATGCAAATGGTTTCCAAGGCATTAAACCTATAACTAGCATGCATTTGACATAAACCATATAATATACTAGTTAGGGAAACATACATTTTATGTGGCTTGAAGTCTTGATGTATTTGGCCTTAAGAGCTTAGCACCAATAGTATGAAATGCCTCAAATGGAATCACAACACACCTAGGACAAAGGTGGCTCTAGAGAGAGAATTCCATGCACCAAAACACCTCCATATTTCTCTAAGAAAAGAAGTGGTGATTTTGGCTATGGAGTAACCTATTTATATGTAGGATTCCAAGGGTCATGGGTATAACCCATAATCCATACCCATGGGTTTTATGATCCATGGTTCATGTGGCCCAACTCTTTATGTATCCATACATAAACTTGGTCCAACATGGATCATAAGCCCAACACATATAAATATAACTAATTATCATAATTAGTCCCCATAGATTTAATTAGTCTCTTTTGATCACTAAATTAATTCCAAATTAATTCTTGTTCGATACTAATTAAAACATATGATTTCATATTAATATATTATAACTTATAATATATTAATAAACCATAAATAACCTTCTCTCAAAAGTCCATCCTAACAAATTGTCCTGATGATATGCAACCCAAATGGACCATGCTACTCTCGGGTCAAGTACATACCAATAATAGTTATGGGCTTAGACATCTAATCCAACATATACCACATAATATACATATATCACAATGAACATAAACTCAAACATACACATAACACATAAGACCCTCCGGTCTACACATAGTTACCACTCTAGGTGATGTATAGTGAGAAGACTCACCTGGGCTAGCAGGTGAGCAAATAACCTCGCGCTCGGATCTCGAACTAGCCTCCTCCTAACACAAAGGATGAATATCTCTTATTAATACTCTTTTCTAGACTCAGATAATCGAAGGCGGTACTTTCTCTTTCTAACTCTTTAAAGTGGGTAAAAGACCATTTTACCCCTCCGAGGTCTCTATCACATATGTTGACCAAAACCCCAAAGTCAACAGAAGTCAAACTCGAGTCAACAGCCCAAGTTTGACCCGACTCGTCGAGTCCCCTTGTATCCTCAGAAGTCTCAAAAGTCCAGCTCAACTCGTCCAGTTGACCCCCAACTCGCCGAGTTATCGCACAATCAATCCATCGGGACAAACCCTCGCCGACTCGTCGAGTCAGGTCATGGACTCGGCGAGTCCCTTTGATCTGATTTCTCATTCAGACGATTTCGACGAGATCTATCACTCTAAACTATACATCTATCATCCCAAGGCTCAATAATTACGTAAAGCTTCGATCTTTACGTTCATACATGATGCTATTGCTTCAAAACGCCAATACATGCTCTTCATGAAGGTTTTTGCTCATCAACCCTCATTTGGACCACTAAAGCTGAGACATCTAGACTCTAAGGACCTTAGGAGGTCCAGATCTGAGGTTTCCAACCATAACCAGGTCTCATTCGACTCATAGATTCAAAAGGATGGAAGCAAAGCCCTAAAACTCCCAAAATGAGATCTAGTACAAGGAATGAACAAGATGAGGACTTTATACCTTCTCTTAGCAGCTGAAACACTCAATACCACAGATCCACTGCCTTCCTTTGTTCCCCATCATGAAGCTCTTCATCCTTCTTCATCGAAATGCACCAAGAACCACAATATGGGCTTCTCTCTCACTCTCTAGCTCCAATAGAAATTAAGGTTTGCTCTCAGGGGAAGGTAGCCGCAAATGAGGCTATAAATGCCTTTAAATAGGTCCCAAACCCGGGAAATTAGGGTTTCTCTGCCCAGCACCTACTCGGCGAGTTCCTCCTCTGACTCGTCGAGTCCATTCATTAAATCTACGCCAGCAACTCGACTCGACTCGGCGAGTTGGTCCCTCAACTCGTCGAGTCCCTCCTTAAATCTCAAGATTAACATACACAATAATGTCCCTGAAAATCCGGATGTTACGTTATTCAAAGTACTAGTTTACAAGATACAATTTACAGTATTACATTACAACTTACAATAACAGCTGGTGGAACCAGGCACACTCACAGTTTCAAGTTTTACATAAAGGAATACAAAGATAGAACATTGGTTTACAAACATAACGGTTTTATGAGAATAAAGCTACTTTTCATATACAACAGAAAATATAGGATTTTCTGGAAGAGTTTACATATTCAAGAAACAGAAAACATACTTTCAAACATATATACTTATGCACTCACTCAACTTTATGTTGATACTTTCTTTTCAAATTACTTGTATTCTAAGGGAATCAGTAGACAGTTACTCCCCGAGCGTTTGAGAAGATGGAGCTATTTTGAGTCATGTCTTCTTCTTTTGTATAACTATTTTGGTTTCAATATACAGTGATTGAACACATGTAAATACTTATACTTTCTAAATACAATGGTTTTTTCTACTTTGATTACTATGACGCATGTGTTGTGATACTACAAATGAAGTCATCCACCCCCAGACGTTTCTGCCGTATGGTTTGGGGGTGTGACATATATCTGGGCTGAGCTATCAATATGCCATGTTATCTTCAGAACCGAATTCTTATGAACAAACATCAAATGAAGACTCCGTATGAAATCCTCTATGGTCACAAACCAACTGTTGCTCATTTCAGCACTTACCATGCAGTCTTCTTCATCTCGAGGCCACTCCAAAGTTCAATTCTAAGGCTGACGACTGCTATTTCATCGGGTATGCTAGACGCACTGCTTATTGGGTCTACAATAAAGTTACCAAGCAGATCGTGGAGTCCTTTGATGTCCGCTGGCTAGAAAAAAAATGATACAGACGCTCGAGTCGGCCCTTATTGGTTATTTGATTATGCTGAATTGTTTAAACCATTTTATATGTTTTCTGATAATGTTTCAGGTTCCCATCCAAACTCGTGTGGATCAAGTAGGGATGATGAAGAAGATGTGATCATTGCTGAAACCATCAAGCCATTAATACTTCAGGATGAATCTACAAGCTCGAATAGTGGCACTCTGGAACCCAAACCAAAAGATGATGCCTCACCTGCTGAATCATCAAAAAGTGCTGACGATTTACCGGTTCTGGAAGAAAATGTCGCCTCTAATGAAAATGTCACCTCTAACTCTGCAAAAACTTTTGATTCTACTTTTATGGATTTTCTCTTTCCTAATAGAATTCCTGATGAGTATGTGGCGAGTACTTTGTACGACTTCCGTTCATCGGATATAAGTGATTTAGCCACAGGCAGGCTGGAGAACATCACGAATCTTCCATTCTATTCACAAACGGTGGATCATGAGATCACTTCAAGGGTCCAGTGCAACCATCCCATTGAAAATGTTATAGGTTCCTTGGCGGATGGAGTCAAAACCAGAAGCCAGAGTGGATATGTTAACGAATGTTTATATTTGGGCTTCATATCCCAAATCAAGACAAAGAACGTTGAGATGGCTCTTAATGAACCAATGTGGGTGGATGCAATGCATGAAGAGCTGAATCAAGTTGAGAAGCTGAAGGTTTGGCAACTGGTAGAACTTCCTGAAGGAAAGAAGTCTCTTGACACAAGATGGGTTTTTCGCAACAAGCAAGATGATAGCGGGGTGATTGTGCGAAACAAGGCGCGTTTGGTTGTTTGTGGTTTCAGGAAAATAGAAGGTCTTGATTACACAGAGTTTTATGCTCCCGTGGCTCTATTGGAAGCAATTCGTATCTTCTTAGCATACGCCTCCTACATGGGTTTCACTGTATATAAGATGGATGTCAAAAATGCCTTCTTGTACGGAGAAGTAAAAGAGGAAATTTACGTTGATCGACCTCCTGGTTTTGTCAATTCAAAGTTTCCAAATCATATTTACAAGCTGGACAACGCGCTTTATGCTCTTTATCAAGCCCCTCGAGCTTGGTATGCCACTTTGACCGAGCATTTATTAACTCATGGGTACACAAGAGGCACGATTGATCAGACGTTATTCATCAAAAAAGTGAAGAAAGACCTCATTGTTGTTCAAATCTACGTGGATGATATTGTTTTTGGGTCAACAAATGATGAATTATGCAAAGATTTATAAAAGGTCATGAAGATGAGGTTTGAAATGAGTTCTTTAGGCGAAATAACGATGTTTCTAGGATTGCAAGTGCGTCAGGATTCTTCAGGCATTCTACTGCATCAAGGAAAATATGTTGATGACATGTTGGAGAATTTTGGGTTCAAGGATGCTAAAATTGCTTTTACTCCCATGGTTGAACGACCTCTTTAAACATCAGATCCAGATGGGGAATCGGTTGATCAAACTCTGTATCGATCTATGATTGGTTCTCTGATGTATCTGACCGCTAGTAGACCAGATATACTTTTTGCTTTCTGTTAATGCGCGTGCCATCAGGCTAATCATAAACTTTCTTATTTAATTGCTGTCAAACGAATTTTTAGGTACCTTAAAGGGAGACGGAAATTGGGTCTCTGATATCCTAAGAATCATGAATTTGATCTTTATGCTTTTACTAACAACAACTACGGCAGTTGTGATATTGACAGGAAATCCACAAGTGTTGGATGTCAATTCTTGGGAGATAGACTAATCTCGTTGTAGTGCAAGAAACAACAAACTGTGTCCACTTCGACAACTGAGGCTGAATACGTTGTTGCATCTGCTTGTTGTTCTCAGGTCATCTGGATGCAATATCAACTACAAGATTATGGTTTGAATTTTCTTGACAATCCTATATTTTGTGATAATGATGCTACTATTCAAATTGTTAAAAATCCAGTTCAACATTCTAAAACCAAGCACATAGATATTAAAGTTCATTTTATACGAGATTGCTTTGAGCGTAAACTTATTCATTTGAAACAAATCCACATTGATAATAATGTGACCGATTTGTTTACAAAACCTTTTGGAAAAGCTCGTTTTGATGTGCTTGTGAGTTTTCTTAAAATGATCCGTTTTGAAGACTAAAAGTTTTTTTTGTACATTTTGTATTTTATTTTTGTTTTATTTAAATTTGTTCATATTTGTTTCTTTCTTTCTCCTCTATGCACAAATTTAGTGGAGAATTAAAACCAAACAAAAATCATAAAATTTAAAAATTCCAAAAATATGTTTATTTCAGTTTTTATTTCTTTTTCAGAAAAATAAAAAATCCAAAAATATTGTTTTTGAGCGTATTTTACATTTATTTTTATTCTTAGTTATTTTTATTGTGTGATAAGTTTATTTTATTTTATTTTATTTTTTATCTCAAAAAATTGCTTTTGTCTTAAAATGCGAATTCAAAAAGGAAGAGTCCCTAGGAGATTGTGTCGGAATTTTCTGTGCAAGAAGAGATCTTGAAAGGAATTTATGGAATTACACTTCACACTACTTTCACAAGGAATTGAAGGAATGAAACTGTACAAACTGTCATTTAGGCAGTTTCTTTCTAAGAACTGTCGTATATAAGGAATTGAAAGTTTGAAATTGTATAGATTGACAAAATTGGTTTTGTTAGTTATCTTTACCTAAGAACTGTCATGGCACCAGGGCGATTCACCCAACCGGGAAATAGATATCGATGAACATCCCGCCCAGGGTCTTGACATTCTTTTTTCATGCAAAACTGCGAAGACTCAAATGTATTCTCGGATACATTCCGTGCAGGTAAGGAATTAATGGTTATTGGCACTAGGGTGATGCACCTCACAAGGCACGATTATCGTTGAATGTCCCGCCAAAGGGTCTTGACCTCGTGGCATGCTAAAATGTGGAAATATGTCCTCGGATATTTTTGTCACAGGATGGTTTTGTGAGTTATATCTAATTAACTCTCACTGGCACTAGAATGGTACACTCACCTAAGATTCAGAAACCATTGAACGTCTCGCCAAGGGCCAAGTTAACTTGTTAACTTGAAAAACTGTACGGAGATCTTTGATCGAGGATATGCAGGGGCTAACATCAAAAATAGCCATGAGTAGTCTCCATCTGAGCCAAGGTTGGGTCCTTGAACAACTGTGGTGAGAAGGGTCTTTATGACTCTGTGATCCACAGGGAATTTTTAGTCATGGTTACTTTTCAAGAAACATCTATGATCGACAAAGAATATTCATTCGAAGGAACAAGAAGTGAAGATTATTTTTCAACACACAACCTTTCAACCCCAGGAGCAAGGTGAAGCTGTATTTGAAGTTATGTGTCGAATTGCATTGAATCCTCCTCAATCAATTTGCTGCTATCTATGAACTTGCTGAAGTGATCCAGAAGAATCGGTCTCTCTGTAATTATATCTGAAGTATTTCAAAGCTAAAGGTGCTGATTTTCAAGAACCTATACAAGAAGCCTCTATACCCAATGTGCGTTCAAAGTCAATTTTTAAAGGAAGTTCAACTATTCAAGATGAAGTCATTCATGTAGAAATTCATATGTTCCTCCTGAAGTCGTGAAGAAATCGAAGATAAAAGCTGAAAGTCAAGAACAAAGAGAAGATTGAAAATAAAAGAAAGCTATAAACCAAGGGGGAGATTGTTAGGACATAATTTGTGGTTTATACTTTACTTTATATGGCTTTTAGAGTTCTCGGTCTAGGCCCGAAAACACCATGTATTCAGTGGTGTTTGGACCGAAATCACCATGTGATTTTGGTGGGCTTAATGATGCTTTCGGTTGGGTTTTGAGCTGGGCTTCTGTAATTAGGTCTAGGTATATAAGGTATTGATTCAACTGTGTAAATGGTTGGTTATTCCATTAGCTGATTTCGAGTTTAGAGAGATAGAGAGAACCGAGAAACATAGAAGATCTTATGTACCTGACTATTAATCAATAATAGTGTGCCTTGAAGATTCAATAATTGTGTTCTTAATTGATTATAACTGTTTTGCATTAATCATTAGATTGAGATTCCACACCAATTCTAGTGACTTCGATTGATACGTTAGATCGGGTTTTACAGCATTTCATTCTGTTCCGAAGTGGTTTGACTTGAAACATCTTTTGTCCCACTTGTTCTGGCATTTCGTAACAAAAGTTCACACGGTTCAATGGTTCTGAAACATATTTCCCTTTTGCTTTCAAGGAGATCATTTCTGAAAGACCTTTTGTTTCATCAGTGTTGTCAATAGGCTTCGACCAAAAGAATTCATCACACCCTTTCGCATTATCATCATCAACCAGGGACGTTAATTCAGATGTATCATTTTTGTTCAATCCTTTCTTTACAAAGACATGATTCAGAATTGTTTGAACTTTCATAAAAATTGTTGCTTTTTCTTTCAAAACTTTTGAACCTTTATTTTCAACAACTCAAACAAATTCAATTGAGTTTATAGAAATTAAATTTTTCTTTGGTTCATCACAATTTTGTACAAAAGAAGAACAATGAATTTCGTCCTCTACAAATATTTCACTCATTTCACTTTCATCAAATTCAGAATTATTCTCAGAATCAAGAGTATTTTCTGAACTCAATTTCTTGCATAATAAGTCATATTTCTGCATAGCAGTTAATTTGATTTCTTCTTTATCTTTTTCATTTAACATTTCTTTCAACATGTTTTTATGGTCTTTGGACTGAATATATTCTTCAATTTTCTCAAGTCCAACCCTGTAAGAATCAGAAACGTCATCCGAAGAAACAATCGATTCGTATTTATAGCATTCAACATCGATTTCATGCTCTTTCAATTCAAGAAAGGGTAAAATCATTTTATGCAAACTTTTCCCTATTTCACAATCCAAATGAAGCTGAGTAATATTAAAATATAAACATTTAGCAATCAAACAAAAAATATTCATCTGTTTCAAAAGTGCAATACTATCTCTTTTAAGGTAAATTATATCATCTCGTGATCTAGTAAGCTCTACTTCCAATGCCTCTATTCTTAATCTTCTCTCTTCACTCCTAAATGTTACACTGTTAAGTTGATCATCAAGATTAGAATTACTGATACGAGTTCATTTTAAACTATCACTAAAATTAGAAATAGTATATCGTAAGTCATCTAATTCATAATCACAACAGGAAATAGGAATATTAAGAGATTTGAGAATAGAATGTACCTTTTCAACCACCTTCTCGCACTCTTTCACTTGCTCCGAGATTGTCTTCGCAGCAAAACAGATCTCTGGCGCTTTTCCACCATCAGTAGCATATCTGTGACATACCCAAATTCACGGTCATTTTAAAATTTTTATTTATGCTTATTTTAAAATCAGAGTATCATTTTTAAAGAATAATATTGCGGAATTTGTTCCCATAAAAACATGATAAATATATTATCAAAGCATTTCCGAAGAAATGCATTTTTTTTATTTTAAAACATTGGGATGTCATCGTCAATACAGTAACATAAGCATAAACAAACCTTACATTCATTTACACTAATAATCTACATCTCCTTTAATCTATCAATGTAATGTAGCTTCATATCGACACCTATGATACAAATAAACTGAGTGGGTCAGGTTGGGAAACCTGGTGAGCAATGTTATATCATATATATATATATATATATATATATATATATATATATATATATATATATATTAGAACTCACAATATATAAAATTCTTCCTCATATAAGAAAATTTACCCCACCCTGTCAATCCTCACAACGACACGATCTATACTCTCAGATCTAAATTTAACGTCTTTACCTAATTGTTGGGTCTAAAATTTGGTTTATACTTTGCTTTTCTAAACATTTATTGTTTGGTTCTAGGACTGAACAACCGTCTTGGGTTTTGTTGTGGCTTGGACCGAAAACTCATGTGTTTTTGGTCAAGCAATTGGGTTTTCGGTTTGGGCTTTGTAGTTTGGGTCCATACCTATATATAGAAGTAAGGGTGAGGAGTGTAAGGGTTGGCCATATTGCAAGGGAGGAGCATTCATTCATATCTTAGTGTTCTAGAGAGAGAATGTAGAGAGAAGGTGCAAGTGTGTTTATGAATCTTAAGTATTGATCATCATTCAAATCACTTGATTGGGATTCTGCACCATCAAGTGGATTGGATTGATACGTCAAGCGTTTTTGGGGACTTGTAGTTGGTATTAGAGCCATTCTAGTGTCAAACCGTGTTCAAGAAGATTCAAATAGCTCGTTTTTGCTTGACTTAGTCCTTGGATCGAAACTATTTTGGGTTTATTGTTCGAAATTACTCATTGTTACTGCTGTGTTCTTGGTGTTCTTTGAAGATTCAGAGAAAGATATGAAACATCAGCTTGAATTCATTAGATCTGGGCATTTTCGGTTGGCAGAATACTCGTTTTCGGTGGAGCGTTGTTGTAAGTTTTCGACTGAAAACCGTTTTCGGTTGTACTCAGTTTTTGGTCGAAATCTATTTTCGGCTGCAATCAGTCTTCAGTCGAAAACTATTTTCGGCTTAAATCAATTTTTGGCTACAATCCATTTTCATTTTGTCTATTAAACAAGTTTATTTTTAATCATTTATAAAAAATTAAAAAATATAAAAAAAAATGGAACCTCAACACAGTGCATTGCATCAAGAATTGGATTCAATCATGGGAACCACAACGAGAATTTTGCGTCTCTTATCAGTAGAAGGGTTTCCAGAATGGAAATATAGGATCGAGAAGTATATTAAAATGAAAGAGTTTAAGATTTGGAGAAGCATTCTTAGGGTCCTGTTAGAATCACAACTACACTGGAAAATGGAACCATAACTGACAAAGGAATTGAAAACTACACTGATGGGGATTTTGAGAAAATTGAGGAACAGGAAAAGGCACTTGCAACTCTGACAATGGCTCTATCCCCTGACATTGCTCAAGGATTCAGGGAGTATGATTCAGCAAAAGCACTTTAAGAAGCATTGATAGAGGTTTACAAAGGAAATGATGACATGAAACAAAGCAGACGGGACATGCTCCATCAAAAATTCAACATGTTCAACCATGTTTTTGGGGAGACTCTTGAAGCCCAATTGCAGAGATTCATCACTCTTACCACTGAGATGGGCACTGCTGGAATTTCTGTACCACGCTCGGAGATAAACAAGAAATTGTTGAACTCTCTTCCCAAGTCATGGGATATGAATGTTTCTGTTATCAAGAAAACCAAAGTTCTCAACACACTTACTCTTGCTGAAACCATGGCTATCATCAAAGCTTGTGATTTGGATGACAAACAATGAGAGATAAACCATGTGAATTCCTACTCCACAACAAATTTAGGAATTTCATCAAACAATGCCTTTTCATCATTCACTATTCTACGACCTCAAGCTTTCACTGTTCCACAACCTCAAGCTTTCACTGTTCCACAAACTCAAGCTTTCAATGTTCCACAAACCCATGCTATTCCATCATCTATATCTTATCAACATTCAGCCTCCTCCTCAAAAGCTCCTGCCATTGTCTCAAATCCCTAGGAAGCTGAAGAAAATTTGGCTCTAGCTTCTGGTCTCGTGAATTGTTACAATGCTTTTCTAGCTGGAGATTTGCCTCCTCAACTTTCTTTCGCAGATCTTGATCAAATTCACCCTGAATATGTGGATGAAATGGATATCACTTGGCAGATTGCAATGGCGGTATTCAGGGCTAAGCAGTTTGCCAAGAAGACAGGAAAGAATAACTGGGGTATGAGTGGAGAAAAGAAAGTTGGGTTCAACAGGAGCAAGCTCAGGTGCTTAGACTGTCACGAGCCGAGTCATTTTGCTCGTGAGTGTCTGAAACCAGACAGAAGAGAGGATCATGACAGGACAATGGTGCCAGTTGTAAACAACATAGGAATTGCTTCCAACAGTGAAACGAAAAATTTGGCAGTGGTGGGTCAGTCGTTTGATTGGGAGGACCAGATTTAAGCCTTGAACATCTCAGGACCTGAAACTGCAAACCTAGCACAAATAAGTGAGCTTCCAGATGAAAAAAAGCTGAAGTGGATGTTGAAGCAGAAATGATGCAGCTTCAATTTACTTTCATGGTATATACCACTCCAGAGAAGAAAGAGGTCAGTGAAATTTCTTGTTCTAAAAAATGCATAAATACTGTAAATTTTTGCGTGATCAAATTGATTTATTACGTAGAGAAAATGAGGACCTTAAGTATGAAGGCTATACTCTTAGGAATGGACAAAAACCTCTTAAAGAACAATTAGAGGCCAAAACCAAGGACTTTAGGAAACTTCAGGAAGAATATAGTAACAAGTGTGAGAACTATAACTTTGTTAATAAACAACTTGCCAGCTTGACTAATGAACTTGACACATTGAAAAATAAGTTTAAGAATGCAAATTTTAATTTCAGAAAATTTGATGTGTCAAGTGAGGTAGTCGCTTCGATGATTGAAAAAAATTAAAATTTAATGATAATCAACAAAGGCTCTAAGGTATGATAGTGTTCCTCCTCCTTTTAATCATAACTACACATTCATCCCTATGACACAGGAAGAAATAGACAGGGAGGCACATCTTCAGTATGGGAAACCAGCTGTGATTGTGACAGAAAATAGTCCTAAGGTGAACAATACTAATGTTTCTACTTCATATGCAGATTCACCTTTAGTTCAAGACAAGTAGGCAGTTAGAGAGAGTGTTTCTGATAATAATTTTGTTTTGCAAACTAATGTTTCTGATTCAAACAATGATGTTTTTGTTTCTAATTTGAAAACTGATGTTTTAGGTTTTGATGATTCTATTTTGAAATCTGATGATTCGGATGTTTCTAATAAGTGTGGTGATGTGTCTGATAAATCTAATGAACCTGTCAGTAGCAAATACCTGCCACCTAAGCCAGTCTCACAATATGAACCTTGCACGTGCACTTGTGGGAAAAGTAAAGAATTCAATAAGGACACTAGATCAGGAAAGATAAAATCGGTACCAGTTTCTATATGAAGAAACATACATGTTTCAATTGTGGAATTCCTGGTCATATCGCGAGAAATTGTCCAAACCGTGCATATGTTCCTTATTATGCTCAAGGTAGAAAGAATGAGTCACGAGGAAGATCTCTTAATAGAAATTCCTCGAGATCTCATTCAGTTGATGGTGATTGAAACACTAATAAAAACAGAAATCGTGCTAAACTTAAAAAGAACAAACATGTTTTAAACAAAAATTCAACAGGCACTTTAACGAAACAGAAATTGGCTAAGCCAAGATCAGTTTCGTCAAAGTCATCGTCTGGATCTTCTTCTAGCCATAGACGGATGCCCAAACGATCAAAATCAAATAAAAAAATTTCAAAATCACCTGTTAATGTTTCTAAACCTAACTATAAATGGGTGTCCAAAAACTCATCAGTCCAATCACCTCAGAGTCCACTGCATGTATCTGGTAATCAATCTAACTTTAAAAATGAAAAAGTTAATTTTGTTGATAGAACAGGTAAACCCAGTGTTTCTATGGCCTGAGTTCTAAAATCTAACTAATCCCGCGCATTGTGTCCAGGCACATGACAGGAGACATTTCCCAACTGCATGACATTCAAAAATTTAATGGGGTTATGTTTCCTTCGCGGGAGGAGAAGGTGGAAAGATCACTCAGAAGGGTACTGTGATGAATGGTGTGCTTAGATTTGAGAATGCGAACTATGCTCCCGAGCTGAAACACAGTCTGTTGAGTGTATCTCAGATTTGTGATAAAGGCTATTCAACTCATTTTACGAACAAAGAGTGTCTCATTTTGAAGCCGGAATCATTATTCATGAACACTGGATTTTGTTTAGATCGAAAAGGGACGGATATGCTTATATCCTTGACATGAATGATAACATTCCCGAGCATGTCACTTGTCTTTTCTCAAAAGTCTTTGAACACAATGCCATGCTCTGGCATCGTCGGCTCGGCCATGAAAATGCCAAGAACCTCAATCGTCATGCTAAAAATGAGATTGTGCGTGGTCTTCCATTCAAAGACTTCATAACTTTTGAAAAGTGTGTTCCTTGTGCTCAAGGAAAACATCATCGCAAGACACACAAGCCATATTTGGTCAACTCAATCAGCAAGGTTCTTCAGTTGTTGCATATGGATTTATTCGGTCTGGTCAACGTTCTTAGTATAAATAAGAATTCTTATTGCTTGGTTGTGATTGATGATTACTCTCGTTTTACATGGGTTTTCTTCTTGTCCAACAAGAGTGGTATTGCTGATCTGATCAAGAAATTCATTGTGATGATTGAGAATCAAACCAATGAAAGGGTGAAGGCACTTCGAACTGATAATGGCACAGAATTCAAAAATGTTGTTCTAGACCACTTTTGTGTTGAGAAGGGTATCATGCGTCAGTACAGCGTTGTACGGACACCACAACAAAACGGTGTTGTGGAACGGAAAAATCATACTTTGATGGACGCTGCAAGGATGATGCTTTGTGATTCCAAGTTACCGGTTTTCTTCTAGGCAGAAGCCATCAATACAACATGCTATGTTCAGAACCGTGTTCTGATCAACAAAGCACAGATGAAGACCCCGTACGAGATTCTATACAATCAAAAGCCATCGGCTGCTCACTTCAGAATCTTTGGATGTCCGTGCATCCTTCTTCACCTCGAATCCAACCCCAAGTTCAACTCCAAGGCCGATGACTGCTATTTTGTGGGATATGCCGCACGCACCGCTTACCTAGTTTACAACAAAACCACCAAGAAGATTGTGGAATCCTTTGA
This sequence comes from Lactuca virosa, assembly GCF_052849685.1. NCBI lineage: Eukaryota > Viridiplantae > Streptophyta > Magnoliopsida > Asterales > Asteraceae > Lactuca > Lactuca virosa. The sequence goes on along the minus strand of NC_136428.1, from coordinate 423,005,537 downwards.
TGTGCGTTGGTTGGAAGAGAACGAGACGGATGCGCAAGTCAGACCAGATTGGTTATTTGATTATGCATCATTGTTTAAATCCTTTATTGTGTATTCGGATAATGTTTCAGGTTCTTGCTCTCGTACAAGTGTTGTTGTTGAAGATGGCGAGGAAGATGTTGTATACAGACCACCCCTAGTGACTCCCGTGCCTCCATTAGTGGATGAAGCTGCTCCAAGTACTTCCTCGATCTCATCAAGTCAAATAATCAGTTCTGATGCTGAAGCTACTCCACTTTCCCCTGCAGAAAGATAATTCATGACAAAAGATTCTTCCGCTGCCACTCCATCGTTTATGGAGCTTCTCTTTCCTGAACCTATTTCAAATGAGTATGTGGCAAGTACCTCTCACGGTCCTAGATCATCTGAGGAGAGTGATTCAGTTGAATACAGATTCATTAATATCAACAACCTCCCAGTCTCAATCAATGACATTAGTCATGAAATTCCTACTAGATTCCAACGCGATCATCCGATCGACAATGTCATCGGTCCAATGGGCAAAGGAGTTAAAACATGAAGTCAAAGTGGAGATGTTAATTCATGTCTCTACTCTTGCTTCATATATCAGATCGAGCCCAAGAGTGTTGTCATGGCTTTAAACGAACCAAGTTGTGTAGATGCAATGCATGAAGAACTAAATCAATTTGAAAAATTAGGAGTGTGGAAGCTGGTTGAGTTACCAAAAGGCAAGAACTCATTGGACACACGCTGGGTTTTCAGAAATAAGCAAGATGATAGCGGGGTGATTGTGTGCAATAAATCTCTATTAGTCGTCCGTGGCTTCAGGCAAATAAAGGGTCTTGACTACACAGAAGTATATGCTTCGGCTACGCGTTTGGAAGCCATTCGTATATTCCTTGCATATGCTTCATACATGGGCTTTACAGTTTATCAAATGGATGTCAAGATCGCCTTCTTGTATGGAGTCGTGAAGGAGGAAATTTATGTTGATCAACCTCCAGGGTTTGTCAATTCAAAGTTTCCAAATCAGGTTTACAAGCTGGACAAAGCACTATATCGGTTGCATCAGGCTCCTAGAACTTCGTATGCTACCCTTACTGACCATTTGCTTGAGCATGGATATACAAGGGGAACGATTGATCAGACTTTATTCATCAAGAAAGTGGATGTAGATTTGATCCTTGTACAGATCCACATTGACGATATCAGTTTCAGGTTGACAAGCACAGAGTTATGGAAAGTGTTCGAGGATGTTATGAAGAAAAGATTTGAGATGAGCTCGTTGGGTGAAATGACCATGTTCTTAGAGCTACAAGTTTGACAGGATTTGGCTGGCATCTTATTACATCAAGGCAAATATGTCGAAGACATGCTCGAGAAATTTGGTTTTAAAGACTCAAAAATTGCTTTGACTCCAATGGCTGAAAGACCACTTTTGACTCCAGATCCAGATGGGGAATCCGTTGATCAAACAGAATACCGCTCGATGATTGGTTCTCTGATGTATCTGACTGCAAGCAGACCTGATATCATGTTTGTTGTCTGTCAATGCGCTCGTTATCAGGCTAATCCTAATCTTTCTCATTTAATTGTTCTTAAAAGGATTTTTAGGTATCTTAAAGGTAGCCCTAAACTGGGTCTTTGGTATCCTAAAAATACCGATTTCGATTTATATGCATTTGCTGACAGCAATTACGGTGGATGTGATCTTGACAGGAAATCAACATCGGGTGGGTGCCAGTTTTTAGGAGAACGGTTGGTGTCATGGAAATGTAAGAAACAATAAACTGTGTCAACCTCAACGGCTGAGGCTGAATACGTTGCTGCCTTAACTCGTTGTTCTCAAGTTATCTGGATTCAACATCAGCTGCAGGATTATGGTTTGAATTTTCTTGATACTCCCATTTTTGTGATAATGATGTTGCAATCCAAATTGCTAAAAATCCAGCCCATCATTCCAAAACCAAGCACATCGACATCAAAGTTCATTTTATTTGAGATTTTTATGAACGCTCACTCATTCGTTTGGAACAGATTCACGCTGATAATAATGTGGCATATCTGTTTACCAAACCTTTCAATAAAGCTCGATTCAATGTGCTTGTGGGTTTTCTGAAAATGATTCGTTTTGAAGACTAATTTTTTAGTTTAGTTTAAATTTGCGCATTTTATTTTTCATTCTCCTTTCTTTTCTCTCCTATGCAGAAATTTAAGGGGAGAAATCAAAATACAAAAAAAAAATTATAAAACAAAAAAAATTCAAAAATATGTTCTTATGGTTTTCTTATGTAGGTGATCCTTTGGGAAGTGATATCAAGATTAAGTGATAACGGGCAGTCTAAACAAATGTAAGGAACTGAATCTAAACTGTCTAGACTCTGTGTTCAATGTGCTAGTAGGCACGAAGGGTTCAAATGGACTAGACTTAGATTGAAAATGAAAGGACTTGACAGTATGGACTTAGATAGCTCTATTTGCTCTGACAATACGACGCTTGGATAGATTGAGCAGTGAGATAAACATGGGAACCTGCGGGATACACTAAAAGTCATATGTATCTAGAACTCTGGCTTAACATTTTCTTGATGAATGGTCTCATGACCTTATTTCTGGTACTGATAGGGTGACTGGGGGGTTCTGATAAAGTAGGTCTGTAGAAAATTGTTTTCTTGCTTTCTTTCTGTCAATTATATGTTGCCTCCTGTGCGTGAATTGAAAAGATCCGACCTGGACTACAACATATGCAACTCTATCTCTATGCTTCTTCTTATCTATGAAATTCTTTCTATCTGTTAGCCATATGTTGTCCCCTCTGCATCATCGGAAGATCCGACCCGGGACACAACATATGCACCCTACTATCTCTTTAACTATCTATCTATGTTAGTCATATGTTGTTCCCTCTGCGTGATTGGAAGAAATCCGACCTGGGATACAACATATGCACTTCTATATCTGACTTCTCTCTTAATGATTGAATAGTCACCTAAAGTAAGGAGTTCTTTGGAAGGTCTTGATCGTCGGGGTATATCGGGGTGATTGACCAGATCTAGACATGAAGGTGTGTGCTGATAAACGATATTAAATTGCCTGACAACTTTGATCCCAAAAGTCTTAAATTTAGCTATTATTTTTGTTTTTGTTAAATTTGTTCATAGTTTTCCTCTATGCACAAATTTAGGTGGAAAATTAAAAAAAAATAAAAAAATTAAACAAAAATCAGAAAATTAAAAATCCAAAAATAGTGTTATTTCTGTTTTATTTCAATCAAAAATCCAAAAATATTTTTGTTTCTGTTTTATTTTTCTAGAAAATATGAAAAATCCAAAAATATTGTGTGCTAAGTTTTCTTTTAGTTTTGTTTTTATCTCAAAATTTTCTTTGTCTTGAAAAGCGAATTCAGATGTAGATGAGACTCATGGAGACTGTATCAATATTTTCTGAGCCAAGGGTTCATCCGTGATTGTCGAAGAATATTCATTCGAAGGAACAAGAAATGAAGATTATTCTTTCAACATACAATCTTTCAACTCCAGAAGCAAGGTCAAGTGTATTTGAAGATTATGTCATGAATTGCATTAAAGCCTCCTCAATCAATTTGCTGCTATCTGTGAACCTGCTGAAGTGATCCAGAAGATTTGTTCCCTGTTATTCTCTCTGAAGATTCTCAAGTTGAAAGTGCTGATTTTCGAGAATCCTTACAAGAAGCCTCCACACCCAACATGCGTTCAAAGCCAAAATTTTGAAGAAAATCCCAACAGTTCAAGATGAAGTTATTCATATAGAAGATTCATATGTTCATCTTGAAGTTGTGAAGAAATCTAAGATTAACGTTGAAGCCAAGCAGAAAGAGAAGATTGACAAGAAAAGCATGCTACAAACCTAGGGGGAGCTTGTTAGCCAAAAGAAAAGAAAGTTATAAACCAAGGGGGAGATTGTTGGTTCTAAAATTTGGTTTATATTTTGCTTTTCTAAGCATTTATTGTTTTCGGTCTAGGACTAAAAACCGTCTTGGGTTGTTGTAGCTTGGACCGAAAACTCATGTGTTTTCGGTCAAGCAATTGGGTTTTCGGTTTGGGCTTTGTACTTTGGGTCCATACCTATATATATGTGACATCCCCATTTTCACGGCCAGAAAAGACCGATTTTGTTTATGATTGTTTGAAAATCAGAGTAACATTTTAAATAAAAGAGTTGCGAAATTTGTCCCAATACAAAAATATGATAAAGATTTATTAAAAGCATTTCCATAGAAATGTATTTCATTAAAAGACTCGGGATGTCATGTTCGATATAGATCATAAGCATAAACAGTACAGCATAAGCCTTACTACATTATTTCGTATTTACAGGCCTATAATCCCTTATCTCTCATCCAAACATCTATGCTCATGCGCCACTTCCTGTAATACAAGAAACTGAGTGGTTCAGGCTTGGGAGCCTGGTGAGCACATAGGGTTTTCAACCCATAATAAATAAGTTTATTATTTTCGTCAACCAAACAAACCAGATTACCGCTTCCCGTTATCCTCACTTTACGTCCCTAAAACGTCTAACACAAGGGACCTAGTCTAAGGACTTTCATCGGGGTGACAACACATGCTTCGGGGGTTCCTCAGCAATTCATGTCAAATAAGGCAACCATGTAGGGGATGGAGTACTGCTGGTGAGCACATAGTTCAAATAAACACCTACAGGTTGCGAGCCTGCTAGCATTCCACTGGACTGTCTAGAATAGTCCGTGGTCTTAATCTATACTCCGCTAGATGACTTGATCATCAATAACAACTATAACGAGGCCTCTCATTATTTTATTTTGTCACACAGCAACTATTACATCTACCCATGTTTTACCCAACACATTTTCTAGATATAAAATACATATACAGTTTAAATCATTTAAAACATGTATAAAATCGTTCATCCAGCATAGATAGCAAGTATACAGATAATATGCATACGTAGCACGTAATTTATATAAATTACTTCATATCTATGTGTAAGATGAAAGTGACTATGCACTCACTTGATTAGGTGGTGACTCGGTACTCCAACAGCACTTCGTTATCTCAAAACAATTATTCCTTGACCAAAACCTAGTATCAATACCAATAGGGTTTAGTTTTAACGTTAACCGTGACTAGTTAATAGTCTAGCTATTATTACTATTATATAAGTGTTAAATAACACTCTATATAACTTATAATAATAGCCCAAATAATTATTTTAAGGTCCTAGTAATGTTACTATAATTAAATAAAAGCTATATTAAAAATAGCGTAGGCGTAGCTCACTTACAGCTGGTTTTATAGAAAACCGGGCTTCGCTTGGAGCAGCGTTTCCGAGCCGAAGGCTCTTCCTTTCGGAGCCGTCGGGCGCTCCGGGCTTCCACCTCGTGCTAGGGAGGTTCCCTAGGCTTTTTGGGGGGTTTGGGGGGTTAGAGAGAGAAACTAGTGAGAGAAAGAAAGAATGGGAAAGGTGTGAAGAAAATGAGGGTGAGAGAGGTTCTATTTATAGGGTGAAATATGGCTGAACTTGGTGCCACATGTCATCATCTGGTGGCAAGACTTGGGGATAAAGCAATGGCCAAGATTGTGCCACGTCACCCATTTTCCCACAGCACACTTCTGACTTCTAAAATCCGTAAGTTTCACATATGAGCTCCGTTTTTGACGTTCTTTATATCCACACGTAGGTAAAAATAAGATTGACAACTTTCATTTTGACTTCATCGGCTAATTCTCGACCGATCTTAAATTTAACAGTACGAGGAGATTATACTTTTAAATGTCCGCGTAAAATTCATAACGTCTACATACGGACTCCGTTTTCGTCTGTCTTTTTACCGTTGAGTTCCTATTAAAGAGATCTTCAATTCCCATTTAGGTCGCGTAGGTAAAAAACCGCTCGATCTAAAATTCGAGTTTCGGGTTGTGCACTGCTAAGCCAAATCTTAGAAAATTCATAACTTCCTCATACGAAGTCAGATTTGGGCCTACAAAGGAGCTACATATACGTGGAATGCGAAACACGAAGAGGCATTCGAGAAGCTAAAGAAGAAGTTATGCGAAGCACCGATTCTTTCTCTACCCGATGGAGCTGAAGATTTTGCGGTGTATAGCGATGCGTCGGGAGTCGGGTTGGGTTGTGTTCTGACCCAAAGAGAAAAGGTGATAGCATATGCCTCTCGACAATTGAAAGAGCATGAAAAGAACTACCCCACTTATGATTTAGAGTTGGCGGCGGTAGTATTTGCCTTAAAAATATGGAGGCATTACCTCTATGGTACGAAGTGCAAGCTTTTCACTGATCATAAGAGTCTCCATTTTCTCTTTAATCAGAAAGAATTGAACATGAGGCAACGACGCTAGATAGAATTACTCAAGGACTACGACTGTGAGATACTTTACCACCCCGATAAAGCAAATGTTGTTGCTGATGCTCTCAGTCGGGAAGTCAATCTTGAAAGGAAAATGCCAAGAGCCTTGAGAATTGAAGTTGTCTCGACAATTGTGGAAAGTATCAAGAAAGCTCAAGAAGAAGCTTTAGAAAATAATGACCGAAAGGAAGAACGTTTGGGAAAGACGTTGGTATCCAGTACAAACCGTCAAGGACTGAAGGTATTCCAAGATCGGATTTGGGTACCTAAGACGGGAGGAATAAGAGATCTTCTGATGGAAGAAGCTCACAAGACCATGTACTCAATTCATCCCGGTAGCACTAAAATGTATAGGGACCTAAAACCCTACTACTGGTGGCCGACGATGAAGCTCGATGTTGCGAAGTATGTGGCTGAGTGTGTAACATGTGCGAGAGTTAAGGCACAACATCAGAAACCATACGGGAGTTTAGAACCTTTACATGTACCCATGGGTAAATGGGAAGACATCACCATGGATTTTTTGACTAAACTGCCCAGGACGAAGAGCGGTCACGACATGATTTGGGTAGTCGTGGATCGTTTCACAAAGAGTGCACACTTCATAGCTGCCAACGAAAGGTGGTCTATGGATAAGCTTGCAAATGCTTACGTAAAGGAAATTATGAGACTTCACGGTGTTCCTCTAACGATTGTATCCGATCGTGATAGTCGTTTCACATCGAGGTTTTGGAGGAGTCTACAAGAGGAACTGGGTACGAAGTTGTATCTGAGTACAACTTACCATCTGCAAACTGATAGTCAGAGCGAAAGAACGATTCAAACACCGGAAGATATGTTGAGAGCATGTACCCTAGAATTCCAAGGTAACTGGGATGAGCACTTACCTTTGGTAGAGTTTTCCTACAACAACAATTTCCACTCGAGCATCAAGATCGCACCCTATCAAGCCTTATATGGACAAAAGTGTCGTACGCCGTCTTGTTGGATTGAGGCTGGAGAAAAGCAGTTTATGGGCCCCGAGATAGTCCATGAGACTGCTGAGAAGCTGAAGGTGATCAAGGAAAGGATGTTAGCAGCTCAGGATCGTCAGAAGAGCTATGCCAAATGGACCATGCCGGGTCGGGTCAAGTACATACCAAATATAGTTATGGACTTACACACTATCTCCAACAATAGCATAAAATCCCTTCGTCGTCCTCGACAACTTCGTAATGAAGTCCATCGTGATCTCTTCCCATTTCCACATGGGAATCTCTAGAGCCTGTAGCTTGCCATGTGGCCTCTGATGCTCGGCCTTGACCATCCTACAGTTCAAGCACCTCTCGACGTACCAAGCGATCTATCTCTTCATGCACGGCCACCAGTAGCTCAAACTCAAATCCCGGTACATCTTAGTGGCCCCCGGGTGAATAGAGAAGTGAGATTTGTGGGCCTCCTCCATAACTATCTGTCTGACCCCACCAGACATCGGAACCCACACCCGACCGCATCGGGTCAATAATCCCCGACTATCCTGAACAAACAGGGTATTCTCACCCCTAATCCTCTCCAGCTTCCAATTCTCCTGACGTATACCCTCTGCATGGGCTTCCCTGATCAAGCACACAAGTGGAGAATCCACTGATATCCTCATACATATTGCTGGAGTGGAAGGCCCAGCTGACTTGCGGCTCAGAGCATTCGCAACCACATTCGCTTTACCTGGGTGGTAAAGGATCTCACACTCGTAGTCCTTGACTACGTCCAGCCACTTGCGCTGCCTCATGTTTAGGTTCGGCTGATCCATGATGTGTCTCAGGCTCTTGTGGTCCATAGAGATAATGCCTCCATATCTTGAGAGTGAATACCACCGCTCCCAACTCCAGATCATGGGTAGGGTATCTCGTCTCGTGCGGCTTCAGCTACCGAGATGTGTAGGTTATCACTCGTCCTCTCTACATGAGGACCGCTCCCAGTCCCGTGATGGATGCATCATAGAACACCACAAAGTCCTCGACTCCCTCCGAAAAAGTCAATATTGGAGCCTCGCATAAACGCTGTCGGAGAGTCTCAAACGCCCTCTGATGCTCAGGGTCCCACCGGAAATCCACCCCCTTCCTCGTCAGACGAGTGAGGGGTACTGCAATCTTGCAGAAATCTTGTATGAATCTTCGATAATACCCTGCCAATCCCAAAAAGCTCCTGATTTCTGTGGGAGATTTCGAAACCTCCCACTGCATAACGGTCTCGATTTTGTCCGGGTCGACCAAAATCCCCTTGTGGTTAACGACGTGTCCTAGGAACTGGACCTCTTGTAACCAAAACTCGCACTTCGAGAACTTGGCATAAAGCGGTTCCCGCCTCAACACTCCCAATAACTCCTGTAGATGCTCCTCATGCTGCTCTCGGGTCTTGGAATACACCAAGATATCGTTGGTGAATACTATGACCGAGCGATCAAGCATAGTTCGGCAGACCCGATTCATCAGGTCCATAAACACTGCTGGCGCGCTGGTGAGCCCAAACGGCATCACCACAAACTCGTAATGTCCATAACGAGTTCGGAACGCGGTTTTCTCCACGTCCTCCTCTCTGACCCTGACCTGATGATACCCATACCTCAAATCTATCTTGGAAAACCAAGACGCACCCTGTAACTGATCAAATAAATCGTCTACCCTCTGGAGTGGATAACAGTTCTTCACTGTAAACTTGTTTAACTCCCGGTAATCGATGCACATCTGGTGTGAACCATCCTTCTTCCTAACAAAGAGTATCAGTGCTCCCCAAGGGGAACTGCTCGGACGAATGAACTGCATTCCCAGCAGTTCCTGCAGCTGTGATGACAGCTCCTGCATCTCTCGTGGTGCCAACCTGTATGACGCCTTGGCGATAGGGGACTCACCTGGCACTAAGTCAATCCTAAACTCGACTTGCCTCTCTGGAGGCACTCCGTGCAACTCCTCCAGGAACACATCAGTAAACTCTTGGACTACCAGAACCTCTAAAACTGGAATCTGATCTCTGACCCGTATATCTACCACATACGCTAGATAACCCGCACACCTGTGCTGAATGTACTGCCGAGCCCTTGCAGCTGAACAAAACCCTGATCCCAATCTGGTACCCTCGCCATAGACAATCAGTTCTCCCCCACTTGGGGTTCGAACCACCACTCGCTGACCCTCGCATTCGATCATAGCCCCAAAGTGACTAACCCAGTCCATACCCACAATCACACATACATCCCTCATGGGAATCGGAATCAGGTCTATCGGAAAAGATACTCCGAAAATCTCCAATACGCAACCCCGATAGACCGAAGAAGCAGAAATCCTATGTTCGTTGGCGATGGAGACTCGCAACGGACACTCTAGCTCTCCTACTGGAAATCCAAACTCCCTACTGAAAGTCTGAGAAACAAACGACCGACTCACCCCCGAGTCAAATAATACCAAAGCACGTAAGGACTTCACTAAAAACGTACCTAATCACAGGTACAAACATATAAGCATAAAACAGATATAATCAGTAAGATAAGGGATAGAAATATACCAGCAACCACATCCAGTGTTGCTCTAGCCTCCTCTGATGTAAGCTAGAAGGCGCGTCCCTGGGCCCTCAGGGGCACTGCTCGACCCTGACTCACGTCAGTAATCCTAAATGTAGCCGGCGCTGGAGCCTGCACCGGCCTGGTTGCGAGCTGTGGACAGTTGGTCTTCACGTGACCAACCTGATGATAGTGGTAGCAGATCCTCATATCCTGAACCTGGGCCGTCTGATGACAATCCTTCGCATAATGCCCGTCCTTGCCGCATTTCCGGCACGCACTGCTAAACCTACAAACCCACGAGTGAGCCTTCCCGCACATGCCACAAGTGCGGCCCTGCTATCCCCCTGGTCTGGAATCAGCGGTCTTAGACCGCTTCGGCGTCGGATGTGACTGTGTCGGGGCCTATCGTTGCTCCCTCATATGCAGCTCAATCTACAACTAACGCCGCCTAGCGGCCTCCTGTAGGTCCATAAGCGTATCACAACGCTGGGTCGCCATAAACTGTCGGATGTCAATCTTGAGCATGGTCAGATAACGTGTCATCTGAGCCTGCTCAGAAGCAAACTCCAGGCAGAACATTGCCCTCTCCATGAACATACAGGTGATCTTCGTCACCGTCTTACCATCTTGTCTCAACTCCAGAAACTCCTGAGCCAGCCGTTCCCGCTCGACTCATGGAATGTAGCGAGCTCTGAACATATCCCTGAACTGCTCTCGTTAACCGCAGCTCTCTGGTCATTACTGTAAGACCCACTCAATAACCTCCACCAGTCCTTTGCCCCAGACCTCAGTAGGTTCAGGGCACATCTGACCTTCTGGTCAGTAGGACATGAACATGTGAAGAAGCACCCCTCCACATCAGATAACCACCTCATAACCTTGATGGGATCTTGAGTCCCATCAAAAGTAGGCGGCTTCGTGTTGTCGAAGTCCCGATACTGAAAAACCCGTCCGGCTCCCAATCCTGTCGCCGATACAGCTGTAGTGGCTACTGCGATAGCCGCCTCAATGAGGGTTGCATATCGATCATCAATGCACTCAACCATAGCGGTCTTGATAGACCCAAACATCTTTGAAAATTGAGCCCGGAACATAGCAGCAACCTCATCATGCAGAATCTCCCGGATCCTGTCATCCATCTCATTTGGCCGATAGTCTCGGGTGCTGTCGGCGCCTCCTGTCCACCCTCTCCTGATCCTGACCCGGATCCAGTCATGAATCGTTGTGTAACCACCATGATGTAAACATACCAAAAAGATATCAGATATTCCATATAACAATCCGGGAACCAACTCCCAACAAAACCTTAGGTGTTGTGACTTCCTTGCTACGCGTATGGGTCATGTGCTTTCAGTAGTACGGGCCCATACTACCTTCCACACCTACCCATATTTGTCTCAAGTGTCATCACAACGCCCTAAAACTATACATAAGCATGGCACGCGCTCAGTCCTCACTCGTAGAGGAAGGCTAAATATCTCATAACTGACGGACTCGTCCAAACAAGTCATCCATCCATGAAACTTCCACTAACCCTGCAGCACTCGTGTATGCTAGCCATACATAATGTTGGACCCTATATACTTTCAAATACATGATCCTACCCTAAGCCCTTTATCAAACAAGAACAGGAAATAAGACCAAACCAAACATTCTCAGGCTATAAGATCTTAATTATGTACAGCCGTAATGCATACACTAGGTAACTACAGTAATGATGTCAATTTCATATAAGAAAATCCCTTGGCTACCAGTCGTCATATAATCAGGAAATTCTATCATGCAATTCCTGAAGATCCCTAGCCTAGTACTAGCATGCTGTTCTAACATATCACATAAATCAAATAATCCGTAAGGTATTTTGGGGTCTATCTGCGAGCTCTGGTTAATCGTACACTTGCATCCTCCTTTTATTATTTTGAAAACATTTTAAGAAAATCGTTTTGAAAACCCTGTCCTCAGTTTGAGACTGGAGACACATGAGTGTTTCCTCCAATTCACTCAAACCAAGGCTCTGATACCAACTTGTAACATCCATAAAAATCATGCCAAATTTAAACTTTTTAAAACATTTCAAAACCCATGATTATTACAAAACTTGTTTTCAAAATAGTATATTGTCATAGTATCCCAGAATCAAAACATAAGATCATAAAGTGTGATAAATGTAAGCTCGAAGGCTTAGTGAGTTACCCCCAAAATACCAATGCCATATAGATATAACCATATCATATAAACATATAAGCAAACAGCATGCATAAGGAGCCTTCAGCCTAACTGGACCGCCTCGCAGGCCTTCAGCCTATCTGGACCACTCTCCGAGCCTTCGGCACGTCTGGACCGCCTCGCAGGGACTACAGCCTATCCGGACCGCTCGCAGCGCCTTCGGTCTGACTGACATGCCCTCCTGCGCCTGTAGTCTATCCGGACCTCCCTTGGTATGTTGGCCTTCTGCACAAAGCAGGACCGCCTCAACCCAAATGGACCATGCCGGGTCGGGTCAAGTACATACCAAATATAGTTATGGACTTAGACACTATCTCCAACAATAGCATCAAATCCTTTCGTCGTCCTCGACAACTTCGTCATGAAGTCCATCGTGATCTCTTCCCATTTCCACATGGGAATCTCTAGAGCCTGTAGCTTGCCATGTGGCCTCTGATGCTCGGCCTTGACCATCCTACAGTTCAAGCACCTCTCGACGATTTGATGAATTACGTTGGGCGTACGCCCAGTCTTGCTTAGTCCATTCTCTTGGTCTCAACCCGTTAAGACCTTACCTAATTTCTCAGATCTGGACTCCCTAATAGCTCTTACTCCATAAAGTCAATGACTTTAAGCCTTTGCATGGTTGATAAGGTCACAAACACACAAAACTCTTACTCTCTTAACTCAAAATGCTCATATCTTATGCATGGGCTGATTCTCACGTTCAACACCTCATTTTATGGATCCTCTCCACTAGAAACACTTAAAAAAGGACAGATATTAAGCTCTAGAGTGAACAACTCATAAAGCCTCAAGCTTTGGGACCAAAAACCCTAAAATGGACCATATCATGCACAAAACAAAAGGATGGGAAAGCTTTGAGCTTTATACCTTCAAATGATGCTCCAACCATAGAAAAGCTCAGATCCAAAGCCTAGACTTCAACTCTATTCTCTTCAATGCTCCTTCTTCACTCCAATAATCCCACAAGAACACTAAAAAGCTCACCATGGTCACAAACAAGGTCAAGAACAAGGATTAGGGTTTGAGAGGGTTTATTAACTGAGGATGGTGGCCAGGAATAAGGCCATCTCATTCTTTATATATGGATACTCGTTTCAATTTGGGTTTTCCTTCTGAGCCTAGTACGCCCAGCGTACTAGGTGGCTCTGCTTAAAAGTCACGCACATGAGTACGCTAGGCGTACACACATGTACGCCCAGCGTACTCCGCTGCCACGTTTTTCAAATAAAGGACTTATCCTGCCATAACTTCAAACTTCCATTGCTTCCTCGATATAACTTCGTTTCCAATGAATCTAATATCCTCGGAAAGGTGATGCTCTACGCTACCAGCAACACTTCGCAACCCCGAGGCTTCCTCATGCCCGGGTTGCAGCCCACGAACCCTAACCACTGACGACCCGAAAACAGGATGTTACAATTCTCCCCCACTTGAATTAGATTTCGCCCTCCAAATCGCTCCTTATCATCACAAAGATCGAACCCAAAACTCACGAAGCACCACCGAAAGGGCCTCAAATCATTCAACAATCCTGTTTAGGGTCAAGTACATACCAAATATACGTAAGCGGAAGGTTATCATCACAAAGAGAATGGTTATAAACACCTGGTGTCACACCCCCGAAACCAGACGGCGGAAACGTCCGAGGGCTCGCGTGACTTAAATTGAATATCATCACAATGAATATACATGAATCATAATATAAACATCACCATGCATCAATACATTACAACTGATATTGTTTACATCCAGTACATTGTTTTAAATATTACACATTCATAACATAAATTGTTTGAGAGTTTTGAAAAACATAACATCCTAACATTACTTGATATTACCCTTCCGCTTACCTGTTACCTGAGAATACAAGTTATTTTGGAAAACGTCAACATATGAAATGTTGGTGAGTTCATAAGCAATGTTGTGATAAAAATGATTTGTGTAGTTTGTAAAACCCATAAAATCCGATATTTTCTGAAAAAGGCAATAGTTTGTCAAATTGTGAAGATCCATAAGTTGATGCATGAATGATTTCAAAACGTGTATATAAAAGGGAGTATTGTATTGTAGTTATAGAAATTATAAGCGAATGGTGTTGATTTCCTCGAAAAACCCGATGTTTTCCGATAACGCAAGATATACTTGTTTACGAATTGCTATACCGCTACAACGAATGATTATTTTTTACTCTTCCTTGATTACTCGGGTGGTGTTGGATTAATTAAGGGTTGTGAGTCGTTATAATCATGCATTAATAATGACTAGTTATAACTACAGACTACGAACGATCCTTAGAGGCGTCGCCCGTTATCACTCACTTAATCCAAACAACCTTGATTACTATTGATTAACAACCTGAATATGTTTACTTTGATTACTCATAAGCCTAGCAAACGAGGAGAAGAGGAGTACGAAGTCCTGCTACTTCCGTGAGTTATTTTAGGCTGTCGGGAATGCGAAGGACACGTTAGTCCATCTCGCATTTGATTACTTTGACCTTACTGGCAATACTAATGGATCACTAGGGCCCAATAGCACTTAAAAGCCATTGAAGGTCCCTTTATATGGAATTGGGTCATGGAAGGCCCAATAACATATAATCATTATCCCCTTGGGCCCAAAGATCATGTTAATGGATTTCAAGGTCCAACAAGCATGATTTGAGACTTTCAGCCCAAGGTTTTTGGAATGTTTACTTGTCTTAGGCATTGTATAATTGTTGGAGGGTTTGATTGAACGATTTGTTATTTTTGTATCGACTCGAGACCGAGCGATTTGTTTATAACGATATTTGGAGTTATACGTGTATTTGTCTTTTGATTTTTGTAAGCCGTAGATTAGTATTTTTGTCTCAATATTCTATAAATAAAATAATTGGTTTAAAAATAGTGTTTTGACCTTTTCAGCCCCTTTCTTTTTATAAAATAACAATTTTAGTCCTTTATATAAAAGAAAAGTCATTTTAAGCCCTTAAAACATTTTCTTGACACTTTTGCATCATAGACTTGTTTAAATGATATTTTTAACTCAAGACTTATTCTTTGGCAGTTTCAGCCCTTCCAGAATAGAATTTTTCGGTTAAAATCCAAAATTTTGCAATTTTTACAATTTTAGCCCAAAATGTAAAAACTTTGCATTTTTGATCCTTTTTGGAATAGAAAAGCATTTTTAACCCTTGAAATAGTTAAGTTACACTTGTTATCCCCTGTTTTGAAGAATTTACCATTTCAGCCCCTTTAAATGTCATATTTTAGCAATTTTGGGCTTATTGGGCCGAAAAGCCCAAAATTGAGCCCATTAAGCTAATATTTACATTTTAAGTCCTTTGAAGATCATAATGTTCATAAAAACAATTATTGTAACTGTTTTGACTCTTTTGACCTTTAAGAAACCGTGATTGGCAACTTTTAACCCAACTTTTGTATATTTGACAATTTAAGCCCAAAAATGGGTTTTATGTTGAAATATGTTTATCACAATATTATAAGTTAATACTCTTGACTTGTTTAGTGTAATATAACTTAGATCATGTTTGTTTTCCTTCTTATGACATAGATCTGGAGATTTCTTCCCTTTTTGTTTACATATTCAACACAAAAACACATAAAATCACACATACATGCATAAAATCATACATAGCATACACATACACATAGATCTACACATTTTACTTGTATTCTCCCCCATAAAACTTATGAAAACCGAAAAGAGAGGGGTATGAAGCTCACCTTGAGTTGTGGGTTCGGTTTTTGAAGAAGAATGGAAGTAAGTGATGTGATTTTCGGCTTTAGCAAGCTTTCTTGGAAGATCTCAAACTTAAAGAGTTTTCTAGGAGTATGATCACCAAAAACTTGTTTAGAAGGAATGATCTTACAAGAGAGAAGAGTTGCATAACTTAGACATGTAAAAACTTACCAAAGAATGATGATTATCTTGTGAAAACCTCTTGAAACATAAGCAAAAGTCTTGAGAATTTTTGGATGAAGAAATGGATGAGTTTAGAGAGACTTAGAGAGAGTTTGTTGTGATGTGTGTGTTTTGGGAGGCTCTCGGCCGAGAGAAAAAGAGAGAGGAGAAGAGAGAGTGTTGATGAGATGGTTACTTGGAAACATGGGATATTGCATGGAGAACCATGATATAATAATGAGGTGGCAAATGAAAGTCAACTCCTCCCTTTCTTTTGTGTAGTTGGGCCGAGAAGAGGGGAAAGGAAGAAAGAAAATTGGGCCTTGTATGCTTAAGCCCATATTATGATTCAATTAGATGATTTTTGGCCCAAAATAAATCAAGGAATGATTTTTATGATCCATTAGGGCTAATTAGATTTGTTATGGTCCAATAAGGCCCATTAAAGATAACCTAGTTCATTTTAGGCTTATAAGGCCCAAAATATTAAGTTTCATGTATATGGGTCCAATTAGGGCCCATTTGAGAGTTCTATGTTCAAGATAGTTAAATTGGAAGCTTATTGGTCCATTAGGCCCAATAAGGAAATCCTATTCCAAAATGGACTTAAACCGGGATTTCTAGGGTTTCCAATTCTTTGTTGACTATTTGCAGTGCTTGTTTTCACATTGTTGTGACAATGTGATGGAAGTTTTGTTGTTATTGAATAATCATCATGCATGCTTTCACATTGTTGGTTTACAATTGTTATCATTGTTGTTGTTACAAAGCATCAAAATTCCTAGTTGTGACACCTGGACCCAACGGGAACTCCCGACCCCGAAGAAATAACAAACCCTTGTGCCGCTGCAGTACTCGGTCTGACTCCCCAGAACTTGAAAGCTCTAGTGGTCTGTCTCCCTGTCAGACCACCCTCGCAATATCTTCATGTTAACCGCTCATCGACTAACAGACTCTAAGAACACTCTACCAACTCAAATTCTCTAATCGATCCCCGTCGAACTCTGGAGGAACGGAAAGGTCATATCCCACTAAAGACCCACCACCTGAACAACTATCAGAACTCTTCTGAAGGACTGATCCTCAAAACTCTGTCCTCGGGCACAAGAAAACTGTTAAGATAGCTCGAAACGATCCTCTGATACTCTTAAACATAAGCCCCAGCTTCTCTCATTTGTCCCTTCCAACACTGAGCATCAGGTCATCTCCAACCCAACAAGTGGAACCTCTAAGGTTACCTACTGCACGCCCAAAAAATGACCTACCGGTTTTCAACTCTTAATAACTATCTCGGCTCATAGTGACACACAAGTCACGAAGTTCGCTTTACCCTAAGCAAATGCTACAACTCATCTGAAATCGCCTCACCTCCGACCTCTGTCGTCTACCACCCACTGGTTCCCTGTATCTCGCGGTACTTATCACACCAACGAAAATGATCCACTCCGGCCTAAGATATCAGATGGATGTCAATACCCCCTCCAAAATGAAACCCATCCACGAGTCTGAAACCTCATCTCGCCTTTTCAATACACGAATGGATGCGGACTCGAGCTCGAGAGTCTGATTCAACAGCAGAATTGGAACCTCTCACTTCCAATCTGGTACTCAACCCATGACCCAAAATTCGTGGATTTATGCACACACCATCTCTTCAATTCCTTCCGATTGCGATAATCCCTCCTCATCCCAGGGATACCATGATCCCCAACCGACACGGAGACCCCCGTCTCGCCCCTGGTTCGGCAACCAGGCTCCCGAAGACTCAAGCGGCAAGGCTACCCAATCCTAAGAACTCCTCTGCGCCATACTCTAGGTAGTGAATACTACAGCTCTCCGTTGAAAAGTATTCACCCTTGTCGACTACTGAGCGCTACGGTCTCCCCCGTAGACTTGCGACACTCTCTCACTGACTCGTGAATGCTACGGCTCCCCGTAGTATCACAACACTCTCTCTCTAACCAGTGAATACTACCTCCCCCCCCCGGCAGTATCACGACACTCTCTCTCTCTCTAACTAGTGAATACTACGGCTCCCAGCAGTATCACGACACTCTCTCTCTAACCAGTGAATACTAAGGCTCCCCGCAGTATCACAATACTCTCTCTCTCTCTCTAACCAGTGAATACTACGGCTCCCCGCAGTATCACGACACTCTCTCTCTAACCAGTGAATACTATGGCTCCCCACAGTATCACGGCACTCTGTCTCTAACCAGTGAATACTACGGCTCCCCGTAGTATCACGAAACTCTCTCCCACTGACTCACCATGGGCTCACTCCACAGTTTCTCCTGATAATCCCAAGCGAATACCCCCACTCGGATCACTTGCTCTCTCATCCCCCATAATCTCATCATCAAGACATCACCACACTGAGTTCACCAACTCATGCTCCGCAGCTCAACATAGATAGGTGCTTACACCCACCCAACGTATGCACCACCACTTCAGATGTAAGCTTTTGTAGGCAACGAACTAGTCTCAACACAGATACACCCTTAGACAGTCTCACTTCGGCTACAATTAACTGATGGGTTTCCACTGGAACAAAATCACTCGGTACTCCACTCGCCATCTCACAACTCGAGTCCTAACATGACCAAAAATTAGGACATCATACTCGGGTACCTCGGTACACCATCACATCGTCTTACGCGGTCTTGCCTTAACCATTGATCTTCCACCTACACAACTCAAAACCTCGAAATACTCTCATCTCCCAATTTGAAACACGGAGGGATCGTCAACGACTGAATACACGTTGACGAAAATCCGAAGCTCCACCCTCTACTGATCACCGCCCATAGGAACTACTCATACCGACTCTAAAATTGGTCGACAAACCAACTGCTGCCCTCTTCTGGAGTGTAGATTACAATCTATACCTATACCTGTAAATCTCAGCTATTGTACCCTGAACTCAGCGACCCATCCGCCTCGAACTCAACATTTGCAAACTCGAAAATTTCTAGCCATCATAAATCCTCTGACCAACGGCCACCTGCCGTGGATTCACTCATCCTTCCTTAAGCACATACTCATACATCATCCCGCATCGCACCTCGCCGCATCCACCAATATCCCAGGTTTCATGTGTCCGCACCGCAGATTTCCATAATCAGTTGCACTTGAACGAATTGCTGATGTTCTCAATTGAATACCCAGTTCTCCCCCACTCAGGGTTCGAACCATGACCAGACGGCATACCAACAATTACTCCGTGGACTGACTCACCAGGTACATCACACTTGACTCTGGGAATATACCACGAAAACACTCAATGATCTTCCCAAAGGAAACCAAGCAACTCCAAATATCCCGTAACTCAGACAAAATCTTAAAATCCTCCCAGCGCGACTGCCTCTGGTCATCTCAAAATCCTGACCCTCAGTCCGAAAATAATGCACTATCACACACCTCGTCTCTGACTCCTCGACCCGCCTCCCAACATGGGAATCATCATCAAAGCACAAGACATCACTCTCACAACCGATACACAACATAACAACGAGGGCCACCGCCCCGAAATATTGCTCTTAACCACCTGAAACTGCTGCTAAATGCATGCCACACTCAAAAGGCACCTTCCTGGGTCTCTTCCATCTCAGCCTCCACTAATGACTCCATGGTACAAGAAATACCTCACAACAGACAAACTACCCAAATACTCGGATGAAAAGGTCACCACCAATGCTACCCCACGGGGTCTACCTCCAAACTCTGAAACTAGAAACTCGATATCTCCTTCGCTTCTCCCAGGAAACGGGAACAACGCAACTCTTGCCACAGAAAGTGACGTCTCATCCATCAGCTGATGGCTCGACTTAAACCCCATTCCTCCAAAAAAACATCATCTCTACTCATCCCTGAGCCTTGCGGCTCCAACTGGCATCTCACTAATAAAATCCCTCGGAAACGAACTCAATTTCCCTTTCAAGGTATACTCCATTAAGACTTGCTCGACATAGCCCTCTGGCCCCACACTCTATCACCTGATCTCAAACTAATCAACCACCACCGGACAACTGGTAAAACTAGAAGCACTAACCGCCACGAATCATGGTACTCGAACCATGTGATCACCCCTCAATCTGCTATGAATCATGGTACCCGAACCATGTTATCTCCTCTCAATCTGCTATGAATCATGGTACCCGAACCATGTTATCCTCTCAATCTGCTATGAATCATGGTACCCGAACCATGTTATCCCCTCTCAATCTACTACTTAGAACCTCAGGTATTCTCCCTGTTTCGAGTACGGGTCCTCTGCTTTCAGTAGTACGGGCCCATACTACCTGTCACATCTACCCATACTTTCCACATGGATCGTCCCAAAATTCCTAAGTAGCTCCTCAACCTTCTCGATCACCAATCTCGTTAAACCTGGTCGCTTCCCAGCGAATACTCTCCTCTATCAGCGTACTCATCTGACTAAGGCCACTTCCTAGGCTCTTCCTAGGTTCCCTCACTTCTCTGCCATCAGCTGCTGAAGAACTCCTTATGATGCCAGTCATCTACTTCCAGAATATCGTCATATTCACTTAGTAGCTGACTCCCATCATCAAGAGTTCCACAAAGCACGAAGCAAGCACCATTCGGGCATCAAATAATCTCTACAAACACATAAAACCACTCTAGGTTACCACTCCACTTACACTCAAAGGTATCACCGAACTCAAGCAACTCTACCCCCTCACGGATATTTAACTACTCTCTCAGTAGGCTCCTCCAATACTCATCTAGGTATATCAGCTAGATTACTCCTCTACTCAAAGTTCTCTCTAAAAGATTTCATGCTGGATACTCTTACTCAACACATACTCAAAGCACATCACAGATAGCAAAATTCCTAGGCTAAGGCATCACAAATCAGGCAACTCTAGCCCTAGAATATAAAATACCTAGCCTATCTTCTAGCATGCTTCACTAATATCTCAATAATAACTTATAACACAAATAAGTAAGGGTATTTTGGGAAATCACCGTTCGGGCTTTGGCTGATTGTACACACTGCTCCTTCTCGTTTTTCTCTTAGAAACTCTTGCTCGTTTTAGAAAAATCACTTCTTTTGAAAATATTTCTCAAATCCTCAGTTTGAGTCCAGATTTACCCGAAGGTGCGTCCAAATCCCTCAAACCAAGGCACTGATACCAACTTGTAACACCGTAATTTTTTCAAACAAATTTTCATTTTAAAAATCACATAATTCTCATAACACATTTCACAAAAACCCCATTTATTTAATTTACAAACACAACTCCATAATTGTTTGATTAATAATACAGGATCCTCAAAACATAACTCTTTCTCTGGTATGTAGAATCAAGACGGCGCCTTCCCGCGATCCTGAGAAGAACCTGAAACACATATCACATTACACGGTAAGCACGAAGCTTAGTGAGTTCTCCAAAATACCACACACATCTCAGTAGCCTCTTATGACTATACTCAGATAAGACCTTCCGGTCAATGTGTCTCAGTGGGACCCTCCGGTCCCAGAACTCAGGTGGACCCTCCGGTCCTAACCCGATAAGCTCATAATAACAATACTCAGCATAAATCACAGAGACATAATGCAGAATATCACAATACACAAATAAGCACATAAAACATCTCAGTCACATAAGGATACCACTCATGGTAAGTATAGTGAGAAGACTCACCTCGGATGACGAACAGCTCCTATAGACGCTGCTACTACGCACCAACCACTAACTCTGTGCCAAACCCACAATTATCCCAATTAGGAACTAAGTCCAAACTCTCACTCATTAGGTCTAAAGGTAGTCCACTAACCAGCCCATCAATGACCTAAACCCCATTGGGCCCACCAAGGCCCAATAATAGATGGGATCTCCCAAGGCCCAATTCTCAATCTAAATGGCAAGCCCAACTCAAGGGCCCAAAGCATAATATAATATTTCTCTGCTCAAATTCACTAATACACAAGCCCAAAGATCCAGGCCCAACCCTTAAGGCCCAATAATAAATTCAACCCAAAAGCTCACAGAGAGGTTACGCGTGGCGTACCTCCCTTGGTACGCTCAGCGTACACTAGCATGCACGAATTCCGATCGGGGACACCAACCCAGTACGCAGGGCGTACTGGAATTACGTTGGGCGTATGCCCAGTCTTGCTTAGTCCATTATCTTGGTCTTAACCCGTTAAGACCTTACCTCATTTCTCAGATCTGGACTCCCAAATAGCTCTTACTCCATAAAGTCAGTGACTTTAAGCCTTTGCATGGTTGATAAGGTCTCAAACACACAAAACTCTTACTTTCTTAACTCAAAATTCTCATATCTCATGCATGGGCTGATTCTCACGTTCAACACCTCATTTTTATGGATCCTTTCCACTAGAAACACTTAAAAGGACATATATTAAGCTCTGGAGTGCAACAACTCATCAAGCCTCAAGCTTTGGGACCAAAAACCCTAAAATAGACCATATCATGCACAAAACAAAAGGATGGGAAAGCTTTGAGCTTTATACCTTCAAATGATGCTCCAACCACAGAAAAGCTCAGATCCAAAGCCTGGACTCCAACTCTATTCTCTTCCATGCTCCTTCTTCACTCCAATAATCCCACAAGAACACTTAAAAGCTCACCATGGTCACACACAAGCTCAAGAACGAGGATTAGGGTTTGAGAGGGTTTATTGACTGAGGATGGTGGCCAGGAATGAGGCCATCTCATTCTTTATATATGGACACTCCTCTCAATTAGGGTTTTCCTTCTGAGCCTAGTACGCCCAGCGTACTAGGTGGCTCTGCTTAAAAGTCACGCACATGAGTACGCTAAGTGTACACACATGTACGCCCAGCGTACTCTGCTGCCACCTTTTTCAAATAAAGCACTTATCCTGCGATAACTTCAAACTTCCATTGCTTCCTCGATATAACTTCGTTTCCAATGAATCTCATATCCTCGGAAAGGTGTCGAGATGCTCTACGCTACCAGCAACTCGTCGCAACCCCGAGGCTTCCTCATGCCTGGGTTGCAGCCCACGAACCCTAACCACTGACGACCCGAAAACAGGATGTTACAGGCTTAAAATGAAAATTTTGGACTGTATTTTTGGGATGTTTCAAATAAGAGGTATGGCACCCCCTTAGTCTAATGTCTAACAAAACCAAAGGCTTTTCTTTTGGAGTAGATCATAATAGGTTGATGGGATGAAAGTGGAGGTCTATAAAGCATGTTACTCATTTATGATTGGAAGTGTTGATCTTTTTGGGTTCGTTGGCATTTATCCGTTTTAAAGAATGATAAAAAGGATGATGCTATGATGAGAGTTGCTTGCAAAGTTTGTTGCTAACTCTTATATGATTGGGGTTACAGATTATACTATATTCGATTGCTCTCATGAGACAAGGGTTAACTCAACTTATTTTTAAAATTCACTATGTACCAAGATTCCTAAAAGTAGGTTGATTTTTTAGTTGGCCAAACAAAGTAGGATATTATAATTAGAGCTCTCATTGGAGTTGTTTCTTCATGCTTTGCTTGCCACAGTCTGATTTTTGGTCTAGGTATCGATACTATTATTGTCTACGGGTTAACTATTTCTATGTAAGTTGGCGCCAAAAATATTAATTATCTATTGTTCTTTGATATTTGCAAAGTTGGGTGCTTTATTATGAGGTTTTCGTCTACAAAATCATTTGATGTTGCTTTTTTACTTTCGGTATTTTTTAGTTTTTTGGGTTTAGGTGGTAGACCTTAGTGGAGCATTGTGGGTCCCGGGCCACTGCACAATTACGACACGTAGTGTAATTTTTTTTTGTTTTGTTTTTTTTGTTTTGTTTTTTCTGTTAGGTGCACCGACTTGAAATACGAGGGACACCCCTACTAAAAGAGTCTGCGTCCGCCACTGATCTGTTCTATTCTTTTTTGTACTTTTTGTATTTTGTTCGGCATACTTTTTTATAACGAAATCTTTTGTCTTTCAAAAAAAAAACTAAAAGCAAAATCTCATATAAAATATACATATTATCCGTTAATCTTTATATTGGAAGATATAATCCATGTCAATACATGTATTACTGCGGCTTAGACTATGTTTGGTATGAAACATCATTAGAACGTTTTTAAATTGACATGTTTGATAAACTAAGTTTATAATCTAAAATTTTAAAAAGTTACTCAAATTACAAGCTAATTAAGTTATTTAATTCTTTCAAATTTTAAGTTATTTAATTCTTCCAAATTTTGATCGTAAACATAGGTTTCTTCATATACGATTATAAAACAATTATTCTTACCATCAAATACGAAACCTTTGTTTATTTAGCGGTTGAAAGGTGAAAACTAGGTGTTTGTTTTCTTGTGGACATGGAGTATAATCAATTAATTATCCTTGATCCTCCCACCATCTGTTGAATATTATACTGTAAAATAATTGAAGATAATTTGTTGTTTGTTTGATTGTAATAAATAATATGTTTCGAAATATTATATACACAAATAAAATATTTATATATCATAAAAAGACATATCACAGTTGATTAATAAAACAAGTATCATAATATATTAATACAATAAAAGGATACTATTTATAGATTTTCATTAAGATTGAGTATCTATAATGATAATTATAACGGCAAATTAGTCTATAGATTAAAAAATGTTTTCTTTTTGAATATCTTACTTATCTTAAAATATGTTAAAATACAACATTAAAATTATATATATATATATATATATATATATATATATATATATATATAAAAAGAGAGATGAAAGTTCTTTTGAAAACAAAAAAAAAACATAATAACTTGAGAAGTACTAATCCAAGCATTATTTTTTAAAATCAAAACAACAAATAACGAAATGAAGCGTCAAAGTCAAATCAAGACTCCAAAAATAAAGATTTGATGATTTTATTTTGTTTGAAAAATATTCATATATATGCACTGCTGATGCATGCATGCATATATAGGTCTGCAACCAATATGACTGCTGATACATGCATGCATATATGTATCCGCAGTCCATATGACTGCTGATACCTAGTGCGCAAGTTCTCACACTTTTTTTAGTTTTCATAATAACTCAACTATATATATATATATATATATATATATATATATATATATATATATATATATTTGGTCCTTATGTTTTACGTAAAATTAAAAGTTCAGTCTAAAATTTAAAATCCTACATTAATTTTGTAATTTATTTTGCTATAATTTTTGTATTAATTTTAAAATAATTTTTTATGAGACATTGAAATGCAAGGACAACAATAGAAGAGTCTCAAAATTCAAAAGTAAACTTGTGATTTTTGTTAAAGCGTATTGGCATCAAGGTTGTCAAGATCGGGATCATACGTAGGATCGTTTTTGAGTTTGCAAAATCGGGATGGTAAGATCGGGATCAGGATCCTAAGATCCCACAATCAAGGAAAGGTAGGATCGGATCGGATCTCGATCCTACGATCCTAACTACGATCTTACGATCCTACCTTCGATCCTACTCCAAATACGATCCGTTTACGATCCGGATCGTTTTTCATTTCTAGGATCGTAGGATCGTACGATCCTACGATCAGAATCGCGATTTTGATAACCATGATTGGCATCAACAATTTAATTTACTCTATTTAAAAATAGTTGGTTATTAATTAACATTTTAAAAAATACTTTTCAATAAAATGAAGTTATAAAAATTAAGAAAAATTGCTCCTAGTCAAGAAAATTAAATAACTGATATGACCAGTCCAGTTTAATATCAATGTACAAGTACCAAATTGCCATCCTTAGTTTAACTTTGGAGTTGGGGAATAGGACCCACAAGTTATGAGGCTTAAATTGTGGGCCCGATCTTCTTTGGGTATGTGGGGCTTCTTTTGTTCTTGTGCTATTCCTTCGTCCAAGTTTCCCTCAACCGTCGGTAGTCTTCATAAGTTCTTATATCGTCGGCAAATATAATTAATAGTTTAATACCAGGTGCTATTGTCACGCAAAATAAAGTTAATTAAAATAGTATATATATATATATATATATATATATATATATATATATATATATATATATATATATATATATATATATATATATATATATATATATTAGGTATGAGACTCATGTAATACATGAGTTTATTTAAAAAAAAAAACTAAATACAAAATTCTAAATATTTGAAAAGTTTGAATTTATAAGAGAAATAAGAAAAAATATTGAATTATAAAAATTAAAGTGTTTTGTTCTATAAATTTAAACATATTTTTTAGATAAATAAATAAAGGAAATTAATAAAACTTTAAAAGTAAGTTTGAAATTAAAAGGAAAATTCATTAACGAAATTAATATGTATTTATTATTGCATTTAAATACTATGTGAAATTTAATAAAATATAAAAACCATAAAATGAAATGTAGAATAAAAATTAATTCAAAATAACCACAAAATGACATTTGACAAATTAAATGAGGGTATAACAAGTGGCAAAAAACATTGATTTATTAGAGTATATATATATATATATATATATATATATATATATATATATATATATATATATATATATATATATATATATGCAAGTAATTTTTGACGAACATGTACACTTTCGATGTTTGTGTATATATGCATTTTTCATGTGTGCATATTTTTTTCGAGATCTTTTTTGGGAATGCATTTCTATATGATCGACCTAGTGTCTTATGTCACTTTTTTTTCACGAATATACTTCTGTATGACCGATTTAGTGCTTTAAGTCACTTTTTTTAAGAAAAAATTCACATGAAAAAGTCCGTGGAGTTTGTGGGAAATATAGGTTCACAAAAGATCATGACCCATAGGCCGAAAAGAAAAGATTTTTTAGATACTTGTTAAAGGCTTGACCAAGAGCGCTGTAACACCGTAAATTTTCAAACAAATTTTTCATTTTTAAATTACAAAAATTCTCATAATTCATTTCACAAAAATCCCAATTATCAAATTAACAAAACACAATTCCATAATTGTTTGATTAATAATCCAGGATCCTCCAGAAGATATCTCTTTATCTCGTGTGTACAATCGAGCCGTCGCCTTCCATTGATCCTGAGAAGTACCTGAAACACATAACACATAACACATAACACGGTAAGGACGAAGCTTAGTGAGTTCCCCAAAATACCACACACAAGTCATTAGCCACTCTAGGTTATAACTCTGTAAGACCCTCCGGTCAATGTATCTCAGTGGGACCCTCCGGTGCTACAGCTCGTTGGACCCACTGGTCCGGTCTAGCTGAAAACCCTTCGGTCTCACTACTCGTTGGACCATCCGGTCCGGTCTTAGTGAGGACCCTCCGGTCTCATAATTCGTTGGACCCACTGGTCCGGTCTAAATATCACATAATATAGCATATAACACATATCACATAGAAAATGTACAACTCAAGCAAGTACATAAGACCCTCTGGTCACACATAACTACCACTCTAGGTAAAGTATAGTGAGAAGACTCACCTCGGATGGCGAACATATCCTATAAATAATGCTGCTACACTCCGACTTCTATCACTAAGCCAAACCCACAAATAACCCCATTAGGATCTAAGACCAACCTTCACATTATTAGGTCTAAATATGGTCCACCAATCCGGTCCATAAATAATCCAAGCCCAATGGGCCCACCAAGGCCGAATACCAAATGGGTTCACAAAAAGTCCTCTAATGGCCCAACTTTCTAAATTGGGCCCAAACCCTCATATGGGCCTTACCCTAAAGCCCATCTAAATATTCTAGTCCACATGATTGCTCTTGGATGACCCATCAATAGCCCAAACACCAAAGCCCAATAGAAAGGCCCAACAAATTTAGGGTTTTCACATAAAATGACGATTAGGGTTAAGTGTTTCTCACTTAACACATTAAGGACTTAACCCATTAAGGACTTAACCCAATAAGTCCATTTTCCACTAAGCCATCATACAACAAAATCGGCATGAGTCACAACTTCAGTTCACTAGTCCAAACGCGGGTCCCAATTGGCCCAAACCAACAAACCCAAAATTAGGGTTTTCTAAACACTAATTAGGGTTTCTGACCCAATCAGGAGCCGACCCATCAGACGGTTAAGTGTCTAGGTCCATTAGGGTTCCACTAGGCCGGGCACCACCCACTGCCACCTCGGGCAATGGTGATCGGCGGCGGCTCATGGCGGCCGGTGGCGGCAGCCACCATTTCCAATGGTGGTGGTGATGGTTCCTCTCCAAAAATACATAAACAACCTCACACATAGGATACACACATCCGCAGCCACCACCCACGGTGGCTGGTGGTGGCCAAAGGGTGGCAGAAAAACGAAATGGGTGGCAGCAACCACCTTGAAGTGGTGGTGGTGGATTTTCCGGTCTATTACTCGTATGTAACACCCCAAATACCGCGAACAACCTAAGTATTTGGCCACACACATAATCAGCCACCCCACAGGTGGATGCCATAACCGAAATAGATAAAAACGGTGGCCATAAAGTCACCGGCGGTAGGTGGCGACGTCCCACGACGTCCAACCGAGAGAAACGAAGAAGAAGAAGAATGATGGGTGGCTAGAAGTCTTACCGAAGGCTTCCTTCTCGAGCACCAATTTCACAGCGACGCACACGATTCTTTACCGGTCTCGGTGGTTTTCTGATTACACACGACACCTCCGGCAGCAGGTGTCGTGAGGGCGACATGCGTCGGCACTGAAGTGGCGGCGATGGACCTTGGCTTTGCAACGGCGGCAGAAGGCAACTTAATGGAGGTGGCTGAAGTTTCATGCCCTAGGGTTAGGGTTAGTCGCGTATACGGGAGGGAAATAAGACACCCTCGCTCCCTTCCAAACTTCCATACGTTTTTGTCACATCTACCCCCTCCTTACCATATCTTCTTCAAACTAAGTCCAAAAGTTACATAATAGCCCCTGCCCTCAGAAATTTTTACAATTAAATCTGAAATTTACCATTTAGTCCTTGCTTTCCAAAATCTATTCAAATTAAGTCCCAATAATTCACTAAACAGCCACTGCCTTCATAAATATTTACGAACCACTCCGGAACTTACACTTTTAACTCCCAACTTCAAAAATCGTGACAATTAACTTCTCGAGGCCAACACCTTGCGATGTTTTTATTGATTTTAGGTTTATTTACTCATATTAGCCCTTATCTATCTATTTTTTTAATATACGGGATGTTACAACTCTCCCCCACTTAAATTAGATTTCGTCCTCGAAATCTTTCCTCGCCATCCCTTACACGCCCGACAAATTGAACGGCATGGCCACAAGTCCGAGTATAACCCTAGCCGTTTAATCCAACAGAGTTATCTCAACCAACCATATGTACATGCAACCACTAAGTTCGCTTTACTCCAAGCTATATTACATCCAATCTGTAGTCACACATCATTCCGACCTCTGTCGTCTAACACTCACTAACTTTATGCGTGCTGCGGTCCTTCTCAAGCCAAACAAACTGACCCTCCCAGGTCTAGAACATCATATAGAAACCTTAACCTCTCAAAAGAAATCCATCAGGAATCCGAAATCTCAATTCGTCTATCCTTTACACAGATAGGGCCAAACTCAAACTCGAGAGTTCGATTCAACAGCAGAATTAGAATCACTCATCTCCAGTCAGATACTCAACTCACGACCCGTGATCCGCGAATCTACGCGTACATTACTTTCCAATTCCTTCTGAATTACAACAACCTCCTCCCAATTCAAGATATAATGGATCTCGGCCATCATGGAGACCCCAGTCTCGCTCCTAATCCGGCCACCAAGTTCCCAAAGACTCATTCGTCAAGGCTACCTAAGCCTAAGAACTCCTATGCGTCATTCTCTAACCAGGGAATACTACGGATTCCCGTAGTCTTACGATACCCTCACACTGACTCGTGAATGCTATAGCTCCTCGTAGGTTGATATCGCTTACTCATTTACCTGTGAATGCTACAACTCCCCGCAGACTTACATCACTTACTCACTCACTCGTGAATGCTATGGTTCCCCGCAGGCTTACATCACTTACTCGCTCACTCGTGAGTGCTACGGCTCCCCGCAGGCTTACATCACTTACTCGTTCACTCGTGAATGCTACGGCTCCCCGCATGCTTACGTCACTTACTCATTCACTCGTGAATGCTACGGCTCCCCGCAGGCTTACATCACTCACTCACTCGCCATGGGCTCTCCCCATGGTTTTTCCCTGATATTACAAGGTGATTACTCTCACCTGGATCCTTCCACTCTCTTGCCACCCCCACAATCTCCTCATTAAGCCATCACCATATTGCGCTCATTGAGCTCATGCTCCGTGATCCATCATGGACAGGTGCACCCACCCACCCAGACTGAGCATCACTACTCCTGACGCCCATTGTAGCAACAACGCTCTTTCTCTCGATACGATTCACATTCTTGGACAATCCCCGTCCGAACAATCAGTTGATGGGTTCCCACTGGAACAATAATTATTTGATACCCCACTTATCATATCATAAACTCGAGTCTCAAAGTAACCCAACAACTTAGGGCGTCATACTCGGATACCCCGATACACCATCATCGAATCTCACAATGTCTTGCTACGACCATTGATCTTCTTCTCGCACAACTCATAACCTCGAAATACTCCACTCATAAATTGAAACATGGAGAAATCGTCAAGGAATGAGATCACGCTAACGGTCATCCGAAACCCCATCCTATTACTGATCAAAACCCATGTGAAGCCACTCATAATATCTCTGAAACTAATTGACAAATAAAATGCTGCTCCTCCCGGAGAATAGATACAATCTATACATCAAACTATCAAATCTCAACAATCGAAATTGGACCTCGACGAACCAACCGCCTCGAACTCGACCATTGCAACCCTGAAGAGTCCTTGAACACAATAAGATCCCTGTCCAACGGCTACTCGCCGTGGATACACTCGTTCTTTCATGGACACGTACAATATGCATAATCTCACTCTACGCCTTGCCTCATCCACCACTAAACCAAAGTCTCATATGACCGTACCGCAGGTTCCTGACACCCAATCCTCTAATCCCCAAATTGAACAGGGTGATGATCCTCCCAACAAAATACCACGTTCTCCCCCACTTAGGGTTCGAACCACCGCCCAATGTCGTACCCAATTAACCACACTACAGACTGGCTCTCCATACGTATCATTCCCCACTCATGGGACGTACCACACAGCACTCGATGACCTTCCGGAAAATGACCAAATAACTCCAGGTACCCCGGAACCCATATGTGAACCTCAGAATCCTCCCCATGTGACTGCCTCCAGTCACCCAGAACCTCGTCCGGCTACACATGGACTTAATTTGACGGTCCTAGAATAACACTATCTCCTTTCTTGGAAATATTAGACTATCACATCCTTCATTCTCGAAATCTTCTATCATCACCCCACTACAAGATTCGACATGGAACGGGAGAGCTCACTCCCACAGTCGATCTATTGCATAGCCATGAAAGCCGACAGCTCGATATATTCCTCTCGTTTCCCTGCAACAGTTGCTGATATACGACGTACCAAACTCAAACAAGGCATACTCGAGCCCTCGCTGTCACAGTCCCCACTAATAACTCCTTCCCGACATAAGAATGTAACCTAATCCTCTCATACAACAAAATACTCTTGGTGCCAATTTTGCATCTACTGAATGCCCCACACGGTCTTCTTCTAATCTCTGACATCAGAAACTCACTCACCCATCCTTTCCAAAATGGGAAACATGAACAATATAATCCTCAATATAGAACTTGACATAACAGGATATCGCCCGACCACTCAACTCAAACTGCAATCCTCCATGATGCTTCATCTCCACCCCTTATTTGAGTCTTGCGACTCCAACTAGCACCTCACCAGTCAAAACCCTCGAGATCTAAACTCAGATTTTCCCACCCCGAGCACACTTTATTAAACTCAACCGACATGGCCCTCTGGCCCCGCAATCTCCCTTATCTGATCTCAGACTACTCAAACACAACAGAATAACTGGTAAAACCAGAAACACTAACCGCCACGAACCATGGTTCTCGAACCGTGTGATCACCCCTCAATCTTCTACGAATTATGGTACTCGAACCATGTGATCACCTCTCAATGTGCTACTTAGAACCTCTGGAATTTTCCTTATATCGAGTATGGGTCCTCTGCTTTCAGTAGTACGGGCCCATACTACCTGCCATATCTACCCATACTTTCCACACGGATCATCCCAGATTTCCTAAGTAGCTGCTCAACCTCCTCAATCACCAATCCCGTCATACCTGATCTCTCTCCCACAAATACTCTCCTCTATCAGCATACTCATCTGACTAAAGTCACTCCCTAGGCTCTTCCTAGGTTTTCACACTTCTCTGCCATCAGTTGCTGAAGAACTCCTTATGATTCCAGCCATCTACCTCCTGAATATTGTCATATTCACTTGGTAGCTGACTCCCATCATCAAGAGTTCCATAAAGCACGGAGCACGCAACATTCGGGCATCGAATAATCTTCACTAGCACGTAAAACCGCTCTATGTTACAACTCTGCTTGCTTTACACACACTCAAGGTATCACCGAACTCAAGCAACCTTACCCCCCGCGGGTATCTAACTACTTCCTCAATAGGCTCCCCCGATACTCATCTAGGTATCTCTCCTAGATTACTCCTCTACTCAACGCTCTCTCTAAAAGGTTCATGTTGGATACTCTTACTCCGCACATACTCAAAGCACATCACAGATAACAACAACTACTAGGCTAAGGCATCACAAATCAGGCAACTCTATCCCTAATATATGAAATACCTAGCCGATCTTCTAGCTTGCATCACTAATATCTCAATAATACCTCATAACACAAATAAGTAAGGGTATTTTGGGAAACCAACGTTCGGGCTCTGGCTGATTGTACACACTGCTCTTTCTCGTTTTTCTCTTAGAAACTCTTGCTCGTTTTAGAAAGTCATATCTTTTGAAAAATTTCCTCAAATCCTCAGTTTGAGTCCAGACATACCCGAAGGTGCATCCGAATCCCTCAAACCAAGGCTCTGATACCAACTTGTAACACCGTAAATTTTCAAACAAATTTTTCATTGTTAAATTACAAAAATTCTCATAATTCATTTCACAAAAATCCCAATTATCAAATTAACAAAACACAATTCCATAATTGTTTGATTAATAATCCAGGATCCTCCAGAAGATAACTCTTTATCTCGTGTGTACAATCGAGCCGTCGCCTTCCCGTGATCCTGAGAAGTACCTGAAACACATAACACATAACACGGTAAGCACGAAGCTTAATGAGTTCCCCAAAAATACCACGCACAAGTCATTAGCCACTCTAGGCTATAACTTTGTAAGACCCTCCGGTCAATGTGTCTCAGTGGGACCCTCCAGTCCCACAGCTCGTTGGACCCACTGGTCCGGTCTAGGTGAAAACCCTTCGGTCTCACTGCTCGTTGGACCCTCCGGTCTGGTCTAAGTGAGGACCCTCTGGTCTCATAATTCGTTGGACCCATTGGTCCGGTCTAAATATCACATAATATAGCACACAACACATATCACATAGAAAATGTACAACTCAAGCAAGCACATAAGACCCTCTGGTCACACATAACTACCACTCTAGGTAAAGTATAGTGAGAAGACTCACCTCGGATGGCGAACAAATCCTATAAATGCTGCTGCTACACTCCGACTTCTATCACTAAGCCAAACCCACAAATAACCCCATTAGGATCTAAGACCAACCTTCACATTATTAGGTCTAAATATGTTCCACCAATCCGGTCCATAAATAATCCAAGCCCAATAGGCCCACCAAGGCCGAATACCAAATGGGTTCACAAAAAGTCCTCTAATGGCCCAACTATGGCCCAACTTTCTAAATTGGGCCCAAACCCTCATATGGGCCTTACCCTAAAGCCCATCTAAATATTGTAGTCCACATGATTGCTCTTGGATGTCCCATCAATAGCCCAAACACCAAAGCCCAATAGAAAGGCCCAACAAATGTAGGGTTTTCACATAAAATGACGATTAGGGTTAAGTGTTTCTCACTTAACCCATTAAGGACTTAACCCATTAAGGACTTAACCCAATAAGTCCATTTTCCACTAAGCCATCATACAACAGAATCGACATGAGTCACAACTTCAGTCCATTGGTCCAAACGCGGGTCCCAATAAGCCCAAACCAACAAACCCAAAATTAGGGTTTTCTAAACCCTAATTAGGGTTTCTGACCCAATCACGAGCCGACCCATCAGACGGTTAAGTGTCTAGGTCCATTAGGGTTCCACTAGGCCGGGCACCACCCACTGCTACCTCGGGCGGTGGTGATCGTGATGGGTTTTACCATTCTAACACTCCTATGGTGTACATGCAACCCTAGAAACCTTGGATCTATGTTTGACTAAGATACATGCAAATAATTATTTTTTCCAAGGTTCTTATCCTATCTAGCATGGCATGGGGAACTTGAATCAAATAAAGCTAGTAGAATTACTTACCTTGTAGTTGTAGTTGATTGCTTGGAGTTTTAGAGCCTAGCACCAATAGTGTGGATGCCTCAAATGGAAATCACAAATCACCACAAACTTGGAATTTTGAGAGAATAGTAATCACCTTTCTTGAAATCGGCCCTCTTACTTTACTCACCACAAACTTGTGTAATTTCAAGAACCAAAGCCTCCTTTATATAATGTGGTGGATTAGGGTTACATCCATGTAAACCCTAATACCCATGTCTTTTCATTTCCATGAGATCCATGGGTTAAAGCTCCATGGAGTATCCATGGACTTTCCATGCAAGCCTAGCCCATTCCAAATAAGCATTAGCCCACACTATATAAATACTAGAGCCCATATTTAATTAGTCATACTTTTAATCTCTAAATTAATTCTAAATTAATTATAGATCAACACTAATTAAATAATATGATTTTATATAAATATATTAGAACTTATAATATATTAATAAATCATAACTTATACTATTCTCAAAAGATTATCCGTAAATTGTTCGGGTGAAGTGCAACCCAAATGGAGCATGCCGGGTCGGGTCAAGTACATACCAACTATAGTTATGGACTTAGACACTATCTCCAACAGTCTCCCACTTGGATAAGTCTAATAACTATAGTTGCAAGTATGACTTCAGGAACCAATCAGCAATCGTAGCTCTTAAAACTCTGTTGAACTATGAAGCGCGATTTTAGATAAGTGATCATATAATCCTCTGTTCTAGATATCAGCCGGACAAATACATGGAACATGGTCTTGCTTATTGTCCAGCATTTGTTTCCCGATTTCTGATTTGTTTGACATAGAACTTAACTGAACACATCAATTTAGTTCTGACCGGGCCCGGTACATAGGTCAAAACAAAATCATTGAGGGGCCCAGATATCGCTTCTAATCCTAGAAGGAACAGATAAACTTCGACTCATATGTTTGCTCTACTACTTGTTGAACTACACACAAAGGCACGGTTTATAACATCGAGTTACCAATGCGTTTTCGTGCAATCAATGCATAACCAACTCATAGGCAACAAATCATATCTCTAGGTTTGAAGACTTATATGATATTACCATCTCACGATCACTCGAGATAAATTCCATGAAGTGATACAAGTGAGCGTGGGTTGAATCCAATACTTAGAACTTATGAGCACTCATGAGTGTTGTAGCGCCGCTTTGTCTAACATCTTAGACCTCTACAAGCCAACCCATGACAGTCTTGATTCATATCTACTTCCAACATATGACCGACTGTGGAGAGTTTGAATAATATGATATAAACCATAACATAATTATTCTGGAAGTCAAAACATGCAAAAAGAAATAATAGTAAACGATTGACAAGAGATAGCAACACTTTACTCATAAATAACAGCTTTTATTTATCATCAAATGTCAATTACATTTTACAAATTTCAAGATTATCTAACTACTAAAACTAATATCATCCTTCAGCCCTATGCTCCGAGCATGCTGGAGATGCGTAGCCCGACTCAGTCCCTTCATGAGGGGATCTGCTGGGTTCTCATCCGATGATACCCTCTTTGCCAAGAGGGTTCCTTCTTCTATTCGATGTCTGATGAAGTGATATTTTCTGTCAATGTGTCTGGATCTCCCATGATCTCTTGGTTCCTTGGCTAAGGCAACCGCACTATTGCTGTCACAGAAAATCTCCATTGGCTCCTTTATAGCTGGTACAACTCCAAGGTCTCCGATGAAGTTCTTTAGCCATATAGCCTCCTTTGCTGCCTCGCTTGCTGCTATATACTCTGATTCACAAGTGGAATCAGCCACTGTCTCCTGCTTGGAACTTTCCAAGTAATTGCCCCTCCGTTTAGAGTAAAGACCCAGCCCGACTGAGAGCGGAAATTATCCCTGTCAGTCTGAAAGCTAGCATCACTGTACCCTACAACTCTCAAGTCCTCACTTCCACCGAGGGTAAGGACCCAGTCCTTAGTCCTCCGTAGGTACTTGAGGATATTCTTTACCACAGTCCAGTGTGCCTTGCCAGGGTTCCCCTCATACCTGCTAACAATGCTCAAAGCAAAGGCTACATCAGGTCGAGTACACGTCATAACATACATGATCGATCCTACAGCTGAAGCATAAGGTATTCGACTCATTTCTGCTATCTCAGCCTCAGTACTAGGGCTTTG
Source organism: Lactuca virosa (assembly GCF_052849685.1). Taxonomy (NCBI): domain Eukaryota; kingdom Viridiplantae; phylum Streptophyta; class Magnoliopsida; order Asterales; family Asteraceae; genus Lactuca; species Lactuca virosa. Next base: position 422,968,788 of record NC_136428.1, on the reverse strand, counting down.
TGTCTTACTCAATCTGGCGTTACTCTGGATGGGTAACTCTCCTTTCTTGGAGTTATGCATGTTGAACCTTTTCAACACTTTGTCTACATAGGTGCTTTGACTAAGTCCAGTTAGTCTTTTACTCCTGTTTCTCAAAATCCTTATCCCTAGGATATAGGCAGCTTCTCCAAGGTCCTTCATAGCGAAACACTTCCCAAGCCAGGACTTTACTTCCTGTAGGGTTGGGATGTCATTTCCTATGAGTAGTATGTCATCCACATACAGTACCAAAAAGCTGACTATACTCCCACTAGCCTTGATATCGACACTAGATTCATCTTCACTCCTTGAAAAGCCAAATTCTTTGACTTTCTCATCAAAGCAAAGATTCCATCTGCGAGGTGCTTGTTTTAATCCATAAATGGATTTCTCGAGCTTACACACTCTACTGGGGTACTCTGTACTGACAAAACCATCTGGCTGAACCATGTAAACATCTTCAGCCAACTTTCCATTAAGGAAAGCGGTTTTGACATCCATTTGCCATATTTCATAATCATGAAATGTAGCAATGGCTAACAGAACCCTAATAGACTTAATCTTGGCCACTGGTAAAAAGGTCTCATCATAATCAACTCCCGGAGTTTGAGAATAACCCTTTGCAACCAGTCATGCCTTATAAGTGTGTATATTACCATCCATGTCGGTCTTCTTCTTGAAGATCCATTTGCACCCAACTATCTTACGATCAGGTACATTGTCAACCAAGTTCCAAACTTGATTGTCATACATGGACTGTATCTCGCTATCCATAGCCTCTTTCCATTTAGCAGCCTCAGGGCCTGCCATGGCTTCCGTGTAGCTGTTAGGCTCATCCAGATTTACCAGTGTGTTATCACTGATAAGTGTCTCACCTTCTGCAGTAATATGAAAACCATAATAATGCTCAGGTGCATTCCTAACTCTGGTGGAACGCCTCAGAGGTATAGATTCTTCAGTCGTCTCAACAGGAGTTTCCTCCTCAGGTTGAGGGCTAGGGTTTGAGGTTCCTTCACCACTTGACTCTTGAATTTCCTCAAGGTCAATTTGCCTCCCACTGTCTCCTTGGCTCATGAATTCTCTCTCTCGAAAGAATCCTCTTCTTTCTACAAAGACCACATTATCACTGGGTCTGTAGAAGATATAACCAAAGGATTTCTGTGGGTAGCCGATGAAAATACACCTTTCGCTTCGGGGTTCGAGCTTATCGTGAGTCTCGCGTCTCACAAAAGCCTCGCAACCCCAAATCTTGATGTGGTCTAGATTGGGAACTTTTCCAGTCCACACCTCGTGAGGTGTTTTGGCAACCTTCTTTGTAGGGACTAGATTAAGGATATGGGCGGCAGTCTCTAAGACATACCCCCAAAATGAGATTGGTAGCAAATCTCGACTCATCATGGAACGAACCATGTCCAACAAGGTCCGATTGCGCCTCTCAGCTACACCATTCAACTGTGGTGTCCTAGGAGGTGTCAATTGTGAGACAATCCCACATTCCTAAAGATAGTCAAGGAACTCAGTACTAAGATACTCACCACCACGATCGGATCGAAGCATCTTAATGTTCCTGCCCAACTGATTCTCCACTTCTTGCTTAAACTCTTTGAATTTCTCAAAGGTTTCTGACTTATGCTTGATTAGGTAGACATATCCATATCTACTAAAATCATCAATAAAAGTCACATACAACCGATTAGCATCTCTTGTGGCGGTTCTGAAGGGTCCACACACATCCGTGTGTATGAGGTCCAACAAACCTTCACCCCTAGCACAAGTGCCAGTAAAAGGTGACTTTGCCATTTTACCAAGCAAACAAGATTCACAACTATCATCTGACTTTAGGTCAAATGACTCCAAGACTCCATCCTTTTGGAGTTGGCCTATGCGTTTCTTGCTTACATGTCCAAGACGACAATGCCATAAGGATGCTTTATCTAAGCTAGTGGAAGAGTTAATACACAATACATTATTTCCTAGATTATCTACAACAAATACAGTTTCATACACGCCATCACAAGGTAATGTTTTAAAATAAAGAACATTATTAAAGAAAGCATCAATACTACCATTATTATTATCAAAATAAAAGGTAAAACCTTGTTTATGCAATGCATGAAAGGAAATAACATTTCTTGCCATTTCTGGCGAATAATAACATTTATTCAAATCTAATGTAAACCCACTATTTAGCACTAAGGAATAAACTCCTATCTTGGTGACAGGTGAAGCTTTCCTGTTTCCCATGATCAAGTTTATCTTTCCCTGCTCCACATTCTCACTTCTTTTTAGTCCCTACAAATCACAACATTTGTGAATACCACAACCTGTATCAAGGACCCAAGACTTAGAATGAGGTGAGTTATTAGACAATATAGTGTATATACCTGCATGGTTGGGTTTTACTTTCCCATCCTTCAAATCTTGCTGGTACTTTGGGCAGTTTCGCTTCCAGTGTGACTTTTCATGGCAATAGAAGCATTCAGCCTCATTAGGGTTAGCAGAAGGAGTGACAAAACCTTTCTTGGTTTTGCTTGAAGAGGAGCCTTCAAGGGTCTTACCCTTGGTACCCTTAGAAGGGTTCTTTCTCTTCTTCCCTTTGCCATGCCCGATTGCCAAGACATTGGCCGCAGTTGGAGTAGGAGTAGGAGTAGTAACAACCGACTTACCCTTTAGACCACTTTTGGCGGTCTTCAAGAGTCCTTGAAGTTTGCGGTCTTCATGCGGAATTGATCATAACACGATGGCAAGGAGTGCAAAATGATGTCTATTGCTAACTCCTCAAGGAAGTTCACATTTAGCTTCAGTAAACGGTCCACATACCTTTGCATTTTCTGCATGTGGCCCGTGATGGGTTCACCATCCTTCATTCGGGTTGTTATCATAGAGGAGATTATTTCATATCGCTCTTGACGAGCACTTTGATGGTAGCGGTCCATTAAGTCCTGGTGCATCTCAAAAGGATAATAGTCCTCATAGGACTTTTGGAGCTCGGCTGTCATGGTGGCCATCATGATGCATGCCACTTTTGTAGCACCTCTTTCATGTACCTCATATTCAGCAAGCTCTTCAGGAGTAGCAGTTGGCTCGGGTACCTTCAGCTCCTTGTCGAGAACATATTCTTTGTTCTCATACCGAGTGACCATCCTGATGTTTCTGATGCAATCTGTAAAGTTGGACCCATCAAAGATGACTCTCCCACAAAGATTCATGAGAGAGAAGGAGCTAGTAGGGTTTGAGCCAGAAGCATTGTTATTGGAAGACATCTGAAAAGAAGAGGGAATAGATTAGATTAGATATAGAGATAGTCCTTAACAAAACACCCAAATGTAATATTAAGGCTAGGACCCAACACAATATTTTATAACTTAGAAGAGGGATTCCGTAATCTAAGCTATAAGATATTTGAAGATAGGTGAATGACGATTCACCAATTTCCACCATGAAAAACGAAATATTTAATTAGGTTTTAATTGGTTTAGAAACTCCTAGATTCTTTGAGATTCATTGAACTTTCTTCAATGACATGTTTCAATCTCGAGTGTGCCCTTCAAGTTTTGTGACTGGGATGCCGAGGATCACAAAACAAGGTGTGAAGTAACCATGCAAATTACTTGGTACCCTTAATGTATTACCCCTCAATCGATGTGCCGGTTAATCACACACGCTCCATCGATACTATGATAAACATTAAGTCACCCTTTACCTACCTTGTTAAGTTCAAGTTAGTGTGCCGGTTAACCACACACGCTCCACTAACGACTTAAACAAAGTGTAAAGTGTAATTTCATGGATTAGCACCTTATTCACATTTTCCTAAAATAACTAAGATTGGGAATTCAATAAAGTTTAGTTACTTTAGTATTATCATTATACTTTTAATGAGAATTTATAAGTCCTTGTCCTACCCGTTCGGCTAACGACCCTCCACCGATCAAGGAAGCGGTGGGTGAGAGTGGACACCCATTAAGTTGCCATTTTATAGGCAACAACCTTATACCCCCCTTATAGACCGACTTCGTGAATGAGGCGTACTAACGGTAAGACGACTTGATCTTATACATATATAAATATTATTAAACTTATAATATTATAAAGTATAAGGGTTGAATTTTAACTTTTAAAATTCTAGGGGTTGGAACTAAAGTTTTTAATATGACTTTACATGTTCCAAAACTTGAGGGCAAGTTTTGTAAACTTTCAAAACTTTTCATTTCTCATAACTTATGAGTTAATGGTTATTAAAAATGAAGACTCTTCATTTTTTTGTAACCTATGTGTTCTTTTAATGGTTATTTATAAATGTGACTTTTGGTTATCCATAACTTAAGAACTAGTTATGGACTCCATTAAAACACATAAAGATCAAGAATAAATCTAATCAATTATTAGCACATAATTTCTATGATCTTCTAAACTCATATGTTTATGAATGTTCATATAAAAAATTTCAAGAATCGTAAGTACATATACAAAACTTCGATTTTCAAGTTTTTTTTTTTTTTTTTTTTTTTTTTTTTTTTTGCATTAAGTATCAAATAAACAAACCAGGCTCTGATACCACTGATGGGTTTTACCATTCTAACACTCCTATGGTGTACATGCAACCCTAGAAACCTTGGATCTATGTTTGACTAAGATACATGCAAATAATTATTTTTTCAAGGTTCTTATCCTATCTAGCATGGCATGGGGAACTTGAATCAAATAAAGCTAGTAGAATTACTTACCTTGTAGTTGTAGTTGATTGCTTGGAGTTTTAGAGCCTAGCACCAATAGTGTGGATGCCTCAAATGGAAATCACAAATCACCACAAACTTGGAATTTTGAGAGAATAGTAATCACCTTTCTTGAAATCGGCCCTCTTACTTTACTCACCATAAACTTGTGTAATTTCAAGAACCAAAGCCTCCTTTATATAGTGTGGTGGATTAGGGTTACATCCATGTAAACCCTAATACCCATGTCTTTTCATTTCCATGAGATCCATGGGTTAAAGCTCCATGGAGTATCCATGGACTTTCCATGCAAGCCTAGCCCATTCCAAATAAGCATTAGCCCACACTATATAAATACTAGAGCCCATATTTAATTAGTCATACTTTTGATCTCTAAATTAATTCTAAATTAATTATAGATCAACACTAATTAAATAATATGATTTTATATTAATATATTAGAACTTATAATATATTAATAAATCATAACATATACTATTCTCAAAAGATTATCCGTAAATTGTTCGAGTGAAGTGCAACCCAAATGGACCATGCCGGGTCGGGTCAAGTACATACCAAATATAGTTATGGACTTAGACACTATCTCCAACAGATCGGTGGCGGCTCATGGGGGCCGGTGGCGGCAACCACCATTTCCAATGGTGGTGGTGATGGTTCCTGTCCAAAAATACATAAACAACCTAACACATAGGATACACACATCCACAGCCACCACCCACGGTGGCTGGTGGCGGCCAAAGGGTGGCAGAAAAACGAAATGGGTGGCAGCCACCACCTTGAAGTGGTGGTGGTGGATTATCCGGTCTATTACTCGTATGTAACACCCCAAACACCGCGAACAACCTAAGTATTTGGCCACACACATAATCAGCCACCCCACAGGTGGATGCCATAACCGAAATAGACAAAAACGGTGGCCATAAAGTCACCGGCGGCAGGCGGCGACGTCCCACGACGTCCAACCGAGAGAAACGAAGAAGAAGAAGAATGATGGGTGGCTAGAAGTCTTACCGAAGGCTTTCTTCTCGAGCACCAATTTCACAACAACGCACACGATTCTTTACCGGTCTCGACGGTTTTCTGATTACACACGACACCTCCGGCAGCAGGTGTCGTGAGGGCGACATGCGTCGGCACTGAAGCGGCGGCGACGGACCTTGGCTTTGCAACGGCGGCAGAAGGCAACTCAATGGTGACGACTGAAGTTTCATGCCCTAGGGTTAGGGTTAGTCGCGTATACGGGAGGGAAATAAGACACCCCCGCTCCCTTCCAAACTTCCATACGTTTTTGTCACATCTACCCCCTCCTTACCATATCTTCTTCAAACTAAGTCCAAAAGTTACCTAATAGCCCCTGCCCTCAGAAATTTTTACAATTAAATCTGGAATTTACCATTTAGTCCTTGCTTTCCAAAATCTATTCAAATTAAGTCCCAATAATTCACCAAACAGCCCCTGCCTTCATAAATATTTACGAACCACTCCGGAACTTACACTTTTAACTCCCAACTTCAAAAATCGTGACAATTAACTTCTCTAGGCCAACACCTTGCGATGTTTTTATTGATTTTAGGGTTTATTTACTCATAATATACGGGATGTTACTCATATATATATATATATATATATATATATATATATATATATATATATATATATATATATATATATATATATGACAAAACTGCAAAATCGGTCCATATGGTATTCAAAAAACTTTGGATAGAGTCCAAAAAATTTTCAACTTGCATTGAAGGTCGAAAATCAATGTTTTTCTGGTTTTTTGTCCTAGAAAAGTTGAAAGGACTATTTTCCCTTATTATTTCTTTATACATTTTTTATTTGTTTTAGTATTTAATTGTTATAGAAAAATAGAAAATAAAATAAACCCCAAAACGCCTCCTCCCCCCCCCTCACACGCACACACACAGACACAAATAGATATACAGGATCGTCTTCATAAAAATGGCTTTCACCATTACTTCGGTAGTCTCAAGCTAGATCGAAGATAGAAGCTCGAAGTTTTCGACCAAAGAAAAATTGGTGTGAAGGGCCTCGTAGATGCTGGAATCCGCGAAATCCATCCCATCTTCTTCCAATCACCAGAAACATCCCACAAAATCAAGTTATGAAATTGTTGGAGGTTTGCAGAGACATTCAAATCGAGTAATCAAATTAAGTGATGAAATTAGGAAGCATACTTTTCCGATTATTCTCATAGGCCTTGGGATTGAATGCAAATCACCTTGGGGATCTTGATTGTGGCAAAGGGCTTTTGTTCTCCGACCATTATTACCCTGCTTGTCGACAGAGAGTCCTAGGAGTTTTAGAAGCGATTAATCGATAAGAGAGGGTTTATGGTTTGATTTTGAGATCGAAGATAAAGGGCTTTAGCGTTTTCATAAGCGATCATTAGGGTAACTGTCGGATTAGGGTTTAATATTTCCAAGTGTTCTTGATGTTTTTATTTTGATTTTCAAAATGGGTTTGATGGTGAATGAAGATGAAGGATCAAAGCTGATGGTTTTGTGTTGTTTCTTTGAAGAAGATGCATTGAGATGTTGAAATGTGTAATAGATCTGTGTAATATTATCGTTTTTGGAAAGAGTGTTTGTGTGGAGATGAAGGTGGCAGAAGTAATTTAGGTGAGACGGAGTTGGTTGAAGGTGGTGGTGGGTGGCGAACAATGATGGCAGACGATGGTAATAATGGAAGACGGTGGTGATGGTGGCTGATTTTACTTTCCACTATTAAAGGTCTGTACTAGAGTGTTTGTATATGTTTGTATTTTCTTGTGTATCAATATGCATATGTCTGTCTATTTTGGAGAATAAAATCAGAAAATGTGATGTGTGTGTATGTGTTCATGAAAATGTTTATGATCTTGACTATATGTTGTTGTGTTCCTAAAGATGAGAGAGAGAGGGGGGGGGTGAGATTTTATGTTTTATTTTTTATTTTTATTTATTTAAATACTAACACAAATAAAGAAAATAGACAAATGAAATGATAAGGGCAAAATCGACTTTTCAAGTGTATCATGGACCAAAAACCCAGAAAAACCTTGATTTTGAACCTTCTGTAACAACGTAAAATTTTCAAAACAATTTTTTCATTTTTAAAACATAATTTCATTCGTAAGATATCATAAAAATCCATTATATCACATGTCATCATAATAAAACAAATCCCAATATCTCTAATACATAAATCCCATCAGTGTGTACAGATCATGCTGGCGCCTTCCCGCGATCCTCACTGGTACCTGAAACACATCACACAACACTGTAAGCATAAATGCTTAGTGAGTTCCCCAAAATACCACATACGCACATACGCCACTCAAGGCTATAGCTCTACAAGACCTTCCGGTCAATGTGTCTCAGGGGACTTCCGTCCCACAATCCTGGTAGACCTTCCGGTCCTACCCGTAGCGACCTTCCGGTCCATATCATAATGACCTTCCGGTCCATATCATAATGCTCATAACATAACATAACACATACATATCATATAACGACATACATCACATACTCATCATAGCACATAAGTCCTTCCGGTCACACATAATTACCACTCTAGGTAAAGTATAGTGAGAAGACTCACCTCGTACGATGTCGGATAACCTCTCGTGCTCGATAACCCGACCTAGCCTCCTCCTATCAACACAATAACATCTCTAATCAATACTTTCTCTTGTCCTCATTTCTAAGGAGTGTGTAGAAGACCATTCTAGCCCTCCCAGGTCTCTCTCTAGAACCAGCTTGACCAAAACCCTACGGTCAACTGAAGTCAAATCAAGTCAACGGTCAAACTTTGACCAGACTCGTCGAGTGCACTCGTGTGACTCGGCGAGTCCAGGCGTCTTCCGAATCCTCATAGATCCTCACTCGACTCGTCGAGTTAACCTTTCAATCGACGGGTTACCACCGGTCATGAATCGCGGGGCAACCCGACTCGACTCGTCGAGCCCCCTTATGGACTCGGCGAGTTCCTTCCATGGCAACACCCAAATGACCTTCTGAGGTCAGATCTGTTTCTCTAAGCTATAGATCTGACCTTACTATACTCAATAATCACATAAAGGTCCGACCTTTACACTCATGCAACGTTCAATATGCTTCTTTTGGTGAAATAGCCTCTAAAATGGCAACCTAGGCTCATATCTCTAAGGAAGTAGCATAAAGCAGGGAGGTTGGGGCTCTCTGGACCTCTCAAGGTCCAGATCCAGAGTTTAACACTCAAAGGGACATCATAAGCATCATATCCAAGCCAATAAAGGATAGAGAAAACCCTAAATTCAATGGTTCTACACCAAAACAGAAAAGGGTTCGATTTAATACCTCAAAGATGGAGTTTCCTTGCTTGAAACCACATAATAGCAACCCCCTTGACCTTCTTTTGCTGGAATCTCCTTATTCTTTGCAAAAACCACACCAACAAGGATTAAAATAGCCCTTCTCCTCACACCACACGCTCAAGCTCACTAGGGTTTCTCTCTCTGGACTGGTAGCCGTAAATGAGGGCCATAAGGTTCCTTAAATATGGAACATGCCCGAGGATTTAGGGTTTTCACCCACAGCGCGTACTCGGCGAGCCTACTCTTGGACTCGTCGAGTAGTTCATTAAACTCACGTGGCCACCCCGCTTCTACTCGACGAGTTATAGCACCAACTCGTCGAGTAGATCAATGATTCTAAAAAATAAGTAATTAAAATAATATACCTAGAAATCCGGGTGTTACAATTCTCCCCCACTAGAATCATACTTCGCCCTCGCTCTGCAAAAAGCTCTGGATGCTGCTCCCGTATCTCCAACTCCGGCTCCCAAGTCAGCTCGGACCCTTTCTGATGTTGCCATTGGACCTGAACCAGGGGCACCTCCTTGTTCCTCAGAACCTTGATCCTCCGATCCAAGATCGCGATCGGCTTCTCAACATAATTCAGGCTCGCATCCACCTGAATATCCTCTAGTGGCACTACCGCCGACTCGTCGGCTATACATTTCCTCAACTGAGACACGTGGAAGGTATCATGTATCTGGCTCAACTCTGCATGTAGCTCTAAACGATATGCTACCCTGCCCACCCTCGCGGTCACCCTAAATGGACCAATATACCGGGGCCCCAACTTGCCCCTCTTCCTGAATCGGATCACTCCTTTCCACGGAGACACCTTCGGGAGTACGAAGTCACCAACCTGGAACTCGAGCTCGGATCGTCACCTATCCGCATAACTTTTCTGGCGACTCTGAGCTGTCAGCAACCTTTGTCTGACCTGCTGTATCTGCTCAGTCATCTGAAGCACTATCTCAGTGCTACCCATCACTCGCTGGCCTACCTCTCCCCGACAGATGGGAGTCCGACACCTCCTCCCATACAACAACTCGAAGGGAGGCATACCAATACTCGAATGGTGGCTGTTGTTATAGGAAAACTCAGCCAATGGTAAGTACGTGTCCCAACTTCCTCCGAAGTCCAACACACATGCTCGAAGCATGTCCTCGAGCGTCTGAATCGTCCGCTCATTCTGCCCGTACGTCTGTGGATGGTAAGCGGTGCTGAAATGCAACCTCGTACCCAACTCCTCATGGAATTTCTTCCAGAATCTGGAAGTGAAACGTACATCTCGATCTGACACAATCGAGATCGGTACTCCATGCCATGATACCACCTCTCTCACATACATCTCTGCCAGTCTCTCTGCGGAAGAGCTCTCACTAATAGCAAGGAAGTGAGCGCTCTTCGTCAGCCGGTCAACGATCACCCAAATTGCATCGACACCCCTCGTGGTCCTCGGCAATTTGGTGATAAAATCCATGGAAATCTATTCCCACTTCCACTGGGGAACCTCGAGTGGCTGCAACTTGCCGTGCGGACGCTGGTGCTTGGCCTTAACCCTGCGACATGTCAAACACCTCTCAACAAACCACGCAACATCCCTCTTCATACATGGCCACCAATAATCTCTCTTCAGGTCCAAATACATCTTAGTGGCCCCATGATGGATCGAGAACCTCGATCTGTGCGCCTCCTCCATCAGGGTGGTACGTGCCCCGCCCGCATACGGTACCCAAATCCGACCATGAAAGGTCATAAGCCCCCGGCTATCGGAAACAAACTTAGATACCTGCCCAATCACCCGCTCTCTCCTGCGGTTTTCTGGTCTCACAGCCTCTGCCTGGGCCTCTCGGATAGTATCCAACACCGGAGTCATCACCGTCATCCTCATACAAATATCTCGTATCGGGGCACTCTCCGCCCTACGGCTCAGGGCATCGGCTACAACGTTAGCCTTGCCCGGGTGGTACAGGATTTCGCAGTCATAATCCTTTACCACATCCAACCATCTCCTCTGGCGCATGTTCAGGTTGGGCTGATCCATCAAGTACTTCAAACTCTTGTGGTCCGTGTATATGATACACCGAACCCCATACAAATAATGACGTCGTATCTTGAGGGCAAACACCACTGCCCCCAACTCCAAATCATGGGTGGGATACCTCACCTTGTGAGGCTTCAGCTGCCTCGATGCGTATGCTATCACGTGCCCTCTCTGCATAAGCACCGCACCCAACCCCGATATCGATGCGTCACAATACACCGCGAAATCCTCCATTCCCTCCAGAAGGGCTAACACCGGGGCTTCGCACAGTCTCTGGCGAAGAGTCTCAAACGAGGTCTGCTGCTCTGGACCCCACGTAAAAGCAACGCCCTTCCGGGTCAACCTTGTGAGTGGTACGGCAATCTTGGAGAAATCCTTGATAAATCTCTGATAGTAGCCGGCCAAGCCCAGAAAACTCTTGATCTCGGTGGGGGATCTCGGCACCTCCCAACTCATCACCGCCTTAATCTTGGCCGGATCGACCAATATCCCATTCTGATTAACGAGATGCCCCAAGAACTGGACCTCTCATAACCAGAAATCACACTTGGAGAATTTGGCGTAAAGCCTCTCTGATCTCAAAACCCCGAGGATCTCCCTCAAATGCTCCTCATGCTGCTCTCGGGATCTCGAATACACCAGAATATCGTCGATGAATACGATCACCGATCGATCCAACATCGGCCTGCACACCCTATTCATGATATCCATGAACGCTGCCGGTGCATTGGTGAGCCCAAAAGGCATCACCACAAACTCGTAATGCCCATAACGAGTTCTGAACGCCGTCTTCTGGATATCCTCATCCCGCACTCTCATCTGATGATATCCAGACCTCAAGTCTATCTTGGAGAACCAAGACGCTCCCTGTAACTGATCGAACAGATCATCGATCCTTGGCAAGGGGTAACAGTTCTTGACCGTCAACTTGTTCAACTCCCGGTAATCAATGCACATCCGGTGTGAACCATCCTTTTTCTTGACAAAAAGGATCGGCGCTCCCCACGGCGAGCTACTCGGTCGAATAAACCCCTTCCCCAGCGGCTCCTGAAGCTGCGAGGATAGCTCCTGCATCTCTGGCGGCGCAAGGCGCTAAGGCGCCTTGGCGATAGGCGCTGCCCCCGGAACCAAATCGATGCGGAACTCCACCTGCCTCTCGGGAGGCACATCCGACAACTCTTTGGGAAAAACATCCGGGAACTCACACACTATCTGAACATCATCAACCGAACTCGGCCTCTTTACGGCCACTCATGTATCCATCATATATGTTACGAATCCTTTATAGCCCTGCTGTAAACTCTTCCTCGCTCTGGCAGCCGAACAAAATGCTGACCCAGATCGGGTACCCTCGCCGTACACCGTAAGCACTCCCCCACTAGGGTCTCTTATCGTCACCAACTGTCGCTCGCAGTCTATAACATCCCCAAATCAGCTCAACCAATCTATGCCCACTATGACACAAACGTCCCCCATCGCAATCGGGACCAGATCTATCGGGAACTCAACACCGAAGATCTCGAGTATACATCCTCTAATAACATCCGAAGCATAAACCGCCCACTCATCAGCTATGGAAACTCGTAGAGGTCGACTCAACAACTCTCGTCGAATACTGATGTGCTGAATAAATGCTAACGGCACAAATGATCGACTCGCACCCGAGTCAAATAACACCAAAGCAGGTACAGAACTCACAAGAAAAGTACCTACGCATATCATAATATAAGCACAATATCTCAACTCAGCATAAATAAATGAATGAATACATACCAGCCACGACATCGGGCGCTGCACGGACCTCCTCCGCTCTCAACTGGAAGGCTCTCCCGCGAGCCTTCGGTGCCTCGTCCTTCACTGGCCGACCCTCAGTAGCTCGTGCACTAGCAGGGGCAGATCCCTACGCTGATCCCTGTGACAGCTGTGGGCACTCGGCCCTCCGGTGACCCGTCTGGTTGCAATGAAAGCAAACCATAAATCCCTTGGGGTAGTCCTTGGCTATATGCCCCTCCTTGCCACATTTGTAGCAAGCACCCGCCCGACACACTCCATCATGTCCCTTGCCGCACTTCCCATAAGTGCGGCCCTTCTGGCCTCCAGATCTCGTATCAGCGGGCTTAGCCCGCTTGGCTGCCGGCTATACCTGTACCGGTCGCCTGTCACTCCTCTGAGACTCGGCCTCCTCCCTGGCCTGAGTCTCTAGCTCAATCTCCCTCTTCCGGGCATTTGCCTGAAGCTCGGCAAACGTCCGATACGTCGAGTTCACCACGAACTCGTGAATATCTCTCCTCAGTATGCTCAGATACCGGCTCATGCGTGCCTGCTCGGTAGACACATGCTTAGGGAAAAACATCGCCCTCTCATGAAACTTCTTGGTGATCACAGTAACAGAATCAGTACCCTGCTTGAGGGACAAGAACTCCTGGGCCAGCCGTTCCCTTTCCACCGGGGGAACGTACTCATCACGAAACATGGTGGTGAACCTCTCCCAGGTCACCACAGTAAGCTCAGCAGGGGTGAAATCCGCCGATACAAACTTCCACCAGTCCTTCACCCCCAAGAGAAGATGGTTCAGCGCGAACCATACTCTCAGATGCTCCGGACACGAGCAGGTGTAGAAGCATCCCTCAATGTCAGAAATCCATCTCATCGCAGCAATCAGATCCTGCGTCCCATCAAACTCTGGTGGCTTCATGTTGCTGAACTCCCGGAACAGCAACGAGTCACCCCCCTGAGGTCTAGCAGCAGCAACAGCTGCAGTAGCTGCAGCGGCTACAGCCTCAGTAACCGATGCGTATCTCTCGTCAAACGTCTCAATCAGTGTGGTCTTGATAGACCCAAACATCTCTGGTATCTCTGCGCGGATAGCCGCAGCCACCTCATCGTGGATCATCTGACGAAGCTCCTCGTCACTCACGCCGCTGGTCTCTGCTCTGTGGCGTGTCCCAACCATGACGTCTCTGAAATACAACATAAAAATATCAGAAACTCGCTCGAGTATGCACGCACTCGATAACCCATCCCTACTTGTTCCTTAGTACCCTAAGGATTCTTACTTGGACTGCGCACTGATCCGGTGTTTTCAGTAGTACGGGCCCTATACTACCGTCCACACCGCATCAGTATTCACCCCAAGTCCTCCTCCCAGGATCCCAGATCACAAGTACTCTACTTCTCGCTAAGCACAGGCTACCCTTCGGTAGGCCCCTCATAAGCTCCTCACTGCTACCTACTCACTCTCGAAGTATCTCATAGCAGCAGTAATCTCCTAGGCTAAGGCATCACAAATCAGGCCACTCTAGTCCTAATAGGAATACCTAGCCTACTCTAGCATGCATAACATTTCATATCATATCTCATAACACATAATGTAAGGGTATTTTGGGAAATCACCGTTCAGGCGCTGTCTGATCGTACACACTGCTTCATTCCGCTTTTCTCAATTTCTTTTACTTTTTAGAAAAATTGTTTCTTTTATGAAAAACTTTCTCAAATCCTCAGTTTAAGTTCAGATACGCCCGAAGGTGCATCCGAATCCCTCAAACCAAGGCTCTGATACCAATTTGTAACAACGTAAAATTTTCAAAACAATTTTTTCATTTTTAAAACATAATTTCATTCGTAAGATATCATAAAAATCCATTGTATCACATGTCATCATAATAAAACAAATCCCAAGATCTCTAATACATAAATCCCATCTGTGTGTACAGATCATGCTGGCGCCTTCCCGCGATCCTCACTGGTACCTGAAACACATCACACAACACTGTAAGCATAAATGCTTAGTGAGTTCCCCAAAATACCACATACGCACATACGCCACTCAAGGCTATAACTGTACAAGACCTTCCGGTCAATGTGTCTCAGGGGACTTCCGTCCCACAATCCTGGTAGACCTTCCGGTCCTACCCGTAGCGACCTTCCGGTCCATATCATAATGACCTTCCGGTCCATATCACAATGCTCATAACATAACATAGCACATACATATCATATAAAGACATACATCACATACTCATCATAGCATATAAGATCTTCCGGTCACACATAATTACCACTCTAGGTAAAGTATAGTGAGAAGACTCACCTCGTACGATGTCGGATAACCTCTTGTGCTCGATAACCCGACCTAGCCTCCTCCTATCAACACAATAACATATCTAATCAATACTTTCTCTTTTTCTCATTTCTAAGGAGTGGGTAGAAGACCATTATACCCCTCCCAGGTCTCTCTCTAGAACCAGCTTGACCAAAACCCTACGGTCAACTGAAGTCAACTCAAGTCAACGGTCAAACTTTGACCAGACTCGTCGAGTGCACTCGTGTGACTCGGCGAGTCCAGGCGTCTTCCGAATCCTCATAGAACCTCACTCGACTCGTCGAGTTAACCTTTCACTCGACGGGTTACCACCGGTCATGAATCGCGGGGCAACCCGACTCGACTCGTCGAGTCCCCTTATGGACTCGGCGAGTTCCTTCCATTGCAACATTCAAATGACCTTCTGAGGTCAGATCTGTTTCTCTAACCTATATATCTGACCTTACTATACTCAATAATCACGTAAAGGTCCGACCTTTACACTCATGCAACGTTCAATATGCTTCTTTTGGTGAAATAGCCTCTAAAATGGCAACCTAGGCTCATATCTCTAAGGAAGTAGCATAAAGCAAGTAGGTTGGGGCACTCTGTACCTCTCAAGGTCCAGATCCAGAGTTTAACACTCAAAGGGACATCATAAGCATCATATCCAAGCCAACAAAGGATAGAGAAAACCCTAGATTCAAGGGTTCTACACCAAAACAGAAAAGGGTTCGATTTAATACCTCAAAGATGGAGTTTCCTTGCTTGAAACCACATAATAGCAACCCCCTTGACCTTCTTTTGCTGGAATCTCCTTCTTCTTTGCAAAAACCACACCAACAAGGATTAAAATAGCCCTTCTCCTCACACCACACGCTCAAGCTCACTAGGGTTTCTGTTTCTGGACTGGTAGCCGCAAATGAGGGCCATAAGGTTCCTTAAATAGGGCACATGCCCGAGGATTTAGGGTTTTCACCCACAACGCTTACTCGGCAAGTCTACTCTTGGACTCGTCGAGTAGTTCATTAAACTCACGTGGCCACCCCGCTTCTACTCGTCGAGTTATAACACCAACTCGTCAAGTAGATCAATGATTCTAAAAAATAAGTAATTAAAATAATATACCTTGAAATCCGGGTGTTACACCTTCCATGCAAGTTGAAAACTTTTTGGACCCTATCCAAAGTTTTTTGAATACAACAGGGACTAATCTTGCAGTTTTGTCTATATACGCAATTAATAAAGGATGCTGAATCATCCACCGAATTCTATGTTTCATCCTAGTTTATTTTATGTGTATACTTGTTTTTCAGTTGGCCTCATGTGTGTGTGTGTATATATATATATATATATATATATATATATATATATATATATATATATATATATATCAAATGAAAACCACTAAATGATAAAAACTTTAAGAACCAGTTTTTTACTTATCATTAAGGCTATTTTTGTAAATTCTAAATATTTGGTTATGTTTTCATTAAGGATATTTTTTGTAAATTCTAAATATTTTGTTATGTATTGTTTTGATAAACAGACAAAAACCAATAAGGGCTTCATGGTAATTTTGAGAATTTAAGCTTAAAAACCATTTACTATGTATCAGAGCTTAAACAATCAAACCCTCAAACTCTTTCAAAATCTCCAGCCTCACTTACAGAACTTGAAGAACACACAAAGCTTACCAACAGCTGCCACCGCCATGTCGTCATCACACCACTGATGTCGCCGCCTCCAACCATTAGCCAACCATTGCAATCAGATCCACATGCTCCGAATGATTCAGATCTACAATTTATGCCTCAGATCTACGATTGTCACCACTAGATCTACGATTTTCTCTTTCAGCTCTACAAGATCTGACAATCAATTTCACTCGCCTCTTCCCCCCTCCCTCTCTCTGATCTTCAGTGAAAACTACTAGATTTGATGCATATCTGATGTGTTTCAGCTTAGATCTCCAGTGAAACACTACCGTTTACGTCACACCAGAGCTCAGTGGCACCAGATCCATCACCGTTGCACTAGATGTTCCACATTTATGATTTTTCCAACTCTCGTTGCACTAGATCTTCTATATCTGTGATCTTTTGACCACCACGACCTCTTTTTACTCCTCTTGCTTCTGCTCCGCCATAAATACCACCACAAGCACTTATACGTATCAGATCATTTCCACCACCACCTCCTGCTGTTGCTGCTTATGCTCCGGAACAAGCATCATTTTCTCCTCTAAACAGCCCCCTTCAAATTGCTTCATATCTGCTCCGATGATGATCTACAATAACAATCTCAGGTCTAGAATATCCAGAGACTCTAAGGAACATGACAATCTCATATTTTTAAATCACCTCAGATATGGAAACAATGTGCATATAAGGTGTTGATGAAATTCCTCAATGAGATCTATATGTTTTTAAGGTATGAGTAAGTGTTAAAAAATTATTAAGTTGTGAACTAATGTCTGAAATGTGTATTATACAATGGTATCATTTCACATAAATTAGTTATCACAATACAAAGAGTGAGAAGACAATCGTGCAACAAGTTGTGCCGCTAAACCTTTTTGTATGATAAAACCAATTCTTTTGAAGACTACATCTATAGATCTAGGGGATATAATATTACTATTCATGACCCTTTGTACTCTATTAAGAAGCTCCACTGCGTCCGGTACGAGGAAACCAAACTTATCAAACGCAAATGGTATAAACACATGTTGATTTTCCAATCACGATACCTTATGTTTTGTGACTTTGTATGTAGCAGCTTTTAAAGAAGCATGTCACGTCTTGAAACCCCCGACCCTCAAGCTCACAAGAGGGCATACCCATGTAAGGTCCACACAAGCGTGTTTCCTTCCAACCCATCCAAAAACGAAAACATCAGCCGGTCTAAGGGTTGACCTTCCTTCTGTCGGGTCAGTCAAGAAGTTCACAGGCGCCTCTTTCTTGGTAGAAACCCTGACATGCTTAAATATGACAAACAAAACATCTCTAACTACATCGTGTCGGTATTTGAACCCCGTGAGTTCTTTACAATGAACCGCATGCTCTCTAAAAGAGTCCAAAAATGCCTTGCGGTACACCAGACATATCTTGTCAGCTGGAAATATTAGGATCATGAGTCGATATTGAAGGATAGTACGATACTCCATAGGAGACATATATTGGCCAAACCCATCTATAAGGATAGATATAAGAAAATATTGAGCATGTGGTGCTCGTAAACACTCAAAAACTTCTTTCTGTCGAACCATCATGTCGAAATGCACTTCCATATATTCAATAATTTTGATAAAAAGAGAACTCGCTAATGTATGTTGGGATTGGGGGGGGGGGGGTTCCCTTATTAGCTAAACTACTAAATTCGATGCCCGAAAGCTTGTTATGAAGAGAAGCCAAGGCACAAGCATAATTAGAATCCATACAACATATGTCGCTATCCCGTAAGATGTAGTCTTATAACACCCAAGAGTGGGCCATTGAGGCAACCAAATCATATGAAGAGGCCTCTACTGTTGAGTACAAATCCAACCCACCAAACCTAATGGGGAGGGAAGCAATTCGATATTGTATGTCACCAAAGAAAGGTCCACCAGAGACCATGATGTACTCAATTGCCTCGCGTAGTCCTTTGTCAAAGAGCAATGCCACCTCCTCCATGTGAATGCAACGTACATCCTCAACCTAAAGAAACGTTTAACAATACCTATACAAGACTGAAGCAAAAGGAGCTCACTATGGGGTTCCGATAACTATGGAAGAAGGCACATCAAATTCACATCAAATTCACAGCGTATTCGGCTCTCTTTATCGCTAAGTTGCTAATGAAACTAATGTCTCTACTAACAGCTCCTCCAAGAAGTTTCACCCCCAATAGTGGCCTCCTGATGCAAACCGGGAAAAGCCCCTCACAAAGCTTCCTACCATCACACAAGGTCCAAAAGAGATTAGTTTTGTTGATATTTAACTAAAGGCCCAATTTTGGACCAATCACCTGAATGATGTCCAAGGCTTTGGCCACTTCCTCTGAATCTCCAATAAGTGTTCCATCATCAAGGTACCATGCATGGAGAAGAAGCTTGTAATTTTCTCTAATATTATGTAAGAGTGGGTGCAACACAAGAGCAAAGAGATTGGTCCCAAAGGGTCTCCTTGCTGAACCCTAGTGGTGGACCAGATATGTGTACCTCCTAGATACAACCTTGCTATAATGAATTACGTTTTTTTTATGAATTAATTTGTGAATTAATGTCTGAAATATTTAATTAAGCTTTGAATTATTGTCTGAAATATTGTATTAAACTGTGAATTCTGATTTCTTTATCCAAATCTGAATTTTATACCTGTAAATTAGCTATGAATGTAATGTATTAAACTGTGAACTTTTTGTATTAAGCTGTGATTTTTGTGCCGTAGCTATGAATTTTATTCACAGCTTAATATAATAAATTCAGGATTTAATACACAAAAATGCCTCCAGATATGATCATATATATGTAAGTTTTAAGTTGAGAATATGGATGTGAATAAATAACTTTTGTGTATTAAACTTTGAATTTATTAGATTAAGATGTGAAATTTGTATACTAAACATAGATTTGATTGTATTAAGTTTCAAATTAATTGTATTAAATTGTGAAGTTACTGTATTAAGCTGTGAAATGATTATATTAAGATGTAAATTTTTTATTAATTCTTTGTTTGCTTCTGAAATATGAGATGAATGAAGCATTATACATAGATATGATTCAATCTAATTAATTTTCAAATAAAATATATAAAATTTAAATTGTGAACATTTGTGTAAATAAACTTTCAAAGAAGCACTAGCCTATAGATATGAAGGTATACATGAAAGTTTTAAGTTGAGAACATGGTTGTGTGATTGACTAATTTTTTTGTATTAAATTGTGAATTTATTATATTAAGCTATGAATTTTGTGTACTGGACTGTGAGTAGATTGTATTATGTAATGTCAAGTTTCCGGTATGCTTTTTTCAAGGAATTACTCTTTAAATTTTGGATTTTTGGTAGCCACAACATGGGGAATGAGTTCCCACGGCGTGGCCATGGCCTGAGAATATGCGCATCTTTAGTGGGTGCCACGGTGTGGTAGTATTGTGACCACAACATGGTAGCTGTTTAATGACAAACCCTAATTCCAGGGTTTGTACCCTTATTTAAGGGATGTGATGGCTAGGGTTGCCCACCCTCAGCCTCTATCACTCTCCCGCAGCCTCCAAAGCAACCGCTAGCCTCCATTGTTAACTTTTAAGCTTTTGTGGTGCTTGTTGGTGTCTTGAAGAAGAGGAAGGTGGCCTTTAAAGATCTTTTCAGCAAGAAACACTCCTCGTCCTCTTTGTGCATGATTTCTGGACTCTTGTGACCTATAGAGCTAGTTATCAAATTGGTGATCATTACTGTTATCTTCTAGACTGCGCGGTGAGTTCCTCACTGTTGGGTCAAAAATATGGTTTATACTTTACTTTTCTAGGAAAATGTATTTTTGTGTCTTGGACCGTAAACAGCTTGGTGTTTACGGTCGTATACGTGTTTACGGTTGTGTTTACGGCCGTAAATAGGTTTACGGCCGTAAACCCATTTACGGCCCATGTTCACCAAGCCCATGTTTCTTATGTATAAATATAGGTGTAACGGGTGAGGAGTAGAGTGATGAACAGAGAAGGAGTGTACGGAATTGAGAGAAGAGAGGAGTTTTAGTGTGTGTAAGTGTGTGAATCTTGTGTAAGGAACTTAATTCATATCATCAATACATTCAAGATTCACATTATTCTTCTTCTCCTTCTCTTCTATTTGATCTGACATCATCCGTTTGATTGGGATTCCGCACCATCAAACGGATCTGATTGATACACAAGCAGATTAGAGACTTACAATTGGTATCAATGGACATTCGCTTTGGGGTATAATCAATGGACTGGGTTCCAAAGACCAACTGATCCCGCTCTGTGTCGGAACAGTTATGGAGGCATATCATCAGACTTCGGTTTGTTGGTAGTGGCTGTTCCAGGCACATGATAGGGGACATCTCTCAACTGTACAACATTCAGACCTTTGTTTGAGAGTATGTGTCCTTTGCGGGAAAGGAAGAAAAGAAGGGATCACACATGGGGTTAGTGCTTAATGACATGAATAATTTTCGGATCTGTTTTGAGATTACGCGTGCTGTTCTCAGACCTTTTGGATGCAAATTCAATCGGTGACTTACAGTTTGAGTTTTCTTCTCTATACTCCTGAGTTTTTCTTAAGTTAATTCGCTTTAAAGACTAATTTTTGTTTTAGGATAGTTTAAATTTGCGCATTTACTTTCGTTTCTCTCCTTTGCACAAATTTAGGGGAAGAAATAAAAACAAAACAAAAATTAGAAAAGTTTAAAAAATCCAAAAACATTAGAAAATCAGAAAATCAAAAATATGTTGTTAATGAAATGTGCTTGAGGGAGATGTTTTGGGAAGTGATATAATCATGTGATAACAGGCAATCTGAATCTGTGTAAGGGACTGAATCTGAATTGTCTAGGCTCTGTGTTCGATACGCTGGTAGGTACGAGAGATTAAAATAGACTTGACTAGGCATTAATGAACTTAAGGAATTCATAGACTTGCCAAATTTTGACCTAGTTAAATCCGTTTAGCCTGACAATACGACGCTTGGATAGGTTGAGCAGGGAGATAAACACGGAAATCTACTGGTTACACTAAAGAACTCGTATCTGGAACTGTGGATTGACTTTTCCTCGATGTGCGGATTCTGTCCTTAATTCCGGTATTGATGGGGTGACTGGTGAATTCCGATAAGTTAGGTCTGTAGAAGATTATTTTCTTTCTCTCTATCTGTTAGTCATATGTTGCCTCCTCTGCGTGATTGAAATACATCCGACCTGGACTGCAACATATGCAATTCTATTTCTCTGCATCTTCTCTCTATGCAATTCTTTCTATCTGTTAGCCATATACTGTCTCCTTTGCGTGACTTACAATCCCACCTGGTACACAATATATGCATTGCATCATTCTTTTTCTCAATCCCTCTAAAACTTCAGTTAGTCATATGTTTCACCCTCAGCGTGATCGGAAGAGATCCGACCTGGGTGTATAGCATATGCATTCTAAATCTATCTTCTATCTTAATAATTGTCTGCTCACCCGATGTAAGGAGTATTCTGGAAGTCCTTGATTACTGGAGCATATCAGGAAGCGGGAAACATGTTCTGGTACAACTAAAACTGAACACTTACAGATTGTTTGTAGATCTCGCTGCTCAATTTAGGTGGACAACAATATCTTTGATCGTCGTCAGCTGAATGGTCCTTAAGGAATATTATCTAGGAACTTAGGATCACATTGTCTTGTCACTTATACTATGTCCTAATTTTGTCACAATCTCTCGTGTTTAAGTGGACCACAATACCGGCGATTGACCAGATCTATTCATGAAGGGAGAGGTACTGATAAACGGATAAAGGTTGTCTAAAAACTTTGATCCCAAATCACTCTTAAAGTTAGATATCATTTTTATTTTTGTTAAATTTCTTCATAGTTTTCTTCTAATTTAAATATTAGGGGAGAATTAAAAAAAAATTAAAAAAATTAAAAAAAAAAAATTAAAAATCCAAAAATAGTGTTATTTCTGTTTTATATTTTTTTTCAGAAAATATGAAAAATCCAAAAATATTGTGTGCTAAAATTTTCTTTTAGTTTTGTTTTGTCTTGAAAGGTGAATTCAGGTGTAGATGAGACTCATGGAGTTTGTGTCGAAGATTTCTGAGCCAAGGCTTCATCCGTGATCATCGAAGAATTCTCATTCGAAGGAGCAATAAATGAAGATTATTCTTTCGACATTCAATCTTTCAACCCCAGAAGCAAGGTGAAGCTGAAATTGAAGATTATATGACGGATTGCATTGAAGCCTCCTCAATCAGTCTGCTGCTATCTTGAACATGCTGAAGTGATCCAGAAGATTTGTTCTCTCTGATGTTCTCTTTGAAGATTCTAAAACTGAAAGCATTATCTTTCAAGAATCAGTACAAAAAGTCTCCTCACCCAATGTGCGTTCAATGTCAAATTGTGAAGAAAAGCCCAACTGCTCAAGATGAAGTCATTCATTGAAGATTCATCAAGTTCATCTTGAAGTTGTGAAGAATTTGAAGATTAAAGTTGAAGCCAAAGCTCCCAATGAAGATTAACAAGAAAAGCCAGCTACTTTTTAGGGAGAGCTTGTTGGGTCATTTAAGAAAAGAAAAGAAAGCTATAAATCAAGGGGGAGATTGTTGGGTCAAAAATACGGTTTATACTTTACTTTTCTAGGAAAATGTATTTTTGTGTCTTGGACCGTAAACAACTTGGTGTTTACAGTCGTATACGTGTTTACAGTTGTGTTTACGACCGTAAACAGGTTTATGGCCGTAAACCCATTTACGACCCATGTTCACCAAGCCCATGTTTCTTATGTATAAATATAGGTGTAAGGGGTGAGGAGTAGAGTGATGAACAGAGAAGGAGTGTACGGAATTGAGAGAAGAGAGGAGTTTTAGTGTGTGTAAGTGTGTGAATCTTGTGTAAGGAACTTAATTCATATCATCAATACATTCAAGATTCACATTATTCTTCTTCTCCTTCTCTTCTATTTGATCTGACATCATCTGTTTGATTGGGATTCCGCACCATCAAACGGATCTGATTGATACACAAGAAGATTAGGGACTTACACTCACTATACTCGTGGGTTGAAAGCACCAATGTCTGCTCACTAGATTATGTTATGTATCCTTGTTTATAGGATGTTGCTATGTTGTAGTTATCTGTTAGATTGGTAGATCTGTATGATTACCTGTATTTCTGGTTATTGTTCATCTGTTGCATATGTCGACATAATGCGGTTGGGTTGAGGTGGTATGGCTTTGTGCTGTAGGCCAACAAACCCAGGGGCAATCCAGTTGGGAGACTATGGGCCAGTGGCAATCTAGTCGGGAGGCTGTGGGCTAGGGGCAATCCAGTTTTATAATGTGGGCCCAGTGAGCATGCATTTATTTATGTAATGTTGTGTGGAGTAGTTTGGGGGAAACTCACTAATCTTTGGCTTATACTGGCTGATTTCAATGTTTCAGGTACTTCTAATGATCGGGGCAAGGCGAAGGCATGATCGTACACATCCTCCTATGGTTTTATGTTTTGAGAGATTGACTTGATACTCTGATTTTCTTGGTTATGACTTGAAAATGATGGTTGTTTATCTATGGATTTTTATGGAAATGTTTTTATTAAAATGAAATTTATCATGGTTTTTAGGATGTTAAAATTTGGTATCAGAGCCCTGGTTTGAGAGAATTTGATGAACACCCGTCTGATTCCAGACTCAAGCTATGGAACTGCAAAATATTTTCATAATTAAAGTTAAAATGATCAAAGGATAGGATGTGATGTGTACAATCATCAGCCAAGGAAAGTTATTCCTCAAGATACCCACACTTTTTTTGTGTACTAATGATATGATAGAACTTCATGCTAGTTGTAGGTTAGGGATCTTCAAGAACTACATGACATAATTTTTTGATTTATGATGCATGATAGCCTAAGAGAACTTCTTGATATGCTGTATGGAACTGACATTATGACTGTGGTTGTTTTGTTTGTGCATCAAAGTTGTACATAACTAAGATTTTATAGCCTGATAATGTTTGATTTAGCCTTATTTCCTTTTCCTTGTTTGGTTGTGGGCTTAGGGTACAATCAATTATTCGACTGTCTATCGAATCCAGTGTTATGTATGATTAGATACACAAGGCGGATGCAGGGTTAGTGGAAGTTTCATGAGTGAGTATGGTGGTTAGGAGGGCCAGCATAAGGAATGATTAGCCCATCTTGAAAGAGTGAGTATAGGATGTATGTGTTGGGTTTTGAGCATAACATCATTCTTATGGTGTACATGCAACCCTAATTGCTTTGATCTAGGTTTTTTCTAATTGAACATACAATTTTGAATACCAAAGCAATAAACCCTAATCTAGCATTCTTATTTCGAAATTGACATAATAAACTAGTTAGAATGATTACCTCAACTTGTTATGTAGTAATAACAAGAACTCCTTGACCTTTGAAAGCTTAGTGCCCCAACTGTTGCACCTCTAATGGAGTTACAAACACTCTTGCAACAAGATGACTTAGGAGAGGGGAGGAAATCGGCTAGGGCTCTCTTAGAAGACTTAGTGGCCGAAAATCCGTAGTAGAGGGTTCTTTATATAGTTGTGGCTGCTAGGGTTTTCAGGAGGAAACCCTAATACCTGACTTAGGCAACAAGCATCCCATGAAACCCTTTCCTTAGAGCCCTTGGACGAATTCTATAACGCTTCCTTATAGAAATTCATCCACTCCACTCTATGGAGTCCATCAGCCCATTTATGTAACTATCAATGATTTGCATAACAGTCCCTTAATTATTTAATCAGTCTCTTTTGACCACTAAATTAATTCCAAATTAATTTATGATCAATACTAATTAAATAATATGATTTCCAAATAATATATTAATCTTGTAATATATTAATAAAACCATTTTGAGTATGAATTTATTATTCATATAATAAATTCTACTCTCTCTCCTCTTGTCATCCTATGAAGTTGCATGAGTGAAGGCAACCCAAAAGGACCATGCTCATAATCAAATCAAGTACATACCAAATATAGTTATGGGCTTAGACACCTAATCCAACAGTCTCCCACTTGGATAAGTCTAATAACTATTATTGCAAGTACGACTACAGAATCTGATTAGCAATCGTAGCTTTCAAAAGCCGCTGTCGAACTCTGGTCTTATCAGCAATACGTCCTTTAGATAAGGTATCATATATTCCTCCATTCTTAAGATATCGTATGAACTGAGACATGGATTTAAATCATACTCTATGTTCATGTTTTGTTTCCCGATTTCCGATTTATGACGACTAATAGACTACAATTGAACACATCAACTTAGTCCAGGCTTGGCCAAGCGCTTTAGGGTGTCATCACTAAATCATCGAGGGGCCCACATATATCACCTTTATCCACATTGGGTAAAAGGAACGGATAAACTTCGACTCATATGCTTGTACTATTTACTCATCAAATCACACACAACAATACGTTTTATAACATCAAGTTACTAATGCGTTTACGCATTATCAATGTGCAACCGACTTGTAAACAACAACTATATGTCTCCGTTTCAAGAATATAAGATATTATCATCTCACAATCACTCGTGATAAAATCCATGAAGTGATTCACGTAAGCGTGGGTTTAATCCAATACTCAAATCTTATTTCAGGAGCACTCATGAACACTGCATCAGACTTTTTCTATGTCTAAGCGCTTTAGACAATCTACAGTCGGATTCATGACAATCTTGCCTTAATACCTACTTCCAACGTATGATCGACTGTGGATGTTTGAACAACCTAGTTATTCTGGAAGTCCAAACATGCGAAGTGAAACACAAGAATAATCGAATCCAATATGGCCCGAAAACTTTTGAGTATAAATAAAACACTTATTACTTATTCACCATATTGATTACACATTATTCATTGTACAATGTTTCGGATAATCAACTTAATACTTGAATCAAAACAATAGTCATCCCATGATCCAAGCATGCACACTATGTTTACCTATGGTCCTTACCTTGTGAAATAGATCAACTGAAAACATTTCCAATGATGCTAATTTCACAATTCCTAATCCTTATCACAAGTGTAAGAATAAAAAATTCTTGCCACTATTAGAATATGTTAGATTCTAACATTTTATGCAATGATCCTTTTGTAATGTCATAGCACCAAAGTCACCAAGAATTTACAAATGAAATTACAAAGTGCTCTATTGGAGATTGTTACAAGACAACTCCATAGAATGAAGTCTCACATTCAAAATACATTCATTTGAACATCCTTCCTGCATAAAAGTTTCTAATCTACATAGATTCTCAATATCCAACTCCTATTATGGAGACATTTCCATATTTCCCATATGAAAACTCATTCTTAATAGAGTCCTATTCATAATAATGCCAATATGGTCCATCCGTTACTATAGTTCCAACTGCCCACAAGCGACCAATCCTTAGCGAACCTCAGATCGTCCTTGATAGTTGTTTAATTATTTTAGTCATATCCGGTTCTGGTCCTTTTTCCCTCTTAATGCCCTAGGCATTTGGAAAATCAGAACGGACGAATATTACAGCATATGCAATCGATCCTATACCCGAAGCGTATGGGATACGATATGCAATGGAAACATCATGCTTTACCAGTCTCTTGCCATAATATTTCCATATATAGAATTCCCTTATGTTGAATCTTTTCAACATAACATTTATATATGTCCTTTGACTAAATTTGATTAAAATTTCTTGATCTAAGCTTTTACATTTGAAACGAAGTATAATATTCTCTCCCTTAATTATAGCAAAACAACTTTTCAACCTCTGCAACTTTGCGAATTGAAACTTGTGTTTTCTATAATTAACATTGCTAACTCGCAACATAATAATCATGCTCCCACTAACATCATAATTATCAGCATAACACTTATGCTCCCACTAGCTTTGACATGTACTAAAAAATCAGCTGGACTTCTAGAAAACAATACCTATTGATTTTTTTTCCAAAGTTTAGATTTTTTATACGAGATGCTTAGATAAGCCTTTATCTATGCTTCTCAAAATCATACACCTTTCCTTCGATAGCTCACATGTGTGTTTAAACTATTTCAGAACTTACAGCAGTAAGTCCCGAATGTTCAAAATAATTGCCAAATCTCACAATTCGAACTATGAAGAGGGATGCCGTAATCATAATCGAATTTGAGAATGCAATTTACACAATGCTATCTCCCTAAAATCTTCTTAGTGAAAGCGTTTCCTCACAATCATTTTCATGAAATGGAGAGAAACCTTGTCACTTAGATTTATGGTGCATGTGTTCCTATCAATGTAAATTTGTCATAACCATAATCATACGACAATGTTTGTGACAAATCCCTGCTCATATGGACTGAATTTGTTCATTCTTTATTTCTTGCCACTTGGCAGCATAAGGGCCTACCATGTCTTTCAAGTTGTTCAACAGCTCACCTTTACATATTAATGTACTTTCATTGATCAAGGTGCCTTGCCTTATGCAATTATTTGAGAACTCATAGGACTCACATGCATAGTCAACTTTAAATGGAATGGGCACAGAAACAAGAATATGTCAACACGATAGGTTATAAAGCTCAAGTCGTGTGCCAGTGATAGACGATAGGTTTATTCTTGATTAGTTCCTGAAACTTTTCAAGACCATTAAGACTCCCACTGACCTCTTGACATATAAGATTCTCTTGTCAAGAAGCATTCCTTGACAAACAAATATTCAAGAGCAAATGCGGGTTCCTATCAAGACAAACACTTTACACAATTGGTCTTAGTTGGTCTTTGTCTTATCAAAGACATCACAACTTACCAATTTTAAATGTACAAGAGTAAGAAACTTTTCTACTCCACATTTGATGAGTGTTATAAACTTCCTTAAGATGATGTCACTCAAGTCACAATCTTGGAGTATGACTTTAAGACTCGATGTTGGAACGAAGTATGATTCACCTTTTTTATTTAACCATTTCAACAATTTCCCGATTCCTCTTCTTAGTCATACTTATGCACTAAGGTGTCCTTAGAGGATCAATTGTGATATGGGTTCATAATCACTAAGATGATCATAAAACACGATACTTAAGTACTCTCCCTTCTTTTCAGATTGGAGAAACTTTTATCTTTCTGCCTAATTGATTCTTTTTATTCGTTCTGCTATTCATTGAAACTTTTTCAATGATTCAGAATCACACTTAATCTTGTAAGTATAACCATGTTTACTAAACTTTTAGTAAATCACGACGAATATTCTTATCGTTCTTTGTGGCGGACTTGACCTAGTGCACAACAATGCGTACTAGACCCTTTAGTCCTTCATTTGACTCACATACTTGTGTGAACAAGGAATTAGTCTTAACTTCCCAAATACGAAGGTTCTCATTCATCACACAATACAAGTTGCATGATCCCAAGTTTCTGTCCAATTGAAACTTAGGTGATGACAATCATTCCTTATTTGGTAAATTTTCGACACTACCACAAATAACATAACTAAGAATCACATCCATTTTCAATATTGCTAACAATAGAAACATACAAACATCAATTTTCACAAATATCATTGCAAGGATATATATAAATAAGACAAAAATCAAAATTTATTTTATTTATAAAAACGTGGAAAAACTTGTCCTTACAATGCAATTACAAATGAAAACTATGTTACTAAATATTTCTAAGCAATCTATCCTAACTCTTAAACAACAGCTCAAAAATCCGATCTTTGAACCATGCGAGCGAAATCCATTTCTTCGTGATCAGACTCAACTCACTCTTCCTTTAAGCTTCCTTTCTTTTTCTTCGATCCTAGAAAACATCAAAATGCAAGCTTATCACATCATGTATTAAGAATCTATAAATAGGAACTTAATAGAGTTAGATAGTGGATTTACCTGAAGCAGAGTCATACATCTTGACTCTCCCATCCTTTTGATCCTTTAGGTAGATATGAAAGCTTCGTAATCAATTCCCCTTCTCTTGGCAGTAGAAGCAAACAGACTCTTTTGGAATAGCACATGGGACAATCTCAGATTCAGCCTTTCTCTTTACCATCCGGTCAAACGGTTTGACCTTGGCCAATCCCTTTCCATTGGAAAGAGTAAGTTTTTCTGGACTTCCAATGTTACCATTATCAATGTCCATGGAAGTTTGGGAGATTGATCTACCAATCAAATTTGCTTGACCAGTGCGCCAAATCATTGTTGATTCAGCAGAAATAAGCAAATATGTAAGATTAATGAGGGTCACGTCGTGGTCCATCATATAGTAATCTTTAATGAACTCACTATATGATTCGGGAAGTGATTGAAGAACTAAGTCAACATCCAACTTCCTTGAGACATCGACACCCAACATTCCCAACCTGTTAATATGTAACTTCATCTTCAAGACGTGAGCACATATAGACTTTCCATCTTCGTGTTTGCTTGCCAATAGGGCTTGAGTGACCTTGAACCTTTCAAGTCTTCAAACATGTGGGTGAGGGAGAATTATTGGAGGAGATGGAGGAAGTGAAGAACAATTTCCGTTTCCATGATCCAATCGTGGAACATCATCTTCATGTGGAAAGCTTTTTCCAAAGGATTCGGGAAGACCATAGTTGTTAGAATTTGGCATCTACAAAACGGGATAAATTCAAGTTAGTTGATTCAATCCTTAATATAACACCCAAATGAAATATTAAGGCTAGGACCCAACACAATATTCTACAATTCGAAAGAGGGATATCGTAATCCAATTACAAAATATTTGAAGGTAGGTAAATGACAATTTACCAATTTCCACCATGAAAAACGAAAAAGATAATTAGGTTTTAAATGAATTGAAATTCCTAGATCTTTTGAGATTCATTGAACTTTTCAATGTCATGTTTAATCTCGATTATGCCCTTCAAGTTTGTGATTGGGATGCCGAGGATCACAAACGAGGTGTGAATAACCATGCAAATTAGCTTGGTACTCTAGAAGACGTATATCACCTAATCAATGTGCCGGTTAGCCACACACGCTCCATTGATCTATGATAATCTACGAGTTACCCATTGCCATCCTTCATTGGTCCCATATTATTGTGCTGGTTAACCACACACGCTCCACTAACGACCAACAAGGTGCAATGTGTAAATTCATGAATTAGCACCAAATTCACATTTTTCCTAAAGTAACTAAGATTTGGGAATTTATAAAAGTGTTTAGTTACTTCGTATTTCATTATACTTATAATTGAAGTTTGTGTCCTATCCTACCCATTCGGCTAACGACCCTCCACTAGTCAAGAGTGCGGTGGGTAAGAGAGGATACCCAATGGTGGTCATTTTACAGGCCGCTTCCTTAAATACCCCTTATAGACCAGCTTCGTGAATGAGGCCTACTAATCGTATGTAACATCCCGTTTCGGATCGTCCGTGATTAGGGTTCGTGGACTGTAAACCAGGCTTGAGGAGGTCTCGGGGTTGCGACGAGTTGCTAGAAGCTTAGGGCATCTCGTCACCTTTCTGTGGGTTTGAGGTTCATGGGAATCGAGGTTATATCAACGAATTAATGGAAGTTTGAAGTTGTGGCAAGATAAGTCCCTTATTTGAGAAAGGTGGCAGCTGAGTATGCTGGGCGTACATATGTGTACGCTTAGCGTACTCATGTGCGTGGTTTTTGAGAGGAGCCACCTAGTACGCTGGGCGTACCAGTGGGTACACTGGGCGTACTAGGCACAGAGTGAAAACCCTAATTTTGGGTGTGTCCCTATATAAAGAATGAGATGGCCTCATTCCTGGCCACCACCCTCAGATTTCAAACCCTCCTAAACCCTAAACCTTTGTTCATGGAGTTTGTGGATGCATTTGAGAGCCTTTGAGCGTTTTAGGTGTTCTTGTGAGATTTTTGGAGTGGAGAAGGAGCATGGAAGAGAATAGAGTTGGAGTCCAGGCTTTGGATCTGAGCTTTTCTATGGATGGAGCATCATTTGATGGTATAAAGCTCAAAGCTTTCCCATCCTTTTGATTTGTGCATGTTATGGTCCATTTTAGGGTTTTTGGTCCCAAAGCTTGATGCTTTATGAGTTGTTGCACTCCAGAGCCTAATGTATGTCCTTTGAAGTGTTTATAGTGGAGAGGATCTATAAAAAGGAGGTCTTGGTCGTTGGAATTAAACCATGCATGAGTTATGAGCTTTTTGAGATAAGAAATTGTTTGTTTTTGGTATTTATGACCTCTCCAGCCATGCAAAGGCTTAAAGTCACTGAGTTTATGGAGTAAGAGCCATTAGGGAGTCCAGATGTGGGATTTGAGTTAATGTCTTAACTGATTAAGACCAAATGAGTAGAAAGAGTGAATATGGGGAGTATGCTGAGCGTAATTCCTGTACGCCCTGTGTACCGCCCCAGTGTCACCGATGGCCAATCTGGATTGTGAGTACGCTGAGCGTACCAAGGGAGGTATGCCCCACGTAACCTTACTGTGGACTTTTGGGCTAAGTCGCATTTTGGGCCTTGAGTGTTGGGCCTGGTGTTTGGGCTTGTTGCAATAGAGTATTGGACTAGAGGAATATATATATTCGTGCTTGGGCCCTTGAGTTGGGCTTGCCATTTAGTTTTGAGAGTGGGCCTCAGGTGAGCCCATTTATTATTGGGCCTTGGTGGGCCCAATGTGTTTTAGGCTATTAATGGGCTGGTTAGTGGTCTTATTCTAGACCTAATGAGTGAGAGTCTGGACTTAGTTTCTAATTGGGTTAATTGTGGTTTTGGCTCAGAGTTAGAGGCAGGTGCGTAGCAACAATGTTTATAGGGGCTGTTCATCATCTGAGGTGAGTGTTCTCACTATACTTACCATGAGTGGTATCCTTGTGTGACTGAGATGTCTTATGTGCTTGTTTGCGAATTGTGATATTCTGCATTATGTCTCTGTGATTTATGCTGAGTATTGTTATTATGTGTTAGTAAGACCGGACCGGAGGGTACAACGAGCTGTGAGACCGGAGGGTCCTCACTTAGACCGAACCAGAGGGTCCAATGAGCCATGGGACTGGAGGGTCCCACTAAGACACATAGACCAGAGGGTCTTACAGAGTTATAGCCTCGAGTGGCTAATGTGTTGTATGTGGTATTTTGGGGAACTCACTAAGCTTCGTGCTTACCGTGTTATGTGTTATGTATTTCAGGTTTTTTTCTCAGGATCGCGGGAAGACACCGGCTCGATTGTACACACCAGAGAAAGAGTTATGTCTGAGGATCCTGGATTATTAATTAAACAATATGGAGATGCGTTTTGTAAATTAACTAATTGAGAATTTTGTGATTTCAAAAATAAAAAATTGTTTGAAAATTTACATTGTTAGAAGTTGGTATCAGAGCCTTGGTTTGAGGGATTCGGATGCACCTTCGGGTATATCTGGACTCAAACTGAGGATTTGAAATTTTTTTTCAAAAGAAATGATTTTTTTTACTAAAACAAGCAAGAGTTTCTAAGAGAAAAATGAGAATGGAGCAGTGTGTACAATCAGCCAGAGCTCGAACGGTGATTTCCCAAAATACCCTTACTTATTTGTGTTATGAGTTATTATAGAGATATTAGTGATGCATGCTAGAAGATAGGATAGATATTTCATATTTTAGGGCTAGAGTTGCCTGATTTGTGATGCCTTAGCCTAGGAATTTTGCTATCTGTGATGTGATGTGAGTATGTGCGGAGTAAGAGTATCCAGCAGAGATCTTTTAGAGAGAAATTGAGTAGAGGAGTAATCTAGGAGAGATACCTAGATGAGCATTGGAGGAGCCTACTGAGAGAGTAGTTAGATACCCGTGCGGGGTAGAGTTGCTTGAGTTTGGTGATACCCTTTTTGAGGGGGCAGAGCAAGTGGAGTTTTTAACCTAGAGTGGTTTTAGGTGCTGGTATGGATTATTCGATGCCCGAATGTTCCTTGCTATGTGCTTTGTGGAACTCTTGATGATGGGAGTTAGCTACTAAGTGAATATGATGATATTCAGGAGGTAGATGGTTGGCATCATAAGGAGTTGTTCAACAGCTGATGGCAGAGAAGTGAGGGTGATGAGAATAAAATTCTCTTAGATCGATAGATTCAAACAGATATTAATAAGACAATAACAAGCAATATGAAACAATGAACACCAACGTGAATCAAACGAATGTCAAATGATTAAAACAACAACCCTCAGAAGAGCTTCTACTTTAGAGGGTGCTAGGGTTACAGTACTTGTCAAAAGAAATATTCAGAAGCGTAAGAAACGAGATGCATGCATGCACCATAAATACTAAACCCAAAAACAAACACACAGTTGGACACGCCCAAACCGTGATTACATATGCATCGAACTTAACAAAGCCCAATGGCGCAACACATGAACTCAAGAATCTCCCCCTTTGCGCCAATTGAGGCGAGAGATCACTTCGGTTGAGTAACTATAGTTTTCCTCACAGTCTTGAACAGCTTGGGGATGATGGCAAGAAGAGCTTGACGAAAAAGAATATACCACCGAAGCATATCAGTAAACATCTTTTTATCGGCTTCACTGTTCTGATCGCACCCGTGTATGATATCGAGAATATGCTCCAAGCAGGCAGTGGAGAACAGGTGTTTGTCAACAAGAGTGAACATGCATTTTTGACCTTCGCCCCTGATGAACATGACTGTATGAAACTTGGGGTCGATTTTACCCTTAATAATCACATTGATGTCGCTTGCCTTCCCAATTGGCTTGATAGTGGGCTTCTTCTTTATGGCAGAGGCGATTTCCTGATCCATCTTTGCGACTTCAAGAATGTAACACACCAGCATTCGCTTGATGTGATCTATAATAGGCTCATACTCCTTTTGATTAGTCAGCAAAATATTGTTCAGGAGAATCTAGTCATGAGGATTCAAATTTGGCATATCAGCCAGGGAGATCATATGAACTGAACTGTCTGAGCCTCGGGTCACTTTAAACTTGATATTGATAAACTTCCATGCTGAAGTGGGTTTCAACACCTTGACTGTTGTGATTTTCTGATTACTCCAAGTCAGGTATTGAGGTTGAGCGAACTCAAGATAGTACTCAAGCAGATCTCGATCAACCTTCGGGTCAGGAGTGGGGATGGCAACTGTTGACTCAAAACAATGAAAGATGAATGCCTTTCGGGTGATTGGCATATCCAATTGAGAATCCTTGGAATTCTCAAGAGCGAATGAAAGGACCGGTTCGAGCCAATGTGTGCTTGGAGCTTCAATTACCTCCCTCTGAAGCTTTTCTATAGACCACATAGGAAATATAGATTTCCTCTGTTCTAGCACTTCGTTCGCTTTCCTCTCCCTATCAAATCCTTCCTTCACTTTTCGAACCTTTTCCTCAATCTCTCGATCATTAGGCTTGACTTTGAGGCTTTCGGTTTTAGAAGCTTTTGCTCCTGTATCAGTTTCATCATCGATTTCATCCTCATCATCATCACCAATCTTCTTCTTTCGTTTGTCCTTCATACTGCCCGAAGCTTCATTACCCTTCGACTCAGTAGTGACTTTCGGTTGGGTGATAGGTTTGCTTTTTAGAGGATGTTGCGATTGACCCTGGCCCTGAGTAACATTTTCTCCCCCTTGTTTCGGTGGGACAACGGGCTCCAGAATACCCTCAATCCTACTTAGAATGTCTAGAGCAGGTCTCAATTTCTCAGCGAAGTGACGTCAAATCGAGATAGTAAGGACCGAGTCATGGGCTTCCAGAAGATGTAGAAGAATGGAATGCACATCACCAACCGAGCTTTTGACTACTGCTCTTTCAGACTTAAGCTCTTCAATCTCCTTGGTCGCCGTTTTGAGCTTCAGGTTCTGAATTTTAAGCTGAGAAGTTCGTTTATCAAGGTCATCCACGATCTTGCTTTCCACAGCTAGTTCGGCTTCAAGTTGAGAGAGACGGGCATCAACTGATGTTTGAAGCTTGGTGTTTGCCGTCTGGATTGCCTTGCGTGTTTCCTCAAAATGCTTCTTTTCAGCCTGAAGCGAACGGGTAAGATTATCAACAGAAGCATTCACGGTTTGAGCATTCTTCTGCGCGGCAGCCTGAAGAGAATCAAGGAAAAGTTTAGCATCAGAAACTAGTTTTTCGACGTTTGCGGTCGCTTACTTGCAATCTTTGGTGGAGGCTTCAACTGTAATAGAGGCTTTTTGACAAGTAGAAGTGGAAGCATCAATAGCTTTGACAACATTAGAAATGGATGTATCATGCTCCTTGACAAAGGTTGCCAAGAGAGCCTTGATAGCAGCTTCAGAGTATGCACTTCCGGAAGAAGAGGAAGAAAGCAGTTGGTCAAGCTTGTCATTCATATCCTTTAAATGCTTCTTCGTGACAGGAGCGTCACCATCATCATCACTATGTACTCGATATGGACTATAATAAACTGAATCAAATTCCATTTCTTCTCCTCCAAGAACAAGATCAAATTTGTGTGAAGGAGGTGGGGATAAAGATTTTGAGGTAATAGGGGGTTCAGAACCGAAAGTAGATGCACCCGTATCAGATACGTTGACACAAACAGTAGGTTCGGTTAGAGAAGTAGTAGTGGTAGTAACTTCGGTGAATAAAGGTGTTGGAATTGGAATTGAGGTTGTAGTGGAAGAGGAGATGGGTGGAGGAAAGGGAGCAATAGTAATAGGAACCGATTGTGTAGGAGATTGAGGAGGTGAGTTTCGATTACCTTCATTAGTTGCTGAGGGTGGAGGAGAATTACCTCGAGGCGGGCTGTCATGAAGAGAAACGTCATCATCACTGGACTCTGGTTCGGGCTGTGGGTCAGATGGAACATAGTCAGAGTCACTTGAAGAAGGGGAAGGAGACTTCGACTTGTGTGCTTTCTTCTTGGTCTTTCGTTTCTTTGGAGCAGTAGGGGCTGATTGTTCAGACTTTCGCTTCTTGGGAGTAGAGACTTTTGAGGATTGACCTTCCTTCTCCCCTTTTCTTTCAGGCTTCTTCCCTCTTTTCGTTGGTTTATCTGCTGCGTCTAGGGAGCTTTGCATTTTTGGAGTAAGCTGCCTTGGCCCTGTAGGGGGTAGCTTCTTATACTCAGTTATCACCTTGCTTTCACTGGAAACACACCTGTACATAGATTCCGGAACCGAACCAAAAAAGAGAAACTTCGATGGATATGAGACAAGTATTCTCGTCGTGTGGAAAGTAGCAATAGATGACATCAGTGAGTCTGCCATTGTTGGAACGTGAAACTTTCCATCGCCCATTGAGTAACAAGAGTCCAAAACCTAGCACAAGAGATTTCAGAGTAGCGTGAAGTAGATCTTATACTCTGAACCAGTTGAGACCATAAGATAGATCCAAAGTCCATGTTAACCCCATGGTACAGACCATAAAGAAGGGTCATGAACGCCCTGCTCACTCCATCAGAACCTGCAACCCTCTCCGATAAACCCTTGGAGAGGAGGGTAAATAGACCGTTCCACTGAGGAGGAAGACATGATTTCTTGAACTTTGTGACAGTGGTGAGAATCTCAGTGTACCCCATATCATAGAACATTATGAAGAGTTGAGTGGTGGTAATGGAATTAGGGTTGATCATGGAGTCGTCAACAGCAAGCCTTAGCAACAAACAAAACCTAGCTTTTGAAATCGACGTCTTTTGATTGACGATCTCAAAGAAAATTCACTCCTTTGCTTTATCGTAGACAACGGTTGAGTAGACTTGAGAAAGTAGTGACATTGGAACACACTCCACCTGGGTTAGGGCTATGACGAGTGGTGAATATTTGAGGCATTCAACCACTTACAACATGTAGGGATCATACTGGGAAGGTGAGAGTTCAATGATGAGGTTTTGATTCGGTTTAATGGTGAGAAGAGAGGACTGAGCAGTTTGTTCATAAACAGATGAAGATTCAGCCATTGTTGCAGGTGTGAAGAAGAAGATGAACAGTAGAGATTCGCCGGTGTGTTCTTGAGAGAGTTGAGAATTGGTAAAGTAGTCCAAGAGGTGTGAGAAAACCTTATATACCATAGCCAGGAGAGAGAAAGAATCCACAGTAATAATTCGACGATCTTCTGAATCGGCGCCTGAAAAAGCGCGATTTGACAGCTGGGTTTCCCTAGGAAGACGTCATCAGGCGTGATGTTAGGAACCGTTTCAAATTCACGTGTCCGTTTCAAATCTTATCCAATGACGTGGTTTGAAATCTTATCTTGTTACCGCTATTTCAACTTCGAAAACTTTTCAAATTCCTTTTCAAACTGTTAGAAACCCTGTCGCGTCATATAAGGCTGACAATGTTCGCTCCTTCACACTTTATACCACCATAGCATTTACAACCGAAGCATCAAATCTGAAAAATTGCCATGAGTACCACAAACAAGAATTGGGAAAATCATAATGATCTTCGTGCAAGAGTGTGCCAATAGAAAAGAAATAAAGCTAATAATTTTTAGGATTTAAGTGATGTCTATTTGGACACGAAACTATAGATCTCGGGCACGAATCGCTTCCTTCAAAGTCAAGAGAGACTTAGAAGTGTCTGTGTGGTTTCCCGTTGAATTACGATCAAATGTTTATTAAGAAACATTGAAAGACATCTTTTCAAATTTAAGCTATAAAGGGTGGCTTATCTTCAACCGAACTTCAGTACTTGACATAAGACCAAAAGTGGGGTGAAGTACTTGTGAGACCAGTGTAGCCTATTAAACAAGTAGGTGAGTTAATATATTCAGTGACTTGGTGATAACTTGTCGAAATCTCAAAAACAAAATTAAACTGGATCTTATGGGAAGAAATGCCTTGGTGTTAGACAGGTTCATAAAGATCGCACAAAAATAAAAAAGAGATTTCGTGGTACCTTCCACTAAAGTGGTTTCGTTAAAGCGTGGGTGAAAACTAGAACATTTGATTGTTCATCGTCAATTGGTTATTGGTGTTGGATTTTGGGTTTCACTTAGCACGTGGTGAAACGAAGCTAAGACCATTAACACAGATGTTGTGTAACCATAAACCTCAGTGGTAAATTCTGAGAGTCTCAAGGGTTACAATGATGAACTGAAATGAGATGGAGAAAAGTGATAAGGAGGTTAAAGAACCGAAAGCACCTCTGCTATATAGTAAGGACCAAGCAGACAACTCTTAACTCAATGTGAGACGAGTAAGGTAGCTCATGACATAAGTGATTTTATCAGCCTGATTGGGAAGATTTGATTTGTGTATATCAAATCAATAAGGCTACACTTGAAGTCTTTGAGGCTTTGGTCGACATACAACAACATGCTTCTAGGGACACTTAGCTAGTACTAAGATAAAGAAATGTATACCTGTCCCAGCTCCATCATTTGAATGATCGATGATACTTTCAGTGATATTTTTGGAATTTTTGACTTTAATGAAAAGTAACAAAAACAAAACAAATACAAAAAAAATATTTTTGGATTTTATAAATTTTCTGAAAAAGAAATAAAAACAGAAAGGAAAATATTTTTGATTTTTATGAATTTTCTGAAAAAGAATTAAAAACAGAAAGGAAAATATTTTTGATTTTTATGAATTTTGTGAAAAAGAATTAAAAACAGAAAGGAAAATATTTTTGATTTATATGTATAGAAACGAAGTGAGAAAAGACATAGACAATGTACAAACTATACAACCGAAACTTCACCTAAAAGTAATGAAGTGAAATAGACCGAGCGTTCGGTTCATTTCGGTTCCCAAAAATTCAGGAGCCGAAATAGACCGAGCATTCGCTCTATTTCTCGTTCGGTCCATTTCGGTTCCCAAAAATTTTGGAACCGAAATAGACCGAGCGTTCGCTCTATTTCGCGTTCGGTCCATTTCGGTTACCGAAAATTATGGAGCCGAAATAGACCGAGCGTTCGCTCGATTTTGCTTGATAAATTTTAATGAGACGAAAGTAGTTTCGATACTGATTCAGCTTCCATCATTCCTAAGCCTTGGAGAATTTTATTAAAACTTACTTCAGGTAAGGCTTTTGTGAAGATGTCAGCTAGTTGATCAGCAGATCTAACAAAATGGATTTCCACATTACCATTTTCAACGTGATCTTTGATGAAATGGTATCTTAGTGCTATATGTTTCGTTTTGGAGTGCTGCACTGGATTATGACAAATCCTGATTGCGCTTTCAGAATCGCAGTAAAGAGGAATTTTCTTCATATTCAGGCCGTAGTCTCTAAGTTGGCTTTGTATCCAAATGACCTGAGAAGTGCAAGATGCTGCAGCAATATATTCAGCTTTGGCTGTTGAGAGTGAAACGCATGTTTGTTCCTTGGACTGCCAGCTGACGAGTTTACCATCGAGAAATTGACATCCTCCTGTAGTGCTCTTTCGGTCCAAACCACATCCTCCAAGATCAGCATCAGAGAATGCTTGAACGAAAAATCCTGATTTAGCAGGATACCATAGACCGAGAGATGAGGTTCGTCTCAAATATCTGAAGATGTTCTTAACAGCCACCATATGAGGTTCGCGTGGATTAGCTTGGAACCTGGCACAATAACAAACAAAAAACATAATATCTGGTCTACTAGCCGTTAGATACATTAGAGACCCTATCATTTGCCGATAGAGGGTCATATCTACAACCGGTTTCTCCAAAGATGGTGTTAACTTCGTTCCAAATACCATAGGAACCTTTACTTTGGAATCTCCCATCATGCCAAACTTAGCCAGTAGGGTTTTTGTGTAAGCCTCCTGAATGATAAATATGCCTTCGGGTCCCTGTCTAATGTTCAAGCCAAGAAAAAAAGTTAATTGGACCCATTAAGCTCATCTCAAACTTAGTCTCCATCAACTTCCTGAATTCAGCTGTGAGGCTGGGATTCATGGAACCGAAGATGATATCATCAATGTAAATTTGGACGATCATTAAATGGTCACCCTCTTTCTTGCAAAAGAAGGGTGGGTCAACCGAACCTTGTTTAAAATTTGACATTTTTAGAAATCGAGTAAGGGTTTCATACCAGGCTCTAGGAGCTTGCTACAAACCATAGGCAGCTCTATCCAGAATATAGCAATGATCAAGGTACTTTTCATTCACGAAACCCGGTGGTTGCTTAGCATATACAGTCTCCTCTAGTTCTCCCCCTCGAATGATGAAACAACCTCAACATCTGGTTCAGAATTCTCCCCCTCGATTGGACTTTCATGGGTCATTGATGGAGATGGGTTCTCCCCATGGAATGGTAAGTCAGGTCGCCTTGGTGTCGATGAAGTCTCCCCCTGGAGTGCAGAAAATTTATGAGAAGGATCACTCAAGCTTTGGGGTTTGCCTTGAACTGGAAGTTCGCTTGAGCTTTGAGGTTCGCCGGGACTGTGAGGTTCGCTTTGACTTGGCTGTTCGGTTGGTCCTTGGTGTTCGCTTTCCATTTCTTTTGCTGCTTCATTGATAATTTGCTTCAAGTTGTCGATCTTGTTGTCAGTAGCTTTTGCCTCAGAATGAATGGATCTCTCTGGTTCATCAAAGAGCAACATGTATTCTTCAAATAGATTGGAAATAGAAACCGAGACTTGACCTGATTTAGGAAAGTGATATGTGCATATTTAGTCATATATTTTGTGTTAAATCTTTAATACTTTTTGGATATTTTATTGTAAATTATGAACAAAAGATACTTAATTATGTTTAAAATGTATTTTTAGCCTAAAAGATGAGCTCGGAAGCAAAAGGAAGCGAAATTGGCGATTGGAAGCTTGGATCTTGGATTTTGAAGAAAGAAGAATGTTGCTGGACAGCTTGACCCCTCGTCAGTGTTTTGGCCATATCTCATGAACCTTAACTCCGATTGACGAGATTCAAAATGTTCTGAAAACTAGACATAATTTCGGACGACTTTCATGTTTTGAGAAACTGCTGATTCCAAACTGACTCGACGAGTTGTCCATCAACTCAACGAGTTGGTCAGAAGTTTTGCGATTCTTGACTTTGACTCGCCGAGTCGGCACTGGACTCGCCGAGTAGCCCCTTTTTTCAGAATATATATATATATATATATATATATATATATATATATATATATATATATATATATATATATATATATATATATATATATATATATATATATAAACGCTTCTCATTCGAACCCTAACGAATCGGGGAAGTTTAGGATGATTTTTGGAGGCCAGAAGGGTTCTTAGAAGTTGTGGTTTTCGAGATTTCAACTTAGATATCAATT
Source organism: Lactuca virosa (assembly GCF_052849685.1). Classification (NCBI taxonomy): domain Eukaryota; kingdom Viridiplantae; phylum Streptophyta; class Magnoliopsida; order Asterales; family Asteraceae; genus Lactuca; species Lactuca virosa. The sequence continues at coordinate 422,926,709 of NC_136428.1, read as the reverse complement.
TGGAAGAAGATCAAAGGCAATAACACAATACTTTTATCTTAATATTTTGCATGAACCATGTTTCAGTTATTAGATTATGTTTTTAGTTTGTTATTTGCTGTAGATATGAGCTAAAAACTCATAACTTCTGTTTAGGATAGATGATTTTGTAAATATGGTTTGATTTTATGATTGGATTGATTCAATTTGGTGATTTTGTTTTGTTAAGCTTGTTAAAGATCCTTATGTGTTAACAAAACTATTTTATGTTAATTAACCAGCAAATTAAGTTGCATGAACATCTCTTAATTGCTAATCTCATATGATTTATGTGAAAACATTGTTATATGCCTAGGAATAGCGAACGTGAAACTAGGGTTAACTAGGAAATATGTAAGTTAATGTGTGAGCTTGTGTGACGAACCATCAACAAGGAGTTAATTGAATTAGCATATTTGATTAGCTTACTACAAGTCTTACTTAACCCGAATCAATAAACTAGGAAATTTATTAGTTTAACCAATTGGCCACTGTTTGAATTAATTAGTTTTCTAAGGATTAGTAATAGCGAACGTGAACCTAATCACACTTATCGGTAGACAATGCCAATTAATCCATTGCACTCGTCATAAAATCAACCATAGGAATAAATGATTCGAACCTAAACAGAAGTCTCTTCTATTATTGAATTTAGTTGATTTTTGTTAGCTTAGCTGTTAGTTGCTTAGTTTGAGTATTATTTAATGTTTAAGTTTCTAGTCTTGCAAAACTAGGGAAAACCCCCTTTCTATTACTTGTTTTATTTAGATAATACTAACATTTATTTTAATTGTTTACCGTTCCCTGTGTTCGATACCCTACTTACCTGAACTAAACTGCTAATCGATAGGTACACTGCCTTTCGTGTGCTTGTCTTTGTGTTTAAGTTAGTAGGATTAAAACTAGTGCATTTTACACACATCAAGTTTTTGGCGCCGTTGTCGGGGAACGATTCAAATAATTAATTTTATTTGCTAATTGTTATCGTTTTTAATTTATTGATTTTTTTATATTTAGTTTAATTTTTTTTTATTATGTATTTTCCAAATCTCGATGCTCTTGATGCCTTTCTTGAGGAAGTAGTACAAGAAATTGAGCAAGAAGATGAGGAGTATGACTCAGATGATGATTTGAAGAAATTTGGAAGATGGTTAGATAACATCTTGCCTAATAAACAAGAGCAATTTGAGTTACAAGAGCTAGAGTTAAAAGATGAAGAATTTAATCCAGAAAGAGATTTGGAGGAGCTGGAAAGATTGTTGGCAGAGGGGTCAGACGAAGAACAAGAACAAGCTGAATTGCAGGAACCAACTTGTGGTTTGACCATTACCACAACATGGCCCCCTGTATTTCCGGTTTGTGTTTCGAAGCATGGGGTGACGATTCCAACTTTGGAGAAAGTTCTGAAGCACGATCCATTTTTGATTAGTACCCGACCGGTTCCAACCCTTTTCAAGATTCTTGGGTTACATGAATTAAACCTCGTTTGGCCAATTTTTGAAGCAAAGAGCCAAATTTTACAAATTGGTCCAAAGAAAATATTTAATGCAACAGATGGATTGACATTGAGTTTATTGGAAGTTTATTAAGTTGGGAGTCTAGCTCAAGACTCGCACAAAAAGTAGCGCTTGCGGGAGGCAACCCATCATTAGAGTTTGCTTTTCTTTTTCTTTTTAAACTTCTAGTTTATTAGGGTAATTTAGGAATTTAATTTTGATGTTTGTTTTCCTTTTTCTATTACTTGTGTGTTGTTTTGATCTTTTCAGTTTGAAGCTTAGGGTTGCATGTGAGGGTCTAGATTCAAGGTTAACGAAGCGAGAAATCGAGTCTAGGCGAGAGAGGAAACGAAGTTTTGAGTCAAGCTATGAGTCCAATTGATAGAATGGTTATAGAGTGTTTATTCACCGAAGAAAAATGAGGGAAAATATTAGTTTATATAACCCCCATACATCAGAAACGGACATGGGCAGAATAAAATTTTTGTCACACAGCGGTCTACTCGCCGAGTGCATCTTATGGACTCGCCGAGTCCATGTGAAAATTGAAAATTCACGATTCTTCTGCCATTTACTCTTCAACTCGGCGAGTCTGCATACTTACTCGACGAGTCGCTCATTCTTCTTACTTTTGAGCTGAAGATTTGATGACATTTGATATGGGCATTGGTTCTATTCTTTGAAGATCATTTTCCGAGCATTTCCAAAAGTTTTTCACTTATTATTGGAGCTTTTATAAAGACTGTACCACACGAGATTTTGACACCCAAGACATGGATGAGCTGTTCCCATGTCTAAAGTCAATTGAAGATGGAGCTGAAGAGAAGAGATATCAACCTCGCCACTACTATCCCAGGGGAGTTTGTTCCAATTCTCTCCTTATTTTTATTGTTCTTTATCATGCATGATATGAAATGGGGACATTTCATAAATTAAGTGTAGGGTAGGGGGTTGGTTACACTAGTTAAATTTTAAAATTTTTGCATTAAAAATTGCTAGAGCTAATTTAGAAATTTTGGTAAAAGCAATTAGGATTTTATGCTAGTATTGTGTTTGATGATTCTTTGAAGACCCAAATGTTTAGTTGAGCCTCTATACGTTCTAGTGCATTTGTGGCCCCCTTTATTCTAGTGAAATCATGGGACAAAAATACAACCCCGCTTAGTTTGAGGGATGCAATATGTTTAGCATCGTGTACCAGAAATGTATCCTGGAAAACTAATACTTTAACCAATAAAGGTTGAAGTTGAGCGCCCCTCCTTCAGCATGTAGGTATTGAGTGAAAAAAAAGTAAGATACATGTGAAAAAAAAGAGAGAGAGAATTACAAATAAAAGTTGTAAGAATTTTGGAGCAATCAAAGTGAAGATCAAAAGATCAAAATTCCAAAAGTTCAAAAGTTGAAGATACCAAAAATCAAAAAGGTGGTGAATTCAAGGAAATTAAAGTCGAATTATCAAAAAAGTGAAGAATTCCAAGGAGTTCCATAGTGGTATAAAAAATTGTAATTTTCTAGATTATGTATGCTCGGGTTGCTTGACCAAAGATAACTTGAGGTTAAGAAGTTTTTTGCGGATGGATTCAGAAGGATGCATAAAATGAGCGTTGTTCAAAAGAAGTGGGCGAGTGCTTATGAGGATTGTGAGTATTTAGAATTAAGGGGGTCCTGAGGAAAAATTTTAGACACAAATGCATGCGTTGAGGTCTAGGCATAATGGCTGGGTTTGATTGGAATTATTTTATGTGATGCTAGTATGCTAAAATCCAAATTTGCTTGGGGGCAAGCAAAAGTCAAGTGTGGGGTATTTTGATATGTGCATATTTGGTCATGTATTTACTTTTTGGCTATTTTATTGAAAATTATGAACAAAAGATACTTAATTATGTTTAAAATGTATTTGTAGCTTAAAAGATGAGCTCGGAAGCAAAAGGAAGCGGAATTGGCGATTGGAAGCTTGGATCTTGGATTTTGAAGAAAGAAGGATGTTGCTGGACAGCTTGACCCCTCATCAGTGTTTTGGCCATATCTCATGAACCCTAACTCCAATTGACGAGATTCAAAATGTTCCGAAAACTAGACACAATTTCGGACGACTTTCGTGTTTTGAGAAACTGCTGATTCCAAACTGACTCGACAGATTGTCCATCAACTCAACGATTTGGTCAGAAGTTTCGCGATTCTAGACTTTGACTTGCCGTACATGGGATGTTAAGCGATGGACTCGCCGAGTCGGCACTGGACTCACCGAGTAGCCCCTGTTTTCAGAATATATATATAGAAAAGCTTCTCATTCGAACCCTAATGAATCGGGGAAGTTTAGGACGATTTTTGGAGGCCAGAAGGGTTCTTAGAAGTTGTGGTTTTCGAGATTTCAACTTAGATATCAATTTGGAAGAAGATCAAAGGCAATAACACAATACTTTATCTTAATCTTTTGCATGAACCATGTTTCAATTATTAGATTATGTTTTTAGTTTGTTATTTGCTGTAGATATGAGCTAAAAACTCATAACTTCTGTTTAGGATAGATGATTTTGTAAATATGGTTTGATTTTATGATTGGATTGATTCAATTTGGTGATTTTGTTTTGTTAAGCTTGTTAAAGATCCTTATGTGTTAACAAAACTATTTTATGTTAATTAACCAGCAAATTAAGTTGCATGAACATCTCTTAATTGCTAATCTCATATGATTTATGTGAAAACATTGTTATATGCCTAGGAATAGCGAACGTGAAACTAGGGTTAACTAGGAAATATGTAAGTTAATGTGTGAGCTTGTGTGACGAACCATCAACAAGGAGTTAATTGAATTAGCATATTTGATTAGCTTACTACAAGTCTTACTTAACCCGAATCAATAAACTAGGAAATTTATTAGTTTAACCAATTGGCCACTGTTTGAATTAATTAGTTTTCTAAGGATTAGTAATAGCGAACGTGAACCTAATCACACTTATCGGTAGACAATGCCAATTAATCCATTGCACTCGTCATAAAATCAACCATAGGAATAAATGATTCAAACCTAAACAGAAGTCTCTTCTATTATTGAATTTAGTTGATTTTTGTTTGCTTAGCTGTTAGTTGCTTAGTTTGAGTATTATTTAATTGTTTAAGTTTCTAGTCTTGCAAAACTAGGCAAAACCCCCTTTCTATTACTTGTTTTATTTAGATAATATTAGCATTTATTTTAATTGTTTATCGTTCCCTGTGTTCGATACCCTACTTACCTGAACTAAACTGCTAATCGATAGGTACACTTCCTTTCGTGTGTTTGTCTTTGTGTTTAAGTTAGTAGGGTTAAAACTAGTGCATTTTACACACATCAGAAAGATTTTCTCCGTTAACCCTTTACTGGACTGCAATTTCTTCACATAACTATCATCAAAGGTAACATAGTAGGTTTCTTCAAGTTTCTTTGAACGTTTATTCAGAACCCTATATGCCTTTGAAGTTAGTGAGTAACCAAGAAAAATCCCTTCATCAGCTTTGACATCAAACTTGTTTCGGTTCTCTTTTGAGTTGAAAATAAAGCATCTTGAACCGAACACATGGAATAACTTGACATTTGGTTTGCGATTATTCAAGATTTCGTATGGAGTGATGGAAAATCTCTTGTTGAGGAAGGTTCGGTTTTGGGTATAGCAGGCAGCAGCAATTGCATCAGCCCAGAAGTACAAAGGTAGAGAAGCGAAACTTAGCATGGTTCGGGCCGCTTCACACAACGAACGGTTTCACCTTTCAACTGCGCCATTTTGCTGCGGAGTATAGGGAGCTGAGAAGTTGTGAGATACTCCCTTTTCAGCGAGAAATTCTTCAAATTCTTGGTTTTTGAATTCTAGCCCATTGTCACTTCGGACATTTCTAACCACCTTTCGCAATTGAAGCTCCACTTGCTTTATAAATGCTTTGAGCTTTGGAGTTGACTCTAATTTCTGTTTAAGAAAGAAAACCTAGGTGAAACGTGAAAAGTCGTCAACAATAACCAAAATGTACTTACTACCAGCAATGCTTTCTATGGATGATGGACCAAGTAGATCGATGTGAAGAAGCTGTAGAGGTTCAATGATCTTTGCGTTAATTATTGTAGGATGACTCTTTCGGCTTTTCTTTCCCATCTCGCATGCTGCACACAAGTGTTCATTATCGAATTTGAGAAGTGGAAGTCCTCTTACATGATCACCGATAACCAACTTGTTGATATCCTTAAAGTTGATATGTGAGAGCCTTCGGTGCCAAAGCCAACTTTCGTCAGAGTGTGCTTTCGTTAATAAGCATACAACCGGCTTTCCTCGAATTGGGTTAAGATTTAGAGGATACGTCTCTCCTTTTCGCTTGGATTTTAACAATAGAACATTCGTTTTCTTTTCAACAATCTCAGAGCCTTCATCATCAAACGAAACCTTCAGGCCAGTTCCCACAACCAGTTGAGAGATACTGATAAGATTGTGCTGCAATCCCTCTACATATGCTACCTTCCTGATTGAGAATTCACCATTTGTGATCATTCTGTAGCCTTTGATCCTGCCATATGAATTATTCCCGTATTTGACACATCCACCATCCTTAAGAGCCCGAAACTCCCTTAGCTCTTCCCTCCTTCCTGTCATGTGACGTGAGTAGCCACTATCGATGTACCATTCGTCGTCGAACTGCTCGTCACTTATAACCTGCAAAATTAAGCATATTTAGGAACTCAAAGTTGCTTGGGTCCACGTGAGCCTTTTACAGAACAGGGAATTGCAATAGAAAGATCAACCATATAAGTTATTTTTATTAGTGTGGTTTCATCTTTTCTTTTGATGGTAAAGACCTTGAGTTTGTTTAAATCAGATTGAGGAATTTTATTTTGATTCTTGACAAAAAAAATTTCATGTTTCCTAGGGTTAGCTGACGTCTTCTTTGTTTGCGTTTTGTCTTCAGAGACGAGCTTCCCTTTTCCCTTGCTATCCTTGACATCCTTGGGATTCTGCTTTGGTTGAGAATAAGGAGAATGGGATTTAGGACCGAAACTTGTCTTTCGGTTCTTATCAAAGCTAGACTTGGGACCGGAACTAGTCTTTCGGTTCTTATCACTGCAAGAGTTGGGACGGAAACTAGGATTTCAGTTCGCTTGACTGCAGGATTGGCAGTGGGTGCATGGACCATAATTATCCTTTGATCCAAATTTCGCCTTAAGATTTGACACCTTTTCTGTGCAAACATAATTGGAGTTTTGGGAGTTCCAAAATTGCTTCCTTTCATTGAGATTCTTTTGATATCTTTTGTTTCACTGGCGTTTTTGTTTAGCAAGCTGCTTTTGATACTTGTGTATGTTAGCTCTTGGCTTCGGTCTCTCAGCATGAGTTTCGCTCTTCAATGAAGAGGTTTCGCTTGCAGCCGAATTTGGTTCACTTGGGATTTCCTTGGTACCACTTGTGCTTGGTACATCAAAGCTTGCAGGCTTGTTGAGTGGTTCTGCCATGTATATTCCTTTAACCCTCCATGAGGTTCTCTCTGATAAACCGATAGTTTCATCTGCATTGTCAATTGGAGCAGACCAAAAGTAGTCATCACAACCACATGCGTTATCTTCGTTTACTATGGCTGTCAGTTCGGCTGTGTGTTTTTGAGTAACCCCTTCGTGGCGTAAACCTGATTAGGTACAGTTTGTACCTTTTGATAAACCACTGCTTTCCGTTTCAGAATTTTGGATTTATCTTGGGACACACGAGCGAACTCAACCGAATTTTCAGATATAAGGCCTTTGGTAGGTTTGGTTTCGCTCTTGACAAATTATGAACAATCAACCACATCCTCTACATAAATTTCACTCATATCACTTTCCTCGTCAAATTCAGAAGAGTTTTCAACATTTATTTTGTTTTCTAAACTTAACTTGCCATTCAATGAGTCAAATTTTTGTATGGTTTCGGTCTTGATTTTCAATTTATCATTCTCGTCCAAAAGATTTTTGAGCATGTCCTTATGGTCTTTGGACTTGATAAAGAACACGATTTTGTCCAGATCAACCCTGTAAGCGTCAGAGACATTATCTGAGGAGACAATGGATTCATAGTTATAGCCATCAATATCAAGTTCGTGCTCCTTTAACTCTAGGAAGGGCAAAATCATTTTGTGAATCTTTTTGCCAATTTCACAATCTAAATGCAATTGAGTGATATTTGTATATAAACGTTTAGCCATTAAGCAAAAAAAGTTTCTTCGTTTCATCAGTTTCAAATAAATAACTTCATCTCTCGTCCTAATTAACTCTAACTCCGTCTTCTCTATCCACATCCTTCGCTCCTCATTCTTGAATATCACCCTGCTAAGTTGATCGGTTAGGTTAGCATTTGTGAGGCGTGTTTGCATTAGACTACCACTTAAACTAGAAAATTTGAATTTCAAATCATTTAATTCCTTTTCATAGTTAGTTACAGGTATTTTAAGTGATTCGAGAATGGATTTTACCTTCTTGATCAACTGATCACAGTCATTGATCCTCTCGCTCACAGGTTGGGCAGCAAAACACTTATCTTCCGTTAGATTCGCCTCCTCACACTCGCCTTCGGTTGTGTAACCCCTCATTTGTGACACTCCAGCTCTCACCATCAAGCATCTCCCAGCAAACTCAGCACTCTTTTCTTTCGCCACAAACGCCTTGCCATGGGTGGGTTTACGTACTTCTTCATCTTCAGAGTCTGTAGACCAGACCTCTACGCCACCGAAATCGTCATCCACAATGTTCTCCTATACACTCAAAGCATTCATTGAACTGTTAGAGGCTTTCTTCTTCTTTATCTCCTCCAACTTGCGCATATAGTACTTCTTCTCCGATAGCTTTCTCAACATGCAATCTTTGGCAAAGTGGTTTTTGCCATTGCAGAAGTTGCAATCATATCCAGAGTCTCCCACCAATTTGCTCTCCTTCTTCTCTTCTTCTTTCTGAGGAGTATTTTTGGTCTCCACTTTGGCCTTTTCTGAGCTATAGCTTCCCTGCCAGTTTTGGTTCTTGGCAATAGGAAACGTTTTGCGAGCAAACCTTTTCGGGTTGGAAACCATCATTGCATATTCTTCGCTTGTCAGATCACATTCTGACATCTCTGACTCTTCATCTTCTACTACATTCTTCGCTTTAGAGAGAAGGGCCAATGATCCCATACCAGACACCACTTTCGCTTCCTTTGTCACAACACTTTCATGAGACTTGAGAATGCCTACCATTTTCGCCAGTGAATAGTTTTTAAATTGCTCGTGAGCCTTCACCGTTGATACCACAACCATCCATTCAGGTCTTAAACCATTCATAAATGTGACCTTCTGTTCGATCACTTCTCTTCCAATTCCGTGCTTAATCATCTTGCTCAAAAGATGGTTGAAACGATCGAAAGTCTGAACCAGTTTTTCATCAGGCTTTTGTTGGAAAGCACCAAACTCAGAGAGCAATAGAGTTTGAGTAGAATGCTCTAGGTCTTCATTAGTGGAATACAACTCTTTAAGTCTAACCCATATCTCTTTTTCCGTGGTGCATGAGCTTACTAAACGAAAAGTATCAGACTATAAAGCAAATCGCATCATTCTCATGGCTTTAACATTACACAACAACTTATCTTTTTCGTCTTGAGGAATCTTCTCCACATCAGTTACGAGCTTGTTGAACTCCTTTTGAGTCTTAACAGTTGTATTTGTACCAGAATGAACAAAAGGACCCAATGTTATGGCTTCCCAGATAAGATAACCATTGTCTTCGGAACCAACGACGTAGTCCTCAAAGTGATGCGTCCAAACTTCATAATCTTGAGTGTAAAGAATCGGGATTCTGGTTGTAGAATCAATGCTGTTGGAGATATTGATCGGAATGGTTTGTTAATCTTTGTGAGACATGATGACCTTCTTCATATATCTGCTTAGAATCAGACTTGTAAAGATTGAATAGGGTAATATCGAGATCTATGAACAACGTCAATGAAGGAATGACGGCTTAACAGATCCAATAAAAGCGGAAACCCTAAGAAAATTCTTCAAACAGAAGAGATGCGTATGATTTACACAGTCTCCTGCTCTGATACCAATTGATGAGAATAAAATTCTCTTAGATCGATAAATTCAAACAGATATTAATAAGACAATAACAAGTAATATGAAACAATGAACACCAACATGAATCAAACGAATGTTGAATGATTAAAACAACAACCCTCAGAAGATCTCGATGACGAACTTCTACTTTAGAGGGTGCTAGGGTTATAGTACTTGTCAAAAGAAATATTCATAAGCGTAACAAAAGAGATGCATGCATGCACCATAAATACTAAACCCGAAAAACAAACACACGGTTGGACAGGCCCAAACTGTAATTACATATGGACCGAACTTAACAAAGCCCAATACGCAACACATGAACTCAACAGAGGGAACCTAGGAAGAGCCTAGGGAGTGGCCTTAGTCAAATGAGTACGCTGATAGAGGAGAGTATTCGCTGGGAAGCGACCTGGTTTAGCGGGATTGGTGATCGAGAAGGTTGAGGAGCTACTTAGGAATTCTGGGACGATCCGTGTGAAAAGTACGGGTAGATATGGTAGGTAGTATGAGCCCGTACTACTGAAAGCAGAGGACCCGTACTCGAAACAGGGAGAATACCAGAGGTTCTAAGTAGATGATTGAGATGTGATCACATGGTTCGAGTACCATGATTCATGGCGGTTAGTGCTTCTGGTTTTACCAGTTGTCCCGTGATCGTTGATTAGTCTGAGATCAGGTGATAGAGTGTGGGGCCAGAGGGTCATGTCGAGCAAGTTTTAATGGAGTATACATGGAAAGGGAAATCGAGTTCGTTTCCGAGGGATTTTATTGATGATATGTTAGTTGGAGTCGCAAGGCTCAAGGATGAGTAGAGATGATGCTTATTGGAGGATCGAGGTCTGAGTCGAGCCATCGGCGGATGGATGAGACGTCACCTTCTGTGGCAAGAGTTGCGTTGTTCCCGTTTTCTGGGAGAAGTGAAGGAGAAATCGAGTTTCCGGTTTCAGAGTTTGGAGGTAAACCCCGTGGGGTAGCATTGGTGGTGACCTTTTCATCAGGGTATGTGAGCAGTTTGTCTGCTGTGATGTATTTTTGGTACCATGGAGTCATTAGTGGAAGATGAGATGGAAGAGACCCAGGAAGGTGCCTTTTTTAGTGTGGCATGCTTTTAGTAGCAGTTTCAGGTGGTTAAGAGGAATATATCGAGGTGGTGGCCCTCGTTGTCATGTTGTGTATCGCTTATGAGAGTGAGGTCTCGTGCTTTGATGATGATTCCCGTGTTGGGAGGCTGGTCGAGGAGTCAGAGACGAGGTGTGTGATAGTGCATTGTTTCCGGACCAAGGGTCAGGTTTATTTCGGAACAGTTCAGGTATTCGACGGTGTGTTAGTCTGAGGTTTCGAGATGACCAGAGACAGTCACATTGGGAGGATTTTGAGATTTTGTCTGAGTTACGGGATATTTGGAGTTGCTTGATTTCCTTCGGGAAGATCATTGAGTGTTTTCGTGGTATGTTCCCAGAGTCAAGTGTGATGTACTTGGTGAAGCAGTCCATGGAGTAAATTGCTGGTATGTCGACTGGTGATGGTTCGAACCCTGAGTGGGGGAGAACTGGGTATTCAATTGAGAGGATCAGCAATTCGTTCAAGTGCGGTTAGAGAGCTGGTTATGGGGGACCGCGGTGCGGACACCCGAGACCTGGGTTATTGGTGGATGCGGCGAGGTGTGATGCGGGATGATGTATGAGTATGTGCTTAAGGAAGGATGAGTGAATCCACGACAGGTGGCCGTTGGTCAGAGGATTTATTATGGCTAGAAATTTTCGGGTTTGCAAATGTTGAGTTCGGGCGGATGGGTCGCTGAGATCAGGGTGCAATAGCTGAGATTGCGGATATAGGTATAGATTGTAATCTATACTCCATAAAGAAGGCAACATTTGGTTTGTCGACCAATTTTAGAGTCGGTATGAGTGGTTCCTATGGGCGGTGATCAGTAGAGGGTGGAGATTCGGATTTTCAACGTGTATTCAGTCGTTGACGATTCCTCCGTGTTTCAATATGGGAGATGGGAGTATTTTGAGGTTTCGAGTTGTGTAAGTGAAAGATCAGTGGTAAAGGAAAGACCGCGTGAGACGTTGTGATGGTGTACCGAGGTATCCGAGTATTTTGTCCTAATTTTTGGTCATGTTAGATCTCGAGTTGTGAGATGGCGAGTGGAGTACCAAGTGATTTTGTTCCCGTAGGAACCCATCAGTTAATTTTCGTCGGAGTGAGACTGGCTAAGGGTGTATCTGTGCTGAGACTAGTGCCTTGCCTACGAGAACCTTCATCAGGAGTAGTGGTGCATAAGCTGGGTGGGTGTAAGCACCTATCTATGTTGAGCTGCGGAGCATGAGTTGGTAAACTCAGTGTTGTGATGACTTGATGATGAGGTTATGAGGTGATAAGGGAGAAAGTGGATCCGGGTAGGAGTATTCGCTTGGGATTATCAAGAGAAACCGTGGAGTGAGCCCATGGTGAGTCAGTGAGCGAGAGTGTGTTGTAAGAATACGGGGAGCCGTAACATCCATGAGTCCGTGAAAGAGAGTGTCATGATACTATGGGGAGCCCTAGTATTCAATAGATAGTGGGAGAGGGCTGTGATACTGCGGAGAGTCGTGGTATTCACTAGTCAGCGAGAGGGTGTCGTGATACTGCGGGGAGCCGTAGTATTCACTAGTTAGAGAGAGAGAGAGTGTTGTGATACTGCGGGGAGACGTAGCATTCACAAGTCAGTGATAGAGTATCGCAAGACTATGGGGGAGGCCGTAGCACTCAGTAGTCGATAAGGGTGAATACTGTTCTGCTGGGACCTGTAGTATTTACTAGTCAGAGTATGGCGCAGAGAAGTTCTTAGGCTTGGGTAGCCTTACCGCTTGAGTCTTTGGGAGCCTGGTTACCGAACCAGGGGTGAGACAGGGGTCTCCATGTCAGTCGAGAATTGTTATATCCTAGGTTGAGTAGAGATTATTGTAATCGGAAGGAATTGGAGAGATGGTGTGTGCATAATCCGCAAATTTTGGGTCATGAGTTGAGTACCATATTGGAAATGAGTAGTTCCAATTCTGCTGTTGAATCAGACTCTCGAGCTCGAGTCTGGATCCATTCGTGTATTGAATAGGCGTGATGAGGTTTCAGATTCGTAGATGGGTTTCATTTTGAGGGGGTTATTGACCTCCATCTGATATATTACGCCAGAGTGGATCAGTGTCGTTGATATGAGAAGTACCGCGAGATGCAGGGAACCAATGGGTGGTAGACGACAGAGGTCGGAGGTGAGACGATTTTAGATGAGTTGTAGCATTCACTTGGGGTAAAGCGAACTTCGTGACTTGTGTGTCGCGATGAGCTGAGATAGTTATCGTGAGAAGGAAGTCGGTGAGACGTTTTGGTTTGCAATGAGAAACCTTTGGAGGTTCATCTTTTGGGTCGGGAGCTGACCAGATGCTCAGTGTTGAAGTGGATAATTGAGAGGAAGCTGGGGCTTATGTTTATAGATTTCAGAGGATACTTCCAAGTGATCATGATCTTTCCTTGTGTTTGAGTTTTGGAGTTCTCTCCTTCCGATGAGTTCTGATAGCTATTCAGGCGGTGGGCCCTTAGGGGATTATGACCTTTCCATTCCTTTTGAGTTGCGATCGGGATCCATTAGAGAATCTGAGTTGGAAGAGTGTTCTTAGAGTTTGTTAGTCGATGGGGGATTATCATGATGATGTTTTGAGAGGGTGGTCTGGCAGGGAGATAGACCACTAGAGTTTCAAGTTCTGGAGAGTCAGATCGAGTATCGCAGCGACAGTTGGGTCTGTCCTTCTTCGGGGTCGAGAGTCCCTATCGGGTTCAGGTGCTTTTGGATGAGATTGTTGTAGTATGTGGGGTCTTTTCGGTGGTGCTTCTCGGGTTTGGGGTCGATCTATGTGTTGATAAGAAGCAATTTCGAGGGCGAAATCTAAGTCAAGTGGGAGAGAATTGTAACATCCCGTTTCGGATCGTCCGTATTTAGGGTTCGTGGACTGCAAACCGGACTTGAGGAGGTCCCGGGGTTGCGACGAGTTACTAGAAGCTTAGGGCATCTCGTCACCTTTCCGTGGGTTTGAGGTTCATGGGAATCGAGGTTATATCGAGGAAGCAATGGATGTTTGAAGTTGTGGCAAGATAAGTCCCTTATTTGAGAAAGGTGGCAGCTGAGTACGTTGGGCGTACATATGTGTACGCTTAGCGTACTCATGTGCGTGGTTTTTAAGCGGAGCCACCAAGTACGCTGGGCGTACTAGGCACAGAGTGAAAACCCTAATTTTGGGTGTGTCTCTATATAAAGAATGAGATGGCCTCATTCCTGGCCACCACCCTCAGATTTGAAACCCTCAAAAACCCTAAACCTTCGTTCATGGAGTTTGTGGATGCATTTGAGAGCCTTTGAGTGTTTTAAGTGTTCTTGTGAGATTTTTGGAGTGGAGAAGGAGCATGGAAGAGAATAGAGTTGGAGTCCAGGCTTTGGATCTGTGCTTTTTCTATAGATGGAGCATCATTTGAAGGTATAAATCTCAAAGCTTTCCCATCCTTTTGATTTGTGCATGTTATGGTCCATTTTAGGGTTTTTGGTCCCAAAGCTTGAAGCTTTATGAGTTGTTGCACTCCAGAGCCTAATGTATGTCCTTTGAAGTGTTTATAGTGGAGAGGATCTATAAAAAGGAGGTCTTGGTCGTTGGAATCAAACCATGCATGAGTTATGAGCTTTTTTAGATAAGAAAGTGTGTGTTTTGGGTGTTTGTGACCTCTCCAGCCATGAAAAGGCTTATAGTCACTAACTTTATGGAGTAAGAGCCATTAGGGAGTCCAGATCTGGGATTTGAGTTAATATCTTAACTGATTAAGACCAAATGAGTAGAAAGAGTGAATCTGGGGAGTACACTGAGCATAATTCCTGTACGCCCCGCGTACTGCCCCAGTGTCCCCGATGGCCAATCTGGATTGTGAGTACGCTGAGCGTACCAAGGGAGGTACGCCCAGCGTAACCTCACTGTGGACTTTTGGGCTAAGTCGTATTTTGGGCCTTGAGTGTTGGGCCTGGAGTTTGGGCTTGTTGCAATAGGGTATTGGACCAGAGGAATATATATATTCGTGCTTGGGCCCTTGAGTTGGGCTTGCCATTTAATTTTGAGAGTGGGCCTCGGGTGATCCCATTTATTATTGGGCCTTGGTGGGCCCAATAGGTTTTAGGCTATTAATGGGCTGGTTAGTGGTCTTCCTTTAGACCTAATGAGTGAGAGTCTGGACTTAGTTCTTAATTGGGTTAATTGTGGTTTTGGCTCAGAGTTAGAGGCCGGTGCGTAGGAACAACGTTTATAGGGGTTGTTCATCATCCGAGGTGAGTCTTCTCACTATACTTACCATGAGTCGTATCCTTGTGTAACTGAGATGTCTTATGTGCATATTTGTGAATTGTGATATTCTGCATTATGTCTATGTGATTTATGCTGAGTATTGTTATTATGTGATACTAAGACCGGACCGGAGGGTCCAACGAGCTGTGAGACCGGAGGGTCCTCACTTAGACCGGACGAGAGGGTCCAACGAGCCATGGGACTAGAGGGTCCCACTGAGACACATAGACCGGAGTGTCTTATAGAGTTATAGCCTCGATTGGCTAATGTGTTGTATGTGGTATTTTAGGGAACTCACTAAGCTTCGTGCTTACCGTGTTAGGTGTTATGTGTTTTAGGTTTTTTTCTCAGGATCGCGGGAAGGCACCGGCTCGATTGTACACACCAGAGAAAGAGTTATGTTTGAGGATCCTGGATTATTAATTAAACAATATGGAGATGCGTTTTGTAAATTAACTAAATGAGAATTTTTGATTTCAAAAAGAAAAATTTGCTTGGAAATTTACGGTGTTACACGGCAAGACTGACCTTTTTACTTATACATATATAATATAGTAGACTTTTATATTTATATAGTATAAGGTTGTATTTTACACTTTTAAAATACTAAGTGGTTTAATCTATTAATAAATTAGACCTTCAATTTAATTAAACTTATACCATATAATTTTGGATTTATTAATTCTCTCTTTTAATTAAACTCTTAATTAATTTAATAAAATCCATAAGGGTGTAATTTGAACTTTTCAAAAACACTAGGGTTTTAGAATTTAATAGTTCAAAATTAAATCTTTTTAATCAAATTTTAAATTCCAAAACTTGAGGACAAAATTTCAAACTTTTCAAAATATTAGGGTTTAACTATTTAAATTTCAAAAACTAAAACTTTTAAGTTCAAATTTAAATTATAAAACCTAAAGGGTGTAATTTGAAACTTTTCAAACTTACTAGGTTAAATATTTGTATCAAAATTATCCTTTATTATCCATATTTAACCAAATCCACCAATTTTGATAAGGATATCTATACCAATCTTAAAAAAATCGAATTTAGGCAAGAAAAACTGGCCAAAATATCGAAAATCCCGACACCATAGCACACAGCTCGTCGAGTCCATATATGGACTCGTCGAGTAGACCAGTCAGACATCAAGAATTTCGACTTTTTGTTCCTTTGGCAGTTCACTTTTTCATCTATTCAATAGAAAAACAACCTAGGCTCTGATACCACTGTTGGGTTTTGAGCATAACATAATTCCTATGGTGTACATGCAACCCTAATTGCTTTGATCTAGGTTTTTCTAATTGAACATGCAACTTTGAATACCAAAGCAATAAACCCTAATCTAGCATGCTTATTTCGAAACTGACATAATAAACTAGTTAGAATGATTACCTCAACTTGTTATGTAGTAATAACAAGAACTCCTTGACCTTTGAAAGCTTAGTTCCCCAAGTGTTGCACCTCTAATAGTGTTACAAACACTCTTGCAACAAAATGACTTAGGAGAGGGGAGGAAATCGGCTAGGGCTCTATTAGAAGACTTAGTGGCCGAAAATCCTTACTAGAGGGTTCCTTATATAGTTGTGGCTGCTAGGGTTTTCAGGTGGAAACCCTAATACCTGACTTAGGCAACAAGCAGCCCATGAACCCTTTTCCTTAGAGCCTATGGACGAATTCTATAAGGCTTCCTTATAGAAATTCGTCCACTCCACTCTATGGAGTCCATCAGCCCATTTATGCAACTATCAATGATTTGCATAACAGTCCCTTAATTATTTAATCAGTCTCTTTTGACCACTAAATTAATTCGAAATTAATTTATGATCAATACTAATTAAATAATATGATTTCCAAATAATATATTAATCTTGTAATATATTAATAAAACCATTTTGAGTATAAATTTGTTATTCATATAACAAATTCTACTGTCTCTCCTCTTGTCATCCTATCAAGTTGCATGAGTGAAGGTAACCCAAAAGGACCATGCTCATAATCAAATCAAGTACATACCAAAAATAGTTATGGTCTTAGACACCTAATCCAACAGTATGTGTATCCTAGTTGATTGGGTTTTGTGGTTGGGAGGTCCGTGACGATCCTTCGGACAAATACGGGTAGGTGTGGAAGGTAGTATGGGCCCGTACTACTAAAAGGACATGACATGTGCATGTATCAAGGAAGTCAAGAACTCCGAGGATTTAGTGATCCAGTTGTGATGTGTTAGTATGAATTGCGACTTTTATGATATATTCTCGATTTATTTTCAGTATGGCGATCATGAGAGGTTTAGGATCAGGAGCTGACGGACCAGAGAGGCCAAGATTCACTAATGATGAGATCCGCGAGATTATCACTACTCAGGTGAAAATGACAGTTAGGGAGGCGATCCCGTAGATGTTTGGGTCTATCAACACCGCTATGATTGAGCTCTTCGATTAGCGTTATGCCTCCATTAATGAGGTTGCTTCCGCAGCCAATGCAGTTGTTGCTGCTGTGGAAGTTCAGGGGAGAGGGATGGTGCAGTACCGAGACTTCAGCAACACGAAGCCCTCAGAGTTCGACGGGTTCAAGGACCTAATCGTTTCCATGAGGTGGATATCTGATGTGGAGTGTTATTTCTTCACATGCTCGTGCCTAAAGGACCAGAAAGTCAAGTTCTCCATGAACCTTCTTTGTTTAGGGGCGAAGGATTGGTGGAAGTTAATGACCGGTGGTTATTCTCGTGTGGATAAGGCCACAGTGACTTGGAAGCAGTTCACGGAGATGTTCTGCACTGAGTATGTCCCACTGGTGGAGAGGGAGAGGTTAACACAGGAGTATCTGTCACTGAAGAAGACGACAGAGTTGGTGACAGAGATCACCAAGATGTTTACTGAGAGAGCCATTTTATGACCCGAGTATACTGCTTCGGAGTAGGTTCAGATGTCCTGCTACTTGAGTATGCTCAAGACGGAGATTTGTGAGTTTGTGTCGACCCAGAGGTACAGTTCTCTCTCCAAGCTACAATCCTTTGCTCGGAGGAGGGAGATTGAGATTGAGACCTAGACAAGAGAGAAGAGTTAGACCCCGGTTTAGACACAGATAGCAACAAAGCGGTTTAAGCCTGCTGATTCACGATCCGGAGGTTAGAGTGGTTGCACTTGTGGCAAGTGTTGGAAGATGCATGAGGGGATATTCCGATCAATGAAAATGTTCCACAATTGTGGAAGGGAGGGTCCTTTGCAGGCACCGACTCTGACCACTCTTCGAATTATAGATGGGCGCCAGGGGAGGGCTGAAACCCTGAAGGCCAGGGTCGTGCTTTTCAGCTTACCATAGAGGAGGCCAGTTCGGCGCCTGACGTCATTACTGGTATGAATTTCATTTATATTTTTGTCAAGTGTTTTTTCCTGTATGCTTATGTTTCTATCCTTGATAGGTACCTTCTTAGTGAATTCCTTGCTTTCTCTTGTGCTTTATGACTTGGGTGCGAGTCGTTTATTTGTATCTCGGTCCTTATATATGGATTTTGGTACGACCCTTGAGGATTTGGAGTGTCTGTTGTGAGTTTCCATCGCCAACGATGTTGGGACTATATTGTGTTATGTCAATTTTGTATTATTATAGTCCATTAGTACCGGGTTGGGCCTGTCCACCCGGTCTATTTATTGTGCTAGGGTTAGAGTATTTATAGTGCATGCATGCACCGTATCTCATGTTGATTATCTTGTAACCCTACATTTCCTTTACAGTGGGAGTTCTTCATCGAGCTCTTCTAAGGCAGTGCTTTTAATCATTCAACACAACTTTGATCATTGTGTTCTTTGTTTATGATTCAATTACCTTATTGAAATCTGTCGATCTACTTATCTTTATTAAACAATTGGTATCAGAGCAGGAGATTGTGTAAATCTATGCAATTCTTCTGTCGAGTTTCATTAGGGCTTCCGCTTTTATTGGATCTGTTCTAAGCTGTCTTCATCGTCTTGATCGATTGTAGACGTTAGATTTTGATCCATATTCTAACCTAAACTCGATTTCAGTTTACACATCTGGTTCTTACAGGTTATTATTGAATCGAAAAACATGTAGCCTAACGATTATCACGTTAACTTCATCAATCTATCAAGAAACATCGGATCTACAACAAGGATCTCTATACTTTTTCCAAACAATTATGAAGTGTGGGAGCTGCACTTTGAGGATTACGTGCTAGGGCTTGAAGATAATGGATCCTTGATATGGGATGCCATAACCAAGGAGACGTTTTCTCATACTGGTACAAAAAGGGTTATCAAGACTCAAGCCGAGTACAACGATCGTCTTCTTAAAGTTGAAGATATACCTAAAGACGAAAAGGACAAGCTAATAAGCAATGTCAAGTCTATGAGGATCATCTGTTTTTCTTTGCCTGCCAACACATTTCGCTTAGTAAGCTCCTGTGAAACAGCAAAAGAAATATGGGAAAGGCTTAGAGAACTCTACTCAAGTGACACTGATCTTGAGCATTCTATTCAGACTCTGGTAGTTTCAGAGTTTGGAGCTTTCATTCAAAAGCCTGAGGAGAAACTGGACCAAACATTCAACCGTTACAACCATCTTTTGAGCATGATGGTGAAGCACAAGATAAAACGTGAATTGATAGAGTAGAAGGTCACGTTCACGAACAGGTTGAGATCCGAATGGAAAGTTGTGGTGTCGACGGTTAAAGCGCATGAGCAGGTCAAAAACTACTCCTTGGCAAAGCTTGTTGGTAGTATAAGGTCACATGAAGATGAAGTAACAAGTGAGGGAAAAGTTGTTTCTAGCATGGGTTCGTTAGCTCTTTTAGCAAAGGGTAAGAAAGTTGCTAATGATAATTAAGAGTCTAATCTCTCCGACTGTGAACTCGCAAAAGAAGAATATGCTATGATGGTGTCCAATCCAAAAAGGTTCGCAAAGAAGAACTTTGGACGCAACAAAAACCGAAACTGGCAGGGAAGTTACAGCTCAGAGAAGGTGAAGGAAGAGAGTTCTAACAACTCTCAAAAGGAAGAAGTGAAGAAGGAGAAAAAGGTTGTAGGGGACTCCGGCTATGACTACAATTATTGTCATGGCTAAAATCATCTGGCTAAGGAGTGCATGCTAAGAAGAATGATTGAGAAGAAAGAGAAAGAGGATGATGAGGCTTATTTTCTCAGGAAGCTAGAGGAAATTAAAAAGAAGAAAAATGCAGATGACGCTAAACCTGCTTTGATCGTGCAGGAACAAGATGATGAGTTTGGAAGAGTCGCAGTGTGGTTGACCGATTCAGAGGACGAAGAGGTTCGTAGACCAACTCACGGGAGAAGCTTCGTTACGAAGGATGATGTTTCGCAGTTCAGTGGAAAATGCTTGAAGGTAAGCAATGACGTTTCAGAACAAAGGGGTTATGCTACTAATGGCGGCCAGGATGCTGACAACTACTTCACAACGAAACTTGTTTTGGACCAGATCAGTGAATGTGAGAAGATGATCAACAAGTTAAATTCTATTCTTAAATCTCTAAATATTCCTATCTCTCGGTATGAAACTGAATTAGATGACTTAAAGTATACTTCTTCAAGTTTCAGTAATAGTCTAAAACGAACCCGTTTAACTATTTCTAACTTAACCGATCAACTCAGCAGGGTTTTGAACAAAAGTGAAGAGAGGCACATGTGGATTGAGAAGTTAAAGTCACATTTAGCTAGGTCTAGGGATGATTTAATTTATTCGCAATGTGACAATTTAGGGCTATTAAAACAATGAAACATTTTTTGTTTGATTGCAAAACGACTTTATTTTAATATTACACAGCTGCATATTGACTGTGAAATAGGAAAGAAAATTCACAATATGATTTTGCCCTTTCTTGAATTGAAAGAGGACGAAATCGATGCAGACTGTTACAGGTGCGAATCAGTCGTGTCATCAGAAGAAGTCTCAGATGCCTACAAAATCAGTCCAGACAAAATTGAATTTTACATACAGTCCAAAGACCATAAAGAGATGTTAAGACAAATTTTGGATGAAAAAGATAAAGAGAAAATCAAATTTGAAACTGTACAGAAATTTAACTCTCTATAAACTAAGTTGAGTTCAGAAAATAAACTTAATGTTGAAAATGTGTCTGAATTAGACGATGATAGTGACATGAGTGAAATCTCTGTGGAGAAAGAGGTTGGTTGTTCAGAATTTGTTAAAAGCGAACATGAACCTGCGAAAGTCTTAATTTCTGAAAATTCAGTTGAGTTTGCTCGTATTTCAGAAAATAATCCAACGATTTTAAAAGAAAAAGCTTTAGTTTTCCAAAAGATTAGAACATTTCCTAACCAAGTTTTCGCAACTACCAGACTGAACAAAAATCAGACCATAGAACTAACTTCCCTGGTAGAAGAAGACAATGCATGGCTGCGACGAATATTTCTAGTCAGCCCCCATTGACAATACAGATGAAACCAAACGTCTCTCTGAAATGACCTCTTGGAGAACGAAAGGAAGATATGTAGTGGAACCGCTGAACAAGGTCAACTCAAGCTACGAGAAAGGAAGTCCGAGTGGAACCAAGAATGTTCCGAATGATACATCATCTGAACAGGCTAAAACTCCTGTTAGAAAGTCGAAACCTAGGACTAGTGTTCATAAGTCCTCTGAGCAATTTGCTGCTAAAAAACATCAAAGAAATGCGAGATATAATAAAAATCTAAAGGAAAGAAAGCATTTCTGGAGATCCAAAAATCCTAACTTCGTTTATCAAGAAAAATCATCCAATCCAAATTTGAAAGTCTTTTCACATTCGAACCCTAGAAATTTTTCAAAAACTCAGTATAAGTCTCCATAGGTTTCAAATCAAAAAGTTTTTCAAAAACCCTCATTTTCAAATCAAGTGAAACCTATGGAGAATTCAAAGTCTCACTTCTCTCCTAACAAGAATGCTTCACACTCTGCCAAGACATCGAAAGATGTTAAGGGCAAAGGAAAAGTAGTTTTGGAGCCTAAAATTCCTTTCAAGAGGTCCGAAACTAACCCAAAGAGAGTTGAGAAGAAGTTTGTCAAGCAACAAATCCAAGATAAACAAAGGAAAATATCCACAAAGGATAAGAACTTAAAAGAAAATAAGATCACTGTTTTTCAAATGAAAAAGAAAGATAACTCCACCTTAATTAAAATATCTTATTTAGTTGATGTTGCAATTATTTTTCCTGTGAAAGCCTCACGTGGACCCAAACAACTTTGGGTTCATAAATCTCATTGATTTTTGTAGGTAATTCGTGACGAGCAGTTTGACTCTGGATGGTACATTGACAGTGGCTGCTCACGTCACATGACAGGAAGGAAGGAAGAGTTGAGGGAGTTTAGAGCGATGAAGGATGGAGGAAGAATGAAGTTCGGCAATAATTTACTCGGAGAAATAAAAGGATATGGAATGATCACGAATGGGGACTTTTCCATTCCCAAGGTAGCATATGTGGAGGGCCTGCAACACAACCTAATAAGTGTTTCTCAATTGGTTGTAGGTACCAGATTGGAAGTTTCGTTCGATGATGAGGGATCTGAGATCATTGAAAAGAAGACCAAAATTGTACTCCTAAAGTCTAAGCGAAAAGGCGAGATATATCCACTACATCTGAACCCCACTAAATGGAAACCTGCTATCTGCCTACTTAAGAAAGCTTCTTCAAATGATAGCTGGCTGTGGCACCGTAGGCTCTTACACCTCAATTTTAAAGACATTAATAAACTTGTTCATGGTGATCATGTGCGAGGGCTTCCATTCTTGAAATTCGATAAGGAACATATTTGTGCAGCCTACGAATTAGGGAAGCAGAGCAGGAAGAGTCATCCAACAGTTGTGAACACCAAAGTCATAGAACCACTTGAACTTTTTCATATAGACCTTTGTGGTCCTTCTGCATGTAACATCCATAAAATTCGAGCGAATTTGAAACTTTTTAAATCACTTAAAACCATTAAGTTATTAACATTTGTTTCCAAAATGGTTTAAACATCCGAGTTCCCAGAATTCATATTCATAAATCGAGGAAGTGTACGGTCATGCCTTCGCCTTCCCACGGTCATCCGCTGAACCTGAAACAATAAACTGAAACTGTAAGCTCGAAGGCTTAGTGAGTTACCCCCAAAATACCCATACACACAACAATACACATACAATAACAAACATCATACTATGGGTCCAATCATCCATCGGGATGGAATACCCCAAGCCCTCAACCATCGGGTTGGAATGCCAACATACCGATACACTTCACGTATCACATATAATAATAACAGCATGTATTGGGTCCACAACTTTACAGAATGGATTACCCCTGAGCCCACAGTATGAGTCTGGATTGCCTTTCGGGCCCACAACTCACATCTGGATTGCCACCGAGCCCACAGTATGAGTCTCTCTCAGCTCGGATCTGGAATGCTCCCGAGCCCACAGTACGAGTCTACGTCAGCTCGTATCTGGAATGCTCCCGAGCCCACAGTACGAGTGTCCCTCCGCTTGTATCTGGAATGCTCTCGTGCTTGTTGGTTACCGCACGGAGCAGTATCACCTCAACCCACCCCACATAATATGTCGACATATAACACAACTAATGCGCATACAGATAATCACATAATACTACAGGTAGTCCTACATATCTACCTAACTGGCATAACAACTAGCATGCAGACAGTCAGGCCAACTATAGGTCACTAAGCATAACCACATCCCGTCTACCAAGATACCGATCTAACAGATCATACTAGCATATAACCATCCCATCCACCGGGATAGCGATCTAACAGATCATACTAGCATATAACCATCCTATCTACCAGGATACCGAGCTAACATATCACAGCAGTCATAATCCCAATAACAAATTAAAGGGCTGGCCTTGGTGCCTTAGACCCTTGAGTATAGTGAGGATAAGTCACCTCACAATGCCGATCTGAGCTGAAGAATCGAACTCCCGAATCGCTGCCTCACCGAAATCTCGAACTATCCAAATAATAAATACCAAGTCATTACAAAACATAACAATCTTGACTAGGGGTCCACACAATCCATCATGTCCATTCTCTTTATTGGGCCAAGGCCCAATGCCAATTCCATAACCTTAAAAGCCCTTAAGCAAAACCCATTATTGGCCCAATTTACCAAATTGGGCCCAACTCCCTAATTGGGCCTCAGTCCAAGATCCATTATCAAAACTTGGCGCAAAACATTATATTCATAAAGTCCAGCAAAGGCCCAAATCCAACTAGTCCATAAACAGCCCAAAACCCGAAGCCCAATTGTCAAAGGCCCAACAGAGTACGTACGCGGGGCGTACTACTCTGGTATGCGGGGCGTACTCGTCCAGATGTTGACCACCATCGGGGTGGTTCACCAGCGTACTGGATTTACACTGGCCGTACGTGGGGTTTCACCAAAACCCTAATAAGTGCTTAATGGCTTAAGCACTTAAGCCCAAACAACAGATCCATCGACCAAATGTGTCATAGGACTATAAAGTCTCGAACTTTATCAATTTGGACGTCCAGAAAGTTCTTAACACATGGTCTTAATCCATGAAGACTTTCCTACTTCATGCATGAGGTAAATCTAGCTATTAGGACACCATTTTTATCACTTAGGACCTCCTCTAAGGTCTGAAAGGACAACTCATTTTGTCCAAATCATAACATGCACCATTTTGGGACTTTTGTGACAAGAATACTTCCATAAAGCTGAAATGACTAGATCTATCTCATACAAGTATAAAGTTCGAAGCTTTTTTTACCTTTTGGAGCTTCTAGGGCACAAACCAACTTCAGATCTACAAACTTGATCTTCTTCTCCAACTCCTTGATGCAACACCTTCTTCTTAAAACACTCAAGAAACACTCAAAAAGCTCAAACAGTCAAGGAAATGGCTAGGGTTTGGGGAAAACGACTCTAAGGAGTGGAGGATGGGGTAAGGGAGGGTCTCGTACGCTCAACGTACACAAGTGTATGCCCATCATACTAGGGTTTCCAAACCCTAAATATTAGGGTTTCCTTCTGCCATGAGTACGCACAACGTACACAAGTGTACGCCCATCATACTAGGGCGCGCCTAGTACGCTCAGCGTACCCTTATGTACGCGCAGCGTACTCCTCCTGATCCCAATAATTGCAATTTAGCCCTTAGACTTTCATGGCTTCACCCTTCTATCCCCATGGACTATAAATGACAATTCTTGGGATGTTACACTGCAATTGAAAGCATTGGTGGTAACAAATATATTCTTGTAATTGTTGATGATTTTTCCAGATTTACCTGAGTGCATTTTCTTAAATAGAAAGCCGAAGCCACTCCCAAGCTCAAGGATTTTATAAAGCAGATAGAGATTCAACTGCGAAAGCTGGTTTGTAACATTCGCAGTGACAACGGTTTGGAATTCAAAAACCAAGCGTTTGAAGAATTTATGACTGCGAAAGCAGTCACTCACAACTTTTTAGCTCCTTACATTCCTCAATAGAACGGGGTCGTTGAATGACAAAACCGATCTTTGTACGAAGCTGCGAGAACCATGCTATCATTTACGAATCTGCCACTTTACTTCTGGGCGGATGCTATTGGAACAGCATGCTTCACACAAAATCGATCAATCCTCAATAAGCAAGTTTGTTACTCCCTTCGAGATATTGAATAATCGAAAACCTAATGTCATGTTCTTTCACGTATTTGGTTCCAGGTGCTTCATTTTCAACTCTAAAGAGCAAAGGAACAAATTCGATGTGAAGACCGATGAAGGTATTTTCTTAGGGTATTCTCTGACTTCTAAGGCATATAGGGTTCTCAGTAAAAAATCTCAAAAGATAGAAGAAACCTACTATGTCACGTTCGATGATAATTATTTAAAGAAGTATCAGAAGGATGACAGTCAATCAAAGGAGATGTTTCCCAAGCCGAATCCAGCAACGATTCCACTCTCCAATCTCTATGACGAATTCATGAATTTATTTGATGAGCCTGAAAAGCGATATCTTCAGAATCGAAAGCAGCAGATAACAAGGAGGATGTATTGAAGATAATTATCGATGAAGTTGCAAAGAATCTTGAAAGCGAGCCTCAGAATCCTGAAGATCCACAAGTTGCGAATACCCCATTTTCAAGGGGAGGGTTATGTTGGATTTAGTTTCTAAGCCCATAAGTATAACTGTGATGTACTTGACCCGATAGTAGCATGGTCCTTTTCGGTTTCCTTCACCAGTGCAATTTGATAGGATGGACTTTTGAGAATAAGGTTATTTATGATTTATCAATATACATTATAAGTATAATATATTAATTGAGAAATCATATTATTTAATTAGTATTGATCATGAATTAATTTGGAATTAATTTTGTGATCAAAAGAGACTAATTAAATATATGGGGATTGATTGTGTAAATAAATGATTCTTATGTGTGGGCCAATGATCCATGGTTATTTAGGATGGGCTAAACAAATGAGATAGTCCACGGAGGTTTAACCCATGGAACCTAAGTAATATGAAAGGTCATGGTGCATTAGGGTTTGCATGGATGTAACCCTAGCATTTGCAACATTATAAAAGGAACCCCTCATGGCCAAAATCAGTTGCACCATTGATTCTAAGAGAGTCATAATCGATTTTGAGCTAAATAACTTATTCTCTCAAGCCTCCTCTTGCATTTGGTGTTTGTAACACATTAAAGGCATCACACTTGAGGTGCTCAAGCTTTCAAAGGCCAAGAACTACACCCTACATCAAGAGGTATTCATCTAAACTAGTTTTTATGTTGTATGGCTTCAAATGCATGCTAGTTAGGATGTATGCTTTGGAAAATTGAAAATGAATGTATAATTAGAGAAAATATAGATCCAAAGCAGCTAGGGTTGCATGTGCACCATAGGAGTGTTATAGTGCTCAAAACCCAATAATGGTATTAGAGCCTAGGATTGTTTTCTGTTATACTTGATGCTTATTGCTTTCCAAAGTTGTAAAAATCGATTTTCTGGCTTCTGACTGATGAACTCGCCGAGTCCACTAGCTGAATCGACGAGTCCACTTAGTAAATGACCAACTCGATGAGCCAGGTTCTTGCAATCGCTGAGTTGATGGCTCTGGTTGCAGAATTTCAAGTTTTTTTGGCCAGAATTGGATTATGATCATTACCACAAACTTTTTTTCATCATTGAATCTGTTTTTTTATGATATGGTAGTGATCATAGTCATCCAATTAAAGGATAATTGTCAAAATTTCAAGATTTGTATTAGTTTATGTGATAGGCTAATTTCTTGTACTATTGTTGATGTGAAGTATCTTGACTTATGAGTTTAACTAGATTATAGATAAATTACTTGATAATTTTTGTTAGTTAAAATGTTGATCTTAATGCTTTTGATGACCTCCATAACTTGTCATCAAGTTATGGAAAATGAAAGGTCTCATCTATTAAAAGTCAACTAAACTCATAAGTTATAGAAATGAATTCCAAGAGTCATCAAAAGATAGTTGTCAAAATTCTTATGATAGTTGTTAGTTTATATGTTAAGCTAATTACTTGTATCATTTGATTTGAAACTATTTTGCCTTATGAGTTAGTTTAGATCATGATTAAAAAAGCATATGATAATTTTCCTTGTTAGAATTGATATAAATGTTCTTTAATGAGTTCCATAACTTGTCCCCAAGTTATGGAACATGAAAAGTCTTATCATAAATGTTTTAATGAACTCCATAACTTGTCCTCAAGTTATGGAAAATCAAGAGTCTTTTCATAAAACCAACATTAACTTATAAGTTACGGAAACCAAAAGTTTTGAAAAGTTTCAAAAATTGTCCTCATGTTTTGGAATTTGTAAAGTCTCACAACTGAAACATTTAATTCCAATCCTTAGAGTTTTAAAAGTTAAAATTCAACCCTTATACTTTATAATATTATAAGTTTAATTATACATACATACATACATACATATATATATATATATATATATATATATATATATATATATATATATATATATGTATGTATGGATAAGACAAGTCAGTCTTACCGTTAGTAAGCCTCATTCACGAAGCCGGTCTATAAGGGGGGTATAAGGTTACTGCCTATAAAATGGTGGTTTAATGGGTGTCCACTCTCACCTACTACTTCCGTGACTGGTGGAGGGTCGTTAGCCGAACGGGTAGGATATGACATTAATTCTCGTTAAAAGTATAATGATAATTATAAAGTAACTAAACTTTTATTAAATTCCCAATCTTAGTTACTTTAGGAAAAATGTGAAAATGATGGTATTCCATGAAATTGCACTTTGCACCTTGCCAAGTCGTTAGTGGAGCGTGTGTGGTTAACCAGCACACTAATCTGGGACTGGCAAGTGTGGAAAAAGGTTGCTTGATGTTAATCATAAATCAATGGAGTGTGTGTGGTTAACCGATACATTGATTAGGTGATATGTAACATTAAGAGTACCAAGCACATTTGCATGGTTATTCACACCTTGTTTGTGATCCTCGGCATCCCAGTCACAAACTTGAAGGGCATAATCGAGATTTAAACATGCCATTGAAAAGTTCAATGAATCTAAAAAGATCTAGGAATTTCAATTCATTTAAAACCTAAAATTGATTTTTCGTTTTTCATGGTGGAAATTGGTAAATCGTCATTTACCTACCTTCAAATATTTTACAATTGGATTATGGCATCCCTCTTCGCAATTGTAAAAGTTTGTGTTGGGTCCTAGCCTTAATATTACGTTTTGGGTGTTATATTAAGGACTTAAATCAACTAACTTGAATTTCTTCCATTGTAGATGTCTAGTTCAGACAACTATGGTCTTTCTGAATCCAATGGAAAAAGCTTTCCACATGAAGATGATATTCCACAATATCATACTTCACTTCCTCAACCTCCTCCAATAAATCTCCCTAACCCACAAGTTCAAAGACTTGAAAAGTTCAAGGTTACTTAAGCCTTATTGGCTAGCAAACACTAAGATGGAAGGTCTGTGTTTGCACATGTCTTGGAGATGAAGTCACACATTGACAGGATGAGAATGTTAGGAGTCGTTGTGTCAAGGAAGTTGGCTGTTGACTTGGTTCTTCAATGACTTCCTAAGTCATATGGTGAGTTCATTAAAGATTACTATATGACAGACCGCGACATGTCACTAATCGATCTTAGCTATTTGCTAATTGTTGCTGAATCAGCAATGATTTGGCGCACTAGTAATGCAAAATTGTCACACCCCCGAACCAAATGGCGGAAACGTCTGAGGGCTCGTGTGACTTAAATTGAAATATCATCACAATGAATATACATGAAACATAACATAAACATCAACATGCATTAATACATTACAACTGACCTTGTTCACATCAAGTACATTGTTTACATTACAACATCACAGAACATAAATTGTTTAACGATTGACATTGCACAAAAGAAATTTCAGAAACACGCTTGATGATTCTTCATTCTAACGGTTACCTGAGAATACAAGTTATTTTCAAAACGGTCAACATATATAATGTTGGTGAGTTCATAAGCATGTTTGATATAAAAATAGTTTGTATTGTTTGTAAAACCCAGAAAATCCGATATTTTCTATAACAAAAAGTATTTACGAAAAAGATGTGATGATCCCATAAGTGTATATGTATGTGAGTTCAAAACATGTAAAAGTGATTGCCTTTCATAATTGTTCCTTGTATTGTAGTTTTTGTATGTAGAAGTGAATAATGTCGTTCCCCGGAAAACCCAATGTTTTCCAATTTAAATAGTATGATAGTTTTGTATTATTGTATAAATCACTTTGCATCGTCACAGTGTAAGAATATGATTTCCCATGAGTACTTAGATGGTAATGGCTCTCTATGTGAGTCGTTATAACCATGTATAATAGTGACTAATTCGCCTGTCTTGGCATTTTTCCAAACACCGGTTTTGATGAAGATTTTTGTCACCCTAGACTGGCCGAGTCTAACTGTAGCGAACATCTCAGGTGTGGGGGAGTCACCCCCGTATAGATCTGTACACAAACTCTCGCTCTCCCTCCAGGAGACTCTGATTATAACTACATGCTACGACCGACACTTATTGGCGCCACCCGTTATTTCTCACTAAATCCCAATGAAATTGATTAACCTTGATTTACAACCTGAATGATGTTTACGTGAATATGAAGTAAGCCTAACAGACATGAAAGAGGACAACGGTGGCCCACTAATCATGTATGTTATTATAGGCTGTCGAGTATGCTACAGACACGTTATAGCCCATTAAGCATATGATGAATGTTTAGGGCCATATTAGCAATGCAAATGGGCCACTAAGGCCCAATAGCATTTTAAAGCTGATAAAGGCCCATTGGGCATGTAATTGGGTCCCAAGGCCCAATAAACATGTTTTGATTATATTGGGCCCAACAATCGTATAATTGGGTCACGAAGGCCCAATAAGCACGAGTAGGAAATATTGGGCCCAACCATTGAATCGTTTTTCTGTTTGTCGATATAAGTTGTAGTATGGAAATTTGGTTTACACTTAGTGTTTACTTTCGATGTTAAAATACTCAATGTTGGTTTATAACGATATTCTTAGTTTTTATAAAAATACCATTTTTAAACCTTCATGTTGTAAAAATTTATATCTTTGATCAAATTGTTTAGAAATTTACATATTTTGCCCAAAATGTTTATTTGACCATTTCAATCCCTTTTTCATACAAAATTTACATTTTCAGCCCTTGATGGTGCAAAATGACACTTTTAGTCATTTTTGATGAAATATGACATTTTAGTCCATTAAATTATTTAACTTGGCATTTCCGGCCCAAATAAAATCTTAAATTATAATTTCAGCCCAAAATACAACTTTTGACATTTTCAGCCGTTATTTGCTAAAAATTTACATTTTTAGCCCATTTTCCGTAAGTTTTACAATTTTGGCCCAAAATCTAAAAACTTTGCATTATTAGTCCAATTTAGCAAAAAGGGTCGTTTTCAGCCCCTGAAATAGTTTAATTATGTTTTTGACTCATACTTTTATGAATTTATAATTTCAGTCCCTAAAATTCTTCATCTGTGAGGCCCAAATATAAGCCCATTAAGCAAAATTTTATATTTTTGGCCCTTTGAAAAGTATTATTTTCATAAAAATCAGCCTTTATATAAATAAATACTTTATAACGCTCATAAAACCGAAAATTATCAACTTTCAACCCAATCTTTCTTATTGTTGCAAAAATGACACTTGTAAAGATCTTTGGCTTTGTTTTTTACTTATTAAACTTAAGGACTCTTAGATCTATGATGTATGTTGTTTATTATGTTTTTGTTTATGAATCTTTCACCTTTTAGCTATAGATCTCGAAATATAATAAGTATTAACACATTATCACAACATAAACCAAAGAAATCACATATAACATGCAAACACACATAGATCAACACATAACACTTGTATTCTCCCCCCAAAAACAAGTAAAAACCGAAAACAAGGGGGTATGAACTCACATTGCTTAGTTTTTCTCGGTTTTGAAGAAGAAATGGAAGAAGTTGATGTGATTCTCGGCCCTAGCAAGCTCCTTGAGAGGTCTTTGGCTTAGATGGGTTCTAAGAAGCAAGATCACGAATTTTGCATGAGTTAAGAGGAGATTTTTGAAGTTATCAAGAAGCTAATCCATGGATTTAAGCAACAACTTACCAAAGATGATGATTTTGATGGAAGAACCTTCTTGAAAATGCCCAAGATCTTGAAATTTTTGAGAGAAAGGATGAGTTGTTGTTGTGAGTGTTTGAGAGAAAATCCAAGTGAAGTGTGTGTGTGTTTCCTCTCGACTGGACATAAGAAGAGAGAGGGAAAGAAGATGTGATTTTCACCTAGATGCATGAGACATTATGCCTTGTTGTCCTTTGAATAAAAATGATGTGTCAAGGCTTAATAATCCCTATTAATTTCTCTTTTTTTTGTATTGTTGGGCCAAGAACTTGGGCTAGAAGGATAGAGTTGCATAGTGTTGGGCCATTAATTGTCTTAGTTCGAAGTTATAAGGCCCAACGTGGAATCACGGGATGGATTTATGGTCCATTAATGCTAATTTGGTTAGTTATGGCCCAACTAGGCCCATTAGGGTAAACCAATTCATTTTAGATCCATTTTGACTCAAAATGTTAAGTTTCATAAAGTGGGTCCAATTAGAGCCCATTTAAGGGTTCTAAGCCCAAAATAGTCAAATTGGAAACTTATTGGTCCATTAGGCCCAATAAGGAAATCCTAGTCCATAATGGACTTAAACTGGGATTTTTAGGGTTTCCAATCTTTCGTTGACCATTTGAAGTGTTTGTATAGAGTGTTTGATGGAATTTTGTTGTCATTGAATAAACATTATGCATGCTTTCAAGTTTTAGTTACAATTTTGTCCTTGTTAATGTTTACAAAAACATAGAATTTCCTGGTTGTGACAAAAATTGAATAGAAGATCCACTTCCCAAACTTTCATGGACATTGACAATGGAAACATTGGAAGTCCAGAAAAGACTTCTCTTTCCAAGGGAAAGGGAAAGGCTAAGTCTGAGATTGTCTCGTGTAGCATTCTAAAAGAATCTGTTTGCTTCTATTGCCAAGAGAATGGGCATTGGTTGTGAAGCTTCCCTGAGTACCTGAGAGATCTAAGATATGGTAAAGTCAAAATGTATGACTCTGCTTCAGGTAAATCCGCTATCTAACTCTATCAAGTTCCTATGTGGAGATTCTTAATACATGATGTGATAAGATTAAATTTTGATGTTTTGTAGGATCGAAGAAAAGAAAGGAAGCTTAAAAAAAGAGCATGCTGAGTCTGATCGCGAAGAGATGGATTTTAGTCGTATGGTTCTATGATCGGATTTTTGAGCTGCTTCTTAAGAGTTATGATAGATTGCTTAGAAATTTGTAATAACATAATGTTCATTTGTAATTGCATTGTAAAGAAAAGTTTTTCCGCAATTATATAAATAAAGAAAAGATTTATTTTATCTTATTTTATATTTCCTTGCAATGGCATATGTGAAAATTGATGTTTGTATTTTTTAGCAATATTGATTTGATTCTTTCGTTTGTCGTAGTGTCTAAATTTACAAAATAAGGAAAGATTCTCATCACCCAACTTTCAATTGGACAGAAACTTGGGATCATGCAACTTGTATTGTATGATGAATGAGAACCTTCATCTTTGGGAAATTAGGACTAATTCCTTGTTCACATACAAATGTGAGTTAAGTCAAGGACTAGGAGATTGGGAACTCTTGGTTGTGCACTGGTCAGGACCACCAGAAAGAACGATAAGACTATTCATCATGATTTACTAAAAGCTTAGTAAATATGGTTATGGTTACAAGTTTAAGTGTAATGCTGAATCATTGAAAAAGTTTCAATGTATAGCAGAACGAATAAGAAGAATCAAGGTCGGCAGAAACATAAAAGTTTCTCCAGTCTGAAAAAATGGGAGAGTACTTGAGTATCACGTTTTGTGATCATCTTAATGATTATGAAAACCATATCAAAATTTGATCCTCTAAGGAAGCCTTAGTGCATTTGTTTGGCTAAGAAGAGGAATCAGGAATTGTTGAAATGGTTAAATCAATTAAGATGAATCATACTTCGTTCCAAAATCAAATCTTAGAGTTATACTCGAAGATTGTATATTGAGTGACATATCAGCAAATGTAGAGTAAAATGTTTTCTACTCTTGTACATTTGAAATTGGTAAGTTGTAATGTTTTGGATAAAACAAAGATCAACTAAGACCGATTGTCAATAGTGTTTGTCTTGATAAGAAATTGCACTAACTCTTGAATATTTGTTTGTCAAGTAATGTTTCTTGACAGAGAGAAACTTATATGTCAAGAGGTCAGTGGGAGTCTTAAAGATCATGAAAAGGTTTAAGAACTAATCAAGAGTCAACGTATTGTTAATCACTAGCACACGACTTGAGGTTTGTAACCTATCGTGTTGACATATTATTGTTTCTATGCTCATTCTAGTTAAGGTTGACTATGCACATGAGTTCTATGAGTTCTCAACTATTTGCATAGGGCTAAGCACCTTGATCAGTGAAAGTTCATTGATCAGTAAGGGTGAGCTGCTCAATAACTTGGAAGATATGTTAGGCCCTTGTGCTACCGAGTGGCAAGGAATTAAGATTAGATAGGTTCAGTCCATATGAGTTTAGATTTGTCACTAACCTTGTCTTAATATTATGGTTATGACAAATTCACATGGATAGGAACACATACACCATAACAAATCGAAGTGTCATAAGGTTTCTCTCCAATTCATGAAAATGATTGTGAGGAAACGGTTTCAATAAGTAGATTTTAAAGAGTTAGCAATTGTGATATTTGCATTCTCAAATTCGATTATGACTACGACATCCCTCTTCATAGTTCGAATTGTGAGAAATGGAAAAAGGTCTAAACATTTGAGACTTATTGATGTAAGTTCTAAAATTGTTTAGACACACATATGAGCTTTCTAATAAAATGTGTGTGAGCTTAGATAAAGGCTTATCGAATCATATCGTGTCAGAAATCTGAACTTTGGTAAGAAAGTCAATAAAATATTGATTTCTAGAAGTCCAGCTGATTTCTGGATTTATATCACAGCTAGCGGGAGCATAAATGTTATGCAAGTAACACAATAATTATTATGGTAAGTGTTGCAAGTTAGCAATGTTAATTATAGAAAACAAAGTTTTCAATTCGCAAAGTTGCAGGGTTGAAAAGTTGTTTTGCTATAATTAAGGGAGAGGAACTTATACTTCATTTCATTTCTAAAAGTATAGATTTAGACTTTAATCAAATTTAGTCAAGGATTTATATGAATACCATGTTGAAATGCTTCAACATTGGAAATTCTATATATGGAAATATTATAGCAAAAGACTGGTCAAGTATCGTGTCTTTAAGTAAGACATTTTGAATCGTATCCCATATGCTTCGCGTATAGGATCGATTGCTTATGCTATAATATTCATGTGTTCTAATTTTCCAAATACCTAGGGAATTAAGAGGGAAAAAGGACTAAAACTGGATATGACTAAAGTTATTAAACAACTGCTAAGAACAATCCAAGGTTCGCCAAAGATTGGTTTCTTATGGATAGTTGGAAGTATAGTAATGGATGGACCATATTGACATTATTATGAATAGACAGGATTCTATTAACAACGAGTTGTCATATGGAAAATATGGAAATGTTTCCAAAATGGGAGTTGGATATCAAGAATCTATGAGAAAGTTAGAAACTTTTATGCAAGAAGGATGTTCAAAGGAACGTGGTTTGAATATGAGACTTCGGATCTACGAAAATGTCTTGTAGCAATCTCCAATGGAAAGTTTTGTAATTGACAAAGTCTCAGTGACTTGTATACATAATCATTACAAAAGGATCACTACGTATAAGTTTAGAATCTAACAAATTACAGTAAGTGGCGAGAACTTGGTATTCTTAAACTTACGATAAGGATTTGGAATTGTGAAATGAGTATCGTTGGAAATGTTTACAATTGATCTTTTTCAAAAAGTAAGGACCGTAGGTAAACATAGTGTTCATGCTTGGAGCATGGGATAACTATTGTTTTAATTCAAGTATTAGTTGATAAATCGAAACAATATACAAAGAATAATGTATAATCAATATGGTGATTAAATAAAAGTTGTTTTATTTATACTCAAAAGTTTTGGGGCCATATAGGATTATGTGACATCCCCTAATTTCTCGGCCATAAAATACCGATTTAATTTATGCTTTTTAAAATAAATTCAGAGAAATCCTTTTAAAAGATGTTGCGGAATTGGTCCCCAAAACAAAACATGATAAAAGTTTATCAAAACCTTTCTTTAAGAAATATATAATTTCATTTCATATCAAAACCTCGGGATGTCATGTTCCGATACAGATTAAAAGCATAAACAAGACATTATAAGCCTTACAACAGTTATTTACAACTACTGGCCTATAATCCAAAAATCTCTCATCATCCTCCGACTATGCTCGGGGTCCACTACCTATAACATAAAAAGCTGAGTGGGTCAGGCTTGGGAGCCTGGTGAGCATATAGGGTTTTCAACCCACAATAAAAATAAACTTATTAAGTTCACCAATCAACAATAACCCTGATTACCCATTCCCGTTGTCCTCACTTTACGTCCCTAAACACCTATCACAAGGGACCTAGCCTAAGGAATATCATCGGGATGGACACCACTTCTAAGGGGACTCCTCAGCCATACATGTCCTAAAGGCAACCATGAGGGGGATGGAGTATGCCAATGAACATTTAGTTCATCAACACCTACAAGTTGCGAACCTGCTAGTGTGCCATTGGACTGTCTAGAAAGGTCCGTGGTCATCATCTATACTCCGCTAGACGACAACAACAACAACAACAACAACAACAACAACAACATCGAGGCCTCTCACCATTTTAACACACATCGACTATTTCGTCTACCCATGTTCTACCCAACATATTTGTAGATAAAATACATATACAGTTTAAAACTTGTATAAAACATCTGTTCAACAGTCACCTCAATTAAACAATTAATATAATTACACATAGCACGTATTTTATGGAAAATACTTCATATCTAGGTGTAATATGAAAGTGACTACACACTCACATGATGTAACACCGAAAATTTTCAAACAGATTTTTCATTTTAAAATCGCATACTTTTCATAACATATTGTATAGAAATCTTGTTTATTCAAATTACAAAGCACAACTCCATTAATAATCCAGGATCCTCAAAATATAACTCTTTCTCTGGTGTGTACAATCAAGCCGGTGCCATCCCGCGTTCCCGAGAAAACCTGAAACACATAACACATAACACGGTAAGCATGAAGCTTAGTGAGTTCCCCAAAATACCACATATAACACATATTAGCCACTCGAGGATATAACTCTGTGGACCCTCTGGTCCTAACTCTGTGGACCCTCTGGTCCTAACTCTGTGAACCTTCCGGTTCTAACTCTGTAAACTCTGGAACATACACAACATAAATCACATAGAAATAATGCAGTGCATCACAATCACATAAGTAGCATACAAGATACTCTGTCATATAACTCTAATTACCACTCTAGGTAAAGTATAGTGAGAAAACTCACCTCGGGTAACTCGATAAATCTCGAACTCGGTAAAAATCTGGTATAGCCTCCGCCTAATCACATGGAATAAGTACTCTAATCAATACAACTCTCAAGGCTAGACTAATCCCTCTCTTAGCACTCTCAGAAGGGTAAAAGACCATTTTACCCCTCTCATGGCTCAAAGACCCAAACATTGACCAAACCCTAAAAGTCAACAAAAGTCAACTCTCCGGGTTACGCTGCGCGTACCAAACCTGTATGCTGGGCGTACCCGGCAACCTTACAGAATCGGGGAACGCGACCCCCTACGCTGCGTGTACTGGGATTACGCCCAGCGTAAGTCCCAGTTTCATGCTCCTTTGCTTTTGGGGTCTTAAACGGTTAAGACACACGTCCAACTCCCAGATCTGACTACCCCTAAGCCTCTTAATCCATAAAGTTGGTGACTTTAAGCCTTTGCATGGCTGTAAGAGTCACCAACACCCAAATCATTCCACTTCCAACACTTTAAAGCCCATAACTCAAACATGACTCCTTAATGACGACCAAGTTGGGATTTTTATGGATCTACAACACACATATCACTGAAATGGGACATATCTAGTTCCATGGAGCCCCTTTTGCTCATAAAGTCTCCACCTTTGGGACTTAAACCCTAGAAATGGACCATGAAACACCAAACCAAAATAAAGAGGAAAGTTATGAGCTTTTTACCTCTAAGTGAAGCTCCTTTCTCTGAAGAACTCAAATCCAAGCTTGAACTCCAAACCCTAGCCTCCACAAGCACCTCCCCTTCTTCTTCACTAACACACGAAGGCAGTTTTAGCTCAAAACACTCACACACAAGCTTTAGGACGAAGGAAATGCTCTCTTAGGGTTTCTCTCTGTGAAATGATGGCTGAGGATAAGGCCATATCATTCCTTATATAGTGCACAAGTCTCATTTAGGGTTTGCATCTGGACCAGTTACGCCTAGCGTAACTTTGGTACGCCCAGCGTACCATAAAGAGTCCGCGTCCATTTCAAGCGCATGAGTTCGCGCAGCGTACTCTCCAGTACGCCCAACGTACTCATTTGCAACATTTTCCACTCAGGGACCAATCTTGACAACTTGACAAAAGAGAAGGGTTAAATAGTTGTACCTGAATTTCGGGATGTTACAATTCTCCCCCACTTATTTTGATTTCGCCCTCGAAATCGCTCCTTAAACCACACATAGATTGAATTCAACAACCCGAAAGGCACCACCAAAAGGATCTCATGCCGCACCGAAACTTTTCCATGGACACCTGAAAACACACAGAAAACTCCCAAATCCATAACTAATCCAACCCTTCTGCCTCTAATATACTCCTTCTCAAAGTCTGGTAACTCTGGTGGCCTGACAGCCGTCAGATCGCCTACTCAAGCGATCACCATGATATTCGCTCCTCGAATATCAAACCCTGATAACTCACCGGTCCTTTGATTCTCACAAAACCAATTCCAACAATCGGCTACCGTTCACTCATACCAAACATGCCGAATGATCTGATCACGCCCCAAGAAACGGGGGGTTCACACCCCACCGGGGCTCACACCCCACCGGGGCTCATCCACTAAACTGCTATCAGACCCCATCCGAACAAAGAATCCCCAACACTCTGTCCTCAGACATAAGAGAATAACCATGCTCGCTTAGAAGTGTCCTCGGACATCACCATGATAAGCTCCAGTTTCGTTTCTCATATCCCATTTTCAATACTGAGCATCATATCAATTCCTGAGTCCACCGATGAACCTCCAAAGGTCACCCATAACATGTCCCGAAATGTCTCACTAACTCCTTCCCTACAACAACTATCTCGGCCCAGTGACACACAAGTCACGAAGTTCTCTTTACCCCAACAGCTACCACATTCCCACTAATCGTTTCACCCTCGACCTCGGTCGAACACTACTCCCTAGATACATGCGCCTCGCGGTATCTCCCGCACCAACGAACTGACCCACCCCGTTCTAAAACATCGGAAGACAAACAATAATCCTCAAAATGGATTCCCTCTCAGAATCTGCAGTCTCCTCTCGTCTACTCAATGCACCACTTGAGCCAAACTCAACTTGAGAGTCCGGCCCGACCCAGAATTGGAACCACTCGTCCCCAAAAGAACCACCCAACTCATGATTCATGACCCGCAACTCATGCGTTCCTCACTTATCCACTTCCCTTTGGTTGCGACAACCATTACTCAATTTCAGAATATAACGACTCCCGACAAATATGGAGACCCCAGTCTTGCCCCTGGTTCGACCACCAGGCTCCCACAAAATCAAATATTTGGGCTACCCAAGCCCAAAACTCTTCTCCGTCACGCTCTGATCAGAGAGCACTTCATCACAACATTTTCTTGCTGACTAGCGGGTACCACGGCTCCCCGCAGTATCATAACGACCTCTCACTGAACAGTGAGTACTACGGCTCCCCGCAGCATCACCACAACCCCTCACTGAATAGTGAGTACTACGGCTCCCCGTAGCAACACCACAACCTCTCACTGAATAGTGAGTACTACGGCTCCCCGTAGCATCACTGCAACCTCTCACTGAATAGTGAGTACTACGGCTCCCCGTAGCATCACCACAACCTCTCACTGAATAGTGAGTACTACGGCTCCCAGTAGCATCACCGCACCCTCTCACTGAATAGTGAGTACTACGGCTCCCCGCAGTATCACAACACCCTCTCGCTGACTGGCAAACACTACGGCTTCCCGCAGTATCACCGCACTCTCTCACACTAACTCATGGATGCTACAGCTCTCTGTAGTCTTACCGTGCTTTCTATTACCACTCCACGATCTCACCCTCAAGTTGACACCACACTACGATCATTAACTCATGCTCTGCAGCCTAGCATAGATAGGTACACACACACCCCTCCAGGCTAAGCATCACTACTTCGGACGACCACTGTCGTGACGAAACCTCTTTTTCTTGCTGCAATTCACATTCTCAAATAAATCCATTTGATGTCAATTAACTGAAGGGCCCCCACCGGAACCATAGACACTTGATACACCACTCGTCATCTCAAACTCAAAGTCAAAATAATTCGAGATTTTAGGACATTAAACTCGGACACCCCGGAATACCATCACAACGTGTTGCAGTGTCTTGACTCTACCACTGATCTCATACACATGGCATCATACTCAGATACCGCATTGCTTCCTCGGAGTCTCGCAACTGTTCTTTCTCTCGTGCCACTTGTAACCCCGGATACTCCATCTCCCAAATTAAAACACGGAGAAATTGCCAACGACTCGGAACACGAAGATGACAATGTGATACTTCCTCCTCTATTTCTCAAAACTCATGCAAGAATACTTATAACGAACCTGAAGTTGGTTGCCCAATCAACTTCTTGATGGGATTTTTAGCATTCTAACACTCCTATGGTGTACATGCAACCCTAGAAACCTTGGATCTA
Source organism: Lactuca virosa (assembly GCF_052849685.1). Lineage (NCBI taxonomy): Eukaryota > Viridiplantae > Streptophyta > Magnoliopsida > Asterales > Asteraceae > Lactuca > Lactuca virosa. The sequence continues at coordinate 422,886,179 of NC_136428.1, read as the reverse complement.
TGTTTGACTATGATACATGCAAATAATTATTTTTCCAAGGTTCTTATCCTATCTAGCATGGCATGGGGAACTTGAATCAAATAAAGCTAGTAGAATTACTTACCTTGTAGTTGTAGTTGATTGCTTGGAGTTTTAGAGCCTAGCACCAATAGTGTGGATGCCTCAAATGGAAATCACAAATCACCACAAACTTGGAACTTTGAGAGAACAGTAATCACCTTCATGAAATCGGCCCTCTTACTTTACTCACCACAACTCGTGTGATTTCAAGAACCAAAGCCTCCTTTATATAGTGTGGTGGATTAGGGTTACATTCATGTAAACCCTAATACCCATGTCTTTTCATTTCCATGAGATCCATTGGTTAAAGCTCCATGGAGTATCCATAGACTTTCCATGCAAGCCTATCCCATTCCAAATAAGCATTAGCCCACACTATATAAATACAAGAGCCCATATTTAATTAGTCATACTTTTGATCTCTAAATTAATTCTAGATTAATTATAGATCAATACTAATTAAATAATATGATTTTAGATTAATATATTAGGACTTATAATATATTAATAAATCATAACTTATACTATTCTCAAACGATTATCCATAAATTGTTCAGGTGAAGTGCAACCCAAATGGACCATGCCGGGTCGGGTCAAGTACATACCAAATATAGTTATGGACTTAGACACCATATCCAACAGTCTCCCACTTGGATAAGTCTAATAACTATAGTTGCAAGTATGACTTTAGGAACCGATCAACAATCGTAGCTCTTTAAACTCTGTTGAACTATGAAGCGCCATTTTAGATAAGTGATCATATAATCCTCTGTTCTAGATATCAGCCGGACAAATACATGTAACATGGTCTTGCTTATTGTCCAGCATTTGTTTCCCGATTTCCGATTTGTTTGACATAGAACTTAACTGAACACATCAATTTAGTTCTGACCGGGCCCGGTACATAGGTCAAAACAAAATCATCGAGGGGCCTAGATATCGCTTCTAATCCTAGAAGGAACATATAAACTTCGACTCATATGTTTGCTCTACTACTTGTTGAATTACACACAAAACGCATTGGTAACTCGATGTTATGGGTGGCACGGTTTATAACATCGAGTTACCAATGCGTTTTCATGCAATCAATGCAAAACCAACTCATAGGAAACAAATCATATCTCTAGGTTTGAAGACTTATATGATATTACCGTCTCACGATCACTCGAGATAAATTCCATGAAGTGATACAAGTGAGCGTGGGTTGAATCCAATACTTAGAACTTATGAGCACTCATGAGTGTTGTAGCCCCGCTTTGTCTAACATCTTAGACCTCTACAAGCCAACCCATGACAGTCTTGATTCATATCTACTTCCAACATATGACCGACTGTGGAGAGTTTGAATAATATGATATAAACCATAACATAATTATTCTGGAAGTCAAAACATGCAAAAAGAAATAATAGTAAATGATTGACAAGAGATAGCAACACTTTACTCATAAATAACAACTTTTATTTATCATCAAATGTCAATTACATTTTACAAATTTCAAGATTATCTAACTACTAAAACTAATATCATCCTTCAGCCCTATGCTCCGAGCATGCTGGAGATGCTTAGCCCGAGTCAGTCCCTTCGTGAGGGGATCTGCTGGGTTCTCATCCGATGATACCCTCTTTGCCACGAGGATTCCTTCTTCTATTCGATGTCTGATGAAGTGATATTTTCTGTCAATGTGTCTGGATCTCCCATGATCTCTTGGTTCCTTGGCTAAGGCAACCGCACTATTGCTATCACAGAAAATCTCCATTGGCTCCTGTATAGCTGGTACAACTCCAAGGTCTCCGATGAAGTTCTTTAGCCATATAGCCTCCTTTGCTGCCTCGCTTGCTGCTATATACTCTGATTCATAAGTGGAATCAGCCACTGTCTCCTGCTTGGAAATTTTCCAAGTAATTGCCCTTCCATTTAGAGTAAAGACCCAGCCCGACTGAGAGCGGAAATTATCCCTGTCAGTCTGAAAGCTAGCATCACTGTACCCTACAACTCTCAAGTCCTCACTGCCACCGAGGGTAAGGACCCAGTCCTTAGTCCTCCGTAGGTACTTGAGGATATTCTTTACCGCAGCCCAGTGTGCCCTGCCAGGGTTCCCCTGATACCTGCTAACCATGCTCAAAGCAAAGGCTACATCAGGTCGAGTACACGTCATAGCATACATGATCGATCCTACAGCTGAAGCATAAGGTATTCGACTCATTTATGCTATCTCAGCCTCAGTACTAGGGCTTTGTGTCTTACTCAATCTGGCGTTACTCTGGATGGGTAACTCTCCATTCCTGGAGTTTATGCATGTTGAACCTTTTCAACACTTTGTCCACATAGGTGCTTTGACTAAGTCCAATTAGTATTTTACTCATGTTTCTCAAAATCCTTATCCCTAGGATATAGGCAGCTTCTCCAAGGTCCTTCATAGCGAAACACTTCCCAAGCCAGAACTTTACTTCCTGCAGGGTTGGGATGTCATTTCCTATGAGTAGTATGTCATCCACATACAGTACCAAAAGCTGACTATACTCCCACTAGCCTTGATATAGACACAAGATTCATCTTCACTCCTTGAAAAGCCAAATTCTTTGATTTTCTCATCAAAGTAAAGATTCCATCTGCGAGGTGTCTGTTTTAATCCATAAATGGATTTCTTGAGCTTACACACTCTACTGGGGTACTCTGTACTGACGAAACCCTCTAGCTGAACCATGTAAACATCTTCAGCCAACTTTCCATTAAGGAAAGAGGTTTTGACATCCATTTGCCATATTTTATAATCATGAAATGCAACAATGGCTAACAGAACCCTAATAGACTTAATCTTGGCGACTGGTGAAAAGGTCTCATCATAATCAACTCGCGGAGTTTGAGAATAACCATTTGCAACCAGTCGTGCCTTATAAGTGTGTACATTACCATCCATGTCGGTCAGGTACATTGTCATACATGGACTGTATCTTGCTATCCATAGCCTCTTTCCATTTAGCAGCCTCAGGGCCTGCCATGGCTTCCGTGTAGCTGTTAGGCTCATCCAGATTTACCAGTGTGTTATCACTGATAAGTGTCTCACCTTCTGCAGTAATATGAAAACCATAATAATGCTCAAGTGCATTCCGAACTCTGGTGGAACGCCTCAGAGGTATAGATTCTTCAGTCGGCTCAACAGGAGTTTTCTCCTCAGGCTGAGGGCTAGGGTTTGAGGTTCCTTCACCACTTGACTCTTGAATTTCCTCAAGGTCAATTTGCCTCCCACTGTCTCCTTGGCTTATGAATTCTCTCTCTCGAAAGAATCCTCTTCTTGCTACAAAGACCACATTATCACTGGGTCTGTAGAAGATGTAACCAAAGGATTTCTGTGGGTAGCCGATGAAAATACACCTTTCGCTTCGGGGTTCGAGCTTATCGTGAGTCTCGCGTCACACAAAATCCTCGCAACCCCAAATCTTGATGTGGTCTAGTTTGGGAACTTTTCCAGTCCACACCTCGTGAGGTGTTTTGGCAACCTTCTTTGTAGGGACTAGATTAAGGATATGGGCGGCAGTCTCTAAGGCATACCCCCAAAATGAGATTGGTAGCGAAGCTCGACTCATCATGGAACGAACCATGTCCAACAAGGTCTGATTGCGCCTCTCAGCTACACCATTCAAGTGTGGTGTCCTAGGAGGTGTCAATTGTGAGACAATTCCACATTCCTTAAGATAGTCAAGGAACTCAGTACTAAGATACTCACCACCACGATCGGATCAAAGCATCTTAATGTTCCTGCCCAACTGATTCTCCACTTCTTGCTTAAACTCTTTGAATTTCTCAAAGGTTTCTGACTTATGCTTGATTAGGTAGACATATCCATATCTACTAAAATCATCAGTAAAAGTCACATAGAACCGATTAGCATCTCTTGTGGCGGTTCTGAAGGGTCCACACACATCCGTATGTATGAGGTCCAACAAACCTTCACCCTAGCACAAGTGCCAGTAAAAGGTGACTTTTTCATTTTACCAAGCAAACAAGATTCACAACTATCATCTGACTTTAGGTCAAATGACTCCAAGACTCCATCCTTTTGGAGTTGGCCTATGCGTTTCTTGCTTACATGTCTAAGACGACAATGCCATAAGGATGCTTTATCTAAGCTAGTGGAAGAGTTAATACACAATACATTATTTCCTAGATTATCTACAACAGATACAGTTTCATACACGCCATCACAAGGTAATGCTTTAAAATAAAGAACATTATTAAAGAAAGCATCAATACTACCATTATTATTATCAAAATAAAAGGTAAAACCTTGTTTATACAATGCATGAAAGGAAATAACATTTCTTGCCATTTCTGGCGAATAATAACATTTATTCAAATCTAATGTAAACCCACTATTTAGCACCCAAGGAATAAACTCCTATCTTGGTGACAGGTGAAGCTTTCCTGTTTCCCATGATCAAGTTTACCTTTCCCTGCTCCACATTCTCACTTCTTTTTAGTCCCTGGAAATCACAACATATGTGAATACCACAACCTGTATCAAGGACCCAAGACTTAGAATGAGGTGAGTTATTAGACAATATAGTGTATATACCTGCATGGTTGGGTTTTACTTTCCCATCCTTCAAATATTGCTGGTAGTTTGGGCAGTTTCGCTTCCAGTGCGACTTTTCATGGCAATAGAAGCATTCAGCCTCATTAGGGTTAGCAGAAGGAGTGACAAAACCTTTCTTGGTTTTGCTTGAAGAGGAGCCTTCAAGGGTCTTACCCTTGGTACCCTTAGAAGGGTTCTTTCTCTTCTTCCCTTTGCCATGCCCGATTGCCAAGACATTGGCCGCAGTTGGAGTAGGAGTAGGAGTAGTAACAACCGACTTACCCTTTAGACCACTTTCGGCGGTCTTCAAGAGTCCTTGAAGTTTGCTGAGGGTGACTTCTTCCTTGTTCATGTGATATGTCATGCGGAATTGATCATAACACGATGGCAAGAAGTGCAAAATGATGTCTATTGCTAACTCCTCACGGAAGTTCACATTCAGCTTCAGTAAACGGTCCACATACCTTTGCATTTTCTGCATGGGGCCCGTGATGGGTTCACCATCCTTCATTCGGGTTGTTATCATGGAGGAGATTATTTCATATCGCTCTTGACGAGCACTTTGATGGTAGCGGTCCATCAAGTCCTGGTGCATCTCAAAAGGATAATAGTCCTCATAGGACTTTTGGAGCTCGGCTGTCATGGTGGCCATCATGATGCATGCCACTTTTGTAGCATCTCTTTCATGTACCTCATATTCAGCAAGCTCTTCAGGAGTAGCAGTTGGCTCGGGTACCTTCAGCTCCTTGTCGAGAACATATTCTTTGTTCTCATACCGAGTGGCCATCCTGATGTTTTTGATCCAATCTGTAAAGTTGGACCCATCAAAGATGACTCTCCCACAAATATTCATGAGAGAGAAGGAGCTAGTAGGTTTTGAGCCAGAAGCATTGTTATTGGAAGACATCTGAAAAGAAGAGGGAATAGATTAGATTAGATATAGAGATAGTCCTTAACAAAACACCCAAATGTAATATTAAGGCTAGGACCCAACACAATATTTTATAACTTAGAAGAGGGATGCCATAATCTAAGCTATAAGATATTTGAAGGTAGGTGAATGAAGATTCACCAATTTCCACCATGAAAAACAAAATATTTAATTAGGTTTTAATTGGTTTAGAAACTCCTAGATTCTTTGAGATTCATTGAACTTTCTTCAATGGCATGTTTCAATCTCGAGTGTGCCCTTCAAGTTTTGTGACTGGGATGCCGAGGATCACAAAACAAGGTGTGAAGTAACCATGCAAATTACTTGGTACCCTTAATGTATTACCCCTCAATCGATGTGCCGGTTAACCACACACGCTCCATCGATACTATGATAAACATTAAGTCACCCTTTACCTACCTTGTTAAGTTCAAGTTAGTGTGCCGGTTAACCACACACGCTCCACTAACGACTTAAACAAAGTGTAAAGTGTAATTTCATGGATTAGCACCTTATTCACATTTTCCTAAAATAACTAAGATTGGGAATTCAATAAAGTTTAGTTACTTTAGTATTATCATTATACTTTTAATGAGAATTTATAAGTCCTTGTCCTACCCGTTCGGCTAACGACCCTCCACCGATCAAGGAAGCGGTGGGTGAGAGTGGACACCCATTAAATTGCCATTTTATAGGCAACAACCTTATACCCCCTTATAGACCGGCTTCGTGAATGAGGCGTACTAGCGGTAAGACGACTTGATCTTATACATATATAAATATTATTAAACTTATAATATTATAAAGATAAGGGTTGAATTTTAACTTTTAAAATTCTAGGGGTTGGAACTAAAGTTTTTAATATGACTTTACATGTTCCAAAACTTGAGGGCAAGTTTTGTAAACTTTCAAAACTTTTCATTTCTCATAACTTATGAGTTAATGGTTATTAAAAATGAAGACTCTTCATTTTTTGTAACCTATGTGTTCTTTTAATGGTTATTTATAAATGTGACTTTTGGTTATCGATAACTTAAGAACTAGTTATGGACTCCATTAAAACACATAAAGATCAATAATTAATCTAATCAATTATTAGCACATAATTTCTATGATCTTCTAAACTCATATGTTTATAAATGTTCATATAAAAAATTTCAAGAATCGTAAGTACATATACAAAACTTGAAATTTTGATACGAGCTTTTGAACAAAACTTCGATTTTCAAGTTTTTTTTTTTTTTTTTTTTTTTTTTTTTTTTGCATCAAGTATCAAATAAACAAACCAGGCTCTGATACCACTGATGGGATTTTGAGCATTCTAACACTCCTATGGTGTACATGCAACCCTAGAAACCTTGGATCTATGTTTGACTATGATACATGCAAATAATTATTTTTCCAAGGTTCTTATCCTATCTAGCATGGCATGGGGAACTTGAATCAAATAAAGCTAGTAGAATTACTTACCTTGTAGTTGTAGTTGATTGCTTGGAGTTTTAGAGCCTAGCACCAATAGTGTGGATGCCTCAAATGGAAATCACAAATCACTACAAACTTGGAACTTTGAGAGAATAGTAATCACCTTCTTGAAATCGGCCCTCTTACTTTACTCACCACAACTCGTGTGATTTCAAGAACCAAAGCCTCCTTTATATAGTGTGGTGGATTAGGGTTACATTCATGTAAACCCTAATACCCACGTCTTTTCATTTCCATGAGATCCATGGGTTAAAGCTCCATGGAGTATCCATGGACTTTCCATGCAAGCCTAGCCCATTCCAAATAAGCATTAGCCCACACTATATAAATACAAGAGCCCATATTTAATTAGTCATACTTTTGATCTCTAAATTAATTCTAGATTAATTATAGATCAATACTAATTAAATAATATGATTTTATATTAATATATTAGCACTTATAATATATTAATAAATCATAACTTATACTATTCTCAAACGATTATCCATAAATTGTTCGGGTGAAGTGCAACCCAAATGGACCATGCCGGGTCGGGTCAAGTACATACCAAATATAGTTATGGACTTAGACACTATATCCAACACTTCTTCCCTTCCCATTCTGCATATAATAGCCCATACTCTGAACCAGAAATTCTCAACCGCCGAACTAACCTCACAAGCCAACCACCTCGAATTCACCATTTTAACCTTGAAGGATTACTAACCACCATAACGTCTCCGATCAATGGCCACTTGCCATGGAGACAATCATCCCTTCTCAAACACGTACCACATGCACTATCTCACTCTGCACCTCCCCTTGACCACCAATAACTCTGGTCTCAGGAATCCACACCGTAAGCCTCTCTATCCAGTTCTCTAACCGCTCTTGAACAAATCTCTGATCTCCTCAAAAGTACCCGGTTCTCCCCTACTCAGGGTTCGAACCATCACCAATTGGTTCGCCAACAATCTAACCCACAGACTGTTTTTACCAATAACATCGCACCTACTCTTGGAAGGTGATACGCAATGCTCGATGATCTCCCCGATGGAGGTCAAGCAATTCCAAATACCCCGAATCTCCGACGAAATCCTCAGAAACTTCTCATCATGACTACCTCTAGTCATTCAGAATCTCGTACCATCCCACTACCGGACATCTCAACTGTCCAGTGTAGCCCTGACTCTCACTCTGAAAATAACGAACTAACATATTCCTTATCCTCAACTCTTCAACCAACGTTCCATCACATGGGTTGTAATTTTTGGATTAATGTCTAAGTCCATAACTATATTTGGTATGTACTTGACCCGACCCGGCATGGTCCATTTGGGTTCCACTTCACCGGCACAATTTATATGGATAGTCTTTTGAGAACAGTATATTTATGATTTATATTAATATATTATAAGTTCTAATATATTAATATGGAATCATATTATTTAATTAGTATTGATCAAGAATTAATTTAGAGTTAATTAAGTGATCAAAAGGAACTAATTAAATATGGACTCTTATATATATGGTATGGGCCAAGATCATTTAGGTTGGGCTAAGCTTTCATGGATGGTCCATGGAGCTTTTAACCCATGGATCCTATGTAAATGAAAGGTCATGGGTATTAGGGTTTACATGGATGTAACCCTAATCCTCCATAATGTATAAAGGGGTCCTTGGCTCACAAAATTGGCACAAGTGTGTGAAAATAAGAGTAGGCCGATTTTAGTGTGCATACATATTCTCTCAAGTTCTTCCAAGGTGTTTTGGTGATTTGTGATTCCATTTGAGGCTTCCACACTATTGGGGCTAAGCTCTTAAAGCTTGAAGACATCAAGCTACATCAAAAGGTATGTCATCTAACTAGAACTTTATAGTATAGGTGCTTCATAATATGCTAGTTAGGATGAAACCTTGGAATAGTTAATATTTGCATGTATAATAGAGAAAACATAGATCCAAGGTTTATAGGGTTGCATGTACACCATAGAAGTGTTAGAATGCTCAAAACCCAGCAGTGGTATCAGAGCCATGGGTTGTTTTCTTTTATATTGATGCAAATGTTTTATTTTCAAGTTGGAAAAAAAAGGAAAAAAAAACATGACGTTTGTCAAATTTTAAGATAATTACTTGTTTTGTGAAAAACGAATTATTTGTAAAATTTGAATCATTTGTTATATGAGTTGAATTAGGTCAAATTTAGTAAAAGATAAAATGATATGATTATTTGTTAGTTTTAAAAGTTTGATCTAAATGTTTCAAGGAGTTACAAATTTTGTCATAAAATTTTGGAGCTCAAAAGTTTTCTTTAAAGTTGTGATCTTAAGGGTTTTTGAAACTTCCATAAGTTATGGATATGAAAGTTTTTTTTTTAAAAAAAATTGATTCAAAGTTTTTATGGAGTTACAAAATTTGGAGTTAATGTTTTAAAGAATTTCATAACTTGTTCTTAAGTTATGGAACATGAAAAGTTTCATCATAAAACAAGTATTTAATTCCATAAGTTATGGAATCCAAAGGTTTTCAAGAGTTACAAAACTTGCCCTCAAGTTTTCGAATTTGGAAAAAGCTTTTTATGGAAAAAAAGAGAATTGAATTATAAAACTCTTGGGTTCATAACTTAAACAGTTAATTAAATGGTTTTAATTTTGAGTTTAATAATTGGAATTATGATGTTTTGTTGAATAGTTCAAATTAACTCTTATGGACTTTATTAATAGTTAATTAAAGCGTTTAATTAAAAGAGTATTATTAATCCATAAATATATGGTTTGAGTTTAATTAAATTAAAAGTCTAGTTTAATTAATAGATTAAACCACCAAGTATTTTAAATGTCTAAAATACACCCTTATACTATTATAATGTTAAAAGTTTAATATATTATATGTATAAGAGCAAGTCGTCTTACCATTAGTAGGCCTCATTCACGAAGCCGATCTATAAGGGGGGTATAAGGTTACTGCCTATAAAATGGCAGTTTAATGGGTGTCCACTCTCACTCACCGCTTCCTTGACCGGTGGAGGGTCGTTAGCCGAACAGGTAGGACAAGGACTATAATTCTCCCTTCATTATAAGTATAATGATAAATACTAAGTAACTAAACACTTATAAATTCCCAATCTTAGTTACTTAGGAAAATGTGAATAAGGTGCTAATCCATGAAATTACACTTTGCACTTTGTTTAAGCTGTTAGTGGAGCATGTGTGGTTAACCGGCACACTAACCTGGACTTAACAAGGTAGGCAAAGGGTAACTTAATGTTTATCATAGTATTGTTGGAGCGTGTGTGGTTAACCGGCACATCGATTGAAGGGTAAATATTAAGGGTACCAAGTATATTTGCAAGGTTACTTCACACCTTGTTTTGTGATCCTCGGCATCCCAGTCACAAAACCTGAAGGGCACACTCGAGATTGAAACATGCCATTGAAAAGTTCAATGAATCTCAAAAGAATCTAGGAGTTTCAAAACCAATTAAAACCTAATAATACATTTCGTTTATCTTGGTGGAAATTGGTGAATCGTCATTCACCTACCTTCAAATGTTTTATAGCTTGGATTACGGCATCCCTCTTCCAAGTTATAAAATAGTTTGTTGGGTCCTAGCCTTAATATATCATATTCGGTGTTATATTAAGGACTTAAATCAACTTTACGTTAATTTTTCCCATTGTTGATGTCTGGTTTAGACAACAATGATCTTCCCAAACCAAGCTTTCCTAATGAATATAACTTCCCGAGTTTGGCTCATGGAAGTCATACTTCTCTTCCTCCACCTCCTCCAATTGTTCTCCCTAACCCACAAGTTCAAGGTCACTCAAGCCCTAATGGCAAGCAAGGTCTATGTGTGATCACATCTTAGAGATGAAGTCACATATTGACAAGCCGGGAGAGTTGGGTGTCAAAGTCTTGAGAAAGTTGGATGTTCAATCACTTTCTAAGTCACATAGTGAGTTCCTTTGGGACTACTATGAAACAGACTATGACATGAACCTTAATGATCATATCTATTTGCTTGGTGCTGCTGAATCAGCAATGATTTGGAACGATAGTAAAGCAAATTTGATTAGAAGATCAACTTCCCAAAAACTTTATGGACAGTGACAATGGTGACACTGGAAATCCAGAAAAAGCATTCTCTTCCCGTGGAAAGGGATTGGCCATAGTCAACCCGGTTGACCAAATGGTAAAGAGAAAGGCTAAGTCTGAGATAGTCCCATTACCAAAGGGTCCATAAGTTTATTTTGCCAAAGGAAGGGGCGTTGATTGCAAAGCTGCCAAATTTACCTAAGGATGTTAAAGTCAATAAGTTTGACTCTACAACAGGTAGAGCCCATTATCTAACTCTGTTAAGTTCTATTCGGAGATCCTCATTACATGATGTGACTGGGTCACATGTTGACGTTTTAAGAATCAAAGAATAGAGAGAAATCTTAAAGGAAGTATATGCTGATTCTGATCACGAAGGTGGATTTCGATCGCATCAGAATTTTGAGCAGTTGCTTAAGAAGTTATGATATATTGCTAAGGAATAGATAACAACAATTTTCCATGTGGATTGTAAGGATAAGTTTTTCCGCAAAGTTTTAAAATAAAAGAAAATTGTTTAATTTTATTTATTTGAAGTATCCTTACAATGGCATTTGTGGAAAATTGTTGCTTATATGATTCCACTGACAGCAATATTGGAAAATGGATTTGATTCTTTCATTTGTGGTAGTGTCTAAATTTACCAAATCAGGAAAGTTCCTCATCACCCAAGTTTCAATTGGACCGAAACTTGGAATCATGCAAGTTGAATAGTATGATGAATGAGAACTTTCAAGAATTGGAAAATCAAGACTAATTACTTGTTCACATGGATGTGTGAGTCAATTGAAGGACTAAAGGGATCGAGTACACATTCTTGTGCACTGGTCATGTCCACCACAAAGCACGTTAAGAATATTTGATTTACTAAAGTTTAGTAAATATGGTTATACTTACAAGTTTAAGAATAATTCTGAAACATTGGAAAAGTCTCAATGTATGGCAGAACGAATAGGAAGAATCAAATTAGGCAGAAAGATAAAAGTTTCTCAAATCTGAAAAGATGGGAGAGTACTTTAGTATCATGTTTGTGATCATCTTAATGATTTAGAAATCATATCACAATTAGTCCTCTAAAGGTCATCTTAGTGCATTCTTATGACTAAGAAGAGGAGTCATGAATTGTTGAAATGGTTAGATCAGGAAGATGAGTCATACTTCGTTCCAAAACAATTCTTAGAGTCATACTCCAAGATTGTAACTTGAGTGACATATCTTAAAGAAAGGTTTAAAACACTTGTCAAATGTAAGAGTAAAAGTGTCCAACTCTTGTACATTTGAAATTGGTAAGTTGTGATGTTTTGGATAAAACAAAGACCAACTAAGGCCAACTGTGTGAAGTGTTTGTCTTGATAAAGAATCCGCACTATCTCTTGAATATTTGGCAAGATAGTCTTATATGTCAAGAGGATAGTGTGAGTCTTAAAGATCCTAAAAAGAATTTCAAGAACTAATCAAGAATAAAACCTGAGGTTCTTCACTAGCACACGACTTGAGGTATATAACCTATCGTGTTGACATATTCTGTGCCCATTCCAGTTAAAGTTGGCTTTGCATAGGAGTTCTGAAAGTTCTCAATTGGTTGCATAACAACTTGGAAGCAATGGCAGGCCCTGTACTGCCAGGTGGCAAGAAGTTAAGATTGCATAAGTTCAGTCCATATGAGTTTGGATTTGTCATTATCCTTGTCTTGTGACTGTGGTTTTGACGATTCACATGGATAAGAACACATACACCATAAAATCTAAGGGTCATAAGGTTTCTCTCCGATTCATGAAAATGATGGTGAGGAAACACTTCCACCAAGTAGATTTGAAGCAGATGGCAAAAGGTCTAAACAATTGAGACTATGATTATGGCATCCCTTTTCATAGTTCTGAAATTGTTTAGGCACATATGCATGCTATCTAAGGAAAGGTGTATGATTTTGATAAAGTTTTATCAAAGCATCTCGTATCAGAAATCTGAACTTTGGTAAGAAAGTCAATAAAGTATTGATTTCTAGAAGTCGAGCTGATTTCTGAGTACATGTCAAAGCTAGTGGGAGCATAAGTGTTATGCTAATAATCATCATGTTAGTGGGAGCATGATAATTATTGTTAGTGTTGCAAGTTAGCAATGTTAATTATAGAAAACAAAAGTTTCAATTCGTGAGGCTGCAGGGATTGGAAAAGTTGTTTTGCTATAATTAAGGGAGAGGATATACTTCATTTCAGTTCTAAAGGCTTAGATTGAGACCTTAATCATCCTTAGTCAAGAATATATATATGAAGTTCATGTTGGATTGGTTCAACTTAAGGAAATTCTATATATTGCGTTCTCAAAATTCGATTATGATTACGACATCCCTCTTCATAGTCAAATTTTGAAAACATGGCAAATAAAAATATTGTAGCAAAAAACTGGTCTAGAATCATGTCTTTATGTGAGACATCATGAATCGTGTACCATTTGCTTTGGGTACATGATCGATTGCATGTGCTATAATATTTGTCATTTCTAAATTTTTCCAAATGCCCAGAGGCATTAAGAAGGGAAAAGGTCTAGAATTGGATATGAGTAAAATGATTAAGCAATTGTCGAGGACAATCTGAGGTTTACCAAAGATTGGTTGCTCAGGGACAGTTGGAAGTATAGTGCTAATTTTGGAAGGACCATATTGACATATTCTGAAAAGAGGCATCTCTTATTCAGAAGTGATAGTCAAAATCAGAATATGGAGTTGTCTCCATAGGTGGAAGTTATCTATGTAAGATTAGAAAACTTAATGCAAGAAGCATGTCCAAAGCAATGTACTTTGAATATGAGACTTAGTTTCCATGGAGTTGATCTCCATTGGAATACCTTATAATGACTGTTGACAAGTCTTTGTGACTTTGTACATATTCATTACAGGAGGGTCAGTGCATATAAGTTTAAAATCTAAACAAATTTCGATAAATGATAGGAATTTGAAATTCTCACATTTTTCGATAAGGATTTGGGAGTGTGAAATTAGAATCATTGAAATTATGTTCAATTGGTTTATTTCACAAAGTAAGGATCATAGACAAACATAGAGTGCATACTTGGTGTATGGCAAAGCTATTGTTTAAGAAAAACATAGTGTACATGCTTGGAGCATGGGACAACTAGTGTTTTTAATTCAAGTATAAAGTTGATAAAACCGAAACAATGAATAATGAGTAATCAGTATGGTGATAAATAAAAGTGTTTATTTATATTCATAGGGTTTGATACCATATTTGATTCATTTATTCTTGTGTTTCACTTTGCATGTTTTGACTTCCAGAATAACTAAGTCGCTCATCCTGAATGATTAAGTTATTCAAACCATCCACAGTCGGTCATATGTTGGAAGTAGATATGAATCAAGACTGTCATGGGTTGGTTTGTAGAGGTCCAAGTTGGTGGAGAAAGTGGTGCTACAACACTCATGAGTGCTCATAAGTTCTGAGTATTGGATTCAACCCGCGCTCATTTGAATCACTTCATGAATTTTATCACGAGTGATCATGAGACGATAATATCTTATATTCTTCAAACCTAGAGATATGAGTTGTTACTATGAGTTGGTTATACATTGATTGCATGAAAACGCATTTGGTAACTCGATGTTATAAAACATGCCTTTGTGTATGATTCAACAAGTAGTAGAACAAGCCATATGAGTCGAAGTTTATCCATTCCTTTTACATTCGGGATAAAAGCGATATCTGTGGGCCCCTCGATGATTTAGCGATGACACATGTGAGTGCTTGTCCAAGCCAGGACTGATTTGATTTGTTCAATTAGTCAGTCATCATAAATCGAAAATCGGGAAACAACAAATGGACAGAGAGAATGATTATAATCCATGTCTCAGTCCATATGATATCGAGAATGGAGGAATATATGATCCCTTATCTAATGGACAAGTCATTGACAAGGTCAGAGTTCGACAGCGGCTTTAAGAGCTACGATTGCCAGTTAGGTTTTGAAGTCATACTCAATAATAGTTTTAGACTTATCCAAGTGGGAGACTGTTGGATTAATGTCTAAGTCCATAACTATATTTGGTATATACTTGACCCGACCCGGCATGGTCCATTTGGGTTGCACTTCACCGGCACAATTTATATGGATAGTCTTTTGAGAATAGTATATTTATGATTTATATTAATATATTATAAGCTGTAATATATTAATATGGAATCATATTATTTAATTAGTATTGATCAAGAATTAATTTAGAATTAATTAAGTGATCAAAAAGAACTAATTAAATATGGACTCTTATATATATGGAATGGGCCAAGTTCATTTAGGTTGGGCTAAGCTTTCATGGATGGTCCATGGAGCTTTTAACCCATGGATCCTATGCAAATGAAAGGTCATGGGTATTAGGGTTTACATGGATGTAACCCTAATCCTACATAATATATAAAGGGGTCCTTGGCTCACAAAATTGGCACAAGTGTGTGAAAATAAGAGTGAGCCGATTTTAGTGTGCATACATATTCTCTCAAGTTCTTCCAAGGTGTTTTGGTGATTTGTGATTCCATTTGAGGCTTCCACACTATTGGGGCTAAGCTCTTAAAGCTTGAAGACATCAAGCTACATCAAAAGGTATGTCATCTAACTAGAACTTTGTAGTATACGTGCTTCATAATATGCTAGTTAGGATGAAACCTTGGAATAGTTAATATTTGCATGTATAATAGAGAAAACATAGATCCAAGGTTTATAGGGTTGCATGTACACCATAGGAGTGTTAGAATGCTCAAAACCCAACAGTAATAAGAGTGGAGTCCTCATTACCACACTCGATACTCATCATAGACAATAAGAGCCACCGCCCCAATATCCTCTTCTTGATCGCCTGTCGTTGCAGCTAATACATGCCCTACTATGCTCAAATAGGGTGTATCCTTATCCTTAACCATCTCAGTCCCCGCTGACAACCTGCTCATGATCTAACATTACCTCTCGGCAGACATACTGCCCAAATACTCTGATGAAAGATCGTAACCAAAGCTACTCCACAGGGCTCACCCCCAACCTTGGAAACCGAAAATCTCAATACCTCTCCTGTTTCCCACAGGAACAGAAATAACACCGCTCAGGTCACAGAAAATGACATCTCCACCATCGTCTGATTGCTCAACTCATGCCATAATCCTCCATAACTGCCATCTCTACTCATTCCTGAGTCTTGCGACTCCAATTGGCATGTCACCAACAATCCCTCGGAGCTAACTCGATTTCCCTTTTAAGGGATGCTCCACTAAAACTCGTTCATCATGGCCCTCTGGCCCCATACTCTTTCACATTTGATCTCGGTCTAGCCAATCACCACGGAATAACTGGTAGAACCAATAACACTAACTGCCACGGGTCATGGTACTCAAACCATGTTATTTCTTCTCAATCCGCTACGAATCATGGTACTCGAACCATGACATCACCTCTCGATCTGCTCCAAATCATGGTACTCGAACCATGGAATCACCTCTCGATCTGCTACAAATCATGGTACTCGAACCATGACATCACCTCTCCATCTGCTACAAATCATGGTATTCGAACCATGACATCACCTCTCAATCTGCTACTTAGAATCCTCCGGAATACTCCCTGCATCGAGTATGGGTCCTCTGCTTTCAGTAGTACGGGCCCATACTACCTGCCACATCTACCCATACTCACTACACGGACCATCCCATATTCCCTAAGTAGCTGTTCAACCTTCTCAGCCGTCAATCTTATTACGTGTGCTCGCTCCCCAGCAAAATGCTCTACTCTGTCAGCGCACTCATCTGACCATGATCACCCCTAGGTTCTCCCTAGGTCCTCACATTTCTCCGCCATCAGCTGCTAAAGAATTCCTAATGATTCCAGCCATCTACCTCCTAAATATCATCATATTCACTTAGTAGCAGACTCCCATCATCGAGAGTTCCACAAAGCACAAAGCAAGCAGCATTCGGGCATCGAATAAATACGTAGAACTCACTCTAGGTGATAACTCCACTTGCTCTGCTTATACTCAAAGATATCACCGAACTCTGCAACTCTACCCCTCGCGGGTATCTAGCTACTCTCTTGATTAGGCTCCACAATGCTTATCTAGGCATCTCTCCTAGATTACTCCTCTACTCAAATCCTTCTCTACAAGGATTTCTGCTGGATACTCCTACTCAGCACATACTCGGAAGTGCATCACAGATAACAACAATTTCCTAGGCTAAGGCATCACAAATCAGGCCACTCTAGTCCTAATTTATGAATTACCTAGCCTATCTCTAGCATGCATAATATCTCATAAAATATCTCATAACACAAAAGTAAAGATACTTTGGGAAGTCACCGTTCGGGCTCTGGCTGATTGTACACACTTTCTCTTTCTCGTTTTCTCTTAGAAACGCTTGCTCGTTTTTAGAAAAATCATTTCTTTTGAAAATTCTTTCTCAAATCCTTAGTTTGAGTCCAGATTTACCCGAAGGTGCATCTGAATCCCTCAAACCAAGGCTCTGATACCAACTTGTAACACCAAAATTTTTCAAACAGATTTTTCATTTTAAAATTGCATACTTTTCATAACATATTGTATAGAAATCTCGTTTATTCAAATTACAAAGCACAACTCCATTAATAATCCAGGATCCTCAAAATATAACTCTTTCTCTGGTGTGTACAATCAAGCCGGTGACGTCCCGTGTTCCCGAGAAAACCTGAAACACATAACTGTTGGATAAGGTGTCTAAGTCCATAACTATTTCTGGTATGTACTTGACCCGACCCGGCATGGTCCATTTGGGTTGCATGGCACCATGCAATTGGATAAACTAAAATGAGAGAAATAACACTTATGGTTTATTAATATATTATAAGTTCTAATATATTAATAATATTATTTAATTAGTTTGATCAAGAATTAATTTAGAATTAATTAAGTGATCAAAAGATAACTAATTAAATATATGGGTAGATTATGTAAATCTTCCATATCTTATAAAGTGGGCTAAGAGGCTCCATGGATTATCAAGTTGGGTTCCACCCATAGGATGCTCCATGGATGCTCCATGGGAGTTACAAACCCATGGGTCATGGAAATGAAGAGTCATGACACATTAGGGTTTACATGGTGTAACCCTAGATGTGTCAACACTATATAAGAAACCCATTCTCCACCAAAATCGGCTACACTAAGAAACAAGAGGGATAGAGCCGATTTTGCAAGTGTAAGATTCTCTCAAAGTTTACTCCTTTGCATTTGGTGTTGTGTGAAGCATTTGAGGCATCACACTTGGGGTGCTAGGCTCACAAGGTTTCAAGGATCATAATCAACAACAAGGTAAGTTATTCTATCTTTCATTCAAGTTAAAAATGTTCCCCATGTATGCTAGATAGGAATATAACCTTGGAATTCAACTTTGCATGATTATTAGACAAACATAGATCCAAGGTTATTAGGGTTGCATGTACACTTAGGAAGTGTTAGAATGCTCAAAACCCATCAATGGTATCAGAGCCTAGGTTTGTTTGTTGTTTTTTTTTGTGCAAACGGCTTGAAAAAAAAATTGTTTTTCTGTTTTCTGCTCGTATGAAAGTTTGCACATTTGTTGTTGTAAATGGACTAGAAACATTACCCTAAACTGTTTTGATGTTTTAAAGCTTGTTTTAGATGGTGTAATGTTTATGCTAATCCATTTACAATGGCAATTATTAAAATTACAAGTTTTTTTTAAGTGTAATTTTTGATTCTTGAAAGTGTTCATATTCATGTTCTTGAACTTATGAAGATTAGATGATCATAGGAATTGTTTGTAACCTTCATAGTAGTTTAATTCATGATCATAATGTGTTTTAATGGAGTCCATAACTTGTCCTCAAGTTATGGAAAACCAAAAGTCTCACTTTTATTAAAGCCATTAAAAGAACACAAGAGTTATAAAAATGAAGAGTCTTCATTTTTATTACTCAATTAATTCATAAGTTATAAGAAATGAAAAGTTTTGGAAGTTTACAAAACTTGCCCTCAAGTTTTGGAACATGTAAAGTCTTGATTAAAACTTTAGTTCCAACCCTTAGAATTTTAAAAGTTAAAATTCAACCCTTATACTTTATAATATTATAAGTTACTAATATATATATGTATAACAACAAGTCGTCTTACCGCTAGTACGCCTCATTCACGAAGTCGGTCTATAAGGGGGGTATAAGGTTGTTGGCTATAAAATGGCAACTTAATGGGTGTCCACTCTCACCCACCGCTTCCTTGATCGGTGTAGGGTCGTTAGCCGAACGGGTAAGACAATGACTTATAAATTCCCATTAAAAGTATGATGAATATTATAAAGTAACTAAATGCTTTTATTAAATTCCCAATCTTAGTTACTTTAGGAAAATGTGAATAAGGTGCTAATCCATGAAATTACACTTTACACTTTGTTTAAGTCGTTGGTGGAGCGTGTGTGGTTAAGCGGCACACTAACTTGGACTTAACAAGGTAGGTAAATGGTGACTTAAGGTTTACCATAGCATCGGTGGAGCGTGTGTGGTTTACCGGCACATCGATTGAGTGATAAACCTTGAGAGTACCAAGTGATTTGCATGGTTACTTCACACCTCGTTTTGTGATCCTCGGTATCCCAGTCACAAAACTTGGAGGGCACACTCGAGATTGAAACATGCCTTTGAAAAGTTCATTGAATCTCAAAAGAATCTAGGAATTTCTAAGAACCAATTAAAAACCTAATATTTATATTTCGTTTTTCATGGTGGAAATTGGTGAATCGTCATTCACCTACCTTTCAAATATGTTATAGCTTGGATTACGGCATACCTCTTCTAAGTTATAATATATTGTGATTGGGTCCTAGCCTTAATATTACATTTGGGTGTTTTATTAAGGACTCTCTTAATATCTAAACTAATCTTGTTCTCTTCTTTCAGATGTCTTCAAACAATGCTGCATCTGGCTCTAATCCTAATGGCTCCTTTACCTTATGAACTTGTGTGGGAAAGTCACTTTTGATGGATCCAACTTCAATGAATGGATCAGAAACATCAGGATGATTACCCGCTATGAGGACAAAGAATATGTCCTTGACAATGAGCTTAAGGAGATTGATGAGACCACTGCAACTCCCCAGGAGATCGCTGACTTCCGAGCACATGAAAGGGATGCTACAAAAGTGGCATGCATCATGTTGGCCACCATGACAGCGGAACTCCAAAAGTCCTATGAGGACTTCTACCCTTTTGAAATGCACCAAGATCTGATGGAAAGATACCATCAAAGTGCACGACAAGAGAGGTATGAAATCATATGCTCTATCATAACAACCATGATGAAGGACGGGGAATCCGTCACGAGCCACATGCAGAAAATGCAAAGGTATGTGGATCGGTTGCTGAGCTTAATGTGAACTTCCCTGAGGAGCTTGCAATAGATATCATTTTGCACTCCTTACCATCATGCTATGATCAATTCCGCATGACATATCATATGAATAAGGAAGAGGACACACTCAGCAAACTTCAGGGACTCCTCAAGACCGCAGAAACAGGTCTTAAGGGTAAGTCGGTTGTTAACACTCCTACTCCAAACTCCGCCCCGGTTTTGGCAATCGGGAAAGGTAGAGGGAAGAAGAGGAAGAGCTCTTCGAAGGGTAACAAGGCTAGGACCCTTGATGGATCTTCTTCAAGTGGAACCAAGAAAGGTTTTGTCACTCCTTCTTCTGACCCTAAAGAGGCTGAATGCTTCTATTGCCATGAAAAGTCACATTGGAAGCGGAACTGCCCAAAGTACCAGCAAGATGTGAAGGATGGGAAAGTTAAACCCAACCATGCAGGTATTTACACTATCTTATCTAATAACTCACCCCATTCTAACTCTTGGGTCCTTGATACCGGTTGTGGTATTCATATATGTTCTGATTTGCAGGGACTAAGAAGAAGTGAGAATGTGGAGCATGGAAGAATAAACTTAATCATGGGGAATAGGAAAGCTTTACCTGTCACCAAGATTGGAGTTTATACTTTATCGCTAAGTAGTGGATTTAGTTTAGATTTGAATAAAAGTTGTTATTCGCCAGAAATGGCAAGAAATATTATTTCCTTTCATGCATTGTATAAACAAGGTTTCACCTTTTCATTTGATAATGAAGTTGGTTCGATTAATGCTTTCTTTAATAATGTTCTTTATTTTAAAGCATTACCTTGTGATGGTGTGTATGAAACTGTATCTGTGGTTGATAACTTAGGAAATAATGTATTGTGTATTGATTCTGTTAATGATAATAACTTGGATAAAGCATCATTATGGCATTGTCGTCTTGGACATATAAGCAAGAAACGCATAGGCCAACTCCAAAAGGATGGAGTATTGGAGTCATTTGACCTAAAGTCAGATGATAGTTGCGAATCATGCTTACTCGGAAAAATGACAAAGTCACCCTTCACAGGTTCTTGTGAGAGGGGTGAAGGTTTGTTGGATCTTATACACACGGATGTGTGTGGGCCCTTCAAACATGCCACAAGGGATGCTAATCGTTATTATTTAACTTTTACTGATGATTACAGTAGATATGGATATGTCTACTTAATCAAGCATAAGTCAGAGACTTTTGAGAGGTTTAAAGAGTTTAAACAGGAAGTCGAGAATCAATTGGGCAGGAACATTAAGATGCTTCGATCCGATCGAGGTGGTGAGTATCTTAGTTCAGAGTTCCTCGACTATCTTAGGGAATGTGGGATTGTCTCACAATTGACACCTCCCAGGACACCGCAGTTGATGTTGGATTAATGTCAAAGTCCATAACTATAATTGGTAAGACTTAACCCGACCCGACATGGTCCATTCGGGTTGCATGGCATCATGCATTTGGATAGACTATAATGAGTGAAATAACACTTAAGGTTGATTGTGTAAATCATTCATTCTTATATATGTGGGCTTGTGATCCAAGATTCCTTATGTTGGACTAAGTCCATGGGGTGACCCATGGATACTCCATGGAGGTTAAAATCTATGGAGCATAAGGAATGGGTAAAGTTATGAGTTACATGGTGTAACCCTAATAGCCACCATATAAAAGAATCCCATGGCTCAAGAAACCGTGCACTAATGTGTGAGTGTGAGGGCTAGACGATTTCAAGGAGTGTTCAAGTTTCTCTCAAGTTATTCCAAGTGTATTTGGTGTTGTGTGAACCATTTGAGGTGTCACACTTGGGGCACTAGGCACTCAAGCTTCATGAAGAGGTATGTATTCTATCTTGTTGTATTTATTATTTTGTATGCTAGATTAGGATAATACCTTGGATGTTCATAATTGTATGTATAATAGAGAAAACATAGATCCAAGGTATTTAGGGTTGCATGTACACTTAGGAGTGTTAGAATGCTCATAACCCAACAGTGGTATCAGAGCCTAGGCTTGTTTTCTTGTTATACTTGCAAAAGTAGCTGAAAAATCGAGTTGGATGCATATATTTGATTGTTTTGGCTGGAATTGGACTAGGAACATTACCCTAAGATGTTTTTGGACTTATAAACTTGTTTTTGATGTGGTAATGTTCATGCTAATCCAATTTCTAAGATAATTGTCATAATTTCAAGATTTGTATTAGTTTGTATGTTCATGCTAATTTCTTGAAGATTGATGATTTGAATTATCTTGTTCTTATGAGGTTCTTAGATTAATAGAAAAGTTGTGTGAAATAGTTGTTTTCAATCCATTTTAATCTAAGAGTTGATTCGAAAGTGTGTTTTTGTAACTTGTCCTCAAGTTATATGAAAAGTCACATTTAAGAATCATAAAACTCATAAAAGTTGGCAAAGGTTACAAAATGAAGAGTCTAGTTCTAATTAAATGGTTTTATGACTCCATAACTTGTCCTCAAGTTATGGAGGTTCAAGAGTCTTTTCATTAAATTATAAAAAAAAAAGTGTAACCTTAATTAGTTCCATAAGTTACAATAAAAAAAAAGTTATTTTTTTTATTAATTAGTTTAAAGTCTTCCATAACTTGTCCTCAAGTTATGGAACTTGAAGACTTTTTTTTTTTAATTAAAACTACTTTAAACTCATAAGTTATGGAATTAATTAGTTTTGAATAGTTTCAAAACTTGCCCTCAAGTTTTGGAATTTGAAAAGTTTTCACTTATGAATACTTTAATTCCAAGTTAGCCCTTAGAATTTTAAAAGTTAAAATTCAACCCTTATACTTTATAATATTATAAGTTAATAATATTTATATATATGTATAAGAGTAAAGTCAGTCTTACCGTTAGTAGGCCTCATTCATGAAGCCGGTCTATAAGGGGGGTATAAGGTTACTGCCTACAAAATGGCAGTTTAATGGGTGTCCACTCTCACCCACCGCTTCCTTGACTGGTGGAGGGTCGTTAGCCGAACGGGTAGGACAAGGACTATAATTCTCCTTTCATTAAAAGTATTAATGATAAATACTAAGTAACTAAACTTTTTATAAATTCCCAATCTTAATTACTTAGGAAAATGTGAATAAGGTGCTAATCCATGAAATTACACTTTGCACTTTGTTTAAACCGTTAGTGGAGTGTGTGTGGTTAACCGGCACACTAACCTGGATTTAACAAAGTAGGCAAAGGGTAACTTAATATTTATCATAGTATCGGTGGAGCTCGTGTGGTTAACCGGTACATCGATTGAGGGGTAAATATTAAGGGTACCAAGTATATTTGCATGGTTACTTCACACCTTGTTTTGTGATCCTCGGCATCCCAGTCACAAAACCTGAAGGGCACACTCGAGATTGAAACATGCCATTGAAAAGTTCAATGAATCTCAAAAGATTATTTCGTTTTTCATGGTGGAAATTGGTAAATCGTCATTTACCTACCTTCAACTATTTTATAACTCGGATTACGGCATCCCTCTTCCAGTTATAAATAGGTTGTTGGATCCTAGCCTTAATATTTCATATTGGGTGTTATATTAAGGACTTTAGATCAACTATCTTGAATATCTCCCAAAAGATGTCTAGTTCAGACATCTATGATCTTCCCAAATCTCTTGGAACTTTACTTCCTCCACCTCCTCCAATTATTCTCCCTAACCCACAAGTTCAAGGTCACTCAAGCCCTAATGGCAAGCAAGGTCTATGTGTGATCACATCTTAGAGATGAAGTCACATATTGACAAGATGGGAGAGTTGGGTGTCAAAGTCTTGAGAAAGTTGGATGTTCAATCACTTTCTAAGTCACACAGTGAGTTCCTTTGGGACTATTATGAAACAGACTATGACATGAACCTTAATGATCATATCTATTTGCTTGGTGCTGCTGAATCAGCAATGATTTGGAACAATAGTAAAGCAAATTTGATTAGAAGATCAACTTCCCAAAAACATTATGGACAGTGACAATGGTGACACTGGAAATCCAGAAAAAGCATTCTCTTCCCAATGGAAAGGGATTGGCCATAGTCAACCCGGTTGACCAAATGGTAAGGAGAAAGGCTAAGTCTGAGATAGTCCCATTACCAAAGGGTCCATATGTTTATTTTGCCAAAGGAAGGGGCGTGGATTGCAAAGCTGCCAAGTTTACCTAAGGATGTTAAAGTCAATAAGTCTGACTCTACTTCAGGTAGAGCCCGTTATCTAACTCTGTTAAGTTTCTATTCTAAGATCCTCATTACATGATGTGACTGGGTCACATGTTGATGTTTTAAGAATCAAAGAATAGAGAGAAAGCTTAAAGGAAGTATATGCTGATTCTGATCGCGTAGGTGGATTTCGATCGCATCAGAATTTTGAAGTTGTTACTTAGGAGTTATGATATATTGCTTAGGAATAGATAACAACAAGTTTTTCCGTATGCATTTGCACTATAAGGATAAGTTTTTTCCGCAAAGTTTTGAAATAAAATAAAAGTTTTTAATTTTATATTTATTTTAAATATCCTTACAAGTGGCATTTGTGAAAAATGGTTGTTTATATGATTCCATTGATAGCAATATTTGAAAAAAAATGGACTTGATTCTTTCGTTTGTGGTAGTGTCATAATTTACCAAATAAGGAAAGATTCTCATTCCCAAGGCTTCAGTTGGATAGAAACTTGGAATCATGCAAATTGAATAGTATAATGAATGAGAACTTTCAAGCATTGGAAAATTAAGACTTGTTCACATGGATGTGTGAGTCAAGTTAAGGACTAAAGGGATCGAGTACACATTCTTGTGCACTGGTCGAGTACACATTCTTGTGCACTGGTCAAGTCCACCACAAATCTCGTTAAGACTATTCGTCATGATTTACTAAATTTTAGTAAATATGGTTATACTTACAAGTTTAAGTATAATTCTGAAACATTGGAAAAGTCTCAATGTATGGCAGAACGAATGGGAAGAATCAAATTAGGCAGACAAATAAAAGTTTCTCAAATCTGAAAAGATGGGAGAGTACTTTAGTATCATGTTTTGTGATCATCTTAATGATTAAAGAACCACCTCACAATTGGTCTTCTAAGGACATCTTAGTGCATTCTTATGACTAAGAAGAGGAGTCATGAATTGTTGAAATGGTTAAATCAAGAAGATGAGTCATACTTCGTTTCAAAACAAGTCTGAGAGTCATACTCCAAGACTATAAGTTGAGTGACATATCTTAAAGAAAGGTTTATAACACTTGTTAAATGTAAGAGTAAAAGTGTCCTACTCTTGTACATTTGAAGTTGGTAAGTTGTGATGTTCTGGATTAAACAAAGACCAACTAAGGCCAATTGTGTGAAGTGTTTGTCTTGATAAAGAATCCGCACTATCTCCTGAATATTTGGCAAGATAGTCTTATATGTCAAGAGGACAGTAGGAGTCTTAAAGATCCTAAAAAGAATTTCAAGAACTAATCAAGAATAAAACCTGAGGTTCTTCACTAGCACACGACTTGAGGTTTATAACCTATCATGTTGACATATTCTGTGCCCATTCCAGTTAAAGTTGGCTTTGCATAGGAGTTCTGAAAGTTCTCAATTGGTTGCATAACAACTTGGAAGCAATGGCAGGCCCTGTACTGCCAGGTGGCAAGAAGTTAAGATTGCATAAGTTCAGTCCATATGAGTTTGGATTTGTCATTATCCTTGTCTTGTGACTATGGTTTTGACGATTCACATGGATAAGAACACATACACCATAAAATCTAAGGGTCATAAGGTTTCTCTCCGATTCATGAAAATGATGGTGAGGAAACATTTCCACCAAGTAGATTTGAAGCAGATGGCAAAAGGTCTAAACAATTGAGACTATGATTATGGTATCCCTTTTCATAGTTCTGAAATTGTTTAGACACACATGCATGCTATCTAAGGAAAGGTGTATGATTTTGATAAAGTTTTATCAAAGCATCTCGTATCAGAAATCTGAACTTTGGTAAGGAAGTCAATAAAGTATTGATTTCTAGAAGTCCAGCTGATTTCTGAGTACATGTCAAAGCTAGTGGGAGCATAAGTGTTATGCTAATAATCATCATGTTAGTGGGAGCATGATAATTATTGTTAGTGTTTCAAGTTAGCAATGTTAATTATAGAAAACAAAAGTTTCAATTCGTGAGGCTGCAGGGATTGAAAAAGTTGTTTTGCTATAATTAAGGGAGAGGATATACTTCATTTCAGTTCTAAAGGCTTAGATTGAGACCTTAATCATCTTTAGTCAAGAATATATATATGAATTTCATGTTGGATTGGTTCAACTTAAGGAAATTCTATTTATTGCGTTCTCAAAATTCGATTATGATTACGACATCCCTCTTCATAGTCAAAATTTGAAAACATGGCAAATAAAAATATTGTAGCAAAAGACTGGTCTAGAATCATGTCTTTATGTGAGACATCATGAATCGTGTACCATTTGCTTTGGGTACAGGATCGATTGCATGTGCTATAATATTTGTCATTTCTAAATTTTTCCAAATGCCCAGAGGCATTAAGAAGGGAAAAGGTCTAGAATTGGATATGACTAAAATGATTAAGCAATTGTCGAGGACAATCTGAGGTTTACCAAAGATTGGTTGCTCAGGGACAGTTGGAAGTATAGTGCTAATTTTGGAAGGACCATATTGACATATTCTGAAAAGAGGCATCTCTTATTCAGAAGTGGTAGTCAAAATGAGAATATGGAGTTGTCTCCATAGGTAGAAGTTATCTGTGTAAGATTAGAAAACTTAATGCAAGAAGCATGTCCAAAGCAATGTACTTTGAATATGAGACTTAGTTTCCATGGAGTTGATCTCCATTGGAATACCTTATAATGACTGTTGACAAGTCTTTGTGACTTTGTACATATTCATTATAGGAGGGTCAGTTGATATAAGTTTAAAATCTAAACAGATTTCGATAAATGATAGGAATTTGAAATTCTCACATTTTTCGATAAGGATTTGGGAGTGTGAAATTAGAATCATTGAAATTATGTTCAATTGGTTTATTTCACAAAGCAAGGATCATAGACAAACATAGAGTGCATAGTTGGTGTATGGCAAAGCTATTGTTTAAGAAAAACATAGTGTACATGCTTGGAGCATGGGACAACTAGTGTTTTTAATTCAAGTATAAAGTTGATAAAACCGAAACAATGAATAATGAGTAATCAATATGGTGATAAATAAAAGTATTTATTTATATTCATAGGGTTTGATACCATATTTGATTCATTTATTCTTGTGTTTCACTTTGCATGTTTTGACTTCCAGAATAACTACGTCGCTCTTCCTGAATGATTAAGTTATTCAAACCATCCACAGTCGGTCATATGTTGGAAGTAGATATGAATCAAGACTGTCATGGGGTGGTTTGTAGAGGTCCAAGTTGGTGGACAAAGTGGTGCTACAACACTCATGAGTGCTCATAAGTTCTGAGTATTGGATTCAACCCGCGCTCATTTGAATCACTTCATGGATTTTATCACGAGTGATCATGAGACGATAATATCTTATATTCTTCAAACCTAGAGATATGAGTTGTTACTATGAGTTGGTTATACATTGATTGCATGAAAACGCATTGGTAACTCGATGTTATAAAACGTGCCTTTGTGTATGATTCAACAAGTAGTAGAACAAGCCATATGAGTCGAAGTTTATCCATTCCTTTTACCTTCGGGATAAAAGCGATATCTGTGGGCCCCTCGATGATTTAAAGATGATACATGTGAGTGCTTGGCCAAGCCAGGACTGATTTGATTTGTTCAATCAGTCAGTCATCATGAATCGGAAATTGGGAAACAACAAATGGACAGAGAGAATGATTGATAATCCATGTCTCAGTCCATATGATATCTAGAATGGAGGAATATATGATCCTTTATCTAATGGACAAGTCATTGATAAAGGTCAGAGTTCATCGACAAGGTCAGAGTTCGACATAAGCTTTTGAGAGCTACGATTGCTGATCGGTTCTTGAAGTCATACACAATAATAGTTTTAGACTTATCCAAGTGGGAGACTGTTGGATTAATGCATTTGGATAGACTATAATGAGAGAAATAACACTTAAGGTTGGTTAATATATTATAAGTTCTAATATATTAATAAGGTTATTTAATTAGTATTGATCAAGAATTAATTTGGAATTAATTAAGTGATCAAAAGGAGACTAATTAAATATATGGGTTGATTGTGTAAATCATTCATTCTTATATATGTGGGCTTGTGATCCAAGATTCCTTATGTTGGACTAAGTCCATGGGGTGACCCATGGATACTCCATGGAGGTTAAAATCCATGGAGCATAAGGAATGGGTAAAGTTATGAGTTACATGGTGTAACCCTAATAGCCACCATCTAAAAGAATCCCATGGCTCAAGAAATTGTGCACTAATGTGTGAGTGTGAGGGCTAGACGATTTCAAGGAGTGTTCAAGTTTCTCTCAAGTTATTCCAAGTGTATTTGGTGTTGTGTGAACCATTTGAGGTGTCACACTTGGGGCACTAGGCACTCAAGCTTCATGAAGACATTCTACATCAAAGAGGTATGTATTCTATGTTGTTATATTTATTATTTTGTATGCTAGATTAGGATAATACCTTGGATGTTCATAATTGTATGTATAATAGAGAAAACATAGATCCAAGGTATTTAGGGTTGCATGTACACTTAGGAGTGTTAGAATGCTCATAACCCAACAGTTCAATGGTGTAGCTGAGAGGCGTAATCGAACCTTGTTGGATATGGTTCGTTCCATGATGAGTCGAGCTTCGCTACCAATCTTATTTTGGGGGTATGCCTTAGAGACTGCCGCCCATATCCTTAATCTAGTTCCCACAAAGAAAGTTGCCAAAACTCCTCATGAGATGTGGACTGGTAAAGTACCCAAACTAGACCACATTAAGATTTGGGGTTGCGAGGCTTTCGTGAGACGCGAGACTCATGATAAGCTCGAACCTTGAAGTGAGAGGTGTATTTTCATCGGCTACCCACAGAAATCCATTGGTTACCTCTTCTACAGACCTAGTGAGAATGTGGTCTTTATAGCTAGGAGGGCTTTCTTTCGAGAGAGAGAGTTCATAAGCCAAGGAGACAGTGGGAGGCAAGTTGACCTTGAAGAAATTCAAGAGTCAAGTGGTGAAGGAACTTTAAACCCTAGCACTCAACTTGAGGAGGAAACTTATGTTGAGCCAATTGACAAGTCTGTACCTCTTAGGCGTTCCACAAGGGTTAGGAATGCACCTTAGCATTACTATGGATTCCATATTACTGCGAAAGGTGATACACTTATCAGTGATGAGACACTGATAGGTCTGGAGGAACCTAACAGTTACGCAGAAGCCATGGCAGGCCCTGAGTCAGCCAAGTGGAAAGAGGCAATGGACAGCGAGATACAGACCATGTATGACAATCAAGTTTGGAACTTGGTTGAGAATGTACCAGGTCGTAAGACTGTAGGGTGCAAATGGATCTTCAAGAAGAAGACCGACATGGATGGTAATGTACACACTTATAAGGCACGACTGGTTGCAAAGGGTTTCTCACAAACTCCGGGAGGTGATTATGATGAGACCTTTTCTCCAGTGGCCAAGATTAAGTCTATTAGGGTTCTGTTAGCCATAGCCGCATTTCATGACTATGAAATATGGCAAATGGATGTCAAAACCGCTTTCCTTAATGGAAAGTTGGCTGAGGATGTTTACATGAGTCAGCCAGAGGGTTTTCTCAACACAGAGTACCCTAATAGAGTGTGTAAGCTTGAGAAATCCATTTATGGGTTAAAGCAAGCACCTCGCAGATGGAATCTTTGCTTTGATGAGAAAGTCAAGGAATTTGGCTTTTCTAGGAGTGAAGATGAATCTTGTGTATATGTCAAGGCTAGTGGGAGTATAGTTAGCTTTTTGGTATTGTATGTGGATGACATACTACTCATAGGAAATGACATCCCAACTCTGCAGGAAGTTAAGTCCTGGCTTGGGAAGTGTTTCTCTATGAAGGACCTAGGAGAAGCTGCCTATATTCTAGGGATAAGGATCTTGAGAGACCGGAGTAAAAGACTAATTGGACTTAGTCAGAGTACTTACTTGGATAAGGTGTTGAAGAGATTCGGCATGCAGTACTCCAAGAAAGGAGAGTTACCAATCCAGAGTAATGCCAGATTGAGTAAGACACAAAACCTTAGTACTGAGGCTGAGATAGCAGATTTGAGTCGAATACCTTATGCTTCGGCTGTAGGATCGATCATGTATGCTATGACGTGTACTCGACCTGATGTATCCTTTGCTTTGAGCATGGTTAGCAGGTATCAGGGGAACCCTGGCAAGGCACACTGGACTGCGGTAAAGAATATCCTCAAGTACCTACGGAGGACTAAGGACTGGGTCCTTACCCTCGGTGGGAGTGAAGACTTGAGAGTTGTAGGGTATAGTGATGCTAGCTTTCAGACTGATAGGGATAATTTCCGCTCTCAGTCAGGCTGGGTCTTTACCTTAAATGGAGGAGCAATTTCTTGGAAGAGTTCCAAGCAAGAGACAGTGGCTGATTCAACTTGCGAATCAGAGTATATAGCAGCTAGCGAGGCAGCAAAGGAGGCGATATGGCTGAAGAACTTCATTGGAGACCTTGGAGTTGTACCAGCTATTAAAGAGCCAATGGAAATTTTATGTGATAGTGAAAGTGCAGTTGCCTTAGCCAAGGAACCAAGGGATCACGGGAGATCCAGACACATCGACAGAAAATACCATTTCATCAGACATCGAATAGAAGAAGGACTCCTCGTGGCAAAGAGGGTATCATCGGATGAGAATCCAGCAGATCCCCTCACGAAGGGACTGACTCGGGTTAAGCATCTCCAGCATGCTCGGAGCATAGGGCTGAAGGATGATATTAGATTTAGTAGTTAGATAACCTTGAAATTTGTAAAGTGTAATTGACATTAGATGATGAATAAAAGGTGTTTTATTTATGAGTAAAGTGTTGCTATCTCTTGTCGATCGTTTACTATATTTCTTTTGCATGTTTTGACTTCCAGAATAATTATGTTTGGTATATCATATTATTAGAACCTCCACAGTCGGTCATATGTCGGAAGTAGGTATGAATCAAGACTGTCATGATTGGTTGCAGGGGTCTAAGTTGTTGGACATGGCTACAACACTCATGAGTGCTCATAAGTTCTGAGCATTGGACTCAACCCACGCTCACTGGAATCACTTCATGGAATTTATCTCGAGTGATCGTGAGACGGTAATATCATATAAGTCTTCAAACCTAGAGATATGATTTGTTACTTATGAGTTGGTTATGCATTGATTGTACGTTGACGCATTGGTAACTCGATGTTATAAAACGTGCTTTTGTGTATAATTCAATGAGTGGTAGAACAAACATATGAGTCGAAGTTTATCTGTTCCTTCTTGGATTAGAAGCTGATATCTGGGCCCCTCGATGATTTTGTTTTGACCTATGTACCGGGCCCGGTCGGAACTAAGTTGATGTGTTCAATTAAGTTCTTTGTCAAACAAATCGGAAATCGGGAAACAAACTGCTGGACAATAAGTAAGACATTGTTCCATGTATTTGTCCGGCTGATATCTAGAACAGAGGATTATATGATCACTTATCTTAAATGGCGTATCATCATCTTCTCAGTTCCGAGAGACCTTGAAAGAGCTACGATTGCAGATCGGTTCCTGAAGTATTGCAGTTATAGTTATTAGACTTATCCAAGTGGGAGACTGTTGGATAAGGTGTCTAAGTCCATAACTATTTCTGGTATGTGGTTGACCCGACCCGACATGGTCCATTTGGGTTGCATGGCACCATGCAATTGGATAAACTAAAATGAGAGAAATAACACTTATGGTTTATTAATATATTATAAGTTCTAATATATTAATAATATTATTTAATTAGTTTGATCAAGAATCAATTTAGAATTAATTAAGTGATCAAAAGATAACTAATTAAATATATGGGTAGATTATGTAAATCTTCCATATCTTATATAGTGGGCTAAGAGGCTCCATGGATTATCAAGTTGGGTTCCACCCATAGGATGCTCAATGGATGCTCCATGGGAGTTACAAACCCATGGGTCATGGAAATGAAGAGTCATGACACATTAGGGTTTACATGGTGTAACCCTAGATGTGTCAACACTATATAAGAAACCCATTCTCCACCAAAATCGGCTACACTAAGAAACAAGAGGGCTAGAGCCGATTTTGCAAGTGTAAGATTCTCTCAAAGTTTACTCCTTTGCATTTGGTGTTGTGTGAAGCATTTGAGGCATCACACTTGGGGTGCTAGGCTCATAAGGTTTCATGGATCATAATCAACAACAAGGTAAGTTATTCTATCTTTCATTCAAGTTAAAAATGTTCCCTATGTATGCTAGATAGGAATATAACCTTGGAATTCAACTTTGCATGATTTTTAGACAAACATAGATCCAAGGTTATTAGGGTTGCATGTACACTTAGGAAGTGTTAGAATGCTCAAAACCCATCAATAACACATAACACGGTAAGCACGAAGCTTAGTGAGTTCCCCTAAATACCACATATAACACATATTAGCCACTCGAGGCTATAACTCTGTGGACCCTCTGGTCCTAACTCTGTGAACCTTCCGGTTCTAACTCTGTAAACTCTAGAACATACACAGCATAAATCACATAGAAATAATGCAATGCATCACAATCACATAAGTAGCATACAAGATACTCTGTCATATAACTCTAATTACCACTCTAGGTAAAGTATAGTGAGAAAACTCACCTCGGCTAACTCGGTAAATCTCGAACTCGGTAAAAATCTGGTATAGCCTCCGCCTAATCACATGGAATAAGTACTCTAATCAATACAACTCTCAAGGCTAGACTAATCCCTCTCTTAGCACTCTTAGAAGGGTAAAAGACCATTTTACCCCTCTCATGGCTCAAAGACCCAAACATTGACAAAACCTTAAAAGTCAACAAAAGTCAACTCTCCGGGTTACGCTGCGCGTACCAAACCTGTACGCTGGGCGTACCCGACAACCTTACAGAATCGGGGAACGCGACCCCCTACGCTGCGCGTACTGGGATTACGCCCCGCGTAAGTCCCAGTTTCATGCTCCTTTGCTTTTGGGGTCTTAAACGGTTAAGACACACGTCCAACTCCCAGATCTGACTACCCCTAAGCCACTTAATCCATAAAGTTGGTGACTTTAAGCCTTTGCATGGCTGTAAGAGTCACCAACACCCAAATCATTCCACTTCCAACACTTTAAAGCCCATAACTCAAACATGACTCCCTAATGACGACCAAGTTGGGATTTTTATGGATCTACAACACACATATCACTGAAATGGGACAGATCTAGTTCCATGGAGCCCCTTTTGCTCATAAAGTCTCCACCTTTGGGACTTAAACCCTAGAAATGGACCATGAAACACCAAACCAAAATAATGAGGAAAGTTCTGAGCTTTTAACCTCTAAGTGAAGCTCCTTCCTCTGAAGAACTCAGATCCAAGCTTGAACTCCAAACCCTAGCCTCCACAAGCACCTCCCCTTCTTCTTCACTAACACACGAAGGCACTTTTAGCTCAAAACACTCACACACAAGCTTTAGGACGAAGGAAATGCTCTCTTAGGGTTTCTCTCTGTGAAATGGTGGCTGAGGATAAGGCCATATCATTCCTTATATAGTGCACAGGTCTCATTTAGGGTTTGCATCTAGACCAGTTACGCCCAGCGTAACTTTGGTATGCCCAGCGTACCTTAAAGAGTCCGCGTCCATTTCAAGCGCATGAGTACGCGCAGCGTACTCTCCAATACGCCCAGCGTACTCATTTGCAACATTTTCCACTCAGGGACCAATCTTGACAACTTGACAAAAGAGAAGGGTTAAATAGTTGTACCTGAATTTCGGGATGTTACACATGATTTGATGATAATCGGGCAGCACTTCGTTTCCTAAAACGACCGTTTCTAATAAAACCGGGAGTTTTATTGAGAAACCGGGCTCTGCGAGGGTTGGGCTTCAAAACCGAAAAGATAAATTTCTCGGGCTTCTCGGGTACTTCGGGACGTGTTTCGGGTGTTTGGTATGATACCGGGGCTTTGGGGGAAGTTGGAATGAAAGAAATATTGAAAGAGGGGTTAAAAATGACAATTTTTCAAAGTATCACCGGGAGGTCTCGCACCCTTCTATTTATAGGGGCGAGGCTCCTGATCCAAGGGCTGAGAAGTCTCCACGCGTCAGCAGATCCGAAGAGCAGGCATATGGGTTGCACGTGCCAGGGTCCTGCTGGAGGCTTCTGATTGGACCGAAGTCTAGGTCCGAGGAGGGGGGGTTCGTGGCGCACCTGCGAGGCTCGAACACCTCAGGAAAAGGTACGCGTCGCATTCCCATTGGACCGAACTTCGGATGCGAGGGCAGGCGACACGCCTCGCCAGCTGGCTTCGGCGACTCAGCAAATTTCGGACACGTGGCACGGTTTGAGCGAGGGTGACGTGGCCGAAGTCCACCATGCGAAATTTCTCGGATTTGACATTTTTCTCGATTTTTGTGCAAAAACTTCTAAAATCCATAACTTTCGCATACGAGCTCCGTTTTTGACGTTCTTTATATGCACGCGTAGGTAAAATTATGCTCTACAACTTTCATTTAGACTTCGTCGGCTAGTTTTGACTTTAATTTTTATATTATTATTTTTAACACACCGGGACAGGAAATTCGTTAAAAATTCATAACTTCTTCATCTGAGGTCCGTTTTCGTCTGTCTTTTTACCGTTGTACTACAATTGACGAGACCTTCTATTCGAGTTTTTACCTGTCTACTACTAAGCTGAAACTTAAAAAAATCATAACTTCATCATACGAAGTCAGATTTGGGCGTTCTTTTTATACATACTCTCGGTTTAACAAACACTATGACTTTCCTTTAGATCACTAAGGCTAAAAAGTAGTTTCTCTAAAACTCACTTTTTTTACGACATTCGGCACCGTGCCGGTTTTGTCGCGAAACTTCGACAGCTCATAACTTCTTCGTTATAACTCGGATTTCAGCATTCTTTATATATCCGTAATCCTTGTCACGACCACTAAAACTTTCTTAACAGATATCGGCTTTATCTAATATTTGTTTTCGATGCTCATTTTTATTCTTAATTAATTAAATCCTAGTAATTAAGCATAAAACACATAATTCACATAATATTCACATAATTCCTTTTCATTTCTTCAAAATGAGTTACAAAGGTTAACCTAAACTATCACATCAATATTAATGCCTAGCCTAGAAACACGGGCATTACAATTCTCTCCTCCTTAGGATGATTCCATCCCCGGAATCACACATCAACAAATAACTGGGGGTAGCGACTCATCATGTCACTCTCCGTTTCCCAGGTGAGATTTGGCCCATTCGTATGTTTCCAACGCACAAGCACTAAATCGACCATCTTGCGTCACAACTTCTTAGTCTTACGGTCAACGATTGCCTCATGTTCTTCAATCAACCTCTTGTTTTCATCCAACCTTAATTCGGAGATGGGAATTATGTCGGGCACGTCTCCCGTGAACTTTCTCAAATAACACACATGAAAGGTGTTATGAATACACTCCAGTTCTTCCGGTAATTCTAGCTTGTAAGCTTGATTCTCGATCCTCTGAAGAACTTTAAATGGTCCAATAAACCTTGGACTCAATTTTCCCTTTTTAGCAAATCTTATAAGTCCCTTCCACGGCGAGACTTTAAGTAAAACCGAATCTCCAACTTCGAAGGATATCGATTGTATTTTCTTGTCAGCATAACTCTTTTATCGATCTTGAGCTGCTAACATCCTTTCCCTAATCACTTTCAACTTTTCAGCAGTCTGATGGACTATTTCAGGTCCCATAAACTGCTTTTCCCCAGCTTCCAGCCAACATGACGTCGTTCGACACTTTTCTCCATACAAAGCGTGATAAGGTGCCATCTTGATGCTTGAGTGGAAACTATTATTATAGGAAAATTCTACTAGAGGTAAGTGTTCATCCCAGTTAACGGAACACCGTAATAGGGTTTTAGATCCCTATACATTTTTGTACTGCCGGGATGAATCGAGTACATGGTCTTGTGAGCTTCTTCCATCAGAAGATCTCTTACTCCTCCTGTCTTAGGTACCCAAATCCTATCTTTGAATACCTTCAGTCCTTAACCGTTTGTATCAAACACCAACGTTTTACCCAAACGTTCCTCCTTTCAGTCATTTTTCTGTAAAGCTTCCTCTTGAGCTTTCTTTATACTTTCCATAATTGTCGAGACAACTTCAATTCTCAGCGGTCTTGGCCTTTTCTTTTCAAGATTTACCTTCCAACTGAGAGCATCAGCAACAACATTTGCTTTACCAGGGTGGTAAAGTATCTCACAGTCGTAGTCCTTGAGTAACTCTAGCCAGCGTCGTTGCCTCATGTTCAATTCCTTCTGATTAAAGAGATATTGAAGACTCTTATGATCAGTGAAAAGTTTACATTTAGTACCATAAGGATAGTGCCTCCATATCTTTAAGGTGAATACTACCGCTACCAACTCCAGATCCTGAGTGGGGTAGTTCTTTTCATGCTCTTTCAATTGCCTCGATGCATACGCTATCACTTTATTCCTTTGGGTCAGAACACAACCTAACCCAACTCCAGAGGCATCACTATAAACTGCGAAGTCATCAACTCCTTCAGGTAACGAAAGAATCGGTGCTTCACACAATCTCTTCTTTAACTTCTCAAAGGCTTCCTTATGCTTCTCATTCCAAGTATAAGTAGCTCCTTTGTGGGTCAAAGCTATTAATGGAGTAGCAATCGAAGAAAAGCCTTGGATAAATCGGCGATAATATCCAGCTAATCCTAAAAAGCTTCGAATCTCCGTAGGACTTTTTGGTTGTTCCCACTTCATCACAACTTCAATCTTGGTTGGGTCAACCATTATTCCTTCTTGGTTAACCACATGACCTAAAAATTGGACTTCTTGAATCCAAAATTCACATTTGGAGAACTTTGCATACAACTTCTCCTTTTTCAGAACTTCTAGCACTTCACGCAGATGCTTATCATGCTCCTGCTTGCTTTTTGAATAAATCAAGATATCATCTATGAATACTATCTTAGATTTATCAAGGTATGGTTTACAAACCCTGTTCATCAAATCCATGAAAGCTGCTGGGGCATTGGTTAGTCCGAACGACATAACCAAAAATTCATAGTTTCCATATCTTGTTCTGAACGCAGACTTTTCGATATCCTGCTCTCTCACCTTTAGTTGATGGTATCCTGACCTAAGATCGATCTTCGAAAAATAGCTCGAACCTTGCAACTGGTCGAACAGGTCATCGATCCTCGGCAATGGGTACTTGTTCTTTATTGTCGCTTTATTCAGCTCTCTATAATCGATGCACATTCTCATGCTCCCGTTTTTCTTCTTTATAAATAACACCGGGGCTCCCCAGGGTGATGAACTAGGTCGAATAAAACCTTTGTCCAATAACTCCTGAAGTTGTGTCATAAGTTCTTTCATCTCTGTTGGTGCTAATCGATACGGTGCTTTTGCTATCGGCGTCGTTCCTGGTAACAAGTCGATACATAATTCTACTTATCGATCAGAGGGCAATCCGGGAAGATCTTCGGGAAAGACTTCTGGATAATCACACACCACCGGAATATTCTGCACCTCCTTCTTTTCCTTCTTAGCATCGATCACGAACGCTAGATATGATTTACATCCCTTGGCCAAACACTTTCTGTCTTTCATTAGGGAAATGATTCCAGAGTTTACTCTGTGTTTGTCTCCATACACCATAAACGACTCTTTCCCTGGCGGGTTTACTTTTACTCTCTTCTTCCTACACAATATTTCGGCATCATTGGCGCTAAGCCAATCCATTCCTAAAACTATGTCGAATCCATTTAACTCGATAGGCAATAATTCCTCGTGGAACTTATTTCCATTCAAGTCAATGAAGATGTTTTTCATACGATGGCTAATAGGTACAAACTAGCCACTAACAATCTCGACTATTATAGCATTAACTAGTCTATCTACAGACAAAGCTAGTTTTCTACCAAATTCATGCGAAATAAAGGAGTAATTGGCTCCAGAATCAAACAAAATTTGGGCAGGCCGTTCGTTTACGAGAAACGTACCTGAAGCGACATCGGCTTCTTCTTTCGCAGCTTCAAGTGTCATCTGAAAGGCTCTCGCCTTCGACTTTGGTGGAAGATTGGGCTTTGCTGTATCCTTCTTCTTCGGGCAATCGCTCAAAATATGCCCTTCTTCATGGCACCCAAAACAAACGTTCTTATCGAAGGTGCATTCATTGGCATAATGCCCTAGCTTTCCACATTTGTAACAAGTGACTTCCACGCTGCATTTCCCAACATGTTTCTTCTTGCACTTGTCACACCACTTAGCTTCGGCTCCTCCTCCAAATTTTCTCGAACCAGTCTTCGAGAACTTGTTCTTTTTATTGGAACCTGAAGTTCCTTCAAACTTTCTCTTTTCGCCAACTTCAACCTTGCTGGCGGCTCTTCCCTTAATCATATCTTCAACAGACTTGGCAGCCCAGATAGCTGCCTCCAAAGTAAGTGCCTGACGTACTGGCACCGCATACTCCCATGGAAGTCCCTTTGCGTACCTGTTAATTTTTGCCAGCTCATCTGGGACAATACACAAAGCAAACTCCATTTTGTCTGTGAAGTTATTCGTATATTCATCAACGGTCATACTCCCCTTCTTCAACGTTAGAAATTGGTTTTCTAACTCAAGCAAATTTTGGGCCGAGCAGTACTTGCACTTAAAGTGCACCAAGAACTCTGCCCAAGTCAGTTGCAGTGGCTCATTAGGGCTTAGGGTTTTCCCCAAAGTGTTCCACCAACGAGCAGCACTACCCCTGAACTGACGCACTGCAAACGTGGTTTGTAACTTGCCTTGGCAACCACAAGTCATGAAAGCCAATTCCATTTCCTAGATCCAATGCATTACTCCGAAAGGATCTTCTTTTCTAGTGAAGGTCGATGGCTTGCAAGTCATAAAGTCCTTATACTTGCACCCATTTCTCTCCACTCTATCTTCGTGGTTATTTCTCCCAACCACAAGCGGTTCACTATGACCAACCGATCTACTGTTGTTTCCTTCTTCAGATCGATCCTCATTCAATTCACGTTGTTCAACAGGAACTGAAGGTTCATCCCTGTTGTTCAACAACATTTGCCTCAAATCCTCCCTTTGTTCAGCCATCATGGTCTGAATCATGGCTCGTACTCCAGCCATGGTGATGGGTTCTGGTGCAGCTCCTACTATAGGCACCTGTTCCACCACTTGAGGTTGAGGTTGTTGGTTTCTGTTTGCATTTCCCGCTTCACTTCGAGTTCTTGCCATTATCTATATACCGAATAAGGCGAATTTAGGTCTTTATCCTTGATAGATATCTCAATTCCCTTATCACTCCGAAATGTTTACATGTTAGTTCTAATATCGTAATCATACGCTTAGAATCCTACACACATAAGGTTTCCAGATCCGGTCGGCAACAGACCATAGATCCGAACAAATAATGGCATATATGGCAAACATATAGCATTTAGCACATAAAAGCATTTTAGGCATCTTTCCAAAAATAAACTAGTGCTCGTGTCTAAAATATGCTAGACACTCATCTCACAATCATCACTTAGCATTCTAAGTTTAAGTCTAGAAATCCTACAATTTCTTAGTTCGCTTAAACTAATGCTCTGATAAGACCGATTTAATTTATGCTTTTTAAAATAAAATCAGAGAAATCCTTTTAAAAGATGTTGCGGAATTGGTCCCCAAAACAAAACATGATAAAAGTTTATCAAAACCTTTCTTTATGAAATATATAATTTCATTTCATATCAAAACCTCAGGATGTCATGTTCCGATACAGATCAAAAGCATAAACAAGACATTATAAGCCTTACAACAGTTATTTACAACTACTGGCCTATAATCCAAAAATCTCTCATCATCCTCCAACTATGCTCGGGGTCCACTACCAGTAACATAAAAAGCTGAGTGGGTCAGGCTTGGGAGCCTGGTGAGCATATAGGGTTTTCAACCCACAATAATAATAAACTTATTAAGTTCACCAATCAATAATAACCCTGATTACCCATTCCCGTTGTCCTCACTTTACGTCCCTAAACACCTATCACAAGGGACCTAGCCTAAGGAATATCATCGGGATGGACACTACTGCTAAGGGGACTCCTCAACCATACATGTGCTAAAGGAAACCATGAGGGGGATGGAGTACGCCAATGAACATTTAGTTCATCAACACCTACAAGTTGCGAACCTGCTAGTGTGCCACTGGACTATCTAGAAAGGTTCGTGGTCGTCATCTATACTCCGCTAAACGACAACAACAACAACAACAACATCGAGGCCTCTCACCATTTTAACACACATCGACTATTTCGTTTACCCATGTTCTACCCAACATATTTGTAGATAAAATACATATACAGTTTAAAACTTGTATAAAACATCTGTTCAACAGTCACCTCAATTAAAAAATTAATATAATTACACATAGCACGTATTTTATGGAAAATACTTCATATCTAGGTGTAAGATGAAAGTGACTACACACTCACATGATTTGATGATAATCGGGCAGCACTTCGTTTCCTAAAACGATCGTTTCTAATAAAACCGGGAGTTTTATTGAGAAACCGGGATCTGCGAGGTTTGGGCTTCAAAACCGAAAAGATAAATTTCTCGGGCTTCTCGGGCACTTCGGGACGTGTATCGGGTGTTTGGTATGATACCGGGGCTTTGGGGGAAGTTGGAATGAAAGAAATATTGAAAGAGGGGTTAAAAATGACAATTTTTCAAAGTATCACCGGGAGGTCTCGCACCCTTCTATTTATAGGGGCGAGGCTCCTGATCCAAGGGCTGAGAAGTCTCCACGTGTCATCAGATCCGAAGAGCAGGCATATGGGTTGCACGTGCGAGGGTCCTACTGGAGGCTTCTGATTGGACCGAAGTCTAGGTCCGAGGAGGGGGGGTTCGTGGCGCACCTGCGAGGCTCGGACACGTCAGGAGAAGGTACGCGTCGCACTCCCATTGGACCGAACTTCGGATGCGAGGGCAGGCGACACGCCTCGCCAGCTGGCTTCGGTGACTCAGTAAATTTCGGACACGTGGCACGTTTTGAGCGAGGGTGACGTGGCCGAAGTCCACCATGCG
The DNA here is from genome assembly GCF_052849685.1 of Lactuca virosa. Classification (NCBI taxonomy): domain Eukaryota; kingdom Viridiplantae; phylum Streptophyta; class Magnoliopsida; order Asterales; family Asteraceae; genus Lactuca; species Lactuca virosa. The sequence goes on along the minus strand of NC_136428.1, from coordinate 422,844,380 downwards.
AAATTTCTCGGATTTGACATTTTTTCTCCATTTTTGTGCAAAAACTTCTAAAATCCATAACTTTCGCATACGAGCTACGTTTTTGACGTTCTTTATATGCACGCGTAGGTAAAATTACGCTCTACAACTTTCGTTTAGACTTCGTCGGCTAGTTTTGACTTTAATTTTTATATTATTATTTTTAACACACCGGGACAGAAAATTCGTTAAAATTTCATAACTTCTTCATCCGACGTCCGTTTTCGTCTGTCTTTTTACCGTTGTACTACTATTGACGAGACCTTCGATTCTCGTTTAGGTTGTGTCGGCTAAAAATCAATCGATCTAAAATTCGAGTTTTTAGCTGTCCACTATAAGTTGAAACTTAGAAAAATCATAACTTCCTCATACGAAGTCAGATTTGGGCGTTATTTTTATACATACTCTCGGTTTCAAGAACACTACGACTTTCGTTTAGATCACTACGGCTAAAAAGTAGTTTATCAGAAACTCACTTTTTTTACGACATTCGACACCGTGCCGGTTTTGTCGCGAAACTTCGATAGGTCATAACTTCTTCGTTATAATTCGGATTTTGACATTCTTTATATATCCGTAATCCTTGTCACGACCACTAAAACTTTCTTAATAGATATCGGCTTTATCTAATATTTATTTTTGACGCTCATTTTTATTCTTAATTAATTAAATCCTAGTAATTAAGCATAAAACACAAAATTCCTTTTCATTTCTTCAAAATGAGTTACAAAGGTTAACCTAGAGTATCACATCAATATTAATGCCTAGCCTAGAAACATGGGATGTACTTGACCCGATAGTAGTTATAGTTATTAGACTTATCCAAGTGGGAGACTGTTGGATTTAGTGTCTAAGCCCATAACTATAACTGGGATGTACTTGACCCGATAGTAGCATCGTCCTTTTGGGTTGCCTTCACCAGTGCAATTTGATAGGATGGACTTTTGAGAATAAGGTTACTTATGATTTATTAATATATATTATAAGTATAATATATTAATTGAGAGATCATATTATTTAATTAGTATTGATCATGAATTAATTTGGAATTAATTTTGTGATCAAAAGAGAGTAATTAAATATATGGGGATTGATTGTGTAAATAAATGATTCTTATAGTGTGGCCTAATGATCCATGTTTATTTAGGATGAGCTAAACCAATGAGATAGTCCATGGAAGTTTAACCCATGAAGCCTAAGTAATATGAAAGGTCATGGTGCATTAGGGTTTGCATGGATGTAACCCTAGCATTTGCAACACTATAAAAGGAACCCCTCATGGCCAAAATTAGTTGCACCATTGATTCTAAGAGAGTTATAATCAATTTTGAGCTAAATAACTTATTCTCTCAAGCCTCATCTTGCATTTGGTGTTTGTAACACATTAGAGGCATCACACTTAAGGTGCTCAAACTTTCAAAGGCCAAGAACTACACCCTACATCTAGAGGTATTAATCTAAACTATTTTTTATGTTGTATAGCTTCAATTGTATGCTAGTTAGGATGTCTGCTTTGGAAAATTGAAAATGTATGTATAATTAGAGAAAACATAGATCCAAAGCATCTAGGATTGCATGTGCACCATAGGAGTGTTATAGTGCTCAAAACCCAACAGGTTCTACATCAACCTCCACACCTGGTACACCTTTTCAGGGGGAGCATTCAACTCCTCAAGCGACCCATGAAACTCCACTCCAGAGGGAGAATCCAATTCCAGAAGAAGAGGAACATACTTCATTTGAGGGGGAGAATGAAAATACGAATGATGATTCGAATGTGCAGTCAGAATTTGAGGATGTAAATGCTGAACTGGACTCAACCTATGATCCTAATTACCCTCCTTTGATTAAATGGACTAGAGATCATCCCAAAACACAAGTAATTGGAGAATCATCTTCAGGAGTTCTTACGAGAGCACAACAAAAGGCGAAGCAGACTGCATTATTCTCTAAAGTGGAATATTGCATGTTTAATTCGTTTATCTCCAAAATTGAACATAAAAAAGTTAATGTAACACCTGTTCCAGGAATTGCTTAACGGATGCAAATTTTTAGGGTTTTGGTGCCGGGACTCGGCGAGTTGGGAGCTCCAACTCGACGAGTAGAGTCATTTAAAGGATTGCGGGATTTTGACTCTACTCGACGAGTCGGAAGGCTCCGACTCGGCGAGTAGGCGCTGTAAAGCAAACCCTAAATTTTAGGGCTTGGTACCCTATTTAAAGGACTTATGTCTCATTTGCAGCCTCCATTATTTCCCCCTTTCTCCAGAGAAACCCTAGTGCATGCCCTCCCTCACTTTAAGTGTGTGCGTGAGCTTGGAGAGTGATTCTTGGTGCTCTTTTGGAATGAACTTGAAGCTTGAAGAGGTTGTACTGAATGGAAGGCAGTAGATCCGTGATTTCCTCCAGTGTTGCAGCTACTTTGAGGTATAAAGTCGAAACCTTGGCTTTTCATTGCTTAGATTTCCTTCTATGGAGGTTTATGGCCATTATTAGCATGGTTTGGGATCATTCTTGGATTTGAGTTTGTTATGAGCATATGGCTTTACATCTGGATATCTCAGGGCCTTTGGGGACTTAAAGCTACCAACTTTACCAAGTCTTGGCCCTCTTTACGTTCTAAGTCCCTTGCCAAGCTTTTATTAAGTGTTTCTAGCCTTGGATGCTTTGCATAACACGTAAATTTTGCAACTTTACATGGTAACTACACCATAAGTGGTTGGATCTATGATTTGGGGCTTTGGTTTCAACTGTAAAGGCCAAAAACGAGTAGGACTAAAGGGACTCGCCGAGTTCTTTAATCGACTCGGCGAGTCGGCTAAAGGGTTTACGGCCAAGGAGTCGGCCAAGGAGTTTACGGCGAAAGGGTTTACGGCCAGGGGTTTACGGTTGAGGGTTTACGGCCGCAAACATTAGGGAACTCGACGAGTCACTTAAGTAACTCGACGAGTTGACAAGTTAAGCAAGAACTCGATGAGTGGCTGGCTATACTCGACGAGTTGAGGTCAACATGGGTTGCTGACCGTGACGGTGGACCCTGACCTTGTCCAGGGTTGACCTGAGGGTATTTATAGGATCGTGTTAAGCTAATCACTTGATGATTATGGGCAGTTAAGAAGGAGCAGCGTGTGGGATATATCTGACTTCAGCTTTGTAACACCCCAAATTTCAATTGTTCAATGAAGTGCCAAAAGTGTAAATTTAGGAAAGGGACTCGACGAGTAGGTCCGCTTACTCACCGAGTCGGAGCGGGATTCTATCGCGGTTTAAGTGGCCAACTCGCCGAGTCGGCGGCTTGGACTCGACGGGTTGGTGCTGAAGAGAGAAAACCCTAATCCCGGGGGTTGTGCCCTATATAAAGCACATTATAACCCACCCTCGGCCTCTTTGCTACCCTTTTGAGATCCAGAAACCCTAGAATGGAGTGAGCTTCCATTAATAGAGAGAATAGAGCTTTGGAGGAGAAAATCTTGGAAAGGGGCTTGAAGATCAAGAGGTTTGCTGCAAAGGAGTGGTGTAGATCCGAGTTGGAGCTTATTTTGGAGGTAATAATCTGTTGCTTGGGCTCTTTTGCATCTAGATCTGTTATCATTTGAGATTTGGGGCATTTTTTGTATGATTGAGAGATATTTCGAGTTAGAGGCTTAGATCTGAGGTTGCTACTTCAGATCTAGGCTTGTGATGGTCCAAAATATCATAAAGCTTCTGTCTAAGAGTTGTTCGTAAAGCCCCTTTGTCATGAACCCTAGCCTTAGAGTGTTTTGGGCCTATATCTCCTTGGTTTCACGTAAAGTTTGCAACTTTATGTAAGGGTTAGAATGTAGAAGAGTGGATCTATGGATTGGAGCCCCTGCATCGCTCGAAAAGCCTCTGTATGGATTGAGAACTGGAGAGACTCGGCGAGTCACATGGGTGTACTTGACGAGTTGTATGAACATGTGCATGGACTCGGCGAGTCGAAGAACAACTCGGCGAGTCTGTTCTTGGACTCGGCAAGTCTGGTCGCAGAACCCAACCTCTTCTGATTAAAGCTTTGGGTCAGTGAGTCGAGAGGTGACTCGGTGAGTTGGACAGGATGGGACTTGAAGATCGTTGGACTCGACAAGTCTTGGGGTGACTCGGTGAGTTGAGTCGTGTTCTAAGATTTTTCTAAGTATGAGGACTCGACGAGTCGACAGGTTGGACTCGGCGAGTAGAGTCAACCAGGAAGGTTGACTTCGACTGAGGACTTTGACTTTGACCAAGAGTTGACCAGTTTGATTTCCAAGGGTATTTTGGTAATTTTGGTATTGGTTCCTTGGTAGTATGTTGTGGTGAAGTTCGTGGTGGTGGTCAGAGCAGCTTGGTCGTATCTCTTCAGTCGGCAATTTTAGGTGAGTTATCCTCACTATATCGACAGGGTCTATGGCACCAAGGCGGCCCTTTATCGGATGGAAATCCGGGTATTGTTTGTTGTGTTATTGCTTTGCTAGATCTGCATCCTGGTATTTAGGATGGTGTTATGTTAGTGACCTGGTTAAGGTCGGTACCCGGTATATAGGGTAATGTTATGCTAGTAACCGGTTAGGTCGGAATCCTGGTTAGGATGCTGATATGCTATGTGATCTGTTAGACTATTTGTCTGGTTAAGGATTCGTATGTGATTGATTGTTTATGTGCACATGGTTGTTGACGGGGGTTGGGTTGAGGCGGGTTCTACTTTGTGCTGTAGGGCAACATACCCAGGGCGGACCGGATATTCCGAAGGCCCAGCAAGCGGTCCGGATAGGCTGAAGGCCCCCAAGGGGGCGGACCAGACGTGCCGAGGCTCGGAGAGTGGACCAGGACGACTGAAGGCCCGGTGTGGGCAGACCAGTCATCCTGTAGACTCAGAGAGTGGACCAGGTGGATTGAAGGACTGGTACGGGCAGACCAATCACACTGTAGACTCGATGTACATGGTAGACTCGGAGGGTGGACCAGGTGGACTGAAGGCCCGGTGCGGGCGGACCAGTCACACAGTAGACCCGATGTGCATGGCTGTTCTATTTGTGATATGTTATGAGTATGTTTATGTGTGGTTGGTATTTTGGGGGTAACTCACTAAGCTTTCGGGCATACAGTTCAGTGTATTGCTTCAGGTACTTCAGGAGATCGTGGCAAGGCGAAGGCGTGATCGTACCGCTCCTCATGTTTTATGATTTATGTGATATGGTTCTGGGGGATACTCTGATGTTTAAACTATTTTGAAAACGAGATGTATGAACTTAATGGTTTTTGAATGAATTAAAATATTTTAATTTGGCTCAAATTTTTTGGTCGTTACAAGTTGGTATCAAAGCCTTGGTTTGAGTGAATTGGAGGAACATTCGTGTGAATCCAGTCTCAAATCAAGGAGGGATTTTCAAAATGGTTTTCAAAAGGTTTTCAAAATAAGTAAAGGAGGATGCAGAGGGTACGATCAGCCAGAGCCAGTAAGTAGACCCCAAAATACCATACAAGTTATTTGATTATGTGATATGTTAGAACAGCATGCTAGTACTAAGGCTAGGGATCTTCAGGAATTGCATGATAGAATTGCCTGATTATATGATGCCTGCTAGCTTAGGGTTTCTTGTTATGGGATATTCAATATTCCTCTAGGGGTGAGGATGGAGTGCTTGCTATGTATGTTTGTGCTTAGGGCGTTGTGGTGATACTTGAGACAAATATGTGTAGGTGTGGAAGGTAGTATGGGCCCGTACTACTGAAAGCACAGGACCCATACGCGTATCAAGGAAGTCACAAATCTCTAGGGTATCGGTTATGAGATAGTTCCCCGGGTGGATATGTGATGTGTCTAAGGGTCTCGTTGGTGTATTGCAGTATGGCGATTACGAGACGTGTCGGGGCAAGATCCGGTTCGGGATCGGGATCAGGAGAGGGTGGTCAGGATGGACCAGTACCACCCGAGGTCATTGGTCGAATGAGTATGGACGAGTTGGACGCCAGGATTCGTAAGATCCTGCATGATGAGGTTGCTACCATGTTCCGGGCTGAGTTGCGAGAGATGTTTGGGTCGATCAAGACCGCCATGGTTGAGTACTTTGATGAGCGCTATGCAGCTCTTGCGGAGACGGTTGTCGCGGCAGCTACAACGGCGGTAGCAGCGGCAGGGGGAGGAACCGGTCGAGGTTTTCAGTATCGGGACTTCAATAATACGAAGCCCCCTACTTTCGATGGAGTTCAGGATCCGATCGTTGCTATGAGATGGTTGTCAGACGTGGAAGGATGTTTCTTCACGTGTTCATGCCCTGCTGATCAGAGGGTAAGGTGTGCTCTGAACCTTTCGAGGCTCGGGGCGAAGGATTGGTGGAGGTTGACTACGGGATGTTATTCGGATGCGCAGCGGGCTGCGGTTACTTGGGATCAGTTCCGGGAGATGTTCAGCACTCGTTATGTTCCACGGGTTGAGAGAGAGAGGTTGGCTCAGGAGTTCTTAGAGCTGAAGCAGGATTCGGAGTCGGTGACGGAGATCACCAGGATGTTCACTGAGAGGGCGATGTTTTGCCCAGAGTTCGCGTCGGAGCAGGCTCAGATGTCCCGGTATCTGAGTATGCTCAAGAGGGATATTAGACAGTTTGTGTCCATGCAGAGATATGATACCTTGTTAGAGTTGCAGGAGGCCGCCGAAACGGTTCAAAACCGTTGACTCCAGGATTGGGGGTCAGAGCATCCACACTTGTGAGAAGTGTAGGAAGGGTCATACCGGAGTTTGTAGGTCCGGTGGTGCGTGCCGCAAGTATGGGAGAGAGGGGCATTATGCGAGGGATTGCCGTCAGTCAGCCCTGGTACAGGATATGAGGATTTGTTATCACTGCCATCAGGTTGGAAACTTGAGCGCCAACTGCCCACAGTTTGCTGCTGCATCGGCCACTCTGAGGATTTCTGGCGGGGGTCAGGGTGGAGCGGAGCCTCCGAGGGCTCAGGGACGCGTTTTCCAGCTTACAGCAGAGGAGGTCAGGGCAGATTCGGATGCAGCTGCGGGTATGTTTCCATTTTGATATCTTGTTATCTTGTTGATTATGTGGTATTGTAAATCTTTCTGCCTTGTTCCGCATGTTTCGTAGTATGATTGAGGATCTTAGTAGTTAGGAGTTGTAGTTGGTTAGCGTTCAGGAGGATTCTTGGTCGAAAGATAAGGTTTATGATCTCGTTGCTAAGAATAGCAACTGCGATGCAAGAAGTGTTTGGTTGAGATTCGAACTTCCTTGGAGTTCGGGATGTGAGTTTACGGGAGAGTGTACTGTGGAGGTTGCTCACTCCGGAGAGAATTAGTTCCTGGTAAAGGGGGGGACTTTATCAAGTAAGGTCGATCGAGTTATGTCGGTTGTCAGCGCAAGTTAGGAGAATTGGAAAATTCTCCGGTAAAACAGCAAGTATTCAAGGTTGGTTAGCTGTTTAGATTTATCAGTGTTGTTAGCCGAGAGTGTGGCATGATTGGAGCAAGTGATAGACAAGTGGGGCGGAACACAGACCATGGTTTTCGGAAAAGGTGACTGGTTGTTATAAGGCCTAGGGTTAGGCCGGGAATTGAGTATATGGAATGGAGCTGGAGTTCGGAACCCCAAGAGGGCTACAACAGTATGCATGGGAGAGATTTCCAGGAAGAATGGTTCAGGATGGTGTACAACAGTTTTGAGCGGTCCGGATAGATTGAAGGCCAGAAGGCGTACTAGTCAGACCGAAGGCTCGGGGAACGGTCCAGACAGGCTGAAGGCTCAGGAGGGCGGTCCAGACATGCTGAAGGTTCTGAGAGTGGTCCAGATAGGCTGAAGGCCTGGTAAGGCGGTCCAGTCATGCTGAAGACTCTGTATGTGTTAGTAGATCTGTATACGGAGAATGAGTGACTGTGTCGCCATACAGTAGTAATTGATATGCTCTGGCCCCAAGTATTGATCATGATGATGAAGTTGGCTGGAGGCCGTGCGTGGGCCTTGTTAGTTATGTGATCGGATTCGGAGTATATGGGAGTTCGAGAATAGCAGTTGCTCTACATGGATAATGTAGAGTGGAGTTTAGCTCTGTGACATTTATAGGTGTGGTAAGGGTTGTTGAGTAGACTTCCTGGAAAGGAAAGGTATGTAGCTCCGGAAGGAGTTTGGGTCCTCTGAAAGGAAGGCAGTGGAGTAAATGGATGATCGAAAGTGCTTGGTAGTAAGCACTGGGATTGTACCAGATATATGGAAGCACATACGGGTTGGATGCCCGTTGAGGTTGTGGCAATGTTGGATGATGCGCAGGCATGTTTTCAGTCTCCTTGGAAGAGGAGGAGGAAAGTGGTTCCAGATTGGAGATTGGGACAGAGGAAGGTGAGATAGCAGGTTAACAGACTCGGGAGTAGTCTGGACCGGTGCTGAGGACTGTATAAGGATATTAAAGTCGAAGGTCAAGGACCTAGAGATCATGATAGGGAGGTGTGAGTGGGTTGCACTCCGTTGTGTCAAACCGAAGGGTTCGAGGGTGACGCAAGGACAAGGTCCTTAGTTCCCAGTATGGTTGAAGGCTTGATTTATGTATGTGGAGGTATTCCAATCTGGGGTATTCCATCAGGAGGATTCGTTCCAGGTTGCAAGTTATCAGGGTTATCGCGAATCTTGGGCGAAGGAAGATGGATTAGTGTCTTGGCGGAGCTCAGTGGGTGTTGTGGTATCTAGTTTTCGGAGGTTGTGAATGAATGCGTAAGACGGAAGTGAGCTAGTGTCTTCAGGTGACACTTAGTTGATGAGTGTTGTCATCAGAGAAAAGAAGCCGGTGGCCGGCTTGGAGTAGTTGATCAGGACCCTGCAAGGGAAGAGATGGATTTTAGAGACTCGATAACTGTGTTTGAAGGAATTTGGGTCGGTTTGAGATCATTGGGTGCATTGTGGGAGAATCATCCGGAAGTTTGTGTTGCCGCAGGCTTCGAGGATGAAGCCTAATTTAAGTGGGGGAGAGTTGTAACACCCCAAATTTCAATTGTACAATGAAGGGCCAAAAGTGTAAATTTAGGAAAGAGACTCGACGAGTAGGTCCGCTTACTCGCCGAGTCGGAGCGGGATTCTATCGCGGTTTAAGTGGCCAACTCGCCGAGTCGGCGGCTTGGAGTCGAGGAGTTGGTGATGAAGAGAGAAAACCCTAATCCCGGGGGTTGTGCCCTATATAAAGCACATTATAACCCATCCTCAGCCTCTTCGCTACCCTTTTGAGATCCAGAAACCCTAGAATCGAGTGAGCTTCCATTAATAGAGAGAATAGAGCTTTGAAGGAGAAAATCTTGGAAAGGGGCTTGAAGATCAAGAGGTTTGTTGCAAAGGAGTGGTGTAGATCCGAGATCTACTTCAGTTGGAGCTTATTTTGGAGGTAATAATCTGTTGCTTGGGCTCTTTTGCATCTAGATCTATTATCATTTGAGATTTGGGGCATTTTTGGTATGATTGAGAGCTATTTCGAGTTAGAGGCTTAGATCTGAGGTTGCTACTTCAGATCTAGGCTTGTGATGGTCCAAAATGTCATAAAGCTTCTGTCTAAGAGTTGTTGGTAAAGCCCCTTTGTCATGAACCCTAGCCCTAGAGTGTTTTGCGCCTATATCTCATTGGTTTCACGTAAAGTTTGCAACTTTATGTAAGGGTTAGAATGTAGAAGAGTGGATCTATGGATTGGAGCCCCTGCATGGCTCGAAAAGCCTCTGTATGGATTGAGAACTGGAGAGACTCGGCGAGTCACATGGGTGTACTCGACGAGTTGTATGAACATGTGCATGGACTCGGCGAGTCAAAGAACAACTCGGCGAGTCTGTTGAAGATTGCCTTGGACTCGACGAGTCTGTTCTTGGACTCGGCGAGTCTGGTCGCAGAACCCAACCTCTTTTGGTTAAAGCTTTGGATCAGTGAGTCGAGGGGTGACTCAGTGAGTTGGACAGGATGGGACTCGGAGATCGTTGGACTCGACGAGTCTTGGGGTGACTCGGCGAGTTGAGTCGTGTTCTAAGAGTTTTCTGAGTATGAGGACTCGACGAGTCTACGGGTTGACTCGGCGAGTAGAGTCAACCAGGAAGGTTGACTTTGACTGAGGACTTTGACTTTGACCAAGAGTTGACCAGTTTGACTTCCAAGGGTATTTTGGTAATTTTGGTATTGGTTCCTTGGTAGTGTGCTGTGGTGAAGTTCGTGTCGGTGGTCGGAGCAGCTTGGTCGTATCTCTTCAGTCGGCAATTTCAGGTGAGTTATCCTCACTATATCGACAGGGTCTACGGCACCAAGGCTGGCCCTTTATCGGATGGAAATCCGGGTATTGTTTGTTGTGTTATTGCTTTGCTAGATCTGCATCTTGGTATTTAGGATGGTGTTATGTTACTGACCTGGTTAAGGTCGGTAGCCGGTATATAGGGTAATGTTATGCTAGTGACCGGTTAGGTCGGAATCCTGGTTAGGATGCTGATATGCTATGTGATCTGTTAGACTGTTTGTCTGGTTAAGGATTCGTATGTGATTGATTGTTTATGTACACATGTTTGTCTGCTTTGTGCTATAGGCCAACATACCCAGGGCGGACCAGATATTCCAAAGGCCCAGCGAGCGGTCCGGATAGGCTGAAGGCCCCCAAGGGGGCGGACCAGACGTGCCGAGGCTCGGAGAGTGGACCAGGCCGACTGAAGGCCCGGTGTGGGCGGACCAGTCATATTGTAGACTCAGAGAGTGGACCAGGTGGATTGAAGGCCCGGTGCGGGTGGACCAATCACACTATAGAATCGATGTACATGGCTAGACTCAGAGGGTGGACTAGTGGACTGAAGGCCCGGTGCGGGCGGACCAGTCACACAGTAGACCCGATGTGCATGGTTGTTCTATTTGTGATATGTTATGAGTATGTTTATGTGTGGTTGGTATTTTGGGGGTAACTCACTAAGCTTTCGGGCTTACAGTTCAGTGTATTGTTTCAGGTACTTCAGGAGATCGTGGCAAGGCGAAGGCGTGATCGTACCGCTCCTCATGTTTTATGATTTATATGATATGGTTCTGGGGGATACTCTGATGTTTAAAGTATTTTGAAAACGAGATGTATGAACTTAATGGTTTTTGAATGAATTAAAATGTTTTAATTTGGCTCAAATTTTTTGGTCGTTACAAGCTTACCAGTTCAACATTTTAGAGGTGAGTCTTCTCACCATACCAATGGGTCTAAGGCACCAAGGCCAGGCCATTTTATGATAGTTGGTATACTTGCTATGTAAGGTGTGTGATATGTATGTATGTGTGATATGCGGTAGAGATAGCCTTGTGGCTAATGGTAGAGACAACCTTTATGGTTGATGGTAGAGATAGCCTTGTGGCTAATGGTAGAGACAGCCTTTATGGATGATGGTAGAGATAGCCTTGTGGCTAATGGTAGAGATAGCCTTTGTGGCTAACAGTAGAGATAGCTTGTATAGCTAACTGATATGTGCCAATGGTAGAGATAGCTTTTATAGTTATTTGATATGTGATACGTGGCAGAAGTAGCTTTTATAGCTAATTGATATGTGCTAATGGTAGAGAGAGCTTTTATAGCTATTTGATATGTGATACGTGGTAGAGTATCTTTTATAGCTTATTGATATGTGATAACGGTAGAGATAGATTTTTACAGCTAATACGATATGTGTAATGTGGATTGTGTGTGGGGTATGCTCTGGGGGACTCACTAAGCTTTGTGCTTACGGTTTACAGTTTTGGTTTCAGGTTTCATCGATTTGGAAATGAAGGGCTCAGATTGATCGCAGTGCACACACCTATAATTTCCGCAATGATTGATTTTGGGATGAACTCTGATAAATGTTTTACTTAATGATGACTTGAGGTGTTTGAAATAAATGATATCAATGTTTTAGCTATTTTAAAAATGAAGATTTTACCTCTGATTTTTGGGTCGTTACAGTTAAGGTTGCTCTTGATCATTCTGATTGGGTGCAAACAATGCAGGAGGAGCTCAATGAGTTCGAACGAAACAAGGTCTGGAGATTGATTCCCAATCCGAAGGATGTATCTGTTGTCGGTCTAAAATGGGTATTTCATAACAAACTAGCCAAAGTGGGAATTTGATACGAAACAAGGCGCGACTAGTTCATATGGTGTATTGCCAAGAAGAACGCATTGACTACGAAGAAACCTTCGCACCAGTTGCAAAGCTGGAGTCTGTTCGCATCTTTCTAGCGTATGCAGCTCATAAGAACATTCCAAATGGATGTTAAGTGTGCCTTTCTGAACGGGGAACTAGAAGAAACAATATATGTGGAACAACCACCAGGGTTCTTAAATGAGAAATATCTGAACCACTGTTACATTCTGGATAAAGCAGTCTATGGTCTGAAGCATGCTCCACGAGCCTTGTATGAAACTCTTACTAGATTCTTGAAATAAGCTAAATTTAAACAAGGTTTGGTTGACCCAACCTTCTTTCGCAAGAAATATGGTGACTATCTGATGATTGTCCAAATTTATGTTGATGATATCATATTCGGTTCTAGAAATCCCAGTTTAACTACTGAGTTCCGAAAGTTGATGGAAACTAAATTTGAGATGAGCTCTATGGGTCGGATTAACTTTTTCCTTGGTTTTAATATAAGACAGAGTGAGAAGGGAATTTTTATCAACCAGGAGGCTTACATGAAGACTTTACTTGCTAAGTTTGGTATGGTGGGAGATTCGAAGGTGAAGGTTCAAATGGCATTCAGAACTAAGCTAACCCCGTCTTTGGACAAACCAGTTGCAGATATGACAATCTATCGTCAAATGAATTGGTCATTGATGTATTTAACAGCTAGTCGTCCAGACATTACGTTCTATGTTTGCTATTGTGTTAGGTTTCAAGTCAACGCTCGCGAACCCCATATGACTGATGTGAAGAACATCTTCAGGTATCTTAAACGAACTTCCTCGCTCGGAATATGGTACCCTTCAAGTTCAGGGTTCTTTGTGTAAGCGTTTTCGGATGCTTATCTCGGAGGTTGCGGTTTATATCGGAAGAGTACAATGGGAGGATGTCAATTTCTTAATGACAAACTTGTTAGTTGGCAATCAAAAAAACAAACCTATGTCTCCCTGTCAACTGCTGAAGCAGAATGCATAGCCGCTGCCTCTTGTACTTCACAAGTTAACTGGATTCAAAGTCAGCTTTGTGACTATGGTATCAATATGAAGCGAATCTTGTTGTATTGCGATTCTGAGAGCACTATTCTCATATGTCACAACCCAGTGCAACACTAAAAAACCAAACACATTGCACTTAGGTATCACTTCATTGATGGAAACGTGGAGATTCACTTTGTTAGATCCGATGATCAGCTGGCTGGCATCTTTACAAAAGCCTTACCAGAACAAACCTTTAATTGCATTCTTCAAGGCTTAGGAATGATTGAGGCTGAATTATTTCCGAAACTACCTTCGCTCTAGGAAAGTATTGATTGAATTGTGAATGGGTGCGAACGTTCGTAGTGATTCGTAGTGGCTCTTAGTGGCTCGTAGTGGCTCTTAGTCCACTGTTCATTTGGAGGTTCGGAACTTCTTGTATACTTTTGTATATTTCGTGTGTTATTTAATTTTTTTTTTCTGTTTTTAATTTCTTTTTCAGAACATTCAAAATCCAAAAATATTTTATTTCTTTCTGTTTTTTTATTTCTTTTTCAGAAAACTCAAAAATCCAAAAATATTTTCTATTTTTTTTTCTTTTTATATATAACAATCAAAACAATAGATAATTGAGCAAGACTGGCATATCATATCATGATAATCTCAATTACAAATGATGGGGCAGGTATTGTATTTCTAATCTTTACACTAGTTAAGTGTCCCTAAGAGCATGCTGCTGCATGTAGTCTGAAGACTCTGAGACTATATGTTGAAGCCTTAATGAATCAATAATACCAATCGTTTCTTCCCAATTAGGCTATCCATTCACATAATTCATGAGCTACCTTACTCTTCTCGTATTGAGTTAAGAGTTGACTGTTTGGTCACTTTCGCATAGCAGAGGTACACTTTTCTTTGAAACCACCTACCACTACTTCTCCATCAATTTCGCATTCATAAATGTAACCCTTCAGACACTCAGAAATTACCACTGAGGTTTATGGTTGCACAATCACTGTTTTTATAATCTTAAATTCGCTATAACCACGAGTTGAGTGAAACACAAAATCTAACACATATTTATGCATTGACGGTGAACAATTTAAATGTTCTAGATTAATCACCATGGAATTGAAGAAACTCCACTTCTGTGGTTCGTACCTTGAAATCTCTTTTTATTTTTGTGAGATCTTAATGAAATGTTCTAGACCTAAGGCTTTTCTACCCATAAGATCCAATTTTTATTTTTCTTGATATTTCCATATCATCCAACCACCCAAATATTTTCCAAAGCATACTTGTTCTTATGACTACATTGGTCAGACAAGTACTTCATACGAACGTTCGGACTTATTTTGAATTTCGGACAAGGTTGAAGAAGAAGCCACCCCTTTCGCCCTATTAAAAAGAAGCCTTTCACTATTTCTCCACAAAGAGATGATTGTAATTCGACGGGACTCCACACAAGCACTTTAAAGTCTTTCTGGACTACGAATGAAGAGATCGTTGCCCGGGATCCATCTGATTTATGACTTTAATGACATCACTAGAATCCCTTAGAGAATTTGTTTATTTCTTTATCTTTGGCACACTCTTGCACGAAGATCTCTATGATTTTAAAAAATCTGGTTCGTTGTCCTAATGGTTACTTTCAGGTTCGGAGTATAGTAAATGGTAATTGCAAAAGTATGAAATTGCGAAAGTATGAAACTGCGAAAGTTAGCTACTGAAACGGCTATATTTTTGGATAAGTTTTGAATTTAGGTGCGTGAAAATTGAAACAACGACTGCTGTCATGCCGCCAGACACACACCATCTGACACAACTATCACTCATGTCTTTTTTGGCGACTTTTCAGTAATTTGATGTAACTAGCCGCCAGATTTCTCTCTCTTACTATACGGTATAAAAGGATGTCGACGATTCATTATTCTTTACCACTCTCAAAGCAATCGAAATTCTTCCAGCGATTTCTCTCTCTACTGTTCATCATCTTCTTCACCAAGGAACAATGGGAACTTCATCTGAAACACCTTCTTCCGCTGATCAAATGGCACAATCAACTCTACTCAACATCAAGGCTAACCGGAATCTCATCTTGGACCTTAAACCAACCAAGTACGACACTTTTCTCCAACCTTTAATTGAGTTTCTGCGCTATTCTCCCATGGTTATCGCTCTAACGAAAACTGAGAACGTACCCTTGGTTCATCTGTCCAAAGGCGTACTCGATTGCTAGTTATAAAAAGGGAGAAGAAAAGATTACATTTCAAATCAATAACCAGAAAATCCAAATCACTAAGTCCAGGTTCTGTAACCTGCTGGGGCTTCCTCAAGGCCATGACCTAATTAATCCAGAATCCACCTCCAACTCTGCTACCTTGGAGATGATCTATCAAATGGGCTACAGGGAGTATCTGGCCACCGTCTCCAAATTCAAGAAGCCTAACCTTCCACCTGTGTGGAATACTCGGTTCACCCTGATTTTCAAATGTTTTTCTGAGAGGGTAACAAGCTTAGACTATGCTAGCAAGCTGTTCATGACCATCATGTCTGGTGTTTACTCAGGAGTCAATCTCGACTACGGGTCGGTGCTTTGGGTTCAACTCGTTTAGAGTACGCTTTCTACAACACGACACAACGAGATATCATGTGCTCGTTTTTGGACTCTCTTTGTACAAAGGGATATCGATCGCCTTGGCATTCCGGTGATAGAGTTTTCGATTATGGTTATGTAACACCCAAAAATTTCAAACCAATTTAAACTTTCAAAAACAACCCAAGTTCCATTAGTTATTACAAAAAGGTTTCCAAATAGTTTATTATCAGAGTATTCCAGAAACAACATCATAAAAATGAGGAGCGGTACGATCGCGCCTTTGCCTTGCCACGATCTCCTGATGTACCTGAAACAATAAACTGAAACTGTAAGCCCGAAAGCTTAGTGAGTTACCCCCAAAATACCCATACACATACAACCATACACATACAAAAATGAACAGCATACTATGGGTCCAGTCAACCATCGGGTTGGAATACCCCTGGCCCTCAACCATCGGGTTGGAATGCCAACATACTACGAGTCCAATCATCCTCGGGATGGAATACTCCCGGCCCACAACCATCGGGTTGGAATGCCCACACTCCTACACATACAATAACTACTATGGGTCCAATCATCCATCAGGATGGAATACCCCAGGCCCTCAACCATCGGGTTGGAATGCCAGCATAATAAGAGTCCAATCATCCTCGGGATGGAATACTCCCGGCCCACAACCAACGGGTTGGAATGCCCACATAATGCGAGTCCAATCATCCTCGGGATGGAATACTCTAGGCCCACAACCATCGGGTTGGATTGCCCACATAACCAATCAAACATGTGCACCTATATCAGATAATCATATAACAGTCTACTAGACAACATATTAGGGCCCTATCATCCTCAGGATGGAATACCCTCAACTACGATAACAAGAATGTGCACATATAACAGGTAAGCTCCTACCAGCATACAGACAGCCAGACCTAACTTTAGGTCACTAAACATAACCACATCTGATCTACCAGGATACTAATCCAACCGATCACACTAGGATGCAACCATCCTATCTACCAGGATACCAAGCTATTATATCACAATAGCAACTATCCCAAATAACAAATCAAAGGGCCGGCCTTGGTGCCTTAGACCCTTGAGCATAGTGAGAATAACTCACCTCGCAAGTAGCTCGGAAGGTAGTGTCAAGCTCCTCCAAATGTATCTCCAACTCCGACACCTATATTCACCAATGTCCATTGCTATAAATATCCAATTTATCAAAATACCCTCAGAAGTCAACTGATCAACACTTGGTCAAAGCCAAGGTCAACTGTCAAGGTTAACAGTCCATGTTGACCTTAACTGGTTGAGTACCCTTAGCTACTCGCCGAGTTCCTTGCATTACTTGCCAACCTGCCGAGTCACTCGTGTGACTCGTCGAGTTCCTAGGGTCAGTGGTCGAACTGTTGGATAAGGTGTCTAAGTCCATAACTTATTTGGTATATACTTGACCCGACCCGGCATGGTCCATTTGGGTTGCACTTCACCCGAACTAGTTATGGATAATTTTATGAGAATTGTATACTTACGATTTATTAATATATTATAAGTTATAATATATTAATATATAGTCATGTTATTTAATTAGTTTTAATCTTGAATTAATTATGAATTGATTTAGTGATTAAAAGGAAGACTAATTAAATCATGGGCTATTATATTTATATGGTGTGGGCTAACACTCATTTGGAATGGGCTAAGCTTATATGGAAGTCCATGGATGATCCATGGAGCTTTTACCCATGGATCCTTGGAAGAGGAAAAGACATGGGTTTTTAGGGTTTCACCCTAACCATGTACACTATATAAACAAGCTTATGTTGCATGAAAAAGACACTAATGTGTGTGTAAGTGTGGTGGCCAAAATCAAGAGTTAGTATACTCTCTCATACATTTTCCAAGTTTGTGGTGATTTGTGATTTCCATTTGAGGCATTCACATTATTGGTGCTTGGCTCTCAAACTCCAAGGAATCAACAATCAACAAAAGGTATGTAATTCATCTAGTTCTTTTATGGTTAAAAGTACCCCATGCCATGCTAGATAGGTTATAAACCTTGGAAAATAATATTTTGCATGTATCTTAGACAAACATAGATCCAAGGTTTAATAGGGTTGCATGTACACTTAGGAAGTGTTAGAATGCTCAAAACCCAACAGTGGTATCAGAGCTAGGCTTGTTTGTTTGATACTTGATGCAAAATAGTGATAAAAAGTCGATTTTTTTGTTGTCTGACTGATGAACTCGCCGAGTCCATGGGGGGACTCACCGAGTTCATGTGTAAACTCATCCTACTCGCCGAGTAGGTTCGTGCACTCGGCGAGTAGGAGCCTCAGAATGCAAATTTTCGACTTTTGCTGCTGGAAATGGACTAGAAACATTACCCTAAACTGTTTTGGTGTTTTAAAACTTGTTTTAGTTGGTGTAATGGTTGTTTTAATCCATTTACAATAGCTTATATCAAAATTTCATGCTTTGTATGTGTTCATATAATTCTTGAAACTTTGATGATCATGTTCATGTTCTTATGAATTTAGAAGATGATAGGAATTATTTGCTGAATTGTTTAGGATTAATTCTTGATCATTTATGTGTTTTAATGGAGTCCATAATTTGTCCTCAAGTTATGGATATCCAAAGGTCACTTCTTTTAAACACACACTTAAAACACATAAGTTACATGGAAATGAAGAGTCTTCATTTTTATGAACCTTTAATTCATAAGTTATGAAATGAAAACTTTTGAATAGTTTCAGAACTTGTCCTCAAGTTTTGGAATTTGTAAAGTTACACACACTTTAATATACTTTAATTCCAAACCCTTAGAGTTTTAAAAGTTAAAATTCAACCCTTATACTATTTATAACATTAATGGTTAATTATTATATATATGTATAAGATCAAAGTTGTCTTACCGCTAGTACGCCTCATTCACGAAGCCAGTCTATAAGGTGGGTATAAGGTTGTTGCCTATAAAATGGCAACTTAATGGGTGTCCACTCTCACCCACCGCTTGCTTGACTGGTGGAGGGTCGTTAGCCGAACGGGTAGGACAAGGACTTATAAATTCTCATTAAAGTATGATGAATATTATAAAGTAACTAAACCTTTTATAAATTCCCAATCTTAGTTACTTTAGGAAAATGTGAATATGGTGCTAACCCATGAAATTCACACTTTGTACCTTACCAAGTCGTTGGTGGAGCGTGTGTGGTTAACCGGCACATTGATTAGGTGATAATATTAAGGGTACCAAGTGAATTTGCATGGTTATTCACACCTTGTTTTGTGATCCTCGGCATCCCAGTCACAAAACTTGAAGGGCACAATCGAGATTAAAACATGCCATTGAAAAGTTCAATGAATCTCAAAAGAATCTAGGAATTTCAAAACCAATTAAACCTAATAATTCATTTCGTTTTCATGGTGGAAATTGGTGAATCGTCATTCACCTACCTTCAAATATGTTATAGCTTAGATTACGGCATCCCTCTTCTAAGTTATAATATATTGTGTTGGATCCTAGCCTTAATATTACATTTGGGTGTATTATTAAGGATTCGATATATCTAATCTAAACTTGTTTTCTTCTTTTCAGATGTCTTCCAACAACAAAGCTTCGGGCTCTAACCCTACTGGCTCCTTTTCCCTCATGAACCTTTGTGGGAGGGTCATCTTTGATGGTTCCAACTTCATGGATTGGATCCGGAACATCAGGATGGTTACTCGTTACGAGGACAAGGAATATGTCCTCGATAAGGAGCTAAAGGAGCTTGATGAGTCCACTGCTACTCCTGAGGAGGTCGCTGAGTATCAGGCACATGAAAGAGATGCCACCAAGGTGGCATGCATCATGATGGCCACCATGACAGCTGAACTCCAAAAGTCCTATGAGGACTATTACCCTTTTGAGATGCATCAGGATTTGATGGAAAGGTACCATCAGAGTGCTCGTCAAGAGCGGTATGAAATAATCTCCTCCATGATCACTACCCGTATGAAGGATAGCGAACCAATCACGAGCCACATGTAGAAAATGCAAAGGTATGTGGACCGTTTAATGAAACTGAATGTGAACTTCCCTGAGGAGTTGGCAATTGATATCATTTTGCACTCCTTGCCATCGTGTTATGATCAATTTCGTATGACATACCACATAAACAAGGAGGAAGTCACACTCAGTAAGCTTCAAGGACTTCTGAAGACTGCCGAAAGTGGTCTTAAGAGTAAGTCGGTTGCTACTCCTACTCCTACTACTACCCCTGTTTTGGCTATCGGGCAAGGCAAAGGGAAAAAGAGGAAGCACCCTTCGAAGGGTACCAAGGGAAAGTCCCTTGAAGGCTCCTCATCTGGAACCAAAGGTGGTTCTATCACTCCTTCTGCCATCCCTAAGGATGCTGAATGCTTCTACTATCAAAATAAGGGGCACTAGAAGCGAAACTGCCCAAAGTACTTGCAGGATGTCAAGGATGGGAAAGTGAAACCATCCCATGCAGGTATTTACACTATATTGTCTAAAAACTCACCATATTCTAATTCTTGGGTTCTTGATACAGGTTGTGGTATTCACATCTGTTGTGACTTGCAGGGCCTAAGAAGAAGTGAGGATGTGGAGCACGGAAAGATAAACTTAATCATGGGGAACAAGAAGGTTGCATCTGTTTCCAGGATTGGAGTTTATACTTTGTTGCTAGATAGTGGGTTAAAGTTAGATTTGAATAAATGTGTGTACTCGTCTGAAATGGCGAGGAATATTATTTCCTTTCATGCTTTGTACAAACAAGGTTTTACCTTTTCTTTTGATAATGAAGTTGGTAGTATTAATGCTTTCTTTAATAATGTTCTTTATTTTAAAGCATTACCTTGTGATGGTGTGTAAGAAGCTGTATCGGTTGTAGATAATTTAGGAAATAATGTATTATGTATTGATTCTTCTACTAGCTTGGATAAAGCATCTTTGTGGCATTGTCGTCTTGGACATGTAAGCAAGAAACGCATAGGCCAGCTCCAAAAGGATGGAGTCTTGGAGTCGTTCGACCTCAAGTCGGATGATAGATGTGAGTCTTGTCTACTTGGAAAAATAACAAAATCACCCTTCACTGGTACTTGTGCAAGGGGTGAGGGTTTGTTGGACCTTATACATACTGATGTATGTGGACCATTCAAAACCGCCACAAGGGATGCTAATCGCTATTATGTGACTTTTATTGATGATTTTAGTAGATATGGTTATGTCTACTTAATCAAACATAAGTCAGAAACTTTTGAAAGGTT
Organism: Lactuca virosa; assembly: GCF_052849685.1. Lineage (NCBI taxonomy): Eukaryota > Viridiplantae > Streptophyta > Magnoliopsida > Asterales > Asteraceae > Lactuca > Lactuca virosa. Next base: position 422,823,381 of record NC_136428.1, on the reverse strand, counting down.
TAAAGAGTTTAAACAGGAAGTAGAAAATCAATTGGCCAGGAACATTAAGATGCTTCGATCCGATCGAGGTGGTGAGTATCTTAGTACTGAGTTCCTTGACTATCTTAAGGAGTGTGGGATTGTCTCACAATTGACACCTCCTAGGACACCACAGCTGAATGGTGTAGCTGAGAGGCGCAATCGAACATTGTTGGACATGGTTCGCTCTATGATGAGTCGAGCTTCGCTACCAATCTCTTTTTTGGGGTATGCCTTAGAGACTGCCACCCACATCCTGAATCTAGTCCCTACAAAGAAGGTTGCCAAAACACCTCATGAGATGTGGACTGGGAAAGTTCCCAATTTGGACCACATCAAGATTTGGGGTTGCGAGGCTTTCGTGAGGCGCGAGACTCATGACAAGCTCGAACCTCGAAGTGAAAGGTGTATTTTCATCGGCTACCCACAAAAATCCTTTGGTTACCTCTTCTACAGACCCAGTGAGAATGTGGTCTTTGTGGCTAGGAGAGGGGTCTTTCGAGAGAGAGAATTTATAAGCCAAGGAGACAGTGGGAGGCAAATTGACCTTGAAGAAATTCAAGACTCGATTGGTGAAGGAACCTCAGACACTAGCAATCAACTTGAGGAGGAAATTCCTGTTGATCCAGCTGACGAGTCTATACTTCCGAGGCGTTCCACAAGGGTTAGGAACACACCTGAGTTTTATTATGGATTTCATATTACTACGGAAGGTGATACATTTATCAGTGACAGTACACTGGTAAATCTGGATGAACCTAACAGTGTTAAGGAAGCCATGACAGGCCCAAAGTCTGCTAAATGGAAGGAGGCTATGGACAGCGAGATACAGTCCATGTATGACAATCAAGTTTGGAACTTGGTTGACAATGTACCAGGCCGTAAGACAGTCGGGTGCAAATGGATCTTCAAGAAGAAGACCGACATGGATGGGAAGGTGCACACTTATAAGGCTCGACTGGTTGCGAAGGGGTTTACTCAGACTCAGGGTATTGATTATGATGAAACCTTTTCACCAGTAGCAAAGATTAAGTCTATTAGGGTTATGCTAGCCATTGCTGCATTTGATGATTATGAAATATGGCAAATGGATGTCAAAACCGCTTTCCTTAACGGAAAGTTGGCTGAGGATGTTTACATGAATCAGCCAGAAGGTTTTGTCAGTGCAGAGTACCCCAATAGAGTGTGCAAGCTTGAGAAATCCATTTATGGATTGAAACAAGCATCTCGAAGTTGGAATCTTTGTTTCGATGAGAAGGTCAAAGAGTTTGGTTTCTCAAGAAGTGAAGATGAGTCTTGCGTGTATGTCAGAGCTAGTGGGAGTATAGTTAGTTTTTTGGTACTGTATGTGGATGACATACTACTCATAGGAAATGACATCCCAACCTTGCAGGAGGTTAAGTCCTGGCTTGGGAAGTGCTTTGCTATGAAGGACCTTGGAGAAGCTACCTATATCCTAGGGATAAGGATATTAAGAGAAAGGAGTAAAAGACTAATTGGACTTAGTCAGAGTATCTACTTGGATAAGGTGTTGAAAAGGTTCAACATGCAGAATTCCAAGAAATGAGAATTACCGATCCAAAGCAATGCCAAACTGAGCAAGGCTCAGAGCCCGAGTACAGAAGATGAGATAGCTGAGATGAGTCGATTACCTTATGCTTCCGCTGTTGGTTCGATCATGTATGCTATGACTTGTACTCGTCCTGATGTGGCCTTCGCTTTGAGCATGGTCAGCAGATATCAGGGGAACCCTGGCAAGGCTCATTGGACTGCGGTAAAGAATATTCTCAAGTACCTGCGGAGGACTAAGGATTGGATCCTTACCCTTGGTGGGAGTGATGACTTGAGAGTAGTAGGGTATAGTGATGCTAGCTTTCAGACTGATAGGGATAACTTCCGCTCTCAGTCGGGCTGGGTCTTTACCTTAAATGGAGGGGCAATCACTTGGAAGAGTTCCAAACAGGAGACTGTAGCTGATTCGACTTGTGAATCAGAGTACATAGCAGCGAGTGAAGCGGCAAAGGAGGCGATATGGCTGAGGAACTTCATCGGAGACCTTGGAGTTGTACCAGCTATTAAGGAGCCTATGGAGATTTTCTGTGACAGCAATAGTGCGGTTGCCTTAGCCAAGGAACCAAGAGATCATGGCATATCCCAACACATTGACAGAAAATATCACTTCATAAGACACAAGATAGAAGAGGGACTCCTCGTGGCAAAGAGGGTATCGTCAGATGAGAACCCTGCGGATCCCCTTACGAAGGGACTGACGAGGGTTAAGCATTTGCAGCATGCGAGGCGCATCGGGCTGAGGGACGATATTAGTTTTACAGATTAGATAATTTTTCTGAAACTTGTAAAATGTAATCGACGTTTGATGATGAATAAAATGTGTGATTTATTTATGAGTAAAGTGTTACTATCATTGTCAATTATTTACTATTGTTTCAGTTTTGCATGTTTTGACTTCCAGAATAATTAATTTATTCAAACCTCTACAATCGGTCATACGTCGGAAGTAGGTATGAATCAAGATTGTCATGAATTGGGTTTGTAGATGGCTAAAGGTGTTTAGACATAGCAATGGTTGCTACAACGTTCATGAGTGCTCATAAGTTATGAGTATTGGAATAAACCCATGCTCACTTGTATCACTTCATGGAATTTATCCCGAGTGATCGTGAGACGGTAATATCATATAAGTCTTCAAACCTAGAGATATGAGTTGTTACCTATGAGTTGGTTGTGCATTGATTGCACGTAAACGCATCAGTAACTTGATGTTATAAAACGTGCCTTTGTGTGCAATTCAATAAGTAGTAGAACAAGCATATGAGTCGAAGTTTATCTGTTCCTTCTAGAAATAGAAGCGATATCTGGGCCCCTCGATGATTTTGTGTTGACCCATGTACCGGGCCCGGTCAGAACTAAATTGATGTGTTCAGTTAAGTTCTTTGTCAAACAAATCGGAAATCGAGAAACAACTGCTAGACAATAAGTAAGACATTGTTCCATGTATTTGTCCGGCTGATATCATGAGAGCAGAGGATTATATGATCACTTATCTAAAATGGCGCTTCATAGTTCACAAGAGTTTTCGAGAGCTACGATTGTCGGTTGGTTCCTGAAGTAATATAGGCAAATACAGTTATTAGACTTATCCAAGTGGGAGTCTGTTGGATAAGGTGTCTAAGTTCATAACTTATTTGGTATATACTTGACCCGACCCGGCATGGTCCATTTGGGTTGCACTTCACCCGAACTAGTTATGGATAATTTTATGAGAATTGTATACTTACGATTTATTAATATATTATAAGTTATAATATATTAATATATAGTCATGTTATTTAATTAGTTTTAATCTTGAATTAATTATGAATTGATTTAGTGATTAAAAGGAAGACTAATTAAATCATGGGCTATTATATTTATATGGTGTGGGCTAACACTCATTTGGAATGGGCTAAGCTTATATGGAAGTCCATGGATGATCCATGGAGCTTTTACCCATGGATCCTTGGAAGAGGAAAAGACATGGGTTTTTAGGGTTTCACCCTAACCATGTACACTATATAAACAAGCTTATGTTGCATGAAAAAGACACTAATGTGTGTGTAAGTGTGGTGGCCAAAATCAAGAGTTAGTATACTCTCTCATACATTTTCCAAGTTTGTGGTGATTTGTGATTTCCATTTGAGGCATTCACATTATTGGTGCTTGGCTCTCAAACTCCAAGGAATCAACAATCAACAAAAGGTATGTAATTCATCTAGTTCTTTTATGGTTAAAAGTACCCCATGCCATGCTAGATAGGTTATAAACCTTGGAAAATAATATTTTGCATGTATCTTAGACAAACATAGATCCAAGGTTTAATAGGGTTGCATGTACACTTAGGAAGTGTTAGAATGCTCAAAACCCAACACGAACCTCCTTGGCCAGCTCGCCGAGTTTTCCCTTTATAACTCGTCGCGTCTAAACGTGTCCAAAGGTTGGGAAAACCCTCACTGACTCGCCGAGTCACTCGACTGACTCGTCGAGCCCACGACAACCTTCATCATACTCGCCGAGTCGTTCATACAACTCGTCGAGTCTACGACAATCTCCATTGGACTCGCCGAGTCGTTCATACAACTCGTAGAGTATCTTCAGACATTTCTTCATACAGACGATTTTAATCCATGCTAAGGTTCCAAATTGTAGATCCAGCTTCCCAATGCACGTTTATCACGTAAAGTTGAAAACTTTACGTGCATGCAATGCTTTAATGACTCCTAATGCCAAAACTAAACTTGAAATGGAGTTTAACTCAAAGGAAGGGTTCATGCTTGCCAAAGCTGGAGACTTTATGGCTCTTGAGTCCAAGATGAGCTCAGATCTGAAGTTGCAACTTCAGATCTTAGCCCATACCTGAAAATGAATATCACCCATGATATAAAAGCCCTAATATTGAACATGAAGAGATCTAGAAAGAACAAGGTCAAGGTAACAACTTGATACCTTCAGACTGATGCCACTGAGCAGAGAGATCGAATCCACCAGCTCCTCTATGAACAAATCTTCTTAAACTCCAAGCCTTCTTCTTGCAATAGCTTCAAAACACACTTTCCCTCCTTCACACACTCAAAATGGGGGTTTGGATCGGCTAGGGCTGCCTCTGGACGTCAAGGGGTGATAAGGGGGCTGAGGTGAGGAATTAAGGTCCTTTAAATAGGGTGCAAACCCTAAAATTAGGGTTTTCTCTTCCCAGCACCAACTCGTCGAGTCCAGCCGCCGACTCGGCGAGTTGGTCACTTAACACGTGACCAAAACCCGCTCCGACTCGACGAGTTAAGACACCTAGTCGTCGAGTCTACTCCTTTATTTACACATAGCACCCCGAACTTTTATCCCTGAACTTGGGATGTTACAACTCTCCCCCACTTAAATTAGGGATGTTACCACCCAGCCAACTTAGGTCTCTTCAGACACTACCACCGCATCTTTTCTACAACAACTCCTTCCTGAGAAGGATCCCTGCCTAACGCTCCAAGCCGGCCACCGGCCTCTTCTCCTTATTAGAAGCACACATCAACCTAAGTATCACCCGATGATACCGCCACCTTCCTGAATCTAATCCCTATCCGTGCTGACAGGATGATGCATCCTTCAGCTTTCGGGCAACTCCCATGAATAACCAACTATATCACATAAACACTCATACCTGGCCCAATCAGCCTCGGGATGGAATACCAGGTACGACTACGACGGGTCCAGTCATCCCTAGGATGGTATACCCTCGTATCCTCACGCAGGTTTGGCCCAATCAACCCTCAGGTTGGAATACCAAACACATCAGGTCCAATGAATCATAGGGTCCGGTCATCCTCAGGATGGAATTGTTGGGTTTTGAGCATTCTAACACTCCTATGGTGTACATGCAACCCTATAAACCTTGGATCTATGTTTTCTCTATTATACATGCAAATATTAACTATTCCAAGGTTTCATCCTAACTAGCATATTATGAAGCACCTATACTACAAAGTTCTAGTTAGATGACATACCTTTTGATGTAGCTTGATGTCTTCAAGCTTTAAGAGCTTAGCCCCAATAGTGTGGAAGCCTCAAATGGAATCACAAATCACCAAAACACCTTGGAAGAACTTGAGAGAATATGAATGCACACTAAAATCAGCCCACTCTTATTTTCACACACTTGTGCCAATTTTGTGAGCCAAGGACCCCTTTATATATTATGGAGGATTAGGGTTACATCCATGTAAACCCTAATACCCATGACCTTTCATTTACATAGGATCCATGGGTTAAAAGCTCCATGGACCATCCATGAAAGCTTAGCCCAACCTAAATGAACTTGGCCCATTCCATATATATAAGAGTCCATATTTAATTAGTTCTTTTTGATCACTTAATTAATTCTAAATTAATTCTTGATCAATACTAATTAAATAATATGATTCCATATTAATATATTATAACTTATAATATATTTATATAAATCATAAATATACTGTTCTCAAAAGACTATCCATATAAATTGTGCCGGTGAAGTGCAACCCAAATGGACCATGCCGGGTCGGGTCAAGTACATACCAAATATAGTTATGGACTTAGACATTAATCTAACAGTCTCCCACTTGGAGAAGTCTAAAACTATTATTGAGTATGACTTCAAAACCTAACTGGCAATCGTAGCTCTTAAAGCCGCTGTCGAACTCTGACCTTGTCAATGACTTGTCCATTAGATAAGGGATCATATATTCCTCCATTCTAGATATCATATGGACTGAGACATGAATTATAATCATTCTCTCTGTCCATTTGTTGTTTCCCGATTTTCGATTTATGATGACTGACTGATTGAACAAATCAAATCAGTCCTGGCTTGGCCAAGCACTCACATGTGTCATCGCTAAATCATCTAGGGGCCCACAGATATCGCTTTTATCCCGAAGGTAAAAGGAATGGATAAACTTCGACTCATATGGCTTGTTCTACTACTTGTTGAATCATACACAAAGGCACGTTTTATAACATCAAGTTACCAAATGCGTTTTTCGTGCAATCAATGTATAACCAACTCATAGTAACAAATCATATCTCTAGGTTTGAAGAATATAAGATATTATCGTTTCATGATCACTCGTGATAAAATCCATGAAGTGATTCAAATGAGCGCAGTTTGAATCCAATACTCAGAACTTATGAGCACTCATGAGTGTTGTAGCACCACTTTGTCCACCAACTTGGACCTCTACAAACCAACCCATGACAGTCTTGATTCATATCTACTTCCAACATATGACCGACTGTGGATGGTTTGAATAACTTAATCATTCAGGAAGAGCGACTTAGTTATTCTGGAAGTCAAAACATGCAAAGTGAAACACAAGAATAAATGAATCAAATATGGTATCAAACCCTATGAATATAAATAAACACTTTTATTTATCACCATACTGATTACTCATTATTCATTGTTTCGGTTTTATCAACTTTATACTTGAATTAAAAACACTAGTTGTCCCGTGCTCCAAGCATGTACACTATGTTTTTCTTAAACAATAGCTTTGCCATACACCAACTATGCACTCTATGTTTGTCTATGATCCTTACTTTGTGAAATAAACCAATTGAACATAATTTCAATGATTCTAATTTCACACTCCCAAATCCTTATCGAAAAATGTGAGAATTTCAAATTCCTATCATTTATCAAAATCTGTTTAGATTTTAAACTTATATGCACTGACCCTCCTGTAATGAATATGTACAAAGTCACAAAGACTTGTCAACAGTCATTATAAGGTATTCCAATGGAGATCAACTCCATGGAAACTAAGTCTCATATTCAAAGTACATTGCTTTGGACATGCTTCTTGCATTAAGTTTTCTAATTTTACACAGATAACTTCCACCTATAGAGACAACTCCATATTCTCATTTTGACTATCACTTCTGAATAAGAGATGCCTCTTTTCTGAATATGTCAATATGGTCCTTCCAAAATTAGCACTATACTTCCAACTGTCCCTGAGCAACCAATCTTTGGTAAACCTCAGATTGTCCTCGACAATTGCGTAATCATTTTAGTCATATCCAATTCTAGACCTTTTCCCTTCCTAATGCCTCTGGGCATTTGGAAAAATTTAGAAATGACAAATATTATAGCACATACAATCGATCTTGTACCCAAAGCAAATGGTACACGATTCATCATGTCTCACATAAAGACATGATTCTAGACCAGTCTTTTGCTACAATATTTTTATTTGTCATGTTTTCAAAATTTGACTATGAAGAGGGATGCCGTAATCATAATCGAATTTTGAGAACGCAATATATAGAATTTCCTTAACTTGAACCAATCCAACATGAAATTCATATATATATTCTTGACTAAAGATGATTAAGGTCTCAATCTAAGCCTTTAGAACTGAAATGAAGTATATCCTCTCCCTTAATTATAGCAAAACAACTTTTTCAATCCCTGCAGCCTCACGAATTGAAACTTTTGTTTTCTATAATTAACATTGCTAACTTGCAACACTAACAATAATTATCATGCTCCCACTAACATGATGATTATTAGCATAACACTTATGCTCCCACTAGCTTCGACATGTACTCAGAAATCAGCTGGACTTCTAGAAATCAATACTTTATTGACTTTCTTACAAAAGTTCAGATTTCTGATACGAGATGCTTTGATAAAACTTTATCAAAATCATACACCTTTCCTTAGATAGCATGCATGTGTGTCTAAACAATTTCAAAACTATGAAAAGGGATGTCGTAATCATAGTCTCAATTGTTTAGACCTTTTGCCATCTGCTTCAAATCTACTTGGTGGAAGTGTTTCCTCACCATCATTTTCATGAATCGGAGAGAAACCTTATGACCCTTAGATTTTATGGTGTATGTGTTCTTATCCATGTGAATCGTCAAAACTATAGTCACAAGACAAGGATAATGACAAATCCAAACTCATATGGACTGAACTTATGCAATCTTAACTTCTTGCCACCTGGCAGTACAGGGCCTGCCATTGCTTCCAAGTTGTTATGCAACCAATTGAGAACTTTCAGAACTCCTATGCAAAGCCAATTTTAACTGGAATGGGCACAGAATATGTCAACACGATAGGTAATAAACCTCAAGTCGTGTGCTAGTGAAGAACCTCAGGTTTTATTCTTGATTAGTTCTTGAAATTCTTTTTAGGATCTTTAAGACTCCCACTATCCTCTTGACATATAAGACTATCTTGCCAAATATTCAAGAGATAGTGCGGATTCTTTATCAAGACAAACACTTCACACAATTGGCCTTAGTTGGTCTTTGTTTTATCAAAAACATCACACCTTACCAATTTCAAATGTACAAGAGTAGGACACTTTTACTCTTACATTTGACAAGTGTTTTAAACCTTTCTTTAAGATATGTCACTCAAGTTATAATCTTGGAGTATGACTCTAAGAATTGTTTTGGAACGAAGTATGACTCATCTTCCTGATCTAACCATTTCAACAATTCATGACTCCTCTTCTTAGTCATAAGAATGCACTAAGATGACCTTTAGAGGACTAATTGTGATATGATTTCTAAATCATTAAGATGATCACAAACATGATACTAAAGTACTCTCCCATCTTTTTAGATTTGAGAAACTTTTATCTTTCTACCTAATTTGATTCTTCCCATTCGCTCTGTCATACATTGAGACTTTTCCAATGTTTCAGAATTATACTTAAACTTGTAAGTATAACGATATTTACTAAACTTTAGTAAATCAAATAGTCTTAACGAGCTTTGTGGTGGACATGACCAGTACACAAGAATGTGTACTCGATCCCTTTAGTCCTTCACTTGACTCACACATCCATGTGAACAAGTAATTAGTCTTGATTTTCCAATGCTTGAAAGTTCTCATTCATCATACTATTCAACTTACATGATTCCAAGTTTCGGTCCAATTGAAACTTGGGTGATGAGGAACTTTCCTGATTTGGTAAATTTAGACACTACCACAAATGAAAGAATCAAATCCATTTTCCAATATTGCTGTCAGTGGAATCATATAAGCAACAATTTTCCACAAATGCCATTGTAAGGATACTTCAAATAAATAAAATTAAACAATTTTCTTTTATTTTAAAACTTTGCGGAAAAACTTATCCTTACAATCCACATGGAAAATTGTTGTTATCTATTCCTTAGCAATACATCATAACTTCTTAAGCAACTGCTCAAAATTCTGATGCGATCGAAATCCACCTTCGCAATCAGAATCAGCATATACTTCCTTTAAGATTTCTTTCTATTCTTTGATTCTTAAAACATCAACATGTGACCCAGTCACATCATGTAATGAGGATCTCAGAATAGAACTTAATAGAGTTAGATAATGGGCTCTACCTGATGTAGAGTCAAACTTATTGACTTTAACATCCTTAGGTAAATTTGGCAGCTTTGCCATCAACGCCCCTTCCTTTGGCAAAATAAACATATGGACCCTTTGGTAATGGGACTATCTCTGACTTAGCCTTTCTCTTTACCATTTGGTCAACCGGGTTGACTATGGGCAATCCCTTTCCATTGGGAAGAGAATGCTTTTTCTGGATTTCCAGTGTCACCATTGTCACTGTCCATAAAGTTTTTGGGAAGTTGATCTTCTAATCAAATTTGCTTTACTATCGTTCCAAATCCTTGCTGATTCAGCAGCACCAAGCAAATAGATATGATCATTAAGGTTCATGTCATAGTCTGTTTCATAGTAGTCCCAAAAGAACTCACCATGTGACTTAGAAAGTGATTGAACATCCAACTTTCTCAAGACTTTGACACCCAACTCTCCCGGCTTGTCAATATGTGACTTCATCTCTAAGATGTGATCACACATAGACCTTGCTTGCCATTAGGGCTTGAGTGACCTTGAACTTGCGGGTTAGGGAGAATAATTGGAGGAGGTGGAGGAAGAGAAGTATGACTTCCATGAGCCAAACTCGGGAAGTCATATTCATTAGGAAAGCTTGGTTTGGGAAGATCATTGTTGTCTAAACCAGACATCAACAATGGGAGAAATTCACGTAAAGTTGATTTAAGTCCTTAATATAACACCCAATATGATATATTAAGGCTAGGACCCAACAAACTATTTTATAACTTGGAAGAGGGATGCCGTAATCCAAGTTATAAAATATTTGAAGGTAGGTGAATGACGATTCACCAATTTCCACCAAGATAAACGAAATGTATTATTAGGTTTTAATTGGTTTTGAAACTCCTAGATTCTTTTGAGATTCATTGAACTTTTCAATGGCATGTTTCAATCTCGAGTGTGCCCTTCAGGTTTTGTGACTGGGATGCCGAGGATCGCAAAACAAGGTGTGAAGTAACCATGCAAATATACTTGGTACCCTTAATATTTACCCCTCAATCGATGTGCCGGTTAACCACACACGCTCCAACGATACTATGATAAACATTAAGTTACCCTTTGCCTACCTTGTTAAGTCCAGGTTAGTGTGCCGGTTAACCACACACGCTCCACTAACAGCTTAAACAAAGTGCAAAGTGTAATTTCATGGATTAGCACCTTATTCACATTTTCCTAAGTAACTAAGATTGGGAATTTATAAAAAGTTTAGTTACTTAGTATTTATCATTAATACTTTTAATGAAGGGAGAATTATAGTCCTTGTCCTACCTGTTCGGCTAACGACCCTCCACCAGTCAAGGAAGCGGTGGGTGAGAGTGGACACCCACTAAACTGCCATTTTATAGGCAGTAACCTTATACCCCCTTATAGACCGGCTTCGTGAATGAGGCATACTAATGGTAAGACGACTTGCTCTTATACATATAATATATTAAACTTTTAATATTTTAATGGTATAAGGGTGTATTTTAGACATTTAAAATACTTGGTGGTTTAATCTATTAATTAAACTATACTCTTAATTTAATTAAATTTAAACCATGTCATTATGGAATTATTAATTCTCTTTTTATTAAACACTTTAATTATCTATTAATAAAGTCCATAAGAGTTAATTGAATTAGTCAATAAAAACATCATAATTCCAATTATTAAATTCAAATTTAAAACCATTTAATTAATTGTTTAAGTTATGAACCCAAGATTTTTAGAATTCAATTCTTTTTTTTTTTATCATAAAAAACTTTTTCCAAATTCCAAAACTTGAGGGCAAGTTTTGTAACTCTTGAAAACTTTTGGATTCCATAACTTATGGAGTTAAATACTTGTATGATGAAACTTTTCATGTTCCATAACTTAAGAACAAGTTATGGAATTCTTTAAAACATTAAGACCAAGTTTTGTAACTCCGTAAAAAACTTTGAATCAATTTTTTTTAAAAACCTTTTCATATCCATAACTAATGGAGGTTTCAAAAAACTCTTTAGATCAAACTTTTAAAACTAATAAAATAATCATATCATTTTATCTTTTACTAAATTTAACCTAATTCAACTCATATAGCAAATGATTCAAATTTTACAAATAATTCGTTTTTCACAAAACAAGTAATTATCTTAAAATTTGACAAACGTCATGTTTTTTTTTCCTTTTTTTTTCAACTTGAAAATAAAACATTTGCATCAATATAACAGAAAACAACCCATGGCTCTGATACCACTGTTGGGTTTTTAGCATTCTAACACTCCTATGGTGTACATGCAACCCTATAAACCTTGGATCTATGTTTTCTCTATTATACATGCAAATATTAACTATTCCAAGGTTTCATCCTAACTAGCATATTATGAAGCACCTATACTACAAAGTTCTAGTTAGATGACATACCTTTTGATGTAGCTTGATGTCTTCAAGCTTTAAGAGCTTAGCCCCAATAGTGTGGAAGCCTCAAATGGAATCACAAATCACCAAAACACCTTGGAAGAACTTGAGAGAATATGTATGCACACTAAAATCGGACCACTCTTATTTTCACACACTTGTGCCAATTTTGTGAGCCAAGGACCCCTTTATATATTATGAAGGATTAGTGTTACATCCATGTAAACCCTAATACCCATGACCTTTCATTTACATAGGATCCATGGGTTAAAAGCTCCATGGACCATCCATGAAAGCTTAGTCCAACCTAAATGAACTTGGCCCATTCCATATATATAAGAGTCCATATTTAATTAGTTCTTTTTGATCACTTGATTAATTCTTGATTAATACTAATTTAATAATATGATTCCATATTAATATATTAGAACTTATAATATATTAATATAAATCATAAATATACTATTCTCAAAAGACTATCCATATAAATTTTGCCGGTGAAGTGCAACCCAAATGGACCATGCCGGGTCGGGTCAAGTACATACCAAAGATAGTTATGGACTTAGACATTAATCCAACAGGAATACCCTAGATTGGAATACCACTACATACATAACCCATGTCTACAACCATACTTGGTATCCAGGGATCTCTCCTTGCATCTCCTTCAAACTTCTCTGACTCGACACAACCGAGCTACTTCCAAGTCTGTCCACCCCGCTACTTCCACTTCTGCTGTCCAAAACTCCATTTTGGAGATACTCACCTCCATCACTTCCAAGGAGGCTTAACCCATGACCTTGCAGCATCAGTCATTGCCACAACATCGAAACTTCTCTCTACACTATCCACTTGTGGATCACGATGTCATTCCATAACACATATACTCTGAACCTGAACACACAACTGATAACCTGTACAAAGTCCTCATCACGCTTCCTCAACATGTCCATCACTTGAAGACAGGCCCACTGATTGCTACTAGCATAGCAGTATACATCATACCTGCACATAGATCTACCTTTCATACAGAGTCTTCAGCATAACTGGGCCGACTCCTTACTCCACTCTAGAAACCGCCATCCAACTGCATCAGGCAGCATCTTCCAACGCCAACGCCTCATCTGAGAATTTCCAATTCTCCCCCACTTAGAGCACTAACTATTGATTACTGGCGGCGAAACTGGTACGCGACTCAATTGTCTCTATCCAAGGCAAAAAACTTTAAAGTATCCGAGTTCCTGCTGATGATTTCTGGATCTCTGAATCACGACTGCTCGATCTGGTCTAACGATTTTTCCTATCATATCTCTTTCTATTGAATGAACCAACGGATCCTACCCATCTAAGACCCCTTAACAATACAATCCCCCTAGCATCTCCTATGCTCTAATAACTCATGCAGAGAGAAACAAAAACTCATAATACAAATATGAACAAAAGATAGGAGAAAAGACATACCGGCCGTCACATCTGGCGCTGTCCCGGTCTCCTCGGCCATAAGTTGATAGGCACGCCCTTGAGCCTTCGGAGGTTCTACTCTACCATGACCCCCGTCAGTAATCCTCAAAGTGGCTGGTGCTGGGGCCTGCACTGGCCTGGTAGTCAAAAGAGGACACTGCGCCTTCATATGGCCCACCTGATCGCAATGATAACAGAGTTGGACTCCGGCAGTTGGAGTCTGCTGTCTGCAGTCCCTGGCTATGTGACCCTCCTTGCCACACTTGTGGCACCCAGAAGAAGACCAACAACCTCCATCATGCACCTTGTCGCACTTCCCACAAGTGCGACCCCTCTGACTTCCCTGTCGATAATCAGTGGCCTCAACCGTTTTGGCGCATGCTGAGACTGCATCGGGGCCTGCCTCTGCTCCCTCAACTGGAGCTCGATCTCTAACTCGCACCGCCTGGCGGCCTCCTGTAGCTCCAACAAGGTATCACATCTCTGCGTGGACACAAACTGTATGATATCTCTCTTGAGCATACTCAGATATCGGGTCATCTGAGCCTGCTCCGAAGCGAACTCAGGGCAAAACATCGCCCTCTCCGTGAACATCCTGGTGATCTCTGTCACCGACTCTGAATCCTGCTTCAGCTCCAAAAACTCCTGAGCCAACCTCCCCCGCTCAACCCGCGGAACATATCGAGTACTGAACATGTCCCGGAACTGATCCCAAGTAATCGCATCCCGCTGCGCGTCGGAGTATGACCCCGTAGTCAACCTCCACCAATCCTTTGCCCCGAGCCTCAACAGGTTCAGAGCACACCTCACCCTCTGATCAGTAGGGCATCAACATGTGAAGAAACATCCCTCCACATCCGACAACCATCTCATAGCAACGATCAGATCCTGAATCCCGTCGAAACTAGGGGCTTCGTATTATCGAAGTCCTGATACTGAAAGCCCCGACCGGCTCCTCCCCCTGCCGCTGCTACAGCCGTTATAGCTGCCGCGACAACCATCCCTACAAGAGCTGCATAGCGCTCATCAACGTACTCAACCATAGCGGTCTTGATCGACCCAAACATTTCCGGTAACTGAGCCCGGAACATAGAAGCAGCCTCATCATGCAGGATCTCACGAATCCTGGCATCTAACTCCTCCGTCCTCATCTGTCCGATGACCTCGGGTGGTGCTGATCCATCCTGACCACCCTCTCCTGCCCCTGATCCCGAACCGGATCCCGCCACGAAGCGCCTCGTAATCACCATACTGAAATACATCCAAAAGGGCATTAGACATTCCTCATACAGCCCAGAACTAGCTCCCAACCAAAACCCTAGGGGTTGTGACTTTCTTGATATGCGTATGGGTCCTGTGCGTTCAGTAGTACGGGCCCATACTACCTTCCACACGTACCCATATTTGTCCCAAGTATCGCCACAACACCCTAACAATACAAATAAACATAGCGAGCGCTCAATCCTCACTCCTAGAGGAAAGCTAAATATCTCATACTGACCTACCGGTCCCACCACTCACCCATCCATGAAACTTCCACCAACCCTACAGCACTAGTGTATGCTAGTCATATATAACGCTGGACCCTATAGACTTTCGAATATCCAATCCTACCCTATGCTCCCAATCAGACAAGAACAGAACATAAGGCCAAATCAAACATTCTCAGGCTATAAGATCTTAGTTATGTATAACCGTGATGCATACACTAAATAACTAAAATAATGATGTCAATTTCATATAAAGAGAACCTTAGGCTAGCAGGCATCATGCAATCATGCAATTCTATCATGCAATTTCTGAAGATCCCAAGCCTAGTACTAGCATGCTGTTCTATCATATCACATAATATCAAATAACTGTATGGTATTTTGGGGTCTACTTACTGGCTCCGGCTGATCGTACACCCTGCATCCTCGTTTACTTATTTTTAAAACCATTTTAGAAATCATTTTGAAAACCTTTCCTTGATTTGAGACTGGATTCACACGAATGTTCCTCCAATTCACTCAAACCAAGGCTCTGATACCAACTTGTAACACCCAAAAATTTCAAACCAATTTAAACTTTCAAAAACAACCTAAGTTCCATTAGTTATTACAAAAAGGTTTCCAAATAGTTTATTATCAGAGTATCCCAGAAACAACATCATAAAAATGAGGAGCGGTACGATCACGCCTTTGCCTTGGCACAATCTCCTGATGTACCTGAAACAATAAACTGAAAGTGTAAGCCCGAAAGCTTAGTGAGTTACCCCAAAAATACCCATACACATACAACGATACACATACAGAAATGAACAATTTACTATGGGTCCAGTCAACCATCGGGTTGGAATACCCCTGGCCCTCAACCATCGGGTTGGAATGCCAACATACAACTAGTCCAATCATACTCGCGATGGAATACTCTCGGCCCACAACCATCGGGCTGGAATACCCACACTCCTACACATACAATAACTACTATGGGTCCAATCATCCATCAGGGTGGAATACCCCAGGCCCTCAACCATCGGGTTGCAATGCCAGCATAATACGAGTCCAATCATCCTCGGGATGGAATACTCCCGGCCCACAACCATCGGGTTAGAATGCCCCCATAATGTGAGTCCAATCATCCTCGGGATGGAATACTCTCGGCCCACAACCATCGGGTTGGATTTCCCACATAACCAATCAAACATGTGCACCTATATCAGATAATCATATGACAGTCTACTAGATAACATACTAGGGCCCTATCATCCTCAGGATGGAAAACCCTCAACTACCATAGCAAGCATGTGCACATATAACAGGTAAGCTCCTACCAGCATACAGACAGCCAGACCTAACTATAGGTCACTAAACATAACCACATCTGATCTACCAGGATACTAATCCAACCGATCGCACTAGAATGCAACCATCCTATCTACCAGGATACCAAGCTATCATATCACAATAGTAACTATCCCAAATAACAAATCAAAGGGTCGGCCTTGGTGCCTTAGACCCTTGAGTATAATGAGGATAACTCAGCTCGCAAGTAGCTCGGAAGGTAGTGTCAAGCTCCTCCAAATGTAGCTCCAACTCCGACACGTATATTCACCAATGTCCATTGCTATAAATATCCAATTTATCAAAATACCCTCAGAAGTCAACTGATCAACCCTTGGTCAAAGCCAAAGTCACCTGTCAAGGTCAACAGTCGATGTTGAGCTTAACTCGTCGAGTACCCTTAGCTACTCGCCGAGTTCCTTGCATTACTTCCCAACCCGCCGAGTCACTCGTGTGACTCATCGAGTTCCCAGGGTCAGTGGCCGAAACTCCTTGGCCAGATCGCCGAGTTTTCCCTTTATAACTCGTCGCGTCTAAACGTGTCCAAAGGTTGGGAAAACCCTCGCTGACTTGTCGAGTCACTCGACTGACTCGCCGAGCCCACGACAACCTTCATCAGACTCGCCGAATCGTTCATTCAACTCGCCGAGTCTACGACAATCTTCATTGTACTCGCCGAGTCGTTCATACAACTCGTCGAGTCTCTTCAGTCATTTCTTCATACAGACGATTTTAATCCATGCTAAGGCTCCAAATTGTAGATCCAGCTTCCCAATGCACTTTTATCACGTAAAGTTGCAAACTTTACGTGCATGCAAGGCTTTAATGACTCATAATGCCAAAACTAAACTTGAAATGGAGTTTAACTCAAAGGAAGGGTTCATGCTTGCCAAAGCTGGAGACTTTATGGCTTTAGAGTCCAAGATGAGCTCAGATCTTAAGTTGCAACTTCAGATCTTAGGCCATACCCGAAAATGAATATCACCCATGCTATAAAGGCCCTAATCTTGAACATGAAGAGATCTAGAAAGAACAAGGTCAAGGTAACAACTTGTTACCTTCAGACTGATGCCACTGAGCAGAGAGATCGAATCCACCAGCTCCTCTATGAACAAATCTTCTTAAACTCCAAGCCTTCTTCTTGCAATTGTTTCAAAACACACTTTCCCTCCTTCACACAATCAAAATGGGGGTTTGGATCGGTTAGGGCTGCCTCTGGACGTCAAGGGGTGATAAGGGGGCTGAGGTGAGGAATTAAGGTCCTTTAAATCGGGTGCAAACCCTAAAATTAAGGTTTTCTCTTCCCAGCACCAACTCGTCGAGTCCAGCCGCCGACTCGGCGATTTGGTCACTTAACACGTGACCAAAACCCGCTCCGACTCGACGAATTAAGACACCTACTCGTCGAGTCTAATCCTTTATTTACACGTGTAACACACAAAAATTTCAAACCAATTTTAAACTTTCAAAAACAACCCAAGTTCCATTAGTTATTACAAAAAGGTTTCCAAATAGTTTATTATCAGAGTATCCCAGAAACAACATCATAAAAATGAGGAGCGGTAAGATCACGCCTTTGCCTTGCCACGATCTCCTGATATACCTGAAACAATAAACTGAAACTATAAGCCCGAAAGCTTAGTGAGTTACCCCCAAAATACCCATACACATACAACCATACACATAAAGAAATGAACAACATACTATGGGTCCAATCAACCATCGGATTGGAATACCCCTGGCCCTCAACCATCGGGTTGGATTTCCAACATACTACGAGTCCAATCATCCTCGGGATGGAATACTCCCGGCCCACAACCATCGGGTTGGAATGCCCACACTCCTACACATACAATAACTACTATGGGTCCAATCATCCATAAGGATGGAATACCCCAGGCCCTCAACCATCGGGTTGGAATGCCAACATAATACGAGTCCAATCATCCTCGGGATGGAATACTCCCAGCCCACAACCATCGGGTTGGAATGCCCACATAATGTGAGTCCAATCATCCTCGGGATGGAATGCTCTCGGCCCACAACCATCGGGTTGGATTGCCCACATAACCAATCAAACATGTGCACCTATATCAGATAATCATATAACAGTCTACTGGACAACATACTAGGGCCCTATCATCCTCAGGATGGAATACCCTCAACTACCATAACAAGCATGTGCACATATAACAGGTAAGCTCCTACCACCATACAGACAGCCAGAACTAACTATAGGTCACTAAACATAACCACATCTGATCTACCAGGATACTAAGCCAACCGATCACACTAGCATGCAACCATCCTTTTGTTGGATTAATGTCTAAGTCCATAACTATATTTGGTATGTACTTGACCCGACCCGGCATGGTCCATTTGGGTTGCACTTCACCGGCATAATTTATATGGATAGTCTTTTGAGAATAGTATATTTATGATTTATATTAATATATTATAAGTTCTAATATATTAATATGGAATCATATTATTTAATTAGTATTGATCAAGAATTAATTAAGTGATCAAAAAGAACTTATTAAATATGGACTCTTATATATATATGGAATGGGCCAAGTACATTTAGGTTGGGCTAAGCTTTCATGGATGGTCCATGGAGCTTTTAACCCATGGATCCTATGTAAATCAAAGGTCATGGGTATTAGGGTTTACATGGATGTAACCCTAATCCTCCATAATATATAAAGGGGTCCTTGGCTCACAAAATTGGCACAAGTGTGTGAAAATAAGAGTGGGCCGATTTTAGTGTGCATACATATTCTCTCAAGTTCTTCCAAGGTGTTTTGGTGATTTGTGATTCCATTTGAGGCTTCCACACTATTGGGGCTAAGCTCTTAAATCTTGAAGACATCAAGCTACATCAAAAGGTATGTCATCTAACTAGAACTTTGTAGTATAGGTGCATCATAATATGCTAGTTAGGATGAAACCTTGGAATAGTTCATATTTGCATGTATAATAGAGAAACATAGATCCAAGGTTTATAGGGTTGCATGTACACCATAGGAGTGTTAGAATGCTCAAAACCCAACAGTGGTATCAGAGCCATGGGTTGTTTTCTGTTATATTGATGCAAATGTTTTATTTTCAAGTTGAAAAAAAAAAGAAAAAAAAAACATGACGTTTGTCAAATTTTAAGATAATTACTTGTTTTGTGAAAAATGAATTATTTGTAAAATTTGAATCATTTGTTATATGAGTTGAATTAGGTCAAATTTAGTAAAAGATAAAATCATATGATTATTTTATTAGTTTTAAAAGTTTGATCTAAATGTTTTAAGGAGTTACATATTTTGTCATAAAATTTTGGAGCTCAAAATTTTTTTTTAAGTTGTGATCTTAAGGGTTTTTGAAACTTCCATAAGTTATGGATATGAAAGTTTTTTTTAATAAAAAAAAATTTTGATTCAAAGTTTTTATGGAGTTACAAAATTTAGTGTTAATGTTTTAAAGAATTCCATAACTTGTTCTTAAGTTATGGAACATGGAAAGTTTCATCATAAAACACCATTAATTCCATAAGTTATGGAATCCAAAGGTTTTCACGAATTACAAAACTTGCCCTCAAGTTTTGGAATTTGAGAAAAGTTTTTTATGAAAAAAAGAATTGAATTGTAAAACTCTTGGGTTCATAACTTAAACAATTAATTAAATGGTTTTAATTTTTAGTTTAATAATTGGAATTATGATGTTTTGTTGAATAGTTCAAATTAACTCTTATGGACTTTATTAATAGTTAATTAAAGCGTTTAATTAAAAGGGTATTATTAATCCATAAATATATGGTTTGAGTTTAATTAAATTAAAAGTCTACTTTAATTAATAGATTAAACCACCAAGTATTTTAAATGTCTAAAATACACCCTTATACTATTATAATATTAAAAGTTTAATATATTATATGTATAAGAGCAAGTCGTCTTACCATTAGTAGGCCTCATTCACGAAGCCGGTCTATAAGGGGGGTATAAGGTTACTGCCTATAAAATGGCAGTTTAATGGGTGTCCACTCTCACTCACCGCTTCCTTGACCGGTGGAGGGTCGTTAGCCGAACAGGTAGGACAATGACTATAATTCTCCCTTCATTATAAGTATAATGATAAATACTAAGTAACTAAACACTTATAAATTCCCAATCTTAGTTACTTAGGAAAATGTGAATAAGGTGCTAATCCATGAAATTACACTTTGCACTTTGTTTAAGCTGTTAGTGGAGCGTGCGTTGTTAACCGGCACACTAACCTGGACTTAACAAGGTAGGCAAAGGGTAACTTAATGTTTATCATAGTATCGTTGGAGCGTGTGTGGTTAACCGGCACATCGATTGAGGGGTAAATATTAAGGGTACCAAGTATATTTGCATGGTTACTTCACACCTTGTTTTGTGATCCTCGGCATCCCAGTCACAAAACCTGAAGGGCACACTCGAGATTGAAACATGCCATTGAAAAGTTCAATGAATCTCAAAAGAATCTAGGAGTTTCAAAACCAATTAAAACCTAATAATATATTTCGTTTATCTTGGTGGAAATTGGTGAATCGTCATTCACCTACCTTCAAATATTTTATAGCTTGGATTACGACATCCCTCTTCCAAGTTATAAAATAGTTTGTTGGGTCCTAGCCTTAATATATCATATTGGGTGTTATTGATGGGTTTTAGGTAAAACAAATAAACTAGAAAACAATTCCTAAGTTCACATGTAACCTACTTTGGATCTATGTTTTAACTATTGAACATATAACTTTGAATTGCAAAACAAGAACCCTAGAGGAGAGAGGCTAATTTCGAAATTAACAAACTAGGGTTTAGGAGTTACATACCTTTCAATTGTTATAGCAAACAATTGACAATCCTCTTGATCTTGATCTTGGTCTTCTTGGAAGCTTAGCACCACAAATGTAATGCCTCTAATGGAATCACACCCAAGAACTAGCAAGAAGGAAACTTGGAGGAGAGAGGATGGAGAGAGTATGCAATTTCGGCCTTAGGGTTTCTTCCAAAGAAATCAGTCCCCAAAATGTGAGCCAGGAGGCTCCTTAAATAGTTGAGGGAACTAGGGTTTAGGGAAAACCCTAGTTATCCTTTGCTTAGGGCCTAAGCAAGACCCAAGGCCTTATCTTGGACCCCTTGGACGAATTCTCTAGGGTTTCCCCTAGGGTTTTCGTCCACCCCCTTCCAAGGGAGTTCTGGATCCTTCCATTCAACTATCAGTTAATTGCAAACTAGTCCCTGCACTTTATAATTAATTCTTTTAACCCCAAAATCAATTCTGATTAATTTTTGGCTTACAATTAATTAAACATAATGATTTCTAATTAATATATTAATCCATTAACATATTAATAAATCAATTATATATATATATATATATATTAATGTATTAATCTTATAAATTAATATCTCTCCTTTCATAATTTCCTTGTCCAGTTGCTAGGTTGAGGGCAACCCAAAAGGACTGTGCTGCTATCAATTCAAGTACATACCAATTATAGTTATGGGCTTAGACACCTAATCCAATAGTCTCCCACTTGGATAAGTCTGTAACTATAATTGCTAGTATGCCTTCTAAATTTGACCAGCAAATTGTAGCTTCCAAAAAGCTGCTGCCGAACTCTGACCCAGTCAGTTACGTGTCCTAAGATAAGTGATCATATAACCCTTCGTTCTGTAAGATATCCCCAGACATAAGACATGGAACGTAATCAATCTCTTTGTCCAGAATCTATGTTTCCCGATTTCTGATTTGTGATGATGTAGGACTTCTAATTGAACACATCAATTTAGTCCTGGCTGGGCCCAGCACATAAGTCAACACCAAATCATCGAGGGACCCACATATATCGCTTTTCCGGTTAGGGCAAAAGGAACGAATAAACGTTGACTCATATGCTTGTATCTTTTACTCATCAAATTATACATGACAATACGTTTTATAACACCAAGTTACTGATGCGTTTTCGTATCACCAATGTATAACCGACTTTGTAAATTACAACTCATATATCTTCATTTTAAGATTATAAGATATTATCGTCTCAGTATTACTCGTGATGAATTCCATGAAGTGATACTCTGAGCGAGGGTTAATCCAATACTCAAATCTCAATTTCTGAGTACTCATGAACATTACAGCAATTCTATTGCCATGTCTATCCTTAGACAATCTTCAATCTAATTCATGACAGTCTTAATTCACTACTTACTTCCAAAAGTACGAGCGACTGTGGAGGTTCGAATAACCCAGTTATCCTGGAAGTCAAAACATGCAAACTGAAACACAATAATAATCGAATCCAATATGGCCCCAAACTTTTGAGTGTAAATAAAACTTCTTTTATTTAGTCACCATATTAATTACACATTATTCATTGTATAATGTTTCGAGTAATCAACTCATTACTTGAATTATAACAACAATTGCCCCATGCTCCAAGCATGCACACTCTGTTTCCTATGGTCCTTACTTTGTGAAATAGATCAATTGAAAAACCTTTCCAATGATGCTCATTTCACAATTCCCAATCCTTATTATTAGTGTTAGAACACAAGGTTCTTGCTACTACTAGAATATGCTAGATTCTAACATTTTATGCAACGATCCTTTCGTAAAGTCATAGCACAAAAGTCACCAAGACTCGCCGAGTTCCTTGCATTACTTGCCAACCCGCCGAGTCACTCGTGTGACTCGTCGAGTTCCTAGGGTCAGTGGCCGAAACTCCTTGGCCAGCTCGCCGAGTTTTCCCTTTATAACTCATCGCGTCTAAATGTGTCCAATGGTTGGGAAAACCCTCGCTGACTCGCCGAGTCACTCGTCTGACTCGCCGAGCCCACGACAACCTTCATCAGACTCGCCGAATCGTTCATACAACTGGCCGAGTCTACGACAATCTTCATTGTTCTCGCCGAGTCGTTCATACAACTCATCGAGTCTCTTCAGTCATTTCCTCATACAGACGATTTTAATCCATGCTAAGGCTCCAAATTGTAGATCCAGCTTCCCAATGCACTTTTATCACGTAAAGTTGCAAACTTTACGTGCATGCAAGGCTTTAATGACTCATAATGCCAAAACTAAACTTGAAATGGAGTTTAACTCAAAGGAAGGGTTCATGCTTGCCAAAGCTGGAGACTTTATGGCTTCAGAGTCCAAGATGAGCTCAGATCTGAAGTTGCAACTTCAGATCTTAGCCAATACCCGAAAATGAATATCACCCATGCTATAAAAGCCCTAATCTTGAACATGAAGAGATCTAGAAAGAACAAGGTCAAGGTAACAACTTGTTACCTTCAGACTGATGCCACTGAGCAGAGAGATCGAATCCACCAGCTCCTCTATGAACAAATCTTCTTAAACTCCAAGCCTTCTTCTTGCAATTGCTTCAAAACACACTTTCCCTCCTTCACACACTCAAAATGGAGGTTTGGATCGGTTAGGGCTGCCTCTGGACGTCAAGGGGTGATAAGGGGGTTGAGGTGAGGAATTAAGGTCCTTTAAATAGGGTGCAAACCCTAAAATTAGGGTTTTCTCTTCCCAGCACCAACTCGTCGAGTCCAGCCGCCGACTCGGCGAGTTGGTCACTTAACACGTGACCAAAACCCGCTCCGACTCGACGAGTTAAGACACCTACTCGTCGAGTCTACTCCTTTATTTACACATTGTACCCCAAACTTATATCCCTGAACTTGGTATGTTACAACACTTCCAGATTTAATTTCATTGGATCAATACCGGAATCGATGCTTCGCAACGTCCCTGCTGCGAGTGAAGTTATTCAAGCCTATCGCAGTCTACCAGCTTCAGGTCCACGACCAATGATTGATGCAATATAAAAGGTTCTTAACGAGGCTGATAAGCCAAAGAAGGGGGGTAAACGAAAGGGGAAGGCTGGTCCGTCCGAACCTGCCTAGACTCCAAAGAAGAGAGTGAAGCGAGTCGCTCGCATGCCAAGAACTCCCACCCCACGTGATGAGGAGGATTCGCAATCAAACACTATCTCTGAGATTCGCATCGAAGAGCAAGTCCAACACGAACAATATGACATCGTTGCGACTTCGAATCCCTAAGTTTCAGAGCCAATACCTACGAACCCTGAGGTTACTTTTCACATGCGTATATTTGTTCCAATTATAGATGATTTATTTCGGTGTTTCACACCTCCTCACTCTCCAATTACTACTACCACTCCCATCACTATTGCACCATGTCCAACTATGGGTGTTTCGCAACCCCAAGCAACTCTCGCACAGCCCACTCCATTGTTCACCGAATCTACAACAATAACAACCACAACCACTAGTGCACCTCCAGTTTCTGTCAACGTATCTAATATGGGGCAAGTGCTTCATGTTTCAATGTTGGTCAAGATTCTACTCCTCTCTCATCTCTCCGACAAGATGATCCAGATACTATTTTTGGGGGTGATGAATATTTTGAAGCTTTTACATATAGTCCTTTCACAGTTCGAGAAGATAGTGATGATGATGCTCCAGTTACCAAAGGGAAACTCAATGCCATCAATGAGAAGTTGGATACCTTATTTCAGTCTAACAAAGCATCCTCTCGCGGTGACTATTCTGAGGAAACTGTCAAGGCATTCATTGAAACCCTTACCAAAGAGCACACTGCGAACCTTGACAAAACAAACAAGGTTGTTGCTGACTTTGCGACAGTTTGCAAGGATACGACCAAAAAAGTCGATAAACTAATTTATGATGCTCAATCTTTCATGACTACTTTCCAAACTTCCTTTGAAACGAACACTGCAAAGGCAAATGCAGTTATATCCTGTCTTGGAACTACCCTTCGCACTGAGAAGGATGCTCTTGAGAAGGTTCGCACAGCCATACAATCAGATAATGCAGAGTTTCACACTTCCATCTCTTCAAAAATCGACAAACTTCAGGTTGATCAAGCTCATGAAAACAAGATCATGGATGAGCTTGCTGTGAAAACTGAGTGTGTGCAGGTTCTTTCAGTGTAGTTAACAAATGCCAACAAACAGATTGCTGATCTCAAGTCAGAGAATGTTGTCATTTGCAGTTGTGTTGCTGATGTGAATGTTGAGTTGCACAATCTAATTGAGACACACAACTCTCTCCTAACTGTTTCCGTTCGTTAACAACTTGCAGAGAAGTTAGAACCTATCTTTTCTATGTTAGACAGGATTCAGGGTGTTTCAGAATCTTCCATTCCAAAACAAGGGGGAGAAGCAACGAAAGAAGCACAAAAAGTCACAACCGAAAGTGTCAAGAAACCAGCTGGTGGTGATGATCATGAGGAACAAAAGCCCAAGATAAACGAACTGAAGGTTAATGGAGCTTCGATTTCGAAAGTCAAAGAGAAGATTATCGATGACAGTGAAGAGGAAGAACCGGATGAGCATGAATTGAAATGAAGGAAGGTTCGTAAAGTTGAAATTGATGAAAATAATCGTATTGTCAGAGAAGCTGAAGAGAAAGCAAGTCTTTCTCGTGAACCAGAGGAAACACTGAAAGCTTAGAAAACCATCTTTCCTCTGTGGAAACTCGAGCAAATTCTGAAAGAAGCCGTTGAAAATCAAAATGTCTATTGACTAGAGCGTGTTGGGTCATTTGACTTGGAGAACTACACAGACCTACAACTCGATTTGCCTATCACTCTGAAAGCTTTTCTGTTTTGCAACTTTGACTTAATTGTGAATGCTTCTCCAGCTGACAAAGGTGCTGATCAGGCTCTATGTTCGTTTTAACTAAAGTACATGCGTCCACTATACGAAACATGGAGCTCAAAGAAGATCATTGCTGTTAAGGTGTTCGGACCAATTAAAACTGAGAGCTTCATCAATGCTAGTTTCAAGGTTGCGCGTGGGGCTGTGACTTCAACTCATGAATTTACTCTCGCAGATCTTCCCTCCCTCAACCCATTAGATTGGATTTCTTTGTTACTTTTGTTGATAAGGGATCAACGGAAATTCGAGCCTATCATTGGACATCTAAAGCGAATGTTGGTCAGATACATCCAAGAGATGGCGAAGATGGATGCGGAAATTGTTGTTGTTGTACACAAGAAACCCACTATTCAATTCAAGTAGCATCCAAAGGATCTCAATACGATGAAGTTGGGGAAGATACGAAAGAAGGATTGGAGTGTCGCATTTCGGATAAGAGAGAAACCGAATGCGAACTTTCACAGAGTCTGCTTCTACTTATCAGATAAGCATTTGTACTCCACCTCGTGTCTCGAAATCATTATGGATTTCGTAAGTCAGAATAAAGCGAACAATGTTGCAGACAAGAAGTGTTTTTCGGACATGATCAACTTGTATCTCATGGTTCGTAAGTCCTTGCTGGGAATAATGCCAAAGGTGTTCAAATTTAAAAGCGTCAATAGCAATGAATAATTTGCCTTCCTAATTGACACAAAGGGGGAGATTGCTGGGGCTATATTGTGTTGTGTCAATTTTGTATAATTATAGTCAATTTGTAACGGGTTGGGCATGTCCACCCGGTTTATTTATTGTGCTAGGGTTAGAGTATTTATAGTGCATGCATGCACCGTATCTCGTGTTGATTATTTTGTAACCCTACATTGCCTTTATAGTAGCAGTTCTTCATCGAGCTCTTCTAAGGCAGTGTTTTAATCATTCAGCACAACTTTGATCATTGTTTTCTTTGTTTATGATTCAATTACCTATTTGGAATATGTCGATCTACTCATCTTTATTCTAACAAACGAACACAAGGTTTCTGCTTCGAGCATGTTTCGCGACTGTACCTTAGAGATTTTTGATGTGTCTTACTCGCTGAGTGGGTCAGGTTTGGAAACCTGGTAAGATACATAGGGTTTTCAAGCCATAATATTATAATTTTTAACTATATAACCATCAGCATTCAAATAGCCCAATTACCCAATTACCCCATTTCCTATCGCTCTCACTTACTAATCCTATTATGATGATCTTGAGGGATCTTTCCTAAAGGATCATTATCGGTGGACAACTATAATTCCTAGGTGATTAGGCACGACGGTATGATACTACTCATGACAACACGACAGTACATTAGTACTTTTTGTATAATCACAGCAGGCATGGAAGTACAAAGTACTTGGGTTTAGCATGGCAATACAAAAGTACTTGGGTTTAGCACGGCAGTACAAAAGTACTTGGGTTTAGCATGGCAGTACAAAAGTACTTGGCTTTAGTACGGTAGTACAAAAGTACTTGGGTTTAGCACGACAATACAAAGTACTTGAGATAGACATGGTAGAAATGGCTTCTTATCTCACATTGCTCCCTCTCTAACCTATCGTAGCCACTATTTCACACAACCATATCTCAACCTCTCATTTATTATTTTGCACAACCCCTCACTATCCAGTCATATTATTAAGTATGTTAAACATACCAATAAATCAAGTAGTAAACATATTTGTAAAAATACATTAAACACAACAAAGATAACGCACACAACCGTTGAGCATTTAGAATACTTATATCTATGTGTAAGCTTGAAAGTAACTATGCACTCACTTGTTAAAGTGATGACTCTAAATTCGGGTAGAGCTTCGATTCTAGCAACTGACCTTTCCTTTGACGTGACCTATTATCGTTATCCCTAAGTCTTAGGATAATATTCTACATCACTAGAGAGAATCTAGACCCATCAATCATTCTAATGAATGCTGAAAGTTCTATCAAATAAGGATCAGCCAGGAAAAATACAGTTGGGAGGCATGACCATTTCGACATATAGTCTTTCTGAAATCCAACAACCAAGCTGACGTAACCATTCTAGACACTTCTCTCTTAAGTAGATCAATAAGTATATGACTTGGAATCACTGATAAATCTTAATTATAGGTTCATAACAATGAATATGACTATAATTATAAATTGCATGAGGGTAGAGTTAGTGTAGCTCACTTACAGATTATGGATGAGAACCAGGGTCCAAGTGGGCAGAACACTGACTCAGGGTATGCTACTCGAATGTGTACTCTGGGGTGTCGCAGGGCTTCGCCTCAGGCTAGAAATGAAAGAAATATAGGTTTACATGAGGGATAATCGAGAGAGAGTGGTTGTAAGAGTGTGTGGAATGAATGAGGGACTGTTGGCTATTTATTGGGCCAAAAACTCATATGCGCGCCACGCCTAAGGGGTGCCCACCACACACTTCAAACAAGTCTATCCATCGGTTAGCTGACACATGTCACTCATAGGCTGGAGCAGCGTGACTGACTTCGCACGCAAGCTACGCCCGTCGTGTTGTGCGTTTCGATTTTCAGAATTTATAAATTGCGTATCTCCTTTATACGAGCTTCGTTATTGACGTTCTTTATATCCACGGAAAGCTCTCGAGAAGATCTACAAATTTCCTTTAGCCTCAATCGACTAGTTTTGAATTCATTTTATTTACACAGGCTTAGCCTATTAAAGCCCATATAAAATGCATATCTCTCACATCTGGCGTCCGTTTTTGATGGTTTTTATATTTTTGTAATCCTATTAAAGAGACCTTTAATTCTTGTTTAGATTGTTTTGGCCCATAATCAACTGATCTAAAACTCAATTTATGTATGCACACTGCTATGCTGAAATCTTAGAAAAATCATAACTTCCTCTACTGAAGTCAAATTTGGATGTTCCTTGTATGCACAAATTCGGTTTTTCCTAATACTACGACTTTTGTTTAGATCAATAGGGCTAATAAGTAACCTACGACATATACTATAACTCAGTTAAGATTATTTATCCTAAGCAATCTTTTATTTAAAACTCATTATTATGTATTATAATAACTTTATTGCCTTGTGCGAATTTACAGGTGTTATAGTTTTCGTTAATTGAGAAACAAAAGATAAAGTGAGATATATTATATAGTGTGTTCTCTTGTCAAGAATCCACACGAACGTTTGAATATTTGTTTTAGCTAGTCAAGGAATGTTCCTTGAGAGAAAACTCGTATGTCAAGAAGTCAGTGGGAGTCGTATTGATCTTTAAAGTTTCAAGAGTCAATCGACAATAAACCTTTTAGTTATCACTTGCACACGACCTGAGGTTGATAACCTATCGTATTTGGTTGGCACATTCTTATTTCTTTTCACTTCAAATTTAGTTGGCAATGATTATGAGTTCTATGTTTTCATTTAACTATAAAAGAAAAAGCTCATTGGTCAGTGAATGTAGATTTATCAATATGAGTGAGCTGCTAACAACATGAAAGCACGGGTAGGCCCTTGTGCTACCAAAGGGCAAGAAATTTAGAAATTGCAAAGTTCGGTCCATGAAGGAAAGCTAAATTTTCATTTGATTTTTTCCTAAACCTTGTCTTATGATTATAGGTTGGAAATGATAGATTCACATGGATGGGAACGTATGCACCATAAAATCTAGGTGGCAAAGGTTTCGCTCTAATTCATGAGAATGACTGTAAGGAAACACTTTTGGTGATAGATTATAAGATTTGATAAAGATAAAGTATGGATACTGGTTGTGTTAATTGAATTTACAAATTCATAATATGATTACGTCATCCCTCTTCATAGTTCGAATCGTGAGGAATGGCAATGAATTGTTTCAACTTTCATGACATATATCTACAAGTTCTAAGTGGGTTCAAACACACACACATATGCTATCCAATTAAGCTGTATAAGCTTAATAAGTCTAGTTTGCGACTTATCGAAGTATCGCATAATAGAAATCTGTACTTCAGTAAGAAACTCAATAGTATTGATTTCTAGAAGTCCAGTTAATTTTCGAGTACATTTCAAAGTTAGTGGGATCATAATTGTTATGCTAGTATTTTCAGAAGTTTTTCGCTATAGTAGACTTAAGGGAGAGGAAACACGTACTTCTTTTCGCATCTAACATGTTTATATTATATAGTTTAATAGAGCTTAGTCATGGATATATGAATATCATGTTAAAATGGTTTAACATAGGGAATTCAATGTATGGAAATATTATAGCAAGAGACTGAACATATATCAGATCCTTATGTGAGACATAATATCTCGAGTCTCATATGCTTGGAATATAGGATCAATTATATATGC
The DNA here is from genome assembly GCF_052849685.1 of Lactuca virosa. Classification (NCBI taxonomy): domain Eukaryota; kingdom Viridiplantae; phylum Streptophyta; class Magnoliopsida; order Asterales; family Asteraceae; genus Lactuca; species Lactuca virosa. The sequence continues at coordinate 422,792,691 of NC_136428.1, read as the reverse complement.
TATAATATTCAATTATTCAAAATTTTCAAATGCTTATAGCATTGTGACAAACAGGATTAGAATTTTGTGTGACTAAAGTTGTTAAACAACTATCATGAACATTCTAAGGTTATATCAAAAGACTGGTTGCTTGTGGACAGTTAGAAGTATGATATTAATTTAGACAGACCATAGTGACATGATTCTGGATTAAGATGGTTCTTGATCAGAATTGATGGTTGTATCGAAATATGGAAATTTTTCCATAATGGGAGATACTTGAAAAGTCTACACGTGGGTTGGAAACTTTAAATGCAAGAGAAGTGTTCAAGCAGTTAGAACCTTCATTACCATGGAATTGTTTCTAGTAACAAAGTTCCAATGGGATATTTCGTAATAACAAAGAGTCAGTCTTTGAGACTTTGTAATATTGATATCACATGAGATTAATGCATGTTAAGCTAGAATTCCATGACATCTTGAATAGTGATAAGAATTTGGAATTGTGAAATGAGCATCATTGGAATAACATGGCATTACTGATGTTTAATTCAAGTGGTTAGTTGCTTACTCGAAACATTATACAATGAATAAATTTGTAATTATTATGGTGATTAAATAATGGAGATTATTTGTATTCAATAGATTTGAGACTATAGTTAATTAGTTTATTATTGTGTTTCATTTTGCATGCTTTACTTCCTGGATAAGTAAGTAGTGAATGAGTACTATCATGAATTTGATTGTAAGTAGTGAATGAGTACTATCATGAATTGGATTGTATATTGTCTAAGGAGTTTAGACATAGCAATTGTGTTTCTACAACGTTCACGGATACTTAGAAAATGAGGATTTGAGTATTGGAAAAACCCATGCTTAAAGAATTAATTCATGGATTATATGTCACACCCCAAAACCGGAACGGCGGAAACATTCTGGGGTGGAGGACGTCATGTCAAGTATCACAACATATGCAGTATAGTAATCAATGTACAACAACCATTGCATTAATAGTAATAATTTTACATAGGTTACATTTAACAACAACATCAAAAGTAGATATAGGAAATAACATAAACTGCAGCTTGGTACTAGGCTGACTTCGCAAAAGCTCCCGGAGTGTACCTGTCTACTGATGACCTGAGAATACAAGTTATTTTGAAAGCGAGTATCAGCATTTTAATGCTGGTGAGTTCATAAGTATTTAATGACATTGGTACAAATACATGTTTTTCTTCAAAATAATATCACTAGATAATGGTGATTTGAGTTCACAGAGTATTAGAATTCTTCCCAGAAAATCCTATATTTTCTAATAAAAGTGGTCTTCTACCAAGACCCAATTGTTTTATGCTTAAGGAGTAATTTCCCCCAAAGGTAACTATCATTATCATAATATAGTTTATACTTTAAGGAATATGTGAGAAGGTCACAAACAAAATCAATAGGGAAAATACTATTTTACCTCAGCAGTACGCTGCTGACTAAAAGTGAATAAAACATAGACTCCAGGTGGTATCAAATGAACAATACGCCTCGGAGAGTCTAAGTAAATGAAATACAGACTCCAGGCGGTATTAAGTGAACAATACGCCTCGGAGAGTCTAAGTAAACGAAATACAAACTCGAGGCGGTATTAAGTGAACAATATGCCTCGGAGAGTCTAAGTAAATGAAATACAGACTCCAGGTGGTATCAAGTGAACAATACGCCCCGGAGAGTCTAAAGGAATGAAGTATAGACTCCAGGTGGTATCAAGTGAGCAATACGCCTCGGAGGGTCTAAGTTAACCTTTAATCCTAAGTAGGTCAGTTTAAAGGTTTAAAATGTAGCCTAGTGTATAACTAGGAAAATATACTATGATGGTTTCATATGTAGAAAAATACCTTGATAATACTTATTACCTTAAAGCCATGAATTATAAGGTAAATGTAAAGATACTCGTAACCATACTGATTGACGGATGTAAACACGACGACCTGCTGGCGTCGAAATGAATGTGAAATTTGTCACCCCTTGGCTTGGTCGGCCGGGACTGTAGCTAGCAGTTAGGATGTGGGATGGTCTGTCCCGTATAGATCTATACACACAATGTCCGCTCTCCCTCCAGGAGACTCTGGTTATCGCTCAACAACGGTGAAATCCATGTCATGAGGATGTATCTCGTGTTTTGATTTCTATATACCTTTCTTGTTACTATAAGTACAAGTTCTTAGAATATACATATAACTAAGTTCTCATTCATGAAAGTCATGGTTGGTTTCTAAACTATACCTATTATAGTTTACTCGAGAGGTTATCTAGATGCTTTTGCTACCCAAAGGTGTTGAACTGGAATAAGAGTATTAACATCTAACCAGATATACGTAATATAGAACTAGGACTTCAACGACACTCGGACAAATAACCGGATGCTCTAAGTCCACAACCAAACGAAGAACAGGAAATAAAGCGGGTTATCAGTCCTAAGTCCTTCAAACCCTACTTATATAACTATATCTATGTAGACATGATTCTATCAAGAATATAAGTTTAAAAGACTTTGATAAAAGCTTGGTAATTTAAAAGAGATTTTGGTAACTTAAAAGAGATTTGAAAACAAAATTTGGAAACCTTTAGCTGGATAAAACTGTTTAACATGCAGAAATCTTTTTGCTATACAGTTATTAATCACATATGGTTGATACAATAACTTTATAGTTCAACTTGTATTCCCCCCCCCCCCCCCCATAAAAGCATTTGAAATCATTTAAAAAGGTTGATTAAGGGGTATGAACTCACCTGAAGTGGGTGATTCGGATGAACGGGTGGTATAGGATGCTAAGTGTCAAGTGAGGACTTGAACACACACGCGGATCCTATTGAGCATGCAATGATACATTTATGTATCGAATTAGTCATTTAATAAGTAATTAAGAAAGTAAGGACACTCAAATACATGAAAACACCTTGTTTCAAGTGCTAGGAGTGCTAAGGGTTGCATCTTAAGAGAGTATGGCCTCACATTGGAGTTTACTCCCCATATGGTAGCATCATATGGGTTTACGGTTCTGGGACCATTTCCCCCATGAGTTTACAGCCGTAAACTCATGGCAATGGTGTCATTGGGTGTTTTAAGGTCCTAAACCACACAAGGAAGTAAGCTAGACTCGAATCCAAGGCTTTGGAAGTGACTAGGGCTCGAAATGGCCCTTCTTTGGAGTTTACGGTCCTTGGACCACTCCTTGGGAGTTTACGGTCGTAAACACATGTGTTTACGGTCGTAAACCCATGAGTTTACGGCCGTAAACTCATGTTTACCCAACCATCTCGTGTTTTGGTGTTTCTAGCTTATGCATGCAAGGTTCTAGCCCTTTATACAAGCCATAGAAGGTGTTAGGGGCACTTAAACACCATTTGAAGGTGTTTACGGTTCTGGGAGATCTCCTTGAACCGTAAACACATATAATCTTGGGGATTTTGATGTTCTTCAAGGGTTTAACATGTATTCTAAGCAAACAACTAGATAGGAGGAGCATACTTACTTATATTAAGCTTGAAAGAGTGTTTAAGGGCCAAAAACACTAGTGTGTGTTCTTGGTGTTCTTGGTGTTTTGATTAACACTTGAAGATCTAAGAAAAGAGGAGATTTCCATGGATGAAATCGAGTAAAAACACTAGATAAAGTGTTATATGAACGAACCAAGGAAGGAAACACTTACATTTTTGGCGGATTTGACGGAAAGTGATATGATACTTGAGAGAAAACTTGGGTGTTCTTGAACTAGGAAGTGAAAAATGAGTCAAAAATGACTAAGTGTCATATTTATACTCTTTAGATTTTACGGCCGTAAACTCCATGTTTGGGGCCGTAAACTCCAAACTCTTAGAGTTTTGAGATTTACGTGATGCACGACAACCTCTAAAGTATACTTCCTTTTATTTGTTCGCTTGACGAGTATTAAATAAAAACACCCAAACGGACTTAAAACCGGCCAAAAATGTACTGAGATGAATTTGACCATTATTTGACGTGCTTGACTGCGAAGTTTATACAAAGGAAAATTTCGGGTTGTCACATTATATCACGAGTAATTTTGAGACGATAATATCTTTTATTCTTAAAATGGAGATATATGATTTGTAACTTTCAATTTGGTTGTGCATTGGTGTTATGTAAACACATCAGTAACTTGATGTTATAAAAGATAGGGTCATGCACGATTTGGTGAGTAAAAGATACAAGAATATCAATCAAAGTTTATTCGTTCCTTTTTCCCTGACAGAAAAAATGATATCTTTGGGCCCCTCAAGGATTTGGTGTTGACTTATAGTGTTGGGCCTAGCCAGGACTAAATTGATGTGTTCAATTAGAAGGCTTATGACTTCATCAAATTGGAAATCAGGAAACAAAGTTTGGACAATGAGATTGAAAAACACACTTTGCTTTGGAAAACACACTTTGCTGTTTAATTTTGAAGTTATACTAGTAATTTAGTTTTAGACTTATCCAAGTGGGAGACTATTGGATTGGGTGTCTAAGACAATAACTAAATTAGTATAATCTTGAATTATTAGCAAAGTCCTTTTGGGTTGCCCTCAAACCTAGTAATAGACTGGAATGCTATTTGGAGAGAGAGAGACTGATTTATTAATTTATTATATGATCATTAAATTAATAAGAAATCAAAATAAATGATTTATTAATATATTATGAGAATAATATATTAATTAGAAATAGTATTATTTAATTAAAATTTAATCAGAAATTAATTGGAATTAATTTCAGAATTAATTGGACTAATTAAAAGTAGAAGGACTAAAGGTGACAATGTTAAAAAGTTGAAATTTGACCAATTCTAGAACCTCCCATAGAGGGGACGGTTTCTAGAGGTTTTCTATAGATTTTATTGGGCTCTAAGGCAGCTTGGACGCCTTAGGGGGAAAGCAAAAGGATTAGGGTTATCTAAAAGGAACCTGCCTTATCCTAGCTCCCTTACTCACCCGAAAGCATCATTCTAAAAGTCTTAGAATTTGAAATTCTTCCTTCTCCTCCTCTCTCTCCTCTTTAGCTTCCAATTGCTAGTAATTGGGTGCAAGCCATTAGAGGCACAACCTTGGTATGGAATTTATGCATGAAAGTAATGCTCATAATTTCCCTCTAGACTTAGCTGCTATCGAAGCTCCATCTACAAATGGATAAGACTTTGGTCTTATTGTAATTATATAGGAGTTTTTGAACTAAAAAAGGACCAATAACGCCTTCTTGATAAAACAAGAGGGAAGTTAGACTTCTGGTGCTTGCTTTCTAAAGACCAATCAAGAAGGAATACTAGTTTATTTGCCATAATAAACTAAAGGTATGTATTTTCTAATAAACCCTTTGTTAATTTTGAAAATAGCAACATACTTTTAGGGTTCTTGATATTCAATAGTTGTTTGCAAATCATAGTGAGAACATAAATCCTTTAGGGTGCATGTGAACTTAGGGTTTCTGTTTTTCCGCCAAAAAATAGATTTTTTGTAGCATATAAAACCCTTTACATAGATTATAGGGAGTTAAACAAGCTGATGGTGAAGAATCATTACCCACTTCCTAGAATTGATGATCTTTTCGATTAGTTGCAGGGTGCATCTTGGTTCACCAAGATTGATCAAAGGTTGGGATACCGTCAAATGAGGGTCAGAGAGGAGAACGTCGTGAAGACAACGTCTAGAACTTGCTATGGTCATTATGAGTTCATGGTGATGCCGTTTGGGCTCACCAATGCACCTGCGGCGTTGATTGATTTTATGAACCGGGTATGCAGGTTGATGCTCAATCAGTGGGTTATTGTTTTCATTGATGATATTCTAGTCTACTCCCTGACTAGGGATTAGCATGAGGAGCATCTACGGGACCTACTTGGGGTACTGAGGCAGGAGAGGCTTTATGCCAAGCTCTCTAAGTGTGAGTTCTGGTTACGAGAGGTTCAGTTCTTGGGACACCTCGTAAACCAGAACGAGATTCTATTTGATCTGGATAAGATTGAGGCGGTCATTCAGTGGGAGGTCTCAAAGTCCCCATCTGAGATCAAGAGTTTTCTAGGACTAGCAGGTTATTATCAGAGGTTCATTCAGGATTTTTCAAAGATTGTCATTCCTCTGAATCGCTTGACGAATAAGAGTGTGGATTTTCATAAGGGGCCTCAGCAGCAGACTGCATTTGAGACATTAAGGCAGAAGTTATGTGAGGCACCGATGTTGACCCTTCCTGAGGGTGTTGAGGATTTTGTGGTATTCAATGATGCGTCGAACATTGGTTTGGGGGCGGTACACATGCAGTGTGGCAGGGTCTTTGTGTATGCCGCCAGGCAGTTGAAGCCTCATGCGGTTAGGTATATAACGCATGACTTGGAGTTGGGGGCCGTGGTATTTGCACGTAAGAGTTGGAGACACTATCTGTATAGGCTCCGTTGTACCATCTTCACGAATCACAAGAGCTTGGGATATCTTATGGATCAGCCAAATCTGAACGTGAGGCAGCGTAGATGGCTCGATGTAGTCAAGGATTATGACTGCGAGATTCTTTTTCATCCAGGGAAGGCTAATATGGTCGCCGATGCTTTGAGTTTTAAGGCAGCTACTACTCCCGTTTGAGAGCTCTGTTTGAGGATGACCATTGACTCGCCACTCTTGTATTTGATCAGGGAGGCTTAAGCTGATGGAATCAAGAGAGAGAATTGGAAGAAGGAGAATATCAAGGGTCAGATTAGGATATTTACAACCGATAGTCACAGGCTTATGACCTAGTGTGGTCGGGTATAGGTCTCAGTTTCTGGTGGGGTCCGATATACATTGATGGATGAGGCACATAAGTCCAGGTTCTCGATTCACCTAGGAGCCACGAAAATGTATCGAGACTTGAGGCATAGCTATTGGTGGACAAGCATGAAACAAGAGATAGTATGGTTGTTTGATTAGGTGTCTAAGCTCATAACTATAATTGGTATGTACTTGACCCGAAAGTAGCATGGTCCATTTGGGTTGCAATTCACTGGAACAATTTTATAGGATGGATATTTGAGAAAGAGGTTATTTGTGATTTATTAATATATTATGAGTTCATATATTAATTGAGAAATCACATTATTTAATTAGCATTGATCAAGAATTAATTTGGAATTAATTTAGTGATCAAAAGAGACTGATTAAATTTTCGGGGACTGATTAGGTAAATCAGTAATACTTATAGTTTGGACCAATGATCCATGTTGATTAGGGTTGGACTAAACCTTTATGAGAGTCCATGAAGGTTTAGCCCAAAAGGCCTATGAAATGTGAAGAGTCATGGTGAATTAGGGTTTACATGGATGAAAACTTGGGCTATAAAAGTAACCCCTAACTCCGTAAAATCAGTTCATGCATTTCTAAAGAAGTATACTAGCCGATTTGTGCTTCCTAGCCGCTCTCTCACAAACCTCCTTTTGTTCTTGGTTTGCTTGTGAAAAATTTGATGCATCACACTTGGGGTGCTAAGCTCTTAAAGGCCAAATACATGTTGGGTTTTGAGCATTCTAACACTCCTAAGTGTACATGCAACCCTAAATACCTTGGATCTATGTTTTCTCTATTATTCATGCAAATATGAACTTTCCAAGGTATTCATCCTAACTAGCATAATAACATTGATTCATATGAATCTATCAAGTTAGAATTACATACCTCTTTGATGTAGAATGACTTCATGAAGCTTGAGTGCCTAGTGCCCCAAGTGTGACACCTCAAATGGTTCACACAACACCAAATACACTTGGAATAACTTTAGAGAATTGGAACACTTCATCAAATCGGCTAGCCCTTATGTTCATACTCTATTGGCCGATTTTGTCAACAATAAGATGCTTATATAGTTAGTGACAATTAGGGTAAACCCTAATTGTCATGGCTTTCCATTTCCTTAGATCCATGGGTTCAAACATACCATGGAGCATCCATCGAGCATCTTATGGGTTTTAGCCCAACTTGACAATCCATGGAGCATTAGCCCACTATACAAGTATGGGTGATTTACACAATCAGCCCATATATTTAATTAGTCTTCTTTTGATCACTTAATTAATTCTAGATTAATTCTTGATCAATACTAATTAAATAATCTTATTAATATATTATAACTTATAATATATTAACAAACCTAAAGTATTATTTCTCTCATTTTAGTCTATCCAAATGCATGATGCCATGCAACCCAAATAGACCATGCCGGGTTGGGTCAAGTCTTATCAATTATAGTTATGGACTTAGACATTAATCCAACAGTCTCCCACTTGGATAAGTCTAAAACTATTATTGCGTATGACTTCAAGAATCGACTGGAAATCGTAGCTCTCAAAAGCTTCCGTCGAACTCTAACCTTGCCGATGATCTCTGAACTTTGTCAATGACTTGTCCATTAGATAAGTGATCATATATTCCTCCATTCTAGATATCATATGGAATGAGACATGGATTGTAAATCATTCTCTCTATCCATTTGTTGTTTCCCGATTTCCGATTTATGACGACTGACTGATTGAACAAATCAAATCAGTCCTGGCTTGGCCAAGCACTCACATGTGTCATCACTAAATCATCAAGGGGCCCACAGATATCGCTTTTATCCCGAAGGTAAAAGGAATGGATAAACTTCGACTCATATGGCTTGTTCTACTACTTGTTGAATCATACACAAAGGCACGTTTTATAACATCAAGTTACCAATGCGTTTTCGTGCAATCAATGTATAACCAACTCATAGTAACAAATCATATCTCTAGGTTTGAAGAATATAAGATATTATCATCTCATGATCACTCGTGATAAAATCCATGAAGTGATTCAAATGAGCGTGGGTTGAATCCAATACTCAGAACTTATGAGGACTCATGAGTGTTGTAGCACAACTTTGTCCACCAACTTGGACCTTTACAAGCCAACCCATGACAGTCTTGATTCATATCTACTTCCAACATATGACCGACTGTGGATAGTTTGAATAACTTAGTCATTCAGGAAGAATGACCTGGTTTATTCTGGAAGTCAAAACATGCAAAGTGAAACACAATAATAATTGAATCTAATATGGTATCAAAACCTATGAATATAAATAAGACACTTTTATTTATCACCATACTGATTACTCATTATTCATTGTTTCGGTTTCATCAACTTTATACTTGAATTAAAAACACTAGTTGTCTCATGCTCCATGCAAGTACACGATGTTTTTCAAAACAATAGCTTTGCCATACACCAAGTATGCACTCTATGTTTTTCTATGATCCTTAGTTTGTGAAATAAACCAATTGAACATAATTTCAATGATTCACTGTCACACCCCAAAACCGGAACGGCGGAAACCTTTAGGGGTGGAGGACGTAATGTAAAGTATCATAACAGTGCAAAGTAGTAAACAAGCAACAACATCATCCATTGTATTAAAAGTAAAGTTTTAATACATGAGTGTTCTTTCATAGTAATAAGACACCAAAATATGTAATCAAAATAAAAGACAAGTCTTGTCTGTGCTCCGTCTTCTCAAAACCTGGTCATCGTACCTGTCTACTAGTGACCTGAGAATACAAGTTATTTTGAAAGTGTAGATCAGCATAAAGCTGGTGAATTCATAAGTATTTTAGTGTCATTACTCTGAAAAGCTATTATGAAAGATTGGTAATTGTTTAATGAAACATTTAGTATAAGTGTGAAAACCCTAGAAAATCTCATATTTCCTACTAGTATAAAAGGTAGTCTTTTACCAAGACCCGAATGCTTTGAAGTTTACATTTATGTATCAATGAAAGTTTTTCCCATGTGTGACTATTATTATAAATATATAGTCTACCTCATCGTTTATGTGAATGTGTCACAAAATAAAAGTAAAAGGGAAATTATATAATCATTGAAATTGTATCCTTTTGCCTTAGGATAATCACGGCGTGGAAACTCGCCGAACAGTACAACCGAGAACATCCATCGATGAACAGGTCCCGCTGTAGCTAGCAGCCAGGTGTAGGATGGTCAGTCCCGTAATGTATATATATATCGTATCTCTCTCTGTATAGTATATAGTATTTCTCTCCGTATAACAAGTAAGAGTATCTCTTCATAGATTAGTATAGACTCATGAATGAACTGACTCTGGTGTAATTCCTTGTAATAGGAATAATAATTTGTATCCCCTAAACTATACCTATAATAGTTTACTGGAATGTAAATTGAATGTCCAAGTAGGTTTATACACCCTTGCTACACAAGTGTGTTGGAACTGAAGAAAGAATGAAAGCTCTCATATCAATACATATATACATGAAACATAAGTGTATAGATATGGTTTTTAACAGTAAATTGAAAGAGGTTTTGTAAAACATTTAAGAGTTTTGAACAATAAATAATAATGACTTGATGTTATAAAATAATTCAAAAGTAATTTGTTGATAACAAAGTAAAAATAACTGAAAAGCATTGTGTTTATCACATTTTGAAGTATGTGAAATCAGTTGGTTGAAAACATAGTTATAAATCACATGCGATTGATTCTATAACTTCCTGTTTTCTACTTGTATTCCCCCCCATGAAAGCATTTAAAATCATTTAAAAGATTGATTAAGGGGGTATGAACTCACCTGTAATGAGTGGTTTGGATGAACGGAATGGTTAGGATGCTAGGTGTCAAGTGAAGACTTGTACACACACAAAGATCCTAGTTAACATAAAATCACACATATATGTATCCAATTAGTCATAAAACAACTAATTAACCAAATTTAAGACATCCTAAGACATGTAAAACACTTGATTTAAGTGCTATTAGTCCTAAGGATTGCATCTAAGGGTGGTAGAACCTTGTAACTGAGTTTAGGGTTCAAGGGTAAACTCCTTTGGAGTTTACGGTTTTGTGACCAACTCTTATTGAGTTTACGGTCGTAAACCCATAACTCATTGAGTTTACGGTCGTAAACCCATGAGTTTACGGCCGTAAACTCATGGTACTCGACCATTTTGTGTTTTGAAGCCATTAAGATCATAAGAAGCATTCCTACTTCATGTTTAAGCCTTAGGAAGAGATTAGGGCACCATTTCACTCCTTTAGGGAGTTTACGGTCCTTGGACCACTTCTCCTTGGGTTTACGGCCGTAAACCCAAATGGTTTATGGTCTTTTGATGTTTTCAAGTACTAAGCACATAAAGGAAGGGGTCTAGGCTAGTTTCCAAGGCTTGGTAAGGGACTAGGGCCACTTTGGCCCCTTTGTTAGGGTTTACGGTCTAAGAACACCTTGGACCGTAAACACCTTTGATCTTGTTTCTTGGGTGTTTTCTTGATGATTAGAAGTGTAACAAGCCTTATAACACACTAGGGTAAGAGTACTTACTAGGTAGAAGCTCGAAAAGGTGCTAAAAGTCCAAGAACACTAGTGTGTGTTCTTGGTGAAACTTGAAGATCTACACATTTGGAATGATTTCAGGGATGGAATCATGTAAGATCACTATATTAAGGTAGATATCAACTTATTAGGGTAAGAAACACTTACAAGTTGAAGATCAAGAAGGAAAATTCGGATGCTACTTGAGAGAGAAATGGGTTTTGGATCTTGAAAATGTGAAAAGTGGTAAATAATGACTAAGTGTCATATTTATACCCCCTCTTAGGGTTTACGGCCGTAAACACCTTTGTTTAGGCCTTAAACTCCAAACTCTTGGAGTTTTGGAATATTATTGTTACACAATAAACCCTAGGGCATCCTCTCTCCTGTTATCTCCTGAGTACTAACTTTAAAACACTCAAACTTTTTCCAAAAAGCTTGAAAGTTAGTAGAAACTGTTCTGACTTCTATTGAATCGAATGGTTATACAGAATAGAAATTTCGGGTTGTCACATCATCCCCCCGTTAGAAGGAATTTCGTCCCAAAATTAGACTTTAAGCAAATAAGTTGTTACAAATAACTAAGTAAAAAGACGAGGATATTTCAGTTTCATCTGATCCTCTCGCTCCCAAGTGAATTCAGGTCCTCGCTTGGCATTCCAGCGAACCTTCACTATCAGGATATGGCTTTGTTTCGTTTGCTTGACCTCCCGGTCCATGATCTCTACTGGTTCTTCCACGAAGTTGAGGCTCTCATTGATCTCGATCTCGTCGAGTGGGATTACAAGAGTCTCATCGGACAGACACTTTTTCAAGTTCGAGACGTGGAAAGTAGAATGTACGTTACTGAGTTCGGGTGGTAAGTTAAGTTTGTAAGCTACAGGGCCGATTCTTGCGAGAATCTCGAAAGGCCCAATGTACCTTGGATTTAGCTTTCCACGCTTTCTGAAGCGTATCAAGCCCTTCCAGGGTGAGACCTTCAATAGAACACGGTCGCCCACCTGGAATTCCAACGGTTTCCTTCGCCTATCAGCATACCTTTTCTGTCGGTCTCTAGAGGCTTTCAATCGTTCACGAATCTGAACGATCTTCTCTGTCGTTTCCCGAATGATCTCCGGACCTGTGAGAGTGCTTTCAGGAACTTGTCCTTTAGCTAACTGGGTATCACCCACCTCAGCCCATCACAGAGGGGATATGCACTTTCGGCCATAGAGGGCTTCGAATGGAGCAGCCGTTATGCTCGTGTGATAGTTGTTGTTGTAGGAAAATTCGACAAGGGGTAAATGAGTATCCCATGCCTTCCCAAAGTCGATCATACAGGCTCGCAACATATCTTCCAAGGTTTGGATAACTCTCTCACTTTGTCCGTCGGTCTGTGAATGGTAGGTTGTACTCATGTCCAGCCTAGTTCCTAGGGAACTTTGTAGCGACTGCCAGAACCTCGAAGTGAATCTACTATCTCTGTCCGAGATAATAGATATGGGAACACCGTGCAGTCGTACAATCTCCCGAATGTAGGTTCTTGTAAGCTTCTCCATCTTGTCTGTTTATTTGATAGGCAGGAAGTGTGCGGGCTTGGTCAATCTGTCGACGATGACCCATATGGTATCAAGTCCACCCGTTGTCTTGGGCAACTTGGTTATGAAGTCCATAGTGATCCGCTCCCACTTCCATTCCGGTATCTCTGGCTGTTGTAGAAGGTCGGGGGGTTTCTGGTATTCGACCTTGACCTTGGCGCAAGTAAGGCATTTACTTACGAAGGTAGCAATCTCTGCTTTCATGTTAGGCCACCAGTATAGCTTTTTATGATCCATATACATCTTATCTGAACTTGGGTGGACGGAATAACGAGTGTTGTGTGCCTCGGTCATGAACAAGTCTCTGAAGCCACCGCGTTTCGGTGTCCAGATCCGATACATGAGGTATAAAGCTCTGCCACCCTTGACTTCCAAGTTCTTATCCATCCCTCTTAGGGATTCACTCGCCACATTTTCAGGTTTCAAAGCGTCGAGCTGAGCCTCCTTAATTTGAGTGGACAAGTGTGAATGGATAGTCATAGTCAATGATTTGACTCTATGACCAGAGTATTCTTTCCGACTTAGGGCGTCGGCTACTACGTTGGCTTTACCCGGATGATAACGAATTTTACATTCGTAATCACTGAGTAACTCGACCCACCGTCGTTCTCTCATGTTGAGCTCCTTCTGGTCGAATATATGTTATAAGCTTTTGTGGTCTGTAAAGATAGTACTTTTTGTACCATACATGTAATGTCTCCAGATCTTCAGAGCAAACACAACTGCTCCTAGCTCAAGATCGTGGGTGGTGTAGTTGGCCTCGTGTGTCTTCAGCTGTCTCGAGGCATATGCGATGACCTTACCTCGTTGCATCAGAACACATCCGAGCCCTTGATTTGAAGAATCGCAATAGACAACGAAGTCTTCTATCCCTTCGGGGAGGGATAGTATTGGTGCGGTGCATGTAACACCCGTAGATCCGGGCTAGTCAATTTAGAGATAATAGGGGTCGAAAACGACTTTTCGACAAAAGATTATTTAGAATAAATAATCTTATCCAAATTGTAGAATATGTCTCAAGGTTTCTGTACATATAAAGAATGCCGAAATCCGAGTTATAACGAAGAAGTTATGACCCGTCGAAGTTTTACGGCAAAACCGGCACGGCATCGGGAAGCGTAAATAGTGAATTTACGATAGAGCGATATTTAGCCTTAGCGATCTAAACAAAAGTCGTAGAATACGTTAAACCGAGAGCGTCCATAAAAAGAACGCCCAAATCTGACTTCGTATGAAGAAGTTATGATTTTTCGAAGTTTCGGCTTAACAGTGTACAACCCGAAATTCGAATATTAAATCGAGTGGTTTTTAGCCGACACAACCTAAATGAGAATCGAAGATCTCGTTAATAGAAGCATAATGATAAAAAGACAGACAAAAACGGACGTCGGATGAAGAAGTTATGAATTTTTAACGGACCAATCCTGTCCCTGCCTGTTAAAAATATAACTTTTAAAATAAATCAGAATTAGCCGACGGAGTCTAAACAAAAGTTGTAGAGTACGTTCCCGCCTTCGCGTAGATATAAAGAACGTCAAAAACGGAGCTCGTATGCGAAAGATACGAATTTTTAAAGTTTGTAGTCGAAATTGCGAAGTCTGATAAGAACTTGATGACGTGGCAGCATCTGGGCCGTCCGATGTTGGTTCATGAGTCGCTTCGGATCACGCCACGTAGCCCTTGAAGTACGCCCCGCGTCCGAAGAAGTTACGCCCCGCGTAGCTCGGGTCTGATCCATCCGATGGTGCGAGACAGCTGGCTTCGGTTGGCATTCTTATCCGAGGACTACGCCCCGCGTAACCTCCCTACGCCTAGCGTTCCGAGAGGCTTCGCGCCCCTATAAATAGATGCGAGGGTCTCCGGATTTTTCACACCATTCTCTTTCTCTCTCTAAATTACTTTCTCTCTCTAAGGGTTTTAACCCTCCCCTAAGCCTAGTTGATCCCCTAGCACCCTAAGGAAGCCCCGAGGCTCCCGGAGTCCCGAGAAAAGGGGTCTTTCTGTTTCGGAAACGCTGCTCCGAGCACAGCCCGGTTTTCTTTAAAATTCGCTGTTTTGTCGAGGGAAATTGTTTTAAGAAGTAACGAAGCGCTGTTCAAGTGCAGAGTCACCACCTAATCAAGTGAGTGCATAGTTACTTTCAACTTACACATAGATATGAAGTATTCTATATAAATTACATGCTGTGTGTGCATACTATCTGTATACTTGCTATCTATGTTGGATGAACAATTTTATACCTGATTTAAATGATTAAAACCGTATATGTATTTTATATCTACAAAATGTGTTGGGTACAACATGGGTAGATGAAATATGAGTTGAATGATGAGATGGGGGATGAATTAGACCATGAGGTGAGGGTGAGAGGTGGACGATGCCAGAAGCCTTTTTCCAAATGATGGCCCCGTCATTCAGCAGAGTATGGATGACAACCACGGACTATTCTAGACAATCCAGTGGAACACTAGCAGGCTCGCAACGTGTAGGTGTTGTGAACGATGTGTTCACCCGGTGTACTCTAAACCCTGGTGATCATGCACACTTGATGCCTAAACCTTGGTGATCATGCAGACTTGATGCCTAAACCTTGGTGATCATGCAGATTTGATGCCTAAACCCTGGCGACTATGCAGACTTAGTGCCTGTTGTGTAAACCGTGGTAACGATGGACTTCGTGCCGATTCCTTAGGATGATCCTTAGGAATGAATGAACGAGGAATAACTGATTCTTAGGGTAGATCCTTAAGAGTAAAGAAGATAATGGCGATGGGTAATTGGGTTAATTGTTTGATGATTAAACATAATAATTATATTATTGTGGGTTGAAAACCCTATGTACTCACCAGGTTTCCCAACCTGACCCACTCAGTTTATTTGTATCACAGGTGTCGATGTGAAGTTACTTTACACTGAGAGATTTAAAAGAGATGTAGATCACTAGTGTAAATGAATGTAAGTTCTGTTTATGCTTATGTTTCTGTATTGACGATGACATCCCAAATGTTTTAAAATGAATAAAAATACATTTCTTCGGAAATGCTTTGATAACGTATTTATCATGTTTTTCTGGGAACAAATTCCGCAAGATTTTTATTAAAAGAAGTACTCTGATTTTTATAAAGCATAAACAAAATCGGTCTTTTCTGGCCGTGAAAATGGGGATGTCACAGTTGGTATCAGAGCATTAGTTTAAGCGAACTAGGAATATGGATTTATTTCTAGACTTAAACTTAGAATGCTAAGTGATGATCGTGAGGAGTGTGTCTAATAAATTTAGGTAATACACCTGAATAGACACAAGAACTAGCTTATTTAGGAAGATGCCTAATAGGATTTATGTGCTAAATGATTTATGCCTTATATGATGTTACTTGTTCGGATCTATGGTCTGTTGCCGACCGGATCTGGAAACCTTATGTGTTCAGGATTCTAAACGTACGACTACGATATTAGAACTAACATGTAAAAGTTTCGGAGTGATAAGGACGGTTTAAACGTCTATCCTAAATAAGGATCTAAATTCACCGTATTCGGTGTATAGATCAAGATGGCAAGAACCCGCAGTGGAGCTGGGAATGCGAATGGGAATAGGAATCAACCCCCAATGATTCAGCAAATACCTGTTGTAGTAGAAGTTGCAC
Organism: Lactuca virosa; assembly: GCF_052849685.1. Lineage (NCBI taxonomy): Eukaryota > Viridiplantae > Streptophyta > Magnoliopsida > Asterales > Asteraceae > Lactuca > Lactuca virosa. Next base: position 422,776,128 of record NC_136428.1, on the reverse strand, counting down.
CCGAACCAATCACCATGGCTGGAGTACAAGCCATGATTCGGGCCATGTTAGCAGAACAAAGGGAAGAAATGAGGCAGATGTTGAATAGGGACGAATCTACCAGGCCCGTTGGGCAACCCGAGCTGAGTCCCAAACAATCGGAGGAAAGGAACTATAGCCGCCATATGAGTCAAGCTGGGACTCAAGGAGAACGAAGGAATGACCCGGAGAGGGGAAACGACAAGGATGGGTGGATGTATAAGAATTTCTTGGGTGCCAAGCCACCAAGTCTTTCTGGAAGCCCGAAGCCGGTTGAGATTATGGAATGGATCTCCGAAATGGAGATGGTGTTTGAGAGTTGTGACTGTAGCGACAAGCAAAAGACCGTCTTTGCAGTAAGACAACTAAAGACTGGAGTGCTAAGTTGGTGGAAGTTGTTGGCAGATACTATGCCACGAGGAGAAGCATTCATGGAGCAATTGAAAATGCAATACTGCTCACAGATAGATCTGATAGACCTAAACAACGAATTTCAGAACCTGAAGAAGGGAAAGATGAGTGTGGATGAGTATGCCACCGTATTCACCGAGAGGATGAAGCTATTCCCTTATTTGGTGCCTACTGAACTCTCCAACATTGATAGGTTTGCTAACGGTCTGCCCATAGACTTTGGCCCAACAGTCAAAATGGCAACTACCTTGAAAACAGCCGTTAGAGCAGCTAGGAATGTTGAGACCCAGATTAGGGAAAAAGGTCTGGAGAGAGCTGAAGTTGGCGAGAAAAGGAAGTACGAAGGATCTTCGAAATCCAACAAAGAAAGGAAATTCTCGAAGACTGAAGGGGGAGGAGGAGGTGAAGCTAAGTGGTGCGAGAAGTGTAAAAAGAAACACTTCGGGAAATGTAGCGAGGAGGTGACTTGCTACAAATGTGGAAAGACAGGGCATTATGCCAGCAAGTGTACATCCAAGAAAAGGGTGTGCTACAGATGTAACAAAGAGGGGCATGTTTCTAAAGACTCCCCGAAGAAAAACGAGGCAGCAAGGCCATAAACGCCACTAAGGCCAAGAGCATTCCACATGATCCTCGATGAAGCAGATAACAACGCGAGTAATCAAGGATGAGGACTTCATATCCGAAGATCGAGTTATGTAGTAGCCATAGTATTGTATGATGTAGCCTGTTAGAGGCATAGTCTAGGGTGAACTTGAACACCTATGTAATCGTTTCAAGGAATAATATAAAACCTTCGTTTTGCTATCTGATGTGTTAAGTTGTTATGTGATTTTCTTGTATGGTGACTTGGAAAACTGCGAGACAATACTTGGGACGAGTATGAGTAGGTGTGAAAGGTAGGAGATGCATATACTACCGGAAGCACAGGACTCACGCTTGGATCAGGGAAAGTCACAAGGTTACCAAGGAGCTAGTAATTTATTTCGTTTTATTCAAGTATGTCGTTACCATCGTTTTGGTAATGACTAAGAAAATGATTGTTATTCCGACCCTAGTGGTCATATCAAATTGAGTCCGACTACGCTGAGTATGTTACGTGGTTCAGAGAGCCAAGTTTGATATAGCATCCGACTTAAGCCTGAAGATTGAAGATAGTCAAAGCAATTGTGATCGTTGTTAAAGTAATAAACTTATAGTTAGAAGTGCTACATAAGAACGTGAAGGAAGGTATAGTCTGTTCTGGAATTTAACTCTAAGAGACCTGAGTCTAAACGTTGCATCATACGATGAGAGGTCATTAGAACATGACCTATCGGTCTATTATGATAATCGAAGGACGAAACTTATCTCAAGTTTGTTAAATAAGGAGTCTCCAATAAAGATCGAGATCGTGACATGAAGATCATGATTGGAAGTCTAACATGAGATAGAGAGCGGATGCAAGATCGAGCACCGCCTCTAGTCAAGGAGTCTAAGAGTTAGATACTCGTTCGAAGAAACATCAAAGTTATGACTTAGGATGAAGAGATAACGTATGGATTCATCATGTGAGCCTTGTTTCGTTGATGATTTCGGGACGTAATCATCCTAAGGGGGAGATAATTGTAACACCCGTACATCCGGGCTAGTCAATTTAGAGATAATAGGGGTCGAAAACGAATTTTCGACAAAAGATTATTTAGAATAAATAATCTTAGCCAAGTTGTAGAATATGTCTCAAGATTTCCGTACATATAAAGAACGCCGAAATCCGAGTTATAACGAAGAAGTTATGACCCGTCGAAGTTTTACGGCAAAACCGGCACGGCACCGGGAAGCGTAAATAGTGAATTTACGATAGAGCGAGATTTAGCCTTAGAGATCTAAACAAAAGTCGTAGAATACGTTAAACCGAGAACGTCCGTAAAAAGAACGCCCAAATCTGACTTCGTATGAAGAAGTTATGATTTTTCGAAGTTTCGGCTTAGCAGTGTACAACCCGAAATTCGAATATTAGATCGAGTGGTTTTTAGCCGACACAACCTAAACGAGAATTGAAGATCTCATTAATAGTAGCATAACGATAAAAAGACAGACAAAAACGGACGTCGGATGAAGAAGTTATGCATTTTTAACGGACCAATCCTGTCTCGGCCTGTTAAAAATATAACTTTTAAAATAAAGTCAGAATTAGCCGACAGAGTCTAAACAAAAGTTGTAGAGTACGTTCCCGCCTTCGCGTGGATATAAAGAACGTCAAAAACGGAGCATGTATGCGAAAGATACGAATTTTTAAAGTTTGTAGTCGAAATTTCGAAGTCTGATAAGAACTTGATGACGTGGCAGCATCTGGGCCATCCGATGTTGGTTCAGGACTCGCTTCGGATCACGCCACGTAGCCCTCACAGTACGCCCCGTGTCCGAAGAAGTTACGCCCCGCGTAGCTCCGGTCTGATCCATCCGATGGTGCGAGACAGCTGGCTTCGGCTGGCATTCTTATCCGAGGACTACGCCCCGCGTAACCTCCCTACGCCCAGCGTTCCGAGAGGCTTCGCGCCCCTATAAATAGATGCGAGGGTCTCCGGATTTTTCACACCATTCTCTTTCTCTCTCTAAATTACTTTCTCTCTCTCAGGGTTTTAACCCTCCCCTAAACCTAGGTGATCCCCTAGCACCCTAAGGAAGCCCCGAGGCTCCCGGAGTCCCGAGAAAAAGGGTCTTTCGGTTTTGGAAACGCTGCTCCGAGCAAAGCCCGGTTTTCTTTAAAATTCGTTGTTTTGTCGAGGTCAATTGTTTTAAGAAGTAACGAAGTGCTGTTCAAGTGCAGAGTCACCACCTAATCAAGTGAGTGCATAGTTACTTTCAGCTTACACATAGATATGAAGTATTCTATATAAATTACGTGTTGTGTGTGCATATTATCTGTATACTTGCTATCTATGTTGGATGAACGATTTTATACCTGATTTAAATGATTTAAACCGTATATGTATTTTATATCTACAAAATGTGTTGGGTAAAACATGCGTAGATGAAATATGAGTTGAATGATGAGATGGGGGATGAATTAGACCATGAGGTGAGGGTGAGAGGTGGACGATGCGAGAAGCCTTTTTCCCAAATGATGGCCCCGTCATTCAGCAGACTATGGATGACAACCACGAACTATTCTAGACAGTCCAGTGGAACACTAGAAGGCTCGCAACCTGTAGGTGTTGTGAACGATGTGTTCACCCGGTGTACTCTAAACCCTGGTGATCATGCAGACTTGATGCCTAAACCTTGGTGACCATGCAGACTTGATGCCTAAATGTCACACCCCGCTAAAGCGGAAACACGAGGCGTGGCAGTATAAAGGGTTTCATAGCAAAAGGTAAAAGAGAACACCAACCATAGTATTAAAAATCATTACAAATTTACGATGGGTTTGAACAACTTTTAAAAGAAATTACAATGTAAATTGAAATACAACACATGCGAATGCTCCTAAAAGTGAAGTGTCCCTAAGTGCCACTTACTCGATGATTCCTGAAAAATCATGTAAAACGAGCGTCAACTATAAAAATAGTTGGTGAGTACTCACAGATAAACAAAATAATATTGGTTCCATGAATTGAAATCAAAGTTTTGATAAAAGTTTCCAATAATAAAAGTATATTGTTAAAATGAGTAAATAAGTTTGTAAAAACAAAGTTCTTTGTCATCATGAGAGATAAAGTATGTTGCCCAAATAAGATGCAACATTCATATTCTCATGGAAGATAAAGTTCGTTACTCAAACGAGTAAACAAGTTTCATTGCTAAAATGAGCAATCAATTTCGTTGCTACAAGGAGCAAACAATTTCATTGCTAAAACATGTATATAAGTTTTCAGTAATAAAAGTTCGTTGTTGTAATGAGAAACAAAGTTCATTGCTATAATTAATAACAAGTTTATTGCTATAACGAGAAACGAGTTTATATGTGTATGAGCAAACAATGAGTCTCAACCAAACCTATGACTGAAGCCCTATCAAGATCTATGCTTATCGTTCCATAGATGAATATGGTATCATGCACTCCAGCAATAGGGCGAGTGAGGAGTTGTCAATTCCTAATAGCGCTATCCATAATGACCATTGGCTCAAAGAGTTAATGGTTAGAGATAAGGGAAGGGCCTTAGTACGATAAGTTCTCATGTTCCGTGTTGCATAGACATATATAGAGAGACATAGCAATAAAATAGCAATCATGTTTGATACAAATCAATTTAAATACAACATTCAAATAATAGTTTTTCGGGACATGCTTTTCCACCCCAAACATAAAAACTGAAAATAGGGGAGTGTGTGAATACTCACAATATGCATTGAGATGATGCAAATGGTGCCTTTACTACGCTCCACTCGTACCACTATTGATTCCTACAATAATGGTATTCGCTAGTGAGTCTCTAATCGAAATCTAACACTAGTATACTTACTACTACAATAGAATTATGCCAATAGTGTGTCAAAATTTAATATTGACAAGTTACAAACATTTTTCTGTGAAAAATTAATTTCAATGAATCAATTGTTATATAACAATTTAAGTGGAAATTTCTCATTATTGAAATGCTAATATTTAACATTTTAAGAGGTGTTCCAATGATTAAATATTCAAAAACTAAATTAATTTAGTTCTAAAATTTCCCAAAGTTTTCATTTTAGTTTCAATTGAAGTCAAAGACCTCAAGATAAATTTTCTTGAATTTTTGATTTGTCTGACTATTTTTCACGATTTTAGTTTCTTGAATAACCATAAAATCATGAAAAATACTAAACAGTTAATAAAAATTACCAAACTTCAGATTTTGGTTCTAAATGTACTAAAAGACTTCTAGATAAATTTTCATGGATTATGAATATGTATAACCATTTTTCATATATTTAATTCTCTAAATAGATACAAATTCATGAAAAATAGAAATCAGTTTCCAAAATTACCCAAACTTTTTGTATTACTGTTATTAAACATTACTAAGTTGGGAAAAATATAAAACTTGATTTCTAAACTGTTTAACCAAATTTTATGATTTTTGAGCATTTATTCTAATAAAAATTGAAATAAATAGGAAACAGTTTCCAAAATTGCCCAAAATTTTTGTAACACTTTTATTATACATGTAGAAGCTGTGAAAAATATAAAAGATATTTTTCAGTTAGTGTTGCTATTTTTCCTTGTTTAATCCTCTTAAATAATCATTAAATGAATAATAATTATTAAACAGTTAAAGTAAATTACCAAAAATTTTGTACACTTCATTTACAGAGTAAATAATCTGGGAAAAATACCAAATGTGATTTTTATCTACTGAAATCCGATTTTGTGTATTTAAGTGTATTTAATCTTAGAAAATAGGAGAAAATTAGTATACAGAAGAGAAAAATCATCAACAATTTTATGTAGCATCCTGATGTACTACAAGGTGTTCTGGTAAATTTTTATGAATTTTGGATAAGCAGAACTATTTTTCCTGTTTTTAGTCCATAATATACACAAAAATCGGGGAAAAATAGGAATACATTATGAAAAATTCTGAAAATATTTTTCTAAGTCTTCCACAGAGAGTATAAGCTGCGAAAATTATTATATAACCTTTTCAAATTATCTAAAGCGGTTTTATGATTTATTGGGGCTAAACAAAAAGAAAATTCAAAACCATACTATACAGTAACAAAAATCGATGAAACTTAATGAGCGATCATTATTTAGCATAGGGGTCATCCACAAATTTAACTAGGATTTATAGACCCCAGAAAGTATTTTATATGATTTATTGCCCTATTTTCTTGCATTAATTATAGTAATTCGAGATAAATGAATTATCTTCTGGAAATTTACAGAGCATCTTATTTTGTTGATGGGAATCTGGGAAAAATCGGATTTGGTCAGAAAAGGAGTTTTAGATATTTATTTGGAAATAAATCCTTCATGAACATATTTGAAAGCTTTTAACAACATACTTTGATGATCTAGCATCTAAGCTTGAAGATCATCACATGCATGTTTGTTTGAAGTTCATTCATGAGTTTGAAATGTTTAAAATTCGTTTTTTGAAAGAAAACTTTGGATGCATGTGGTGATTTTCCACCAAAACGTGTAGAAAAGTGCATTTCCATGGTTTTGACTTAGGTTTAGGTCATGGATCTTCACCATTTTGTAACATGCAAGATGTTTTTAGTGAAAATCTACCACCATCATCATCAAAACTGAAGTGAATGAACATTCACACAAATTTTCTAAGATAATGGTGTAGAAGAACAAGGAAATGCAAGAAAAACCTTTAAAACTAGAAAGAAAAGTGAAGGAGATTGAAGGATTTTCGTGATTACCATGAAGAACAACCCTAGAAGATGAAGATTTGAAGGTTAAGAGATGTTCTTAGCTGGAGAATTTCGTGGTTTTAGAGAGGGAAAGAGAGAGTTTGAGTGTGGTAAATGGTGGGGTGTGAGAGAGAGAGAGAAGTGAAGGAGATGGAGTGTGAGAGAGGAGTGATTATGTGTTTTGGGAAGAGGGGAAGCATCTTGGGAAGAGGGTGGACGGTTTTGAGTGTAAAATGCCCTCCCTCTCTTTTAATTTTATAAAAAAATTCAATTCTTTTATAAAAATATCAAACTTTTTATAAAATATACACCCTAACCAAGTTTTTGCTCATGAAACCTTGATTTTTGACTTATAAATTTAGGGCAATTGTTAATGACTTAAATTTTATTTTCCTTAAATGAATTTTCATAATTTTAATTATTATAAGATAATATTAGAAGCTTCATAATTATTTTTATAGAATTTTTAAGGTTAAAGTTTATAAATGTGAGTTTTTAGGGCATTTAGGGCTTTTGAGAGTATGTAAGTCTTTGGATATCAAAATTAATTAAATATTTGAGACTTGAAATTATCTTATGGTATTATAACTCTTTTATAGTTATAAATAATGTTTGTAACTTATTTTATCGGCTTATTGGCATTCTATGTAGTGGTTTCGAGATTCAAGCGAAATTGAGGAAATCAAGTATACTAGTCCTAGTTTTCAACTTTGACTCAAGTTTCTATGAGATTATGACCTAATTTCTACTTCTAGGTCAAGTGCATGATGTGTGTATATGATTCATGAAATGTTGTTCGAGTCAAAGAGTGACCCAAATATGGATAGTCACTACAGCTCAGTAGATGTAGAATTCACATATCAATGTGAAATCTAAGTACACTATCCATTGATTCTAATTGTTTCCAAGTTTCTAGTAGGTTATAACTTAGCTTCTAATTACTAAGTCTAATATGTGTTGTGCCTATATGTGCAACTAAGTCTAGTCAACTCTAGAACCGACTCAAATTTTCTTGAATTTTTGATTTGTCTGACTATTTTTCACGATTTTAGTTTCTTGAATAACCATAAAATCATGAAAAATACTAAACAGTTAATAAAAATTACCAAACTTCAGATTTTGGTTCTAAATGTACTAAAAGATTTCTAGATAAATTTTCATGGATTATGAATATGTATAACCATTTTTCATATATTTAATTCTCTAAATAGATACAAATTCATGAAAAATAGAAATCAGTTTCCAAAATTACCAAAACTTTTTTTATTACTGTTATTAAACATTACTAAGTTGGGAAAAATATAAAACTTGATTTCTAAACTGTTTAACCAAATTTTATGATTTTTGAGCATTTATTCTAATAAAAATTGAAATAAATAGGAAACAGTTTCCAAAATTACCCAAAATTTTTGTAACAATTTTATTATACATGTAGAAGCTGTGAAAATTATAAAAGATATTTTTCAGTTAGTGTTGCTATTTTTCCTTGTTTAATCCTCTTAAATAATCATTAAATGAATAATAATTATTAAACAGTTAAAGTAAATTACCAAAAATTTTGTACACTTCATTTACAGAGTAAATAATCTGGGAAAAATACCAAATGTGATTTTTATCTATTGAAATCCGATTTTGTGTATTTAAGTGTATTTAATCTTAGAAAATAGGAGAAAATTAGTATACAGAAGAGAAAAATCATCAACAATTTTATGTAGCATCCTGATGTACTACAAGGTGTTCTGGTAAATTTTTATGAATTTTGGATAAGCAGAACTATTTTTCCTGTTTTTAGTCCATAATATACACAAAAATCGGGGAAAAATAGGAATACATTATGAAAAATTCTGAAAATATTTTTCTAAGTCTTCCACAGAGAGTATAAGCTGCGAAAATTATTATATAACCTTTTCAAATTATCTAAAGCGGTTTTATGATTTATTGGGGCTAAACAAAAAGAAAATTCAAAACCATATTATACAGTAACAAAAATCGATGAAACTTAATGAGCGATCATTATTTAGCATAGGGGTCATCCACAAATTTAACTAGGATTTATAGACCCCAGAAAGTATTTTATATGATTTATTGCCCTATTTTCTTGCATTAATTATAGTAATTCGAGATAAATGAATTATCTTCTGGAAATTTACAGAGCATCTTATTTTGTTGATGGGAATCTGGGAAAAATCGGATTTGGTCAGAAAAGGAGTTTTAGATATTTATTTGGAAATAAATCCTTCATGAACATATTTGAAAGCTTTTAACAACATACTTTGATGATCTAGCATCTAAGCTTGAAGATCATCACATGCATGTTTGTTTGAAGTTCATTCATGAGTTTGAAATGTTTAAAATTCGTTTTTTGAAAGAAAACTTTGGATGCATGTGGTGATTTTCCACCAAAACGTGTAGAAAAGTGCATTTCCATGGTTTTGACTTAGGTTTAGGTCATGGATCTTCACCATTTTGTAACATGCAAGATGTTTTTAGTGAAAATCTACCACCATCATCATCAAAACTGAAGTGAATGAACATTCACACAAATTTTCTAAGATAATGGTGTAGAAGAACAAGGAAATGCAAGAAAAACCTTTAAAACTAGAAAGAAAAGTGAAGGAGATTGAAGGATTTTCGTGATTACCATGAAGAACAACCCTAGAAGATGAAGATTTGAAGGTTAAGAGATGTTCTTGGCTGGAGAATTTCGTGGTTTTAGAGAGGGAAAAAGAGAGTTTGAGTGTGGTAAATGGTGGAGTGTGAGAGAGAGAGAGAGAAGTGAAGGAGATGGAGTGTGAGAGAGGAGTGATCATGTGTTTTGGGAAGAGGGGAAGCATCTTGGGAAGAGGTTGGACGGTTTTGAGTGTAAAATGCCCTCCCTCTCTTTTAATTTTATAAAAAAATTCAATTCTTTTATAAAAATATCAAACTTTTTATAAAATATACACCCTAACCAAGTTTTTGCTCATGAAACCTTGATTTTTGACTTATAAATTTAGGGCAATTGTTAATGACTTAAATTTTATTTTCCTTAAATGAATTTTCATAATTTTAATTATTATAAGATAATATTAGAAGCTTCATAATTATTTTTATAGAATTTTTAAGGTTAAAGTTTATAAATGTGAGTTTTTAGGGCATTTAGGGCTTTTGAGGTATGTAAGTCTTTGGATATCAAAATTAATTAAATATTTGAGACTTGAAATTATCTTATGGTGTTATAACTCTTTTATAGTTATAAATAATGTTTGTAACTTATTTTATCGGCTTATTGGCATTCTATGTAGTGGTTTCGAGATTCAAGCGAAATTGAGGAAATCAAGTATACTAGTCCTAGTTTTCAACTTTGACTCAAGTTTCTATGAGATTATGACCTAATTTCTACTTCTAGGTCAAGTGCATGATGTGTGTATATGATTCATGAAATGTTGTTCGAGTCAAAGAGTGACCCAAATATGGATAGTCACTACAGCTCAGTAGATGTAGAATTCACATATCAATGTGAAATCTAAGTACACTATCCATTGATTCTAATTATTTCCAAGTTTCTAGTAGGTTATAACTTAGCTTCTAATTACTAAGTCTAATATGTGTTGTGCCTATATGTGCAACTAAGTCTAGTCAACTCTAGAACCGACTCGAATTTTGACGGTTGTCACAGTCTCCCCCGGTTGAAAGAATTTCGTCCTGAAATTCAATTCGTGACGAATTCTATTAGAACTCAACCGGATGCAATTGTATCGTTCGGGGGGTGGTGACTTGAAGTGTTCTTTGATTATTTTGGGTTTATTTCCTCAAAGGAAGAGCCCAATTCTTTAGCTATAGTCAAGTTAGTGTTTCCTTAATTCGAGTTCTTTCGTCTAGATTATGGAAAATTTGGATCATGGAATCATGATCCAACCATAGCGACCTATTCCAAAAAGATCATCTAGTTAGATATTATCTGAATTAAGAGAGCGGTAGAAGTTTTGCTGAAGCACCCACTACACTGAGCGTTAAATCCGCATTGATGCTTAAGTCGCATTCTAAATTAGCACTAAGTGTAAATTCGCCGCTTAAAAAAAGAAGAGATTAGGAACAATTTGTCCACTTCCGGGTTGGCTACTACATCTGGAAAAGATATATTTTGAAATAAGAAGGGGTAGCACGAATGAAAATAAATGATCAAGGGTAAGTTCCTAAAGATACGTACTAAGGGTAGGCAACGAAGTTTTGGTACCTCTCGAACGTAAAGGCTTTTTAAGTGTCGTCTATAAAATAAGTTACGAAATGATTGAGGATCTCCGAGGCTATAATTACTACTACGGTTACTCTTACAATAATAGAACTATATTTGAAGAATATATATAATTAGAGAGTCATTTTTTCTAATGAAGGCGGTGAAAGTTTATCATATTTTAAATCACATTGTGTAGATAGCATTTTAAGTGTTTAGAAGTGATAGAAATCTCACTGTTATCAAAATGTGTGTTTAGAAATGATAACTATTCTCATTATTATCAAAATGTGTAATAATTCCAAGATAATGAAGATATATGTGTGGCGATCAAACGAAGTAGTAAAAAAAAGATAATTTAAAGTTAAACGTTTAAGTCATCATTAAGGGAATTTTTTTTTATAGAAATATTGATATTATGCTTTTTGTAAAAATTGACTAATTGTCTAAGTCAGGACAAATACAAGTTTAAGAGGAGTCGGAATACTTATGAAAAAAAAAATTTAAGAGTTAGGAACTCACTGAAAATTGCAAAGTAGAATACTATTTTCAGAAAGGTGTAAAAAAAATGTCAATCTTTGGAAATAGTGCATTCATAGTTTAGTGTTTCTACAAAAACAATCATTTAGAGAATAGATAATCGTAAAATTCAAAACTTTTGATGTATTTAAAGAAAAGAAGAAACATAAGGATACATATCCTCCACATATATTTTCTAGATATAGAAAAATTATAAGCATAAAGGTATTCATCTTGTGTATTACTTATAAGGAAAAATACAATGAAACTTGCATTTAAAATCAAGTTTCTGAATTTAGAACGAAAGAGTAAATGTAAATAAGGATCACTTGTTTATAGTAGATTTCAAAATAAAAACAAGATGTATATGATGAAAGGCGTAATTGAATATATTAAAGTTGACTAAAATTAAAGGTATGCCTCATGACTATACACGTATTAATCGCTCAAATCGAAAGGGTAGACTTCTAGTCTTTATGTATACGAACATGATATCACGAGAAGCAAAATAGACAGAAACAAAGTTAGACAATGTATTATGTTACTATTATGGGCGTGCGAGATCTAAAATCAAAAAGAGAGCGAGAAATCAAGTTCGGGGGAAAGAAAAAGGAAGGTAGCGGCGGCAATGATTGTTATTGTTGAAATTATAAGAATAATACATATAGGTAGATTTAAAACCAGGTTGATATATATTTCAAACTTCAATATGTGATGTATATTGATGATTAAATAGAAATGAAGAAGTTTTAAAGTGTTTTCTAAGGTTTGCTAAAAATTCACGAGTTATCTATTAAGTTAAACTCCATTGGTGAAAAATAAGAAACACTAAAACTTGTAATTGAAAATCTGACAGTTTTGACCTTTTTGACCGGAGTCCAACAATGCTTAAAACGGATAAGGTAAAGACTTAACATATTTAGATGAATGATTGTGCATTGTCGAAAGTGCGCCACTGGAACTTTAAAAGTGAACACTAAGTTTTGCAATGCTTTATATTTTAGAATCTTTATAGATTATAAAACTATATTGAAGCAAAATACACAAATAAGGTATGTTTTGAATTACAAGCGTTAGATATGTCTTATAAACATGTTTGAAGTAGACATTTGCATAAATATCATGTTGTGTTTTCGAGAAAACACATTAAAGTAAATTACAATGTCTAAATGAGAAAGCGGTTAAATGTGTCAAAGCAAAAGTGGTTTGGAAAATCCGAGGATGCTTTTACATATAATAGGACTTCAATGTTATATGTTTAAGTTTTATAGCATAGAGTTTAAACACTTTTATAAAAGAAAATGTTTCTAAGTTTTTCGAAAACGTGTCAAAATGGTAAGCAAGGTTTAAAATGGTTTATATGCCTTTAAAAGCACATCTATCCATTGAAATGGATTTTAAATGAAATTGAAATAGCAAGGTTAAAACAAATATTGGTTAAATTGAGTTTTGAAGAAAAGTGTTAAGTTAAAGCAAGTTATCAAAAGATTTTTTAGCGAGAATATGGCTTACATTGTTAGGAAAGGTCTAGTAAGTTGAATGAAGTGGTTATAAAATATTTTATCGATGATAAATAAAACCGATTAAGCAAAATAATTTTTCGATGGAAGATTAAGAAGTAAGGAATAAGTATGTTAGTGTAGCTGATCGTACCTAAATACTAAGGCAAGTACCGGTGTCTTTTCCCCAAAATAAAGGACAAGAAAAATTGTTTGTAAACGTTTTATGGTGTCAATGCAGTTGACGACTTTTTATAGAGGTCAAAGGTATATACTATGTTAAGTTTTAACCTCAAGGTGGAAACAACCTAGAGCTAAATCGTAACGTAGAAATAAGATCTCACATATAGGTTAAACCTCTGTGTCTCCTTGTGAGTCGAATCCGGAATGCCCGCCAATGGTATCCAAGTGATTACTTAGTGGAGACTTATATACCTCCTTACGTGATGCTCCAATTCTCATCCGTGTCGATATCAAAACGCTTTTTCATAGTTGTAACTCTAGTACGAAGACGATGAAGAGGTATTGAGGAATAATTCGAATAGGTTTCGACTTATGATTATTACTAGTGTATATCTAGCTACTAACCTTACATCTAAATTCAACAGCTACCGAGGAATACTCATTCTCAGTACTAAGTGCATTGCTCCTAGAGTGGCTAGTGATATAACCTAAGTGGTTAACCTAGCACTTGATAAGGGACAAGAATATTTCCAAATAAAGGCATTGTTATAAAAGTGCACTTAGTTTCTAAGTGTATCTAGATGAATGCCTATAATATGCAATGTCCGTACGCACACCGAAAAATTTTGTTTTTCAAAAGTTTAAGTTGAAAATCGTTTTGAACATAATTCTACTATAACCGTTTCAAGCCTGACATTAAGTTTCCTTAATTAAGCATAGTTGGCCAGGCTATACTTAATTAAAGTCTAATAATGTGTACTCGAATTAGTTATACTAGTAGTATGTTCAGTATTTTAAAAACATTTTGAATTTTTTTTTTGGCTATAGTTGTGGTTCTCCAAAGGGAAACCGGTATTCTCTATAACCTTCGGCTCTGATACCATTTTATGTCACACCCCGCTAAAGCGGAAACACGAGGCGTGGCAGTATAAAGGGTTTCATAGCAAAAGTTAAAAGACAACACCAACCATAGTATTAAAAATCATTACAAATTTACGATGGGTTTGAACAACTTTTAAAAGAAATTACAATGTAAATTGAAATACAACACATGCGAATGCTCCTAAAAGTGAAGTGTCCCTAAGTGCCACTTACTCGATGATTCCTGAAAAAGCATGTAAAACGAGCGTCAACTATAAAAATAGTTGGTGAGTACTCACAGATAAACAAAATAATATTGGTTCCATGAATTGAAATCAAAGTTTTGATAAAAGTTTCCAATAATAAAAGTATATTGTTAAAATGAGTAAATAAGTTTGTAAAAACAAAGTTCTTTGTCATCATGAGAGATAAAGTATGTTGCCCAAATAAGATGCAACATTCATATTCTCATGGAAGATAAAGTTCGTTACTCAAACGAGTAAACAAGTTTCATTGCTAAAATGAGCAATCAACTTTCGTTGCTACAAGGAGCGAACAATTTCATTGCTAAAACATGTATATAAGTTTTCAGTAATAAATGTTCGTTGTTGTAATGAGAAACAAAGTTCATTTCTATAATTAATAACAAGTTTATTGCTATAACGAGAAACGAGTTTGTATGTGTATAAGCAAACAATGAGTCTCAACCAAACCTATGACTGAAGCCCTATCAAGATCTATGCTTATCGTTCCATAGATGAATATGGTATCATGCACTCCAGCAATAGGGCGAGTGAGGAGTTGTCAATTCCTAATAGCGCTATCCATAATGACCATTGGCTCAAAGAGTTAATGGTTAGAGATAAGGGAAGGGCCTTAGTACGATAAGTTCTCATGTTCCGTGTTGCATAGACATACATAGAGAGACATAGCAATAAAATAGCAATCATGTTTGATACAAATCAATTTAAATACAACATTCAAATAATAGTTTTTCGGGACATGCTTTTCCACCCCAAAACATAAAAACTGAAAATAGGGGAGTGTGTGAATACTCACAATATGCATTGAGATGATGCAAATGGTGCCTTTACTACGCTCCACTCGTACCACTATTGATTCCTACAATAATGGAATTCGCTAGTGAGTCTCTAATCGAAATCAAACACTAGTATACTTACTACTACAATAGAATTATGCCAATAGTGTGTCAAAATTTAATATTGACAAGTTACAAACATTTTTCTGTGAAAAATTAATTTCAATGAATCAATTGTTATATAACAATTTAAGTGGAAATTTCTCATTATTGAAATGCTAATATTTAACATTTTAAGAGGTGTTCCAATGATTAAATATTCAAAAACTAAATTAATTTAGTTCTAAAATTTCCCAAAGTTTTCATTTTAGTTTTAATTGAAGTCAAAGACCTCAAGATAAATTTTCTTGAATTTTTGATTTGTCTGACTATTTTTCACGATTTTAGTTTCTTGAATAACCATAAAATCATGAAAAATACTAAACAGTTAATAAAAATTACCAAACTTCAGATTTTGGTTCTAAATGTACTAAAAGACTTCTAGATAAATTTTCATGGATTATGAATATGTATAACCATTTTTCATATATTTAATTCTCTAAATAGATACAAATTCATGAAAAATAGAAATCAGTTTCCAAAATTACCCAAACTTTTTGTATTACTGTTATTAAACATTACTAAGTTGGGAAAAATATAAAACTTGATTTCTAAACTGTTTAACCAAATTTTATGATTTTTGAGCATTGATTCTAATAAAAATTGAAATAAATAGGAAACAGTTTCCAAAAATGCCCAAAATTTTTGTAACACTTTTATTATACATGTAGAAGCTGTGAAAAATATAAAAGATATTTTTCAGTTAGTGTTGCTATTTTTCCTTGTTTAATCGTCTTAAATAATCATTAAATGAATAATAATTATTAACAGTTAAAGTAAATTACCAAAAATTTTGTACACTTCATTTACAGAGTAAATAATCTGGGAAAAATACCAAATGTGATTTTTATCTACTGAAATCCGATTTTGTGTATTTAAGTGTATTTAATCTTAGAAAATAGGAGAAAAATAGTATACAGAAGAGAAAAATCATCAACAATTTTATGTAGCATCCTCATGTACTACAAGGTATTCTGGTAAATTTTTATGAATTTTGGATAAGCAAAACTATTTTTCCTGTTTTTAGTCCATAATATACACAAAAATCGGGGAAAAATAGGAATACATTATGAAAAATTCTGAAAATATTTTTCTAAGTCTTCCACAGAGAGTATAAGCTGTGAAAATTATTATATAACCTTTTCAAATTATCTAAAGCGGTTTTATGATTTATTGGGGCTAAACAAAAAGAAAATTCAAAACCATATTATACAGTAACAAAAATCGATGAAACTTAATGAGCGATCATTATTTAGCATAGGGGTCATCCACAAATTTAACTAGGATTTATAGACCCCAGAAAGTATTTTATATGATTTATTGCCCTATTTTCTTGCATTAATTATAGTAATTCGAGATAAATGAATTATCTTCTGGAAATTTACAGAGCATCTTATTTTGTTGATGGGAATCTGGGAAAAATTGGATTTGGTCAGAAAAGGAGTTTTAGATATTTATTTGGAAATAAATCCTTCATGAACATATTTGAAAGCTTTTAACAACATACTTTGATGATCTAGCATCTAAGCTTGAAGATCATCACATGCATGTTTGTTTGAAGTTCATTCATGAGTTTGAAATGTTTAAAATTCATTTTTTGAAAGAAAACTTTGGATGCATGTGGTGATTTTCCACCAAAACGTGTAGAAAAGTGCATTTCCATGGTTTTGACTTAGGTTTAGGTCATGGATCTTCGCCATTTTGTAACATGCAAGATGTTTTTAGTGAAAATCTACCACCATCATCATCAAAACTGAAGTGAATGAACATTCACACAAATTTTCTAAGAGAATGGTGTAGAAGAACAAGGAAATGCAAGAAAAACCTTTAAAACTATAAAGAAAAGTGAAGGAGATTGAAGGATTTTCGTGATTACCATGAAGAACAACCCTAGAAGATGAAGATTTGAAGGTTAAGAGATGTTCTTGGCTGGAGAATTTCGTGGTTTTAGAGAGGGAAAGAGAGAGTTTGAGTGTGGTAAATGGTGGAGTGAGAGAGAGAGAGAGAGAGAAGTGAAGGAGATGGAGTGTGAGAGAGGAGTGATTATGTGTTTTGGGAAGAGGGGAAGCATCTTGGGAAGAGGGTGGACGGTTTTGAGTGTAAAATGCCCTCCCTCTCTTTTAATTTTATAAAAAAATTCAATTCTTTTATTAAATTATCAAACTTTTTATAAAATATACACCCTAACCAAGTTTTTGCTCATGAAACCTTGATTTTTGACTTATAAATTTAGGGCAATTGTTAATGACTTAAATTTTATTTTCCTTAAATGAATTTTCATAATTTTAATTATTATAAGATAATATTAGAAGCTTCATAATTATTTTTATAGAATTTTTAACGTTAAAGTTTATAAATGTGAGTTTTTAGGGCATTTAGGGCTATTGAGAGTATGTAAGTCTTTGGATATCAAAAGTAATTAAATATTTGAGACTTGAAATTATCTTATGGTATTATAACTCTTTTATAGTTATAAATAATGTTTGTAACTTATTTTA
Organism: Lactuca virosa; assembly: GCF_052849685.1. NCBI lineage: Eukaryota > Viridiplantae > Streptophyta > Magnoliopsida > Asterales > Asteraceae > Lactuca > Lactuca virosa. The sequence continues at coordinate 422,758,398 of NC_136428.1, read as the reverse complement.
TCGGCTTATTGGCATTCTATGTAGTGGTTTCGAGATTCAAGCGAAATTAAGGAAATCAAGTATACTAGTCCTAGTTTTCAACTTTGACTCAAGTTTCTATGAGATTATGACCTAATTTCTACTTCTAGGTCAAGTGCATGATGTGTTTATATGATTCATGAAATGTTGTTCGAGTCAAAGAGTGACCCAAATATGGATAGTCACTACAGCTCAGTAGATGTAGAATTCACATATCAATGTGAAATCTAAGTACACTATCCATTGATTCTAATTGTTTCCAAGTTTCTAGTAGGTTATAACTTAGCTTCTAATTACTAAGTCTAATATGTGTTGTGCCTATATGTGCAACTAAGTCTAGTCAACTCTAGAACCGACTCGAATTTTGACGGTTGTCACAGTCTCCCCCGGTTGAAAGAATTTCGTCCTGAAATTCAATTCGTGACGAATTCTATTAGAACTCAACCGGATGCAATTGTATCGTTCGGGAGGTGGTGACTTGAAGTGTTCTTTGATTATTTTGGGTTTATTTCCTCAAAGGAAGAGCCCAATTCTTTAGCTATAGTCAAGTTAGTGTTTCCTTAATTCGAGTTCTTTCGTCTAGATTATGGAAAATTTGGATCATGGAATCATGATCCAACCATAGCGACCTATTCCAAAAAGATCATCTAGTTAGATATTATCTGAATTAAGAGAGCGGTAGAAGTTTTGCTGAAGCACCCACTACACTGAGCGTTAAATCCGCATTGATGCTTAAGTCGCATTCTAAATTAGCACTAAGTGTAAATTCGCCGCTTAAAAAAAGAAGAGATTAGGAACAATTTGTCCACTTCCGGGTTGGCTACTACATCTGGAAAAGATATATTTTGAAATAAGAAGGGGTAGCACGAATGAAAATAAATGATCAAGGGTAAGTTCCTAAAGATACGTACTAAGGGTAGGCAACGAAGTTTTGGTACCTCTCGAACGTAAAGGCTTTTTAAGTGTCGTCTATAAAATAAGTTACAAAATGATTGAGGATCTCCGAGGCTATAATTACTACTACGGTTACTCTTACAATAATAGAACTATATTTGAAGAATATATATAATTAGAGAGTCATTGTTTCTAATGAAGGCGGTGAAAGTTTATCATATTTTAAATCACATTGTGTAGATAGCATTTTAAGTGTTTAGAAGTGATAGAAATCTCACTGTTATCAAAATGTGTGTTTAGAAATGATAACTAATCTCATTATTATCAAAATGTGTAATAATTCCAAGATAATGAAGATATATGTGTGGCGATCAAACGAAGTAGTAAAAAAAAGATAATTTAAAGTTAAATGTTTAAGTCGTCATTAAGGGAATTTTTTTTATAGAAATATTGATATTATGCTTTTTGTAAAAATTGACTAATTGTCTAAGTCAGGACAAATACAAGTTTAAGAGGAGTCGGAATACTTATGAAAAAAAAAAAATTTAAGAGTTAGGAACTCACTGAAAATTGCAAAGTAGAATACTATTTTAAGAAAGGTGTAAAAAAAATGTCAATCTTTGGAAATAGTGCATTCATAGTTTAGTGTTTCTACAAAAACAATCATTTAGAGAATAGATAATCGTAAAATTCAAAACTTTTGATGTATTTAAAGAAAAGAAGAAACATAAGGATACATATCCTCCACATATATTTTCTAGATATAGAAAAATTATAAGCATAAAGGTATTCATCTTGTATATTACTTATAAGGAAAAATACAATGAAACTTGCATTTTAAATCAAGTTTCTGAATTTAGAACGAAAGAGTAAATGTAAATAAGGATCACTTGTTTATAGTAGATTTCAAAATAAAAACAAGATGTATATGATGAAAGGCGTAATTGAATATATTAAAGTTGACTAAAGTTAAAGGTATGCCTCATGACTATACACATATTAATCGCTCAAATCGAAAGGGTAGACTTCTAGTCTTTATGTATACGAACATGATACCACGAGAAGCAAAATAGACAGAAACAAAGTTAGACAATGTATTATGTTACTATTATGGGCGTGCGAGATCTAAAATCAAAAAGAGAGCGAGAAATCAAGTTCGGGGGAAAGAAAAAGGAAGGTAGCGGCGGCAATGATTGTTATTGTTGAAATTATAAGAATAATACATATAGGTAGATTTAAAACCAGGTTGAGATATATTTCAAACTTCAATATGTGATGTATATTGATGATTAAATAGAAATGAAGAAGTTTTAAAGTGTTTTCTAAGGTTTGCTAAAAATTCACGAGTTATCTATTAAGTTAAACTCCATTTGTGAAAAAGAAGAAACACTAAAACTTGTAATTGAAAATCTGACAGTTTTGACCTTTTTGACCGGAGTCCAACAATGCTTAAAACGGATAAGGTAAAGACTTAACATATTTAGATGAATGATTGTGCATTGTCGAAAGTGCGCCACTGGAACTTTAAAAGTGAACACTAAGTTTTGCAATGCTTTATATTTTAGAATCTTTATAGATTATAAAACTATATTGAAGCAAAATACACAAATAAGGTATGTTTTGAATTACAAGCGTTAGATATGTCTTATAAACATGTTTGAAGTAGACATTTGCATAAATATCATGTTGTGTTTTCGAGAAAACACATTAAAGTAAATTACAATGTCTAAATGAGAAAGCGGTTAAATGTGTCAAAGCAAAAGTGGTTTGGAAAATCCGAGGATGCTTTTACATATAATAGGACTTCAATGTTATATGTTTAAGTTTTATAGCATAGAGTTTAAACACTTTTATAAAAGAAAATGTTTCTAAGTTTTTCGAAAACGTGTCAAAATGGTAAGCAAGGTTTAAAATGGTTTATATGCCTTTAAAAGCACATCTATCCATTGAAATGGATTTGAAATGAAATTGAAATAGCAAGGTTAAAACAAATATTGGTTAAATTGAGTTTTGAAGAAAAGTGTTAAGTTAAAGCAAGTTATCAAAAGATTTTTAGCGAGAATATGGCTTACATTGTTAGGAAAGGTCTAGTAAGTTGAATGAAGTGGTTATAAAATATTTTATCGATGATAAATAAAACCGATTAAGCAAAATAATTTTTCGATGGAAGATTAAGAAGTAAGGAATAAGTATGTTAGTGTAGCTGATCGTACCTAAATATTAAGGCGAGTACCGGTGTCTTTTCCCCAAAATAAAGGACAAGAAAAATTGTTTGTAAACGTTTTGTGGTGTCAATGCAGTTGACGACTTTTTATAGAGGTCAAAGGTATATACTATGTTAAGTTTTAACCTCAAGGTGGAAACAACCTAGAGCTAAATCGTAACGTAGAAATAAGATCTCACATATAGGTTAAACCTCTGTGTCTCCTTGTGAGTCGAATCTGGAATGCCCGCCAATGGTATCCAAGTGATTACTTAGTGGAGACTTATATACCTCCTTACGTGATGCTCCAATTCTCATCCGTGTCGATATCAAAACGCTTTTTCATAGTTGTAACTCTAGTACGAAGACGATGAAGAGGTATTGAGGAATAATTCGTATAGGTTTCGACTTATGATTATTACTAGTGTATATCTAGCTACTAACCTTACATCTAAATTCAACAGCTACCGAGGAATACTCATTCTCAGTACTAAGTGCATTGCTCCTAGAGTGGCTAGTGATATAACCTAAGTGGTTAACCTAGCACTTGATAAGGGACAAGAATATTTCTAAATAAAGGCATTGTTATAAAAGTGCACTTAGTTTCTAAGTGTATCTAGATGAATGCCTATAATATGCAATGTCCGTACGTATACCGAAAAATTTTGTTTTTCAAAAGTTTAAGTTGAAAATCGTTTTGAACATAATTCTACTATAACCGTTTCAAGCCTGACATTAAGTTTCCTTAATTAAGCATAGTTGGCCAGGCTATACTTAATTAAAGTCTAATAATGTGTACTCGAATTAGTTATACTAGTAGTATGTTCAGTATTTTAAAAACATTTTGAAATTTTTTTTTGGCTATAGTTGTGGTTCTCCAAAGGGAAACCGGTATTCTCTATAACCTTCGGTTCTGATACCATTTTATGTCACACCCCGCTAAAGCGGAAACACGAGGCGTGGCAGTGTAAAGGGTTTCATAGCAAAAGTTAAAAGACAACACCAACCATAGTATTAAAAATCATTACAAATTTACGATGGGTTTGAACAACTTTTGAAAGAAATTACAATGTAAATTGAAATACAACACATGCGAATGCTCCTAAAAGTGAAGTGTCCCTAAGTACCACTTACTCGATGATTCCTGAAAAAACATGCAAAACGAGCGTCAACTATAAAAATAGTTGGTGAGTACTCACAGATAAACAAAATAATATTGGTTCCATGAATTGAAAAAGTTTTGATAAAAGTTTCCAATAATAAAAGTATATTGTTAAAATGAGTAAATAAGTTTGTAAAAACAATGTTCTTTGTCATCATGAGAGATAAAGTATGTTGCCCAAATAAGATGCAACATTCATATTCTCATGGAAGATAAAGTTCGTTACTCAAATGAGTAACAAGTTTCATTGCTAAAATGAGCAATCAATTTCGTTGCTACAAGGAGCAAACAATTTCATTGCTAAAACATGTATATAAGTTTTCAGTAATAAAAGTTCGTTGTTGTAATGAGAAACAAAGTTCATTTCTATAATTAATAACAAGTTTATTGCTATAACGAGAAACGAGTTTGTATGTGTATGAGCAAACAATGAGTCTCAACCAAACCTATGACTGAAGCCCTATCAAGATCTATGCTTATCGTTCCATAGATGAATATGGTATCATGCACTCCAGCAATAGGGCGAGTGAGGAGTTGTCAATTCCTAATAGCGCTATCCATAATGACCATTGGCTCAAAGAGTTAATGGTTAGAGATAAGGGAAGGGCCTTAGTACGATAAGTTCTCATGTTCCGTGTTGCATAGACATACATAGAGAGACATAGCAATAAAATAGCAATCATGTTTGATACAAATCAATTTAAATACAACATTCAAATAATAGTTTTTCGGGACATGCTTTTCCACCCCAAAACATAAAAACTGAAAATAGGGGAGTGTGTGAATACTCACAATATGCATTGAGATGATGCAAATGGTGCCTTTACTACGCTCCACTCGTACCACTATTGATTCCTACAATAATGGAATTCGCTAGTGAGTCTCTAATCGAAATCAAACACTAGTATACTTACTACTACAATAGAATTATGCCAATAGTGTGTCAAAATTTAATATTGACAAGTTACAAACATTTTTCTGTGAAAAATTAATTTCAATGAATCAATTGTTATATAACAATTTAAGTGGAAACTTCCCATTATTGAAATGCAAATATTTAACATTTTAAGAGGTGTTCCAATGATTAAATATTCAAAAACTAAATTAATTTAGTTCTAAAATTTCCCAAAGTTTTCATTTTAGTTTTAATTGAAGTCAAAGACCTCAAGATAAATTTTCTTGAATTTTAGATTTGTCTGACTATTTTTCACGATTTTAGTTTCTTGAATAACCATAAAATCATGAAAAATACTAAACAGTTAATAAAAATTACCAAACTTCAGATTTTGGTTCTAAATGTACTAAAAGACTTCTAGATAAATTTTCATGGATTATGAATATGTATAACCATTTTTCATATATTTAATTCTCTAAATAGATACAAATTCATGAAAAATAGAAATCAGTTTCCAAAATTACCCAAACTTTTTGTATTACTGTTATTAAACATTAATAAGTTGGGAAAAATATAAAACTTGATTTCTAAACTGTTTAACCAAATTTTATGATTTTTGAGCATTTATTCTAATAAAAATTGAAATAAATAGGAAACAGTTTCCAAAATTGCCCAAAATTTTTGTAACACTTTTATTATACATGTAGAAGCTGTGAAAAATATAAAAGATATTTTTCAGTTAGTGTTGCTATTTTTCCTTGTTTAATCCTCTTAAATAATCATTAAATGAATAATAATTATTAAACAGTTAAAGTAAATTACCAAAAATTTTGTACACTTCATTTACAGAGTAAATAATCTGGGAAAAATACCAAATGTGATTTTTATCTATTGAAATCCGATTTTGTGTATTTAAGTGTACTTAATCTTAGAAAATAGGAGAAAAATAGTATACAGAAGAGAAAAATCATCAACAATTTTATGTAGCATCCTCATGTACTACAAGGTGTTCTGGTAAATGTTTATGAATTTTGGATAAGCAGAACTATTTTTCCTGTTTTTAGTCCATAATATACACAAAAATCAGGGAAAAATAGGAATACATTATGAAAAATTCTGAAAATATTTTTCTAAGTCTTCCACAGAGAGTATAAGCTACGAAAATTATTATATAACCTTTTCAAATTATCTAAAGCGGTTTTATGATTTATTGGGGCTAAACAAAAAGAAAATTCAAAACCATATTATACAGTAACAAAAATCAATGAAACTTAATGAGCGATCATTATTTAGCATAGGGGTCATCCACAAATTTAACTAGGATTTATAGACCCCAGAAAGTATTTTATATGATTTATTGCCCTATTTTCTTGCATTAATTATAGTAATTCGAGATAAATGAATTATCTTCTGGAAATTTACAGAGCATCTTATTTTGTTGATGGGAATCTGGGAAAAATCGGATTTGGTCAGAAAAGGAGTTTTAGATATTTATTTGGAAATAAATCCTTCATGAACATATTTGAAAGCTTTTAACAACATACTTTGATGATCTAGCATCTAAGCTTGAAGATCATCACATGCATGTTTGTTTGAAGTTCATTCATGAGTTTGAAATGTTTAAAATTCGTTTTTTGAAAGAAAACTTTGGATGCATGTGGTGATTTTCCACCAAAACGTGTAGAAAAGTGCATTTCCATGGTTTTGACTTAGGTTTAGGTCATGGATCTTCACCATTTTGTAACATGCAAGATGTTTTTAGTGAAAATCTACCACCATCATCATCAAAACTGAAGTGAATGAACATTCACACAAATTTTCTAAGAGAATGGTGTAGAAGAACAAGGAAATGCAAGAAAAACCTTTAAAACTAGAAAGAAAAGTGAAGGAGATTGAAGGATTTTCGTGATTATCATGAAGAACAACCCTAGAAGATGAAGATTTGAAGGTTAAGAGATGTTCTTGGCTGGAGAATTTCGTGGTTTTAGAGAGGGAAAGAGAGAGTTTGAGTGTGGTAAATGGTGGAGTGGGAGAGAGAGAGAGAGAGAGAAGTGAAGGTGATGGAGTGTGAGAGAGGAGTGATTATGTGTTTTGGGAAGAGGGGAAGCATATTGGGAAGAGGGTGGACGGTTTTGAGTGTAAAATGCCCTCCCTCTCTTTTAATTTTATAAAAAAATTCAATTCTTTTATAAAAATATCAAACTTTTTATAAAATATACACCCTAACCAAGTTTTTGCTCATGAAACCTTGATTTTTGACTTATAAATTTAGGGCAATTGTTAATGACTTAAATTTTATTTTCCTTAAATGAATTTTCATAATTTTAATTATTATAAGATAGTATTAGAAGCTTCATAATTATTTTTATAGAATTTTTAAGGTTAAAGTTTATAAATGTGAGTTTTTAGGGCATTTAGGGCTTTTGAGAGTATGTAAGTCTTTGGATATCAAAATTAATTAAATATTTGAGACTTGAAATTATCTTATGGTATTATAACTCTTTTATAGTTATAAATAATGTTTGTAACTTATTTTATCGGCTTATTGGCATTCTATGTAGTGGTTTCGAGATTCAAGCGAAATTGAGGAAATCAAGTATACTAGTCCTAGTTTTCAACTTTGACTCAAGTTTCTATGAGATTATGACCTAATTTCTACTTCTAGGTCAAGTGCATGATGTGTGTATATGATTCATGAAATGTTGTTCGAGTCAAAGAGTGACCCAAATATGGATAGTCACTACAGCTCAGTAGATGTAGAATTCACATATCAATGTGAAATCTAAGTACACTATCCATTGATTCTAATTGTTTCCAAGTTTCTAGTATGTTATAACTTAGCTTCTAATTACTAAGTCTAATATGTGTTGTGCCTGTATGTGCAACTAAGTCTAGTCAACTCTAGAACCGACTCGAATTTTGACGGTTGTCACAGTCTCCCCCGGTTGAAAGAATTTCGTCCCGAAATTCAATTCGTGACGAATTCTATTAGAACTCAACCGGATGCAATTGTATCGTTCGGGAGGTGGTGACTTGAAGTGTTCTTTGATTATTTTGGGTTTATTTCCTCAAAGGAAGAGCCCAATTCTTTAGCTATAGTCAAGTTAGTGTTTCCTTAATTCGAGTTCTTTCGTCTAGATTATGGAAAATTTGGATCATGGAATCATGATCCAACCATAGCGACCTATTCCAAAAAGATCATCTAGTTAGATATTATCTGAATTAAGAGAGCGGTAGAAGTTTTGCTGAAGCACCCACTACACTGAGCGTTAAATCCGCATTGATGCTTAAGTCGCATTCTAAATTAGCACTAAGTGTAAATTCGCCGCTTAAAAAAAGAAGAGATTAGGAACAATTTGTCCACTTCCGGGTTGGCTACTACATCTGGAAAATATATATTTTGAAATAAGAAGGGGTAGCACGAATGAAAATAAATGATCAAGGGTAAGTTCCTAAAGATACGTACTAAGGGTAGGCAACGAAGTTTTGGTACCTCTCGAACGTAAAGGCTTTTTAAGTGTCGTCTATAAAATAAGTTACAAAATGATTGAGGATCTCCGAGGCTATAATTACTACTACGGTTACTCTTACAATAATAGAACTATATTTGAAGAATATATATAATTAGAGAGTCATTGTTTCTAATGAAGGCGGTGAAAGTTTATCATATTTTAAATCACATTGTGTAGATAGCATTTTAAGTGTTTAGAAGTGATAGAAATCTCACTGTTATCAAAATGTGTGTTTAGAAATGATAACTAATCTCATTATTATCAAAATGTGTAATAATTCCAAGATAATGAAGATATATGTGTGGCGATCAAACGAAGTAGTAAAAAAAAGATAATTTAAAGTTAAATGTTTAAGTCGTCATTAAGGGAATTTTTTTTATAGAAATATTGATATTATGCTTTTTGTAAAAATTGACTAATTGTCTAAGTCAGGACAAATACAAGTTTAAGAGGAGTCGGAATACTTATGAAAAAAAAAAAAATTTAAGAGTTAGGAACTCACTGAAAATTGCAAAGTAGAATACTATTTTAAGAAAGGTGTAAAAAAAATGTCAATCTTTGGAAATAGTGCATTCATAGTTTAGTGTTTCTACAAAAACAATCATTTAGAGAATAGATAATCGTAAAATTCAAAACTTTTGATGTATTTAAAGAAAAGAAGAAACATAAGGATACATATCCTCCACATATATTTTCTAGATATAGAAAAATTATAAGCATAAAGGTATTCATCTTGTGTATTACTTATAAGGAAAAATACAATGAAACTTGCATTTTAAATCAAGTTTCTGAATTTAGAACGAAAGAGTAAATGTAAATAAGGATCACTTGTTTATAGTAGATTTCAAAATAAAAACAAGATGTATATGATGAAAGGCGTAATTGAATATATTAAAGTTGACTAAAATTAAAGGTATGCCTCATGACTATACACATATTAATCGCTCAAATCGAAAGGGTAGACTTTTAGTCTTTATGTATACGAACATGATACCACGAGAAGCAAAATAGACAGAAACAAAGTTAGACAATGTATTATGTTACTATTATGGGCGTGCGAGATCTAAAATCAAAAAGAGAGCGAGAAATCAAGTTCGGGGGAAAGAAAAAGGAAGGTAGCGGCGGCAATGATTGTTATTGTTGAAATTATAAGAATAATACATATAGGTAGATTTAAAACCAGGTTGAGATATATTTCAAACTTCAATATGTGATGTATATTGATGATTAAATAGAAATGAAGAAGTTTTAAAGTGTTTTCTAAGGTTTGCTAAAAATTCACGAGTTATCTATTAAGTTAAACTCCATTTGTGAAAAAGAAGAAACACTAAAACTTGTAATTGAAAATCTGACAGTTTTGACCTTTTTGACCGGAGTCCAACAATGCTTAAAACGGATAAGGTAAAGACTTAACATATTTAGATGAATGATTGTGCATTGTCGAAAGTGCGCCACTGGAACTTTAAAAGTGAACACTAAGTTTTGCAACACTTTATATTTTAGAATCTTTATAGATTATAAAACTATATTGAAGCAAAATACACAAATAAGGTATGTTTTGAATTACAAGCGTTAGATATGTCTTATAAACATGTTTGAAGTAGACATTTGCATAAATATCATGTTGTGTTTTCGAGAAAACACATTAAAGTAAATTACAATGTCTAAATGAGAAAGCGGTTAAATGTGTCAAAGCAAAAGTGGTTTGGAAAATCCGAGGATGCTTTTACATATAATAGGACTTCAATGTTATATGTTTAAGTTTTATAGCATAGAGTTTAAACACTTTTATAAAAGAAAATGTTTCTAAGTTTTTCGAAAACGTGTCAAAATGGTAAGCAAGGTTTAAAATGGTTTATATGCCTTTAAAAGCACATCTATCCATTGAAATGGATTTGAAATAAAATTGAAATAGCAAGGTTAAAACAAATATTGGTTAAATTGAGTTTTGAAGAAAAGTGTTAAGTTAAAGCAAGTTATCAAAAGATTTTTAGCGAGAATATGGCTTAAATTGTTAGGAAAGGTCTAGTAAGTTGAATGAAGTGGTTATAAAATATTTTATCGATGATAAATAAAACCGATTAGCAAAATAATTTTTCGATGGAAGATTAAGAAGTAAGGAATAAGTATGTTAGTGTAGCTGATCGTACCTAAATACTAAGGCGAGTACCGGTGTCTTTTCCCCAAAATAAAGGACAAGAAAAATTGTTTGTAAACGTTTTATGGTGTCAATGCAGTTGACGACTTTTTATAGAGGTCAAAGGTATATACTATGTTAAGTTTTAACCTCAAGGTGGAAACAACCTAGAGCTAAATCGTAACGTAGAAATAAGATCTCACATATAGGTTAAACCTCTGTGTCTCCTTGTGAGTCGAATCCGGAATGCCCGCCAATGGTATCCAAGTGATTACTTAGTGGAGACTTATATACCTCCTTACGTGATGCTCCAATTCTCATCCGTGTCGATATCAAAACGCTTTTTCATAGTTGTAACTCTAGTACGAAGACGATGAAGAGGTATTGAGGAATAATTCGTATAGGTTTCGACTTATGATTATTACTAGTGTATATCTAGCTACTAACCTTACATCTAAATTCAACAGCTACCGAGGAATACTCATTCTCAGTACTAAGTGCATTGCTCCTAGAGTGGCTAGTGATATAACCTAAGTGGTTAACCTAGCACTTGATAAGGGACAAGAATATTTCTAAATAAAGGCATTGTTATAAAAGTGCACTTAGTTTCTAAGTGTATCTAGATGAATGCCTATAATATGCAATGTCCGTACGCACACCGAAAAATTTTGTTTTTCAAAAGTTTAAGTTGAAAATCGTTTTGAACATAATTCTACTATAACCGTTTCAAGCCTGACATTAAGTTTCCTTAATTAAGCATAGTTGGCCAGGCTATACTTAATTAAAGTCTAATAATGTGTACTCGAATTAGTTATACTAGTAGTATGTTCAGTATTTTAAAAACATTTTGAAATTTTTTTTTGGCTATAGTTGTGGTTCTCCAAAGGGAAACCGGTATTCTCTATAACCTTCGGCTCTGATACCATTTTATGTCACACCCCGCTAAAGCGGAAACACGAGGCGTGGCAGTATAAAGGGTTTCATAGCAAAAGTTAAAAGACAACACCAACCATAGTATTAAAAATCATTACAAATTTACGATGGGTTTGAACAACTTTTAAAAGAAATTACAATGTAAATTGAAATACAACACATGCGAATGCTCCTAAAAGTGAAGTGTCCCTAAGTGCCACTTACTCGATGATTCCTGAAAAAACATGCAAAACGAGCGTCAACTATAAAAATAGTTGGTGAGTACTCACAGATAAACAAAATAATATTGGTTCCATGAATTGAAAAAGTTTTGATAAAAGTTTCCAATAATAAAAGTATATTGTTAAAATGAGTAAATAAGTTTGTAAAAACAAAGTTCTTTGTCATCATGAGAGATAAAGTATGTTGCCCAAATAAGATGCAACATTCGTATTCTCATGGAAGATAAAGTTCGTTACTCAAATGAGTAACAAGTTTCATTGCTAAAATGAGCAATCAATTTCGTTGCTACAAGGAGCAAATAATTTCATTGCTAAAACATGTATATAAGTTTTCAGTAATAAAAGTTCGTTGTTGTAATGAGAAACAAAGTTCATTTCTATAATTAATAACAAGTTTATTGCTATAACGAGAAACGAGTTTGTATGTGTATGAGCAAACAATGAGTCTCAACCAAACCTATGACTGAAGCCCTATCAAGATCTATGCTTATCGTTCCATAGATGAATATGGTATCATGCACTCCAGCAATAGGGCGAGTGAGGAGTTGTCAATTCCTAATAGCGCTATCCATAATGACCATTGGCTCAAAGAGTTAATGGTTAGAGATAAGGGAAGGGCCTTAGTACGATAAGTTCTCATGTTCCGTGTTGCATAGACATACATAGAGAGACATAGCAATAAAATAGCAATCATGTTTGATACAAATCAATTTAAATACAACATTCAAATAATAGTTTTTCGGGAAATGCTTTTCCACCCCAAAACATAAAAACTGAAAATAGGGGAGTGTGTGAATACTCACAATATGCATTGAGATGATGCAAATGGTGCCTTTACTACGCTCCACTCGTACCACTATTGATTCCTACAATAATGGAATTCGTTAGTGAGTCTCTAATCGAAATCAAACACTAGTATACTTACTACTACAATAGAATTATGCCAATAGTGTGTCAAAATTTAATATTGACAAGTTACAAACATTTTTCTGTGAAAAATTAATTTCAATGAATCAATTGTTATATATAACAATTTAAGTGGAAACTTCCCATTATTGAAATGCTAATATTTAACATTTGAAGAGGTGTTCCAATGATTAAATATTCAAAAACTAAATTAATTTAGTTCTAAAATTTCCCAAAGTTTTCATTTTAGTTTTAATTGAAGTCAAAGACCTCAAGATAAATTTTCTTGAATTTTTGATTTGTCTGACTATTTTTCACGATTTTAGTTTCTTGAATAACCATAAAATCATGAAAAATACTAAACAGTTAATAAAAATTACCAAACTTCAGATTTTGGTTCTAAATGTACTAAAAGACTTCTAGATAAATTTTCATGGATTATGAATATGTATAACCATTTTTCATATATTTAATTCTCTAAATAGATACAAATTCATGAAAAATAGAAATCAGTTTCCAAAATTACCCAAACTTTTTGTATTACTGTTATTAAACATTAATAAGTTGGGAAAAATATAAAACTTGATTTCTAAACTGTTTAACCAAATTTTATGATTTTTGAGCATTTATTCTAATAAAAATTGAAATAAATAGGAAACAGTTTCCAAAATTGCCCAAAATTTTTGTAACAGTTTTATTATACATGTAGAAGCTGTGAAAAATATAAAATATATTTTTCAGTTAGTGTTGCTATTTTTCCTTGTTTAATCCTCTTAAATAATCATTAAATGAATAATAATTATTAAACAGTTAAAGTAAATTACCAAAAATTTTGTACACTTCATTTACAGAGTAAATAATCTGGGAAAAATACCAAATGTGATTTTTATCTACTGAAATCCGATTTTGTGTATTTAAGTGTATTTAATCTTAGAAAATAGGAGAAAAATAGTATACAGAAGAGAAAAATCATCAACAATTTTATGTAGCATCCTCATGTACTACAAGGTGTTCTGGTAAATGTTTATGAATTTTGGATAAGCAGAACTATTTTTCCTGTTTTTAGTCCATAATATACACAAAAATCGGGGAAAAATAGGAATACATTATGAAAAACTCTGAAAATATTTTTCTAAGTCTTCCACAGAGAGTATAAGCTGTGAAAATTATTATATAACCTTTTCAAATTATCTAAAGCGGTTTTATGATTTATTGGGGCTAAACAAAAAGAAAATTCAAAACCATATTATACAGTAACAAAAATCGATGAAACTTAATGAGCGATCATTATTTAGCATAGGGGTCATCCACAAATTTAACTAGGATTTATAGACCCCAGAAAGTATTTTATATGATTTATTGCCCTATTTTCTTGCATTAATTATAGTAATTCGAGATAAATGAATTATCTTCTGGAAATTTACAGAGCATCTTATTTTGTTGATGGGAATCTGGGAAAAATCGGATTTGGTCAGAAAAGGAGTTTTAGATATTTATTTGGAAATAAATCCTTCATGAACATATTTGAAAGCTTTTAACAACATACTTTGATGATCTAGCATCTAAGCTTGAAGATCATCACATGCATGTTTGTTTGAAGTTCATTCATGAGTTTGAAATGTTTAAAATTCGTTTTTTGAAAGAAAACTTTGGATGCATGTGGTGATTTTCCACCAAAACGTGTAGAAAAGTGCATTTCCATGGTTTTGACTTAGGTTTAGGTCATGGATCTTCACCATTTTGTAACATGCAAGATGTTTTTAGTGAAAATCTACCACCATCATCATCAAAACTGAAGTGAATGAACATTCACACAAATTTTCTAAGAGAATGGTGTAGAAGAACAAGGAAATGCAAGAAAAACCTTTAAAACTAGAAAGAAAAGTGAAGGAGATTGAAGGATTTTCGTGATTACCATGAAGAACAACCCTAGAAGATGAAGATTTGAAGGTTAAGAGATGTTCTTGGCTGGAGAATTTCGTGGTTTTAGAGAGGGAAAGAGAGAGTTTGAGTGTGGTAAATGGTGGAGTGTGAGAGAGAGAGAGAGAGAAGTGAAGGAGATGGAGTGTGAGAGAGGAGTGATTATGTGTTTTGGGAAGAGGGGAAGCATCTTGGGAAGAGGGTGGACGGTTTTGAGTGTAAAATGCCCTCCCTCTCTTTTAATTTTATAAAAAAATTCAATTCTTTTATAAAAATATCAAACTTTTTATAAAATATACACCCTAGCCAAGTTTTTGCTCATGAAACCTTGATTTTTGACTTATAAATTTAGGGCAATTGTTAATGACTTAAATTTTATTTTCCTTAAATGAATTTTCATAATTTTAATTATTATAAGATAATATTAGAAGCTTCATAATTATTTTTATAGAATTTTTAAGGTTAAAGTTTATAAATGTGAGTTTTTAGGGCATTTAGGGCTTTTGAGAGTATGTAAGTCTTTGGATATCAAAAGTAATTAAATATTTGAGACTTGAAATTATCTTATGGTATTATAACTCTTTTATAGTTATAAATAATGTTTGTAACTTATTTTATCGGCTTATTGGCATTCTATGTAGTGGTTTCGAGATTCAAGCGAAATTGAGGAAATCAAGTATACTAGTCCTAGTTTTCAACTTTGACTCAAGTTTCTATGAGATTATGACCTAATTTCTACTTCTAGGTCAAGTGCATGATGTGTGTATATGATTCATGAAATGTTGTTCGAGTCAAAGAGTGACCCAAATATGGATAGTCACTACAGCTCAGTAGATGTAGAATTCACATATCAATGTGAAATCTAAGTACACTATCCATTGATTCTAATTGTTTCCAAGTTTCTAGTAGGTTATAACTTAGCTTCTAATTACTAAGTCTAATATGTGTTGTGCCTATATGTGCAACTAAGTCTAGTCAACTCTAGAACCGACTCGAATTTTGACGGTTGTCACAGTCTCCCCCGGTTGAAAGAATTTCGTCCCGAAATTCAATTCGTGACGAATTCTATTAGAACTCAACATGATGCAATTGTATCGTTCGGGAGGTGGTGACTTGAAGTGTTCTTTGATTATTTTGGGTTTATTTCCTCAAAGGAAGAGCCCAATTCTTTAGCTATAGTCAAGTTAGTGTTTCCTTAATTCGAGTTCTTTCGTCTAGATTATGGAAAATTTGGATCATGGAATCATGATCCAACCATAGCGACCTATTCCAAAAAGATCATCTAGTTAGATATTATCTGAATTAAGAGAGCGGTAGAAGTTTTGCTGAAGCACCCACTACACTGAGCGTTAAATCCGCATTGATGCTTAAGTCGCATTCTAAATTAGCACTAAGTGTAAATTCGCCGCTTAAAAAAAGAAGAGATTAGGAACAATTTGTCCACTTCCGGGTTGGCTACTACATCTGGAAAAGATATATTTTGAAATAAGAAGGGGTAGCACGAATGAAAATAAATGATCAAGGGTAAGTTCCTAAAGATACGTACTAAGGGTAGGCAACAAAGTTTTTGGTACCTCTCGAACGTAAAGGCTTTTTAAGTGTCGTCTATAAAATAAGTTACGAAATGATTGAGGATCTCCGAGGCTATAATTACTACTACGGTTACTCTTACAATAATAGAACTATATTTAAAGAATATATATAATTAGAGAGTCATTGTCTCTAATGAAGGCGGTGAAAGTTTATCATATTTTAAATCACATTGTGTAGATAGCATTTTAAGTGTTTAGAAGTGATAGAAATCTCACTGTTATCAAAATGTGTGTTTAGAAATGATAACTAATCTCATTATTATCAAAATGTGTAATAATTCCAAGATAATGAAGATATATGTGTGGCGATCAAACGAAGTAGTAAAAAAAAAAGATAATTTAAAGTTAAATGTTTAAGTCGTCATTAAGGGAATTTTTTTTATAGAAATATTGATATTATGCTTTTTGTAAAAATTGACTAATTGTCTAAGTCAGGACAAATACAAGTTTAAGAGGAGTCGGAATACTTATGAAAAAAAAAAAAATTTAAGAGTTAGGAACTCACTGAAAATTGCAAAGTAGAATACTATTTTAAGAAAGGTGTAAAAAAAATGTCAATCTTTGGAAATAGTGCATTCATAGTTTAGTGTTTCTACAAAAACAATCATTTAGAGAATAGATAATCGTAAAATTCAAAACTTTTGATGTATTTAAAGAAAAGAAGAAACATAAGGATACATATCCTCCACATATATTTTCTAGATATAGAAAAATTATAAGCATAAAGGTATTCATCTTGTGTATTACTTATAAGGAAAAATACAATGAAACTTGCATTTTAAATCAAGTTTCTGAATTTAGAACGAAAGAGTAAATGTAAATAAGGATCACTTGTTTATAGTAGATTTCAAAATAAAAACAAGATGTATATGATGAAAGGCGTAATTGAATATATTAAAGTTGACTAAAATTAAAGGTATGCCTCATGACTATACACATATTAATCGCTCAAATCGAAAGGGTAGACTTCTAGTCTTTATGTATACGAACATGATACCACGAGAAGCAAAATAGACAGAAACAAAGTTAGACAATGTATTATGTTACTATTATGGGCGTGCGAGATCTAAAATCAAAAAGAGAGCGAGAAATCAAGTTCGGGGGAAAGAAAAAGGAAGGTAGCGGCGGCAATGATTGTTATTGTTGAAATTATAAGAATAATACATATAGGTAGATTTAAAACCAGGTTGAGATATATTTCAAACTTCAATATGTGATGTATATTGATGATTAAATAGAAATGAAGAAGTTTTAAAGTGTTTTCTAAGGTTTGCTAAAAATTCACGAGTTATCTATTAAGTTAAACTCCATTTGTGAAAAAGAAGAAACACTAAAACTTGTAATTGAAAATCTGACAGTTTTGACCTTTTTGACCGGAGTCCAACAATGCTTAAAACGGATAAGGTAAAGACTTAACATATTTAGATGAATGATTGTGCATTGTCGAAAGTGCGCCACTGGAAATTTAAAAGTGAACACTAAGTTTTGCAATGCTTTATATTTTAGAATCTTTATAGATTATAAAACTATATTGAAGCAAAATACACAAATAAGGTATGTTTTGAATTACAAGCGTTGGATATGTCTTATAAACATGTTTGAAGTAGACATTTGCATAAATATCATGTTGTGTTTTCGAGAAAACACATTAAAGTAAACTACAATGTCTAAATGTGAAAGCGGTTAAATGTGTCAAAGCAAAAGTGGTTTGGGAAATCCGAGGATGCTTTTACATATAATAGGACTTCAATGTTATATGTTTAAGTTTTATAGCATAGAGTTTAAACACTTTTATAAAAGAAAATGTTTCTAAGTTTTTCGAAAACGTGTCAAAATGGTAAGCAAGGTTTAAAATGGTTTATATGCCTTTAAAAGCACATCTATCCATTGAAATGGATTTTAAATGAAATTGAAATAGCAAGGTTAAAACAAATATTGGTTAAATTGAGTTTTGAAGAAAAGTGTTAAGTTAAAGCAAGTTATCAAAAGATTTTTAGCGAGAATATGGCTTACATTGTTAGGAAAGGTCTAGTAAGTTGAATGAAGTGGTTATAAAATATTTTATCAATGATAAATAAAACCGATTAAGCAAAATAATTTTTCGATGGAAGATTAAGAAGTAAGGAATAAGTATGTTAGTGTAGCTGATCGTACCTAAATACTAAGGCGAGTACCGGTGTCTTTTCCCCAAAATAAAGGACAAGAAAAATTGTTTGTAAACGTTTTATGGTGTCAATGCAGTTGACGACTTTTTATAGAGGTCAAAGGTATATACTATGTTAAGTTTTAACCTCAAGGTGGAAACAACCTAGAGCTAAATCGTAACGTAGAAATAAGATCTCACATATAGGTTAAACCTCTGTGTCTCCTTGTGAGTCGAATCCGGAATGCCCGCCAATGGTATCCAAGTGATTACTTAGTGGAGACTTATATACCTCCTTACGTGATGCTCCAATTCTCATCCGTGTCGATATCAAAACGCTTTTTCATAGTTGTAACTCTAGTACGAAGACGATGAAGAGGTATTGAGGAATAATTCGTATAGGTTTCGACTTATGATTATTACTAGTGTATATCTAGCTACTAACCTTACATCTAAATTCAACAGCTACCGAGGAATACTCATTCTCAGTACTAAGTGCATTGCTCCTAGAGTGGCTAGTGATATAACCTAAGTGGTTAACCTAGCACTTGATAAGGGATAAGAATATTTCTAAATAAAGGCATTGTTATAAAAGTGCACTTAGTTTCTAAGTGTATCTAGATTAATGCCTATAATATGCAATGTCCGTACGCACACCGAAAAATTTTGTTTTTCAAAAGTTTAAGTTGAAAATCGTTTTGAACATAATTCTACTATAACCGTTTCAAGCCTGACATTAAGTTTCCTTAATTAAGCATAGTTGGCCAGACTATACTTAATTAAAGTCTAATAATGTGTACTCGAATTAGTTATACTAGTAGTATGTTCAGTATTTTAAAAACATTTTGAAATTTTTTTTTGGCTATAGTTGTGGTTCTACAAAGGGAAACTGGTATTCTCTATAACCTTCGGCTCTGATACCATTTTATGTCACACCCCGCTAAAGCGGAAACACGAGGCGTGGCAGTATAAAGGGTTTCATAGCAAAAGTTAAAGAACAACACCAACCATAGTATTAAAAATCATTACAAATTTACGATGGGTTTGAACAACTTTTAAAAGAAATTACAATGTAAATTGAAATACAACACATGCGAATGCTCCTAAAAGTGAAGTGTCCCTAAGTGCCACTTACTCGATGATTCCTGAAAAAACATGCAAAACGAGCGTCAACTATAAAAATAGTTGGTGAGTACTCACAGATAAACAAAATAATATTGGTTCCATGAATTGAAAAAGTTTTGATAAAAGTTTCCAATAATAAAAGTATATTGTTAAAATGAGTAAATAAGTTTGTAAAAACAATGTTCTTTGTCATCATGAGAGATAAAGTATGTTGCCCAAATAAGATGCAACATTCATATTCTCATGGAAGATAAAGTTCGTTACTCAAATGAGTAACAAGTTTCATTGCTAAAATGAGCAATCAATTTCGTTGCTACAAGGAGCAAACAATTTCATTGCTAAAACATGTATATAAGTTTTCAGTAATAAAAGTTCGTTGTTGTAATGAGAAACAAAGTTCATTTCTATAATTAATAACAAGTTTATTGCTATAACGAGAAACGAGTTTGTATGTGTATGAGCAAACAATGAGTCTCAACCAAACCTATGACTGAAGCCCTATCAAGATCTATGCTTATCGTTCCATAGATGAATATGGTATCATGCACTCCAGCAATAGGGCGAGTGAGGAGTTGTCAATTCCTAATAGCGCTATCCATAATGACCATTGGCTCAAAGAGTTAATGGTTAGAGATAAGGGAAGGGCCTTAGTACGATAAGTTCTCATGTTCCGTGTTGCATAGACATACATAGAGAGACATAGCAATAAAATAGCAATCATGTTTGATACAAATCAATTTAAATACAACATTCAAATAATAGTTTTTCGGGACATGCTTTTCCACCCCAAAACATAAAAACTGAAAATAGGGGAGTGTGTGAATACTCACAATATGCATTGAGATGATGCAAATGGTGCCTTTACTACGCTCCACTCGTACCACTATTGATTCCTACAATAATGGAATTCGCTAGTGAGTCTCTAATCGAAATCAAACACTAGTATACTTACTACTACAATAGAATTATGCCAATAGTCTGTCAAAATTTAATATTGACAAGTTACAAACATTTTTCTGTGAAAAATTAATTTCAATGAATCAATTGTTATATAACAATTTAAGTGGAAATTTCCCATTATTGAAATGCTAATATTTAACATTTTAAGAGGTGTTCCAATGATTAAATATTCAAAAACTAAATTAATTTAGTTCTAAAATTTCCCAAAGTTTTCATTTTAGTTTTAATTGAAGTCAAAGACCTCAAGATAAATTTTCTTGAATTTATGATTTGTCTGACTATTTTTCACGATTTTAGTTTCTTGAATAACCATAAAATCATGAAAAATACTAAACAGTTAATAAAAATTACCAAACTTCAGATTGTGGTTCTAAATGTACTAAAAGACTTCTAGATAAATTTTCATGGATTATGAATATGTATAACCATTTTTCATATATTTAATTCTCTAAATATATACAAATTCATGAAAAATAGAAATCAGTTTCCAAAATTACCCAAACTTTTTGTATTACTGTTATTAAACATTACTAAGTTGGGAAAAATATAAAACTTGATTTCTAAACTGTTTAACCAAATTTTATGATTTTTGAGCATTTATTCTAATAAAAATTGAAATAAATAGGAAACAGTTTCCAAAATTGCCCAAAATTTTTGTAACAGTTTATTATACATGTAGAAGCTGTGAAAAATATAAAAGATATTTTTCAGTTAGTGTTGCTATTTTTCCTTGTTTAATCCTATTAAATAATCATTAAATGAATAATAATTATTAAACAGTTAAAGTAAATTACCAAAAATTTTGTACACTTCATTTACAGAGTAAATAATCTGGGAAAAATACCAAATGTGATTTTTATCTATTGAAATCCGATTTTGTGTATTTAAGTGTATTTAATCTTAGAAAATAGGAGAAAAATAGTATACAGAAGAGAAAAATCATCAACAATTTTATGTAGCATCCTCATGTACTACAAGGTGTTCTGGTAAATGTTTATGAATTTTGGATAAGCAGAACTATTTTTCCTGTTTTTAGTCCATAATATACACAAAAATCGGGGAAAAATAAGAATACATTATGAAAAATTCTGAAAATATTTTTCTAAGTCTTCCACAGAGAGTATAAGCTGCGAAAATTATTATATAACCTTTTCAAATTATCTAAAGCGGTTTTATGATTTATTGGGGCTAAACAAAAAGAAAATTCAAAACCATATTATACAGTAACAAAAATCGATGAAACTTAATGAGCGATCATTATTTAGCATAGGGGTCATCCACAAATTTAACTAGGATTTATAGACCCCAGAAAGTATTTTATATGATATATTGCCCTATTTTCTTGCATTAATTATAGTAATTCGAGATAAATGAATTATCTTCTGGAAATTTACAGAGCATCTTATTTTGTTGATGGGAATCTGGGAAAAATCGGGTTTGGTCAGAAAAGGAGTTTTAGATATTTATTTGGAAATAAATCCTTCATGAACATATTTGAAAGCTTTTAACAACATACTTTGATGATCTAGCATCTAAGTTTGAAGATCATCACATGCATGTTTGTTTGAAGTTCATTCATGAGTTTGAAATGTTTAAAATTCGTTTTTTGAAAGAAAACTTTGGATGCATGTGGTGATTTTCCACCAAAACGTGTAGAAAAGTGCATTTCCATGGTTTTGACTTAGGTTTAGGTCATGGATCTTCACCATTTTGTAACATGCAAGATGTTTTTAGTGAAAATCTACCACCATCATCATCAAAACTGAAGTGAATGAACATTCACACAAATTTTCTAAGAGAATGGTGTAGAAGAACAAGGAAATGCAAGAAAAACCTTTAAAACTAGAAAGAAAAGTGAAGGAGATTGAAGGATTTTCGTGATTATCATGAAGAACAACCCTAGAAGATGAAGATTTGAAGGTTAAGAAATGTTCTTGGCTGGAGAATTTCGTGGTTTTAGAGAGGGAAAGAAAGAGTTTGAGTGTGGTAAATGGTGGAGTGTGAGAGAGAGAGAGAGAGAGAAGTGAAGGAGATGGAGTGTGAGAGAGGAGTGATTATGTGTTTTGGGAAGAGGGGAAGCATCTTGGGAAGAGGGTGGACGGTTTTGAGTGTAAAATGCCCTCCCTCTCTTTTAATTTTATAAAAAAATTCAATTCTTTTATAAAAATATCAACCTTTTTATAAAATATACACCCTAACCAAGTTTTTGCTCATGAAACCTTGATTTTTGACTTATAAATTTAGGGCAATTGTTAATGACTTAAATTTTATTTTCCTTAAATGAATTTTCATAATTTTAATTATTATAAGATAATATTAGAAGCTTCATAATTATTTCTATAGAATTTTTAAGGTTAAAGTTTATAAATGTGAGTTTTTAGGGCATTTAGGGCTTTTGAGAGTATGTAAGTCTTTGGATATCAAAATTAATTAAATATTTGAGACTTGAAATTATCTTATGGTATTATAACTCTTTTATAGTTATAAATAATGTTTGTAACTTATTTTATCGGCTTATTGGCATTCTATGTAGTGGTTTCGAGATTCAAGCGAAATTGTGGAAATCAAGTATACTAGTCCTAGTTTTCAACTTTGACTCAAGTTTCTATGAGATTATGACCTAATTTCTACTTCTAGGTCAAGTGCATGATGTGTGTATATGATTCATGAAATGTTGTTCGAGTCAAAGAGTGACCCAAA
This sequence comes from Lactuca virosa, assembly GCF_052849685.1. Taxonomy (NCBI): domain Eukaryota; kingdom Viridiplantae; phylum Streptophyta; class Magnoliopsida; order Asterales; family Asteraceae; genus Lactuca; species Lactuca virosa. The sequence continues at coordinate 422,735,077 of NC_136428.1, read as the reverse complement.
TATGGATAGTCACTACAGCTCAGTAGATGTAGAATTCACATATCAATGTGAAATTTAAGTACACCATCCATTGATTCTAATTGTTTCCAAGTTTCTAGTAGGTTATAACTTAGCTTCTAATTACTAAGTCTAATATGTGTTGTGCCTATATGTGCAACTAAGTCTAGTCAACTCTAGAACCGACTCGAATTTTGACGGTTGTCACACTAAACCTTGGTGATCATGCAGACTTGATGCCTAAACCCTGGCGACTATGCAGACTTAGTGTCCGTTGTGTAAACCGTGGCAACGATGGACTTCGTGCCGATTCCTTAGGATGATCCTTAGGAATGAATGAACGAGGAATAGCTGATTCTTAGGGTAGATCCTTAAGAGTAAAGAAGATACAGGGGATGGGTAATTGGGTTAATTGTTTGATGATTAAACATAATAATTATATTATTGTGGGTTGAAAACCCTATGTACTCACCAGGTTTCCCAACCTGACCCACTCAGTTTATTTGTATCACAGGTGTCGATGATAAGTTACTTTACACTGAGAGATTTAAAAGAGATGTAGATCACTAGTGTAAATGAATGTAAGTTCTGTTTATGCTTATGTTTCTATATTGACGATGACATCCCAAATGTTTTAAAATGAATAAAAATAAATTTCTTAGGAAAAGCTTTGATAACGTATTTATCATGTTTTTCTGGGAACAAATTCCGCAAGATTTTTATTAAAAGAAGTACTCTGATTTTTATAAAGCATAAACAAAATCGGTCTTTTCTGGCCGTGAAAATGGGGATGTCACAGTGCACAAGGCTCGCTTGAGCGTTTGGAACGCTCTCTGTTGTTTCTCTTCCCAGTCAAAGGCCACACCCTTCTGGGTCAGGGTTGTAAGAGGTTTCGCAATTCGGGAGAAGTTCTGAATGAACTTGCGATAGTAGCCAGTGAGACCTAGAAATTGACGAATTTCGATGCTGACCAGTTCTCAATGGCCTTGATTTTGGAAGGGTCCACGTGAATTCCCTCTTCACTAACTACGTGGCCCAAGAATTCGACACTTCGCATCCAAAATTCGCACTTGGAGAACTTCGCATAGAGCTTCTCCGATCGCAATGTTTCTAAGACTTGACGAAGATGTTGACTATGTTCTTCCTTACTACGAGAGTAGATGAGTATGTCATCGATGAAGACGATGACGAACTGATCCAAGTAAAGACGACACACCTTATTCATTAAATCCATGAATACTGCGGGCGCGTTAGTTAATCCGAATGGCATCACTACGAATTCGTAGTGCCCATAACGAGTTCGGAAGGCTGTCTTGGGAACATCCTCCTCTAACACTCGTAGTTGGTGGTACCTGGATCGTAGATCTATCTTCGAGAAGTAGTTGGCTCTTTGAAGTTGATCAAATAAATCCTCAATGTGGGGTAAGGGATAACGATTCTTAATGGTAAGCTTGTTGAGTTCCCTATCGATGCACATACGAAACGCTCTGTCTTTCTTCTTGACGAACAAGACCGGTGCTCCCCATGGTGAGAAGCTTGGCCTAATGAATCCCTTCTGGAGAAGTTCGTTAAGCTGACTGGAAAGGTTCCTGCATCTCCGCTGGTGCCAGACGATATGGAGATTTGGCTACTGGAGTAGCCCCTGGTACTAAGTCGATTCTGAACTCGACTTGGCGTTGGGGTGGTAATCCTGGAAGTTCTTCTGGAAAGATGTCGAGAAAGTCGCGTACTTCTGGGATGTTCTGAATATCTTTCACTTCTTGACTCGTATCGACGATGTGTGCGAGGAATGCATGATATTCCTTTCACAAGCACTTCTGAGCTTGTATGCACAAAATGATGCGAAGGTTCGTACTAGGTTTGTCGCCGTAGATAACTAGAGTTTCGCTGTTAGGAAAGTTAAGACGAACTGCTTTTACAAAGCACAAGATGTCGGCGCGATGAAGACTCAACCAATCCATGCCGATAATGACGTCGAAACTTTTAATTGGGACCGGCATGAGGTCTATCTTGAAAGTATGGCCATCTAAAGTTAGAGTACAACCTACGTATGTGCAGTTAGTACTTTCCGTTTTCTCGTTTGCCATTTCAACAGTGAAAGATTTGTTGGGTTTTGGTATAATACAACATCCTATGGTGCACATACAACCCTAAATACCCTGGACCTATGTTTTCACTAATTATACATGCAAATGGTTTCCAAGGTATTGAACCTATAGCTACCATGCAATTTTCATACAAACTACATAAAATACTAGATAGTGTAACATACCTTTTTGTGTGGCTGGAAGTCTTGATGTATTTGGCCTTAAGAACTTAGCCCCAATAGTGTGGAAGCCTCAAATGAAGTCACAACACATCAAGGACAAAGGTAGGACTTGAGAGAGAATCTCCATGCACTCTAAAACCTTCATGAACTCCAAGAACATGCACACACACTAAAGGGGTGACTAGGGGTGGTGGTTTTAGGTCATAACATATGTATTTATATGTGTTGAATTCTAAGAGTCATGGGTATAACCCAAACTCATATCCATGGATTTTATGATCCATGGTTCATGTGTCCCAACTCTTTATGTATCCATACATAAACTTGGTCCAACATGGATCATAATCCCAACACATATAAATATAACTAATTACCATAATTAGTCCCCATAGTTTTAATTAGTCTGTTTTGATCACTAAATTAATTCCAAATTAATTCTTGATCAATACTAATTAAAACATATGACTTCATATTAATATATTAGAGCTTATAAATATTAATAAATCATATATAACCTCTTCTCTGAAAAGTCCATCCTAACAAATTGTCCTGATGATATGCAACCCAAATGGACCATGCTACTCTCGGGTCGAATACATACCAATAATAGTTACGGGCTTAGACACCTAATCCAACAGTCTCCCACTTGGATAAGTCTAAAACTATTATTGCGTATGACTCCAAGACCCGACTAGCAATCGTAGCTCTTAAAGCCGTTATCGAACTCTGAACAAATCAATGACACGTCCATTAGATAAGGGATCATATATTCCTCCATTCTAGATATCATATGGACTGAGACATGGATTATAATCATTCTCTCTGTCCAATTGTTGTTTCCCGATTTCCGATTTATGACGACTGACTAATTGAACAAATCAAATCAGTCCAGGCCCGGCCGAGCACTTACGTTTGTCATCACCAAATCATCGAGGGGCCCACAGATATCGCTTTTGTCCCTTTAAGGGTATAAGGAATGGATAAACTTCGACTCATATGCTTGTTCTACTACTTGTTGAATCATACACAAAGGCACGTTTTATAACATCGAGTTACCAAATGCGTTTACGTGCAATCAATGTATAACCAACTCATAGGCAACAAGTCATATCTCTAGGTTTGAAGAATATAAGATATTATCGTCTCATGATCACTCGTGATAAAATCCATGAAGTGATTCAAATGTACGTGGGTTGAATCCAATACTCGAATCCTTATTCCAGGAGTACTCATGAATGTTGCAGTAACTCTTACTATGTCCACTACCTTGGACATCTACAAACCAGATTCATGACAGTCTTGCCTTAATACCTACTTCCAACGTATTATCGACTGTGGATGGTTTGAATAACTTAGTGATTCGGAAAGAATAACCTAGCAATTCTGGAAGTCAAAACATGCAAAGTGAAACACAAGAATAATACTAATCACTCTATGGTCCCAAGCACCTTTGAGAGTAAATAAAACACCTTTTATTTAAACACCATATTGATTACTCATTATTCATTGTATAATGTTTCAAATAATCAACTTTATACTTGAATTAAAACAATAGTTGTCCCATGCTCCAAGCATGTAAACTATGTTTTCTAAACACTAGTCATGCCATACACCAAGTATGCACACTATGTTTATCTATGATCTTTACTTTGTGAAATAGATCAATTGAACGTGATTCTAATGATGCTCATTTCACAATCCCAAATCTTTATCGCAAATGTAAGAATTCCAAATTCCTACCATTTAACGAAATCTGTTAGATTCTAAACTTATATGCATTGATCCTCTCGTAATGACTATGCACAAAGTCACAAAGACTTGTCAACAGACATTACAGAGTATTCCAATGGAGATCAATTCCATGGAAACAAAGTCTCACATTCAAAGTACATTCCTTTGAACATCCTTCTTGCATTAAGTTTTCTAATCTTACACAGATTTGAAGAACAATTTCCACCTATGGAAACCTTTCCAGATTCCCATTTTGACTATCACTTCTGAACAAGAGTTACCTCTTTTTCACAATATGTTAATATGTGTGACAACTGTGAATTCAGGTCATTCTCGGACTCATGCATCTTTATAATAACCATTCATGCACATCATGCCATGACCTAGTAGTATAAATTAGGTCAAAATCTTACATAAACTAGGATCCATCTAAGACCTAGGACTAATATACTTGACACTTCGATTCTAGTAAGTTGCTTAACTACAATAGGAAATGCCAATGATATAATTTGAATGAAACTTTCAAGCTTTGTTATAATTGAAAAAGGGTATAAAACCCTAAAAATAAATTAAAATATTCTAATTATACTTCATTATGATGATGAATATCAAACAATATTCCAAAAACCCTAAGAGAGCTAAAAATCCAAATTTACAAATCATAAAGCTTAAAAACTTTATAAAATTTGGCTATAAACTTTCTAATATCAAATTTTTATTAATTAAATTATGGATTATAATCATTGAAATAGAAATTAAATTATCATGCAATAATCATAATTTATTAGTTAAAAACAAGATTTTTTACAAATAAATCAAGAATTGCTTAATAAATATTTTTATAAAAATTAGGGTTTTTATAAAATTATTGGAGGGAATTTTATAAAATTTGAAATTAGGAGAGAGGAGGCCTAATGCATGATAGAGCCAGCCATTCTCCCCTCCCCATGCACTCTCTCTTCCCAAAACTCAATCATTAGACTTAAACCTTCACTCTACCTCTTCTCTCTTCACTCTCTCACACTCCACCCTCCTAACACACAAACTCTCTTCCTCTCTCTCTCTCTAACTCACGAAATTTCTCTCATTTCTCTGCCAAATTTCGAGATTTTGAAGACTTTGAATGTGTTCTTACTTCCCTCAAGATCAAAACCAAGGTAAACAACAACATCTTCTTCCATAATTTCATGATTCTACTACCTCTTCTTCTTAGTTTTCTCTTCTTTTCGGATTCTATGCCTTTCCATGGCTAGAAATATTTATTTTTCCCTTGTGGTTTGTAGATTCTCACCATAACACAATGCATGTGTTTGAAATGGTGAAAATCCGGGATCAAACCCATGCAAGGAGTGAAAATGATGCACATATGTTCATGTGACTTCAAAAACAAGTATTACATCTTCTTCTCCATTTCTTTTGTGTTCTTGCATGGTCAAAAGCATTTAAACCATTTCTAGTACATCTTGGATGCTCATTCACTCCATGCATGTGCTAGAAATCGGACCTTATCAAAGGCATGCATGATGTTCTTGTCAAAATGTCCTAAGGATGCACTCAAAGCAAACATGCAATCTGCCAGATTACTTTATTCAGCTTTGAACGACCATATCTCGGTCATTCCTTAACCAAATCATGATATTCTTTTTGCATTGGATAGCTCCATGAGTTAACTTTCAAACCCAACTGGTCTTACTGTAACATATTAAATATCCGAGTTTTGGCAATTTTTACAAAATGGTTGCGCAAACAGCTCTTTTTCTATGATCACCATTTTTGCCTTGCATGATCAATGGCCTTAAACCCAACCATAAATCTGGGGAAAAATACTTTAGAAACTTAACATATCCAGTGAATGATGGCTGAAATTTCGTGGCTTAAAACCCCACAGAATGTGCTTCACAAATTCATGAACTTCAGCCACATTTACATCTCATGCACCATTGCATGCAACATTTCTTATCTTGTTTGGGTTCAATACCCCTATTTCCCTTCTGAATAAATTTCGAACATTTTTCCTTTTGAAAGCCCTCACATGCATGTGATAATCTGTAAAATACCAAAAGCTTTTATTATTTCTTTGATTTATTAAAATTATTGCTAGAAACCAAGGGCATAAATCACATAAAATACTTCCAGAGGTCAATAAATCCGGACCAAATTCATGAATGACCCTTATGATGGATAATGACCCCTCACTAAATTTCATCAATTTTTTTTGCTGTTTGGTATGATTTCCAATTTTTTTTTTGTTAGGATATAATAAATCACAAAACCACTTTGGAGAGTGTGAAAATTTTATCTAACAATTTTCTCATACCTTACCTGTGATGGATGACTCAGAAAAATAATTTCAACATTTTTCATCATGCCTTGCTATTTTTCCCAATTTTTGGTAATTATAATGGTTTAAAAATAGGAAAAATAGTTCTGATTATCCAAAATTCATGAAAATTTACCAGAACATCATGTTTTACAGTAGGAGGTTACATAAAAATTGTAAGGATTTTTCTCCACTGTAAACTATTTTTCTCTTAATTTCTAAAGTTAATTACACTTAAATACACATAAATACCCAAAACCGGATTATATAATATGAAGACCACTTTTGATATTTTTCTCAGGTTATTTATACTGTAAATGATGTTACAAAAATTTTTGGTAATTTATTTTAACTGTTTAATATTATTTCTTCAATTAAAGATTATTTAAAGGAATAAAACAAGGAAAAATAGAAATACCCACTGAAAAATATCTTTTATATTTTTCCCAGCCTATTTATGTATAATAACAGTTAAATAAAAAGTTTGGGTAATTTTGGAAACTGTTTTCTATTTATTTCAATTTTTATTGGAATAAATGCTCAAAAATCATAAAATATAATTAAACAGCTTGCAATCCATTTTTATAATTTTCCCAGCTTAGTATTGTGTAATAACAGTTAAATAAAAAGTTTGAGAATTTTTATCCTTTGAATGCTATTTCCGTGAATTTATGTTGTAATAAGGACTTAAAAATTTGGAAAATTTATATTCCAATGTTGTAATTAATCGCACGATTTGTAGAATTTCATTATTTCAGAAAAAGTGTAACAAATTAATATAAAATCAAATACTAAAACATAAATTGGCATTTCACTATATGTAGAATTTAGTATATTAGCATTAGATTTCGACATGGAAACTCACTAGTGTGTGTTTGATGTCGTAGGATCCCGGTAGTAAGACGTTGGTGCATTCCGAAGTACCACTTGTACCTACTCGAAACGTTGTGAGTATTCACGCACTCCCCTATTTTCAGTTTTTATGTTTTGGGGTGGAAAAGCATGTCCCGAAAAACTATTATTTTAATGTTGTATTTAAATTGATTTGTATCAAACATGATTGCTATTTTATTGCTATGTCTCTCTATGTATGTCTATGCAACACGAAACATGAGAACTTATCGTACTAAGGCCCTTCCCTTATCTCTAACCATTAACTCTTTGAGCCAATGGTCATTATGGATAGCGCTATTAGGAATCGACAACTCCTCACTCGCCCTATTGCTGGAGTGCATGATACCATATTCATCTATGGAACGATAAGCATAGATCTTGATAGGGCTTCAGTCATAGGTTTGGTTGAGACTCATTGTTTGCTCATACACATACAAACTCGTTACACATTATAACAATAAACTTGTTATCTATTATGGCAATAAACTCGTTTATCAATTTTAGCAATCAACTTTGTTTCTCATTATAGCAATGAACTTTGTTCTCATTAAAGCAATGTACTTGTATTTATGAAAAGTCTTATACCAAATCTTGATTTTATAAACCTGTGAACTCACCAACTATTTTCATAGTTGACGCTCGTTTTACATGCTTTTTCAGGAAATAATTAGTAAGTGGATATAGAGATTCATCATCATAGAGCATGCTGCATCGTGTGGAAGTTATTTTATGAAGTTATATTTTGAACAATGTCATTTTGGAAAACTTGTACTTTGTTTTGTTTAAGCTATGGGTTGTAAACTTTTAAATATTGCTATGGTGATGTATCTTTATCTTTTGCAATGAAACCTTTGTCGCTGTCATACCTTGCGTTTCCGCTTTAGCGGGGTGTGACAATATGGTCCTACCAGAATTAACAATATACTTCCAATTGTCCGTGAGCAACCAATCTTTGGTAAACCTTAGATTGTCCTCGGCAATTGCTTAATCATTTTAGTCATATCCAATTCTAGACTTTTCCCTTCTTAATGCCCTGAGCATTTGGAAAATTTAGAAAGGATAAATATTACAGCACACGTAATCAATCCTATATCCGAAGCATATGGGACACGATTCATGATGACTCTTTTGCTACAATATTTTTTTATTTGCCATGTTTTCAGAATTTGACTATGAAGAGGGATGCCGTAATCATAATCGAATTTTGAAAATGCAATATATATAGAATTTCCTTAAGTCGAACCATTCCAACATAAAATTCATATATATATTTGACTAAAGATGATTAAAATCTCAATCTAAGCTTTTAGAATTGAAATGAAGTATAATTTCCTCTCCCTTAATTATAGCAAAACAACTTTCAACCCCTGCAACTTCACGAATTGAAACTTTTGTTTTCTATAATTAACATTGCTAGCTTGCGATACTGAACATAATAATCATGCTCTCACTAACATGATAATTATCAGCACAACACTTATGCTCCCACTAGCTTTGACATGTACTCAGAAATCAGCTGGACTTCTAGAAATCAATACTTTATTGACTTTCTTAACAAAGTTCAGTTTTCTGATACGAGATGCTTTGATAAGAATTTATCAAATTCATACACCTTTCCTTAGATAACTCATATGAGTGTCTAAACAATTTTAGAACTATGAAAAGGGATGTCGTAATCATAGTCTCAATTGTTTAGACCTTTGCCACTTCTCACAAGTCCATGTTAGTGTGTCGGTTAACCACACACGCTCCACTAACGACTTTGAGAATGCAAATAACACAATTGCTATCTACTTAAAATCTACGTAGTGAAAGCGTTTCCTCACCATCATTTTCATGAATCGGAGAGAAACCTTATGACACTTAGATTTTATGGTGAAAGAGTCCCTATCCATGTGAATTTGTCAAACCACAATCACAAGACAAGGTTAGTGACAAATCCAAACTCATATGGATTGAACTTGTGCAATCTTAACTTTTTGCCAATTGGCAGCACAAGGGCCTGCCATTGCTTCTAAGTTGTTATGCAACCAATTGAGAACTCTCAGAACTCCTATGCAAAGCCAACTTTAACTGGAATAGGCACAAAAATGTCAACACGATAGGTTATAAACCTCAAGTCGTGTGCTAGTGATGAACTTCTGGTTTCTATTCTTGATTAGTTCTTGGAACTTTCAAGAGCTTTAAGACTCCCACTGTCCTCTTGGCATATAAGACTCTCTTGTCAAGAACCATTTCTTATCAAGGTCAGTGCAGATTCTTATCAAGACTAACACTTCACTTAATTGGCCTTAGTTGGTCTCTGTTTAACCCAAAACATCACAACTTACCAATTTCAAATGTACAAGAGTAGAGACACATTTTACTCTTACACTTGACAAGTGTTACAAACCTTCCTTAAGATATATCACTCGAGTTACAATCTTGGAGTATGACTCTAAGACTTGTTATGGAACGAAGTATGATTCATCGTTTTGATTTTAACGATTTCAACAATCCACGATTTCTCTTCTTAGCCAAACAAATGCACTAAGATGTCCTTAGAGAATCAATTGTGATATGGTTTCATAATCACTAAGATAATCATAAAACAAGATACTCAAGTACTCTCCCATCTTTTCAGATTGAAGAAACTTTTATCTTCCAGCCTTATTTGATTCTTCTTATTCGTTCTGCCTAACATTGATACTTTTCCAATGTTTCAGAATTATACTTCAACATGTAAGTATAACCATATTTACTAAGCTTTAGTAAATCATGACGAATAGTCTCATCATTCATTGTGGTGGACCTGACCAGTGCACACTCAAGTGTACCCGATCCCCTGATCCTTTCACTTGACTCGCATATACATGTGAACAATGAATTAGTCTTAATTTCCCAAAGATGAAAATTCTCATTCATCATACAACTTGCATGATTCCAAGTTTCTACCCAACTGAAACTTGGGTGATGAGAATCTTTCCTTATTTGGTAAATTATGACACTACCACAGTCGAAAGAATCAAATCCATTTTCCAATATTGCTATCAATGGAAACATATAAACAACAAATTCTCACAAATGCCACTGTAAGGATATTTTAAAATAAAATAAAACCTTTTCTTTTATTTTAGAACTTAGTGGAAAACCTTATCCTTACAATGCAAATGCATGTGAAAAACTATGTTGTTATGTATTCCTAAGCAATCTATCACAACTCTTTAAGTAACAGCTCAAAATTCTTCTTTTAAGCTTCCTCTTCACTTTGGTTCTTAAAACATCAAAATGTGATCTAGTCACACCATGTAATAAGAATCTCCAAATAGGAACTTAATAGAGTTAGATAATGGACTTTACCTGAAGTAGAGTCAAAACTTTTGACTTTACCATCCTTACAGACTATCAGGTAAATTTGGCCAGCTTCGCAACCAATACCCCTTCCTTTGGCAATAGAAGGTTTGGGAAGTCGATCTTCTAATCAAATTTGCTTTTACCAATGCTCAAAATCATTGCTGACTCAGCAGCACCAAGCAAATAGGTAAGATCATTAAGGGTCAAGTCATTGTCTATCACATAGTAGTCCCAAAGGAACTCACTATGTAACTTAGAAAGTGATTGAAGATCCAACTTTCTCAAGACTTTGACACCCAACTCTCCCGGCTTGTCAATATGTGACTTCATCTCCAAGATGTGAGCACACATAGACTTTGCTCGTCAATAGGGCCTGAGTGACCTTGAACTTGTGGGTTAGGGAGAATAAATGGAGGGGGTGGAGGAAGTGAAATTCCATGAGATTTGGGAAGATCATAGATGTCTAAACTAGACATCTACAATGGGAGATATTCAAGTTAGTTGATTTTTAAGTCCTTAATATAACACCCAATATGAAATATTAAGGCTAGGACCCAACACAATATTTTACAACTTGGAAGAGGGATGCCGTAATCCAAGCTATAAAATATTTGAAGGTAGGCGAATGACGATTCACCAATTTCGACCATGAAAAACGAAATAATTTATTAGGTTTTAATTGGTTTTGAAACTCCTAGATCTTTTGAGATTCGTTGAACTTTTCAATGGCATGTTTCAATCTCGATTGTGCCCTCTCAAATTTTGTGACTGGGATGCCGAGGATCACAAAACAAGGTGTGAATAACCATGCAAATTCACTTGGTACCCTTAATATTATCACCTAATCGATGTGCCGGTTAACCACACACGCTCCACCAGTCTATGATAAACATTAAGTTACCCTTCGCCACTCTTACTAGTCCATGTTAGTGTGTCGGTTAACCACACACACTCCACTAACGACTTGGTAAGGTACAAAGTGTGAATTTCATGGGTTAGCACCAAATTCACATTTTCCTAAGTAACTAAGATTGGGAATTAATAAGTGTTTAGTTACTTAGTATTTATCATTAATACTTTTAATGAAGGAAGAATTATAGTCCTGTCAAACCCGTTTGGCTAACGACCCTCCACCAGTCAAGGAAGCGGTGGGTGAGAGTGGACACCCATTAAACCGCCATTTTATAGGCAGTAACCTTATACCCCCTTATAGATCGGCTTCGTGAATGAGGCCTACTAACGGTAAGACTGTCTTTTACTCTTATACATATATATAAATATTAAACCTATAATATTATAATAGTATAAGGGTTGAATTTTAAACTATTAAAATTCTAAGGGTTTAACTTGGAACTAAAGTATTCATGGGGGGAAACTTTACAAAGTCCAAAACTTGAGGGCAAGTTTTGAACAATTCTAAAACCTTTTCAATTCCATAACTTATGAATTTAAAGTACTTTTAATAAAAACTCTTCAAGTTCCATAACTTGAGGACAAGTTATGGAAGACTTTAAACTATTAAAGAATGTAACTCTTCTTCTTTTGTAACTTATGGAACTAATTAAGGTTACACATTTTTATTATTTAATGAAGTGACTCTTGAACCTCCATAACTTGAGGACAAGTTATGGAGTCATAAAACCATTTAATGAGGACAAGACTCTTCATTTTGTAACCTTTGCCAACTTTATGAGTTTTAAGAAACTTAAATGTGACCTTTCATGTAACTTGAGGACAAGTTACACAAACACATTTTAGAATCAACTCTTAGATTAAAATGGATTAAAGACACATAATCAATTAATTTTTTTCTATTAATCTAAGCAACTCATATGAACAAAGATAATTCACATCAAACTTTTTCATGTAACTAGCATAACTTTTAAACTAACACAAAACATGAATCTATTGACAATTATCTTTGAAATTGGATTAGCATGAACATTACCACATCAAAAACAAGTTTATAAGGTCAAAAACAGCTTACGGTAATGTTCCTAGTCCAATTCCAGCCAAAACAGTCGAATATATGCTGTCTGGGGGTCCAACTCGTCGAGTGCATGAACCAAATCGGCGAGTTGGATGCATTTAGCCTTGGACTCGTCGAGTCCCTTCATGGACTCTGCGAGTCTGCTGTTCAGACAACAACAAAATTCGATTTTTCAGCCATTTTTGCAAGTATAACAAGAAAACAAGCCTAGGCTCTGATACCACTGTTGGGTTTTGGTATAATACAACATCCTATGGTGCACATACAACCCTAAATACCTTGGACCTATGTTTTCACTAATTATACATGCAAATGGTTTCCAAGGTATTGAACCTATAGCTAGCATGCAATTGTCATACAAACTACATAAAATACTAGATAGTGTAACATACCTTTTTGTGTGGCTGGAAGTCATGATGTATTTGGCCTTAAGAACTTAGCCCAATAGTGTGGAAGCCTCAAATGAAGTCATAACACATCAAGGACAAAGGTAGGACTTGAGAGAGAATCTCCATGCACTCTAAAACCTTCATGAACTCCAAGAACATGCACACACACTAAAGGGGTGACTAGGGGTGGTGGTTTTAGGTCATAACATATGTATTTATATGTGTTGAATTCTAAGAGTCATGGGTATAACCCAAACCCATATCCATGGATTTTATGATCCATGGTTCATGTGTCCCAACTCTTTATGTATCCATACATAAACTTGGTCCAACATGGATCATAAGCCCAACACATATAAATATAACTAATTACCATAATTAGTCCCCATAGTTTTAATTAGTCACTTTTGATCACTAAATTAATTCCAAATTAATTCTTGATCAATACTAATTAAAACATATGACTTCATATTAATATATTAGAACTTATAATATATTAATAAATCATATATAACCTCTTCTCTCAAAAGTCCATCCTAACAAATTGTCCTGATGATATGCAACCCAAATGGACCATGCTACTCTCGGGTCGAATACATACCAATAATAGTTACGGGCTTAGACACCTAATCCAATAATATTTATCTAGTGCACGTGGTTTTTGTTTAAGCAAGTGTGCAAATTTCTGGTTTACGAAACTTTTCTCCGCTCCACTGTCGAAAAGTATGCAAGCATATGAGTTATCGAGGAGAAACGTACCAGTAAGTATTGTAGGATCAGCTACGGCTTCCTCGTGGCCTATGGCCAGAACTCTTCCTACTCCGCCCGCTATCCCTGCCTTAGGGCAGTTCCTCTTGTAGTGGCCCACTTCGCCACAACCGTAGCAAGCTTGGCCCACACCAGCGTTAGGAACTTGAGCGGTCGGCCTTGCCGGAGTCTTGCAAAAATGGCCAGTATGCCCCCTTCTGTTGCAGTTGGTGCACTGCATTTCCCGACAAGGTCCATTGTGATGGAAGGTGCATTTGTTGCACTTCGGAAGATTACCGGCATAAGGCTTCGCTAGTAAGGGATTAGCAGGGACAACAGGAGTTACCGTGGCAGCATTGATTGTAACTAGTTGTTGTCTCTTTGAGGATTCTTGCGAAGTCCCGCTTTTCCTCTTGTTCCACCCCTTTTTCTTGTTGTTGTTGTTGTTTCCCTTTTGTTGCTCGGGTGTAGAAATCGTTGGGTTCTGGTAGTTTCCGTGATCTATAAGATATTGTGCCAGCTCTTTAGTGCTATCAAAAGTAACAGGCCTTGATGCTAACACACTTGAATGGATCTGCGGCGATAGTCCCCAAATATATCTCTCTATTTTCTTGCTCTCTAGAGCAACCATATCAGGGCAAAGAATTGCCAGATCACAGAATCTATTAGTATAGGTTGATATGTCAGAACCAACCATTACAAGACCCCAGAGTTCCTGCTCGAGTTTTTGAATTTCCCCTCGTGGACAGTACTCTCTCATCAGCATGGCCTTCAAGTTCTCCCAGCTTATCGAATTTGCCACTATTAGGGCCAGTGACTTAACGTGGCCATTCCACCAAGTTAAAGCCCTGTCAGAAAAGGTACAAGTAGCAAACTTGACCTTATTGTTCTCTGGACAGGCGCAGATTTCAAAGACTGCTTCTATCTTTTCGATCCACGGCCTTGAGATCATAACCCCTCCAGTTCCATTGAAATTTATGGGTTTGGCATTCGTAAAATCCTTGTAGGTGCATTCCCGGGGGTGCCCATGGCTCTCGCCATGGTTAGAAATAGGTGCACCAGTTCCTGATCCACTAGGGACAGGAGTATTGATGTGGGACATGGCAGCCGCTACGGCCGCCGTGACAGCTGCTTGGAACATAGCAGCGTCGAACTGAGGAGGTGGTGGTATCGGTGTTTCGTTATTATTGTTACGCCTTGGATTTCTGTGAGGAGGCATCTTTTAACTGTAAGTTTAGAAAGATGAAGATATTGATAAGAATTTAATAGGAAAGTTGATGAAAATGACTCATGGACTAACTCTTCATAGCCCAACATCACGATTGAATGTAGATCTAGAACTAACAGATGATATCATTTGGATAATAATTTCCTTGAGATTTGGTACCTGTCAATATTACTGGAATTACAGATGTAACAAGTTCGGGAAAAATGGCCTAGTAGGAGGCCTTACATCAACCAAGATGGAAAATTTTGACAGGACTACAAGACCTAATCAAGACCTAACAGGTCTAAGATTTAGAAAGATAGGAAATTAGACCAGAGTTTTACATAACTAGGTTATATCCAAAAGAGAAGTTGATGAGATTCTATCGGCGACGAGAACTACTAGAGTGAGTTCTTGATTCCGACAGAAGGCGTTTTATGTCCCTCACACGCTTGTCAGATCTTACTTGTTGAGCTCGAAGTTCCCTGACTTCAGCTTGGGTTCCAGCAAGTTCTCTCTGTAGAGCTGCATTGTGGACCAGAGTCCTTTCATGAGCAGACTCTAGTTGGCGAATGCGGACTGTGTTAACGCCAGAGTTGGTGTCATCTCCATGACTCGGTCGATAGCGGCTCGACCCTGTTCGGTGTTCTGGGAAATCCTACGAACCATGATGGGTAGGACCCTGTCAGCTGAACCTCCCTCAGTGAGGTTGTAGAAGCTTCTGTCTCCATTGTAGGGGATGGGTTGACTCTGTTCCTGACTCCATCTATTCAAGTTTGTGGCCCACAGAGGTGTGGGTCCTTGAAATGCTGGACGAGGGTTTGGGTCATGAGCAGCTGGGGGTAGATTGTTGACTTCTGGTTTTGAGTGTGAACTATTAGAAAAGCCTTCAGCTTGGTGATCATCCAAAGGAATTGGGTGATCATTCTTTGGCTCTTCTCCGAGCCATCCTGCATTGTCGTGGTTAGGGTAGTACAGGTTGCCGTGGGGATGGAATCCAACCATGATATCTACGCGAGAAAAGGGATATAAGAAGAAATTAAGACGTACTAACTAAGATAATTACAAGATGATATTTATCAGTTACTTCAATACTTGTTTAATGCATACCAGTTATATGTACTCAGGACAGGATAGACCTTCGAATAAGTGACCCTAACTTTAAGCCTACAACCAAACAAGGACATAAAGTAAAGCAAAGATTCACAGATTCTAAGTCTATGACGTCCTAGATACATATAATCTTAGTGTATCCACTCAGCAACTATTGACCTACTGATAACGACCTTTTTAGTTCTCAGATAAGTAATTATAGTAACACCAAATACCCCTATGGTATTTCATTGTGGTAATGTTGGTAAGTTTTTAGACTTGTTGCCATATCACAACCATTCTTGGGCATATGCTAATCACTGCTCGGACCAGCATAGTTGATCAGGCTATGCCACTCCCAGGACTGACCATATATCCCCGAGCTTACTTGTGATATTCAACAATCGTAATACTTTTGTTTTTGTCGTTATGACACTGATTTTAGTATGAATGCAGGCATGTATACTTAATTAAATATTTTATTATTTAAAAGTATAAACTCTTGGTCAGAGTATTTTAATCCCATTGTATTTATAGTTAGTATATCTTTTATGGGTTGATATACTCAATTCACTATAAACAATGCTCTGATACCAATCTGTCACACCCCAAAACCGGAACGGCGGAAACGTTCGGGGGTGGAGGACGTCATGTAAAGTATCATAACAGTGCAAAGTAGTAAACAAGCAACAACATCATCCATTGTATTAAAAGTAAAGTTTTAATACATGAGTGTTCTTTCATAGTAATAAGACACCAAAATATGTAATCAAAATAAAATTCGAGTCTTGTCTGTGCTCCGTCTTCTCAAAACCTGGTCATCGTACCTGTCTACTGGTGACCTGAGAATACAAGTTATTTTGAAAGTGTAGATCAGCATAAAGCTGGTGAATTCATAAGTATTTTAGTGTCATTACTCTGAAAAGCTATTATGAAAGACTGGTAAATGTTTAATGAAACATTTAGTATAAGTGTGAAAACCCTAGAAAATCCCATATTTCCTACTACTATAAAAGGTAGTCTTTTACCAAGACCCGAATGCTTTGAAGTTTACATTTCTGTATCAATGAAAGTTTTTCCCATGTGTGACTATTATTATAAATATATAGTCTACCTCATCGTTTATGTGAATGTGTCATAAAATAAAAGTAAAAGGGAAATTATATAATCATTGAAAATCGTATCCTTTTGCCTTAGGATAATCACGGCGTGGAAACTCGCCGAACAGTACAACCTAGAACATCCGTCGATGAATAGGTCCCGCTGTAGCTAGCAGCCAGGTGTAGGATGGTGAGTCCCGTAATGTATATATATATATATATATATATATATATATATATCGTATCTCTCTCTGTATAGTTTATAGTATTTCTCTCCGTATAACAAGTAAGAGTATCTCTTTATAGATTAGTATAGACTCATGAATGAACTGACTCTGGTGTAATTCCTTGTAATAGGAATAATAATTTGTATCCCCTAAACTATACCTATAATAGTTTACTGGAATGTAAATTGAATGTCCAAGTAGGTTTATACACCCTTGCTACACAAGAGTGTTGGAACTGAAGAAAGAATGAAAGCTCTCATATCAATACATATATACATGAAACATAAGTGTATAGTTATGGTTTTTAACAGTAAATTGAAAGAGGTTTTGTAAAACATTTAAGAGTTTTGAACAATAAATAATAATGACTTGATGTCAGTTTATAAAATAATTCAAAAGTAATTTGTTGATAACAAAGTAAAAATAACTGAAAAGCATTGTGTTTATCACATTTTGAAGTATGTGAAATCAGTTGGTTGAACACATAGTTATAAATCACATGCGATTGATTCTATAACTTCCTGTTTTCTACTTGTATTCCCCCCCCCCCCATGAAAGCATTTAAAATCATTTAAAAGATTGATTAAGGGGGTATGAACTCACCTGTAATGAGTGGTTTGGATGAACGGAATGGTTAGGATGCTAGATGTCAAGTGAAGACTTGTACACACACAAAGATCCTAGTTAACATATAATCACACATATATGTATCCAATTAGTCATAAAACAACTAATTAACCAAATTTAAGACATCCTAAGACATGTAAAACACTTGATTTAAGTGCTATTAGTCCTAAGGATTGCATCTAAGGGTGGTAGGACCTTGTAATTGAGTTTAGGGTTCAAGGGTAAACTCCTTTGGAGTTTACGGTTTTGTGACCAACTCTTATTGAGTTTACGGTTGTAAACCCATAACTCATTGAGTTTACGGTCGTAAACCCATGAGTTTACGGCCGTAAACTCATGGTACTCGACCATTTTGTGTTTTGAAGCCATTAAGATCATAAGAAGCATTCCTACTTCATGTTTAAGCCTTAGGAAGAGATTAGGGCACCATTTCACTCCTTTAGGGAGTTTACGGTCCTTGGACCACTTCTCCTTGGGTTTATGGCCGTAAACCCAAATGGTTTATGGTCTTTTGATGTTTTCAAGTACTAATCACATCAAGGAAGGGGTCTAGGCTAGTTTCCAAGGCTTGGCAAGGGACTAGGGCCACTTTGGCCCCTTTGTTAGGGTTTACGGTCCAAGAACACCTTGGACCATAAACACCTTTGATCTTGTTTCTTGGGTGTTTTCTTGATGATTAGAAGTGTAACAAGCCTTATAACACACTAGGGTAAGAGTACTTACTAGGTATAAGCTCGAAAAGGTGCTAAAAGTCCAAGAAGACTAGTGTGTGTTCTTGGTGAAACTTGAAGATCTACACATTTGGAATGATTTCACGGATGTAATCATGTAAGATCACTAGATTAAGGTAGATATCAACTTATTAGGGTAAGAAACACTTACAAGTTGAAGATCAAGAAGGAAAATTCGGATGCTACTTAAGAGAGAAATGGGTTTTGGATCTTGAAAATGTGAAAAGTGGTAAATAATGACTAAGTGTCATATTTATACCCCCTTTTAGGGTTTACGACCGTAAACACCTTTGTTTAGGCCGTAAACTCCAAACTCTTGGAGTTTTGAAGTATTATTGTTGCATAATAAACCCTAGGGCATCCTCTCTCCTGTTATCTCCTAGAGTAGTAACTTTAAAACACTCAAACTTTTTCCAAAAAGCTTGAAAGTTAGTAGAAACTGTTCTGACTTCTATTGAACGAATGGTTGTACAGAATAGAAATTTCGGGTTGTCACATTCACACTCCCAAATCCTTATCGAAAAATGTGAGAATTTCAAATTCCTATCATTTATCGAAATCTGTTTAGACTTTTAAACTTATATGCACTGATCCTCCTGTAATGAATATGTACAAAGTCACAAAGACTTGTCAACAGTCATTATAAGGTATTCCAATGGAGATCAACTCCATGGAAACTAAGTCTCATATTCAAAGTACATTGCTTTGGACATGCTTCTTGTGACACCCAATTTTTCAAAACAATTTTTCATTTCAAAACATACTTTCCACCACATAAAAATAACAAAATCATAATAAATCTCTGTATCATCACAAAACATGTCCCAAGATCTCATATAAATAAATCCTCTCTCGTGTGTACGAATCATGCCGGCGCCTTCCCGCGATCCTCACTAGTACCTGAAACACATCACACAACAACTGTAAGCATAAAAGCTTAGTGAGTTCCCCAATATACCACATACAACACATACGCCACTCGAGGCTACAATACGACCCTCCGGTCCGATGTGTCTCAGCGGGACCCTCCAGTCCCGTAGCTCGTTGGACCCTCTGGTCCGGTCATAGCTCGTTGGACCCTTCGGTCTGGTCTGTATCGTTGGACCCTTCGGTCCGGTCTATATCATTGGACCCTTCAGTCCGGTCTATATCGTTGGACCCTTCGGTCCGGTCTATATCGTTGGACCCTCCGGTTCGGTCTATACAAAACATAGCATACATATAACATAATACACATAATCTCATACATACACATAGCATACAAGACCCTCTGGTCTACACATAAATACCACTCTAGGTAATGTATAGTGAGAAGACTCACCTCGGATGTCTCGGATAATATCCCGCACACGAATCTATTGATCTAGCCCCCGCCTAATCACATACAAAATATCCTCAATAAGTAATGGCTCTCAAAGGCTAGATTAAACCCCCTTCTATGATCCCTCAGAAGGGTAAAAGACCATTTTACCCCTCATTGACTCAAAAGTCCAACGGTTGACCGAAACCCTAAAAGTCAACGAAAGTCAACGGTCACAATTGACCCTACTCGCCGAGTGCACTAAGGTGACTCGGCGAGTACACGCCTGCCCTCTTCGCCCCTGGTCCTCTCTTGACTCACTGAGTCAACCCTATACTCTACGGGTCGTCACAGCTCGCGAGTCGCGGGGCAACCCGACTCAACTCGTCGAGTCTTCTCATGGACTCGGCGAGTACATTCCATGCTCACACTCAAACGACCTTCTGAGGTCAGATCTGTTCCTCTAATCCATAGATCTGGCCTTTCCAACCACTATAATCATGTAAAGTCTCAATCTTGATGCACATGCAACATCCATATGACCATATATGATGATTTAGCCCCAAATACCTTAACCCAAGGTCATGACCTCCATTGTTCTCCATAAAGCTTGATGAGTAAGGCTCTCTAGACCTCTATGGATCCAGATCTAAAGCCTCATCACCAGAAGGGGCTATTTGGACATCAAATCAATCTAGAAAAGGGCTCAAGAAACCTTAAATCCACATATTCTTCATAAAACAGAAGAAGGGTCGAAGTAATACCTCAAATGCAATGATCTTAGCTTCAAATCCTCAGAATAGCAACCTCATTTGCTTTCTCTTTGCTAGGACCTCCTTCTTCTTGCTAAACAACACCTCAATGGTCAAGAATGGCTTCCTTTCTCTCTCAAAACGCTCCAGCACTCTAGGGTTTCTCTCTATGGACTGGTGACCTCAAATGACGGCCATAAGGGCCTTTAAATAGGTCCCAAACCCGAGAAATTAGGGTTTCATTAAACAGCGTTGACTCGCCGAGTCCACGTATGGACTCGCCGAGTCCGGTCATTAACCCGGATGGAAATTCGTGACTCTACTCGGCGAGTCTAAGCATCAACTCGCCGAGTCTCTCCCAAAATCTCTAAAAATAAATGAATAATTAATGTACCTGGAAATCCGGATGTTACACTTCTTGCATTAAGTTTTCTAATCTTACACAGATAACTTCCACCTATGGAGACAACTCCATATTCTCATTTTAACTATCACTTCTGAACAAGAGATGCCTCTTTTCAGAATATGTCAATATGGTCCTTCAAAAATTAGCAATATACTTCCAATTGTCCCTGAGCAACCAATCTTTGGTAAACCTTAGATTGTCCTTGACAATTACTTAATCCTCTTAGTCATATCCAATTCTAGACCTTTTCCCTTCTTAATGCCTCTGGGCATTTGGAAAATTTAGAAAGGACAAATATTATAGCACATGTAATCGATCATGTACCCAAAGTAAATGGGACACAATTCATGATGTCTCACATAAAGACATGATTCTAGACCAGTCTTTTGCTACAATATTTTTATTTGCCATGTTTTTCAAAATTTGACTATGAAGAGGGATGCCGTAATCATAATCGAATTTTGAGAACACAATATATAGAAATTCCTTAAGTTGAACCAATCCAACATGAAATTCATATATATATTCTTGACTAAAGATGATTAAGGTCTCAATCTAAGCCTTTAGAACTAAAGATGATTAAGGTCTCAATCTAAGCCTTTAGAACTGAAATGAAGTATATCCTCTCCCTTAATTATAGCAAAACAACTTTTCAACCCCTGTAACTTCACGAATTGAAACTTTTGTTTTCTATAATTAACATTGCTGACTTGCAATACTTATCATAATTATCATGCTCCCACTAACATGATGATTATTAGCATAACACTTATGCTCCCACTAGCTTTGACATGCACTCAGAAATCAGCTGGACTTCTAGAAATCAATACTTTATTGACTTTCTTACCAAAGTTCAGATTTCTGATACGAGATTGCTTTGATAAAACTTTATCAAAATCATACACCTTTCCTTAGATAGGATGCATGTGTGTCTAAACAATTTCAGAACTATGAAAAGGGATGCCGTAATCATAGTCTCATTTGTTTAGACCTTTTGTCATCTACTTCAAATCTACTTGGTGAAAGTGTTTCCTCACCATCATTTTCATGAATCGGAGAGAAACCTTATGACCCTTAGATTTTATGGTGTATGTGTTCTTATCCATGAGAATTTGTCAAGACCATAATCACAAGACTAGGTTAGTGACAAATCCAAACTCATATGGATTGAACTTGATCTTAATTTCTTAGCACCTGGCAGCTCAAGG
Source organism: Lactuca virosa (assembly GCF_052849685.1). NCBI lineage: Eukaryota > Viridiplantae > Streptophyta > Magnoliopsida > Asterales > Asteraceae > Lactuca > Lactuca virosa. The sequence continues at coordinate 422,712,757 of NC_136428.1, read as the reverse complement.
GCCTGCCATTGCTTCGAATTTGTTATGCAACCAACTGAGAACTCTAAGAACTCATATGTAAACCCAACTTTAACTGGAATGGCACAGAAATAGAAATATGTCAACACGATAGGTTATAAACCTCAGGTCGTGTGCTAGTGTTAAACTACAGGTTTTATTCTTGATTAGTTCTTGAGACTTTCAAGACCTTTAAGACTCCCACTGTCCTCTTGACATATAAGACTCCCTTGTCAGATATTCAAGGGATAGTGCGGATTCTTTACAAACACTTCACATAATTGGCCTTAGTTGGTCTTTGTTTAATCCAAAACATCACAACTTACCAACTTCAAATGTACAAGAGTAGAAACCTTTTTACTCTCACATTTCACTAGTGTTAATAAACCTTCTTTAAGATGTATCACTCAAGTTACAACCTTGGAGTATGACTCTAAGAATTGTTTTGGAACGAAGTATGACTCATCTTCTTGATTTAACCATTTCAACAATTCATGACTCCTCTTCTTAGTCATAAGAATACACTAAGATGACCTTAGAGGACCAATTGTGATGTGGTTCTTTAATCATTAAGATGATCACAAAGCATGATACTAAAGTACTCTCCCATCTTTTCAGATTTGAGAAACTTTATCTTTCTGCCTAATTTGATTCTTCTCATTCGTTCTTCCATACATTGAGACTTTTTCCAATGTTTCAGAATTATACTTAAACTTGTAAGTATAACCATATTTACTAAACTTTAGTAAATTCATGACGAATAGTCTTAACGAGCTTTGTGGTGGACATGACCAGTGCACAAGAATGTGTACTCGATCCCTTTAGTCCTTTACTTGACTCACATATACATGTGAACAAGGAATTAGTCTTAATTTTTCCAAAGCTGAAAGTTCTCATTCATCATACTATACAACTTGCATTATTCCAAGTTTCGGTCCAATTGAGAACTTGGGTATGAGAATTTTTCCTTATTTGGTAAATTATGACACTACCACAAATGAAAGAATCAAGTCCATTTTTTTTCGAAATATTGCTATCAATGGAATCATATAAACAACCATTTTTCACAAATGCCACTTGTAAGGATATTTAAAATAAATATAAAATTAAAGCCTTTTATTTTATTTCAAAACTTTGCAGAAAAAACTTATCCTTACACTGCAAATGCATATGAAAACTTGTTATCTATTCCTAAGAAATATATCATAACTCCTAAGTAACAGCTTCAAAAATTCTGATCACCAAACCATGCGATCGAAATCTATCTTCGCGATCAGAATCAGCATATACTTCCTTTAAGTTTCTTCACATTTCTTTGATTCTTAAAACATTAACATGTGACCCAATCACATCATGTAACAAGAATCTCGGAATAGAAACTTAACAAAGTTAGATAGTGGACTTTACCTAAAGTAGAGTCAAACTTCTTGGCTTGATCAACCTTATGATCTTTCAGGTAAATAGGCAGCTTCGCAATCAATGCCCCTTCCTTTGGCAAGATAAACATATGGACTCTTTGGTAATGGAACTATCTCAGACTTAGCCTTTCTCTTTACCATTTGGTCAACCTAGTTGACTATGGTCAAACCCTTTCTTTGGGATGAGAAGGTTTTTCTAGATATCCAATGTTACCATTGGCAATGTCCATTTGGAAGTTGATCTCCTAATCAATTTGCTTTACTAGTCCTCAAATAATTGTTGACCAAGCAAATAGATAAGATCATTAAGGGTCATGTCATAGTCTATTTCATAGTAGTCCCAAAGGAACTCACTATGTGACTTAGAAAGTGATTGAACATCCAACTTTCTCAAGACTTTGACACCCAACTCTCCCGGCTTGTCAATATGTGACTTCATCTCTAAGATGTGATCACACCTAGACCTTGCCTTGCCATTAGGGCTTGAGTGACCTTGAACTTGTGGGTTAGGGAGAATAATTGGAGGAGGTGGAGGAAGTAAATTTCCAAGAGATTTGGGAAGATCATAGATGTCTGAGCTAGACATCTTTTGGGAGATATTCAAGATAGTTGATTCAAAGTCCTTAATATAACACCCAATATGAAATATTAAGGCTAGGACCCAACAAACTATTTCATAACTTGGAAGTGGGATGCCGTAATCCAAGCTATAAAATATTTGAAGGTAGGTAAATGATGATTTACCAATTTCCACCATGAAAAACGAAATATAATTAAGTTTTAATTGGATTTGAAACGCCTAGATCTTTTGAGATTCATTGAACTATTCAAAGGCATGTTTCAATCTCGAGTGTGCCCTTCAGGTTTTGTGACTGGGATGCCAAGGATCACAAAACAAGGTGTGAAGTAACCATGCAAATTACTTGGTACCCTTAATATTTACCCCTTAATCGATGTGCCGGTTAACCACACACGCTCCACCGATACTATGATAAATATTAAGTTACCATTTGCCTACCTTGTTAAATCAAGCTAGTGTGTCGGTTAACCACACACGCTCCACTAACCGACTTAAGCAAAGTGCAAAGTGTAATTTCATGGATTAGCACCTTATTCACATTTTCCTAAGTAACTAAGATTGGGAATTAATAAAAGGTTTAGTTACTTAGTATTTATCATTAATACTTTTAATGAAGGGAGAATTACAGTCCTTGTCCTACCTGTTCGGCTAACGACCCTCCACCAGTCAAGGAAGCGGTAGGTGAGAGTGGACACCCATTAAACTGCCATTTTATAGGCTGTAACCTTATAACCCCCTTATAGACCGGCTTCGTGAATGAGGGCTACTAATGGTAAGACGACTTGCTCTTTTACATATATATAAATATTATTAACTTATAATATTATAAAGTATAAGGGTTGAATTTTAACTTTTAAAATTCTAAGGGCTTAATTTGGAATTAAAGTGTTCATGAAATAAAACTTTTCAAATTCCAAAACTTGAGGGCAAGTTTTGAACTATTCAAAAACTTTTCAATTCCATAACATATGAGTTTAAAGTAGTTTTAATGAAAAAACTATTCAAGTTCCATAACTTGAGGACAAGTTATGGAAGACTTTAAACTATTAAAAGAATGTGACTCTTCCTTATTCATAACTTATGGAAATCTTTATGAGTTTTATGAATCTTAAATGTGACTTTTCATATAACTTGAGGACAAGTTACAAAAACACATTTTATGATCAACTCTTAGATTAATTTGGATTGAAACAACAATTTCACATAACTTTTCTATTAATCTAAGCAACTCATAAGAACAAGATAATTCAAATCAAACTTTTTCATGTAATTAGCCTAATCCTTAAACTAATACAAAACATGAATCTATTGACAATTATCTTTGAAACTGGATTAGCATGAACATTACCACATCAAAAAAACAAGTTTACAGGTTCAAAAACAAGTTTACAGGTTCAATACAACTTATAGTAATGTTCCTAGTCCAATTCCAGCCAAAGCCATCAAACAGCAAGCTGTCAGCACCCAAAACTCGTCGAGTTCCTTGAGGAAATCGTCGATTTCATGCCCAAAATGATGAACTCGTCGAGTTTTTTGCATAAACTCGTCGAGTTTAATGGTCTGGACAGTTTTAGCTTTGTAAAAACAAGTTTGCATCAAGTATAAGTGAAAACAAGCCTAGGCTCTGATACCACTGTTGGGTTTTGAGCATTCTAACGCTCCTAAGTGTACATGCAACCCTAAATACCTTGGATCTATGTTTTCTCTATTATACATGCAAATATGAACTTTCCAAGGTATTCATCCTAACTAGCATAATAACATTGATTCATATGAATATATCAAGTTAGAATTACATACCTCTTTGATGTAGAATGACTCCATGAAGCTTGAGTGCCTAGTGACCCAAGTGTGACACCTCAAATGGTTCACACAACACCAAATACACTTGGAATAACTTGAGAGAATTGGAACACTTCATCAAATCGGCTAGCCCGTATGTTCATACTCTAGTGGCCGATTTTGTCAACAATAAGATGCTTATATAGTTAGTGACAATTAGGGTAAACCCTAATTGTCATGGCTTTCCATTTCCTTGGATCCATGGGTTCAAACATACCATGGAGCATCCATGGAGCATCTTATGGGTTTTAGCCCAACTTGACAATCCATGGAGCATTAGCCCACTATACAAGTATGGGTGATTTACACAATCAACCCATATATTTAATTAGTCTTCTTTTGATCACTTAATTAGTTCTAGATTAATTCTTGATCAATACTAATTAAATAATCTTATTAATATATTATAACTTATAATATATTAACAAACCTAAAGTGTTATTTCTCTCATTTTAGTCTATCCAAATGCATGATGCCATGCAACCCAAATGGACCATGCCGGCTCGGGTCAAGTCTTACCAATTATAGTTATGGACTTAGACATTAATCCAACAATACAAATAAGCTACAACAAGAGGTAATCTTCTAACTAGTTTTTATGATTCATATATCAAGTTGTATGCTAGTTTAGGCTTCATGCTTTGGAAAAACAATATTGCATGTATAATTAGAGAAAACTTTGATCTAAAGCATTAGGGTTGTATGTGCACCATAGGGATGTTAGAGTACATAAAACCCATCAATGGTATGTGTAGAGATGCTTGATTTGTCGGATGGTCAAGGCAGAGCACCAGAGGCTACGTGGCAAGCTACAACCTTTGGAGGAGGCCATATGGAAATGAGAGTAGATCACCATGGATTTCATAACCAAGTTGTTAAGGACGTCCAAGGGATTAGATGCCATTTGGGTTATTGTTGATCATCTAACTAAGAGATCCCATTTTCTTGCCATTCGGGAGAGTTGTTCAGCAGAGAAATTGACCGACGTATATGTGCATGAGATCGTTGCTCACCACGGTGTACCGGTTTCTATCATATCTAATCGCGATGTACGGTTTACTTCTTGGTTTTGGCAGAGATTTCATGAGGACTTGGATACGAGACTGCACTTTAGTACGACTTATCACAATCAGACTGATGATTAGATTGAGCGAACCATTCATATGTTCGAGGATATGCTGAGGGCATGTGTCATTGATTTCAGAGGGGATTCCGGCAGAAGAGTAACGCTGATAAGCGACGATCCGAGCTGGAATTTTAGGTTGGGGACATGGTTTTGCTGAAGGTATCACCCTAGAAAGGTGTTATACACTTCAAAAAGAGGGGCAAGCTGGGGCCCCAATTTATCATAATTTTTCACGTAGTGGCTACAGTAGGCATGGTGGCCTACCGAGTGGCTTTGTCATAGGATCTCAGCTAGATTCATAGCACCTTTCATGTGTCTTAGCTATGGAAGTGTGTGGTGGATGATTTGATGGTGGTTACGTTAGACGACATTCAGCTCGATGATCTCCTAAACTATATGGAGATGCTGGTGGCTATATTGGATAGGAAGACGGAGACCTTGCACAATAAGGGGGTGCCTTTTAGTCAAGTTTCATTGGTGCGATCATTACCCAGATTTATTCTCAGCCGAGTGGACTTGGGAGCCTAAGGCATAGATGTGCGATCATTACCCAGATTTATTTTCAGCCGAGGATTTCAAGTATGAAATCCAGTTCAAGTGGGGGAGACTTATACGCCGAGTTTCTGGTATGTTCTTTTTAAGGAATTAATGTTGAAACTTTTGATTTCTAGTGGACACGGCATGGAGAATGAATTCCCATTGTGTGGACATGGCCTGAGAATACGCACATCTTTAGTGGGTGTCATGGCGTGGCAGTATTGTGGCCGCGTCATGTCAGTTTAATGAAAAACCCTAATTATTGGTTTTATTCCCTTATTTAAGGGACGTGATGGCTAGAGTTTCCCACCCTCAGCCTCTATCAGTCTCCCTCAGCCTCCAAAGAAAACCTTCAGCCTCCAAAGGAAATTACCTGGATTACTGTGTTACATTTGTGGTTCTTGTTGGTGTCTTGAAGAATAAGAAGAATGTGGCCTTTGAAGGTTTGTTCAGCAAGCAACTCTCCTCATCCTCTTTGTGCATGTTTCCTGGACTCTTGTGACCTGTAGAGCTGGTTATCGGATCAGTGATCATTACTGTTATCTTCTAGACTACGAGGTAAGTTTCTCACTATACTCGTGGGTCGAAGGAACCAATGTCGGCCCACTAGATTATGCTATCTATCGTTGTGTATAGGATGTTGCTATGTTGTAATTATCTGTTAGATCGGTAGATCTGTATGATTACATTTATTGATATTTATTATTTATCTATTGCATATGTCAAAATTGTGCGGTTGGGTGGAGGCGGTACGACTTTATGTTGTAGGCCAACGAACCCAGGGGAAATCCAGTCGGTAGACTATGGGCCAAGGGCAATCCGGTTTTATAATGTGGCGGTGTGCATGCATTTGTTTATTTATTGTTGTGTGGCGTAGTTTTGGGGAAACTCACTAATCTTTGGCTTACAATTGTTGATTTCAATGTTTCGGGTACTTCTGATGATCTGGGCAAGGAGAAGGTGTGATCGTACACATCCTCCTTTGGATTTATGTTTTGAGAGATTGACTTGATACTATGATTTTCTTGGTTATGACTTGAAAACGATGGTTGTTTATCTATGGATTTTTATGGAAATGTTTTTATAAAAATGAATATTTTATCATTGTTTTTGGGATGTTACATATTAAGTTGTGAATTGATTGTATTAAGCTGTGAATTTTTAATGAAATTTTTATTAAAATATGAATGATTTATCTATGAATGTTTGTATTAATTTTCTTGTGAATATATTTATTTTTTGTGTTATATACATATGTAAGAATGTATTAGTTTTTATAATTATTTTTCATTAAACTCTGAATAAGTTATTTAACTAGTTTATTAATTTGTGAATATAGTATTTAAGTTGTCAATCAATGATTTTATATACAGGTCTGATTTGGAAAAAAAATGATGATTGTGATGTTGGCACATGTGGTTGGTGGTGACGCGTGGTAGTTGGTGGTGGTGGTAAAGTTTGAATTTTACTTCTTTAATTATATAAATTATTGTATAATGGATTGTAATATGTTGTGAATTTTATATATTAAACTAAAATAAATTGTGTTAAGTTGTATATTTTATATGAATATTGTGTTAAAATATAACTGGATGTATGCTTGAAAATATCAAATGTGTATTAATGAATTAATATGTTTATTAAACTAAGAATATGTATTATAAACGATATATTTTTTTTTAAATCTACAACTTAAGAGCAAATTGAATTTTTTTTAAATCTGCAAAAATTAATGGCATGTGTTAAAAAGTATTACCAAATAAATGAAAACTATAATATTTGCTCTCTTAAGTTGTGAATACAACCAAAAAAATGTCACTGAATTTGGTGTTAGCCTGACGACCGTCCGACGATGTTCAGATGATGGTCTGGTGACAGTCCATTTCTCTCCCATCGGCACAAAGTTCCAAACTTTCATCAGTGTGTGGTATTTCACAGTGAATCGTCAAGTTCTACGGAGAAGATTTATGGGAGAGAAATGGAATGTTTCAATCAAGCTGAGGTGAAATCAGCGTGAATCATAAACAGTGAGTGACTCGTCAACAAGAGATGATTATCACGGCGCTTCATTGGACGTTGTGGATAAATGACAAAAGATGATTATCACCCGCTTCGATTGATCCACCGAGGTTGTAGCTAGCAACCGAAAGTGAGGGTGTCAACCCGTATTGATCTATACATACGAATCTTGCTCCGATGATTAACGGTTATAGCCGAATGGGTATACCAAGTGGTTAAACTTAGGTAATGAATAGTGTCTCACCATTTAAGCCATTAACTAATGTATACGACATAATTGTTCTATGAAAGACAAGTAAGTTTGATATATTCGTAAAAGTGTATATTACTCGCTTAAATAGATAATAAGTTTCTCAAGTGCGTGAATAAATTCCAAGATATAAGTGTTATAATTTATACATATGTATTTAACATATGTACAAATCTATGGATGATATAGGTAAAAAAAATGCAAAGTTGGTAAACATTGGTAACACACATATTTGTTTATACACATTACTTCGTAAAATCATAAAATTATTATGATTTATAATTTATGAAATGCATCGTATAAGTTATCTCTTCTATTTATAACATGTTTTAAACCTCCATGAGATGCATATGTCATGGTAAAAACTAGTTATGCTATATTATTTTGACAAAATATCGATTTAAGCTAAATATGAGTTCAACATACATTTTTCAATATCGATATACGTTTTTCATATGTATTCTCCCCCAAAATCATAAAAAACGTTAAAAACGGGCCATAAGCACTCACATTCGAAGTGTGAATTCGGTTTTGGTTCGTGTTTGTGAAGCCCGTTGTGAGAAACTATAGTTTGGCACTTTCCAAGTTTAAAACAAACCACCAGGACTATTTTCGTTACTTAATTAATCAAATGGTAAATTTTGGTCTTATCTAACAAATGTGGGGGTGGTTTTGTGTTCTAACTAACTATAGGTGTTGTTTTGCTAAAATAATCCCTAATTGGGACTGGTTTTGCAAACTTATTTCCAAGGGAGGGGCCCTTTTTAATTAAAGAATATGAAGTTTAAGGTTTAGGACAGAATTTGTAAACTATTTTCATGTGAGGTTAAGATAATTAATTCAATTCACAGGTGACAGGAAGGGCTAAATATCTATAAGTGACATCCAAGTTTGGATGTCAGCTTCATCCTCCTAAAATCGATTGCAGATCGTAACAGAGCAAAAGAGACCCATCAAATGTGGTCCCTCGGTTCCGGCTGAGAAAAAATCAAGGAAGAAGAAAATTTTACAATGGTGGTGATTGATCGACACTTACAGTAGCGGTGGTGTGGTTGGTCGAAAAACTCGCATGTCGCTTGCTTTCTGCCGGCAGGAACTCAGAGAGATATGGACAAGGAAGATGATAGGTGGTGGCCGGAATGACTTAATAGTAACAAGGAGGTGGCGTTGGGTCGATCACAGCAACACCCGCTGATAGTGGGGGGTGGCGAGGGGCTCTGACAACCTCTTGTTGCCCGGTTTCTGCTCCTTTTTGACAGGAATGACGAGGAGACGGGGCGGCAACAGCTAGTGGAGGCGTGGTTGGTGTTCGTTTGACAAAACAGAAGGAATAGGGTGGTTGGAGTGGTGGTCTCCGGTGGTTACAACGGTGGTGGATTGTGTCGGCAGTGGAGTGGGAAAGGAAGAGGAACCTCTAGTGACCGGCAGGAGGGCTATTGGTCCTTCTCTTCTATACCTCTCACAAAATGAAGTTCATAAAGGGGACGAGAGAGGTCCGACCGGTCAAAGGGATGCTATTTGAGATAGGGGTAAGCTACTTTCATAGATTCTATTTTATTGTAGGCACAAAACTGGAAAAGAACAAATGTACAAAATTAGAAAAGAACAAATGTAGAAAGTTGAGCCTGGTGAACAAGGAAGAAGACAACTACTTTTGGCAGTTGGCCTAAATGGTCCCTTGAGTTTGTTCTATTAATGGAAATTACCCCAAACTCGATTTCCTTACTCAAAAATCATTTTATGAAAATGTAAATTTAGACCCTAGATTAATATTTCTGATTTATTTTAAATAAATTGATTTATTTAACTATTTCTATAATTAAGGATTTTATTATTATCATTATTATTATTTATTAACCCTATTTTGAAATCATTAGGCGGAAACGGGCGTTCGAAGTTTCTCGTCAACCGGGTTCTGATTCGTCAGTTTTCGCAAATCCGATTTCAGTTTGGGCTAAAAGTACTAGAATAGCAAACTTAAATACTAGACCAAAGCCTGAGTTTAGAAATGTGCTCAAAATTAATTTACGAGATGTGTGGCTACCTCAAACTGAGTTGTGTAGTGTCTGGTACTTGGTAAAATCAGGTATATACCCACTTAAGAAAATTAAAAGGTGCATAAATTTCTCATACGATCTCCATTTTGGACGTTTTTTATATCCATAAAATCCTTAGAACATGTTCTATCAAATTTGATCAGTCATGGCCCCCATGTAGGCCAATTGCAAAAGTTTTATTTTTATGGCATCAGATCTCACTGATTCTTGAACTGCTTCTTGTTTGATGATGATGGTCAAGTTTTGGAGCGTTTTGAGGTATCCTGAAATCACTTATGAATACCAGGATCTTATTTGTGCTTAAAATCATTGAGGTACGATTTCGTAGGTCCTACTACAATGTGGTTCGTGGTAAATTCAAAGTCTACAGTTTTAGACCTAAATTTCGAGATGTCATATTACCTCCCCGTTAAAGGAAATTCATCTCGAAATTATTTTGATCCTACTACTATTTTGTTCCACTACTGGAGGGAGCAACGTTGAATAGTTTTCGGTACTTCTACTACATCTGATCTTTGTGTTCCCAAGTAAACTTTGGCCCTCTACGAGAGTTCTATTGGACCTTTACTATAGGTATGCGGTTTTGTTTGAGGCATTTTATTACTCGATTCGTGATCTCCACCAGTTCTGCTACGAAGTGAAGTTTAGCGTTGACTTGGATCTCATCGAGAGGAATGACAAGGTTCTCATTAGAGAGACACTTCTTGAGGTTACAATCCTGGATGGTATCGTGAACGTTGCTGAGTTTTTGACATATTTTAAGTTTGTAAGCCACCGGACCAATCCTTGCTAGGATTTTGCAAGGTCCGATGTATCGGGGATAAAGATTACCTTGTTTCCCAAATCTAAAGACACTCTTCCATGGTGCGACCTTTTGTAGGACATGATATTCTACTTCGAATTCTATGGGTTTACACCACCAGCACAACTTTTATGAAAACTACGTCCGGTTTTTAACCGTTCCTTAATCTGAAAAATCTTTTCCATGGTTTCCTGAATGATTTTGGGGCCAGTACGTAAGGTATTTCCAATGTGCTTTCTAGCCAGTTGAGTATCTACCACTTTCTCCTAGCATAAAGAGACACTTCTTGAGGTTAGAGAGACACTTCTTGAGGTTTCACGCATGGAAGGTATCGTGAACGTTGCTGAGTTTTTGAGGTAGTTTAAGTTTGTAAGCTACCGGACCAATCCTTGCTAGGATTTTGAAATGTCCGATGTATCGGGGATAAAGATTACCTTGTTTCCCAAATCTAATGAAACTCTTCCATGGTGCGACCTTTAGTAGGACACGGTATACTACTTCGAATTCTATGGGTTTACATCGCCAGCACAACTTTTATGAAAACTACGTCCGGTTTTTAACCGTTCCTTAATCTGAACAATCTTTTCCATGGTTTCCTGAATGATTTCGGGGCCAGTACGTAAGGTATTTCCAACGTGCTTTCTAGCCAGTTGAGTATCTCCAACTTTCTCCCAGCATAACAGAGAACGACATTTGCATCCGTATAAGGCCTTGACTGGGGGAGCGTGTATGCTAGTGTGATCACTATTGCTATATGAAAACTTTACTAGCGGTAAGTAGATATCCCATGCATTTCCAAAGTCTATCACAAAAGAGCGGAGCATGTCCTCCAGATTTTGTATCGTCCTTTCGCTTTGTCCATCCGTTTGAGGATGATATGTTATACTTATGTCTAGTTTGGTTCCTAGAGATCTCTAAAACGTTTGTCAAAATCTGGAAGTGAATCTGCTATATCGGTCCGAGATAATAGATATTGGCACTTTGTGAAATCTTACTATTTCCTTGATGTAGGTCCTGGTGAGTTTCTCCATCTTGTCAGTTTCTTTGATGGCTAGGAAATGCACAGACTTGGTTAAATGGTCAACCACTACCCAAATGGTTTTATAACCGCTCGAATTCTTTGGTCACTTTTCCATTGCTATATGTTCCCATTTCCATTACGGGATTGATAGTTGTTTTAGTAGTCCCGACGACTTCTGGTACTCTGCTTTGACTTTGGCGCTAGTCAAGCATTTAGCGACATACATGGAAATCTCTTCCTTCATATTGAGCCTCTAATAAAGCTTCTTAAGATCGGGATACATCTTGTTTGATCTGGGATGTATCGAATATTTCAACTTGGACGCTTCGTTTAAAACTATGTTCTTGACTTCACCAAACTTCAGGGTCCAAATCCGGTTCATGAAATATCATCATCCGTCTTCCTTGATGTTGAACATCTTGTCTATTCCTCGTAGGTTTTCTTCCACGGTATTTTAGGTTTGAGGGCTTCCAGCTAAGCATCTCGAATTTGGGTGGTGAGATTGGAATGGATTGTTAGGGTTAGAGCCTTTACACGAAGTGGTTTTGCTCGTTCCTTCCTGCTCAAAGCGTTCGCTATGACACTCGCTTTACCAGGATGATAACGAATTTCCCATTCGTAGCAATTCTACCCACCTTTTCTGTCTCATGTTGAGCTCCTTCTGATCGAAAATGCATTGAAGTATTTTGTAGTCGGTGAACACGACACACTTCGTTCCGTATAAGTAGTGTCTCCAAATCGTTAAGGCAAACACTACAGCTCTCAATTCTAAATCATGGTTAGTGTAGTTTTTCTCGTTTGGTTTAAGTTGTTTGGATGCATACACGATGAATTTGTCCCTTTGCATAAGTACACATCCTAATCCTTGGCGAGAGGCATCGCATAATACTATAAATTATTATGTTCCCTCAGGGAGAGACAAAATCGATACACTGCACAACGATTGCTTCAACTTTCGGAAGGCGGGCTCTTGACTATCTCCCTAATTGAATTTCTTGTCTTTCTGGGTTAGTGCAGTGAGAAGCTGGGCTATCTTAGAGAAGTTGTTGATGAATATCCGGTAATATCCTGCAAGCCCTAAGAATTTGCGTACTTCGGCGGCGTTGTTGGTGCTTTCCAATCCCTAATTGCTTCAATCTTCGCAGGGTCGACATGAATCCCTTTGTTGCGGACCACATGACTGAGGAAATGCACTTCGCTGATTCAGAAGTCGCATTTTGAGAACTTTACATAATGTTTCTCCTTCCTTAATAGTTCCAGAACCAATCGCAAGTGTTGGCCATGTTCTTCCTTGGTTCGTGAGTATACTAAAATGTCGTCGATAAGGACGATCACGAATTTATCCAAATCGGGTTTGCACACTCGATTCATAAGGTCTATGAATATGGTTGGTGTATATGGTCAACTGGAAGGGCATAACCAGGAACTCGTAGTGACCTTACCGAGTCCTAAATTTCATCTTTGGAATGTCTTCTTCTTGAACTTTGAGTTGATGATAACCGGATCTTAGATTGATCTTCGAGTAGTAGCAGGATCCTTGTAACTGGTCGAACATGTCATCGATCCTCGGGAGTGAGTATCAGTTTTTTATGCTGAGTTTGTTCAACTCTCGATAGTCGATGCACATCCTAAACGATCAATCCTTCTTCTTGACAAATAATACCAAAACTCCCCAGGGTGAGAAGCTTCGCCGGATAAAGCCTTTTTCAATTAGTTCTTGGAGTTGACCTGATAGTTCTTGCACTCCTGATGGTGTTAGGAGATAAGGAGAACTTGCTATTGGTGTTGCACCCAAGATTAGATCGATTTGGAATTCAACCTGTCTGAATGGGGGTAGTCCAGGTAAATACTCTGGAAATATGCTCGGGTAGTCACACACTTGTGGAATGTCTTTAATTTCCTTACCCTTGCCTTGCATGTCCACTACATGGGCCAAGAAAGCGAAGCATATTTTCTGTGAGCACTTTCTTGCCATCATGGAAGAAATGACTCTTATATTCTTCCTGATTAATTTCCGTAAATCACAAGGGCTTCGTTGTTGGCTAGGGGTAGTTAGACGGCTTTTTGACATCATAGAACTTTGGATCGATGAGGTGATAACCATTCTATTCCGATAATCACATCAAAACTCCCCATGGTCATGGGTATTAGGTAGACATCAAAGATGTGGTCATTCAGGGTGAGGAGGCAATTGGTAAGTAATTCTAAAGTGCTTTCTTATTAACCATTTGCTACTTCTATCATGTAAACTTCGTTAAGTTCGCATGAGTTATGGGTTATAATACTTTTAAACTTATGGGAAGTAGAGCTTTTATTGGCACCAGAATCAACATCACAAATACATAAATTTTGTTGATAAGAAACGTACCAGCAACCATTTAGTCATAAACAAGCATGTATGAGTTGTACCGTATGATAGTTCATTAGTGTAATTTGTGTTGGATTAGTGTCTAAGTCCATAACTATAATTGGTATGTACTTGAGCCGATTTGGCATGGTCCATTTGGGTTGCATGGCATCGGAACAATTTGGATAGACTTTTGTGAGAAAAGGATATTTATGATTTATTAATATATTATAAGTTCTAATATATTAATATGAAATCATATTATTTAATTAGTATTGATCAAGAATTAATTTGGAATTAATTTTTTGATCAAAAGAGACTAATTAAATATATGAGGACTGATTGTATAAATCATTCATTCTTATATATGTGGGCTTATGATCCATAGTTCTTCATGTTGGGCTAAACCCATGGAGTAACCCATGGATACTTCATGGATGTTTTAACCCATGGAGCATGAAGAATATGGAAAGACATGAGTTACATGGTGTAACCCTAATAGCCACAATATATAAAGACCCCATAGCTCAAGAAATCGGTCCTAAGGGTTCATATGAGAGGGCTAGCCGATTTTGAGCATAAGGACTTTTCTCTCAAGTTATTCCAAGTTGTTGTTGGTGTTGTGTGAACCATTTGAGGTGTCACACTTGGGGCACTAGACTCTTAAGCTCCATGGAATCAAGCTACAACAAAGAGGTATGTTATCCTAACTAATATCTTGTACTGTTTATGTTAAATTGCATGCTAGTTATAGGTTAATGCCTTGGAATCCATTTGCATGTATAATTAGAGAAAACATAGATCCAAGGCATTTAGGGTTGTATGTGCACCATAGGATGTTGTAGTATACAAAAACCCATCAGTGGTATCAGAGCCAAGGCTTGTTTTCAAGTTATACTTGCTGAAATAGCTTAAAAAACGAAAATTCTGACTTTTTGGGCACTGGACTCGCCGAGTCCACTAATGGACTCGCCGAGTCCATGAAGAAATTCATCCTACTCGTCGAGTAGGTTCATACACTCGACGAGTAGAAGCCCCTGACAACATATTTTCGACTTTTAAGGCTCGAATTGGACTAGAATCATTACCCTAAGGTGTTCTTGAATGTATAAACCTATTTTTGATGTGGTAATGTTCATTCTAATCCAATTCAATATATAATTTTCAGTAGATTCATGTTTTGTGTTAGTTTAATGGTTAGTCTAATTACATGAAAATTGTTTGATATGAATTATCTTGTTCTTATGAGTTAGCTTAGATTAATAGAAAAATTATATGATAATTTGTTTTCAATCCAAATTGATCTAAAAGTTGTTCATAATATGTGTTTTTGTAACTTGTCCTCAAGTTATATGAAAAGTCACATTTACGATGTTTAAAACTCATAAGATTTCCATAAGTTATAAAAATGAAGAGACTAATTTTGCTTTAAAGTCTTCCATAACTTGTCCTCAAGTTATGGAACTTGAAGAGTTTTTCATTAAAACTACTTTAAACTCATAAGTTATGGAATTGAAAAGTTGTTTGAATTGTTCAAAACTTGCCCTCAAGTTTTGGAATTTATAAAGTTTTCCCCATGAATACTTTAGTTCCAAGTTAAACCCTTAGAATTTTAAGAATTAAAATTCAACCCTTTAACTATTATAATATTAATAGTTAATAGTTATATATATGTATAAGAACAAAGTCAGTCTTATAGTTAGTAGGCCTCATTCACGAAGTTGGTCTATAAGGGGGGGTATAAGGTTACTGCCTATAAAATGGCAGTTTAATGGGTATCCACTCTCACCTACCGCTTCCTTGACTGGTGGAGGGTCGTTAGCCGAACGGGTTTGACAGGACTCTAATTCTCCCTTCATTAAAAGTATAATGATAAATACTAAGTAACTAAACTCTTATAAATTCCCAATCTTAGTTACTTAGGAAAATGTCAATTTGGTGCTAACCCATGAAATTACACTTTGCACCTTGCTTAAGTCGTTAGTAGAGCGTGTGTGGTTAACCGGCACACTAACTTGGATTTAACAAGGTTAGAAAAGGATGGCTTAAGGTTTATCATATATCGATGGAGCGCATTTGGTTAACCGGCACATGGATTAGGTGATAAATATTAAGGGTACCAAGTATATTTGCATGGTTATTCACACCTTGTTTGTGATCCTCGACATTCCAGTCACAAACTTGAGAGGGCACAATCGAGATTTAAACATGCCATTGAAAAGTTCAATGAATCTCATGATGGGTTTTGAGCATTCTAACACTCCTATGGTGTACATGCAACCCTATAAACCTTGGATCTATGTTTTCTCTATTATACATGCAAATATTCAATATTCCAAGGTTTCATCCTAGCTAGCATAATATGAACCAACTATACTACAAAAAGCCTAGTTAGATGACATACCTTTTAATGAAGCTTGAAGTCTTGAACTTTAAGAGCTTATCCCCAATAGTGTGGAAGCCTCAAGTGGAATCACAAATCACCAAAACACCTTGGAAAACTTGACAGAATAGTAAGCACACTAGCAATTGGCCCACTCTTGTATCCTTACACACTAGTCCCATTTCATGTGCCAAAGACCTCTATATATAGTATGGAGGATTAGGGTTTCATCCGTGTAAACCCTAATACCCATGACCTTTCATTTCCATAGGATCCATGGGTTAAAAACTCCATGGACTATCCATGCAAGCTTAGCCCAACCTAAATGAACTTGGACCATACTATATATAAGAGTCCATATTTAATTAGTTCCTTTTGATCACTAAATTAATTCTTGATCAATACTAATTAAATAATATGATTCCATATTAATATATTAGAACTTTTAATATATTAATATAAATCATAAACATACTATTCTCAAAAGACTATCCATATAAATTGTTCCGGTGAAGTGCAGCCCAAATGGACCATGCCAAATCCGGTCAAGTACATACCAATTATAGTTATGGACTTAGACACTAATCCAACAGTCACCCACTTGGATAAGTCTAAAACTATTATTGCGTATGACTCTGCAACCCGACTAGCAATCGTAGCTCTTAAAAGCCGTTGTCGAACTGTGAACAAATCAATGACGCGTCCATTAGATAAGGGATCATATATTCCTCCATTCTAGATATCATATGGACTGAGACATGGATTATAATCATTCTCTCTGTCCATCTGTTGTTTCCCGATTTCCAATTTATGACGACCGACTAATTGAACAAGTCAAATCAGTTCAGGCTTGGCCAAGCACTTCTGGGTGTCATCACTAAATCATCGAGGGGCCCATAGATATCGCTTTTATCCCTACAAGGGTAAAAGGAATGGATAAACTTCGACTCATATGCTTGTTCTACTACTTGTTGAATCATACACAAAGGCACGTTTTATAACATCGAGTTACCAATGCGTTTTCATACAATCAATGTATAACCAACTCATAGGCAACAACTCGTATCTCTAGGTTTAAAGAATATAAGATATTATCGTCTCATGATCACTCGTGATAAATCCATGAAGTGGGTCAAATGAGCGTGGGTTTAATACAATACTTAGAACTTATGAGCACTCATGAATGTTGTAGTAACTCTTGCTATGTCCAATACCTTAGACATCTACAAACCAACTTCATGACAGTCTTGCCTTAATACCTACTTCCAATGTATTATCGACTGTGGATGGTTTGAATAACTTAGTCATTCGGAAAGAATGACCTAGTTGTTCTGGAAGTCAAAACGTGCAAAGTGAAACACAAGAATAATCGAATCCAATATGGTCTCAGAACTTATGAATATAAATAGAACACCTTTTATTTATCACCATATTGATTACACATTATTCATTGTATAATGTTTCAACTAATCAACTTTATACTTGAATCAAAACACTAGTCATGCCATGCTCTAAGCATGCACACTATGTTTATCCAAACAATAGACATGCCATACACCAAGTATGCACACTATGTTTGTCCAAACATTAGTTATGCTATACACCAAGTATGCACATTAAGTTTGTCTATGATCTTTACTTTATGAAATAGATCGATTGAACATAATTCCAATGATTCTCATTTCACAATCCCAAATCCTTATCGTAAATGTAAGAATTCCAAATTCCTACCATTTACCGAAATCCGTTAGATTTTAAACTTATATGCATTGATCCTCTCTTAATGACTATGCACAAAGTCACGAAGACTTGTCAACAAACATTACAGAGTATTCCAATGGAGATCATTCCTTGGAAACGAAGTCTCAAATTCAAAGTACAATGCTTTGAACATCCTTCTTGCATTAAGTTTCCTAATCTTACACAGATCTAATCAATAACTTCCACCTATGGGAACATTTCCACATTCCCATTTTGACTATCACTTCTGAACAAGAGTTGCCTCTTTTCAGAATATGTCAATATGGTCCTCTCCAAAAATTCATATCATACTTCCAACTGTCCCTGAGCAACCAATCTTTGGTAAACCTTAGATTGTCCTTGACAATTGCTTAATCACTTTAGTCATATCTAGTTCTAGTACTTTTTCCCTCTTAATGCCATAGGCATTTGGAAAAATTTAGAACATATGAATATTATAGCACATGCAATTGATCCTATATCCGAGGCATATGGGACACGATTCATGATTTCTCACATAAAGACATGATACTAGACCAATCTTTTGCTATAATATTTCTATTTGTATTTTCCATGTTCTCATAATTCAGATTATGAAAAGGAATGTCGTAATCATAATCGAATTTTATACGCAAATAATGGACCCATATATAGAATTTCCATATGTTGAGCCATTCCAACATAAAATTCATATATATCCTTGACTAAAGATGATTAAAACCTCAATCTAAGCTTTTAGAATTGAAATGAAGTATAATTTGCTCTCCCTTAGTTATAGCAAAATAACTTTTCCCAATTGAACTTTTGTTTTTTCTATAATTAACATTGCTAACTTGCAACACTTATCATAAGCATCAAGCTCCCACTAACATGATAATTGTTAGCATAACACTTATGCTCCCACTACCTTTGACATGTACTCAGAAATCAGCTGGACTTCTAGAAATCAATACTTTATTGACTTTCTTACCAAAGTTCAAATTTCTGATACGATATTTTTGATAAAACTTTATCAAAATCATACACCTTTCCTTAGATAGCTCACATGTGTCTCTAAACAATTTTTACAACTATGAAAAGGGCTGTCGTAATCATAGTCTTAATTGTTTAGACCTTTGCCATTTCTCACAAGTCTATGTTAGTGTGCCGGTTAACCACACACGCTCCACTAACGACTTTAAGAATGCAAATATCACAATTGCTATCTACTTAAAATCTACTTAGTGAAAGTGTTTCCTCACCATCATTTTCATGAATCGGAGAGAAACCTTATGACACTTAGATTTTATAGTGTATGTGTTCCTATCCATGTGAATTTGTCAAAACCATAATCACAAGACAAGGTAAGTGACAAATCCAAACTTATATGGATTGAACTTGTTGAATCTTAATTTCTTGCCATCTGGCAGCACAAGGGCCTGCCATTGCTTCAAAGTTGTTATGCAACTAATTGAGAACTCTCAGAACTCATATGCAAAGCCAACTTTAACTAGAATGGGCACAAAAATAGGAATATGTCAACACGATAGGTTATAAACCTCAAGTCGTGTGCTAGTGATAAAGTACAGGTTTTATTCTTGGTTAGACTCTTTCAAGATCTTTTAGACTCCCACTGTCCTCTTGACATATAAGACTCTCTTGCCAATACCCATTCCTTGACAAACAAATATTCAAGAGATAGTGCAGATTCTTATCAAGATAAACACTTCACACAATTGGCCTTAGTTGGTCTCTGTTTTATCCAAAACATCACAACTTACCAATTTCAAATGTACAAGAGTAGAACATATTTTAATCTTACATTTGACAAGTGTTATAAACCTTCTTTAAGATGTGTCACTCAAGTTACAATCTTGGAGTATGACTCTAAGACTTGTTTTGGAACGAAGTATGACTCAACTTCTTGATTTAACCATTTCAACAATTCATGAATCCTCTTCTTAGCCATAGGAATGCACTAAGATGTCCTTAGAGGACCAATTGTGATATGGTTTCTTAATCATTAAGATGATCAAAAAACATGATAATAAAGTACTCTCCCATCTTTTCAGATTTGAGAAACTTTTATCTTTCTGCCTAATTTGATTCTTCTAATTCATTCTGCCATACATCGAAACTTTTCCAATGTTTCAGAATTATACTTAAACTTATAAGTATAACCGTATTTACTAAACTTTATTAAATCATGATGAATAGTATTATCGATCTTTGTGGTGGACTTGACCAGTGCACAAGAATGTGTACTCGATCCCTTAGTCCTTCACTTGACTCAAATATACATGTGAACAAGGAATTAATCTTAATTTTCCAAAGATGAAAATTCTCATTCATCATACAATATAACTTGCATGATTCCACGTTTCGGTCCGATTGAAACTTGGGTGAAGAGAATCTTTCCTTATTTGGTAAATTTAGACACTACCACAAATGAAAGAATCAAATTCATATTTCCATTATTGCTAGAAACATACAAACATCAATTTTCCATAAATGTCATTGCAAGGAGATATAAAATAATTTTTTTTTTATTTATTTAATAAAAATGCGGAAAAAAAACTTTTTCCTTACAATGCAACTTTAAATGACAACTATGCTATTACATATTTTCTAGCAATCTATCATAACTCCTAAGTAGTAGCTCAAGAATCCGATCTTCGAACCATGTGATTGCAATCCATCTTCACGATCAGATTCAGCATACCCTTTCTTTAAGTTTTCTTCCTTATGAGATTATAGCGCTATTAGATCGACAGATTCTAAACAGATAAACACATATAAAGTAACAAAGGAACACGAGAATGAATCAAACGGATGTCGAATGATTAAATTATGCTCCACCTCATAAGAGCTCGATGAAGAACTTCGACTGTAGAGGTGTGCTAGGGTTACAGTGCTATTCAATGCAAAATAATAAATAAGATGCGTAACTATAACTAAGCATGCATGCACTATATATAAACCCTAAAGACTAAACACGGTTGAACAGGCCGAAACCATGAATACAAAATGGACTATAACACGAGCCCAAAGACGCAACACCCTAGACTCAACAATCTCCCCGTTTGCGTCAATAGAGGTGAGAGATCAAACGGGTTGAGCAACGGAAACCTTCTTCATAGTCTTGAAGATCTTCGGTATGATGGCAAGAAGAGTATGATGGAAATCTATGTACCACCGAAGCATATCCATGAAGTTCTTCTTATCTGCTGCTTCGTTCTGTTTACACCTGTGGATGATATCCAAAATATGCTCCAAGCAAGCCGTGGAAAACAGGTGTTTGTTATCAAGATAGAACACAAACTTCTAACTGTCTTGTCTTGTGAACATGACAGCACGATACTTAGAATCAATCTTGCCCATCTTCATCTTGGTAGCATCGCATGAAGTCCCAATGGGTTTGACTGTAGGCCTTTTCCTCATGACAAGAACAATCTCCTGATCCATCTTAGCAACCTCATGAATGTAGGAAGCTAGCATTCTCTTGATATGATCGATAATGGGCTTGTACTATTGTGGATTGGAAAGCAGAATGTTGTTTAGAAGAGTCCAATCATTGGGATTCAGGTTCGGTAGATCAGCCAGTGTAAACATATGAACCGAATCATCTGACCCTCGGGTCACCCTGAAACCAACATTGACAAAATGCCCAGCCGAAGTAGGCTTCAAAACTTTGACGAATGTAATCTTCTGTGCACTCCACGTCAAGTATTGTGGTTGTGAATACTTAAGATAAAAATCAACAAGATCCCGATCAACCTTCGGGTCTGGAGAAGGAATATTTACAGTTGCATCAAAACTGTGAAACACAAAGGCCTTTCGGGTTATAGGCATATCAAACTGTGAGTCCTTGGTGTTTTCACAATCAAACGAAGTAACTGGTTCCAGCCAATGAGTGCTTGGAAACTCAATTGCTTCTTTTATAAACTTCTCTTCGGTCCATAAAGGAAATAGAGCTTTCTTGCACTCCAACGTATCATGTGCCTCTTTTTCCCTTTTCTCTCTCTCTCTCTCTCTCTCTCTCTCTCTCTCTCTCTTCTTCTCTAGCCACTTTTAGAGTTTCATCAAGCTCTTTATCACGTTTCTTTTTTTAGAAGGTCTTCCTCAGTTTCCTCCTCGTCATCACTATGACCCATAATGCCCTTCTTTTTGTCCAACACACTAGAACCCGAATCTTCATTACCCTTCGGTTTAGTGGGGACCTTCGGCTTTTTGGGAGGATTTTGAGAATCTTCTCCCCCTTGTTGCGGAGTAGCAATCGGCTCCGTAACACCCTCTATCCGACTTAACATTTCCAAAGCATGAATAAGTTTTTCCTTTAAGTGCTATCGGACAGTGATTATAAGAACCGAATCTTGAGCATCCAAAAGATTTGAAAGAAGTAGATGCACATCACTCACACAGATTTTAATCACTGTGCATTCGGTCTTGAGGGCTTCAATCTCCTTCTGTGCTTGACTAAGTCGCAAAGTGAGATTGTCAATCTAAGATTGGGAGAGAGCAAGATCTTCCCTCACTTGGTTATCCAGGGCAAGGTCTGCTTGAAATTTGGCAAGACGTGTATCAACAGAAGAAAGAAGATTAGCACTATCAGCTTGAAGACCTTGACGAACTGCTTCAAATTTTTCTCTTTCAGCCTTAAGAGATTTTGACAGAGAGCCAATGGCTTCATTTGCTTTAATGGTATTGGCCTTTGCAGTGCTTTGATGAGATTCCATGAATGTCTTTGAATCAGAAATAAGGGTTTTGACCTCAGCAATAGCGTTGTTGGAAGTGAGAGTGACAGCCTCAACAGCTTGAGTAGCTTTGTCAATAGACTGATCATGCTGTTTGATCAAAGTTTCAACCAAAGCCTTCATAGCAGCATCAAAGTATGCTGAAGTGGAGGAAGTAGCAGAAGATCCCAGTAGCTGATCAAGCTTGGTATTGAGATCCTTCAAGTGACGCTTGGTAAGAGGAACATCATCATCATCGTCGTCATATTGAACTCGAAAAGGACTATAGTAGAATGACTGAAAGTCCATATTAGCTCCACCAAGAATAGGTTCAGACTCGGTTGAGGGTGATGGTGATGGAGGTGGGTTTGTAACCGGGGTTTCGGTTCCTGAGGTAAGTGCCCCCGTATCAGATACGTTGACACGAACCAGAGGTTCGGTTGGGGTTGTTGTTGAAGTTGCTTGAGAAAAGATGGGTGGTGGTAGAGGTATAGTAGAAGTGGGTACAGAAGAAACAGGTGGTGGAAGTGGTGCAATGGTAATAGGAACAGAAGTATGATTTGGAGAAGGAGGAGGGGTTGGAACCGAGTCATTAAGTGGCACCTCTGGAGTTGGAGAACGTGGAGGCGTGTTTCCCCTCGGTGAGTTTTCATTGTGAACATCTTCACCTTCGGCTGTCTTCTCTTGATCACCATCAGAAGGAACATAATCTGAGTTACTAGGCGAGGATGCCTTCAGTTTCTTTGCCATCTTCTTAACCTTTTTTTTCTTTGGAGCCGAAGGAGCTGCCTTGTCAGCTTTACGCTTTTTGGGCGGTTCAGCTTGTGATGAAGGACCTTCGGTTTCTTTCTTCTTGGGATCCGGTTTCTTCCCTCGTTTGGTTGGTTTCTCAACCGCATTAAGAGAATTCTGCATCTCCAGAGTTAATTCTCTTGGTCCTGTAGGAGGAAGTTTTCTGTATTCAGCCATGACATTGCTAACTGTAGCAACACCTTGGTACATTGCTTCAGGAATGGACCTAATGAATAAGAACTTGGTTGAATCAGTGACAATAATCTTCTTTGTGTGAAAGGTCGCAATTGATCAGTGTAGGGCATCCGCCATAACTGGAACCTGAAAGGTCTCAATCGCTCTGTGAGTGATGAGCGTCCAGAATCGACCACACAAAATTTCTGAGTCACTCGAAGATGAATTGAGACTCTGTACCACTTGAGCCCAAATAAGCGTTCCATAGTCGAGGTTTAGACCATGGTAGAGACCATAGAGAATGGTCATAAACCCTTTGCTTGACCATCTGAACCTGCAACCCTTTCTGATAAACCCTTAACCAGAAGGGTAAAAATTCCGTTCCATTGTGGTGGAAGGCAGGATTTCTTGAACTTCGTTATCGTGGTGAGAACGTTAGTATACCCCATATCGTAGAAAATTATGAACAGCTGAGTTGTGGTGATGGAATCAGGATTTACCAAAGAATCACCAGTAGGAAGCCCTATCAATGAACATAAGCAAGCTTTGGAGACTGAGGTCTTGTGATTGAAGATTTCGAAAAAGATCCTGTCTTTGCGTTTGTCATAAACGGCAGAGGTATACACCTGGGAAAGCAGAGACATCGGCACAGATTTCACCTTGGTGAGAGCAGTTACGAGTGATGAATATTTTAGACATTCAACCACTTGTATCATATAAGGATCATAGAGGAATGGATTCAATTCGATAAGAAGATTCTGGTTAGGTTTGATGACCAGCAAAGTCGATGAGGCAGTTTGTTCATGAACTGAAGAAGATTCAGCCATTTTTGCAGGTTTGAGGAAGAAGATGAACAGTATGAACGTCGATGTGTTCTTGAGAGAGTTGTAGTAAATAGTAAAAAGGTGAGAGAGGAAATTCTGGACCTTTTATACGATTACCATGAGAGAGAAGATCTTGAGTAATCATTCCCTGATCTTCAGAAACGTCGCCTGAAAAAGCACGATTTGACAGCCGTGTTTCCTTATGAAGACGTCATCAGGCGTGATGATAAAAACCGTTTCAAATTCACGCGACCAAATCAATTCTTATCCAGTTACCGCCTCTTCAACTTCAAAGACTCTTCCAATCGATTCAAAGAAGATGCACCATGATAGCATATGAAACCGAACGTATAAATCTGAAAATAGCAATTAGTAACCCGAACTAGACTTGTGAAAATCACATGGATTCTCGTGCAAGAGTGTGCCAATAAAAAAAGAATAAAGGAAAAATATTTGTGGGAATATAAGTGATGTCAATATAGACACGAAACTGAAGATCCCGGGCACAAATCTCTTCCTTCAAAGTCAAGAGAGACTTAGAAGTGTCTGTGTGGTTTCCCGTTAAAATACGATCACATGTTTGTAAAGAAACATTGAAAGGCTTCTTTTCAAAATAAGGCTTCAAAGGGTGGTTTAACTTTAACCGAACTTCAGTGCTTGAAATAAGACCGAAAGTTGGATAAAGTGCTTGTGAGACCAATGTGGCCTATTGAACAAGCAGGTTAGATAATAAATTAAGTGACTTGATGAATATTAGATATCTCAAAAATAAAACAAAATCGGATCCTATTGGAAGAAACGTCTTGGTGTTAGACAATTTCATAAAGATAACGCAAAAATAAAAAGAGATTTCTTGAGGTAACAAGTAATAGCTTGAACATTAGAGCGTCCACCGTCAATTCATTTAAGGTATTGGATATTGGGTTTCACTTAGCACGTGGTGAACGAAACTAAGATCATTAACACAAATGTTTTGTAACCATAAACCTCAATGGTAATTGCTGAGAGTCTCAAGGGTTACGTTTATGGAACGAAACATAATGGAGAAATGAGTGGAGGTGGTTAAGGAACCGAAAGTACCTCTGCTATACAAAAATGACAAAGCAGACAACTCTTGACTCAATATGAGAAGAGTAAGGTAGCTCATGACTTGAGAGATTTTAGCAACCTAATTGGGAAGAAACGATTGGTGTATATCGAATCATTAAGGCTTCACTCAAAGTCTTGGAGGCTTCGGTCTACATGCAGCAACATGCTTCTAGGGACACCTAGCTAGTACATAGATAAGAAAGTTATACCTATCCCAACATCATTTTGTGTCGCTCCTAGAAACTTGAAACAAGACAAGAATTGAAAAACAAAATATTTTTGTAGTTTTGAGTTTTTGTGATTTCTGAAAAATAATAAAAACAGAAAATAAAATATTTTTGGATTTTTATAAATTCTGAAAAATAATAAAAACAGAAAATAAAATATTTTTGGATTTTTGAAAATTCTGAAAAATAATAAAAACAGAAAATAAAATAAATACCAAGGAAAATCAGGCGAAAAGAGAAACACGCTATACGAAAATATACAACTGAAATCAATCCGAAGATAAGACAAAGCGAAATGGGCCGAGCGTTCGGTTCATTTCGGTTCCCAAAAATTCCGTAACCGAAATAAATCGAGCGTTCGGTTCATTTCGGTTCCTAAAAATTCCAGAACCGAAATAGACCGAGCGTTTGGTTCATTTCGGTTCCCAAAAATCCCGGAACCGAAATAGACCGAGCGTTCGCTCTATTTCGCTTGTATAGTTTTAGTGAAAGGAAAGGAGTTTCGGTACTGACTCAGCTTCCATCAGTCCCAAGCCTTGGAGTATCTTATTAAAGCTTGCTTCAGGTAAGGCCTTGGTGAATATATCAGCCAGTTGATCACCAGATCTAATGAAATGGACTTTTATGTTGCCATCTTCAACATGGTCCTTGATGAAATGGTATCTTAGTGCAATATGTTTCGTCTTGGAGTGTTGCACTGGATTGTACACAGATTCTAATTGCGCTTTCAGAGTCACAGTAGAGGGGAATCTTCTTCATGCTTAGGCTATAATCCCTAAGTTGGCTTTGTATCCATACAACTTGAGAAGTACAGGATGCTGCGGCGATGTACTCAGCTTCGGCTGTAGAAAGAGACACGCAAGTTTGTTTCTTTGATTGCCAACTGACGAGTTTACCATCAAGGAATTGGCACCCACCAGTAGTGCTCTTTCGGTCCAGACCACATCCACCAAGATCAGCGTCAGAGAAGGCTTGAACAAAGAAGCCGGATTTTGTAGGATACCAGAGACCGAGAGACGAAGTTTGCTTCAAATATCGGAAGATGTTTTTCACTGCAATCATATGAGGTTCTCTTGGGTTTGCTTAAAACCTGACACAATAACAGACAGAGAACATAATATCTGGTCTATTAGCTGTCAGATACATAAAAGACCCTATCATTTGACGATAGAGTGTCAAGTCAACAGCCGGTTTTTCCAGAGATGGTGTTAACTTTGTGCCGAATGCCATTGGAATCTTTACTTTAGAGTCTCCCATCATACCAAACTTCGCTAGCAGAGTTTTCGTGTAAGCCTCCTGATTAATAAAAATGCATTCTAGTCCCTGTCTAATATTCAGTCCAAGGAAAAAGTTAATCGGGCCCATTGCGCTCATCTCAAATTTAGTCTCCATCAACTTCCTGAATTCGACTGTTAAGCTAGGATCCGTGGAGCCGAAGATGATGTCATTGACGTAAATTTGAACTATCATTAAGTGTTCGCCTTCTTTCTTGCGAAAGAAGGTTGGGTCAACCGAACCTTGTTTGAATTTGGACATTTTAAGAAAGCGTGTTAGAGTTTCATACCATGCCCTAGGGGCTTGTTTCAAACCGTAGACTGCTTTATCCAGAATGTAGCAATGATCCAGATACTTCTCGTTCACAAATCCAGGTGGCTGTTCAACGTACACCGTTTCTTCGAGTTCCCCATTCAAGAAAGCACACTTGACGTCCATTTGGAAAACTTCGAAGTTTTTGTGTGCAACATACGCCAGAAAGATTCTTATTGATTCCAACCTTGCTACAGGAGCGAAGGTCTCTTCATAGTCTATCCCTTCTTCCCGACAGTATCCTTTCACTACTAGCCTCGCTTTGTTGCGAATAACATTACCCTCTTTATCCATCTTATTTCTGAAGACCCATTTTAATCCAACAACTGATGCATCCTTTGGAGTGGGAATTAGTCTCCAAACTCGATTTCATTAAAATTCATGGAGTTCGTCTTGCATAGCTTGCACCCAATCGGAGTGATCAAGGGCAACATTTACCGTCTTCGGTTTAATTTTAGAGACAAACGAATTAAACATGCAAAATTCTACTTGAGAGAATAAAGTAGTTTGCTTCGCCTTCATTTGAGAGCGTGTGAGAACTCCCTCAGATGATTCACCAATGATTTGAGGTTTCGGATGATCTTTTGTCCATTTCGTGAGAGGAGTGTAATTTGGATCATAGGCAGGATCCAGCTCAGCATTAATTTCTTCTTCCAGTTCTGACAGATCGCCTTCGTCATTTGTATTTTCATTCTCCCCCTCAAATGGCGAACCGAATCCCATGTCAGGTTCAGTATTCTCCCCCTCGGTTGGACAACTATGGTTTATTGTTGGTGATGGATTATCCCTATGGAAAGGGAAATCAGTTGACTTTGGTGTTGACGAACCCTCCCCCTGGAAAGTAGAGTTTTCTTTTGGATTGTCATCTGAAGTCGGAGGATTGCTTGTTCCGAGTGGTTCGCTTGGAGTCTTCTTCTCGGTTGGTTCTTGAGGTCTGGTGTCCATATCTTTAGCAGCTTCGTCGATAATCTTTTTCAAATTGTCGATTTTATTATCTGCTGCTTTTGCTTCTGAGTGAATCGCTCTCTGGTTCATCAAAAAGCATCATGTATTCTTCATACAAATTGGATATCGGAACTGAGACTTGACCAGATTCAGGAAAGATTTCCTCCGTTGGACCTTCGCTTGTTCAAATTTTCTTCATGTAGTTATCATCAAAAGTCACATAGTAGGTTTCCTCAATTTTCCTTGAGTGTTTATTCAGAACCCTATATGCTTTTGAAGTAAGCGAATATCCATGAAAAATGCCTTCATCTGCCTTGACATCAAACTTGTTTCGGTGCTCTTTGGAGTTGAAAATGAAGCATCTTGAACCGAACACATGAAAAAACTTTGCATTGGGTTTGCGATTGTTCAGAATTCCGTATGGGGTGATGGAAAATCGCTTGTTGAGGAAGGTTCGGTTCTGGGTATAGCATGCAGCGGCTATAGCATCGGCCCAGAAATATAACGGTAGAAGCAAAACTCAACATTGTTCGGGCGGCCTCACACAATGAACGATTTCGCCTTTCGACAATCCCATTCTGTTGTGGAGTATATGGTGCAGAGAAGTTATGAGACACCCCCTTTTAGTTAGAAACTCTTCAAGGTCTTTGTTTTTGAACTCTAGCCCGTTATCACTTCTTATGTTCCTCACCACCTTTCGCAGTTGCACTTCCACTTGTTTGATGAAAATCTTTAGCTTAGGAGTCGCCTCTGATTTCTGTTTATGAAAGAAAATCCAGGTGAAACGTGAAAAATCATCTACAATAACAAGTATGTACTTACTACCACCGATTCTTTCGATTACCGAAGGGCCACATAAGTCGATGTGGAGAAGTTCAAGAGGTTCGATGATCTTTGTAATAATGCGAGTAGGGTGACTCTTTCGGCTTTGCTTTCCCATTTCGCATGCTGCACATAAATGCTCCTTATCAAATTAGAGAACTGGAAGTCCTCGCACGTGATCACCAAGCACCAGTTTGTTAATATCTTTAAAGTTGAGGTGCGAGAGCCTTCGGTGCCACAACCAACTTTCATCTGATTTAGCCTTCGACAGCAGGCAAATTGTTGCCTTCCCTTTAATTGGATTGAGATTTAGAGGATACATTTCCCCTTTGTGCTCAGATTTCAACAGAACTTTCTTCGTTTGCTTTTCAACTATCTCAGAGCCTTCATCGTCGAACGTAACTTTCAATCCGGTTCCCACAACTAGTTGGGAGACACTGATGAATTTATGCTGCAATCCCTCCACGTATGCTACCTTCCGTATTGAGAAATCACCATTTGTAATCATACCATACCCTTTGATTGTGCCATATGAATTGTTCCCGTATTTGACACATCCACCATCCTTAAGGGACCGAAACTCTCTTAGCTCTTCCTTTCTTCCTGTCATATGACGTGAGCACCCACTATCAATATACCATTCGTCGTCGAACTGCTCGTCACTTATAACCTGCAAGAATTAAGCAGATTTAGGAACCCAAAGTTTCTTGGGCCCACGTGAGTCTTTTACATAATAGGGAATTGCAACAGAAAGATAGACCATATAAGTTCTTTTTATTAAGGTGGTTTCATTTTTTCTTTTGACGGTAAACACTTTGATTTTATTGTTGGCTTGTTTTGGTTGAGGTGATTCACATTGTTTATTTTTATATGGTTTGTTAGACTTTTGATCCCTAGGGTTAGCTGATGTTTTCTTAATGTTGACTTCAGAATTCGTGATGAGCTTTCCCTTTCCTTTGATATCCTTCACTAGGTTTTTTTGGTTGAGGATTGTTGGTTTTAGGACTGAAATTGGGCTTTTGGTTGTTGGGACCGAAACTGGGCTTTCGGTTCTTGTGACTGCTAGTGTTGGGACCGAAACTGGGCTTTCGGTTCTTGTGACTGCTAGTGTTGGGACCGAAACTAGGCTTTTGGTTCATGTGACTGCTAGTGTTGGGACCGAAACTGGGTTTTCGGTTCTTGTGACTGCTAGTGTTGGGACCGAAACTGGGCTTTCGGTTCAACTGACTGAATGATTGGCAGTGACAGTTCGAAGGAGACGTGACCGTTGATTTCTCTTTCATCTTGAGATTGGAAGCCTTGTTAGAGGGAACGTAAGTAGGGTTTTGGGATTGCCAAAACTGTTTCCTCTCATTAAGATTCTTTAAATATCTTTTGTTCCTCTGGCGTTTCTGTTCTGCAAGTTGCTCTTGGGTCAAGTGAATATTGGCTTTGGGTTTCGTTTTCTTCTCATGAGCTTCGGTTATTGTTGATGATTCGCTGGAAGCTTTCAGTGGTTCGTTTGGTATTTCTTTTGTACCACTTGTACTTGGTTTATCAAAACTTGAAGGATTATTGATTGGTTCAGCCACATATCTGCCCTTGACTCTCCATGAGGTTCGCTCCGACAGACCGACTGTTTCGTCAGCATTGTCAATGGGGGCAGACCAGAAGTAATTTCCGCACCCTTCAACGTTATCTTTGTCAACCAAGGAGGTCAACTCCGCTGTTTGTTTCTTAGTTACCCCTGTGACGGCATACACTTGATTAGGTACAGTATGCACCTTTTGATAAACAACTGCATTTTCTTTGAGAACCTTGGATTTATCCTTGGACAAGCGAGCGTACCCAACAAAATTTTCATATATGAGTGGTTTCACGGGCTCGGGTTCGTTCTTAAGAAATTCAGAGCAATCAACCACGTCTTCTACAGAGATTTCGCTCATCTCACTGTCATCGTCAAATTCAGAAGTGGTTTCCATATTAATCTTATGTTCTGAACTTAATTTGACATTCGATGAGTCAAATTTCTGTATGGTCTCGGCCTTGATTTTTAATTTGTCATTTTCGTCCAATAGATTCTTAAGCATGCTTTTGTGTTCTTTGGACTCAGTAAAGGCCTTAATTTTGTCCAGTCTGTATTTGTAGGTTTCGGAAACCTTCTCTGAAGACATAATCGATTCACACTCATAACATTCAACATCGACTTCATCCTCCTTGAATTCAAGGAAGGGCAAAATCATTTTATGAATCTTTTTGCCTATTTCACAATCTAGATGCAACTGGGTGATATTTGTATATAAATGTTTAACAATCAAACGAAAAATATTCCTTTGTTTTAAAAACTTCAAATTGTCACGTTGCAAATAAATAAGTTCATCCCTAGCCTAACTAACTCCGATTCCTTCTGCTCTATCCACATCCTTCTTTCCTCACTCTTGGAAGATACCCTGCTGAGTTGATCAGTTAGATTAGCATACGCTAGACATGTTTGCATTAGACTTCCACTTAAATTAGAAAACTTGAATTTTAATTCGTTTAAGTCTTTTTCATAATTGGTTACTGGTATTTTAAGTGATTCGAGAGTGGATTGTACCTTCTTGATCAACTGATCGCAATCGTTGATCCTTTCACTCACAGGTTTTGCAGCGAAACACTTCTCTTCCTTTTTCATCGCTTCATCATGCTCACCTTCGGTCACATATCCCCTCATTTGTGATACTCCAGCCGTCACCATTAAGCATCGTTCAGCAACCTTTTCACTTTCTTTCTTTGTCACAAAGGCTCTGCCACGCGAGAGCTTTCGTACTTCATCGTCTTCGGAGTCGGTAGACCAGACTTCTACGCCACCGAACTCATCATCATCATAGTTTTCCTGCACAATTAAAGCATTCATAGAACTTTTAGTAGATTTCTCCTTCTTCAGTTCCTCCAGCTTACACATGTAGTAAGCCTCGGCATCTTCACCATCCTTCTTCTCAGACATCTTTCTCAGCATGCAGTCCTTAGCAAAGTGGTTCTTGTCGTGACAGTAGTTGCAATCATATCCTGAATCTCCCATGAGCTTGCTCTCCTTCTTCTCTTTATCCTTCTGAGAAATGTTCTTGGTCTTCTCTTTCGTCTTTTCAGAACTGTAACTTCCCTGCCAGTTTCGGTTCTTGTTGACAGGGAACTTTTTATGAGCAAACCTTTTCGGGTTAGTAACCATCATTTCATATTCTTCACTTATCAGATCGCATTCTGACATATCCGATTCTTCCTCTTCCTCTATCATATTCTTGCTCTTAGAAACAAGGGCCAAGGATCCCACACCCAGAACTACTTTCGCTTCTTTTGACACGACGCTTTCATGCGATTTGAGAATACCCATCAGTTTCGCTAGTGAATAGGATTTAAATTGCTCATGAGCCTTCACAGTCGAGACCACTGCCATCCATTCGGATCTTAAGCCATTCATGAATGTAACTTTTTGTTCTATCACCTTCCTTTCAATACCATGCTTGATCATTTTACTAAGCAGATGGTTGAAGCGATCGAACGTTTGAATTGGTTTCTCTTCTGGTTTTTGTTGGAAAGCACCGAACTCAGAAAGCAACAAGGTTTGGATTGAGTGCTCCAGATCCTCATCAGTGGAATACAACTCTTTCAGCCTATCCCATATTTCTTTTGCTGTAGTGCATGAGCTTACTAGACAAAATGTGTCAGATTGCAAAGCGAATCTGATCATTTTCATCGCTTTGACATTACACAACAGCTTGTCTTTCTCATCTTAAGGAATCTTCTCCACGTCTATCAAGAGCTGGTTATACTCCTTTTGAGTCTTAATTTCTCTATTCGTTCCAGAGTGAACAAATGGACCCAAGGTAATCGCCTCCCAGATCAGATAGCCATTGTCTTCTGATCCAACTACGTAGTCCTCGAAGTGGTGCGTCCATACTTCATAGTCTTAAGTGTAGAGAATGGGAATCCTAGTAGTGGATCCAATGTTGTTGGAGACGTTGATCGGATTGGTTTGAGAATCGTCGTGAGACATGATGGCCTTCTTCTTTTATATGCTAGAATCATACTTGTAAAGATTGACTTAGGGTTTTATCAAACACAGGAAACACCTTCGATAAAGAAACAATGGCTCCTGTAGATTCGATAAAAGCGGAAACCCTAAAGGATTCTTCAAACAGAAGAGATGTGTATGTATTACACAGTCTCCTGCTCTGATACCAATTGATGAGATTATAGCGCTATTAGATCGACAGATTCTAAACAGATCAACACATATAAAGTAACAAAGGAACACGAGAATGAATCAAACGGATGTCGAATGATTAAATTATGCTACACCTCAGAAGAGCTCGATGAAGAACCTTGATTGTAGAGGTGTGCTAGGGTTACAGTTCTATTCAATGCAAAATAATCAATAAGATGCCTAACTATAACTAAGCAGGCATGCACTATATATAAACCCTAAAGACTAAACACGGTTGGACAGGCCCAAACCATGAATACAAAATGGACTATAACACGAGCCCAAAGACGCAACACCCTAGACTCAACACTTCCCTTTGCTTGATCTCGAAGCAGAGTTAAACTTTTTGACTTGGCATTCTCTCAGATCTTTCAGGTAGTTAGGGCAGCTTCGCAACCAATGCCCCTTCCTTTGGCAATAGAACCATATGGACTCTTTGGTAATGGTACATGGGACTATCTCAGACTTAGCCTTTCTATTTACCATTTGGTCAACATATTTGACTATGGCCGATCCCTTTCCATTGGGAAGAGAAGGCTTTTCTGGATATCCAATGTTACCATTTTCAATGTCCATGGTGGTTTGAGAAGTTGATCTTCTAATCAAATTTGCTTTACCAGTCCTCCAAATCATTGCTAATTCAGCAGCACAAAGCAAATAGATAAGATCATTAAGGGTCATATCATAGTCTGTTTCATAGTAGTCCCAAAGGAAACTCACTATGTGACTTAGAAAGTTATTGAACAGCCAACTTTCTCAAGACTTTGACACCCAACTCTCCCGGTTTGTCAATATATGACTTCATCTCCAAGATGTAAGCACACATAGACCTTGCTTGCCAATAGGGCTTGAGTGACCTTGAACTATTCAAGAACTTGTGGGTTAGGGAGAATACTTTGAGGAGGTGGAGGAAGTGAAGTATGATTTCCATGAGCCAACTGATGGGTTTTGAGCATTCTAACACTTCCTAAGTGTACATGCAACCCTAATAACCTTGGATCTATGTTTGTCTAATAATCATGCAAAGTTGAATTCCAAGGTTATATTCCTATCTAGCATACATGGGGAACATTTTTAACTTGAATGAAAGATAGAATAACTTACCTTGTTGTTGATTATGATCCTTGAAACCTTGTGAGCCTAGCACCCCAAGTGTGATGCCTCAAATGCTTCACACAACACCAAATGCAAAGGAGTAAACTTTGAGAGAATCTTACACTTGCAAAATCGGCTCTAGCCCTCTTGTTTCTTAGTGTCGCCTATTTTGGTGGAGAATGGGTTTCTTATATAGTGTTGACACATTTAGGGTTACACCATGTAAACCCTAATGTGTCATGACTCTTCATTTCCATGACCCATGGGTTTGTAACTCCCATGGAGCATCCTATGGGTGGAACCCAACTTGATAATCCATGGAGCCTCTTAGCCCACTATATAAGATATGGAAGATTTACATAATCTACCCATATATTTAATTAGTTATCTTTTGATCACTTAATTAATTCTAAATTAATTCTTGATCAAACTAATTAAATAATATTATTAATATATTAGAACTTATAATATATTAATAAACCATAAGTGTTATTTCTCTCATTTTAGTTTATCCAATTGCATGGTGCCATGCAACCCAAATGGACCATGCCGGGTCGGGTCAAGTACATACCAGAAATAGTTATGGACTTAGACACCATATCCAACAGTCTCCCACTTGGATAAGTCTAATAACTATAACTGCAATACTTCAGGAACCGATCGGCAATCGTAGCTCTTTCAAGGTCTCTCGGAACTGAGAAGATGATGATACGCCATTTAAGATAAGTGATCATATAATCCTCTGTTCTAGATATCAGCCGGACAAATACATGGAACAGTGTCTTACTTTGTGTCCAGCGGTTTGTTTCCCGATTTCCGATTTGTTTGACATAGAACTCAATTGAACACATCAACTTAGTTCTGACCGGGCCCGGTACACAGGTCAAAACAAAATCATCGAGGGGCCCAGATATCAGCTTCTAATCCAAGAAGGAACATATAAACTTCGACTCATATGTTTGTTCTACCACTCATTGAATTATACACAAAAGCACGTTTTATAACATCGAGTTACCAATGCGTTAACGTACAATCAATGCATAACCAACTCATAAGTAACAAATCATATCTCTAGGTTTGAAGACTTATATGATATTACCATCTCACGATCACTCGAGATAAATTCCATGAAGTGATTCCAGTGAGCGTGGGTTGAGTCCAATGCTCAGAACTTATGAGCACTCATGAGTGTTGTAGCCATGTCCAACAACTTAGACCTCTGCAACCAATCATGACAGTCTTGATTCATACCTACTTCCGACATGACCGACTGTGGAGGTTCGAATAATATGATATACCAAACATAATTATTCTGGAAGTCAAAACATGCAAAAGAAATATAGTAAACGATCAACAAGAGATAGCAACACTTTACTCATAAATAAAACACCTTTTATTCATCATCTAATGTCAATTACACTTTACAAATTTCAAGGTTATCTAACTACTAAATCTAATATCATCCTTCAGCCCTATGCTCCGAGCATGCAGGAGATGCTTAACCTGAGGCAGTCCCTTCATGAGGGGATCTGCTGGATTCTCATCCGATGATACCCTCTTTGCCACGAGGAGTCCTTCTTCTATTCGATGTCTGATGAAATGGTATTTTCTGTCGATGTGTCTGGATCTCCCGTGATCCCTTGGTTCCTTGGCTAAGGCAACTGCACTTTCACTATCACAGAAAATTTCCATTGGCTCTTTAATAGCTGGTACAACTCCAAGGTCTCCAATGAAGTTCTTCAGCCATATCACCTCCTTTTTTGCCTCGCTAGCTGCTATATACTCTGATTCGCAAGTTGAATCAGCCACTGTCTCTTGCTTGGAACTCTTCCAAGAAATTGCTCCTCCATTTAAGGTAAAGACCCAGCCTGACTGAGAGCGGAAATTATCCCTATCAGTCTGAAAGCTAGCATCAGTATACCCTACAACTCTCAAGTCTTCACTCCCACTGAGGGTAAGGACCCAGTCCTTAGTCCTCCGTAGGTACTTGAGGATATTCTTTACCGCAGTCCAGTGTGCCTTGCCAGGGTTCCCCTGATACCTGCTAACCATGCTCAAAGCAAAGGCTACATCAGGTCGAGTACACGTCATAGCATACATGATCGATCCTACAGCCGAAGCATAAGGTATTCGACTCATTTCTGCTATCTCAGCCTCAGTACTAGGGCTTTGTGTCTTACTCAATCTGGCATTACTCTGGATGGGTAACTCTCCTTTCTTGGAGTCCTGCATGTCGAATCTCTTCAACAGCTTATCCAAGTAACTACTCTGACTAAGTCCAATTAGTCTTTTACTCCGGTCTCTCAAGATCCTTATCCCTAGAATATAGGCAGCTTCTCCTAGGTCCTTCATAGAGAAACACTTCCCAAGCCAAGACTTAACTTCCTGCAGAGTTGGGATGTCATTTCCTATGAGTAGTATGTCATCCACATACAATACCAAAAAGCTAACTATACTCCCACTAGCCTTGACATATACACAAGATTCATCTTCACTCCTAGAAAAGCCAAATTCTTTGACTTTCTCATCAAAGCAAAGATTCCATCTGCGAGGTGCTTGCTTTAACCCATAAATGGATTTCTCAAGCTTATACACTTTATTAGGGTACTCTGTATTGACAAAACCCTCTGGCTGACTCATGTAAACATCCTCAGCCAACTTTCCATTAAGGAAAGCGGTTTTGACATCCATTTGCCATATTTCATAGTCATGAAATGCAGCTATGGCTAACAGAACCCTAATAGACTTAATCTTGGCCACTGGAGAAAAGGTCTCATCATAATCAACTCCCGGAGTTTGTGAGAAACCCTTTGCAACCAGTCGTGCCTTATAAGTGTGTACATTACCATCCATGTCGATCTTCTTCTTGAAGATCCATTTGCACCCTATAGTCTTACGACCTGGTACATTCTCAACCAAGTTCGAAACTTGATTGTCATACATGGACTGTATCTCGCTGTCCATTGCCTCTTTCCACTTGGCTGACTCAGGGCCTGCCATGGATTCCGCGTAACTGTTAGGTTCATCCAGACCTATCAGTGTCTCATCACTGATAAGTGTATCACCTTCCGCAGTAATATGGAATCCATAGTAATGCTCAGGTGCATTCCTAACCCTTTGGAACGCCTCAGAGGTACAGACTTGTCAATTGGCTCAACAGGAGTTTCCTCCTCAAGTTGAGTGCTTGGGTTTGAAGTTCCTTCACCACTTGACTCTTGAATTTCTTCAAGGTCAACTTGCCTCCCACTGTCTCCTTGGCTTATGAACTCTCTCTCTCTCGAAAGAAAGCCCTCCTAGCTACAAAGACCACATTCTCACTAGGTCTGTAGAAGAGGTAACAAAAGGATTTCTGTGGGTAGCCGATGAAAATACACCTCTCACTTGGAGTTTCGAGCTTATCATGAGTCTCGCGTCTCACGAAAGCCTCGCAACCCCAAATCTTAATGTGGTCTAGTTTGGGTACTTTACCAGTCCACATCTCATGAGGAATTTTGGCAACTTTCTTTGTGGGAACTAGATTAAGGATATGGGCGGCAGTCTCTAAGGCATACCCCTAAAATGAGATTGGTAGCGAAGCTCGACTCATCATGGAACGAACCATATCCAACAAGGTTCGATTACGCCTCTCAGCTACACCATTCAATTGCGGTGTCCTGGGAGGTGTCAATTGTGAGACAATCCCACATTCCCTAAGATAGTCGAGGAACTCTGAACTAAGATACTCACCACCTCGATCGGATCGAAGCATCTTAATGTTCCTGCCCAATTGATTCTCGACTTCCTGTTTAAACTCTTTAAACCTCTCAAAAGTCTCTGACTTATGCTTGATTAAGTAGACATATCCATATCTACTGTAATCATTAGTAAAAGTCAAATAATAACGATTAGCATCCCTTGTGGCATGTTTGAAGGGCCCACACACATCCGTGTGTATAAGATCCAACAACCCTTCACCCCTCTCACAAGAACCTGTGAAGGGTGACTTTGTCATTTTTCCAAGTAAGCATGATTCGCAACTATCATCTGACTTTAGGTCAAATGACTCCAATACTCCATCCTTTTGGAGTTGGCCTATGCGTTTCTTGCTTATATGTCCAAGACGACAATGCCATAATGATGCTTTATCCAAGTTATTATCATTAACAGAATCAATACACAATACATTATTTCCTAAGTTATCAACCACAGATACAGTTTCATACACACCATCACAAGGTAATGCTTTAAAATAAAGAACATTATTAAAGAAAGCATTAATCGAACCAACTTCATTATCAAATGAAAAGGTGAAACCTTGTTTATACAATGCATGAAAGGAAATAATATTTCTTGCCATTTCTGGCGAATAACAACATTTATTCAAATCTAAACTGAACCCACTACTTAGCGATAAAGTATAAACTCCAATCTTGGTGACAGGTAAAGCTTTCTTATTCCCCATGATTAAGTTTATTCTTCCATGCTCCACATTCTCACTTCTTCTTAGTCCCTGCAAATCAGAACAGATATGAATACCACAACCGGTATCAAGGACCCCAAGAGTTAGAATGGGGTGAGTTATTAGATAAGATAGTGTAAATACCTGCATGGTTGGGTTTAACTTTCCCATCCTTCACATCTTGCTGGTATTTTGGGTAGTTCCGCTTCCAATGTGACTTTTCATGGCAATAGAAGCATTCAGCCTCTTTTGGGTCAGAAGAAGGAGTGACGAAACCTTTCTTGGTTCCACTTGAAGAAGAGCCATAAAGGGTCCTAGCCTTGGTACCCTTCGAAGAGCTCTTCCTCTTCTTCCCTCTACCTTTCC
Source organism: Lactuca virosa (assembly GCF_052849685.1). Taxonomy (NCBI): domain Eukaryota; kingdom Viridiplantae; phylum Streptophyta; class Magnoliopsida; order Asterales; family Asteraceae; genus Lactuca; species Lactuca virosa. Next base: position 422,673,345 of record NC_136428.1, on the reverse strand, counting down.
CGATTGCCAAAACCGGGGCGGAGTTTGGAGTAGGAGTGTTAACAACCGACTTACCCTTAAGACCTGTTTCTGCGGTCTTGAGGAGTCCCTGAAGTTTGTTGAGTCTGACCTCTTCCTTATTCATGTGATATGTCATGCGGAATTGATCATAGCACGATGGTAAGGAGTGCAAAATGATATCTATTGCAAGCTCCTCAGGGAAGTTCACATTAAGCTTCAGCAACCGATCCACATACCTTTGCATTTTCTGCATGTGGCTCGTGACGGATTCCCAGTCCTTCATCATGGTTGTTATGATAGAGCATATGATTTCATACCTCTCTTGTCGTGCACTTTTATGGTATCTTTCCATCAGATCTTGGTGCATTTCAAAAGGGTAGAAGTCCTCATAGGACTTTTGGAGTTCCGCTGTCATGGTGGCCAACATGATGCATGCCACTTTTGTATCATCCCTTTCATGTGCCCGGAAGTCAGCGATCTCCTGGGGAGTTGCAGTGGTCTCATCAATCTCCTTAAGCTCCTTGTCAAGGACATATTCTTTGTCCTCGTAGCGGGTAATCATCCTGATGTTTCTGATCCATTCATTGAAGTTAGATCCATCAAAAGTGACTTTCCCACACAAGTTCATAAGGGTAAAGGAGCCATTAGGATTAGAGCCAGAAGCAACATTGTTTGAAGACATCTGAAAGAAGAGAACAAGATTAGTTTAGATATTAAGAACGTCCTTAATAAAACACCCAAATGTAATATTAAGGCTAGGATCCAATCACAATATATTATAACTTAGAAGAGGTATGTCGTAATCCAAGCTATAACATATTTGAAAGGTAGGTGAATGACGATTCACCAATTTCCACCATGAAAAACGAAATATAAATATTAGGTTTTTAATTGGTTCTTAGAAATTCCTAGATTCTTTTGAGATTCAATGAACTTTTCAAAGGCATGTTTCAATCTCGAGTGTGCCCTCCAAGTTTTGTGACTGGGATACCGAGGATCACAAAACGAGGTGTGAAGTAACCATGCAAATCACTTGGTACCCTCAAGGTTTATCACTCAATCGATGTGCCGGTAAACCACACACGCTCCACCGATGCTATGGTAAACCTTAAGTCACCCTTTACCTACCTTGTTAAGTCCAAGTTAGTGTGCCGGTTAACCACACACGCTCCACCAACGACTTAAACAAAGTGTAAAGTGTAATTTCATGGATTAGCACCTTATTCACATTTTCCTAAAGTAACTAAGATTGGGAATTTAATAAAAGCATTTAGTTACTTTATAATATTCATCATACTTTTAATGAGAATTTATAAGTCCTTGTCTTACCCGTTCGGCTAACGACCCTCCACCGATCAAGGAAGCGGTGGGTGAGAGTGGACACCCATTAAGTTGCCATTTTATAGGCAACAACCTTATACCCCCCTTATAGACCGGCTTCGTGAATGAGGCGTAGTAGCGGTAAGACGACTTGACGTTATACATATATATATTAGTAACTTATAATATTATAAAGTATAAGGGTTGAATTTTAACTTTTAAAATTCTAAGGGTTGGAACTAAAGTTTTAATCAAGACTTTACATGTTCCAAAACTTGAGGGCAAGTTTTGTAAACTTCCAAAACTTTTCATTTCTTATAACTTATGAATTAACTGAGTAATAAAAATGAAGACTCTTCATTTTTATAACTTTTGTGTTCTTTTAATGGCTATAATAAAAGTGAGACTTTTGGTTTTCCATAACTTGAGGACAAGTTATGGACTCCATTAAAACACATTATGATCATGAATTAAACTACCATGAAGGCTACAAACAATTCCTATGATCATCTAATCTTCATAAGTTCAAGAACATGAATATGAACACTTTCAAGAATCAAAAATTACACTTAAAAAAAACTTGTAATTTTAATAATTGCCATTGTAAATGGATTAGCATAAACATTACACCATCTAAAACAAGCTTTAAAACATCAAAACAGTTTAGGGTAATGTTTCTAGTCCATTTCCAGCAACAAATGTGTAAACTTTCATACGAGCAGAAAACAGAAAAACGATTTTTTTTCAAGCTGTTTGCACACAAAAAAAAACAACAACAAACAAACCTGGCTCTGATACCACTGATGGGTTTTGAGCATTCTAACACTTCCTAAGTGTACATGCAACCCTAATAACCTTGGATCTATGTTTGTCTAATAATCATGCAAAGTTGAATTCCAAGGTTATATTCCTATCTAGCATACATGGGGAACATTTTTAACTTGAATGAAAGATAGAATAACTTACCTTGTTGTTGATTATGATCCTTGAAACCTTGTGAGCCTAGCACCCCAAGTGTGATGCCTCAAATGCTTCACACAACACCAAATGCAAAGGAGTAAACTTTGAGAGAATCTTACACTTGCAAAATCGGCTCTAGCCCTCTTGTTTCTTAGTGTCGCCTGTTTTGGTGGAGAATGGGTTTCTTATATAGTGTTGACACATCTAGGGTTACACCATGTAAACCCTAATGTGTCATGACTCTTCATTTCCATGACCCATGGGTTTGTAACTCCCATGGAGCATCCATGGAGCATCCTATGGGTGAAACCCAACTTGATAATCCATGGAGCCTCTTAGCCCACTATATAAGATATGGAAGATTTACATAATCTACCCATATATTTAATTAGTTATCTTTTGATCACTTAATTAATTCTAAATTAATTCTTGATCAAACTAATTAAATAATATTATTAATATATTAGAACTTATAATATATTAATAAACCATAAGTGTTATTTCTCTCATTTTAGTTTATCCAATTGCATGGTGCCATGCAACCCAAATGGACCATGCCGGGTCGGGTCAAGTACATACCAGAAATAGTTATGGACTTAGACACCTTATCCAACACCAACCACGGGACATCATCTTCATTAGGAAAGCTTGTTCCATGAGATTTGGGAAGGTCATAGTTGTCTGAACCAGACATTTACAATGGGAGAAATTCAAGTTAGTTGATTTAAAGTCCTTAATATAACACCCAATATAAAATATTAAGGCTAGGACCCAACACAATATTTTATAACTTGGAAGTGGGATGCCATAATCCAAGCTACAAAATATTGGAAGGTAGGTGATGACGATTCACCAATTTCCACCATGAAAAACGAAATGGGAATTAGGTTTTAATTGGTTTTGAAACTCCTAGATCTTTTGAGATGCATTGAACTTTTCAATGGCATGTTTAAATCTCGATTGTGCCCTCTCAAGTTTGTGACTAGGATGTCGAGGATCACAAACAAGGTGTGAATAACCATGCAAATATACTTGGTACCCTTAATATTTATTACTTAATCGATGTGCCGGTTAACCACATGCGCTCCACTGATCCAATGATAAACATTAAGTTACCCTTTGCCTACCTTGTTAAATCCAAGTTAGCGTGCCGGTTAACCACGCGCGCTCCACTAACGACTTAAGGAAGGTGCAAAGTGTAATTTCATGGGTTTAGTTACTTAGTATTTATCATTATACTTATAATGAGAATTATAGTGCTTGTCCTACCCATTCGGCTAACGACCCTCCACCAGTCAAGGAAGCCGTGGGTGAGAGTGGACACCCATTAAACTGCCATTTTATAGGCAGTAACCTTATACCTCCTTATAGACCGGCTTCGTGAATGAGGCCTACTAACGGTAAGAGTAACTTTGTTCTTATACATATATATAAATATTAAACCTATAATATGATAATAATATAAGGGTTGAATTTTAACTTTTAAAATTCTAAGAGTTTGGAATTAAAGTGTGTGTGAGACTTTAGAAATTCCAAAACTTGAGGTCAAGTTTTGAACAATTCAAAAACTTTTGGTTTCCATAACTTATGAGTTTAATATGGTTTTTATGAAAAACTTTTCAAGTTCCATAACTTGAGGACAACTTATGGAAGACATAAAAAACATTTTATGATGACATTAAAATTAGAGACTCTTCCATTTTCATAACCTATGACTTTAATGACACTTTAAAAGAAAAACTCTTCATTTTCCATAACTTGAGGACAAGCTATGGAGTTCATAAAAACCATTAAGATCAAATTACCAATTAACAAAATAATCAAGTAATTTTTCTATGAACAAGATCAAACTCATAAGTGAAGATAATTCATATCAACAATTTTCAAGAACTTAGCTAATCACATAAACTAAAACAAGTCTTGAAACTTTCATAATTATCATTTATTTGGATGAGAATAAACATTACCATAGCATCAAAATCAAGTTTTATGAACAAAAACACTTTGTGGCAATGATTCTAATCCAAAACAGACCAAAAACTAATTTTTTTTTCCACTGAACAGTCACCACTTCGTGGTAAATTTTACCACCTCGTGGTGAACTAGCAGATTCCAAAAAAATGATTTTTTCTTGCAAATAGCATCAAGTATAATTGAAAACAAGCCTAGGCTCTGATACCGCTGATGGGTTTTGAGCATTCTAACACTCCTATGGTGTACATGCAACCCTATAAACCTTGGATCTATGTTTTCTCTATTATACATGCAAATATTCAATATTCCAAGGTTTCATCCTAACTAGCATAATATGAACCAACTGTACTACAAAAAGCCTAGTTAGATGACATACCTTTTAATGAAGCTTGAAGTCTTGAACTTTAAGAGCTTATCCCCAATAGTGTGGAAGCCTCAAGTGGAATCACAAATCACCAAAACACCTTGGAAAACTTGACAGAATAGTAAGCACACTAGAAATTGGCCCACTCTTGTATCCTTACACACTAGTCCCATTTCATGTGCCAAAGACCTCTTTATATAGTATGGAGGATTAGGGTTTCATCCATGTAAACCCTAATACCCATGACCTTTCATTTCCATAGTATCCATGGGTTAAAAACTCAATGGACGATCCATGCAAGCTTAGCCCAACCTAAATGAACTTGGCACATACTATATATAAGAGTCCATATTTAATTAGTTCCTTTTGATCACTAAATTAATTCTAAATTAATTCTTGATCAATACTAATTAAATAATATGATTCCATATTAATATATTAGAACTTATAATATATTGATATAAATCATAAACATACTATTCAGAAAAGACTATTCATATAAATTGTTCCGGTGAAGTGCAACCCAAATGGACCATGCCAAATCGGGTCAAGTACATACCAATTATAGTTATGGACTTAGACACTAATCCAACATCTCAAAAGATATAGGAGTTTCAAACCAATTAAACCCTAATTCCTATTTCGTTTTTCATGGTGGAAATTGGTGAATCGTCATTCGCCTACCTTTAAATATTTTATAGCTTGGATTACGGCATCCATCTTCCAAGTTGTAAAATGTTGTGTTGGGTCCTAGCCTTAATATTTCAGATTGGGTGTTATATTAAGCACTTAAATCAACTAACTTGAATATCTCCCATTTTAGATGTCTGGTTCATGCAACTATGATCATCCCAAATTCCTTGGAACAAGCTTTCCTAGTGAAGATGATCTCCCATGGTTGGATCGTGTAAATCATACTTCAATTCCTCCACCTCCTCCAATTATTCTCCTTAACCCACAAGTTCTTGAATAGTTTAAGGTCACTCAAGCCCTATTGGCAAGCAAAGTCTATGTGTGCTCACATTTTGGAGATGAAGTCACATATTGACAAGCCGGGAGAGTTGGGTGTCAAAGTCTTGAGGAAGTTGGTTGTTGACTAGGTTCTTCAATCACTTTCTAAGTCACATAGTGAGTTCCTTTAGGACTACTATATGACAGACCATGACATGACCCTTAATGATCTTACCTATTTGCTTGATGCTGCTGAATCAGCAATGATTTGGAGCACTGGTAAAGCAAATTTGATTGGAAGATCGACTTCCGAAACTTCCATGGACATTGACAATGGTAACATTGGAAATGCAGAAAAGCTTTCTCTTCCCAATGGAAAGGGATCGACCATAGTCAACTCGGTTGACCAAATGATAAAGAGAAAGACTAAGTCTGAGATAGTCTCGTGTACCATTCCCAAAGAGCCCATATGTTTCTATTGCCAAAGGAAGGGGCATTGGTTGTGAAGCTGCCCTAATATCATAAGGATGGTAAAGTCAAAAATTTGACTCTACTTCGGGTAAAATTCACTATCTGACTCTGTTAAGTTCCTATTTGGAGATTCTTATTAGATGATGTGACTAGGTCACATGTTGATGTTTTAAGAATCAAAGAAAAGAGGAATCTTAACACCCTGTTCCCGAGTTTCATTTAAAAGAAAGAAAAGAAAAGAAGAGAAATATGGAGAGAAAAGAAAGGAAAAGAAAAGAAAGGAAAAGAAAAGAAAGTAAAGTGTCTTTTTCTGTTCCCGAGTTCGAGAGAAAGGAAAGGAAAATTATTTTTCTTTGTGTTCCTGAGTTGGAAGGAAAAGAAATGAAAACTAAAAGTGGACAATTATATCCTTGTCAGAGAAGCATCAATTTTTTTGCCTGTGATGTTGTACGTGAATATAGGGGGTAGTTTGGTAATCATAGGGATTTTTTTTATAAGTCATTCTCTTCTCTCCAAATCTCTCCGATTTGGGAGGAAGATTAGGATAGAAAAGAATGCTGTGATTTCCTTTCCTTTCTTCCCAAATCACTCCAAAAAATAAACTCGGGAACACTCTTAACTCCTTCTTTCTCTCCAATTCTCTTCTTTTCTCTCCGCTTCCCTCGTTAATTTCGACTCGGGAATAGGGTGTAAAGGAAGAATATGTTGATTCTGATCGCGAAGATGGTTTTCGATCGCATGGTTCGGTGATCAGAATTTTGAGCTGTTGCTTAAGAGTTGTGAGAGATTGCCTAGGAATAAATAACAACATTGTTTTCATATGCATTGTAAGGATAATTTTTTCCGCAAGTTTTAAAATAAAATAAAAGTTTTGATTTTATTTATTTTAAATTTCCTTACAATCGCATTTGTGAAAAATTATTGTTTATATGATTCCATTGATAGCAATATTTGGAAAATGGATTTGATTCTTTCGTTTGTGGTAGTGTCATAATATACCAAATAAGGAAAGATTCTCATCAACCAAGTTTCAGTTGGATAGAAATTTGGAATCATGCAACTTGTATTGTATTATGAATGAGAATTTTCATCTTTGGGAAATTAAGACTAATTCCTTGTTCACATGTACATGTGAGTCAAATGAAGGACTAGGAGATCGGGTACACTTGGTTGTGCGCTGGTCAGGTCCACCACAAAGAACGATAATGTTATTCGTCATGATTTACTAAAGTTTAGTAAATATGGTTGTTCTTACAAGTTTAAGTATAATTCTGAAACATTGGAAAAGTTTCAATGTATGGCAGGACGAATGAGAAGAATCAAATTAGGCAGAAAAATAAAAGTTTCTCCAATATGAAAAGATGGGAGAGTACTTTAGTATCACGTTTTATGATCATCTTAATGATTATGAAAATTCATATCACAATTGATCCTCTAAGGACATCTTAGTGCGTTTGTTTGACTAAGAAGATGAATCATGAATTGTTGAAATAGTTAAATCAAAAGATGAATCATACTTCGTTCCAAAATTGAGTCTTGGAGTAACACTCCAAGATCGAGCCGTGAGTGACATAATGTTAAGAACATTTAAAACACTTATCAAATGTAGAGTAAAATTTTTTCTACTCTTGTACATTTGAAATTGGTAAGTTGTGATGTTTTGGATAAAACAAAGACCAACTAAGGCCGATTGTGTGAAGTGTTTGTCTTGATTAGAATCCGCACTAACTCTTGAATATTGGTTTGTCAAGTAATGTTTCTTGACAAGGTGAATCATATATGTCAAGAGGTCAGTGGGAGTCTTAAAGATATTGAAAGGTTTCAAGAACTAATCAAGGGTATTGTTTATCACTAGCACACGACTTGAGGTTTATAGCCTATCGTGTTGACATATTCTTGTTTCCGTGCTCATTCCAGTTAAAGTTGACTATGCATGTGAGTTCTATGAGTTCTCAGTTGTTTGCATAACTACTTGGAAGCAATGGTAGGCCCTTCTACTACCAGGTGGCAGGAAGTTAAGATTAAACAAGTTCAGTCCATATAGTTTGGATTTGTCATTAATCTTGTCTTTTGATTATGATTATGACAAATTTACATGGATAGAAACACATACACCATAAAAATCTAAGTGTCATAAGGTTTCTCTCTGATTCATGAAAATGATGGTGAGGAAACGTTGTCACTGAGTAGATTTTAGGTAGATAGCAATTGTGATGTTTGCATTGTCAAAGTCGTTAATGGAGCGTGTGTGGTTAATGGCACACTAACATGGACTTGTGAGAAATGGCAAAGGTCTAAACAATTGAGACTATGATTACGACATCCCTTTTCATAGTTCTAAAAATTGTTTAGACACACATGTGAGCTATCTAAGAAGAGGTGTATGATTTTGATAAAGTCTTATCAAAGCATCTCGCATCAGAAATCTGAACTTTGGTAAGAAAGTCAATAAAGTATTGATTTCTAGAAGTCTAGCTGATTTCTGGATACATGTCAAAGCTAGTGGGAGCATAAATGTTATGCTAATAATTATCATGTTAGTGGGAGCATGATTTTTATGTTAAGTTTTGCAAGTTAGCAAAGTTAATTATAGAAAACAAAAGTTTCAGTCTGCAAAATGTGCTTTGCAGGGTTTGAAAAGTTGTTTTGCTATAATTAAGGGAGAGGAAATTATACTTCATTTCAAATCTAAAAGATTAGATCGTGAGATTTTAATCAAATTTAGTCAAGTATATATATAAATGTTATGTTGGAATGGTTCAACATAAGGAAATTCTATATATGGGAACTTTATTTACGTTCTAGAATTCGATTATGATTACAACATCCCTTTTCATAATCTGAATTAGGAGAACATGGCAAATAGAAATAAAAATATTGTAGCGAAAGGCTGGTCTAGGATCATGTCTTTATGTGAGATATCATGAATCGTGTCCCATATGCTTCAGGTATAGGATCGATTACATGTGCTATAATATTCATCCATTCTAAATTTTCCAAATGCCTAGGGAATTAAGAGGGGAAAAGGTCTAGAATTGGATATGACTAAAATGATTAAGCAATTGTCGAGGACAATCTGAGGTTTACCAAAGATTGGTTGCTCATGGAAAAATTGGAAGTACAGTGTTCATTTTGAAAGGACCATATTTACATATTCTGAAAGGAGGCAACTCTTGTTCAGAAGTGAGAGTCAGAATGGAAATATGGAAATGTTTCATAGGTGGAAGTTATTCATTAAATCTGTGTAAGATTAGAAAAGTTAATGCAAGAAGGATGTTCAAAGGAATGTACTTTGAATTTGAGACTTCGATTCCATGGAATTGATCTCCATTGGAATACTTTGTAATGTATGTTGTCGAGTCTTTGTGACTTTTGTGCATAGTCATTACAAGAGGATCAATGCATACAAGTTTGGAATCTAACAGATTTTGGTAAATGGCAAAGAATATTGTATTCTTACTTTTACGATAAGGATTTGGATTGTGAAATGAGGATCATTGGAATCATGTTTAATTGGTCTATTTCACAAAGTAAGGATCATAGACAAACATAGTGTGTATACTTGGAGTATGGCATAACTATTGTTTGGACAAACATAGTGTGCATGCTTGGAGCATGGCATGGCTATTGTTTTGATTCAAGTATAAAGTTGATTATTCGAAACATTATATAATGAATAATGAGTGATTAATATGGTGTTTAAATAAAAGGTGTTTTATTTACTCTCAAAGGTGCTTGGGGCCATATAGGATTAGTATTATTCTTGTGTTTCACTTTGCATGTTTCGACTTCCTGAATAACTAGGTTATTCAAATTCTCCACAGTCAGTCATATGTTGGAAGTAGATATGAATCAGTACTGTCATGAAGTTGGCTTGTAGATGTCTTAGGTGTTGGACATAGCAAGAGTTGCTACACCATTCATGAGTGCTCCTAGAATGAGATTCGAGTATTGGATTAAACCCACACTTATTTGACTCAATTCATGGATTTTATCACGAGTGATCATGAGACGATAATATCCAATATTCTTCAAACCAAGATATATGAGTTGCAGTCTACAAGTCGGTTACACATTGATTATGTGAAAACGCACTAGTAACTTGGTGTTATAAAACACATTTTTGTGTGTGATTTGATAAGTATATAGAGCAAGCATATTAGTCGAATTTTATCCATTCCTTTTACCCTTGGAGGGATAAAAGCAATATCTTTGGGCCCCTTGATGATTTGGTAATGACAAACGTAAGTGCTCGGTCGGGCCTGGACGGATTTGATTTGTTCAATTAGTCAGTCGTCACAAATCGGAAATCGGGAAACAATAGATGGACAGAGAGTATGATTATAATCCATGTCTCAGTCCATATGATATCTCTAATGGAGGAATATATGATCCCTTATCTAATCGATGCGTCGTTGATTTGTTCAGTGTACGACAACGGCTTTTAAGAGCTACGATTGCTAGTCGGGTTTTGGGAGTCATACTTGCAATAATAGTTTTAGACTTATCCAAGTAGAAGACTGTTGGGTTAGTGTCTTAGTCCATAACTATAATTGGTATGTACTTGACCCTATTTGGCATGGTCCATTTGGGTTGCATGGCATCGGAACAATTTTGATAGACTTTTGTGAGAAAAGGATATTTATAATTTATTAATATATTATAAGTTCTTATATATTAATATGAAATCATATTATTTAATTAGTATTGATCAAGAATTAATTTGGAATTAATTTTGTGATAAAAAAGAGACTAATTAAATATATGGGGATTGATTGTGTAAATCATTCATTCTTATATATGTGGGCTTATGATCCATACTTCTTTATGTTGGGCTAAACCCATGGAGTAACCCATGGATACTCCATGAAGGTTTTAACCAATGGAGCATGAAGAATATGGAAAGACATGAGTTACATGGTGTAACCCTAATAGCCACAATATATAAAGACCCCATAGCTCAAGAAATCGGTCCTAAGGGTTCATATGAGAGGGCTAGCCGATTTTGAGCATAATGACTTTTCTCTCAAGTTATTCCAAGTTGTTGTTGGTGTTGTGTGAACCATTTGAGGTGTCACACTTGGGGCACTAGGCTCTTAAGCTCCATGGTATCAAGCTACAACAAAGATGTATGTTATCCTAACTAGTATCTTGTATTGTTTATGTTAAATTGCATGCTAGTTATAGGTTAATGCCTTGGAATCCATTTGCATGTATAATTAGAGAAAACACAGATCCAAGGCATTTAGGGTTGTATGTGCACCATAGGATGTTGTAGTATACAAAAACCCAACAATTTGTGACTGAAATTCTACAGATTTCCAAATGATAGAGACCGATTGATTCTTGAAATCCTTTAGATTTCCAATTTATGAAGGTTGATCGATTTATGAAATCCTACAGATTTCCAAATGATAGAGAGAGATTGATTCCTGAAATCCTACAGATTTCCAAATTATAAATGGTCATCGATTCCTGAAATCTTACAGGTTTCTAAATGATAGAGATATAGTGATCGACTTCTGAAATCCTACAGATTTCCAAATGATAGAGAGAGAATTGAAATCCTACCAATTTCAAATGATATAGAGGAGAGTGATTGATTCCGAAAATCCTACACATTTCCCAATGATAAAGAGCGATTGATTCCTGAAATCCTACAGATTTCCAAATTATAAAAGGTGATCGATTCTTGAAATCCTATAGATTTACAAATGATAGATAGATAGTGATCGACTTCGGAAATCCTACAGATTTTCCAAATGATAGAGAGAGAATTGAAATCCTACGAATTTCAAATGATAGAGAGGGAGAGTGATCGATTCTGAAAATCCTACAGATTTACAAATGATAGAGTGAGAAGTGTTAATATTTACGACCTTTGAAACAAATCGATAGCATAAACACTAGTATGCCGGTTACATCTTGTTACACCCAGGTTCCAAACATGGACAAGGTTAGTAATGGAAAAGCTTCGTCCATTAAGAGACATAGCAAGGATAAATGTTTTCATTTAATCTCTATTCCCATGATTCATAACCTTAACCTAAGGGTACTATTTGTTGGATTTGGTGTCTAAGCCCATAACTATAACTAGTATAAACTTGAACTGATAGTAGCACAGTCCTTTTGGGTTGCCTTCAAACCTAGCAATTGAATAGAATAAATTTTGGAGAGAGAAGAATGATTTATTAATTTATTACTTGGTTAATAAATTAATTAGAAATCAAAATAAATGATTTATTAATGTATTATAGAAAAAATATACTAATTAGAAATCATATTGTTAATTATATTTAATCAGAAATTAATTTGGAATTGATTTTGGGATTAAAGGAATTAATTGAAACTGTTGGGACTAAAGGTGAAAATGTTCAATAGTTGAGCATTGGGCAATTCTAGAACCTCCCTATGGTAGGGGGAACGAAATCTAGATGTTCTTAGGGTTTCCGTGGGCTCTAAGGGTGTCTTGGATGCCTTAGGGAGGAACTTAAGGGATTATGGTTATCTTGGATACACCTGCCTTATCCAATACCTTCCTAACACCTATATAAACCCTCCTTAGGGTTAGATTTCATCCATTCACTCCTAATAAAGGCTTATAGCCGAAATTATTCTTCCCTTATCTCTCTCTATAGTTTTCCTCGGTTGCAAAGGTTTGTTTGTGAACCATTAGAGGCGCGCCACTTGTGGTGCTTGCTACCAAAGGTCTTTCAAGCAAGGATTCAATAGTGTTTACTATAACAATCTTAAAGGTATGTATTATAACCCTTTATTATGTGAATTTCGATTATAATACATAGAACCTAGGGTTTCTAGTTTTGTGTTCTATATTTGCATGTTCAACTTGAGAAAACTAAGATCCAAAGCATTAGGGTTGCATGCACACTTAGAAATTGTTGTTATGTTTAAAACACATCAGTGGTATCAGAGCCTAGGATTAGTTTTTTGTTGAATAGATGCAATTGTGATCTTGTTCTAAGTAGAAGGGAACAAAATCGACATTCTGTTCAATGAACTCGTTGAGATGTTCTTAAAACTCGTCGAGTTGCATGAACTCGTCGAGTTTGGTCCTCCAACTCGGCGAGTTGGTCCGTCTGATGCTTAACTTGGATTTTCTTGCCTAACTTGGTTTACATGGTTAATATTTGGTAATTATCTTTTATTTCTTCACCCATAATCTAATTTTGGTAATATTGGATAATTAAAATATAACCTAAATGTTAGGAGATAATTATGAATTGGATAATATTGATTTATTTTATTATAATTATCATTATGAATATAGTTAATAATTTAATTAATTGATTGATTAAAGGATAATTAATATATCCATAATTAAGATACTTGATAATTATTAATTGTATTTAATAATTAAGCATTTAGGGTTTGTTTAAAATTTAAAATTAAAAAGTTTAATTTTTGAAATTTCAAATGTAAAGCCTAATATAGATCCTTATGGATTTTTTTATCAAATGATAAATCCATAAGTGGTTTAAATTTAATTAAATTAAAAGTTTAATTTATTAAAAGATTAAACCCTTAGTATTTTAAACTGTTTAAAATACACCCTATACTATAAGTAAGATTAAAATTTTAATATTTACTATAAGTATAAGACGAGTCAGTCGAACCGCTAGTACGTCTCATTCACGAAGCTAGTCTATAAGGGGGGTATAAGGAAATTGCCTATAAAATGGCGATTGAATGGGTGTCCACTCTTATCTACCGCTTCCTTGACTAGTGGAGGGTCGTTAGCCGAACGGGTTCGATAGGACAAAATTAAATCTCATTAACAAGTATAATGCGATACAAGGTAACTAAACTACTTTCTAAAAAAATCTCATTCTTTGTTACTTTAGGAAAAATGTTAATTTGATGCTAACCCAAGAAAATTCCACATTGCACCTTGTATCGGTTGTTAGTGGACCGTGTGTGGTTAACCGACACATTAATTGGGTGATAAATGACATCGAGAGTACAGCGGTGATTTTCATGGTTATTCACACCTTGTTTGTGATCCTCAGTATCTCTGTCACAAATGGAAAGGGCATAATCGAGATTAAACATGACATTGAATAGTTCAATGAATCTCAAATATCTAGGAATTTCAATAAGATTGAAATTGGTAAAATCTTTACCTACCTAAAATAGAATCGAATTTGATTACGGCATCCTTCTTCAGAATTCGAATCGAAAATATGGATCCTAGCCTTAATTAAAATTTTTGGGTTAATAATTAAGGATTAAAATCAACTAACTTGAATTTTCTTTTCTGTCTTTATAAATGTCAAGTTATGACAACAATGGTCTTCCCCGTCCTTTTGGAAATGATTTTCCTTCTGAAAATGATCTTCCACTTATCGATCAAGGTGAAAGAACGTTCCCTTCTTCGAGCATTGGTGGAACTGGAAATCATACTTCTCCAACTCTTCCTCCACTCCCTCCAGTGATTCTCCCTGAACCATGTTTTCATCGACTTGAAAAGTTCAAAGTTACTCAAGCCCTTTTGGCATGCAAAACTGTCACATCCCCAAACCGGAACGACGGAAACGTTCGGGGGAGGACGTCATGTTTAGTATCACAACACATGTATCATAGTAATCATAGTAACAAAAAACCATTGTATTAATATTAAAGTGTTTACAAGTAGTGATTCACAAAAGATTGAATCCAAAAGTAAATAACAAAACAAGACATGAAGCTACTATACTTCATCTTCTGAATCCTAACGCGCGTACCTGTCTACTAGTTTCCTGAGAATACAAGTTATTTTGAAAGAGTAGATCAACATTTAAGCTGGTGAGTTCATAAGTATTTTAGTGATGTAAAGTAAGTTGTAAGTTCTTTTTAGAAAAGTTCGCCTGTTCCTCCAGAAGATCCTATATCTTCTGATATGATGAAAGATAAGTAAAAATGACTCTACAATCCTTTCTATGAATGCTAAATGGATACAAGTTATATAGAATCCAGATCAAACAAACAATCAATTGTGTGAATCTTCCCTAAGCCTACAACCAAATAAGGAACATGGAATGAGGCGGAAGTCACACATCCCATTGTTTGTTAGGTCTTCGTTTTATATAACCCTGGTGTATTCACTTGGTACTCAAGGAGTTAACTGTAATAGTTCCTTTATATTTGATGAAAACATTCTTTAAGAAAAACCCTTATTTTCTTTAGTAAAAATGGTAACCACAATAGTTTCTTCTATAATCACTTAGTTTATACTAGCTATATATAATCTAATATCGAACGGATAGTTAATTGTGTGAATCTGCCCTAAGCCCACAACCAAACAAGGAACAGGAAGTAAGGCGGAAATCACACATCCAACTACCTATCAGATATTAATTATATATAACCCTGATGTATAAACTAAGGTATTATATAATTAACAACTAAAGGTCCTTTAAGTTATACTGGTTTAATAAAATGGATTAAACCCTTTACTGGTAAGTTTCTAGTTTAGTTTACTCAATGTTCTATTTGGAAAAGTATGTTTTTTTTTGTACTAGAAAACGGTGTATTGAATTTGTATCCTATAACCTGACCCATATCTGGGTGCATCTGCTCTAAACCCACAACCAAACAACGAACATGAAATGAAGCGGAAGGCACACATCCTACTATCTGCTGGACTAGATTAATATATATCCCTGATGTATCTACCGAGGAATCATAAAGTTAGCATTATAGGCCCCTTTCTAACTGAATGTACTAAGACTCGACTGTCCTGTTTGCCCTTTAAAATGATGAAAGTATTCAGTAATGTTGTAAAAAGTGACTACTGAAACACTAACTACCTTAAAACCAATTTGTTAATTAAGGTTTAAAATGTGATGTGATTATAACCATACTGATACGACACGTGATAACACGACGACCTAATGGCATCGAACTGATGTGATATTTGTCACCCGTAGACTTGCAAGTCCCACTGTAGCTAGCAGCAAGGTGTGGGGTGTCAATACCGTAGATCTATACACAAACTCATGCCTTCCATCCAGGAGACTCTGGTTACAAAACGCGACCTAACAAGTATATTGCTAAGCCGTGAAGTAGTGGTTTCACATTATTGTTATAGTATTCTTGTATATGTATAGTATGTTCCTCCCTATTTCTCTGTATAGTATGTTCCTCCCTGTTTCTCTTTATAGTATGTTCCTCCCTGATTCTCTTTATAGTATGTTCTGAACCCCTAAACTATACCTATTATAGTTTACTAGTATGTTTGTTTGAATTATTACTACCTTGAATAAAAGACTCATTTATCTACTAAGTTATGATTGTACTTTAAAAACGGTGTTTTATAAACAATAAAGTAGCATAACTTAAAAAGAGTTTTTCAAATGGTTTTGATCACTTATAAAGCATAATAAATCCTTTGAATATGATGGTTATCACAAATAACATTTACACAATTAACATTGTGTTCAACTTGTATTCCCTCCCTTAAAAGCATTTAAAACATTTAAAAGATTGGTTATAGGGGTATGAACTCACCTTATGTGGGTGATTCAATTGCAGATTCGTGTAAGGATGATAAGTTCCACGAATGAATTCCCGAGACACAAACGAGTCCTAAATGAGATATAATGGCATATATAGGCATGTAATTAGTGTTTCAAACAACTAACATGTAAGGAAACACCCTTAGGGACTAGGAAACACTTGAACTAAGTATTACAATCACATGTGATTGATCAAAGGGGTTTACGGACACACAAGAGAGTGTAAGGCCAAGGGGTGTACGGTCATGGAGTGTACGGTCGTACACTCATGGAAAACATGCAAAAAGGGGTGTTTGATTCATGGGGAAACTAGTGTGATAAATGCACAACAAGAGGATGAACAAAGCTCTCATTTTGGAGGGTCTTGAGGTGTGTACGGCCACACCAAGTGTGTACGGCCGTAAACACTCCAAGATGGATGCATTTTGGGTCTTGATTCATAGGGATTCAAGGGTTCATGAGTTCTAATGGATAACAAGTACCTAGCAAGTGTTTAAGGCCTTAGGTTATGAACCTAACAAGGGTGTACGGCCGTAGATAGAGTGTACGGTCGTACACTATTGATGTTCATGAGTTTGATGATGTTTCAAGGCTATGAATCAAGTGTTTAACATGCCTAACTAGGTGATAGAGGGAATACTCACACTTTTGAGGGTCTTTAGGGAGTTCACGGCCCAAGAACAAGTGTGTGTTCTTGGTGAAATGGATGAAGGTTTGAAGATATTTTTGAAGATCAAGGTGAAAAGCTTGATGATAGTTGAGAGAGAATTGACTTTCTTGACTTGGAAGTGTGAAAAGTGTGAAAAAAATGAAGGAATAGCTTATATATGGGCATGGGTTCACGACCACCTTGAGTGTACGGCCGTACACCCATGTGTGCGGCCATACACTCCTCTTGATGGAGTGTTTGGCTTGAATGCAACTTGAAGAACCTAAGTTAACTCATCCCTAAACCCAAAACTTGGATGTACTAGGCTTAGAACACTCAAACAGACCCTAAACAATGCTAAAAGATAGCAGAAATGAGTCTGGATCTCGATTGATTGGCTGGACTTACAAGGCAAAAAATTTTGGGTTGTCACACAAACACAGATGGAAATTTTGTGTGTGCACACGTTCTAAAAATGAAGTCACACATTGATAGATTGGGAATGTCGGGTATCGTTTTCCCAAGGGAGTTGGTCGTTGACTTGGTTCTTCACTCGCTTCCTGACTTATATAGTCAGTTCATTAAGTACTACTATATGACTGACCACGACGTGACCCTAATTGATCTGACATATTTGCTAATTGCTATTGAAGCATAAATGCTGAAGAGCATTGGTCAAGCAAATGTTTTTGAAGGATCTGTCTCCCAAAACCTCATGGACAATAGCAACATTGGTAGTCCAGAAAAGGTCTCTCATCCCAATGGAAAGGGAGTGGCCAAGGTCAAACCGTTTGACCATATGGCAAAGGCTAATTCTGAGATAGTACCATGTAAAATTCTTGAAGAGTCCATATGTTTCTATTGCCAATTGAAGGGGCATTGGATGCGAAGCTTCCCTGTCTACCTGAAAGATCGCAAAGATAAGAAAGTCAAGTTGTATGACTCTACTTCAGGTACATCCTTTATCTAACTTCATTAAGTTCCTATTCATAGATTCTTAATACATGATATGATAGTCACATTTTGATGTTTTTGCATTAATACATGATGTGATAGTCACATTTTGATGTTTTTACAGGATCTAAGAGAAAGAAGGAATCCTAAGAAGAAATAAAGGCTAGTTCTTATCTGAGAGATGGATTTCGGTCACATGGTTCGATGATCAGAACTTGGAGCTGCTAATTAGGAGTTATGATAGATTAATAGATTTCTTATGAAAATAGTTTTCATATATATATTCATTGTAAGGACAAATTTTTCCGCACATTATCAATAAAGTGAATTTTTGTTTTTATCCTATTTACTTTATATTTCATTGCAATGGTATTTATGAAAATTGGTGGTTATATTTCTATAATTAGCAATGTTAAAAGTGGATTTAATTCTTTCTTATATCATTTGTGGTAATGTCATAATTGACCAAGTTAAAGGAAATTCTCATCACCCAAGTTTTAATTGGATAGAAACTTGGAGTCATACAATTTGATTGTGTGATGTATGAGAATTTTTATCATTGGAAGATTAAGACTAATTACTTGATCGCTTGTTTATGTGAAACAAGTGAAGGACTAAAGGATCTAGTACACATTGATGTGGATTGGTAAGATCCACAACAAAGGACGATAAGTCTATTCGTCATGATTTACTGATGGTTCAGTAAATGTGGTTATGCTTATAAGATTAAGTGTAATTCTGATTATTTGAAAATGTTTCAAAGAATGACACAACGAATAAGAAGAATCTATTAGGCAGAAAGATAAAGGTTTCTCCAATCTGAAAGGAAAGGAGAGTACTTTGGTATCATGTTTTATGATCATCTTAATGATTGTAGGACCATGTCACAATTGATCCTCTAAGGACATCTTGGTGAATTTGTTTCAACTAAGAAGAGGAATCAGATATTGTTGAAATCGTTTAATCGAGAGATGAGTCATACTTCGTATCAAATCAAGTTTTAGAGTCGTACTCTAATAACTTCAAATCGTATCTCCAAAATTATTTCAAACTAAATAGGTTTATAACACATCATAAAATGTGGAGTACAAATGTTTTCTTACTCTAGTACATTTGAAAATGGTAGTTGTGTTGTTTCAGTTAAAATAAAGGATAAAATAAGACCAATTCAATGAAGTGTTTTCTTGATAACAATCCACACTAACTCTTGAATATTTGTTTTTCGAGGAATGCTCCTTAACAGAGAAACTTATATGTCAAGAAGTCAGTGGGAGTCTTGTTGATCTTGAATAGTTTCAGGAGTTAATCAAGAATAAACCTTTTAGTAATCACTAGCACACAACCGGAGGTTTATAACCTATCGTGTTGACACATTCTTGTTTCTGTGCATCTACCAAATAAGTTGGCAAAACTTATGAGTTCTATGGTTCTCATTTGATTGCAATAGGCAGAGCACATTGGTCGGTGATAGTACATTGGTCAATAGAAGTGAGCTGCTTGACAACTTGGAAGCACTGGTAGGCCCTTGTGCTATCAGAAGGCAAGAAATTAAGAATAAGCAAAGTTCATTCCATGAAAGCTAAATTTGAATTTGGTTTTGTCATAAACCTTATCTTATGATTGTAGGTTGGAAATGACAAATTCACTTGGATAGGAACACACACACCATAAAATCTAGGTGGCAAAAGGTTTCTCTCTGATTCATGAAAAATGATTATGAGGAAACATTTTTGCTAGTAGATTTTAAATCTGATTAATATCATTATGGTTAGCAATTGTGATAATTGTGTTCTCGAATTCGCATATGATTACGACATCCCTTTTCATAGTTCAAATTGTGAAAAATGGCAAGAAATAATTTGAACGTTCAGGACTTGTTGTTATAAGTTCTGAAAGGGTTTAAATACACATATATGCTATCTAATGAAGGTGTATAAGCTTGAGAATTCTAGCTGAAGACTTATCGAATCATTACATATTGGAAATCTGCACTTTAGTAAGAAATTCAGAGAGCATTGATTTCTAGAAGTCCAATTGATTTCTGGATACATGCCAAAGCTAGTGGAAGCATAATTGTTATGCTAGAGGGAGCATAATTGTTATGCTAAGTGTTGCAAATTGGCAACAGTAATTATAGGAAACAAAGTTTACATATTTGCAAGTTGCAAAGTTTGGGAATTGTTTCGCTATGATAAGCTTTGGGGAGAAGGCACTCATACTTCATTTCGAATCTAAAAGTTTAGATTGAAGATTTAATAAAACTTAGTCTTGGGCATATTTGAATGTCGTATTGAAATTATTCAACATAGGAAATTCGATATATGGAAATATTATAGCAAGAGACTGATTAGATATCAGGCCTTTATGTAATACATTATGTATCAAGTCCCATATGCTTCGAATATAGGATCGTTTACACATGTTGTAATATTCACTTGTTCTGATTTTTCCAAAAATGCTTAGGGCATTGAGAAGGGAAAAAGGACTAGAACTTGGTGTGTTTAAAGTCGTTAAACAACTGTCAATAACATAATGAGGGTATACCAAAGGATTAGTTGCTTGTGAACAGTTGGAAGTATAGGACGAACCATATTGACATATTTTAGATTGAGATGATTCTTGATCAAAATTGATGGTCATATGGGAATGTGGAAATGTTTCCATAGTGGGAGTTGGTTATTGAAATCTACATGGAGTTAGGAACTTTAATGCAAGGAAGTTGTTCAAGGAGTGTACCTTGAATTTGAAACTTCATTACCATGAAATTGTTTTAAGTAACAAAGTTTCAATTGAGCATTTTGTGACATCGTTGGCTAAGTCTTGGTGACTTTGACGCCACGTCATCAAAAAAGAATATTGCATGTAAGGTTAGACTCTAACACATTTAGTGATGAAAAGAATTTGGAATTCTTAGACTTGTAATAAGGATTCGGCATGACTGATGTTTAATTCAAGTGGTTAGTTGATTAAATCGAAACATTATACAATTAATAAAGTCTAATTAATATGGTGATTAAATAATAAGTATTTTATTTATATTCAATAGTTTTGAGACCATAGTTGATTAGGTTATTATTGTATTTCACTTTGCATGTTTTACTTCCTGAATAATTGGATTATTCAAACATACACAGTTAATCGTACTTTTGGAAGTAAGTAGCGAATTAAAACTGTCATGAATCAGACTGTAGATTGTCTATGGAGTTAGACATAGCAATGGTTTGTTGTGGTGTTCATGAGTACTTTTAGAATGGAGATTTAAGTATTGGATTAACCCACACTCAAGGAATTACTTCATGGATTTTATCACGAGTAATTTTGAGTCGATAATATCTTATATTCTTGAAATGGAGATATATGAGTTGTTGTTTACGAGTTAGTTGTGCATTGATAATACGTGAACGCATCAGTAACTTGATGTTATAAAACGTATTGTTGTGCATGATTTGATGAGTAAATAGTACAAGAATATAAGTCGAAGTTTATCCATTCCTTTTTCCCTAACGGGAAAATCGATATGTGTGGGCCCCTCGATGATTTGATGATGACATCTAAAGCACTTGGCCAAGCCTGGACTGGATTGATGTGTTCAATTTGTAGTCTGATATCAGTCGTCGTAAATCAGAAACCGGAAAAAAATCTTGGACGGAGAGATTGATTATAATCCATGTCTCATGTTCATATGATATGTTGTGGAACGGAGGAATTTTTGATCACTTATCTAAGTACACGTTACTAACTAGATCAGAGTTCGACAACGGCTTTTGGTAGCTACTATTTGCTAGTCAATTTGGTAGTTATACTGACAGTTATAGTTATTAGACTTATCCAAATGGGAGACTATTGGATTAGGTGTCTAAGCCCATAACTATGATTGGTATAAAATTGAATTAATAGGAGCATAGTCCTTTTGGGTTGCCTTCAAACCTGACAATTAAATAGGATAATTTTTGGAGAGAGAATAATGATTTTTAATTTATTACTTGGTTAATAAATTAATTAGAAATAAAAATAAATGATTTATTAATGTATTATGGAAATAATATATTAATTAGAAATCATATTGTTTAATTAATATTTAATCAGAAATTAATTTGGAATTAAATTTTGGGATTAAAGGAATTAACTGAAACTGCAGGGACTAAAGGTGAAAATGTTCAATAGTTGAACATTGCGCAATTCTAGAACATCCCTATGGTAGGGGGTACGAAATCTAGATGTTCCTAGGGTTTCCTTGGGCTCTAAGGGTGCCTTGGATGCCTTAAGGAGGAAGTTAAGGGATTAGGGTTATCTTGGATACACCTGTCTTATCCAATACCTTCCTAACACCTATATAAACCCTCCTTAGGGTTAGATTTCGTCCATGCACTCCTAATAAAGGCTTAGAGCCAAAATTATTCTTCCCTTCCCTTCTCTCTCTCTCAATCTATAGTTTTCCTCGGTTGCTAAGGTTTGTTTGTGAACCATTAGAGGCGCAACACTTCTGGCGCTTGCTACCAAAGGTCTTTCAAGCAAAGATTCAAGATTGTTTACTATAACAATATTAAAGGTATGTATTATAACCCTTTATTATGTGAATTTTGATTATAATACATAGAACCTAGGGTTTCTAGTTTTGTGTTCTATATTTGCATGTTTAACTTAGAGAAAACCTAGATCCAAAGCATTCGGGTTGCATGCACACTTAGGAATTGTTGTTATGCTTAAAACCCATCACTATTCGCCCTAGGTAGCCTTGTTAGATATTTAAAATGTTTTATTAGAAGATTGGCTAGCTCCTCGAGTTGGTTATGAGTTTCACGCATCCTTCGATTTGTCACAACCGTTTGGTACCCAGTCTACTTTAAGTCAGTTAGACTCTATACTCTAGGGTATATATTTTGTGACCATGGGTAACGACCTTTCTTTGGTTAATTAACATCATGACATAGTGTATGGTCATTTCCATTTTCATCATGTGGTTCTTCCTTGATTTCTTCGACTTTCTGACCTAGAGTGTAAGTGACGTATTCTACTACATCCCTGTTGCCTATCATGGATTTGATTTGCTGGATTAATTTGAACACTCCATTCAATTAGGAAAATCACAACGTTATCGACGGATTTTCCGATAGGAGAAACGGAATTGAGGAGTCCTGGATGTCTTGTTAGTTTTGATCCTTAATAGTATTAGTTCTCTCTATAGTGTTTGTGAACCATCCCGACTCTTGTAACGATGTTTGCTTCCTCTAGGTGGGAGTATCACATCGGGAATGGGGGAATCCTTTCCTTAGGAGTATTCATGCGGAGCGTTCCACCTGAAATTGATCAGTAGAGGTAGTACACCGCTGTTGTTTGAATGGGGGACTCTTCATTTATTAGTCCTTCTTCTTCCATGTTTTATACAACTAGTTTCTTATCTTGGATCGTTCCTTTCCCCTCTTCAGATTCCTCACCTTTAGCGGGTTCTTTAGGTGGTTCGTCCTTGGAAGGATCCTTATCATATTTGGAGATAGTGGAGAGAGAAGTTTGGAGACTAATGAACGTTTGATTGGGAACTATGGGTTTCTCTGCTACGAAGGTAGTGGAGCTATCGGTGCTTTGTTCTTCTTCGGATTTAGGTAAATCAGTAAATATGGATGTTATCCCAGATCTTTAAGTATTTTTATGATTTTTAAAATGTATGTGTTGTTTTGGAGTTGATATGAGGATTCTAACGAGGGTACTTGGTATCTGCAGCGAGTCTTGAGAACATCCTTCAATCTCTAAAACTCCCAACCATTGTAGTGTGTCAAAATCGTCGCTCAAGGTTGGTTGTGCACCAACCTGACCATAAATAACACAGGTGCGCATTTGAGGTTTATTTATGGTATGACCTATGTATGATAATAACCTTAGTTGAGGCGTTTGACCTAAAGGGTTGAGTTGGTGGTTTTAGTTGAAGGTATGTTAGAATTTTTATTAAGTTTTCTCATCGCGGGTCAGAGTATACATAAATAAATCTTATATATTATTGTTGGTGAGGTTTTTAGTATTATTAATTTTTGGTTTGTACTTCAATACTACCAAGAACAGATGAGGGCCGAACAGGAAACACTAGAGGACATGACCATTTTAGCAATTAAGCCATTCTGAAATCCAGCAACCCAAACGGCCCTTTAAACCAGTTACCTCTCCCATGAGTAGTCGAGTAGTAGTGTAATCATTAATAATACTTTATTAGGAGCATGTAGTTGTAGTTGTATTTACTCTTTCGAGGATACGAGTTCTCTATTGCCAATTTAGCTCTGATACAAATTTGTCACACCCTCGGCCAAGGCGGTGGAATATGTCAGGTTGTGCAACATAGTTCGTGGATCACAAGAAAATTTAATATACATCACAAGTTACAAAAATAACAATACAACAGTTACATTCCACTTTAAGGTTTGAATACAAGGTTCATAGAAATAAAGATAATAAGTTCATGAAATCGCCTTAACAAGTAGGCTGATATAACAAAAACTAGATAAAACTAGGTTGCCCGAAATCCATGCACATTCCTTCTGCTAAAAGTTGGTTCAAAGATCTCATGAGAATACATGTAGTTTGAGGGTCAACACAAAGGTTGGTGAGAGTTACAGGTTTTCTGCTAACCGCAGTAATCAAGCTTTTAAAAATTCTGAAAAGTATTTTCCTTGTAATTAAAACCATGTTTGATAAGGAGATAAATCATAAGTAAATCCATACTTGAAATGTTTGATCAGGAGAGAAATCATAAGTAATTCCATACTTCAAATGTTTGATGAAGAGCTAAATTATAAGTATGTCCATACCTAAAATGTTTGGTAAAGATAGAAATCATAATAATTCCGCACTTAAAATATTTAAGGAAGAGATAAATTAGAAGTAAATTCATACTTAAAATGTTTGATAAAGAGAGAAACCGAATCCGTAGTTTCTAGATAAATGATCCAGTTAATGCTTATAGTGAGTCCTATAACTAAGCTATGTGACTAGATATAACCCCTTACGACAGTTCATTGGACGTCGTGGATAAATGACAAAAGATGATTATCATCCGCTTCGATTGATCCGTCGAGGTTGTAGCTAGCTACCGCAGGTGGGGGTGTCAACCCGTATAGATCTATACATACGTATCTCGCTCTGAGGATTAAAGTTTATAACCGAATGGGTATACTAAGTGGTTAAACTTAGGTAATGAATAGTGTCTCACTAGAAAAGCCATTAACTAATGTATACGATATAGTTGTTCTATGAAAGCCGAGTAAGTTCGATATATTCGTAAAAGTGTATATTACTTGCTTAAATAGATAGTAAATTTATCAAGTGCGTGAATAATTTCCAATTTATAAGTGTTATAATATATATATATATATATATATATATATATATATATATATATATATATATATATATATATTAAAATATGTACAACTCTATGCATGATATAGGTAAAATAATGCAAAGTTGGTAAACATTCATAACACATATTTTTTTATACACATTACTTCATAAAAACATAAAGTTCTTATGATTTTTAATTTATGACATGCATCCTATAAGTTATCTTTTCTAATTATAAAATTTTTTATACCTCCACGAGATGCATATGTCATGGTAAAAACTAGTCATGATATATTTTTTTGATAAAATATCGATTTAAGCTAAATATGAGTTCAACATGCATTTTTCATAATCGATATACGTTTTTCATATGTATTCTCCCCTATAATAGTAAAAACATTAAAAAGGGGCCAAAAGCACTCACATTCGAAGAGTGAATTCGGTCTCGGTTCGTTTTCGTGAAGCTTGTTGTGAGAAACTATAGTTTGGCATTTTCCGAGTTTAAAGCAAACCACCGGGACTATTTTCGTTACCTAATTAACCAAAGGGTAAATTTTGGGATTATTTAGCAAGTGGGGGTGGTTATGTAATCTAACTAACTGTAGAGACTGTTTTGCTAAAATAACCCCTAATTGGGACTAGTTTTGCAAACTTATTTCCAAGGGAGGGGCCCTTTTTAATTAAAAAAAATGAAGTTTAAGGTTTAGGACGATATTTTAAACCACTTTCATATGAGGTTAAAATAATTAATTCAATTCAAAGGAAGGGATACATATGTATAAGTGACATCCAAGTTTGGATGTCAGCTTCATCCTCCTGAAATCGCTTACAGATCGTAACAGAGCAAACGCGACCCATCAAATGTGGTCTCTCGGTTCCGAATGTGAACAAATGAGAAACAAATTTTTTTACAGTGGTGTTGATTGATCGACACTTATAGTAGTGGTGGTGTGGGTGATCGGAAAAACTAACATCAACAGCAAATCTTGTGGCAGTGGGTGGCGGAGCTGCGGTGGCGGTGATTGGTGGCGTGCTATGGCATCTCCGCTGCCTCTCCCTTGATTTCTGCCGGCGTGAACTCAGAGAGAGGGGCGAGGAAGA
Source organism: Lactuca virosa (assembly GCF_052849685.1). Lineage (NCBI taxonomy): Eukaryota > Viridiplantae > Streptophyta > Magnoliopsida > Asterales > Asteraceae > Lactuca > Lactuca virosa. The sequence continues at coordinate 422,646,761 of NC_136428.1, read as the reverse complement.
TAGTAGGTGGTGGCCGGAATGACTCAACAGTAACAAGGAGGTTTCGTTGGGTTATTCACAGCGACACCCGGTAACAGTGGGGGGTGGCGATGGGCTCCGACATCCTCTTGCTGCCCGGTTTCTGCTCCTTTCTAACGGGAATGATCAGGATAAGGGGTGGCAGTAGCTATTTGAGGCGGTGGTTGGTGTTTGTTTAACAAAACAGAAGGAAGAAGGTGTTTAGTGTGGTGGTTTCCGGTGGTTACAACGGTGGTGGATGGTGAAGTGGTGGGTTGTGTCGGCAGTGGAGTGGTAAAGGAGGGGGAACCTCCGGTGACCTCCAGGAGGGTTGTTGGTCCTTCTCTTCTATAACTCGCACAAAATAATAATGATAAAGGGGAGGAGAGAGGTTCGACCGGTCAAAGGGATGCTATTTGAGATAGGGGTCAAGCTCCTTTCGTAGATTCCATTTTATTGTAGGCACAAAACTGGAAAAGAACAGATGTAGAAAGTTGTGTCTGATGAACAAGGAAGGAGACAACTACTTTTGGCAGTTAGCATAAGTGGTCCTAGAGTTTGGTCTATTAATGAAAATTACCCCAGATTCGATTTCGTTATTCAAAAATCATTTTATGAAAATGTCAATTTAGACCGTGGATTAATATTTCCAATTTATTTTAATTAAATTGATTTATTTAATTATTTCTATAATTAAGGATTTTATTATTATCACTATTATTATTTATTAACCCTATTTTGAAATCATTAGGTGGAAACGGGCGTTCAAAGTTTCTCGTCAACCGGGTTCAGATTCGTCAGTTTTCACGAATCTGATTTTCGTCCGGGCTAAAAATACTGGAAATGCAAAAGTAAATACTAGACCAAAACCTGAGTTTAGAAATGTGCTCAAAAAAAATTTACGAGATGTGTGGCTACCTCAAACTGAGTTGTGTAGTGTCAGGTACTTGGTAAAACCAGGTATATACCCGCTTAAAAGCTTAAAAGGTACATAACTTTCTCATACAAGCTCCGTTTTGGATGTTCTTTATTTCAACGAAATCCCGAGAACATGTTCAATCCATTGATCATTCATGGCTCCCATGTAGGTCAGTTGTGAAAATTTGATTTTTAGGGCATCAGATCTCACTGATTTTTAAATTGCTTCCCGTTTAATGATGATGGTCAACTTTTCAAGCATTTTAAGGTATCCTGGAGGCACTTATGAATACCATGATCTCATTTTACTTAAAATCATCAAGTTACTATGTCGTAGGTCCTATTACATTGTGGTTCGCGGTAAATTGACTGTCTACAGTTTTTGACCTAAATTCTAGGATGTCACACGATGGTTAGGCTATGTACCGTAGCTAATCACATGCACCAATCCATTCTTTCCTAATCTTCTTTAAAGTTTCATGATTCAGTGTATAATACCAAATGCTGATGAGAACTTGACAAATTTATGCCGATGGGTATATCATTTACTGTGATGTATTACACGCACCTATCCATTCTCGTCCTAAAAATCTTCTATCAAAGAGGTTAATGATTCACTGTATTTTCCATAAAATGATAAAACTTTGACATTCTATGTCGATGGGTACACTAAAACACCAAAGTGTATTACACGCATCTCTCCTCTTTTGTCCCTATTCTTCTAATAAAAAGAAGTTTATGATTCAGCGTAACAAACCATACGCTGATGAATCTTCAAAACACTGTGTCAATGATTTATGGGAAAATCACATGCTATCAAGATACATCACAATCTCAACTATCTTTCTGTTGTAACTCATGATACGATGATTCTACGTCTCCCGGACATACTGTTGACGCCAAAAAGGGGGAGATTCATACACCTATTCAAGGAGAGCTATAGACAAAATTTTCAAAGTGTCTCTCAGAAGCTTTTTTTTTTCATAAGCATTCATTTTCTCAGGAGGAGCTCAAGTATGCAGCTGAAAGAAAGTTTTCTCCTGACGATACTTTAAATATTTAGTTTTGACATCATCAGATAGCATGAGATTATAAGGTCACACTTTATGATCTGATGAGTCAAATATCATTCACACGATGTCCAACAACATCAGCGTTAGTGCCAGCGTCTATATCATATCAGCGACAGCGTGATCTTTTGTATAATAGTCTGATACTTTTATATATTAGTCGGTTAGACAATTTGTAATTATAGATAGCTTTGTATTTATAAAATAGATATCTGGTATGTAATCATAATGATTAGGATTAGACTATACATAGATTAGATTACATCCCTTAAATAAAGGGATTTCCATTTATTGTATTAGTATACAGTTTTGCATTCTTAGTTAAACCCTAATGTGTGGCGTGACGGATTTGTGCCAAATTGCTTTCTGCACCTGTTCTCTTTGTGAGAACATTTTTCTTAGTGAAAATACGTCTTTGTGATCATCGTTGCTCTTTTGTTCTTCCATATCATCTTTTCTTTGTGTTTATACTTATTTATATCCGATCAAGTGAACCTTTAGACTTTATGGTCCATCTTTGTACTAAGAGCATTATATGTATTAGATCTAGGAATTGGTGGTGATTTGGGAACTTTGCTTGAAGCTTAAGTTATATTGAATATATTGAAATAATCATGGAAGAGGACATGCATGGAGTTTACGTGTCTATAAAGTTTACATTTTTAGGGTCCATTAGGGTCCTTAAAGTGATTCTGGAAGTTTTGGATTGAGGATTTCATGGGATAAGGGCTTAATGGTCTAAATCTCATGCATTAAGTTGCCTTTTTGGACTCTAGAACCTAGATCTAGACTTACATGGATGTCTTCAGGGATAAATTTAGAAACTTTATTCATTAAGACCTTGGAAAGGACCATATCTGAGTTTTGGAGCTCTTGAAATCAGAAGAAAATGGGTTAAGCTTGTTTGAGTTGTTCAGACCAGTCCCCATGATGTGGCCTTAGGCTGCCACGACGTGGCGAATGGGGAATCATTGATTGTTTTGGAATTTAGTTCCCACCACGTGGCAAAGGAAGGCCACGACATGGAGGGTTGTTCATTGGAAATTTTGACCTTGCTTTGATTGTTGACTTTAAGGGTTGATTTTGACTTGCTGACTGTTAGTCAAATTTCTAGTTTAGAAAGATGGCCTAAGGGTTTACCTTGTGTCAATGTATAGGTGGTGTATAACATCTGTATTTTCGGCAGTGAGAGCAGTAGCAGTTGATTATAGTCTGAGAGGTGAGTCTCTTCACTATACTCGTGGGTCGAAGGCACCAACTTTCGGCCCACAGATTGTGTTATGTAGGATGCTAGTTGTCTTTGTGACTCTTGCATATATGGTTGGGTTGAAATATACCCTAGGGTTGGGCCCAATTTTGTATGTTTGGGTTGAAATATACCCCATGGTTGGACCCAATATTGTATGTTTGGGTTGAAATATTCCCTAGTGATGTGCCCAATATTGTATGTTTGGGTTGAAATATACCCCATGGTTTGGCCCAATATTATATGTTTAGGTTGAAATATACCCAGGGCTGAGCCCACTATTATATGTTTGGGTTGGAATATACCCCAGGGCTTGGCCCACGGATTTGTATGATATGCAGTATTTAAGGGAACTCACTAAGCTTTTTGCTTTTGGTTTGTGACTTAACATTTTTCAGGTACTTCTAGTTCCATAGAGAACGGCTCGACTTGGCTGCACAACATCCCCAGAGTTTATTCTGCATTAGCTATTTGTGATTTTTACTCTGATGTTTAAATGATATATTTCACTTTGATTGGTTTTGGAACAAATTGTTTGCATGGGTTTAATGTTTTAAAAATGAAAATTTTACTATGAATTTTTGGGATGTTACAATACTACTTCTAATTCAACCTTGTTTAGAGTCATTCTTGTTGGCTTCATAAGTGGATGAGGTGTTAGCTATTTGTTGCTCAATCATTAACTCCATTGTAGCTGTGTCAAGTGATGGTGTTGGCGATGGATGATCACTCGTTGATCTCTTGAGAGACATTGTTTCGTCCTATTACATTTGATTTAAAGAAAAAAATGAGTCGCATGCGAATATCGTTGTAAACAAACATGATAATACCACAACTATATTAAACGTGTTAAACTGATGTGGGTTCCTCCAAGAATGGATTTACCATGAGTATTATGTAAATACCATGCCACAAAGGGAGAAATCTACTGGAAGAATGAGTAAAATGAAACTATCAAGTATTGGGACAAATTGTGCAAATTCATAAAGAAAATGTTGCAGAGAAATTTGACCACTACTCGATGTTTTAACCATATCTCGAGTTTTGGAGTTCTGATTTATTTGAATCATGATATTTTGGGAACTAGCCAAGATTTCCAAAAACATTCATGTTTTTCGTTTTTATTTAGTCTGCTATTTTCTCCTTCCAAAGGGTCACAGAAAACTAAGGGTAAGTATAGGCGTCCTATTTTCAGCTTAGATGGTTCAAACATAAGTGGGACGCTTCATAGAAGAAAGAAATAAATTGATTGAATAACTAAGCAGTAATTCCTAATGATCTATGAGAACGCGTATTTCTTAAGGTATTCATAAAATATTTAATATGAGCATTTGTATAGTATCATAGTTGAGTAATTTGCATTTTGCAATAAACATCAGACATGATTGATGTTTATGAGTACTAGAGTTTTTACGAGGACCCAAATTGAATATTTATCAAATATTTATGAGGCATTTACCAAAAATTTTAAGAGTTTTTGATTGTTTTACTTTGTATCTTTGAATTGCGATCTTCCTTGAGTCTCTTAGAATCTCCAAGCGTTTTAGTCTATCAGCTATTGTATCTAAGTCTTGTTGTGCATCGGTCTAACAATAATTAAACATAGGTGATCAGACTACGTTCAGTTGTGGTTTGGCCAACATATATTAAAAATTACATAAGGTATCTGCCCTAAAACCTTTCTTTGTATTCGTATCGAGGATTTCGGTTTTCTATATGTTGAGGTTTTATATAAAAGTTCTCATCACAAAACTGAGTTTCATACAACTCTATATATATTAGGTAATAATATTATTTATTACTAGTTTATAGGTATAAACCTAATCGTAGTGAGTAGTAGATTTATAGGAATAAATCTAATTATAAAGCTTAAGTCCTAGACTATAGTTGTTCCTTCTTAAGAAAGTACTAGTTCTCTACAGTCACTAGCTCTGATACAAATCTATCACACCATGGCTGGCGGCAGAAACGTATGGGTTGCGACGTCAAAGTTGGATCATAGTTAACAAACATATATTGAACAGTACAAGGAGTTATAATAATAATACATTCTTTAATTAATTTGCTACGAAGATTACATTATTCAAATCTGATAATGCGACATTTAAAGAACAAGTTCAACAAAGTGTAAGATAACATAAAACAAGGCCTGGATAGATTGTCCCGTAACAAAAGACAAAGAAAGATAGATTATTCGATAACTCAAGAGGCCTGTTCTCTATCACCTAATTTCCTGAGATGTAACATCCGGATTTTCAGGGACATTATTGTGTATGTTAATCTTGAGATTTAAGGAGTGACTCGACGAGTTGAGGGACCAACTCGCCGAGTCGAGTCGAGATTGCCGCGTGGATTTAATGAATAGACTCGACGAGTCAGAGGAGGGACTCGTCGAGTAGGTGCTGGGCAGAGAAACCCTAATTTCCTGGGTTTGGGACCTATTTAAAGGCATTTATAGCCTCAATTGCGGCTACCTTCCCCTGACAGCAAACCCTATTTGCTATTGTAGCTAGAGAGTGAGAGAGAAGCTCATATTGTGGTTCTTGGTGCATTTCTATGGAGAAGGATGAAGAGCTTCTTGATGGGGAACAAAGGAAGGCAGTGGATCTGTAGTATTGAGTGTTTCAGCTGCTAAGAGAAGGTACAAAGTTCTCATCTTGTTCATTCCTTGTACTAGATCTCATTTTGGGAGTTTTAGGGCTTTGCTTCCATTCTTTTGAATCTATGAGTCGAATGAGACTTGGTTGTGGTTGGAAACCTCAGATCTGGACCTCCTAAGGTCCTTAGAGTCTAGATGTCTCAGCTTTAATGGTCCAAATGAGGGTGGATGAGCAAAAACCTTCATGAAGAGCATGTATTAGCGTTTTGAAGCAATAGCATCATGTATGAACATAAAGATCGAAGCTTTACGTAATTATTGAGCCTTGGGATGATAGATCTATAGTTTAGAGTGATAGATCTGGTTGAAATCGTCTGAATAAGAAATCAGATCAAAGGGACTCGCCGAGTCCATGACCTGAATTGACGAGTCGGCAAGGGTATGTCCCGATGGATTGATTGTGTGATAACTCGGCGAGTTGGGGGTCAACTCGGAAAGTTGAGCTGGACTTTTGAGACTTCTGAGGATACGAGGGGACTCGACGAGTCACAGGAGTGCACTCGACGAGTCGGGTCAAACTTGGACTGTTGACTCGAGTTTGACTTCTGTTGACCATGGGGTTTTTGGTCAACATATGTGATGGAGACCTTGGAGGGGGTAAAATGGTCTTTTACCCACTTTAATGAGTTAGAAAGAGAAAGACCCGCCTGCGATTATCTGAGTTGTGAGAAGAGTATTAATAAGAGATATTCATCCGTTGTATTAGGAGGAGACTAGTTCGAGATCCGAGCGCGAGATTATTTGCTCACCTGCTAGCCGTGGTGAGTCTTCTCACTATACATTACCTAGAGTGGTATCTATGTGTAGACCGAAGGGTCTTGTGTGCTATGTGTATGTATGAGATTATGTGTATTGTGATATATGTATGCAATGTGTTGTATAGACCGGACCGGAGGGTCCAACGATATATACACCGGACCGAAGGGTCCAACGATATAGAACGGACCGAAGGGTCCAACAATACAGACCGGACCGAAGGGTCCAACGAGCTATGACCGGACCAGAGGGACCAACGAGCTACGGGACTAGAGGGTCCGGCTGAGACACATCGACCGGAGGGTCGTACTGTAGCCTCGAGTGGCGTATGTGTTGTATGTGGTATTTTGGGGAACTCACTAAGCATTTATGCTTATCGTGTTATGTGATTTGTGTTTCAGGTATCAGCGAGGGTCGCGGGAAGGCACTGGCATGATTTGTACACACTGGCAGAAGATTCTGTGTTGAGATTCTGGGATATGTTTTAATTGTGATGACATTGATACATGAGATTTTGAGAATATTCTATGAGATTTATTATGTTTGAAAAATGAAAAATTGTTTTAAAATTTACGTCGTTACAAGTTGGTATCAGAGCCTTGGTTTGAGGGATTCGGATGCACCTTCGGGCGTATCTGAACTCAAACTGAGGATTTGAGGGATTTTCATAAAAGAAACAATTTTTCTAAAAAGAGTAAAAGATTTTTGAGAAAATCAGAACGGGGCAGTGTGTACGATCAGCCAGCGCCAGAACGGTGATTTCCCAAAATACCCTTACATTATGTGTTATGAGATATTATGTGATATGCTATGCATGCTAGAGATAGGCTAAGTATTCATATTTTAGGACTAGAGTGGCCTGATTTGTGATGCCTTAGCCTAGGAGTTGCTGTTATATGTGATGTGCCTTCGAGTATGTGCTGAGTATGAATATCCAGCGGGAATCCTTTTAGAGAGGGATCTGAGTAGAGGAGTAATCTAGGAGAGATACCTAGATGAGCATTTGAGGAGTCTACTGAGAGAGTAGTCATATGCCCGCGTGGGGTAAAGTTGCTTGAGTTCGGTGATATCCTTTGAGTATGAGGAGAGTAAGTGGGTAATAACCTAGAGTGGTTTTACATGTTGGTAGAAATTATTCGATGCCTGAATGCTGCTTGCTTCGTGCTTTGTGGAACTCTTGATGATGGGAGTCACCTACTAAGTGAATATGACGATATTCAGGAGGTAGATGGCTGGCATCATAAGGAGTTCTTCAGCAGCTGATGGCGGAGAAGTGTGAGAACCTAGGAAGAGCCTAGGAAAGGGTGACCCTAGTCAGATCAATACACTGACAAGAGTAGAGCATTTCGCAGAGGAGCGAACACACGTGACAGGATTGGTGATCGAGAAGGTTGAGCAGCTACTTAGGAACTCGGGGATGGTCCGTGCAGAAAGTATGGGTAGATGTGGCGGGTAGTATGGGCCCGTACTACTGAAAGCAGAGGACCCATACTCGATACAGGGAACATTCCGGAGGATCTAAGTAGTAGATCGAGAGGTGATTTCATGGTTCGAGTACCATGATTTGTAGCAGAAGGAGAGGTGATTTCATGGTTCGAGTACCATGATTTGTAGCAGAACGAGAGGTGATTTCATGGTTCGAGTATCATGATTCGTAGCGGATTGAGAAGGGAGAACATGGTTCGAGTACCATGATTCGTAACGGATTGAGAAGAGACAACGTGGTTCGGGTACCATGATTCATAGCAGATCAAGAGGTGGCCACATGGTTCGAGTACCCTGACTCGTGGCGGTTAGTGCTTCTGGTTTACCAGTTATTCTGTGGTGATTGTCTAGACTGAGATCAGATATGAAAGAGTATGGGGCCAGAGGGCCATGATGAACGAGTTTTAGTGGAGCATCCCTTGAAAGGGGAATCGAGTTAGCTCCGAGGGATTTTTGGTGAGATGCCAGTTGTAGTCGCAAGACTCAGGGATGAGTAGGGATGGTGCGTTATTAGAGAATACGGTCTGGGCTGAGCGATTGGACGATAGTGGAGATGTCATTTTCTGTGACCTGAGCGCTACTATTTCTGTTCTAGTGGGAAACAGGAGAGATATTGAGATTTTCGGTTTCCGAGGTTGGGGGTGAGCCCTGTGGGGTAGTTTTGGTTACGATCTTTCATCAGAGTATTTGTGTAGTATGTCTGCCGCGAGGTAAGGATATAGCATGAGTAGGTTGTCAGTGGGGACTGAGATGGTCAAGGACCAAGATACACCCTATTTGAGCATAGTAGGGCATGTGTTAGCTGCAGCAACGGACGGTCAAGAGGAGTATATCGGAGCGGTGGCTCTTATTGTCTATGATGGGTATCGAGTGTGGAAATGAGGTCTCTGCTCTTATGATAATTCACGTGATGGGACGTTAGTTGAGGAGTTGAGGATGAGGAGCATGTTAGTTCATTATTTTCATACTGAGGGTCAGTATTACTACTGGACAGTTGAGATGTCTGGTAGTGGGATGGTACGAGATTCTGAATGACTAGAGGCAGTCATGATGAGAAGTTTATGAGGATTTCATCTGAGATTCGGGGTAGTTGGAGTTGTTTTATCTCCATCGGGGAGATCATCGAGCATTGTGTATCACCTTCCAAGGGTAGGTGCGATGTTACTGGTAAAAACAGTCTATGGGATAGATTGTTGGTGAACCAATTGGTGATAGTTCGAACCCTGAGTGGGGGAGAACCGGGTACCTTTGAGGAGATTAGAGGTTGTTCAAGAGTGGTTGGAGAACTGGATATAGAGACCTGCGGTGCGGGTTCCTGAGACCAGGGTTATTGGTGGTCAAGGCGAAGTGCAGAGCGAGATAGTGCATGTGGTATGTGTTAAGGAAAGGATGAGTGTCTCCACGACAGGTGGCTGTCGATCGAAGACCGTGTGTGGCATGAAGATTAGTGGTGAATCCAAAAGGAACGCATTGTTGTATATGTGTATGATGCGGTAAGTAGGAGATCAGTGGTTGAGACAGGACATCATGAGGTTCTGTGATGGTGTACCAAGGTATCCGAGTATGATGTTCTAAATTTCGGACTATTTTGAGACTTGAGTTATGGGATGACGAGTGGTGTATCAGGTGTCTACGGTTCCAGTGGGAGCCTTTTCAGCTAGTTGACATCAAACGGGATTATTCGAAAATGTGGATTGCAGCAGGGAAAGGTGTTTTATTATGACAGATGTCGTCAGAAATAGCAATGCATAATTTGGGTAAATATGTACACCTATGGTTGGTCCGCAGGGCATGAGTTAATGATCGCAGTGTGGCGTCGACCTGAGGATGAGATTGTGAAGTGGTAAGAGCAAGGGTGGTGATGCTACGGGGAGCCGTAGTACTCACTATTCAGTGAGAGGTTGTGGTGATGCTACGGGGAGCCGTAGTACTCACTATTCAGTGAAAGGTTGTGGTGATGCTACGGGGAGCCGTAGTACTCATTATTCAGTGAGAGGTTGTGGTGATGCTACGGGGAGCCGTAGTACTCATTATTCAGTGAGAGGTTGTGGTGATGCTGCGGGGAGCCGTAGTACTCACTATTCAGTGAGAGGTTGTGGTGATGCTACGGGGAGCCGTAGTACTCACTATTTAGTGAGAGGTTGTGGTGATGCTATGGGGAGCCGTAGTACTCACTATTCAGTGAGAGGTTGTGGTGATGCTACGGGGAGCCGTAGTACTCACTATTCAGTGAGAAGTTGTGGTGATGCTACGGGGAGCCGTAGTACTCATTATTCAGTGAGAGGTTGTGGTGATGCTGCAGGGAGCCGTAGTACTCACTATTCAGTGAGAGGTTGTTGTGATGCTGCGGGGAGCCATAGTACTCACTATTCAGTGAGAGGTTGTTGTAATACTGCGGGGAGCAGTAGTACCCACTAGTCAGCAAGAGAATGTTGCGACGAAGTACTCTCTGATCAGAGCGTTAGACAGAGGAGTTTTGGGCTTGGGTAGCCCTAATATTTGAGTTTTGTGGGAGCCTGGTGGTCGAATCAGGGGTGAGACTGGGATCTCCATAATTGTCGGGAGTTGTTATATTCTGAATTGAGTAATGGTTGTCGCAACCAAAGGGAAATGGATAAGTGAAGAACGCATGAGTTGCGGGTCATGAGTCATGAGTTGAGTGGTTCGTTGGGACGAGTGGTTCCAATTCTGTGTCGGATCAGACTCTCGAGTTGAGTTCGATTCTAGTAGTGTATTGAGTAGACATAATGAGATTCCAGATTCAGAGATGCATTTCATTTGGAAGGGGGTATTGTTCCATATGGTGTCTTGGACCGGAGTGGGTCAATTCGTTGGTATGAGAAAACCGTGAAACGCATGGAACTAATGAGTAGTGGACGACAGAGATCAAGAGTGAGTCGAAATCAGTATTCGCTTGAGGTACAGCGAACTCCGTGACTGGTGTATGTCACTCTGGGCCGAGATAGTTGTTGTGGAAAGGAAGTAGACGAGACGTTTTGGGACATGCAAGGGGTAACCTTTAGAGGTTCAGCTGCTGGGTCGGGTGAGGTCCCGGTGCTCAGTTTTGAGAGGGGAGCTGAGGTTTATGTTTGTTAGATGTCGGAGGACGCTTCAGACCAAGCATGATCATTATATGTGTTTGAGGTTAGGGTGTTGAGGATTCGTTGTTCAGATGGATTTAATTGCAGTACAGTGGATGATCTGGGTTGTTTATCATGTGATCCTTCCATTCCTTGGTATATGATCTGGGTTGTTTATCATGTCTGGGACGAGTGATCAGTGGCCAGTTTTGGGCATGGACTTGTTTTTATCGGTCCCCACCAGAGAATCAGAGGTGCAGTGAGCTATCGGGGTTTATTATTCGAGGAGCGAATAACGTGGTGACACCTGAAGAGAGCGGTCTGGCTGTGTATCGAGATACTATAGTTTCCAGACTCTTGAGAGTCAGGAGGGGTAGCGTAGTGGCAGTGAGTCTGTCCTTTTCCAGAGAGGAGTTCCTGTTGGATTCAGGTGCCCAGAGAGAAAGATAGTTGTGTGGTATGAGATCCTTTGGATGGTGCTGTTCGATTATTGGATTAGATCTATATGTTGTTGAGAAGCGATTTCGAGGGCGAAATCTAATTCAAGAGGGGGAGAATTGTAACATCCGGATTTTCAGGGACATTATTGTGTATGTTAATCTTGAGATTTAAGGAGGGACTCGACGAGTCAGAGGAGGGACTCGTCGAGTAGGTGCTGGGCAGAGAAACCCTAATTTCCCGGGTTTGGGACCTATTTAAAGGCATTTATAGCCTCAATTGCGGCTACCTTCCCCTGACAGCAAACCCTATTTGCTATTGTAGCTAGAGAGTGAGAAAGAAGCTCATATTGTGGTTCTTGGTGCATTTCTATGGAGAAGGATGAAGAGCTTCTTGATGGGGAACAAAGGAAGGCAGTGGATCTGTGGTATTGAGTGTTTCAGCTGCCAAGAGAAGGTACAAAGTTCTCATCTTGTTCATTCCTTGTACTAGATCTCATTTTGGGAGTTTTAGGGCTTTACTTCCATTCTTTTGAATCTATGAGTCGAATGAGACTTGGTTGTGGTTGGAAACCTCAGATCTGGACCTCCTAAGGTCCTTAGAGTCTAGATGTCTCAGCTTTAGTGGTCCAAATGAGGGTGGATGAGCAAAACCCTTCATGAAGAGCATGTATTAGCGTGTTGAAGCAATAGCATCATGTATGAACGTAAAGATCGAAGCTTTACGTAATTATTGAGCCTTGGGATGATAGATCTATAGTTTAGAGTGATATATCTGGTTGAAATCGTCTGAATGAGAAATCAGATCAAAGGGACTCGCCGAGTCCATGACCTGACTCGACGAGTCGGCAAGGGTATGTCCCGATGGATTGATTGTGCGATAACTCGGCGAGTTGGGGGTCAACTCAATGAGTTGAGCTGGACTTTTGAGACTTCTGAGGATACGAGGGGACTCGACGAGTCACAGGAGTGCACTCGACGAGTCGGGTCAAACTTGGACTGTTGACTCGAGTTTGACTTCTGTTGACCATGGGGTTTTGGTCAACATATGTGATGGAGACCTTGGAGGGGGTAAAATGGTCTTTTACCCACTTTAATGAGTTAGAAAGAGAAAGACCCGCCTGCGATTATCTGAGTTGTGAGAAGAGTAATAATAAGAGATATTCATCCTTTGTGTTAGGAGGAGACTAGTTCGAGATCCGAGCGCGAGGTTATTTGCTCACCTGCTAGCCGAGGTGAGTCTTCTCACTATACATTACCTAGAGTGGTATCTATGTGTAGACCGAAGGGTCTTGTGAGCTATGTGTATGTATGAGATTTTGTGCATTGTGATATATGTATGCAATGTGTTGTATAGACCGGACCGGAGGGTCCAACGATATAGACCGGACCGAAGGGTCCAACGATATAGACCGGACCGAAGGGTCCAACGATAGAGACCGGACCGAAGGGTCCAACGATACAGACCGGACCGAAGGGTCCAACGAGCTATAACCGGACCAGAGGGTCCAACGAGCTACGAGACTGGAGGGTCCTGCTGAGACACATCGACCGGAGGGTCGTACTGTAGCCTCGAGTGGCGTATGTGTTGTATGTGGTATTTTGGGGAACTCACTAAGCATTTATGCTTATCGTGTTATGTGATATGTGTTTCAGGTATCAGCGAGGGTCGCGGGAAGGCACCGGCATGATTTGTACACACTTGCAGAAGATTTTGTGTTGAGATTCTGGGATATGTTTTAATTGTGATGACATTGATACATGAGATTTTGAGAATATTATATGAGATTTATTATGTTTGAAAAATGATAAATTGTTTTAAAATTTACGTCGTTACATGAGAATACATGTGTTTAAAGATACGTCAACAAAAACTATTGGTGATTTCACATATTCTAACACTATGTACTTTTATAAACAAAGAAGTTTTGGATAAAAATGACATTTATAAAAAAAATACTTTCTAACTAAAAGTATAAAAATGAATCTTTCGCGAACTTGCAATCCCATTCAAGTAAAAAGGTTATTCTGTGAAATGAATTATTAATTAATAAGTTTACGAGCCAGGGAAAAAGCTGACAAAACATTCATTAAGTTTATCTAACTTAATTAGGTAACTGACACTTATCCAATTTTTATATAATGGCCACGTTTCGACCAAAACCAGATTTCAACCGGTGTGAAAACAACCAAAATTGATCAATTTAAACGTGTACAGGTAGATAAATTTAAATGTGTACATAAACAAATGAAATGTTATAACAAACTAACATGTTTATATATATATATATATATATATATATATATATATATATATATATATATATATATATATATATAGGAAGGATCATTTGAGAACTTATAGTTTCCCGAGAACCCGAGAACTAAATGAGGGTCGTTAGATCAAAATAATAAAAGGTCAAGATGATTTATGGCAATTTTGTAAATAATTACAAAAAAGAAGAGACAGGGGTATCAAACTAAAATAAACCAGGGGCATTTTGGGATAACATAATTTATAATCAGATTCAATTTGTGATTCAGGTCAAACAAAATCTGTATGCTCTTTCTCTCTCAATCATCAGGTCTCTCTCTTTCTACCCTTCATCCCATCTCCTAACTTTTTAACCTAGAATCTGCTACTGCCAATCGATCTCGTTGTTGCGATGGTCCAGTCCGATCAATGTTTTTCTTACATTAACAATCACTATTGATGTTGAAGGTGAAGATGCTAGAACAGAATTAGTACAATTTTGTTTGTGTTGACCTGATGCAAGTCGAAGTCGGAGAGAACAATGATCTCTCTCACACATCTGTTCCAACAATTTTTAGAATCGATTTATACAATCGTTTTCTCGTTATATGCAATCGATTTCTGCAATCGTTTTCAAGTCGATTTCTAACGCCTATCGATTTCTACAATCGGTTTCTTGTCACATCGTGTTCGTGTTCGAATTTCTTTAGATAAGAAGTAAGAATCGATTTCTCTCTTAGTCTTAGTGTCTATCAGTCGATTTCTGATTTCTAAATACTCCAATTTTAGTAATTTCAAGTTCTGAATCCTCTAATTCCTAACTTCTGGTCCGATGGTTAAGTTCTGTTTTCTCTCTGAGTGATGCAATATGATTCATGGCGGTCTATTGTACAAGGGACGCCAAATTCCAGAGTGATAACCATCTGATTCTAAAAAGAGAAGGTCATAGACCAATCGAAGATCCGCGACAAACCGGCAAAACACTGTTAAGCGTAAAAAGTGAGTTTTCGATAAAATACTTTTTAGCCTTAACTATCTAAATGAAAGTTGTAGTATACGTTAAACCGTGAATGTCCATAAAACAAACGTCCAAATCTGACTTCGTATGAAGAAGTTATGATTTTTCTAAGATTCGATATAGCAGTATACATCCAGAAATTCGAAATAAAGATCGAGCGACATTTAGCCGACACAACCTAAATGAGAATCGAAGGTCTCGTCAATAGTAGTACAACGGTAAAAAGACAGACGAAAACGGACATCGGATGAAGAAGTTATGAATATTTAACGGATTTCCTGTCCTGGTCGGTTAAAAATAATAATATTAAAAATAAAGTCAAAATTAGCCGACGAAATCTAAACGAAAGTTGTAGAGTATAATCTCGCCTATACGTGCATATAAAAAACGTCAAAAACAGAGCTCGTATGCGAAAGTTATAGATTTTTGAAAATCTAGGCATAATTTCCGAAAAGTTTCACATATACAAGGCTAAGAAGTGGCCACGTCGCCCTCGCATGCGAGCCTACCCCGTGTCCGAGCTGCTGAGTCACCCGATGCGCGGCCCAAGCGAAATCCGACGCATGTTGCGTCCGTGGAGGCGTCCGAACCGAGCCGCGTGTCCCACCTGCTGTTCGAAGCGTGCCTCCTCCTTCCCCCTTCGGTCCAAGCCTCGCACCTATATAAGAGGGTGCGAACCCTCCCGGTTCCTACACCATTTTCACACCAATTTTCAATATTTTTCACTTCTTTCACCTCCAGAAACTTCCTTACAACCCCCCGAAGTCCCGATATCATATCTAACACCCGAAGAACATCCCGAGGCACCTGAAGCTCGTAAGAAAAGAGTCCTTCGGTTTCTAAACCCGATCCTCGCAAAGCCCGGTTTTCAGCAGTAAAGCTTTTTCTAGCAACGAAGTGCTACTCAAATCACCACTACTATCAAGTGAGTTCATATCCCTACATTTTTATGATTTTTATATATTTTAGGGGGGGGGGGGGATACAAGTAAAATACAAGGAAATCTTGTATAAATAACAAATTTATTCAAATAATTTATGATTGTTATTTTTGTCAAAATAAGCATACTATTTTTACTAGTTTGGGATTTAATACAAAAACAAGCATATAAATTATAATAGGTATAATTTATGATTCATGCACACTTATTAATACACTTTATGGAACTTACGTGTTGCTTTATATATTCAGAATAACTTACGAAAATAAATATATAAATTATATTAAATATAATTTATTAGAGATTTACGATTTATCTATTACAAATATATTATTCTTTATTCTACATGTAACCGTCAATATAACATTTGTGAGACACGCTTCAAGTACTTATTTAAGTATAAAACAAAAGACCTGAAAATTATAACCAGAGTCTCCTTGAGGGAGAGCGTGACATTTGTGTATAGATCTATATCGGACTGACAATCCCGCACCAGAGCTGCTTGCAACAGCTAGGTCGGCAGACCTGTGGTGACAATTGTCGTACCATATTTTGACTCCTGAAGAACGTCATGTTTCAGGAGAGGCTTAGGTCATCAAGCATGGTTATGATAACTCACAATTTGGTATTGAATAACATGATTAGTGTATGAATAAGAAAACAACTTCATATAGTTTTATTAAATAATGAAACTATAATACAATATTTTACAAATGGTAAACCTAGGCTTCTACAGAGAATTCATAATAGTATAAGATACAAAATACTATTTTATTACAGAGAAAAGATTCATCTTATAGTTTTATGTGAATTAAAACTATATGATACTAGTTCAGAACACAAATACATATACAACAGAGTATAAGGAAACTATATGTGAATTAAAAGTATTTGATGGCTATGCAGAGTATAAGGAAACTCAACTACTATGTTGTCCAACAAAATCTGATCTTGCTTTGGTTTTTTGATGTAATAGATTTAAGCAATTATTAAAATGTTGATCATGGATATTTAGCAAGTTCTTAACATTCTGGAATAATATCTGCAGTTATGCTCATCTCTTTATAACTTGAAAGAATGACACCATTTGGAACAATAGTAAGAACTTTTGCAATGTTTTTTTTCTTTTCTTTTTTTTCAATTTGGAAATGGAATAAAAAATACATATTTTCCCAGTTTATGGCAGTGTATTTCGTCTTGGTGCTCTTTTTATATATATATTTTTCTAAGTTAGTGTTGTATTAGAAAATAAAAAGTTGAATCTTTGGTTACATAAAAATTAGGAAACCATAATGTTGGTAACGAAATATAACCTTTTTGTGCTCTTTTGTTATAGAAAAATATTCCATGATCCATTAATCTTATTTTTTTCATTACACAAGTAGATTTCCGAAAGAGATTATGAACCATTTGGTATTTTATTATTGTCATGCAATTTGAAAGTATATAAAAATCATATATTTCATCCATGTAACAAAATTTGAGATTTTTTTTTGAAGTTTTGAGTGAAAATTGACATGAGACATTGGTGGATCTATTAATCGTGAGATATGTTAATTCTTATTGATTTGATTAGCTTATGCAATATGATTTTTGTTTATGTTTATTTTATCTTATTTTCTAATAGGACATTTTGGAGATTATTAAAGAATTTGATGAGTAATTTTTTCGGGCCGTGAATTCCGGCTGAAAATGTTGGCTTTGTTGGAGGTTTTGACTTGCACCTTTCCTAACAAAATACCCTCTAATAAAATCCCATAATTTAAATAAATAACTTTCAATTAAATAGCTTAAAACTTTATGTTCCATGAAATGTACAATTGTTATTGCTTAGTGTATAAATTCTTATTGCTTTATGAATTATATAATTCACATATGAATCACAAGTGAATCACATATTAATTACATGTGATTCTCATATGAATTAGATATAATTCACATGTGAATTACATGTGATTCACATGTAAATCGCGTGTCATTCACATATGAATCACATGTAATTCACATGTAAATCACAAGTGAATCACATATGAATTACTGTGATTCACATGTAAATCATATGTAATTCACATATGAATCACATATAAATCACAAGTGAATCACATATGAATTACATATGATTCACATGTAAATCACGAGTGAATCACATATGAATTATATGTGATTCACATGTAATTCACATGTAAATCATAAGTGAATCACATATCAATTACATGTGATTCACATGTAAATCGAAAGTGAGTAACATATAAATTACATGTGATTCAGATGTAAATCACAAGTGAATCACATATGAATTACGTCTATACGCACACATGCATTTTGTGTGTGTGTTCTTCGTTAATTATTTTTTAAAATTTTCTTGTCAATTTCACATTTGAATATTAAAATATGCAATCACATGTGAATATCGCATTATATAATCACATGTGAATCCTACATGATATAATCACATGTGAATCTTACATATATATATATATATATATATATATATATATATATATATATATATATATATATATGTCCATTTTTGTAAGTGTTCTTGCATTAATCAATCTTTTTAAAATTTATTGTAGATTTTGAAAAATTTTTGTGGAAAATATTGAAGATGTGAAAAGTGATAAATTGTAGAAAATATGGAAATTTTGATATGAAGAAATGACAACACTGTGAATCTTTGTAGCATTTTTTATTTTTTATATTTTATTTTGTATCAAATAAAATTCTTGTATTATTATGTTTATGGATTCATTAATAAAAATGAGATTTTTTATGATTTACTTATGAATATTATAGTATATAAGAAATATGCATATTTGCATTTGAAAAAATATCCATATATGCACTTAAAACGTTGATTTTTTTGGTTAAAAAATTGGAGTTTTTTTTAATATTCTAGTTTTTTTTTTTGAATTTACTGATTCTTATATATTTATTTTTTACAAAAATGCAATTTTTTTAAAAAAAAAATACAGTTTTTTTGAAAAAAGTTGGATTTTTTTTTAAAATGCATTTTTTTTGAAAAAATTGCAGTTTTTTTAAAAAATTACAGTTTTTTTGGAAAAAAAATGCAGTTTTTTTTTGAAAATGTTTTTTTTAATTACAATTTTTTTTTTAAATTACAGTTTTTTTTAAAAATAGTTTTTTTTCAATTTTTTTTGTAAAAATTCATGTTTTTCTAAAAAAAGTAAAAAATCTTCATTTTTAAAAAAATCGAAAACTATTAAAAAATATCTGAAATTTGATTTATTATGTTAATTTTTAGAACATTTTATTAATATTTTCAATAACAAAAAAAATTAAATATTAAATGAGATCGGTAAGATTACGATCATGTCCTTAATGAGTTAATTTTGATCTAACGCTCCACCTTTAGTTCTCGGATTCTCGGGAAACTATGAGTTGTTAACTGATCTCACCCCGATATATATATATATATATATATATATATATATATATATATATATATATGTGTGTGTGTGTGTGTTTTGCAATCGTTTATGTAACAATTGACACATATATATATATATATATATATATATATATATATATATATATATATATATATATATATATAATCAATTTTCTATATGTTTATAGATGTATATACTTATTTTATGTATAAATAAAAATATAAAACATCTACATGAAAGTTATGTGAACATTACACGACATTGAATAACAAAAACGTAACGTAAATACACACGACTTAATCGTAAATAATATAAATAACAAAAATAACAAAATGAACGTAAATAAGCGTAATAAAGCATAAATAGACGAAATAATCGTAAATAAATGTAAATTAAACGCTAATAATCATAGACATAAAATTTTCATGTAAAATCCCCCGAAAGCTTTAAAAAGGTAAAAGTGGTCGTAGAACACACCCTAGTTGCGTGAAATTCGTTCGTTTCGGTTTTTGGGACTCGACTCGGGTTTCTCTCGTTTTTCAACCAGTGAACTTTAGGAATGAAACAACACACGAGACTTGATCAAAAACAAACGAGGAAACTGAAAACAATTTTATAGGATCAACGGGGAACCGGGGATGGGTCGTTGGAGCTCCACATGCTGTCGGCCATGGTAGCGCGTTGCTAGCGGTTGTGGCCGTTTTTTGCTGTTTTTGCGACGGGGCAGGAGAGGGGATGTGACATCCCCAATTTCACGGCCAGAAAAGACCGATTTGTTATTTTAAAATCAGAGTATCTTTTTTGAAGAATAATATTGTGGAATTTGTTCCCAAAAAACATGATAATGTTATTATCAAAGCATTTACGAAGAAGTGTATTTTATTTATATTAAAACATTGGGATGTCATCGTCAATACAGAAACATAAGCATACCGAAATATTACAAGTCTTACAATAATTAAACTAGTGGCCTAATAGTCCTTGAATCCCTCAGAAAAATGTATCTTTAATATCGCTACCTGTGATACAATAAACAGAGTGAGTCAGGTTGGGAAACATGGTGAGTACATAGGGATTTCAATCCCACAATGTGATAATATTGTATATCTCAAACCTGCAAAACCAACTATTATCATTAACACAGATATATCATATCTCTAAAAAATTTTATCCCATCCCGTCGATTCCCACATACTGATCCTATACAATGATCTTGCAAGATCTAGCCTAAATGATCAATATGAACAACAAACTAACGACCCTGCTTCGGAAATTCCCTGGCAGCAAATGAGGATCAATAAATACATCAAATGAGGGGAATGGAATAAGTTTCACCACAAACCTCCGATCGTAAAAAAACACGAGACAATTAAGTCAGGGTGGTTATCTAGATAACTATGCCTAGCACTGGTCTGACACCGTGAGGTATTTTACCCCCAGACTCTACCCTATCCGACAATATAACATCAGACATACCTAGCAGTGGCCTATTACTGACACACTCTATTAGGCAGTCTACAAAGTTCCCTCAATTACTTCGTGAAAGGAAACGCTGACACACAAAGCTCATCAAAAGAAAAAGTATGTGGAAATACTAATAAAGTACTCCCGTACGCTCGAGTACTCTGACACATAATAGTGTCAAAAAGGACTTTGTACATGATAGTACTTCTTTCACATTATAGTACCCTGGTATAAGTAGCACTCATACCCCAGAACATAATAACTCCCCGACACAAGCAGCACCTGAGATACAGAGCTTTGAAAAAGACTTGGTACATAGAAAGTACGTTTTTACGTAGGACATACTCCATCGATCATCAATCTCCTCGAACAGAGTTTCTACTCTCTATTCTGATCACACATGTACCCTTAATAATATGCTACCCAATATCCAAACTTAATTGAACTAAGCATCTCTTTTATGTCTTATTTCATCACTACGCAAGCCTACAATGCTTATAATCAACTTTTAATACCAACTCTGTTTTGGCAACACCATCCTAGTTTGGTGTAATATTTTATATAGAGGATTAAGTATTAACATACATTTATCTTCTCATTTATAATAATTATATTATTATTATGTAAATATTATTGGATTAGGTGTCTAAGCCCATAACTATAATTGGTATGTACTTGAATTGATAGTAGCACAGTCCTTTTGGGTTGCCTTCACACTAGCAACTTGACAGGATGACATATTGAGAAAATGGAAGAATTTATTATTTGGAATAATAAATTGATATAAATGATTTATTAATGTATTATGGAAATAATATATTAACTAGAAATCATATTATTTAATTGATATTTATGTTGGATTAGATGTCTAAGCCCATAACTATTATTGGTATGTACTCGATCACACATGTACCCTTAATAGATCCAAGGCATTTAGGGTTGTATATGCACCATAAGAAGTTGTAGTATAACAAACCCAACAGTGGTATCAGAGCCATGGGTTGTTTTCTATTATATTTGATGTTATTATTGGTTTTCGAAGCAAAAAATCGTATTTTCTGCATTCTGTCAGCAGGACTCGCCGAGTCCACTGGGTGACTCGATGAGTTGCTTGAAGATACTCTTGGACTCGTCGAGTGCATTAAGGGGCTCGACGAGTTGACTGTCCTGAGTGCAGATTTTCGAGTTTTTTTGGCCTGTTTTGGATTAGGATCATAACCACAAAATGTTTTTGTTCATAAAATTTGATTTTGATACTATGGTAATGATTATCCTCATCCAAATAAAGGATAATTGTCAAAGTTTCAAGATTTGTATTAGTTTATGTGATTAGCTAATTTCTTGAAAATTGTTGATGTGAATTATCTTTACTTATGAGTTTAATCTAGATCATAGAAAAAATTATTTGATTATTGTGTCAATTGGAATAATTGATCTTAGTGTTTTTTTATGAACTCCATAACTTGTCCTCAAGTTATGGAAAATGAAGAGTTTTTCCTTTTAAAAGATTCATTAAAGTTCATAAGTTATGGAACTTGAAAAGTCTTCCATAAAAACAATATTAAACTCATAAGTTATGGAAACCAAAAGTTTTTGAATTGTTCAAAACTTGCCCTCAAGTTTTGGAATTTGTAAAGTTACCCTCCCCCCATGTATACTTTAATTCCAACCCTTAGAATTTTAAAAGTTTAAAATTCAACCCTTATACTATTATAATATTATAGGTTTAATATTTATATATATGTATAATAGTAAGTCAGTCTTACCATTAGTAGGCCTCATTCACGAAGCCGGTCTATAAGAGGGGTATAAGGTTACTGCCTATAAAATGACAGTTTAATGGGTGTCCACTCTCACCCACCGCTTCCTTGACTGGTGGAGGGTCGTTAGCCGAACGGGTAGGACAAGACATTAATTCTCCCTTCAGTAAAAAGTATAACGATAAATATAAAGTAACTAAACTTTATTAAATTCCCAATCTTAGTTACTTTAGGAAAATGTGAATTTGGTGCTAACCCATGAAATTACACTTTGCACGTTGCTAAGTCGTTAGCGGAGTGTGTGTGGCTAACTGGCACACTAATCTGGGACTGACAATGTATGGCAAAGGGTAGCTTGATGTTAATCATAGATCAATGGAGCGTGTGTGGTTAACCGGCACATTGATTATGTCGTTGTAACATTAAGTGTACCAAGTTAATTTCCATGGTTCGTCACTCCTTGTTTGTGATCCTCAGCATCACAGTCACAAACTTGAAGGGCACAATCGAGATTTAAACATGCTATTGAATAGTTCAATGAATCTCAAAAGATCTAGGAGTTTCAATTGATTTAAAAACTAATGTTAAATTTCGTTTTTCATGGTGGAATTTGGTAAATCGTCAATTACCTACCTTCAAATATTTTGTAGCTTGGATTACGACATCCCTCTTCTAAGTTATAAAATATTTTGTTGGGTCCTAGCCTTAATATTTCATATTGGGTGTTATATTAAGGACTTAAATCAACTAAAATTGAATTTCTCCCTCATAGATGTCTAGTTATGACAATTATGGTCTTCCTTATCCTTTTGGATAAAGCCTTCCTAATGAAGATGATATCCCAAATGGCGATCAAGGTGAAAGATTAATCCATTTGTTGTGCGTTAACGAGACTGGAAATCATACTTCACTTCCTCCACCTCCTCCAAATATTCTCCCTAACCCACAAGTTCTTGAAAAGTTAAAGGTCACTCAATCCCTATTGGAAACCAGTGTCTATATGTACTCTCATCTTGGAGATGAAGTTTCATATTGACAAGCCTGGGAGAGTTAGGTGTCGAAGTCTCAAGGAAGTTGACTGTTGACTTGGTTCTTCAATCACTTTCCGAGTCATATAGAGAGTTCTTTAAAGGACTACTATGTGACAGACCATGAAATGACCCTTATCGATCTTACCTATTTGCTTGTTGCTGCTGAATCAACAATGATTTGGGGCACTGGTAAAGCAAATTTGATTGGAATATCTACTTCCCAAACTTTCGTGGACATTGACAATGGAAACATTGGAAGTCTAGAAAAGTCTTTTCTTCCCAATGGAAACGGATCGACCATAGTCAACCCGGTTGACCAAATGGTAAAGAGAAAGGTTAAGTCTGAGATAGTCCCATGTACCATTACTAAAGAGTCCATATGTTTCTATTGCCAAATGAAGGGGCATTTGTTGCGAAGCTGCCCTATTTACCTGAAAGTTCACTAGGATGGTAAAAGTCAAAAATTTGATTATGCTTTAGTAAAGTCCACTATCTACCTCTATTAAGTTCCTCTTTGGATATTCTTATTACATGATGTGACTAGGTCACATCTTGATGTTTTGTAGAATCGTAAAAAGGAGAGGAAGCTTAGAAGAAGAGTATGCTGAATTTGATCTCGAAGATGGATTTCGATTGCATGATTCGAAGATCGGAATTTTGAGCTGCTGCTCTAGAGTTATGATAGATTGCTTAGGAATAGATAACAACATAGTTTTCATATGTATTTGCATTGTAAGGATAAGTTTTACCGCAATTTTCAAACTAGAAGGAAAATTTTTTTATTTTATATATCTTAAGTATCCTTACAATGGGATTTGTGAAAATTGTTGTTTATATTATTCCATTGATAACAATATTGGAAAATGGATTTGATTCTTTCGTTTGTGGTAGTGTCATAATTTACCAAATAAGGAAAGATTTTCATCACCCAAGTTTCAATTGGATAGAAACTTGGAATAATGCAACTTGTATTGTACGATGAATGAGAATTTTCATCTTTGGGAAATTAAGACTAATTCCTTGTTCACATGTATATGTGAGTCGAGTGAAGGACTAGGAGATCAGGTACACTTGGTTGTGCGCTGATCAGGTCCACCACAAAGAACGATAAGGCTATTCGTCATGATTTACTAAAGTTTAGTAAATATGGTTGTGCTTACAAGTTTAAGTATAATTCTGAAACATTGGAAAAGTTCAATGTATGGCAAGACGAATGAGAAAAATCAAATTAGTCAAAAAAATAAAAGTTTCTCCAATCTGAAAAGATGGGAGAGTACTTCAGTATCATGTTTTATGATCATCTGAATGATTATGAAAAACCATATCACAATTGATCCTCTAAGGACATCTTAGTGCATTTGTTTGACTAAGAAGAGGAATCGTGAATTGTTGAAATGGTTAAATCAAAAGATGAATCATACTTCGTTCCAAAATTGAGTCTTAGAGTAACACTCCAATATCGAGCCTTGAGTGACATAATGTTAAGAAGGTTTAAAACACTTATCAAATGTAGAGTAACATGTTTTCTACTCTTGTACATTTGAAATTGGTGAGTTGTGATGTTTTGGATAAAACAAAGACCAACTAAGGCCAATTGTGTGAAGTGTTTGTCTTGATAAGAATCCGCACTAACTCATGAATATTTGTTTTGTCAAGGAATGGTTCTTGACAAGAGAATCTTATATGTCAAGAGGTCAGTGGGAGTCTTAAAGATCTTGAAAAGTTTCAAGAACTAATCAAAGGTATTGTTTATCACTAGCACACGACTTGAGGTTTATAACCTATCGTGTTGACATATTCTTGTTTCTATGCCCATTCCAGTTAAACTTGACTGTGCATGTGAGTTCTATGAGTTCCCAATTGTTTGCATAACTACTTGGAAGCCATGGTAGGACCTTGTGTTGCCAGGTGGCAATAAGTTAAGATTGAACAAGTTCAGTCCATATGGGTTTGTGTTTGTCACTAACCTCCTCTTGTGGTTATGTTTTTGACAAATTCACATGGATAGGAACACATACACCATAAAATCTAAGTGTCATAAGGTTTTTCTTCGATTCATTAAATTTGATGGTGAGGAAACGCTTTCACTAAGTAGATTTTAAGGAGATAGAAATTGTGATATTTGCATTCTCAAATTAAATTATGATTACGACATCCCTTTTCATAATTCGAATTGTGAGCAATGACAGAGGTCTAAACATTTGAGACTATGATTACGACATCCCTTTTCATAGTTCTAAAAGTTGTTTAGACACACATGTGAGCTATCTGAGGAAGGGTGTATGATTTTAGGAAAATTAGATAAAGTCTTATCAAAGCATCTCGTATCAGAAACCTGAACTTTGGTAATGAAAGTCAATAAAGTATTGATTTCCTAGAAGTCCATGTGATTTCTGGATACATGTCAAAGCTAGTGAGAGCATAAGTGTGTTGGATTAGATGTCTAAGCCCATAACTATTATTGGTATATACTTGACCCGAGAGTAGCATGGTCCATTTGGGTTGCATATCATCAGGACAATTTGTTAGGATGGACTTTTGAGAGAAGGTTATTTATGGTTTATTAATATATTATAAGTTATAATATATTAATATGAAATCATATGTTTTAATTAGTATCGATCAAGATTTAATTTGGAATTAATTTAGTGATCAAAAGAGACTAATTAAATCTATGGGGACTAATTATGATAATTAGTTATATTTATATGTGTTGGGCTTATGATCCATGTTGGACCAAGTTTATGTATGGATACATAAAGAGTTGGGCCACATGAACTATGGATCATAAAACCTATGGGTATGGATTATGGGTTATACCCATGACCCTTGGAATCCTACATATAAATAGGTTACTCCATAGCCAAAATCACCACTTCTTTTCTTAGAGAAATATGGAGGTGTTTTGGTGCATGGAATTCTCTCAAGAGCCACCTTTGTCCTAGGTGTGTTGTGATTCCATTTGAGGCATTTCATAATATTGGTGCTAAGCTCTTAAGGCCAAATACATCAAGACTTCAAGCCACATAAAAGGTATGTTTCCCTAACTAGTATATTATATGGTTTATGTCAAATGCATGCTAGTTATAGGTTTAATGCCTTGGAAACCATTTGCATGTATAATAGAGAAAACATAGATCCAAGGTATTTAGGGTTGTATGTGCACCATAGGATGTTGTAGTATACTAAAACCCAACAGTGGTATCAGAGCCATGGGTTGTTTTCTATTATATTTGATACAAATGTATTTTTTTTTCAAGTTGAAGGAAAAAAAAAAGAAAAAAAAAACATGAAGTTTGTCAAATTTTATGATAATTACTTGATTTTATGAAAAACTAATTATTTATAAAATTTGAGTCACTTTACTACAAGAGTTGAATTATGTCAATTTATTAAAAGATAGAATGATATGATTATTTTATTTGTTTTAAAAGTTTGATCTAAATGGTTTTAAGGAGTTACAAATTTTGTCATAAATTTTGGAACTCAAAAGTTTTTTTTAAAGTTATGATCTTAAGAGTTTTGAAACTTCCATAAGTTATGGATGTGAAATGTCTCATTTATTAACTCTTTAGGTTATGAATTCCAAGAGTCTTTAAAGGATAATTGTCAAAGTTTCAAGATTTGTATTAGTTTATATGATTATCTAATCTCTTGAAAATTGTTGATGTGAATTATCTTTACTTATGAGTTTAATCTAGATCATAGAAAAATTATTTGATTATTGTGTTAATTGGAATATTTGATCTTAATGGTTTTTATGAACTCCATAACTTGTCCTCAAGTTATGGAAAGTGAAGAGTGTTTCTTTTTAAAGTGTCATTAAGTCTCATAGGTTATGAAAATAGAAGAGTCACTATTTTTAATGTCATCATTAAATGATTTAATGTCTTCCATAACTTGTCCTCAAGTTATGGAACTTGAATTTTTTTTTTCATTAAACCTTAATTAAACTCATAAGTTATGAAAAATCCAAGAGTTTTGAAAGGTTTCAAAACTTGTCCTCAAGTTTTGGAATTTGTAAAGTTACCCCCATGTATACTTTAATTCCAAACTAGACCTTAGAATTTTAAAAGTTTAAAATTCAACCCTTATACTATTATTATAATTTTAATTATATAGATATGTATAAGATAAAGTCGTCTTACCATTAGTAGGCCTCATTCACGAAGCCGGTCTATAAGGGGGGTATAAGGTTACTGCCTATAAAATGGCAGTTTAATGGGTGTCCACTCTCACTCACCGCTTCCTTGACCGGTGGAGGGTCGTTAGCCGAACAGGTAGGACAAGAACTATAATTCTCCCTTCATTATAAGTATAATGATAAATACTAAGTAAATAAACACTTATAAATTCTCAATCTTAGTTACTTAGGAAAATGTGAATAAGGTGCTAATCCATGAAATTACACTTTGCACTTTGTTTAAGCTGTTAATGGAGCGTGTGTGGTTAACCGGCACACTAACCTGGACTTAACAAGGTAGGAAAAGGGTAACTTAATGTTTATCATAGTATCGATGGAGCGTGTGTGGTTAACCGGCACATCGATTGAGGGGTAAATATTAAAGGTACCAAGTATATTTGCATGGTTACTTCACACCTTGTTTTGTGATCCTCGGCATCCCAGTCACAAAACCTGAAGGGCACACTCGAGATTGAAACATGCCATTGAAAAGTTCAATGAATCTCAAAAGAATCTAGGAGTTTCAAAACCAATTAAAACCTAATAATACATTTCGTTTATCTTGGGGGAAATTGGTGAATCGTCAGTCACCTACCTTCAAATATTTTATAGCTTGGATTACGGCATCCCTCTTCCAAGTTATAGAATAGTTTATTGGGTCCTAGCCTTAATATATCATATTGGGTGTTATATTAAGGACTTAAATCAACTTTACGTGAATTTCTCCCATTGTTGATGTATGGTTTAGACAACAATGATCTTCCCAAACCAAGCTTTCCTAATGAATATGACTTCCCGAGTTTGGCTCATGGAAGTCATACTTCTCTTCCTCCACCTCCTCCAATTATTTTCCCTAACCCACAAGTTCAAGGTCACTCAAGCCCTAATGGCAAGCAAGGTCTATGTGTGATCACATCTTAGAGATGAAGTCACATATTGACAAGCCGGGAGAGTTGGGTGTCAAAGTCTTGAGAAAGTTGGATGTTCAATCACTTTCTAAGTCACATAGTGAGTTCCTTTGGAACTACTATGAAACAGACTATGACATGAACCTTAGTGATCATATCTATTTGCTTGGTGCTGCTGAATCAGCAATGATTTGGAACGATAGTAAAGCAAATTTGATTAGAAGATCAACTTCCCAAAAACTTTATGGACAGTGACAATGGTGACACTGGAAATCCAGAAAAAGCATTCCCAATGGAAAGGGATTGGCCATAGTCAACCCGGTTGACCAAATGGTAAAGAGAAAGGCTAAGTCTGAGATAGTCCCATTACCAAAGGGTCCATATGTTTATTTTGCCAAAGGAAGGGGCGTTGATTGCAAAGCTGCCAAATTTACCTAAGGATGTTAAAGTCAATAAGTTTGACTCTACATCAGGTAGAGCCCATTATCTAACTCTGTTAAGTTCTATTTTGAGATCCTCATTACATGATGTGACTGGGTCACATGTTGATGTTTTAAGAATCAAAGAATAGAGAGAAATCTTAAAGGAAGTATATGCTGATTCTGATCGCGAAGGTGGATTTCGATCGCATCAGAATTTTGAGCAGTTGCTTAAGAAGTTATAATATATTGCTAAGGAATAGATAACAACAATTTTCCATGTGGATTGTAAGGATAAGTTTTTCCGCAAAGTTTTAAAATAAAAGAAAATTGTTTAATTTTATTTATTTGAAGTATCCTTACAATGACATTTATGGAAAATTGTTGCTTATATGATTCCACTGACAGCAATATTGGAAAATGGATTTGATTCTTTCATTTGTGGTAGTGTCTAAATTTACCAAATCAGGAAAGTTCCTCATCACCCAAGTTTCAATTGGACCGAAACTTGGAATGATGCAAGTTGAATAGTATGATGAATGAGAACTTTCAAGCATTGGAAAATCAAGACTAATTACTTGTTCACATGGATGTGTGAGTCAAGTGAAGGACTAAAGGGATCGAGTACACATTCTTGTGTACTGGTCATGTCCACCATAAAGCTCGTTAAGACTATTTGATTTACTAAAGTTTAGTAAATATGGTTATACTTACAAGTTTAAGTATAATTCTGAAACATTGGAAAATTCTCAATGTATGGCAGAACGAATGGGAAGAATCAAATTAGGCAGAAAGATAAAAGTTTCTCAAATCTGAAAAGATGGGAGAGTACTTTAGTATCATGTTTGTGATCATCTTAATGATTTAGAAATCATATCACAATTAGTCCTCTAAAGGTCATCTTAGTGCATTCTTATGACTAAGAAGAGGAGTCATGAATTGTTGAAATGGTTAGATCAGGAAGATGAGTTATACTTCGTTCCAAAACAATTCTTAGAGTCATACTCCAAGATTGTAACTTGAGTGACATATCTTAAAGAAAGGTTTAAAACACTTGTCAAATGTAAGAGTAAAAGTGTCCTACTCTTGTACATTTGAAATTGGTAAGTTGTGATGGTTTGGATAAAACAAAGACCAACTAAGGCCAATTGTGTGAAGTGTTTGTCTTGATAAAGAATCCGCACTATCTCTTGAATATTTGGCAAGATAGTCTTATATGTCAAGAGGATAGTGGGAGTCTTAAAGATCCTAAAAAGAATTTCAAGAACTAATCAAGAATAAAACCTGAGGTTCTTCACTAGCACACGACTTGAGGTTTATAACCTATCGTGTTGACATATTCTGTGCCCATTCCAGTTAAAGTTGGCTTTGCATAGGAGTTCTGAAAGTTCTCAATTGGTTGCATAACAACTTGGAAGCAATGGCAGGCCCTTTACAGCCAGGTGACAAGAAGTTAAGATTGCATAAGTTCAGTCCATATGAGTTTGGATTTGTCATTATCCTTATCTTGTGACTATGGTTTTGACGATTCACATGGATAAGAACACATACACCATAAAATCTAAGGGTCATAAGGTTTCTCTCCGATTCATGAAAATGATGGTGAGGAAACACTTCCACCAAGTAGATTTGAAGCATATGGCAAAAGGTCTAAACAATTGAGACTATGATTACGACATCCCTTTTCATAGTTCTGAAATTGTTTAGACACACATGCATGCTATCTAAGGAAAGGTGTATGATTTTGATAAAGTTTTATCAAAGCATCTCGTATTAGAAATCTGAACTTTGGTAAGAAAGTCAATAAAGTATTGATTTCTAGAAGTGCAGCTAATTTCTGAGTACATGTCAAAACTAATGGGAGCATAAGTGTTATGCTAATAATCATCATGTTAGTGGGAGCCTGATAATTATTGTTAGTGTTGCAAGTTAGCAATGTTAATTATAGAAAACAAAAGTTTCAATTCGTGAGGCTGCAGGGATTGAAAAAGTTGTTTTGCTATAATTAAGGGAGAGGATATACTTCATCTCAGTTCTAAAGGCTTAGATTGAGACCTTAATCATCTTTAGTCAAGAATATATATATGAATTTCATGTTGGATTGGTTCAACTTAAGGAAATTCTATATATTGCGTTCTCAAAATTCGATTATGATTACGACATCCCTCTTCATAGTCAAATTTTGAAAACATGGCAAATAAAAATATTGTAGCAAAAGACTGGTCTAGAATCATGTCTTTATGTGAGACATCATGAATCGTGTACCATTTGCTTTGGGTACAGGAGCGATTGCATGTGCTATAATATTTGTCATTTCTAAATTTTTCCAAATGCCCAGAGGCATTAGGAAGGGAAAAGGTCTAGAATTGGATATGACTAAAATGATTAACCAATTGTCGAGGACAATCTGAGGCTTACCAAAGATTGGTTGCTTAGGGACAGTTGGAAGTATAGTGCTAATTTTGGAAGGACCATATTGACATATTCTGAAAAGAGGCATCTCTTATTCAGAAGTGATAGTCAAAATGAGAATATGGAGTTGTCTCCATAGGTGGAAGTTATCTATGTAAGATTAGAAAACTTAATGCAAGAAGCATGTCCAAAGCAATGTACTTTGAATATGAGACTTAGTTTCCATGGAGTTGATCTCCATTGGAATACCTTATAACGACTGTTGACAAGTCTTTGTGACTTGGTACATATTCATTACAGGAGGGTCAGTGCATATAAGTTTAAAATCTAAACAGATTTCGATAAATGATAGGAATTTGAAATTCTCACATTTTTCGATAAGCATTTGGGCGTGTGAAATTAGAATCATTGAAATTATGTTCAATTGGTTTATTTCACAAAGTAAGGATCATAGACAAACATAGAGTGCATACTTGGTGTTTGGCAAAGCTATTGTTTAAGAAAAACATAGTGTACATGCTTGGAGCATGGGACAACTAGTGTTTTTAATTCAAGTATAAAGTTGATAAAACCGAAACAATGAATAATGAGTAATCAGTATGGTGATAAATAAAAGTGTTTATTTATATTCATAGGGTTTGATACAATATTTGATTCATTTGTTCTTGTGTTTCACTTTGCATGTTTTGACTTCCAGAATAACTAAGTCGCTCTTCCTGAATGATTAAGTTATTCAAACCATCCACAGTCGGTCATATGTTGGAAGTAGATATGAATCAAGACTGTCGTGGGTTGGTTTGTAGAGGTCCAAGTTGGTGGACAAAGTGGTGCTACAACACTCATGAGCGCTCATAAGTTCTGAGTATTGGATTCAACTCGCGCTCATTTGAATCACTTCGTGGATTTTATCACGAGTGATCATGAGACGATAATATCTTATATTCTTCAAACCTAGAGATATGAGTTGTTACTATGAGTTGGTTATACATTGATTGCACGAAAACGCATTTGGTAACTCGATGTTATAAAACGTGCCTTTGTGTATGATTCAACAAGTAGTAGAACAAGCCATATGAGTCGAAGTTTATCCATTCCTTTTACCTTCGGGATAAAAGCGATATCCGTGGGCCCCTCGATGATTTAGCGATGACACATGTGAGTGCTTGGCCAAGCCAGGACTGATTTGATTTGTTCAATCAGTCAGTCATCATAAATCGAAAATCGGGAAACAACAAATGGACAGAGAGAATGATTATAATCCATGTCTCAGTCCATATGATATCTAGAATGAAGGAATATATGATCCCTTATCTAATGGACGCGTCATTGATTTGTTCAGAGTTCGACAGCGGCTTTAAGAGCTACGATTGCTAGTCGGGTTATGAAGTCCTACTTGCAATAATAGTTTTAGACTTATCCAAGTGGGAGACTGTTGGATTAGATGTCTAAGCCCATAACTATTATTGGTATGTACTTGACCCGAGAGTAGCATGGTCCATTTGGGTTGCATATCATCAGGACAATTTGTTAGGATGGACTTTTGAGAGAAGGTTATTTATGGTTTATTAATATATTATAAGTTATAATATATTAATATGAAATCATATGTTTTAATTAGTATCGATCAAGAATTAATTTGGAATTAATTTAGTGATCAAAAGAGACTAATTAAATCTATGGGGACTAATTATGATAATTAGTTATATTTATATGTGTTGGGCTTATGATCCATGTTGGACCAAGTTTATGTATGGATACATAAAGAGTTGGGCCACATGAACTATGTATCATAAAACCCATGGGTATGGATTATGGGTTATACCCATGACCCTTGGAATCCTACATATAAATAGGTTACTCCATAGCCAAAATCACCACTTCTTTTCTTAGAGAAATATGGAGGTGTTTTGGTGCATGGAATTCTCTCTCAAGTGCCACCTTTGTCCTAGGTGTGTTGTGATTCCATTTGAGGCATTTCATAATATTGGTGCTAAGCTCTTAAGGCCAAATACATCAAGACTTCAAGCCACATAAAAGGTATGTTTCCCTAACTAGTATATTATATGGTTTATGTCAAATGCATGCTAGTTATAGGTTTAATGCCTTGGAAACCATTTGCATGTATAATAGAGAACACATAGATCCAAGGTATTTAGGGTTGTATGTGCACCATAGGATGTTGTAGTATACTAAAACCCAACAAAGTGTTATGCTGATAAGAATATAATTATCATGTTAGTGGGAGCATGATTATTATGTTAAGTGTTGCAAGTTAGCAATGTTAATTATAAAAAACAAAAGTTTCAATTTGCAAAGTTGCAGGGTTTAAAAAGTTGTTTTGCTAAAATTAAGGGAGAGGAAATTATACTTCATTCCAATTCTAAAAGCTTAAATTGAGATTTTAATCAAATTTAGTCAAGTATATATATGAATGTTATGTTGGAATGGTTCAACATAAGGAAATTCTATATATGGAAATATTAATTGCGTTCTCAATATTCGATTATGATTACGACATCCCTCTTCATAGTCCGAATTTTGAGAACATGGCTAATAGAAAAAATTATAGCAAAAGACTGGTCTAGGATAATGTATTTAGGTGAGACATTATGAATCGTATCCTATATGCTTCGGGTATAGGATCAATTGCATATGCTATAATATTTCTATGTGTTCTGAATATTCCAAATGCCTAGGGCATTAAGAGGGAAAAAGGACCAGAACTGTATATGACTAAAATGATTAAGCAATTGTCGAGGACAATCTGAGGCTTACCAAAGATTGGTTACTCATGGACAATTGGAAGTATAGTGTTAATTTTGGAAGGACCATATTGACATATTGTGAAAAGAGGCAACTCTTGTTCAGAAGTGATAGTCAAAATGGGAATATGGAAATGTTTCAATAAGTGGAAGTTATTCTTTAAATTTGTTTAAGATTAGAAAACTTAATGCAAGAAGGATGTTCAAAGGAATGTACTTTGAATGTGAGACTTCGTTTCCATGGAATTGCTCTCTATTGGAATACTTTGTAATGTCTGTTGTCGAGTCTTTGTGACTTTTGTGCATAGTCATTACAAGAGGATCATTGCATATAAGTTTAAAATCTAACAGATTTCAGTAAACGGCAAATAATCTTGGATTCTTACATTTATCATAAGGATTTGGAATTGTGAAATGAGTATCATTGAAATGTTTTCAATTGATTTATTCCACAAAGAAAGGACCATAGGTAAACATAGTGTGCATACTTGTAGCATGGGACAACTATTGTTTTATTTCAAGTATTAAGTTGATTATTTGAAACATTATACAATGAATAATGTGTAATCAATATGACTCAAAAGTTTTGGGGCCATACAGGATTAGTATTATTCTTGTGTTTCACTTTGCATGTTTTGACTTCCCGAATAACTAGGTTATTCAAACCGTCCGTAGTCGATCATACTTTGGAAGTAGGTATTGAGGCAAGACTTTCATGAATGGGTCTGTAGTATGTCTAGATGGTTTAGACATAGTTGCTGATGGGTTATGAGCACTACATCAATCCTATGGTGTACATGCACACCCTAAAGCTTTGGATCTAGTTTGTCTAATGAACATGCAATAATCATCCAAAGCTCATAAACCCTAGATCTAGCATATAATAATCTATATTATCATAATAAAATGGTTTAGATCTTACCTTGATTTTTATGTAGCAATAACAATCTCAATTCCTCTTGATCTTGACCTTTGAAAGCTTAGTGCCTCAAATGTTGCATCTCTAATGGAGTCACAAACACCATGAGCAACAAGATGAACAAAGAGAAGTAGGAGAAGGCATAAAGACGTCCAAGAACCCTAAGGGATCACTTCACCACGTTTTTGGGGCCTTAGGGGTTCCTTATATAGGTAGGCTATTAGGGTTTTCAACTAGGAAACCCTAATTTGGATGCTTAGGCTCTAAGCAGCCCATGGACTCCCTCCTCAGAGGCCTAGGATGAATTCTTATGGGTTTCCCCGTAGATTTCATCCACTCCAACTTCTATGGAGTCCATTAGCCCATTTGTGCAACTATCTTATAATTACACAATCAATCCCCTTTATTTAATTAATCTCTTTTAGTTACAAAATTAGGTCTTATTAATTCTTGACTAAAATTAATTAATGAATATGATTTCTCTTTTAATGTATTATTCATATAATATATTAATAAATCATAATTAATCCTCTTTCTCCTTAGTTCATCCTATTAATTGCTATGGTGAAGGCAACCCAAAAGGACCATGCTCACAATCGGGTCAAGTACATACCAAAATAGTTATGGGCTTAGACACCTAATCCAACAGTCTCCCACTTGGATAAGTCTAATAACTATTTTGCATATGACTTCGGAACCTGATCAGCAATCGTAGCTTTTAAAAGCCGTTGTCGAACTCTGATCTTATCAGTAACACATCCTTTAGATAAGGGATCATATATTCCTCCATTATAGATATCGTATGAACTGAGACATGGATTTTAATCATACTCTCTGTTCTTGTGTTGTTTCCCAATTTTCGATTTATGACGACTAACAACAGACTACAATTGAACACATCAACTTAGTCACGGCTCGACCAAGCGCTTAGGGTGTCATCACTAAATCATCGAGGGGCCCACAAATATCGGTTTAATCCCACTTTGGGTAAAAGGAATGGATAAAATTCGAATCAAATGCTCGCTTGTACCTACTCATCGAATCATACACAACAATATGTCTTATAACACCAAGTTACTGGTGCGTTTACATATTATCAATGTGCAACCAACTTGTAAAATACAACTCACACGTCTCCGTTTAAAGAATACAAGATATTATCGTCTCACCAATCACTCGTGATAAAATCCATGAAGCGATCCAAGTGAGCATGGGTTTAATCCAATGCTCAAATCTTATTCATAAGCACTCATGAACGTTGCAACAAACTTTTGAAATGTCTAATACACTTTAGACAATCTACAAACCAATTCATGACAATATTCTTTCATACCTACTCCCAAATTATGAGCGACTGTGGAACATTCGAATAATCTTATTATTTAGGAAGTCAAAACATACAAAGTGAAACACAATAATACTCGAATTCAATATGGCCCCAAACTATTGAGTATAAATAAAACCCCTTTTATTTAGTCACCATATTGATTACACATTATTCATTGCATAATGTTTCGGATAATCAACTTATTACTTGAATTATAACAGCAGTTGTCCCATGCACCAAGCATTCACACTATTGTTTACCTATGGTCCATACTTTGTGAAATAGATCAATTGAACACATTTCCAATGATACTCATTTCACAACTCCTAAACCTTATCATTAGTGTAAGAATACCAAATTCTTCCCACTATTAGAATATGTTTTGATTCTAACATTTTATGCAATGATCCTTTTGTAATCTTACTGCACAAAATTCACCAAGCCTTTGTCAATGAAATTACAAATTTCTCTATTTGAATTGTTACAAGACAATTCCATAGATGTGAAGTCTCACATTCAAAGTACATTCCTTTGAACATCCTTCTTGCATAAAAGTTTCTAATCTAGACATAAATTCTCAACGTCCAACTCCCAATATGGAAACATTTCCATATTTGCCATATGACAACTTATTGTGAATAGAGTCTTATCTATTCATAATAATGTCGATATGGTCCATTCATTACTATACTTCCAACTACTCACAAGCGACTAATCCTCAGCGAACCTTAGATTGTCGTTGACAGTTGTTCAATTATTTTAGTCAATCCGGTTCTAGTCCCTTTTCCCTCTTAATGCCCTAGGCATTTGGAAAATTTTAGAACGGTCGAATATTACATCATATGCAATCGATCCTATACCCGAAGCGTATGGGACATGATTCATAATGGAAAACGTGATACTTTACCAGTTCCTTGCTATAATATTGCCATATATAGAATCCTTTTAAGTTGAGTCTTTTCAACATAACGTCCATATATGTCTTTTGACTAAATTTGATTAAAATTTCTTGATCCAAGCTTTTAGATTTCGAAACGAAGTATAATATTCTCTCCCTTAATTATAGCAAAAGAACTTTTCAACCCCTGCAACTTTGCAAAGTGAAACTTTTGTTTTCTATAATTAATATTGCTAACATGCAACAATTAAAATAATAATCATGCTCCCACTAACATGATAATTATATCCATATCAGCATAACATTTATGCTCCCACTAGCTTTGACACATATTCAGAAAATCATTGGACTTCTAGAAAGCAATACTTATTGACTTCCAAAGTTCATATTTCTAATGCGGTATGCTTCGATAAGCCTTTATCTAAGCTTCTCAAACTCATACACCTTTCCTTAGATAGCTCATATGTGTGTCTAAACAATTTCAGCATTTACAGCAATAATTCTTAACTGTTTAAACTAATTGCCAAATCTCACAATTCGAACTATGAAAAGGGATGCCGTAATCATAATCGAATTTGAGAATGCAATTTACACAATCGCTATCTCCTTAAAATTTTCCTAGTGAAAGCGTTTCCTCACAATCATTTTCATGAAGGAGAGAAACCTTATGACACTTAGATTTTATGGTGTATGTGTTCCTATCCATGTGAATTTGTCATAACATAATCATAAGATAATGTTTGTGACAAATCCAAACTCTTATGGACAGAACTTGTTCATTCTTAATTTCTTGCCATCAAGGGTCCCAGCCTAGCTTCCAAGTTATTTAGCAGCTTACCTATACTAGTCAATGTACTTTCATTGAACAATGTGCTTGCCTTTATGGAGTTTGTTGAGAACTCGTGGAACTCATGTGCATAAGTAACTTTACTGGAATAGCACAGAAACAGGAATGTGTCAGCACGATAGGTTACAAACCTCAAGTTGTTTGCTAGTGTTTAATAATAGGTTTACTCTTGATTAGTTCTTGAACCTTTTCAAGATCATTTAGACTCCCATTGACCTCTTGACATATAAGATTCTCTTGTCAAGAAACATTTCTTGACAAACAAATATTCAAGAGTTAGTATGGATTATTATCAAGACAAACACTAAACACAATTGGTATTAGTTGGTCTTTGTCTTATCCAAGACATCACAATTTACCAATTTCAAACGTGCAAGAGTATGAAAACAATTTTTCTACTTCACATTTGATAAGTGTGTTAGAACTTCTTAAGATGTGTCACTCAAGTCACAATCTTGGAGTATGACTCTCAGACTTGATTTTGGAACGAAGTATGACTCATCCCTTTTTGATTTAACCATTTCAACAATTTCCGATTCCTTTTCTTAGACATACTAGTGCACTAAGATGTCCTTAGAGGATCAATCGTGATAAGGTTTCATAATCAACAAGACGATCATAAAACATGATACTAAAGTACTCTCCCATCTTTCCAGAATAGAGGAACTTTTATCTTTCTGCCTAATTGATTCTTCTTATTCGTTCTGCCATTCATTGAAACTATTCAATGATTCAGAATTATACTTAATTCTGTAAGCATAACCACATTTACTTGACTTTTAGTAAATCATGACGAATAATCTTATTGTTATTTGTGGTAGACTTGACCTGTGCACAACATTGCGTACTAGATCCTTTAGTCATTCACTTAACTCACATATTTGTGTGATCAAGGAATTAGTCTTAATTTCCCAAGTACCAAGATTTCCATACATCACATGATTCAAATCATATGATTCCAAGCTTCTGTCCAATTGAAACTTGGGAGATGGGAATATTTCCTTACTTAGAAAATTATGACATTACCATAAATAACATAACTAAGAATCACATCCATTTTAACATTGCTAAACATAGAAATACACAAACATCAATTTTCATACATGCCATTGCAAGGAAATATATAAATAAGACAAAAACCAAAATTTATTTTATTTATAAAAGGTGCGGAAAAACTTGTCCTTACAATGCAAATTCAAATGAAAACTATGTTGTTTCATATTCCTAAACAATCTATCATAACTTTAAAAGTAAAAGCT
Organism: Lactuca virosa; assembly: GCF_052849685.1. Classification (NCBI taxonomy): domain Eukaryota; kingdom Viridiplantae; phylum Streptophyta; class Magnoliopsida; order Asterales; family Asteraceae; genus Lactuca; species Lactuca virosa. The sequence continues at coordinate 422,607,299 of NC_136428.1, read as the reverse complement.
CCAAAAATCCGATCATCGAATCATGCGATCGAAATCCATTTCTTCGCGATCAGACTCAGCTCACTTCTTCCTTTAAGCTTCCTCTCTTTTCTTCGATCCTACAAAAAACCAAATGTAATCTTATCACATCATGTATTTAGAATCTAAAATAGAAAACTTAATAGAGTTAGATAGTGGATTTTACCTGAAGCAGAGTCATACATCTTGACTCTCCCATCTCTTAGATCTCTCAGGTAGTCTGGGCAGCTTCGTAACCAATGCTCCCTCTTTTGGCAGTAGAAACATATGGATTCTTCTGGAATGGTACACGGGACTATCTCAGACTCAGCCTTTCTCCTGCGTAGACAAAACTTTTCTAGACATCCAATGTTGCCATTTCCCATAGAAGGATGGGACATTGATTTACCAGAAAAATTTGCTTGACCAGTGCGCCAAATCATCGTTGATTCAGCAGCAATAAGCAAATAAGTTAAATCAATGAGGGTTACTTCGTGGTCCATCACATAGTACTCTCTAATGAACTTACTATATGATTCGGGAAGTGACTGAAGAACCAAGTCAACAGCCAACTTCCTTGAGACATCGACACCCAACATTCCCAATTTATCAATACGCAACTTCATATCCAAGACATGAGCACATACAGACTTTTCATCTTTGTGTCTTTTTGCCAATAGGGCTTGAGTGACCTTGAACTTTTCAAGTCTTGGAGCACGTGAGTCAGGGAGAATTATTGGAGGAGGTGGATGAAGTGAAGCATGATTCTCATTTCCACAATCCAATCGTGGAACATCATCTTCATGAGGAAAACGTTTTCCAACGGATTCAGGAAGACCATAGTTATTATACTTTGACATCTACAAAACGGGAGAAATTCAAGTTAGTTGATTGGAATCCTTGATATAACACCCAAATGAAATATGAAGGCTAGGACCCAACATAATATTCTACAATTTTGAAGAGGGATGCCGTAATCCAAATTGCAGAACATTTGAAGGTAGGTAAATGACGATTTACCAATTTCCACCATGAAAAATGAAAAAGGGAATTTAAGTTTTAAATGAAATGAAACTCCTAGATCCTATGAGATTCATTGAACTTTTCAATGGCATGTTTAAATCTCGATTGTGCCCTTCGTTTGTGACTGGGATGACGATGATCACAAACAAGTTGTGGATAACCATGCAAATATACATGGTGCCCCCAATGTCACAGTCACCTAATCGACGTGCCGGTTAACCACACACGCTCCATCGATCTATGACAAATATCGAATCACCCTTTGCCACCTTTTCTTAGAGCCCAATTAGTGTTCCAGTTAACCACACACACTCCACTAATGTCTTAGCAAGGGTACAAAGTGTAATTTCATGGAATAGCACCAACTCCACATTTGTCCTAAAATAACTAAGATTTGGGAATTTATAAAACATTTAGTTACTTCGTATTTCATTATACTTATAATGGAAGGTTGTGTCCTATCCTACCCGTTCGGCTAACGACCCTCCACTAGTCAAGAGTGCGGTGGGTAAGAGTGGATAGCCATTCAATCGCCATTTTATAGGCAATTTCCTTAAACACCCCTTAGAGACCAACTTCGTGAATGAGGCCTACTAACGGTAAGACTGACTCTTTACTCATACATATATAATATTAGACCTTTAATTTTATATATAGTATAAGGGTGTATTTTATACTTTTAAAATACTAGGTGGTCTAATTTAATAAATTATACCTTTTAATTTAATTAAATATAAACCATATCATTATGGATTTATTAACTTTCTTTTAATTATACATTTAATTAACTTGATAAAACCATAAGGGTGTAATTTGAACTTTTCAAAAACTAGGGTTTTAGAATTTAACATTTTTAAAATTAGAACTTTTAATCAAAAATTTAAATTCCAAAACTTGAGGGCAAGTTTTGAAACTTTTCAAAACTATCTAGATCAAATTAAAAATAATTTTAATTAATCAAATAATTAGTGATTATCTAAATTTGACCTAATTCTATTTCAAGGCAAGATAATGCATATCAAATAATACAATTAATTAAAGTTTATCATATAAGGCAATAAATATCTTATTAAATGACAATTATCTTATATTTGGGTTAGGATAATCATACCAAAACAAGAAAAATCAGATTTTATCAATAAAAAAACGTTTATGGTAATTATCCCACAGCCAAAATAGTAATAATCCCGAGATTTCCTCTGTCTGACCCTTGAACTCGCCGATTCATGGACTGGACTCGCCGAGTCAGGATGACTCGCCGAGTTCATCCATCGACTCACCGAGTCAGTCAGGCAGAGGACAAAAAATTCGATTTTAAGGCAAAGAATGATCATATAAGCATCAAATACATCAAACAAACATCCCAGGCTCTGATACCACTGATGGGTTATGAGCACTACATCAATCTTATGGTGTATATGCACACCCTAAAGCTTTGGATTTAGTTTGTCTAACGAACATGCAATAATCATCCAAAGCTCATAAATCCTAGATCTAGCATATAATAATCGATATTATCATAATAAAGGGTTTAGATCTTACCTTGATTGTTATGTAGCAATAACAATCTCAATTCCTCTTGATCTTGATCTTTGAAAGCTTAGTGCCTCAAATGTTGCACCTCTAATGGAGTCATAAACACCATGAGCAACAAGATGAACAAAGAGAAGTGGGAGAAGGCACAAAAACGTCCAAGAACCCTAAGGGATCAGTTCACCACGTTTTTGGGCCTTAGGGGTTCCTTATATAGGTAGGCTATTAGGGTTTTCAACTAGGAAACCCTAATTTGACTGCTTAGGCTCTAAGCAGCCCATGGACTCCCTCCTTAGAGGCCTAGGATGAATTCTTATGGGTTTCCCCATAGATATCGTCCACTCCAACTTTTATGGAGTCCATTAGCCCATTTGTGCAACTATCTTATAATTACACAATCAGTCCCCTTTATTTAATTAATCTCTTTTAGTCACAAAATTAATTCTTATTAATTCTTGACTAATATTAATTAAAAAATATGATTTCTCTTTTAATATATTATTCATATAATATATTAATAAATCATAATTAATCCTCTTTCTCCTTAGTTCATCCTATCAGTAGCTATGGTGAAGGCAACCCAAAAGGCCCATGCTCACAATCGGGTCAAGTACATACCAAAATAGTTATGGGCTGTAACACCAAAAAATTCAAACCAATTTAAACTTTTAAAAACATTTCAAACCATTAAAAATCATTACAACTTTGTTTTCAAAATGTATAATATCAGAGTTTTCCCAGAAACATAGACAAAACATGAAGAGTTGTACGATCACGCCTTCGCCTTGCCGCGATCCCCTGATGTACCTGAAACAATAAACTGAAACTGTAAGCCCGAGAGCTTAGTGAGTTCCCCCAAAATACCCATACCCGCAACAATACACATAGAATCATAACAGCATACTATGGGTCCAATCAACCATCGGGTTGGAATACCCAGGCCCACAACCAACAGGTTGGATTGCCAACACACTATGGGTCCAATCAACCATCAGGTTGGAATACCCCATGCCCACAACCAACCGGTTGGAATGCCCACATACTCTGAGTCCAATAATCCTCGGGATGGAATACTCACGGCCCACAACCTACAGGTTGGAATGCCCAGGTCTATTGGCCTTCGCACCGAGCAGATAATCCTCAACCGCCAAACAAACATGTGCACATATAATAGATAATCACATAACATTCTATCCACAATACTTGATCTAACGGATCTTACCACATAGCACATAACACCATCCTATCTACCAGGATGCCAATCTAACAGATCATACCACATCATATAATATTATCCTACCCTCTAGGATACCGATCTAACAGATTATACTAGCATAACATGATCATATAATAATCCAAAGGGCCGGCCTTGGTGCCTTAGACCCTTGAGTATAGTGAGGAAAACTCACCTCGCAACTGTCGTCTGAAAGTAGAAAGCTCGACTCCCGGATCACCAATACGAACTCCACCACCTATAGTTACCATAAAACCCTTTTTCATAAATCTCCAAGTTACCAGAATACCCTCAGAAGTCAATTGGTCAACTCTTGGTCAAAGTCAAAGTCCACAGTCAAAGTCAACAGTCCATGTTGACTCGACTCGTCGAGTGCAGTTCACCGACTCATCGAGTCCTTCCTGAACTCGAGATGTCGTGAAATCCTTGATTGGCTCGTCGAGTTCCCCTTTAACTCGCCGAGTTCATACGTGTCCAAGAATTGGGAGAAACCCGAGCCGACTCGCCGAGTTCAAGGAAATCTTCAACGGACTCGCCGAGTTTGTTCATCAACTCGACGAGTTCACGACCATCTTCATATGACTCGCCGAGTTGACTATGCAACTCGCCGAGTCCTTGCAGACCTACATCCATGCAGACACTTTTTAAGCCATGCCAAGGTTCCAGATTACAGATCCAAGCTTCTAAGGCATGTTTAACACGTAAAGTTGCAAACTTTACACACATGCAAGGCCCTAAAGGCTGTAAATGACCAATCTAAGCTTCTAATGGAGCTTTACACCATAGGAGAGTCTCATCCTTGCAAAAGCTGGAAACTTTATGGACTTAGGACTCAAAAGAGGTTCAGATCTGAAGTTTCAACTTCAGATCTAGCTCTCATACCAAAATCCCTTCATGAATAACTAAAGAAAGCCCTAGTTTTCACATATGAATGATTCTAGAAGAAAAAGAGGTTAAGGTAACAGTTGGTTACCTCCAAAACGTGCCCAAACTGAAGTAGACTCTGGATCCACACGAAAATCTTGATGCTAGCCTCTTGATCTACGAGTTTCCTTCACAAAAGTCACTCCCCAAAGCTCCAAAACACTCTCCCAGCTCTCACTCACAGCAATTAGGGTTTCTGGGTCTCAAGAGGGTGATAGAGGACAGTGGGAGGCACTAATGGTCCTACTCGTCGAGTCCCATGCCGACTCGACGAGTCACTCATTAATTGGCGTGTCCTGGCCCGCTGCTACTCGACGAGTCAAGCGCCAACTCGTCGAGTAGACCTTGGATATGAAGTCTAAATGGGAAAAAATTAATAATACCTGACGGTTGGGATGTTACAATTCTCCCCCACTTGACTTAGACTTCATCCTCGTAGTCTGCTGTAGCGAATAACTCCGGGTAATGCTCCCGCATCTCAGCCTCCGACTCCCATGTCCACTCGGATCCCCTCCGATGCTCCCATTGTTTCTTTACCAACGGAACCTCCTTCTTGCGCAGGACTTTCACTTTCCTTTCCAAAACGGAATCGGCCTCTCAATATAATTCAGGGGCTCATCAACCTGAATGTCATCCAGTGGCACCACTGCCTCCGGGTCCACAATGCACTTTCGCAACTGCGAAACGTAGAAAGTACTGTGGATCTGACTAAGCTCCTCCGGCAGCTCTAGTCTGTAAGCCACCTTGCCAACCCTGGCAATGATCCTGAACGGCCCAATATATCGGGGACCTAATTTTCCCCTCTTCCAGAAGCAGATCACACCTTTCCAGGTCGAGACCTTCAGGTGTACCATGTCACCGACCTGAAACTCTAACTCGGATCGGCGTCGGTCAGCGTAACTCTTCTGCCGACTCTGAGCGGTCTGCAGCCGCTGTCTAACCTGCTGAATCTTCTTGGTAGTCTGCAAGACCACCTCCGTCCGACCCATCAGCCTGTGACCAACCTCACCCCAACAAACCAGGGTGCGACATCTCCGCCCATACAACAGCTCGAATGGCGGGGCGCCAATGCTGGAATGATAGTTGTTGTTGTAGGCGAACTCTGCAAGCGGTAGGTGGGAATCCCAACTCCCACCGAAATCGATGATACACGCCCTCAACATATCCTCGAGGGTCGGAATGGTCCGCTCGCTCTGACCATCAGTCTGCGGATGGAAGGCTGTGCTGAAGTGCAACCGTGTGCCCAGCTCCTCATGAAACTTCTGCCAGAAGCGGGAGGTAAACCTGACATCCTGATCAGAGATAATGGAAACGGGAACCCCATGGCGAGACACAATCTCGCGAACGTACACATCGGCCAATTTCTCGGCCGACGAGCTCTTCCGTATGGCCAAGAAATGGGCACTCTTGGTCAATCGATCCACGATGACCCATATAGTATCAAACCCCTTCGCGGTCCTCAGCAACTTGGTAATAAAATCCATCGTGATCTGTTCCCATTTCCACATGGGGATCTTCAGGGGCTGCAGCTTGCCATGCGGCTTCTGATGCTCGGCCTTGGCCATCCTACAGGTCAAGCACCTCTCGACGTGCCAAGCGATTTCTCGCTTCATGCACGGCCACCAATAGCTCAAACTCAATTCTCGGAACGTCTTGGTGGCCCCTGGGTGAATAGAGAAATGAGACTTATGAGCCTCCTCCATAACCGTCTGCCTAACCCCGCCAAACATCGGAACCCAAACCCGACCGCATCGGGTCAATAATCCCCGACAATCCTGCACAAATCGGGCATTCTCACCCTTGATCATCTCCAGCTTCCAATTCTTTGGTCGCATGCCCTCAACCTGGGCATCTCTGATCAAACTCAAAAGTAGAGAGTCTACTGCTATCCTCATACATACCGCTGGGGCGGAAGACCCAGCTGACTTGCGGCTCAAAGCATCTGCAACCACATTCGCAATCGTAGTCCTTGTCTACATCCAGCCACCTGCGCTGCCTCATGTTCAGGTTCGGCTAATCCATGATTTATCTCAAGCTCTTGTGATCCATGTAAATGGTACAACGGACCCCATAAAGGTAATGTCTCCATATCTTGAGGGCGAATACCACCGCCCCCAACTCCAAGTCATGCGTAGGGTATCTTGTCTCATGCGGCTTCAATTGCCACGACACATAAGCTATCACTCGTCCTTTCTGCATGAGGACCGCCCTTAACCATGTGATGGATGCATCACAGAACACCATAAAATCCTCAACTCCCTCCGGGAGTGTCAAGACTGGGGCCTCGCACAACCGCTGTCAGAGGGTCTCAAACGCCCTCTGCAGCTTAGGGCCCCACCGGAAATCCACCCCTTTCCTCGCCAGACGAGTGAGTAATACCGCAATCTTGGAGAAGTTCTGTATGAATCTTCGGTAGTACCCTACGAATCCTAAAAAGCTCCTAATGTCTGAGGGAGATTTCGGAACCTCCCACCGCATAACCGCCTCGATTTTGGCCGGATTGACCAAAATCCCCTCTTGGTTAACGAGATGTCCGAGGAATTGGACCTCTCGTAGCCAAAACTCACACTTCGAGAACTTGGCGTACAGCCGTTCTCGTCTCAGAACTCCCAACAACTCCCGAAGATGCTCCTCATGCTGCTCTCGGGTCTTGGAATACACCAAGATATCATCTATAAACACTATGACCGAGCGATCGAGCATAGGTCTACAGACCCGATTCATCAGGTCCATGAACACTGCTGGCGCGTTGGTGAGCCCAAACGGCATCACCACGAACTCGTAATGCCCATAACGAGTTCGGAACGCGGTCTTCTCCACGTCCTCCTCTCTGACCCTGACCTGATGATACCCAGACCTCAAGTCTATCTTGGAAAACCAAGATGCACCCTGCAACTGATCGAAGAGATCGTCTATCCTCGGGAGTGGGTAACGGTTCTTCACCGTTAATTTATTCAACTCCCGGTAGTCAATGCACATCCGGTGTGAACCGTCCTTCTTTCGGACAAAAAGAATCGGTGCTCCCCATGGAGAACTGCTCGGACGAATGAACTGCTTGCCTAGCCGTTCCTGTAGCTGTGACGACAGCTCCTGCATCTTTGGCGGTGCCAGTCGGTACGACGCCTTAGCGATAGGGGCCGCTCCTGGCACCAGGTCGATCCTGAACTCCACCTGTCTCTCCGGAGGTATCCCTCGCAACTCCTCCGGAAACACATTTGCGAATTCCCTGACCACCGATACATCGGAAACCGAAATCTGATCCCTGACCCGCGTATCTACCACATATGCTAGATAACCCGCACACCCGTGCTGAATGTACTGCCGAGCCCTGGCAGCTGAACAAAACCCTGACCCCACTCTGGTGCCCTCGCCATATACAATGAGTTCTCCCCCACTTGGGGTTCGAACTACCACTCGCTGGCCCTCGCAATCAATCATAGCACCGAACCGACTGAGCCAATCCATGCCTACAATCACGCACACCTCCCCCATGGGAATCAGAATCAAATCTATTGGGAAGGACACCCCGAAAATCTCCAAATCACACCCTCGATAAAATGAAGAAGCAGAAAGCCCGTGTTCGTTGGCGATAGACACTCGCAACAGACACTCTAACTCGCCCACTGGCACACTGAACTCCCTACTAAATGACTGAGATACGAAAGACAGAATCACCCCCGAGTCAAATAAAACCAAAGCAGGCAAGGAGTTTACTAAAAACGTACCTAATCACAGGTACAACAGATAAGCATAACACAATTATAATAAATGAGATGGAGGGGAGAAACATACCGGCAACCACATCTGGCGCTACCCTAGCCTCCTCTGCTGTCAACTGGAAAGCACGGCTCTGAGCCTTCGGAGGCTCTGCCCTGACTGGTCTCCCATCCGTGATCCTCAAGGTAGTCGGCGCTGGAGCCTGTGCCGGCTTGGCGGGTAGTAGAGGACACTGGGCCTTCATATGGCCCACCTGCTCATAATGATAACAAAGCCTGACTCCGGAAGTCGGAGTCGGCTGCCTGCAATCCCTGGCCAAATGGCGCTGCTTACCACATCGGTGGCACCCACTTCCTGTCCGACACATCCCTGAATGAGCCTTCCCGTACTTCCCACAAGTGCGGCGTGGCTGTCCCCCAGTCCTCGTATCAGCGGTCTTGGACCGCTTTGGCGCTGGCTGTGACTGTGTCGGGGCCTGCCGTTGCTCCCTCAACTGCAGCTCAATCTCCAACTCACGCCGTCTAGCGGCCTCCTGCAACTCCAGAAGTGTATCACATCGCTGGGTAGACACAAACTGACGGATGTCAGTCTTGAGCATGCTCAGATAACGGGTCATCTGATCCTGCTCGGAAGCAAACTCCGGGCAAAACATCGCCCTCTCAGTAAACATACGGGTGATCTCCGTCACCGACTCCCCATCATGTGTCAAACTCAGAAACTCCTGTGCTAAACGCTCTCGCTCGACCCACGGAATGTAACGTGTGTGGAACATGTCTCTGAACGGCTCCCAAGTAACAACAGCTCTCTGGTCATCAGTGTACGACCCAGCCGCAAGTCTCCACCAGTCCTTGGCCCCGGACCTTAGCAGGTTCAGAGCACACCTGACCTTCTGGTCAGTAGGAAACGAGCAGGTGAAGAAACACCCCTCCACATCCGAGATCCACCTCATAGCTTTGATGGGATCTTGCGTCCCATCAAAGGTAGGGGGCTTCGTGTTATCGAAGTCCCTATACTGAAGAACTCGCCCCGCTCCCCCTCCCGTCGCTGTTACATCCGCGGTGGCTGCAGCGGCAGCTGTCTCAGCGAGGGATGCATATCTGTTGTCGAAATACTCCATCGTAGCGGACTTAATAGTCCCCAACAACTCCGGAATATGACCCCGGACAATCTCGACCACCTCCTCGCGGATGATCTCCCTGACCCGATCCTCTGTCAACATTGGCCCCTCCTGGCCGATAGCCTCAGGTGCCATTGGGGCCTCCTGATCACCCTGTCCTGATCCTGATCCGGACCCCGACGTGAAACGCTTCGTAACTGCCATTCTGAAACATAACAGGAAGATATCAGACAATCCGCATAAGTAACTGGGAACCAACTCCCGACTAATCCCTAGGGGTTGTGACTTCCTTGCTACGCATATGGGTCCTGTGCTTTCAGTAGTACGGGCCCATACTACCTTCCACACCTACCCATATTTGTCTCAAGTATCACCACAACACACTAACAACATACATATCATAGAGAACCCTCAATCCTCACTCCTAAAGGAAGGCTAACCGTCTCACAACTGACCTACCGGTCCCCTACAACTTACCCATCCATGAAATTTCCATCAACACTGCAGCCCTAGTGTATGCTAGCCATACATAACGCTGGACCCTATAGACTTTCGAATATCCAATCCTACCCTAAGCTCCCAATCAAACAAGAACAGAACATAAGGCTAAATCAAACATTCTTAGGCTATAAGATCTTAATTATGTATGGCCGTGATGCATACACTAAGCAACTACAGTAATGATGTCAATTTCATATAAGGGAAACCCTAGGGTATCAGGCATCATACAATCAGGCAATTCTATCATGCAATTCCTGAAGACCCCTAGCCTAGCACTAGCATGCTGTTCTAACATATCAAATAACTGTATGCTATTTTGGGGCAACTTACTGGCTCCGGCTGATCATACATCCTGCATCCTCCTTTACTTACACGCATGTTCCTCCAATTCACTCAAACCAAGGCTCTGATACCAACTTGTAACACCCAAAAATTCAAACCAATTTAAACTTTTAAAACCATTTCAAACCATAAAAAATCATTACAACTTTGTTTTCAAAATGTATAATATCAGAGTTTTACCAGAAACATAGACAAAACATGAGGACCTGTATGATCACGCCTTCGCCTTGCCGCGGTCCCCTGATGTACCTGAAATAATAAAATGAAACCGTAAGCCCCAGAGCTTAGTGAGTTCCCCCAAAATACCCATACCCACAACAATACACATAGAATCATAACAACATACTATGGGTCCAATCAACCATCGGGTTGGAATACCCCAGGCCCACAACCAACAGGTTGGATTGCCAACACTATGGGTCCAATCAACCATCAGGTTGGAATACCCCAGGCCCACAACCAACCGATTGGAATGCCCACATACTCTGAGTCCAATCATCCTCGGGATGGAACACTCACGGCCCACAACCTACAGGTTGAAATGCCCAGGTCTATTGGCCTTCGCACCGAGCAGATAATCCTCAACCGCCAAAAAAACATGTGCACATATAATAGATAATCACATAACATTCTATCCACAATACTTGATCTAACGGATCTTACCACATAACACATAACACCATCCTATCTACCAGGATGCCAATCTAACATATCATACCAAATCATATAATATTATCCTACCCTCTAGGATACCGATCTAACAGATTATACTAGCATAACATGACCATATAATAATCCAAAGGGCCGGCCTTGGTGCCTTAGACCCTTGAGTATAGTGAGGAAAACTCACCTCGCAACTGTCGTCTGAAACTAGAAAGCTCGACTCCCGGATCACCAATACGAACTCCACCACCTATAGTTACCATAAAACCCTTTTTCATAAATCTCCAAGTTACCAGAATACCCTCAGAAGTCAACTGGTCAACTCTTGGTCAAAGTCAAAGTCCACAGTCAAAGTCAACAGTCCATGTTGACTCGACTCGTCGAGTGCAGTTTACCGACTCATCGAGTCCTTCCTAAACTCGAGGAGTCGTGAAATCCTTGATTGGCTCATCGAGTTCCCCTTTAACTCGCCGAGTTCATACGTGTCCAAGAATTGGGAGAAACCCTAGCCGACTTGCCGAGTCTTTGAATGACTCGTCAAGTTCAAGGATACCTTCAACGGACTCGCCGAGTTTGTTCATCAACTTGACGAGTTCACGACCATCTTCATATGACTCGCCGAGTTAACTATGCAACTCGCCGAGTCCTTGCAGACCTTCATCCATGCAGACACTTTTTAAGCCATGCCAAGGTTCCAGATTACAAATCCAAGCTTCTAAGGCACGTTTAACACGTAAAGTTGCAAACTTTACACACATGCAAGGCCCTAAAGGCTCTAAATGACCAATCTAAGCTTCTAATGGAGCTTTACACCATAGGAGAGTCTCATCCTTGCAAAAGCTGGAAACTTTATGGACTTAGGACTCAAAAGAGGTTCAGATCTGAAGTTTCAACTTCAGATCTAGCTCTCATACCAAAATCCCTTCATTAATAACTAAAGAAAGCCCTAGTTTTCACATATGAATCATTCTAGAAGAAAACGAGGTTAAGGTAACAGTTGGTTACCTCCAAAACGTGCCCAAACTGAAGTAGACTCTGGATCCACACGAAAATCTTGATGCTAGCCTCTTGATCTACAAGTTTCCTTCACAAAAGTCACTCCCCAAAGCTCCAAAACACTCTCCAAGCTCGCACTCACAACAATTTGGGTTTGTGGGTCTCAAGAGGGTGATAGAGGACAGTGGGATGCGCTAATGGTCCAATATATAGGGTGCAAAAACCCTGAAAAATAGGGTTTCCACTGCCAGCTCCTACTCATCGAGTCCCATGCCGACTCGACGAGTCACTCGTTAATTGGCGTGTCCTGGCCCGCTGCTACTCGACGCGTCAAGCGCCAAATCGTCTAGTAGACCTTGGATATGAAGTCTAAATGGGAAAAAATTAATAATACCTGACGGTTGGGATGTTACATGGGCTTAGACACCTAATCCAACAGCTACAGTATCCATGAGTGCTCCTGGAATAAGATTCAAGTATTGGATTAAACCCACGCTCATTTGAATCACTTCATGGATTTTATCACGAGTGATCATGAGACGATAATATCTTATATTCTTCAAACGGAGACGTGTGAGTTGTAGTTGCGAGTCGGTTGCACATTGACATATGTAAACCCACCAGTAACTTGGATGTTATAAAACATATCGTTGTGTGTAATTTGATGAGTGGGTACAAGCGAGAAGTTGATTTGAAGTTTATCCGTTCCTTTTACTGCATGTGGATAAAAGTGATATCTGTGGGCCCCTTGATGATTTAGTGATGACAACCCTAAGTGCTCGGTCGGGCCTGGACTGATTTGATTTGTTCAATTAGTCGTTCGTCATAAATCAGAAATCAGGAAACAATAGATGGACAGAGAGAATGATTCTAATCCATGTCTCAGTCCATATGATATCTAGAATGGAGGAATATATGATCCCTTATCTAATGGACACGTCATTGACTAGGTCAGAGTTCGACAACGGCTTTTAAGAGCTACGATTGCTAGTCGGGATCTTGGAGTGATATTTGCAATAATAGTTTTAGACTTCTCCAAGTGGGAGACTGTTGGATTAGATGTCTAAGCCCATAACTATTATTGGTATGTACTCGACCCAAGACTAGCATGGTCCATTTGGGTTGCATAACATCAGGACAATTTGTTAGGATGGACTTTTGAGAAGAGGTTATATATGATTTATTAATATATTGTAAGTTCTAATATATTAATATGAAATGATATGTTTTAATTAGTATTGATCAAGAATTAATTTGGAATTAATTTAGTGATCAAAAGAGACAAATTAACTCTATGGGGACTAATTATCGTAATTAGTTATATTTATATGTGTTAGGCTTATGATCCATGTTGGACGAAGTTTATGTATTGACACATAAAGAGTTGGGCAACATGAACCATGGATCATAATACCCATGGGTATGGATTTGGGTTATTGTAGAAGTGATTAATCGAGTGTATGAATGAAATCAGAGTAAAACAAGTAATCTGAACACGAGATGTAAATATAATCTGGTTTCAGCTCATATTACTTTCAAAGTACAGAGAGTGTTCTTAGACATAGAAACTTCCCAAAAACTCTTGTCTAACCCTGAGTACTACTCCTATTTATAGGAGGACTGAAAGTACAAAAAATACTAAGGACTTGACACTAGACTTCGTTACAAAAGTGCCTCAGTAAATAGCTTACAAAACTAAGGAAACAGATTTCACAGACTTCGACATATTACAACATATTTGACTCTACAATCTCCCCCTTTGTAATTAATGTCGAACATTCAGTTTGTGAGAATCTGAGCAGCAAAATGCATCATCCTTCGAATCTCAAGATACCAACTCATCACCTTCTTCAATACAGCTTTATCTCCTTCGTTGTTCTTTTTACAGTTGTTCATACGAACAATAAAGTTCGTATACTGAGCTGTTGTATATCTTTCAACTTCTGAAGCTTGAAATAAAAATCTCTTCCCTTTTCCCTTCATGTCTTTTCTCGAAAAGACTAACCCAATGGCTTCAGACATATTTCTCCATCAGCAAACTTCTTAAGTTCAGCTTGCGTCTTCACAACTTCCATATCAACTTTTACTTCTTTTCCCAATGTAGTAGATAGCTCTATATCAGTCAAGGCTAGACAATCATAGTAATTGTCTATGAAAAGTTTGATGTGACCAAGCCCAAGTCTCAAAATTTCCTTGCTTGTTCCTTGAAGTTTCAAAGCATCCATATCCTTAAGAATTAATGCAACTTGAATAAGATCATTCAAGTTCATCAACGAAAAATCAGCTACAGTAAAATCACATGTCACATTGTTCGCCCTTACAACATGATATCGAAAGTTTTGTATCATGTTCTCGAACATAACATCTTTTTTCACACTTATCACTCGAACTATCTTGATAAGGGATCGTAATTCCTCCTGGTCTTTTCCAACCACATCATGAAACCTTAATTTGATATGTAGAAAATCATCTTAATTCTGAAACTTCTCTATGATTTTGTATTGTGCTGTGATGAAGATCATTTGATTTATCGGAAAATCAGGCTGATTCATATCAGAATTTTCGATAGAATAGCTTCTTCTTTGCTTCTTTTCAAATGCATACATGTGATTGAATGACACTCTGGCTTCGATATTTTCATAGCTGTGAAGTTTCTTTGGATCACCTTTATCCATTATTGGTGGATCATTTTGGCGAAGCCTCATAATACTTTGTATCTATCTTTTCTTTTCCATTTCTTCTTCGATTTCTGCCTTTCTCTCCTCTTTCGACTTTTCAATTACCTTTCCCTTTCCTCTATCAGCTTCAGTTGTTTTCGGTTTCAAAGAACTTGAACTACCTCCAACACCTTCCGAACCAATAACAATTCCCTTTTGAATGGGTCTTGTTGTTGTTTTCGTTGCCATCACTGTATTAACTTTCGAAACAATGGGAACTAGAATTTGAGTTGAAATCACCTTGCCAACTGTTTTTGCTTTATCCTCTCCTCCTTTTCTTACTTTCCATTCTTTACCAACCAACTCCTTTTCTCCCCCTTGCACCCCTGTGACAACAGGTGGGGCACCAGTTGGTAAGATATTCACAAACTTTGATAGAGGAGCCACTGCTTTCATTATTACTGCTTCAAGATAAGTGAATTTCTGAGATAAAAACTCAGGAGTGAAAATAGAATTTGTAGAAGACTTTGACAGAATTTCCTTCAATTCTCCAAGTAAGCCGTCTATCTTTTCGAAATTCTGAACATCTTCAGTCGCCCTTGCTTCAGCCGTAGAAATTAAGGACTGATAGTATTCCACTACTTTCGTAACAGCCCCAACAATGATATCAACTTTCGAATGAAGAGAAGAGTAATTTTTATTCAACTCTTGGATTTCTTTTGAAACATCAACCTTCGCTTCCTCAAGTTTGCGATTCACATCCTCTCGCACAGTCTTAACATCTTTAACAAAGAGAACATGACGTTCTTTTGCTACCAGCCTAAGATCTTTAATTTCCCCATTGAATGAGTCAGCTTGAGCCTTGACTCTGAGGTCAATGTTTTTATCCAAGATATCCATCTTTTCTTGAAGACATAACTCCTGTTCCTTGAGCATTACATCAATCTCAATTCCCGAAACTGAATGTTTTGCCCCTGAGTCAACTTGGGATTAAAGAATAGAGTTGAGCTTGCGATTAAGTATCTTGAACTGTTTGCCAGACATTAGCATATGATATGGAATATTTTCCTCCTCATAATCAAATTCTAAGTCTGTAAATGTTCCTCCGAAACCTCCTCCATTAGTTTCATCATCGGAAGTAGGCTTTGGTGGATCAGTGGATTGAGATGTGAACAATGTAGTGAAGGGTCGTTGTAATATGGTTTCGAAAGTGGGTGAATTTGTGGTGGTGAGAACTTTCGAAATAACTTCTGGAAGTGAAGTGTTAATAACAGAAGTGGGTTCGACAGTAGATGAAGTTATAATACCATGAGAAGTAGCTGACTCCGTGACACCATCACCCATGTTGACATTTGCACCTGTATCATATACGTTTACAAGAATGCCTGAAGTTAGAACCTCCTCAGTAAATGACTTAGTTACCAAAACTTCGGGTAAAACTGTTGTAGGAGTTTAGATTGGTGATTTCGATCCCAAAGGTGTTTATGGGACAATCTCACTATCTGATGACTCTTCTTGAAGGACTAGCTTTCTCTTCTTTCTCTTATCAACAATATGTTTCGCAACATCTTCAACTCTTCTTTTCTTTGATGATGGAGAAACTGGTACTGGGATTTCACGAACAAGAACTCCCTTCCTATTCAACTGTGCTTTCCGAACTAAAGAAGACTGATCATCAGAAGATACTCTAGACCTGTGTGACAACTTCTTCAATCGTTTAAACACTCCTGATTTTGAAGGTATTACTTCCTTCGAAGAACCAATTGTATTCACTTCAATTTGCTTAACCAGTTTCTATGAAACTTTTTCTTTATTAACAACACGCTTCTTAGGTGATTTAGCCAGGACCTTCTTAGGACTTTCTTTCAAAGGAATTTCTTCAGTTTCCTTTGTTGACTTCTTGGATTTCTTGGAAGACCCCTCATCACTTTTTGATAAAAGAACTCCAGTTTCCACTGAAGGATTAATCTTCTGCAAATATGCCACCAAAATAGGATTCGACGGATCTATCTTTTTGAGCATAGCATCCAGAATTCTTGCAATATTTGGAAATACCTCTGCATCATCTTCAACTGTCTTTGGAAAATGATACTTCAAAAATTCTGCTTTGGGTTCATCAACATGAACTTGAAATTCTTCCTTCTGATAAGCATAATGTATGATCAGACTCCAATATCGAGCACACGATATACCTTGAATCACATTCGTGTTTTCTACGCTTTTAAGAAACTCTTTCCACATCTGCGATGCATAATCAACATTCAGATCATAGTATATGCCAACCACCATAGCATACACTTCCAAACGAACCTTGTCAAGCCCTACACTTCGACCAGTTAAGCATCAAAGGTAAATGCCAAAGAGAAAGTTCCAGATACAGGGCAGACATGATTTCTTGAAATCACTGATCTTGGTAAGAGGTGGTTGATGTCCCATCTCATTGAACATATGGATGAGATGAGCATTCGTAACCTTGTAGAATGGTGGAGAATTAGGGATTTCAAGAATTTGATTAAACAGCTTCTTGGTGAGACGAATCTTCTTGTCATTTACCAGATTGAAGGTAACAACATCCATAGCCTTCCTATAAGTTGCAGTGGAACCCGCCATTGACAACCAGGACATAGGAACGTCGAAATAGTTTAACATCGCAGTGGATAAGCCTGAGTGTTTAAGAGTGACAATTAACATCTCGAGTTCATATGGATACACAGATTCATCATCTTCAACTTGATAATTAGTGCTCTGAAGCTTCATTATTAGCTGAGATGAAGCATCGTCGGTGGTATTAGTTTGAGCAGCAGCCATTGATTAGGCTTTTGAAAGCGTTGAAGAACAGAGAGAAATTAGGGCTTAAATCGTCTGAGAGAATTTTGAATGCGTAAAGAGTTAAGGATAAACCAATTTCCTTTTATACGTATCCTCATTTGAATACCAAACGATTTAGTCAAATCACTAGCCACGTCTCTCCTTGAAACTTGCACCCCTAGTCGTTATTCACGCCATGTCAGATAAAGTAACCTTGAAAGTCGCACCATGTTGCCAAACTGTCACTTCAGACGTTTCGTGAGTACCAAGAAGATAGGAACAAAAATCTCCGGCATGGAGGTTGGGCTCTTTCGCTTTTGGGTTTAGAAGGGAAGTCATATGTCAGACTTTCGAAATCAAGATTTTGGGTTTCACTTTCATCACGGCCTCATGAATTCAGATCATAAACACAAATTTTTGATATGTCTAAATCTTGATTGGTTTCAATCAAAGATCTCTTGGACATATGTCTTTGTGTGTGAATGTGTTAGAAATTTTGGATGAAAAAGATTGGTTTTCGGAGCGATTGTACCTCTGCTATTTTTGGACCAAGCAGTAAACTCTTAACTCCGTTGAAAGAGTAAGGCAGCTCAGGGACTAATGTGAATACAGCCTTTTTGGGAAGAAATTTTCGTAAGAAAAATTTCATTAAGGCTTTTCGAAAATACACATTAAGTCAATGGAGGTTTGGGTCGACATGCAGCAGCATGCTTCTAGGGCCAACCTAACTAGTTCAAAAGAATTTCGAAAGAATACCTGACCCCAGAACTGCAAGCACGATTCGTGAAAATCTTCATTATATTCTGCATGAACTAAGTAGAAACCAACAAAAATCTTTTTGGATTTTATATTTTTCAAAATTAATATATATATATATATATATATATATATATATATATATATATATATATATATATAGATATATATATATATATATATATATATATATATATATATATATATATATACATATATATTGTGATTTTTGATTTTTGAAAAGAAAAACAAACAAAAAATATTTTTGGTATTTTTGATTTTTTAGAAAATAAAGAACAAAAAAAATATTTTTGGCATTTTTGATTTTTCGAAAATAAAGAACAAAAGACGAAAATATTTTTGGTATTTTTTGATTTTTCGAAAATAAAGAACAAAAGACGAAAATATTTTTGTGGTTTTCAAAATTTTTTGAAAAGAAATAACAAAGGAATTTCAAAAAATTAAATGTACCTGACTCACGAAAATTTTTCATTTTAGATGTCGAAATCGAAGCGTGTCGAAGCACTGAATGTGAACAGTAACCACTGAATGATTAACCATTGCCTCTGAATCGACATTTTTCCTCAACACAAGCTTTTCATTCTTTCGAAATTAGTCCTAGAACAGAACTTATATCCATCATCCCCAAACCTGTTAAAATTCTAACAAATGACTTTTCATCCAATGGTTTTGTAAAGATATCAGCTAGTTGATTAGTTGTCTTTACAAAATGAAATTTCAACATTTCCATCTTCCACATGATCTTTTATGAAGTGATAACGAAGTGCAATGTGTTTCGTTTTCGAATGTTGTACTGGATTATGACAAATGCCTATTGCACTTTGTGAATCACAATACAATGGAATCTTTTTCATATTTATTGCATAATCACACAATTGACTTTGGATCCAAATGATTTGAGAAGTGCATGCAGCAGCCGCAACATACTCTGCTTCAACAGTTGAAATTGCAACACATGTTTGCTTTTTCGATTGCCAACTTACAAGCTTCCTATCTAATAATTGACATCCACCACTTGTACTTTTTCGATCAAGATTACAACCTCCCAAATCCGAATCTGAGAATGCTTGAATGAAAATGCCTGATTTCGAAGGATACCATAATCCTAACGAAATTGTTCCTTTGAGATAACGAAAGATATTTTTCACAGCAGTTAAGTGAAGTTCTTTGGGATTTGCTTGATACCTAGCACAATTACAAACAGAAAACATGATATCAGGTCGAATTGCAGTAAGATAAAGCAACGAATCTATCATGCTCCTGTTTAAAGTAAGATCAACAGCAGGTTTATCTAACGAAGGTGTAAGCCTTGTTCCAACCGCCATAGGTACTCGTAACTTTGTGCTATTCGTCAATCCAAACTTTTCAATCAAATTCTTGGTATATTTTTCTTGATTGATAAAGATTCCTTCTCTGCTTTGACGAATATTTAACCCCAGAAAGTTGTTAATCTTTCCCATCATACTCATTTCAAACTGACTTTTCATTAGATTTTCGAATTCACTAGACAAAGCAGGGTCAGTAGAGCCAAAAATTATATCATCAACATAAATTTGAACAAGCATTAGATGATCCCCAACTTTCTTTCGAAATAACGTGGGGTCAACTGATCCTTGTTTAAATTTCGATTGTTTTAAGAAATTGGTAAGAGTTGCATACCATGCTCTTGGTGCTTGTTTTAACCCATAAACAACTTTATCTAAGATATAACAATGATCAGGATATTCTTCATTTACAAAACCTGGAGGTTGTTCAATGTAAACTGTTTCTTCAAGTTCGCCGTTGAGAAAAGCACATTTGACATCCATTTGATATACATCAAAATCCTTGTGAGCTGCATAGGCTAAAAATATTCGAACAACCTCGAGTCTTGCGACATGGGCAAAGGTTTCTTCATAATCGATACCTTCTTGTTGCAAATATCCTTTAACTACAAGCCTAGCTTTATTTCTAACAATGTTGCCATCTTTGTCGGTTTTATTTTTAAAAATCCATTTTAAACCAACAATTGAAACATCTTCAGGTTTAGGAATTAATCTCCAAACCTTGTTTCTTTCGAATTCAGCTAGTTCAGATTGCATATCAACAACCCAATCTGAGTGTTCCATAGAAACCTTAACTGTCTTAGGCTCGATTTTCGAAATAAAAACATTAAACATGCAAAACTCTTGATGAGCATTAAGTACCTCATTCTTTGCACGAATTTGAGCTCTTGTCAATACTCCATCTTGTGGATTTCCAATGACTTGTTCTTTTGGATGATTTCTTGTCCATTTTTCCAATGGTGGATATGCTGGATCAAAATCCAATGGTGCATCTTCATACATGTCATCATTTTCTGAACCTGCAACAGAAACATTATCAGTTGAGTCAAGAAAGATTTCATTTTGATCCTCATTCGACATATTTGTATCAATATGCTCCCCCTCGACATTATTAACATTTTGATGCTCCCCCTGGACATCTTCATTCATTCTCCTATTCTCGCCCTCGAAAGAATGCTCCCCCTCAACTTGAGAAGTTGAAGCCAAGTGCTCCCCCTTGACTTGATCATTTAGCATACTTTCGACAATTCTAGGAGAATTCGTTGTTGAGTTTAAATATGAACTTTCTTGTATTAATGTCAAATTTTCAGAATGCTTTGATACTTCAGATATTCGATTGTCTGCAACATTAACTTCAACATTAGCAGCCCTATCAGGAACACCAAATATCAAATCATAATCAAAATCTATCGAATTAACATTTGCAGATTCATCATTTGATTCATTAATAATTGGATGTTGTTCAAAGCATTTTTCTACTCTTTTAACATAATAATCATCAAATGTGAGATTAAATGTTTCTTCCACTTTTCTCGTTCGTTTATTCAATACTCTATATGCAACCGAATTATGTGAATATCCCAAGAAGATTCCTTCATCAGCCTTAGACTGAAATTTCGAAAGATTATCCTTGAGATTCATTATAAAATACCTGCAACCAAAAACATGAAAAAAATTTGACATTAGGTTTTCGGTTATTGAGAATTTCATAAGGAATAATATTGAAACGACGATGAATGAACGATCGATTTTGAGTAAAACATGTTGTAGAAACTGCTTCGGCCCAAAGATATTGAGGAAGATTCGTATATATGAGCATTGTTTTTGCTACTTCACAAAGAGAACAATTTCGTCTTTCAACTACACCATTTTGTTGTGGTGTATATGGTGAAGAAAAGTTATGCTAAATTCCTTTATCTGTTAAGAACGAATCAAGGACTTTGTTCTTAAATTCGGAACCATTATCACCCTTGATTTTTCGAACATTCTTCTTTAAGCTTTTCTCTATCTGCTTGATGAAATCGATCATTGTTTGAGCTACTTCAGATTTTAACTTGAGAAAATAAACCCAAGTGAATCGTGAAAAATCATCAACAATGACTAAAATGTATCGTTTCTTGTTGAGTGTTTCAACAGTTGATGGTCCACATAAATCAATATGAAGAAGTTCCAGCGGTTCAACAATGTTTGAATCTATAACTATTGGATGTCCTTGACGATGTTGTTTTTCTTGTTCGCAAGCTGCACATAAAGTATCATTTTCAAACTTTAAAACAGGTAAACCTTGTACAAGGTCGTTTACCATTAATTTGTTTAGATTTAGAAAATTCAAATAACAAAGCCTTCGATGCTATAACCAGCTAACATCTGTTGGAGCTTTCGAAAGTAAGCACACTGAAGGTTTCCCAACAATTGGTTTGATTTCGAGAGTGAACATGTCACCATGTCTCTTAGATTTTAACAAAACCTCTTTTGTTTCAACATTTGAAATAATGCTTCCTTCTTCATTGAACACCAATTGATTGCCAGTGCCCACAATAAGTTGCGAAACACTTATAAAGTTATGTTGAAGACCTTCGACAAAAGCAACTCGGTTAACTGTAAACTTCCCATTCGTGACTTTACCATAACCTTTCACTTGACATTTGTGATTGTTTCCAAACTTCACAACTCCTGCATTTTCTAAACTTCTTAAGTCTCGTAAATTTTCCTTCTTCCCAGTCATGTGACGCGAGCAACCACTATCAATATACCATTTTTCGTCATATTGCTCGTCACACAAAACCTGCAATTAGTGGAAAATTTTAGGTACCCAAGGCTGTTTGGGTCCTTGGTGATTAGCTTGAAAAACTGAATGAAACGAAGAACCTAAGATCCAATTACAAACTTGTGATTTGAAACTATCAATTAAGTCCACATTATGAGTTAAAGGTGCAGAAACATAAACTTTCGAAGGTTTAGGATTGTCACTGACGTTCACCTTTTCCTTCTTAGTTAGTTTTTCACCATTCTTTTCTTTCGAAATTGGTCTCCAAGTGTGAACAACAGGATTGGATTCTTTCGAAGAAGAACTACCACTTGAAGATTTGGTTACATATTTCTCATAGGCATCTTTGATTTGTTGTTGAGAATATTTTCCACATTGATAGATTTTGCCTTTGCCTTCAAGCCAATGATCTAAGTTGTTCATATCTGAATGACCCTTTATGTATGAAACTTTCGAAGGTTGTTTCACAGATGGATTTGGAAAGTTTGGTTTTTGGGGAGTGAATTTTACATTTGGTTTTGTTCGAACATTTTCAACCTTTCGATTTGTAACATTTGAGTGAAAACCTGTTTTCGAAGAAAATCGATTTTGAAAATTCCCTGATTGTTGTGTAAAAGAATTTTTTTTTTGAAAAATGATTTTATGAAAACCTTTGTTGATTGTGGGTTCTAAAATTCCTTAAAGATTGAGATGTCGGAAACTTCTTTGTGTGATCATTTTGATTAAGATTCTGAGACAAAGATTTGTGTGTTTGAGATTTAAATTTCGTAGAATTTTCTGGTGATAATGATTGAGACAAAGACTTTTGTGTTTGAGCGGGGATTTTCTTAATATCTGAATTTGTTAAAGACATGTCTTAACATATTTAGACACTATCTTCTCAGTATTTTTCATTGTCAAATCATTTGATTTCTTACGATTATCCACAACTTGCCAAAAAAATTTCTTTCTTGCTTGTCTTTTTGAAACTCCATTTTCTTTCGAAAATTTGTCAATTAGTCCCTTAAAATCTTGCGAATTGATTTTAACCATTTGATTTGTTTCAACATTTTGTTTTGAGACTTCTTTTGAAATTTGTTGTTTTTCAACCCAATTTCGTTGAGGTTTTTGTCTTTGAAAAATGTAAGAATTCTTTGTGAGATTATTTTCGACAGTGCTTTGATTTGAAAAGAATCATTCGTCTGATGTTTTCTTGTTATCTTCTTCAACCATCTTTTTAAATTCCAGTTTAATGTTGTCAACATTCCCAGTAGTGACAAACACTTGATTGGGAAACATGATATCATTTGTGCACTTGAAATTTGGATACACGACCGTATTTGTTTCAAGATAATGAGCACCTTTTTCAGTCATCACTTTTTCGAAATTTTCAGTATCTCCATACACTTGATCAACAATAATTCGACGAATTAATTGTTCTTTTGAAACATTCTTTTCTGACTTTGAATTTTTCGAAACCTCATCCTCATCCTCATCATCACTACTATTAGTTTGACTATCTCTGACACTCACATGGTCGAAATCAAAAAACTTTTGAAGTAGAGGGTTTGTCAGTGTCAATCTTAACCATCGAATCATTACATATTTCTTTGCCTTTAGACTTAGATGTGACATTAATGACAGACAACTGAGAACAATCGACACTTTCCTCTGCCTCAATTTCACTGATTTCGCTAAAACAATCAGAATTATCATCGATATCAGCGAAATTAGATTGAGAGTTAGATTTCGAATTCTCAGTTCTTTTCAAAAATTGTATTTGTTCACTTTTGGTCAATGTATCATTCACAATTTCAACAAGTTCATCAGCATCAAGATATTCATCTATTTTAACAATATCATAAGCAAATGGATTATCAGGAACTCTGTCAAATTCTGCTATGGTTTTTTCACAGTCATAAGATAAGCTATCAACCTTTTCTCTTTCGAAAGCTGGAAAAGGTAATAACTTCCTATGTTGTTCTTTGCTTATATCAGATGAATGATGCAATACAGTTAATTTTTCATACAGACGTTTAGTAGAATACAAGTTTTTTCTGGTGTTTTTGCTACACACATATTCTTGAAGTTCATGAGGTGTTTTGGTGCATGAAGATTCTCTCTCAAGAGCCACCTTTGTCCTAGGTGAGTTGTGAGCCATTTGAGGCATTCATACTTTTAGTGCTAAGCTCTTAAGGCCAAATACAACAAGGTTTCAAGTTACATAAAAGGTATGTCATCCTAACTAGTATTTCATATTGTTTATGTCAATTGCATGCTAGTTATAGGTTTAATGCTTTGGAAATACCATTACATGTATAATTAGAGAAAACATAGATCCAAGGCATTTAGGGTTATATGTGCACCATAGGATGTTGTAGTATAACAAACCCAACAATTTAATCATAAATTAATTTGGAAATAATTTTTGGATTAAAGGAATTAATTAAAAGTGAAGGGGATGTTTGGCAATTTATTGATAGTTGTGGAATTGGGCTCTAGAACCTTTGGACGAAATCTTCTAGGGAAGCCCTGGAAATTTCGTCCAAGGGCCTCTTGGATGAGGTTCTTGGGTTGCCTAGGCCTTAAGCTAAGCAATTAGGGTTTTCTCCTTAAAACCCTAGCTTTGGCCGTAAGCTACCAACAACTATATAAAGGGCTATAACCCTATGAGATTTCAGACATGATTCTAACCCTAAGAAGAGTCGAAATCTTGAAGCCTCCTCCTCCTCCTCTCTCATACATCCTCTTGCTAAGTGTGTTTATGAACCATTAGAGGCACGACATTTGTTGTGATTGCTCTTTAAGCATCAACAACTAAGGATTTGAATTGTTATTACTACATAACAATCAAACGTTTGTCTACTATCTCCTAATATGATTTTTGATTATAGTAGATCCCTCCTAGGGTTTCTTGTTTTGTTTTCAATCCTTGTATGTCTAATAGAGAAAACATAGATCCAATATTCTAGGGTTGCATGCATACATAGGGATTGTTTGATATGCTCAAAACCCATCAGTGGTATATTATTCTATGTATCTCAGGTGGAATTGTATTGAGGCTTGCATGCACATATAGGGATTGTGACTTGTGCTGCTATCTTATTCTGTGTATATATTGAGTTATGACCGGAGGGTCCATACCGAGACGTGAGACCGGAGAGCCTTCACTGAGACACATGACCGGAGGGTCCTTATCGAGATATAGCCATGAGAGGCTAATTATTTGTATGTATGGTATTTTGGGGAACTCACTAAGCTCTGTGCTTACAATGTTGATTTATATGTGTTTCAGGTACTTTTTTAGATACCGGGAAGGCGAAGGTTTGATTATACACATTCCTCGGCTTATGATGTCTTGTGGATTTTGGGATACTATAATATTGTTTTGATAATGATTTATAATTCTGTGATGACTTGGATTTATGAATAATGTTTGGTGAAATAAAAATGAAAAAAAAATTGTTGTTAAATTTGAGGTGTTACAAAGTCACTCAAACCCTATTGGCAAGCAAACAACAAGACGGAAATCTGTGTGTGCACATGTTCTCAATATGAAATCACACATTGATAGATTAGGGATGTTGGGTGTCGTTTTCACGAAGGAGATGGCCATTGACTTGGTTATGCTTTCGCTTCATGAGTCATATACTCAGTTAATTAAGAAATATTATATGAGGGATGAAGACGTGACCCTAATCGATCTGACATATATGATGATTGCTGCTGAAGTGGAAATTCTTAAGAGCACAAATCGAGCAAATGTGTTTGAAGGATCTGTCTCCCAAATGTCTATGGACATTGATAATGGCGATGGTAGTCCAGAACAAATTTCTCTTCCCAATGGAAAGGGATCGGCCAAGGTTAAACCGTTTGACCATATGGTAAAGAGAAAGGCTAGTTCTGAGATAGTTCCATGTACTATTCCTAATAGGTCCATATGTTTCTATTGCCAATTGAAGGGGCATTGGATGCGGAGCTGCCCAGACTACTTGAGAGATCTTAGAGATAGTAAAGTCGACTTGTGTGACTCTACTTCAGGTACATCCACTATCTAACTCCATTATTAAGTTCCTATTCATAGATTCTTATTACATGATGTGTTAGTTACATTTTGATGTTTTGCAGGATCTAAGAGAAAGAAGGAAACTTAAGAGGAGTAAGCTGAATCTGATCGTGAGAAATGGATTTCAGTCGCATGGATTGATGATCAAATTTTGGAAGCTACTGCTTAGGAGTTATGATAGATTAATAGATCACTTAGAAAATGTCTAGAAACATTGTTTTCATTTTTTTTCATTGTAAGGACAAATTTTTCCGCTTACTGTCAATAAAAGTGAATTTTTGATTTATCAAGTTCGTTTATTATACATTTCCTTACAATGGAATTATGAAAATTGGTGGTAGCATTTCTATTAGCAATGTTAAGAGTGGATTTGATTCTTAATTATGTCGTTTGTGGAAATGTCATAATCAACAAACTGAAAAAGAATTCTCATCACCCAAGTTTCAATTGGATTGTAACACCCATTCCAGATATTATCTAATTTTTCCCAAGTTTTAGGGTTTTATGCAGGACTCGATGAGTTGGGGAGCTCCAACTCGTCGAGTAGAGATCATTTATGAGGACGCGGGATTTAGATCCTACTCGACGAGTCGGAAGGCCTCGACTCGGCGAGTAGGCACTGTAAAGGAAAACCCTAAATTTTAGGGTTTGCACCCTATATAAAGGACTTAATCTGCCTCTTGTGGCCTCCTTTACCACTCAATTACACAGAGAAGAAACCCTTGCCGTTCTTTGCTGCTTCATTGTGCTTGAGAAGCTAAGAGAGTGTTTTTGGTGCAACTTGTTGAAGAAGTTTGAAGGTTGAGAAGATTGGAACGGGAAGGAGCTTGTAGATCCAACATCTACATCATTTGGGCTTCCATTTGAAGGTAACAAGCTGTTACCTTGGTCATTCTAGCATTAGATCCCCCTTTTCTTAGGTTTAAGGTTATTTTTAGTACATTTGTAGATTATTTCGGGTATTGGGCATGATCTGAAGTTGAAACTTCAGATCTGGACTCCTCTAAGTCCTTAGAGTTATAAAGTCACTGAAATTATCAAGCATTGGTCCTCCTTTTTGGATTAAACCCCTCCCTTAGCTTGGTTTTCGCATTTAAGAGCTTGCATGCACGTAAAGTTTGCAACTTTACGTGGAAACCATTCCCTAGGAGGCTAGATCTGCAATTTGGAGCTTTAGGGTAGCTTAAAAACGTCTGAACACAAGAAGGACTGAAGGGACTCGTCGAGTTCCTTAGCCAACTCGACGAGTCGGGTAGGGTTTACCCGTTTTCGAGATTCTGAGTGATTTCGGTGAAGGATTAGACTTTTCGGTCTACATGAGTTTTCGGTCTTCTGGACATTAATGAACTCGACGAGTTACACAGGTAACTCGACGAGTTACACAGGTTACTCGGCAAGTTGACGAGTTACTCAGGTAACTCGATGAGTTGTTGGATGCACTCGATGAGTTAAGTTCAACATGGATTGTTGACTTTGAATGTTGACCGTGACTTTAAACAGGGTTGAGCAGGGTTGACTTTGAGGGCTTATGGTATTTCGGGATTGTGACAAGTTAATCACACGATGATTATAGGCAGTTGAGTTGGAGCAGAGCCTGGGACTTATCTGATCTTATCTTGTCAGTTCAGCATTCACGAGAGGTGAGTCTCCTCACCATACCAATGAGTCTAAGGCACCAAGGCCGGCCTATTTTATGATATGTGGATTGTCGATTGATTATGCGTTATGTTAGTATGACATTTGTATGGAAGACCCCGGGGGGTTTCCGTGGCAGTAGATTCAGACCATGTGGGGGTTCCCATGGCATTTTGTGTAAGAGCTTGGAGGGTTTCCATGGCATCCTAGTATATTTGCATGTTTAGTTTGTATGATATGTGCTTGGTAGTGAAGACCATGTGGGGGTTCCCATGGCAGTTAGTGAAAACCATGTGGGGGTTCCCATGACAGGAAGTTAAGACCACATGAGGGTTCCAATGGCACTAGGTGTAAGACCCTAGAGGGTTTCCATGACTTCATTATATGTTTGTATGCATGGCTTGTGTGGTTTATGTAGCTTCTATAGCTAATATGATTATATGATTATGTGGAATGTGTGGGGTATGCTCTGGGGAACTCACTAAGCATTAGCTTACTGTTTGTGGATTTGTTGCAGGTACATGTGAGCCTAAGGGAAAAGGGAAAGGCTTGATGAAGCGGCATGCATTCTCTCAGGCGTTTTTATGGGACACTATGATGATTGGAATAATATTGTTATTGATATGAATTTGAAAACAAATGTATCTGAGATTCGATGGTTTATAGAAGATGTTTTGACTATTTAAAAATGAAAAAAAATTCTTTTGAAAATTTGGGTCGTTACATGGATAGAAACTTGGAGTCATACAATTCGAATTGTGTGATGTATGAGAATCTTGATGATTGGAAGATCATGACTAATTCGTTGAACACATGTTTATGTGAGTCAAGTGAAGGACTAAAGGATCTAGTACATATTGATATGGACTATTCAGATCCGCCACACAGGCTGATAACCTTATTCGTCATGATTTACTGATGCTTTCAGTAAATATGGTTGTGTTTATAAGATTAAGCATATTTATGATACATTGGAACAGTTTCAAAGAGTGGCAGAATGAATAAGAAGAATCTGTTAGGCAGAAAGATAAATGATTCTCTAATCTGAAAGGAAAGGAGAGTACTTGAGTATCATGTTTTATGATCATCTTAATGATTGTGGAACTATGTCTCAATTAATCCTCAAAGAATATCTTAGTGGAATATTTTTTTCTAAGAAGAGGAGTCGAATATGGTTGAAGTGGTTCAATCGAGAGATGAGTCATACCTCGTATCAAATCAAGTTTTAGAGTTATATTCTAGTAACTACAAATCGTATCTTGAAGCTTATTCTATACTAAGTAGGTTTATAACACCTCAAGAAATGTGGAGTAGTAATTATTTATTACTCTGGCACATTTGGAATTGGTAGTTGTGATGTTTTTTTTTGGTTAAAAACAAAGGATAAACAAAGACCAATTCAATGAAGTGTTTTCTTGTTGCGAATACACACTAACTTTTGAATATTTATTTTAGTTCATCAAAGAATGTTCGTTGAAGAAAGAAACTTATATGTCAAGAAGTCAGTGCGATTCTTATTGATCTTGAAGAACTTTCAAGAGTAAACCAAGAATAAACCTTTTAGTTATCACTAGCACACAACCTGATGTTGATAACCTATCGTGTTCAGTTGGCATATTCTTGTTTCTGCACACCTTCCTATTGTGTGGCAATGCTAATGGGTTCTACGGTTCTCATTTGACTACAAAAGGCAGACCATGTTGGTCGGTGATGGTACATTGGTCAATGGAAATGAGCTGCTTAACCAACATGGAAGCACTTGTAAGCCCTTGTGCTACCAGATGACAAGAAATTAAGAATAAGCAAAGTTCAGTTCATGAAACCTAAATTTGATTTTGGATGCGTCATGAACCTTATCTTATGATTGTAGGTTTGAAATGAAAAATTCACATGGATAGGAACACATACACCACAAAGTCTAGGTGGTAAAAGGTTTCACTCTAATTCATGAAAATGATTATTAGGAAACACTTTTTCTAGTAGATTTTAAATCTGATTAATATCATTATGGTTAACAGTTGTGATAATTGTGTTCTCAAATTCGCATATGATTACGGCATCCCTTTTCATAGTTCGAATTGTGAGAAATGGCAAGAGATAGATTGAACGTTCAAGACTTATTGCTATAAGTTCTGATAGGGTTTAAACACACACACATATGCTATCTAATAAAGGTGATTGAGCTTGAGAAGTCTAGATGAAGACTTATTGAAGCACCACGTATCATAAATCTGAAATTTAGTAAGGAAGTCAAAGGTATTGATTTCTAGAAGTCCAGTTAATTTATGGGTACATGACAAAGCTAGTGGGAGCATAATTGTTATGCTAGTGGGAGCATATTTGTTATGCTAATTGTTGCAAGTTCGCAATGCTATTGGTAAGAAACAAAGTTTTAAATTTACAAGTTGCAATGTTTGATAATTTGTGTCACTATAATAAGCTTAGGGGAGAGGGAACTCATACTTCATTTCAAATCTAAAAGTTTAGATTGGAAGATTTAATGGAACTTAGTCATGTGCATATATGAATATCGTGTTGAAATGATCCAACAAATGAAATTCGATATATAGAAATATTATAGAAACAAGCTGATCAGATATCATGCCTTTATGTAAGATATTATGTATCAAATGTCATATGCTTCGGATATAGAATTTATTACATATGCTATAATATTTACTCTTTCTGATTTTTTTTAAATGCCTAGGGTATTGAGAAGTGAAAAGGATTAGGACGGGATGTGACTGAAGTTGTTAAACAACTGTCAAGAACTATCTGAGGTTTACTGAAGATTGGTTGCTTGTGGACAGTTGGAAGTATAATATTAATTTGGACGGACCATATTGACATAATTCTGAGTGGAGGTGATTCTTATTCATAATTGATGCTTGTTCGGAATTGATAGTCATATGGGAATATGGAAATGTTTCCATAGTGGGAGTTGGTTATTGAAATCTACATGTGATTTAGTAACTTTGATGCAAGAAGGATGCTCAAGGAGTGTACTTTGAATTTGAGACTTCGTTTCCATGGAATTGTTTTAGTAACAAATCTCCAATGGAATGTTTTTTAATGTCGTTGGCAAAGTCTTTGTGACTTTGAAGCCTCAACATTACATAAGATCTTTGCATGTAAGGTTGAACTCTAATACATTTAGAAGTAACAAGAATTTGGAATTCTTACACATTCTAATAAGAATTTGGAATTGTGATATGAGCATCATTGGAATAGTATCCAATTGATCAGTTCTCAAAGGAAGGACCATAGAGAGACATAGTATGCATGCTTAGAACATGGCATGACTAATGTTTAAATTCAAGTGTTTAGTTGATTA
The DNA here is from genome assembly GCF_052849685.1 of Lactuca virosa. Lineage (NCBI taxonomy): Eukaryota > Viridiplantae > Streptophyta > Magnoliopsida > Asterales > Asteraceae > Lactuca > Lactuca virosa. The sequence goes on along the minus strand of NC_136428.1, from coordinate 422,575,904 downwards.
CTCGAAACATTATACAATTAAGAATGTCTAGTTAATATAGTGATTAAATAATAAGTGTTTTACTTATATTCAATAGTTTTGATGTAACATCCCGACTTCCAGGTATAATATTTAAATATTTATTTATGAGTTGTTTAAGCAACTTGGCGAGTTGGATGCCCCAACTTGTCGAGTAGAGGCGGATTGACCACGTGGGTTTTATGACCAACTCGGCGAGTTGGCTCTGTGAGAGGAAACCCTAATTCTCCAGGGTTAGGTCCTATTTAAAGAACCTTAAGCCCTCATTCTGCCTCACCAGCCACCTTAATCCCCTGCGTGAAACCCTAATCGCCTATATTGAGCTAAGAGAGAGAGAGAGAGAGAGAGAGAGAGATGGAGATCTAATCTTTAGGCATTTTAGTGCACTTTTTGAAGAGAAGAGTGGAGTATCAAAGCAAGGAACGAGAAGAGACTATTGGATCTGGTGTTATTTCATCTAGAGCTTCTGTTGGAGGTAAAAAGTCTCCACCTTGCTCATTAGTTTGATTAGATATCATATTATGGAGTTTTACGGCTTATTCCATCATTCCTTGAGGCTTTAAGTGTATTGACCTTACCAAGAGATTGAGACTTCAGATCTGGACCTTGTGAGCTTCCTAGAGTCCAAAGGTCCCAGCTTTATCCAGCTAATAGAAGAGCTTTCATGATTAAGACCCTAAATTGAAGTTGTTTTGGCATTTCAAGCCCTAAGTGCCATACATGGACGTAAAGCTTGCAACTTTACATGGCATATTAGCCTTGGGAGGCTATATATAGAGTTTGGGGTTATGAATTTGCCTTAAAACGTCTGAATGAGAAAGGAGACTTAAGGGACTCGCCGAGTTGATGAGCCAACTCAATGAGTCGGCTAGGGTTTTCCCTGATGAGTTTGGACATGAGTAACTCGGTGAGTTGATGAGACAACTTGACGAGTAAAGTTGGGTTTTCACGACTTTTCTGAAGGAACGAGGGGACTCGGCGAGTCTCATAGATGCACTCGACGAGTCAGGTCAATATGGACTGTTGACTCGAGTGTTGACTTCAGTTGACTTTAGGGTTTGGTCAAGACAGGGAGTATGGAGACCATGGAGGGGTAGAATGGTCTTTTACCCATTCTGAGAGTTAGAGAGAGAGAGAGAGAGAGAGAATAGAGTTGTGAATGGAGTGTTAATTAGAGATAATTATCATATGTGTTAGGCGGAGGCTAGATCGGTGATTCGCCTACGAGATTTATTTGCTTGATTACGAGGTGAGTCTTCTTACTATGCTTACCATGAGTGGTAACCTTGTGTGACCGGAGGGTCTTGTATTCTTATATAGAGTATTGTGATATCCTGCATTATGTCTTTGTGATATATGCTGTGTATTATTCTGAGCTTACTCAGTTAGGACCGGAGGGTCCACCCGAGTTGTGGGACCGGAGGGTTCCACTGAGACACATTGACCGAAGGGTTTTATTCGAGTATAGCCATGAGAGGCTAATGAGATGTGTGTGGTATTTTGGGGAACTCACTAAGCTTCGTGCTTACCGTGTTATGTGTTATGTGTTTCAGGTACTTCTCAGGATCACGGGAAAGTGCCGGCTTAATTGTACACACGAGGCAGAGTTATGTTTTGAGAATCCTGGATTGTGTTTAAACAATTTTATGAGCATGTGTTTTTGAAAAATTGTTATTTTGGATATCTGTGAACTATGTTTTTTAGAATTATGTGATTTCTAAAATGAAAATTTTGTTTGAAAATTTACGGTTTTACAAGTTGGTATCAGAGCCTTGGTTTGAGGGATTCGGATATACCTTCGGGTGTGTCTGGACTCAAACTGAGGATTTGAGAAAAAAATTCAAAAGAAATGATTTTTCTAAAAACGAGCAAGAGTTTTAAGAGACAAACGAGTTGGAGCAGTGTGTACAATCAGCCAGAGCCCGAACGGTGATTTCCCAAAATACCCTTACTTATTTGTGTTATGAGATATTTATGAGATGTTAGGGATGCATGCTAGAGGATAGGCTAGGCATTTCATATTTCAGGATAGTGTTTCCTGATTTGTGATGCCTTAGCCTAGGAGTTGCTGCTATCTGTTGTTTGCCTTGAGTATGTGCTGAGAAGGAGTATCTAGCAGGAATCACTTAGAAGGAGTTCTGAGTCGAGGAATAATCTAGGAGAGGTACCTAGATGAGCATATGAGGGGTCTATTGAGAGAGTAGTCTATCATTCGTGAGAGATAGAGTACGTGTGAATTGGGATCCTAGGAGGAGGACTTGGGGTGACTATAGGTTGGTGTGGAAGGTAGTATTGGGCCCTACTACTACTGAAAACAACGGATTTGTATGCAGCACAAGTAAGAATCCTTAAGGTACTAAGGAGCATGTTGCGGCGAGAAATCGAGTGTGAGTATGCTCAAGCGAGTCTCTGATCATTTTTTTGTTGTGTTTCAGAGACATCATGGTGGGTACATGCCACAACCCCGAGAGCAGTAGTGCCAGTGACGAGGAGATCCATAGGATCATTCATGAGGAGGTGGCCGCAGCTATTCGAGAAGCGCTACCAGAGATGTTTGGGTCTATTAAGACCACCCTAATTGAGACATTTGATGAGCGGTATGCCGGTTTTACAGAGGCCGCTGCTACTGCAGCCACTATAGTTGTTGCCGCGGCCAGGCCACAGGGAGGTGACTCGTTGTTGTTCCAGGAGCTCAGCAACACGAAGCCACCAGAGTTTGATGGGACTTAGCATCTGATTGCTGCTATGAGATGGATCTCCAACATCAAGGGATGTTTTTACACGTGTTCATGCCCCGAACACTTGAGAGTTTGGTTTGCGCTGAACCAGCTTCGCTTGGGAGCGAAGGACTGGTGGAATTTTGTGACAGCCAGCTTTACTCCAACAGATCATGCTACAATGACATGGGAGAGATTTACACAGTTGTTCCGAGATGAGTATGTTCCCCAGGTGGAGAAGGAACGGTTAGCCCAAGAGTTTCTGTCTCTCAAGCAGAAGACAGAAACTGTGACCGAGATTTCGAGGATGTTCAATGAGAGGGCGTTGTTTTTCCCTGAGCACGTGTCTACTGAGCAAGCACGTGTGAGCCGATATCTGAGCATACTGAGGAGGGATATACGGGAGTTCGTGGCGAAATCGTCTTACCGGACATTGGCCGAGTCGCAGACCAATGCCCGATGGAGGGAGATTGAGCCAGAGTTACAGGCCAGGGAGGAGGAAGAGTCTCAGGGGAGGGACAGGAGGCCGATACAGTCGCAGTCGGCGATGAAGTGGGCAAAGGCCGCTGATGCGAGAGTTGGGGGCCAGAAGGGCCGCACTTGTGGCAAGTGCGGCAAGAGTCACGAGGGATCGTGTCGGGCATGGATTTTCTACAAATGTGGCAAAGAGGGGCACATGGCGAAGGATTGCCCCAATGGGTTTGCAGTTTGCTTTCACAGCAACCAGACCGGCCATCGGAAGGCCGAGTGCCCTCAGCTCATTCAGGAATCAGCCCAGGGTTCTGCACCTATTGCTTTGCAGGCTTCAGATAGTCGGCCAGTGAAGGCCGAGACGCCGAGAGCTCGTGGGAGAGCTTTTCAGCTGACAGCGGAGGAGGTCCGCGCAACACTTGATGTTGTGGCTGGTATGTATTTCCTTATTTTTATTATTTTAAGAGTTTTTGTGCTTATTCTGTGCTGTATATAGGTACTTTTCTTGTGAGTTTTGTACCTGCTTTGGTGTTATTTGACTCAGGTGCGAGTCGATCCTTCGTGTCTTTAGCTTTTAGTCGTCACATCAGTATCCAACGTGAGGCGTTGAGTCGTCCTCTGAGGGTTTCTATAGCCGACGAGCATGCGGTTTTCGCTACTGATGTATTCCAAGGATGTGTACTAGAGATTTTTGGTGTTGAGTTCCCGATAGACATGGTACCGATCGCGATGGGTGATGTATGTGTCATAGTGGGCATGGATTGGTTGAGTCCGTTTGGAGCCGTGATCGACTGTGAGCGTCATATGGTGACTATATGAGACCCTAGCGGGGGAGTGCTTACGGTGTATGGAGAGGGTACCAGACCTGGATCAGCTTTTTGCTCTGCTGCCACGGCGAGACAGAGTCTACAGCAGGGTTGTGTGGGCTTTTTGGCGTACGTAATGGATACGTGGGTTGCTACAGAGAGGCCGAATTTTATCTCTAAGGTTCCAATAGTGTGCGAGTTTCCAGATGTTTTTCTCGAGGAGTTGTCGGGTGTGCCTCCCGAGAGGGAGGTGGAGTTTCGGATTGATTTGGTTCCGGGTGTGGTGCGTATTGCCAAGGCACCTTCTCGCCTTGCGCCGCCTGAGATGCAGGAGTTATCCTCACAGCTCCAGGAGATGCTGAGGAAAGGTTTTATCAAACCAAGTAGCTCACCGTGGGGAGCTCCGATCCTTTTTGTCAAGAAAAAGGATGGTTCACACCGGATGTGCATCGATTACCAGGAGTTGAACAAGCTGACGGTCAAGAACCGTTATCCACTTCTGAGGATCGACGATTTATTCGATCAGTTGTAGGGAGCATCTTGGTTTTCCAAGATTGATTTGAGATCTGGGTATCATCAGATGAGAGTTTGCGAGGAGGATATCCGGAAGATGGCCTTCATAACTCATTATGGGCATTATGAGTTTGTGGTGATGCCTTTCGGGCTCACCAACGCACCGGCAGCGTTCATGGATCTCATGAATCGGGTGTGCAGGCCCATGTTGGATCGATCGGTGATCGTGTTTATCGACGATATTCTGGTGTACTCGAGGTCCACAGAGCAGCACAAGGAGCATCTTGGAGAGACTCGTGGAGTATTGAGGGCTGAGAGGCTTAATGCCAAATTCTCCAAGTGTGATTTCTGGTTACGAGAGGTCCAGTTCCAGGGACATCTCGTTAATCAGAATGGGATATTGGTCGACCCGGCCAAGATTGAGGCAGTTATGTGAAGGGAGGTGCCGAGATCCCCGTCCGAGATCAGTAGTTTTCTGGGTTTGGCCGGCTACTATCAGAGATTTATCAGAGATTTCTCCAAGATTGTTGTTCCTCTTACCAGATTGACCTGGAAGGGTGTCACTTTTGTATGGGGGCCCGAGCAGCAGGACTCATTCGAGACTCTTCGCCAGAGATTATGCGAAGCTCCATTGTTACCCTTCCCGAGGGAGTGGAGGACTTTGTAGTCTTCTGTGATGCATCTATATCAGGGTTGGGTGCGGTGTTGATGCAGAGGGGGCATGTGATAGCATATGCATCGAGGCAGTTGAAGCCTCATGAGACGAGGTATCCCACCCACGATTTGGAGCTGGGGGCGGTGATGTTTGCCCTCAAGATCTGGCGCCACTATCTGTATGGAGTCCGGTGCACCATATACACGGACCATAAGAGCCTGAAATACCTCATGGATCAGCCCAACCTGAATATGACACAGAGGAGGTGGTTGGATGTAGTGAAAGACTACGACTACGAGATCTTATATCCCCTAGGCAAGGCTAATGTGGTAGCCGATGCTTTGAGCCGTAGATCAGAGAGTGCTCCGATCCGAGACGTGTGTCTGAGGATGACAGTGATGACTCCAGTCCTGGATACCATCCGAGAGGCGCAGGTGGACGCTGTGAGGCCAGAGAACCTCAAAGGGAGCGAGTGACCGGATAGGTTTCCGAGTTTGTGACGGATAGTCAGGGGCTTATGAATTTCTGTGGGCGTATTTGGGTTCCCTATACAGGTGGAGCTGGGCGCATACTGATGGAGGAGGCACATAGATCGAGATTTTCGATCCATCCAGGAGCCACTAAGATTAATTTGTATCTGAAGAGAGAATACTGGTGGCCCTGTATGAAGAGGGATGTGGCATGGGTAGTTGAGAGGTGCTTAACCTTTCGTTAGGTTAAGGCGGAGCACCAACGTCTACATGGCCTGTTACAGCCTCTAGAGATTCCCAAGTGGAAGTGGGAATAGATATCCATGGTTTTTATCACAAAATTATCGAGAATCGCGTGAGGTGTTGACGCGATATTGGTGATCGTGAACCGACTGACTAAGAGTGCTCACTTCCTTGCTATCACTGAGAGCTCTTCTGCAGAGAAATTGGCCAAGATTTATGTGAGAGAGGTGGTGGCACGGCATGGAGTGCCAACGTCGATAGTGTCATATCGGGATGTGCGTTTTACTTCCAGGTTCTAGAAGAAGTTTCATGAGGAGTTGGGTAAGCGATTGCACTTCAGTACCGCATACCACCCACAGACTGACGGGCAGAGTGAGCGGACGATTCAGACGATTGAGGACAAGCTGCGGGCATGTGCTATGGACTTCGGAGGAAGTTGGGACACCTATTTTCCCTTGGCTGAGTTTTCTTATAACAAAAGCCACCATTCCAGTATTGGAATGCCTCCCTTTGAGCTCTTATATGGGAAGGAGGTGTCGGACTCCCATCTGTTGGGGGAGAGGTATGGCAGAGAGTGATGGGTAGCACTGAGATAGTGCTCAAGACAATTGAGTAGATTCAGCAGGTCAGACAGAGGTTACTGACAGCTCAAAGTCGCTAGAAGAGTTACACAGATCGGCGACGATCCAAGCTAGAGTTCCAGGTTTGAGATTTTGTCCTCCTGGAGGTATCCCCGTGGAAAGGGGTGATCTGATTCAGCAAGCGGGGAAAGTTGGGTCCCATATATATCGGTCCTTTCAGAGTGACTGCCAGAGTGGGGAAGGTAGCTTATCGGTTGGAGCTACCTGCAGAGTTGAGCCAAATTCATAACACTTTCCACGTGTCTTAGTTGAGGAAGTGCGTAGCCGATGAGATGGCAGTGGTACCCTTAGAGGACATTCAGGTAGATGCTAGCTTGAATTACATTGAGAGACCGATAGCAGTTTTGGATAGACAAGTTAAGACCCTGAGGAACAAGGAGGTGCGACTGGTTAAGGTGCAGGGGGAGGACCGCAGGGGATCCGAGTGGACTTGGCAACCGGAGTCCGAGATGGGCGAGAAGTACCCAAAGTTGTTTCCGGAGCATGACTTCAAGGGCGAAGTATGATTCTAGTGGGGGAGAATTGTAACATCCTGACTCCCAGGTATAATATTTATATATTCATTTATGAGTTGTTTGAGCAACTCGGCGAGTTGGATGCCCCAACTCGTCGAGTAGAGGCGGATTGACCACGTGGGTTTTATGACCAACTCGACGAGTCGGAGAGACCAACTCGGCGAGTTGGCGCTGTGAGAGGAAACCCTACTTCTCTAGGGTTGGGTCCTATTTAAAGGACCTTAAGCCCTCATTTCCGCCTCACCAACCACCTTACACCCCTATGTGAAACCCTAATCACCTATATTAAGCTAAGAGAGAGAGAGAGAGAGAGAGAGAGAGCTAATCTTAAGGCATTTTAGAGCACTTTTTAAAGAGAAGAGTGGAGTATCAAAGCAAGGAACGAGAAGAGACTATTGGATCTGGTGTTATTTCATCTAGAGCTTCTGTTAAAGGTAAAAAGTCTCCACCTTGCTCATTAGTTTGATTAGATATCATATTACGGAGTTTTAGGGCTTATTCCATCGTTCCTTGAGGCTTTGAGTGTGTTGAGCTTACCAAGAGATTGAGACTTCATATCTGGACCTTGTGAGGTCCCTAGAGTCCAAAGGTCCCAACTTTATCCAACTAATAGAAGAGGTTTCACGATTAAGACCCTAAATGGAAGTTGTTTTGGCATTTCAAGCCCTAAGTGCCATGCATGGACGTAAAGCTTGCAGCTTTATGTGGTAAATTAGCCTTGGGAGGCTAGATCTAGAGTTTGGGGTTATGAATTTGCCTTAAAATGTCTGAATGAGAAAGGAAACTTAAGGGACTCGCCGAGTTGATGAGCTAACTCGACGAGTCGGCTAGGGTTTTCCCCGATGAGTCTGGACATGAGTAACTCGGCGAGTTGATGAGACAACTCGATGAGTTAAGTTGGGTTTTCGCGACTTTTATGAAGGAACGAGGGGACTCGGCGAGTCACATAGATGCACTCGACGAGTCAGGTCAACATGGATTGTTGACTCGAGTGTTGACTTTAGATGACTTTAGGGTTTGGGCAAGACAGGGAGTATGGAGACCATGGAGGGGTAAATGGTCTTTTACCCATTCCGAGAGTTAGAGAGAGAGAATAGCCTTGGTTTATTTAGAGTTGTGAATGGAGTGTTAATTAGAGATAATTATCATATGTGTTAGGCAGAGGCTAGATCGGTGATTCGCGTACAAGATTTATTTGCTTGATTACTAGGTGAGTCTTCTCACTATACTTACCATGAGTGGTAACCTTGTGTGACCGGAGGGTCTTGTATGCTTATATTGAGTATTGTGATATCATGCATTATGTCTTTGTGATTTATGTTGTGTATTATTCTGAGTTTACTGAGTTAGGACCGAAGGGTCCACCCGAGTTGTGGGACCGGAGGGTTCCACTGAAACACATTGACCAGAGGGTCTTATTCGAGTATAGCCATGACAGGCTAATGAGATGTGTGCGGTATTTTGGGGAACTCACTAAGCTTCGTGCTTACCGTATGATGTGTTATGTGTTCCAGGTACTTCTCAGGATCACGGGAAGGCGCCGACTTGATTTTACACACGAGGCGGAGTTATGTTTTGAGGATCCTGGATGGTGTTTAAACAATTTTATGAGCATGTGTTTTTTAAAAATTGTTATTTTGGAGATCTATGAACTATGTTTTTGAGAATTATGTGATTTCTAAAATGAAAATTTTATTTGAAAATTTACGGTGTTACATTTGAAATCATAGTTAATTAGGTTATTATTGTGTTTCACTTCGCATGTATTACTTCCCGAATGATTGGATTATTCAAACATCCACAGTCGATCGTACGTTTGGAAGTAAGTAGCGAGTTAAGACTGTCATGAATCTGACTGTAGATTGTCTAAAAGCTAAGACATAGCAAATGTTTGTTGCAGTATTCGTGAGTACTTTTGAAATGGTGATTTTTTGTATTGGATAAACCCACGCTCCGAGAATTACTGCATGGATTTTATCACGAGTAATTTTGAGATGATAATATCTTATATTCTTGAAACGAAGATATATCAGTTGTTATTTACAAGTCGGTTGTGCATTGATAATACGTAAACGCATCAGTAACTTGATGTTGTAGAACGTATTGTTATGTGTGATCTGATAAGTGAATAGTCAAAGCCTATATGTCGAAGTTTATCCATTCCTTTTGCCCTAATGGGAAAAGCGATATTTGTGGGCCCCTCATTGATTTGATGATGACATCTAAAGCGCTTGGCCAAGTGTAACACCGAAAATTTTCAAAACAAATTTTTCATTTAAAATCACATAATTCTCATAACATATTTCACAAAAATCTTATTTATTAAATTTACAATTCGCAACTCCATAATTGTTTGGTTAAAATCCAGGATCCTCAAAAACATAACTCTTTCACTGGTGTGTACAATCAAGCCGGAGCCTTCCCGCGATCCTGACAAAACCTGAAACAGATAACACATAACATGGTAAGCACGAAGCTTAGTGAGTTCCCCAAAATACCACACACATAACTCATTAGCCACTCGAGGCTATATCACTGTAAGACCCTCCGGTCAATGTGTCTCAGTGGGACCCTCCAGTCCCATGGTTCGTTGGACCCTCTGGTCCGGTCTGTAAAGCTCCGCATAGCATAAATCACAAAGATATAATGCACAACATGATTCACAAAACATAAGGCAGGATAACATGATACTCAATGTAAACACATAAGACCCTCCGGTCACACATAAGAACCACTCTAGGTAAAGTATAGTGAGAAGACTCACCTTGCATGCAGCAAGCAGATATCCTCGAACTCGAATCTCGAACAAGCCACTGCCTAACACATAGGGTAAATGTCTCTATTTAATAATCTATTGTCGACTCTAAGTAACAAAATGTTACTCTTCTCTCCCCAGCTCTCAAATTGGGTAAAAGACCATTTTACCCCTCCATGGTCTTCAATACTCATGTTGACCAAACCCTAAAGTCAACAGAAGTCAAACTCGACTCAACAGTCCATGTTTGACCCGACTCGTCGAGTGCACTCTTGCGACTCGTCGAGTCCCCTCGTTTCCTCAGAAGTCTGAAGAAAGTCCAGCTCAACTCGTCGAGTTGACCCCCAACTCGCTGAGTTATCGCACAATCAAACCCATCGGGACAAACCCTCGCCGACTCGTCGAGTCAGACCATGGACTCGGCGAGTCCCTTCGATTAGATTCCTCATTCAGACGATTTAAGGCAAATCTATCACTCCAAACACTAGATCTACCATCCTATGGGTCGATTGTCACGTAAAGCTGCAAGCTTTACGTTCGAACATGGCATATAAGGCTCATAATACCAATACATGCTCCAACAAGGCACCAAAACACAATAACTCTTTAAGTGACTGAATAAAGCTTGAGCCTTTCGACGCTCTGCACCTCACAAGGTCCAGATCTGAAGTCTAGACCTAGAAAGGGACTTCATGTACTCATATCTCAACCAAAAAGGTGATAGAAAGCCATATTCATCTAAAACAAGAGATCTAATCACCACAAGGAGAAAGGTGGGAACTTTTTAACTTCTCCAGAAGCTTTTTGGACGAAATAACACTCATCCACTAGCCCCCTTCTTGTTCCTTGATGAGTCCTTCCCTCCTCTTCAAAAGAATGTACCAAAAGACCCCAAAATTAGCTCCTTTAACACTCTCTAGCTCAAAAGGACGTTAGGGTTTACTCTCAGTGAAGGTGAGCCGCAAATGAGGGTATCAGTTCCCTTATATAGGCCCCAACCCCGAGAAATTAGGGTTTCTCTGCCCAGCACCTACTCGGCGAGTCAGCTCTCTGACTTGTCGAGTCCACTCATTAAATCCACGCTGGCAACTCGACCCTATACGGTGAGTCGGACTCACGACTCATCAAGTCACTCTATAAATCTCGAGGTTAAACACACAATAAGGTATTCGAAAGTCCGGATGTTACAATTCCCCCCACTTGAATTAGATGTAGCCCTAAAAATCGCTTCTCAACGTCACATAGATCGAACCCAACAACCCGAAAAGTACCACCGAAAGGATCTCATACCACACAACTAACTTCCTCCATAGACACCAGAAACCCAACAGGAACTCCCAAACCCGGAAGAGGACATACCCTTCTGCCGCTACGCTACCCCCTTCTGACTCACCAGAATCTGAAAACTCTAGTGGTCTATATCACTGCTCGGCCGCCCTCTCAAGATATAGTGGTCTATATCACTGCTCGGCCGCCCTCTCACTGACTTCTTTCTCACAACAACTATCTCGGCCCATTGTGACACACGAGTCACGAAGTTCGCTTTACGCCAAGAGAATACTACAATCCCAACTGAAATCGTCTCACCCTCGACCTCTGTCGTCTACTACTCATTAGTTCCATGCATCTCGCGGTCCTTCCCATACAAACGAACTGACCCACTCAGGTCTAAGACATCAGATGACACACAATACCCCTCAAAATGAAACCCATCTCTGAATCCAAAATCTCATTCGCCTACTCGATACACCACCAAAGCCAAACTCAAACTCGAGAGTCTAGTCCGACACCGAATTGGAACCATTCGTCCCAATGAAGCACTCAACTCATGACCCATGACCCTCAAACCACGCATACATCACTTCCCCAATTCCTTTTGATTGCGATAACCACAACTTAACTCAGAATATAACGATTGCCGACACATATGGAGACCCCAGTCTCACCCCTGGTCCGACCACCAGGTTCCCGAAACTCAAAGAATAAGGCTACCCAAGCCTAAAAACTCTTCTGCGTCATGCTCTGACTAGCGAATAATACGGCTCCCCGTAGGCCTACGATACTCTCTCACCGACTCATGAATAATATGTTGGAGATAGTGTCTAAGTCCATAACTATATTTGGTATGTACTTGACCCGACCCGACATGGTCCATTTGGGTTGCACTTCACCCGAACAATTTACGGATAATCTTTTGAGAATAGTATAAGTTACGATTTATTAATATATTATAAGTTCTAATATATTAATATAAAATCGTATTATTTAATTAGTGTTCATCTATAATTAATTTAGAATTAATTTAGAGATCAAAAGTATGACTAATTAAATATGGGATCTTGTATTTATATAGTGTGGGCTAATACTTATTTGGAATGGGCTAGGCTTGCATGGAAAGTCCATGGATACTCCATGGAGCTTTAACCCATGGATCTCATGGAAATGAAAAGACATGGGTATTAGGGATGTAACCCTAATCCACCACACTATATAAAGGAGGCTTTGGTTCTTGAAATCACACTAGTTGTGGTGAGTAAAGTAAGAGGGCCGATTTCAAGAAAGGTGATTACTATTCTCTCAAAATTCCAAGTTTGTGGTGATTTGTGATTTCCATTTGAGGCATCCACACTATTGGTGCTAGGCTCTAAAACTCCAAGCAATCAACTACAACTACAAGGTAAGTAATTCAACTAGCTTTATTTGATTCAAGTTCCCCATGCCATGCTAGATAGGATAAGAACCTTGGAAAAATAATTATTTGCATGTATCTTAGTCAAACATAGATCCAAGGTTTCTAGGGTTGCATGTACACCATAGGAGTGTTAGAATGCTTAAAACCCATCAGTGGTATCAGAGCCTGATTTTTTTATTTGATACTTGATGCAAAAAAAAAAAAAAAAAAACTTGAAAATCGAAGTTTTGTTCAAAAGCTCGTATCCAAATTTCAAGTTTTGTATATGTACTTACGATTCTTGAAATTTTTGATATGAACATTCATAAACATATGACTTTAGAAGATCATAGAAATTATGTGCTAATAATTGATTAGATTAATTCTTGATCTTTATGTGTTTTAATGGAGTCCATAACTAGTTCTTAAGTTATGGATAACCAAAAGTCACATTTATAAATAACCATTAAAAGAACACATAGGTTACAAAAAATGAGGAGTCTTCATTTTTAATAACCATTAACTCATAAGTTATGAGAAATGAAAAGTTTTGAAAGTTTACAAAACTTGCCCTCAAGTTTTGGAACATGTAAATTCATATTAAAAACTTTAGTTCCAACCCCTAGAATTTTAAAAGTTAAAATTCAACCCTTATACTTTATAATATTATAAGTTTAATAATATTTATATATGTATAAGATCAAGTCGTCTTACTGCTAGTACGCCTCATTCACGAAGCTGGTTTATAAGGGGTGTATAAGGTTGTTGCCTATAAAATGGCAACTCAATGGGTGTCCACTCTCACCCGCCGCTTCCTTGATCGGTGGAGGGTCGTTAGCTGAACGGGTAGGACAAGGACTTATAAATTCTCATTAAAAGTATAATGATAATACTAAAGTAACTAAACTTTATTGAATTCCCAATCTTAGTTATTTTAGGAAAATGTGAATAAGGTGCTAATCCATGAAATTACACTTTACACTTCTTTTAAGTCGTTAGTGGAGCGTGTGTGGTTAACCGGCACACTAACTTGAACTTAACAAGGTAGGTAAAGGGTGACTTAATGTTTATCATAGTATCGATGGAGCGTGTGTGGTTAACCGGCACATCGATTGAGGGATAATACATTAAGGGTACCAAGTAATTTGCATGGTTACTTCACACCTTGTTTTGTGATCCTCGGCATCCCAGTCACAAAACTTGAAGGGCACACTCGAGATTGAAACATGCCATTGAAGAAAGTTCAATGAATCTCAAAGAATCTAGGAGTTTCTAAACCAATTAAAACCTAATTAAATATTTCGTTTTTCATGGTGGAAATTGGTGAATCGTCATTCACCTACCTTCAAATATCTTATAGTTTAGATTACGGCATCCCTCTTCTAAGTTATAAAATATTGTGTTGGGTCCTAGCCTTAATATTACATTTGGGTGTTTTGTTAAGGACTATCTCTATATCTAATATAATCTATTCCCTCTTCTTTTCAGATGTCTTCCAATAACAATGCTTCTGGCTCAAACCCTACTAGCTCCTTCTCTCTCATGAATCTTTGTGGGAGAGTCATCTTTGATGGGTCCAACTTTACAGATTAGATCAGAAACATCAGGATGGTCACTCGGTATGAGAACAAAGAATATGTTCTCGACAAGGAGCTGAAGGTACCCGAGCCAACTGCTACTCCTGAAGAGCTTGCTGAATATGAGGTACATGAAAGAGATGCTACAAAAGTGGCATGCATCATGATGGCCACCATGACAGCCGAGCTCTAAAAGTCCTATGAGGACTATTATCCTTTTGAGATGCACCAGGACTTGATGGACCGCTACCATCAAAGTGCTTGTCAAGAGTGATATGAAATAATCTCCTCCATGATAACAACCCGAATGAAGGATGGTGAACCCATCACGGCCACATGCAGAAAATGCAAAGGTATGTGGACCGTTTACTGAAGCTGAATGTGAACTTCCCCGAGGAGTTAGCAATAGACATTATTTTACACTCCTTACCATCGTGTTATGATAAATTCCACATGACATATCACATGAACAAGGAAGAAGTCACCCTCAGCAAACTTCAAGGCCTCTTGAAGACCGCCGAAAGTGGTCTAAAGGGTAAGTCGGTTGTTACTACTCCTACTCCTACTCCAACTGCGGCCAATGTCTTGGCAATCAGGCATGATAAAGGAAAGAAGAGAAAGAACCCTTCTAAGGGTACCAAGGGTAAGACCCTTGAAGGCTCCTCTTCAAGCAAAACCAAGAGAGGTTTTGTCACTCCTTCTGCTAACCCTAATGAGGCTGAATGCTTCTATTGCCATGAAAAGTCGCACTGGAAGCGAAACTGCCCAAAGTACCAGCAAGATTTGAAGGATGGGAAAGTAAAACCCAACCATGCAGGTATATACACTATATTGTCTAATAACTCACCTCATTCTAAGTCTTGGGTCCTTTATACAGGTTGTGGTATTCACATATGTTGTGATTTGCAGGGACTAAAAAGAAGTGAGAATGTGGAGCAGGGAAAGATAAACTTGATCATGGGAAACAGGAAAGCTTCACCTCTCACAAAAATAGGAGTTTATTCCTTAGTGCTAAATAGTGGGTTTACATTAGATTTGAATAAATGTTATTATTCGCGAGAAATGGCAAGAAATGTTATTTCCTTTCATGCATTGTATAAACAAGGTTTTACCTTTTATTTTGATAATAATAATGGTAGTATTGATGCTTTCTTTAATAATGTTCTTTATTTTAAAGCATTACCTTGTGATGGCGTGTATGAAACTGTATCTGTTGTAGATAATCTAGGAAATAATGTATTGTGTATTAACTCTTCCACTAGCTTAGATAAAGCGTCCTTATGGCATTGTCGTCTTGGACATGTAAGCAAGAAACGCATAGGCCAACTCCAAAAGGATGGAGTCTTGGAGTCATTTGACCTAAAGTCAGATGATAGTTGTGAATCTTGTTTGCTTGGTAAAATGACAAAGTCACCTTTTACTGGCACTTGTGCTAGGGGTGAAGGTTTGTTGGACCTCATACACACGGATGTGTGTGGACCCTTCAGAACCACCACAAGAGATGCTAATCGGTTCTATGTGACTTTTACTGATGATTTTAGTAGATATGGATATGTCTACCTAATCAAGCATAAGTCAGAAACCTTTGAGAAATTCAAAGAGTTTAAGCAAGAAGTGGAGAATCAGTTGGGCAGGAACATTAAGATGCTCCGATCCGATCGTGGTGGTGAGTATCTTAGTACTGAGTTCCTTGACTATCTTAAGGAATGTGGGATTGTCTCACAATTGACACCTCCTAGGACACCACAGTTGAATGGTGTAGATGAGAGGCGCAATCGGACCTTGTTGGACATAGTTCGTTCCATGATGAGTCGAGCTTCGCTACCAATCTCATTTTGGGGGTATGCCTTAGAGACTGCCGCCCATATCCTTAATCTAGTCCCTACAAAGAAGGTTGCCAAAACACCTCACGTGTTGTGGACTGGAAAAGTTCCCAATCTAGACCACATCAAGATTTGGGGTTGCGAGGCTTTCGTGAGACGCGAGACTCACGATAAGCTCAAACCCCTAAGCGAAAGGTGTATTTTCATCGGCTACCCACATGAATCCTTTGGTTACATCTTCTACAGACCCAGTGATAATGTGGTCTTGGTAGCAAGAAGAGGATTCTTTCGAGAGAGAGAATTCATGAGCCAAGGAGACAGTGGGAGGCAAATTGACCTTGAGGAAATTCAAGAGTCAAGTGGTGAAGGAACCTCAAACCCTAGCCCTCAACTTGAGGAGGAAACTCCTATTGAGCCGACTGAAGAATCTATACCTCTGAGGCGTTCCACCAAAGTTAGGATTGCACCTGAGCATTATTATGGTTTTCATATTACTACAGAAGGTGAGACACTTATCAGTGATAACACACTGGTAAATCTGGATGAGCCTAACAGCTACACGGAAGCCATGGCAGGCCCTGAGGCTGCTAAATGGAAAGAGGCTATGGATAGCGAGATACAGTCCATGTATGACAATCAAGTTTGGAACTTGGTTGACAATGTACCTGATCGTAAGATAGTTGGGTGCAAATGGATCTTCAAGAAGAAGACCGACACGGATGGTAATGTACACACTTATAAGGCACGACTGGTTGCAAAGGGTTATTCTCAAACTCCGGGAGTTGATTATGATGAGACCTTTTCACCAGTGGCCAAGATTAAGTCTATTAGGGTTCTGTTAGCCATTGCTGCATTTCATGATTATGAAATATGGCAAATGGATGTCAAAACCGCTTTCCTTAATGGAAACTTGGCTGAAGATGTTTACATGGTTCAGCCAGAGGGTTTTCTCAGTACAGAGTACCCCAGTAGAGTGTGTAAGCTCGAGAAATCCATTTATGGATTAAAACAGGCACCTCGCAGATGGAATCTTTGCTTTGATGAGAAAGTCAAAGAATTTGGCTTTTCAAGGAGTGAAGATGAATCTTGTGTCTATATCAAGGCTAGTGGGAGTATAGTCAGTTTTTTGGTACTGTATGTGGATGACATACTACTCATAGGAAATGACATCCCAACCCTGCAGGAAGTAAAGTCCTGGTTTGGGAAGTGTTTCGCTATGAAGGACCTTGGAGAAGCTGCCTATATCCTAGGGATAAGGATTTTGAGAAACAGGAGTAAAGGACTAATTGGACTTAGTCAAAGCACCTATGTGGACAAAGTGTTGAAAAGGTTCAACATGCATAACTCCAAGAAAGGAGAGTTACCCATCCAGAGTAACGCTAGATTGAGTAAGACACAAAGCGCTAGTACTGAGGCTGAGATAGCAGAAATGAGTCGAATACCTTATGCTTCAGTTGTAGGATCGTTCATGTATGCTATGACGTGTACTCGACCTGATGTAGCCTTTGCTTTGAGCATGGTTAGCAGGTATCAGGGGAACCCTGGCAAGGCACACTGGACTACGGTAAAGAATATCCTCAAGTACCTACGGAGGACTAAGGACTGGGTCCTTACCCTCGGTGGCAGTGAGGACTTGAGAGTTGTAGGGTACAGTGATACTAGCTTTCAGACTGACAGGGATAATTTCCTCTCTCATTCGGGCTGGGTCTTTACTCTAAACGGAGGGGCAATTACTTGGAAAAGTTCCAAGCAGGAGACAGTGGCTGATTCCACTTGTGAATCAGAGTATATAGCAGCAAGCGAGGCAGCAAAGGAGGCTATATGGCTAAAGAACTTCATCGGAGACCTTGGAGTTGTACCAGCTATAAAGGAGCCAATTGAGATTTTCTGTGACAGCAATAGTGCGGTTGCCTTAGCCAAGGAACCAAGAGATCATGGGAGATCCAGACACATTGACAGAAAATATCACTTCATCAGACATCGAATAGAAGAAGGAATCCTCGTGGCAAAGAGGGTATAATCGGATGAGAACCCAGCAGATCCCCTCACGAAGGGACTGACTCGGGCTAAGCATGTCCAGCATGGTCGGAGCATAGGGCTGAAGGATGATATTAGTTTTAGTAGTTAGATAATCTTGAAATTTGTAAAATGTAATTGACATTTTATGATAAATAAAAGCTGTTATTTATGAGTAAAGTGTTGCTATCTCTTGTCAATCGTTTACTATTATTTCTTTTTGCATGTTTTGACTTCCAGAATAATTATCTTATGGTTTATATCATATTATTAAAACTCTCCACAGTCGGTCATATGTTGGAAGTAGATATGAATCAAGACTGTCATGGGTTGGCTTGTAGAGGTCTAAGATGTTAGACAAAGCGGGGCTACAGCACTCATGAGTGCTCATAAGTTCTGAGTATTGGATTCAACCCACGCTCACTTGTATCACTTCATGGAATTTTTCTGGAGTGATCGTGAGACGGTAATATCATATAAGTCTTCAAACCTAGAGATATGATTTGTTGCCTATGAGTTGGTTATGCATTGATTGCACGAAAATGCATTGGTAACTCGATGTTATAAATCGTGCCTTTGTGTCTAGTTCAACAAGTAGTAGAGCAAACATATGAGTCAAAGTTTATCTGTTCCTTCTAGGATTAGAAGCGATATCTGGGCCCCTCGATGATTTTGTTTTGACCTATGTACCGGGCCCGGTCAGAACTACATTGATGTGTTCAGTTAAGTTCTATGTCAAACAAATCGGAAATCGGGAAGCAAATGCTGGACAATAAGCAAGACCATGCTCCATGTATTTGTCCGACTGATATCTAGAACAGAGGATTATATGATCACTTATCTAAAATGGCGCTTCATAGTTCAACAGAGTTTTAAGAGCTACGATTGCTGATCGGTTCCTGAAGTCATACTTGCAACTATAGTTATTAGACTTATCCAAGTGGGAGACTGTTGGAGATAGTGTCTAAGTCCATAACTATATTTGGTATGTACTTTACCCGACCCGGCATGGTCCATTTGGGTTGCACTTCACCCGAACAATTTACGGATAATCTTTTGAGAATAGTATAAGTTATGATTTATTAATATATTATAAGTTCTAATATATTAATATAAAATCATATTATTTAATTAGTGTTGATCTATAATTAATTTAGAATTAATTTAGAGATCAAAAGTATGACTAATTAAATATGGGATCTTGTATTTATATAGTGTGGGCTAATGCTTATTTGGAATGGGCTAGGCTTGCATGGAAAGTCCATGGATACTCCATGGAGCTTTAACCCATGGATCTCATGGAAATGAAAAGACATGGGTATTAGGGATGTAACCCTAATCCACCACACTATATAAAGGAGGCTTTGGTTCTTGAAATCACACTAGTTGTGGTGAGTAAAGTAAGAGGGCCGATTTCAAGAAAGGTGATTACTATTCTCTCAAAATTCCAAGTTTGTGGTGATTTGTGATTTCCATTTGAGGCATCCACACTATTGGTGCTAGGCTCTAAAACTCCAAGCAATCAACTACAACTACAAGGTAAGTAATTCAACTAGCTTTATTTGATTCAAGTTCCCCATGCCATGCTAGATAGGATAAGAACCTTGGAAAAATAATTATTTGCATGTATCTTAGTCAAACATAGATCCAAGGTTTCTAGGGTTGCATGTACACCATAGGAGTGTTAGAATGCTCAAAACCCATCATAATACGGATCCCTGCAGTATCACAACACTCTCTCGCTGACTGGTGAACACTACGGCTCCCCGCAATATCACAACACTTCCTCGCAGACTGGTGAACACTACGGCTCCCCGCAGTATCACAACACTCTCTTGTAGACTGGTGAACACTACGGCTCCCCGTAGTATCACAACACTCTCTCTCACTGACTCACCATGGGCTCACTCCATGGTTTTTCCCTGATAATCCGAAGTGATTACTCCCACTCGGATCTACTCACCCTCTTATCCCCATAATCTCCTCCTCGAGTCATCACCCCACTGAGTTCACTATCGAATACTCCACGGCTCAACATAGATAGGTACACACACCCACCCAGGTTAAGTATCACCACTCCTAACGGCAACCGTCATGACAAACACTTTTTCTCGCTATAATTCACATTCTTGGATACTCCCGTTTGATAACAAATAGCTGAAGGGCTCCCGCTGGAACCGTAGTTACTTGATACTTCACTTGCGATCTCATAACTCAAGTCTCAAAATAATCCGAAATTCAGGGCATTCTACTCGGATAACTCGGTACACCATCACAGAACCTTACGATGTCTTGCCTCAACCACTGATCTCCTACTTACGTCATCATACTCAGATACAACAATGCATCCTTTCAGAATCTCATAACGGATCTTCCTCTCACCCATCTCGTAAATTCGGAATATTCCAACTCTCAATTGAAACACGAAGGAATTATCAATGACTCAGAATACGTTGACGACCATCCGAAACTCCTCCTCTATTGCTCAAAACCCATGCAAGAATGCACATACCGACCCTAAATTTTGTTCCCCAATCAACTTCTACCCTTCCCAGAGTGCATATAATAACCCATACATTGAACCATAAATTCTCAACCGCTGAAACTATCCTTACGAGCCACCCACCTCGAGTTTACCATTACAACATCGAAGAATTCCTAGCCCCAAAAGGTCTCCGACCAATGGTCACCTGCCGTGGAGACACTCATCCTTTCCTGAACACGTACAACATGCATTATCTCATTCTTCACCTCGCCTCGGCCACCAATAACCTTAGTCTCATGCATCTGTACCGTAGGTCACTATATCCATCCCTCTAACCGCTCTTGAACAAATCTCTGATACTCTCAAATACCCGGTTCTCCCCCACTCAGGGCTCGAACCATCACCATTTGGCACACCAACAATCTATTCCCCAGACTGTTCCACCAGGTACATCACACTTACTCTTGGAAAGTACCACATAACACTCGATGATCTTCCCGATAGAGACCAATCAACTCCAGACATCCCGAATCTCAGATAAAATCCTCGAAAAACTTCCCAACGTGTCATCCAAAATCTCACACTGATACACTACCGGACATCTCAACTGTCTCGTAGTAGCCATGACTCACAGTTTAAAAATAATGAACTAGCACACTCCTCAACTTCGACTCCCCAACCAACGTCCCATCATGAGAATTATCATGAGAGCAGAGACCTCACCCCCACACTCGATATCCATCCTAGAAAATGGGAGCCACCGCCCCAAAATTCTCCTTTTGATCACTCGACACTGCTGCCAACATATACCTACTATACTCAAATAGGGTATATCCTTGTCCTTGACCATCTCAGTCCCCATTGATGACCCTCTCATGCTGTAATATTACCTTGCGGCAGACATACTCCCCAGATACTCTGGTGAAAGATCGCAACCAATGCTACCCCACAGGGTTTACCTCCAAGCTCGGAAACCAGATGCTCAATATCTCTTATGCTTCTCACAGGAAACAGAAATATCACAACTCTGGCCACAGAAAGTGACATCTACACTATCAGCCGTTTGCTCAACTCAGACCGTAGTCCTCCATAAAGCACCATCTCTACTCATCCCTGAGTCTTGCGACTCTAACTGACATCTCACCAAAAATCTCTCGAAAACTAACTCGATTTCCCTTTCAAAGTATGCTCCATTGAAACTCGTTCAATGTGGCCCTCTGGCCCCACACTCTATCACATATGATCTCAGTCTAATCAATCACAACGGGATAACTGGTAAAACCAGAAGCACTAACCGACACGAGTCATGGTACTCGAACCATGTTATCTCCTCTCAATCTGCTATAAATCATGGTACCCAAACCATGTGACCACCTCTCGAACTGCTATGAATCATGGTACCCGAACCATGTTATCTCCTCTCAGTCTGCCATAAATCATGGTACCCGAACCATGTGACCAACTCTCGATCTGCTATGAATCATGCTACCCGAACCATGTTATCTCCTCTCAATCTACTACTTAGAACCTCTGGAATTCTCCCTGTTTCAAGTATGGGTCCTCTGCTTTCAGTAGTACGGGTCCATACTACCTGTCACATCTACCCATACTTTCCACACGGATCATCCCAGATTTCCTAAGTAGTTGCTCAACTTTCTCGATCACCAATCTCGCTATACGCGCTCGCCTCCGGCGCATACTCTTCCCCAAACAGCGTACTCATAGGACTCAAATTACTCACTAGGCTCCCCTAGGTCCTCACACTTCTCTTCTATCAACTTCTAAAGAACTCCTTATAATGCCAGCCATCTACCTCCTGAATATCGTCATATTCACTCAGTAGCTGACTCCCATCATCAAGAGTTCCACAAAGCACAAAGCAAGCAGCATTCGGGCATCGAATAACCTCCACCGATACTAACACACCACTCGAGCACACAACTCCACTTGCTCTACTTACGACCCAAAGGAATCACTGAACTCAGGCTGTCTCACCTCTCATGTTATCTAATTACTCTTCTCAATAGACTCCTCAAATGCTCATCTAGGTATCTCTCCCAGATTATCTCTCGACTCAGAACTCCCTCACTAAATGACTCATGCTAGATACTCTTACTCAACACATACTCAAGGCAAATAACAGATAGCAACAATCCCTAGGCTAAGGCAACACAAATCAGGTATCTCTAGCCCTAAACATGAATTACCTAGCCTATCCTCTAGCATGCATAATGATATCTCATAACATCTCATCAATATTTCATAAAGTAAACAATTTTTTTGGTACTTTGGGAAATCACCGTTCGGGCTCTTGCTGATTGTACACACTGCTCCTTCTCGTTTTTCTCTTACAAACTCTTACTCGTTTTTGAAAAATCTTTCCTTTTGAAAACTTTTCTGAAATCCTCAGTTTGAGTCCAGACATACCCGAAGGTGCATCCGAATCCCTCAAACCAAGGCTCTAATACCAACTTGTAACACCGAAAATTTTCAAAACAAAATTTTCATTTAAAATCACATAATTCTCATAACATATTTCACAAAAATCTTATTTATTAAATTTACAATTCGCAACTCCACAATTGTTTGGTTAAAATCCAGGATCCTCAAAAACATAACTCTTTCACTGGTGTGTACAATCAAGCCGGTGCCTTCCCGCGATTCTGAGAAAACCTGAAACACATAACACATAACACATAACATGGTAAGCACGAAGCTTAGTGAGTTCCCCAAAATACCACACACACAACTCATTAGCCACTCGAGGCTATATCACTGTAAGACCCTCCGGTTAATGTGTCTCGGTGGTGCCCTCCATTCCCACGGTTCGTTGGACCCTCTGGTCCGGTCTGTAAAGCTCCGCATAGCATAAATCACAAAGATATAATGCACAACATGATTCACAAAACATAAGGCATGATAACATGACACTCAATGTAAACACATAAGACCCTACGGTCAAACATAAGAATCACTCTAGATAAAGTATAGTGAGAAGACTCACCTTTCAAGCAGCAATCGGTTATCCTCGAACTCGAATCTCGAACAAGCCACTGCCTAACACATAGGGTAAATGTCTCTAATTAATAATCGATTCTCGACTCTAAGTAACCAAATGTCACTCTTCTCTCTCCAACTCTCAAATTAGGTAAAAGACCATTTTACCCCTCCATGGTCTTCAATACTCATGTTGACCAAACCCAAAGTCAACAGAAGTCAAACTCGACTCAACAGTCCATGTTTGACCCGACTCGTCGAGTGCAATCTTGCAACTCATCGAGTCCCCTCATTTCCTCAGAAGTCTAAAGAAAGTCCAGCTCAACTCGTCTAGTTGACCCCCAACTCGCTGAGTTATCGCACAATCAAACCCATCGGGACAAACCCTCGCCGACTCGTCGAGTCAGGCCATGGACTCGGCGAGTCCCTTCGATTAGATTCCTCATTCAGATAATTTAAGGAAGATCTATCACTCCAAACACTAGATCTACCATCCTAAGGGTCGATTGTCATGTAAAGCTGCAAGCTTTACGTTCGAACATGACATATAAGGCTCATAATGCCAATACATGTTAAAACAAGGCACCAAAACACAATAACTCTTTAAGTGACTGAATAAATCTTGAGCCTTTGGACCCTCTGGATCTCACAAGGTCCATATCTGATGTCTAGACCTAGAAAGGGACTTCATGTACTCATATCTCAACCAAAAAGGTGATAGAAATCCCTATTCATCCAAAACATGAGATCTAATCACCAAAAGGAGAAAGGTGGGAACTTTTTACCTTCTCCAGCAGCTTTTTGGACAAAATAACACTGATCCACTGGCCCCCTTCTTGTTCCTTGATGACTCCTTCCCTCCTATTCAAAAGAATGTACCAAAAGACCCCAAAATTAGCTCCTTTCACACTCTCTAGCTCAAAAGGACGTTAGGGTTTACTCTCAGTGAAGGTAGCCGCAAATGACACTATAAGTTCCCTTATATAGGCCCCAACCCCGACAAATTAGGGTTTCTCTGCCCAGCACCTACTCGGCGAGTCAGCTCTCTGACTCGTCGAGTCCACTCATTAAATCCACACTGGCAACTCGGCCCTACTCGGCGAGTCGGACTTACGACTCATCGAGTCACTCTATAAATTTCCAGGTTAAACATACATTAAGGTATCCAAAAGTCCGGATGTTACACCAAGCTTGGACTGAATTGATGTGTTCAACTAGTAGTCTGATTTCAATTGTCATAAATCGTAAATCAGGAAACAAATCTTGGATAGAGAGATTGATTATAATCCATGTCTCATGTCCATACAATATCTTGTAGAACGGATGAATATTTGATCACTTATCTTAGGACACGTTACTAACCAGGTCAGAGTTCGACAACGGCTTTGAGAGCTACAATTTGCTATTCAGTTTTTGAAGTTATACTTGCAACTATAGTTATTAGACTTATCCAAGTGAGAGACTGTTGGATTATGTGTCTAAGCCCATAACTATAATTAGTATGTACTTGAATTCATAATAGCACAGTCCTTTTGGGTTGCCCTCACACTAGCTAATTAGCAGGATGACATATTGAGAAAAATGAAGAATTTATTATTTGGAATAATAAATTGATATAAATGATTCACTAATGTATTATGGAAATAATATATTAATTAGAAATCATATTATTTAATTGATATTTAATCATAAATTAATTTGGAATTAATTTTGGGGTTAAAGAAATTAATTAAAAGTGCAGGGGTTGTTTGGCAATTTATTGATAGTTGTGGAATTGGGCTGTAGAACCTTCCTAGATGAGTTGGACGAAATTTTCTAGGGAATCCCTAGAAATTTCGTCCAAGGGCCTCTTGGATGAGGTTCTTGGGCTGCTTAGACTTTAAGCTAAGGAATTAGGGTTTCCTCCTTAAAACCCTAGCTTTGGCCCTAAGCTACCAACAACTATATAAAGGGCTATAACCCTATGAGATTTCGGCCATGATTCTAACCCTAATAAGAGCCAAAATCTTGAAGCCTCCTCCTCCTCCTCCTCTCTCATACATCCTCTTGCTAAGTATGTTTGTGAACCATTAGAGGCACGGCATTTGTGGTGCTTTCTCTCTACGCTTCAACAACTAAGGATTTGAATTGTTATTATTACATAACAATCAAAGGTATGTCTACTATCTCCTAATATGAATTTCGATTATAGTAGATACCTCCTAGGGTTTTTTGTTTTGTGTTCAATGCTTGTATGTCCACTAGAGAAACCATAGATCCAATATTCTAGGGTTGCATGCACACATAGGGATTGTTTGTTATGCTCAAAACGCATGAAATACATCTCAACACCTCACTAAATCCACCCTAGACATCATCCCATAAGTATATCAATCAGTATAATGACATGGAATCACTGATAAGTCTTTTTTATAGGTTCATAATAACGATAATGAACTTAAACATAAGTTATACTTAAATTACGGTAAGCATAACTCACTTACAGGGGTTCTAGCGAGGAACTGGGCTCTGCACGAGAAGAACTTCTAAGCCAAAAGCTCTTCTTCACAAGGCCTTCACGAGGCCTTCTGGGGCGACAAAGATGTACCGGGATCTTCGCGCTGATTATTGGTGGCCATACATGAAGCGGGACGTTGCTTGGTACGTGGAGCGGTGTTTGACCTGCAGGAAAGTCAAGGCTGAGCACCAGAGACCACACGGAAAGATGCAACCATTAGACATTCCAGTAAGGAAATGAGAGGATATCACTATGGATTTCATTACCAAGCTTCCCAGGATCGCACGAGGAGTATATTCGATATGGGTCATTGTGGATCGTTTGACAAAGAGTGCTCATTTTATCCCGATCCAGGAGAGTATCTTGGCTGAGAAGCTGGCTGAGATATATGTGCGTGAGGTAGTGGCACGACATGGAGTGCCTGATATGGTGATGTCAGACCAAGATGTTTGTTTCACTTCCAGATTTTGGAAGCGGGTTCACGAGGACATGGGTACTCGTCTCCATTTCAGCACCGCTTTCCACCCTCAGACAGACGGACAGAGCGAGAGGACGATACAGACTCTCGAGGACATGCTACGCGCATATGTTCTGGATTTCTATGGCAGTTGGGATACGTATCTTCCATTAGTATAATTTTCGTATAACAACAGTTACCACGCCAGCATAGACTGGCCTCCCTTTAAGATGCTCTACGGGGGAAGTGTAGGACCCCAATCTGTTGGGGCGAGTTTGGTCAGAGAGTTATGGGAAGTACCGAGGTAGTATTCAAGACTACCAAGCGTATCGACCAGGTCCGGAGCAGGCTCCAGACAGCTCAGAGTCGGCAGAAGAGCTACGCCGACAAGCGGTCTTCAGACATAGAGTTTCAGGTGGGCGATATGGTTCTCCTGAAGGTGTCACATTGGAAAGGTGTCATCCGGTTCCGGAAGCGGGGCAAGCTGGGCCCTAGGTACATTGGCCCTTTCAGGGTGAGAGCCCGGGTGGGCAAGGTGGCATATCGGTTGGATCTACCATTAGAGCTCAGCCAGATCCACATCACCTTCCATGTTTCCCATTGAGGAAGTGCTTAGTGGATGATTCAGTAGTGGTACCCCTTGAGGATATTCAGGTTAATGACAGCCTGAACTACATTGAGCGGCCAGTAGCTATCCTTGACAGGAAGTCGAAGGATCTGAGGAACATGAGGGTGGAGTTGGTAAAGGTGCAGTGGCAGCACCACAAGGGTTCGGAGTGGACTTGGGAGCCCAATGAGGAGATGAGGGAGCACTACCCAGAGCTGTTTTCAGACACAACAGACTTCGAGGACGAAGTCTAAGACAAGTGGGGAAGAATTGTAACGCCTGGTTCCTGGTATGCATTTAACTTATTTATTTATTCAGCGTGGAAGGGCTACTCAACAAGTAGAAGGCAGAATATACGCGGGTTTTAAGTGACCTACTCGACGAGTCGGGAGCCTCAACTCGACGAGTAGGACTGTCAGGATGAAACCCTAATATTAAGGGCTTGCACCCTATTTAAGCATCATATCTAGCCTCCACCCCAGCCTCTATCACCTCCAAATCCTAATCTCGAAACCCTAATCAACCTTGAGTGATCTTGAGCTATTTTCTTGCCATTTTTGTGATTTAAAGCTAGAAGAAGGAAGAAAAGACCTGGAGTTGCAAGAGGAAGACTAAAGATCCAGAGCTTAGACTACATTTCTGTCTTGATAGAGGTATAAAGCTTATACTTTGGCTTCTATTCACTTAGATCTTCATTTGAGCTTGTATATTGTCACTTTTGGGCCATTTCCAAGGTCATTCTCGAGATTTAAACCCTTGGTGGTGTAAGGACTTCAGATCTGGGCACTCTTGAGCTTTAGAAGCTCAAAGTTGCCACCTTTATTCAGCCATGGACCTATTCCATGACTTAGACCTTCATTTTTAGCTTGTCGTGGGTGTTTAGCTTCATAACACCATGCATGCATGTAAAGTTAGCAACTTTACGTATAATGCTAGTCTAAGGAGTCCAGATCTGTGAGTTGGAGGCATTGGAATTGATTAGAATCGACTGTATGAATTTGGCATATGGGGGACTCGACGAGTTGTTCATGAGATTCGGCGAGTCGGGTCGTGGTTCCCCAACCTTTTCTGGTTTTGAGTGAACCCGTTGAGTTTAGGAAATGACTCAGGAAGACGGGTATGATTAGGACTCGGAAACCAAAGAACTCGGCGAGTCCATGAAGGGACTCGACAAGTTGATTCGTTTTGTCCCGACTCTGTACAAGATAGAAATCGACGAGTCTGTGAAGGGACTCGACGAGTTGACTCAGTTTATCAAGAGACTGGACATCATAGAACTCTACGAGTTAGGAGATAACTCGATGAGTTGGGTTGACTGGGAGTTAACCTTGACTTTGACCTTGACAGAACGTTGACTTTGACCAAGGGTAAAATGGTCATTTTACCCTGAGAAGGAATATCAAACTGTGACTAAATATTATTCTAATATTGATAGTCGGGGAGTCGTTGGAGCAGCTATCAGATATTCCTCACCGTGAGATTTTGCATACAGCTTTACGAGGTGAGTTTTCTCCAGTAGGAACGGGTCTAAGGCCAAATACCGGCCCGATTAGATGTTAGTAGTTTCGGGCTACGGTCCGATGTTGGGCATGGCCCGATGTAGGTTATATGCTTTCCATATTAAGATCCGATGTTGGGGCAGTCCCGAGGAATGTTTATGTATGCTTGATGTCTTTGTGATTCTTGCATGTTATGTGTTATGTATTCCGGGCTTCGGTCAGATGTCGGGGCAAGCCCGATGTATGTTAGCCTATATGTTATGTGTTATATGTTACGGACTCCGGTCCGATGTCGGGGCAAGCCCGATGAAAGTTTATATGCTTATGTTATATGATATGTTGTATGTCGGGGCGAGCCCGATGAAAGTTATATGCTTATGTTATTTGTTTATGTTGCATGATATCTTGTATGTATGTCGGGGCAAGCCCGATGCCAGACGAGGTCTGATGCCATACGAGGTCTGATGTCGGGGTAAGCCCGATGTCAGGCGGAGCTCGATGCCGGGTTCGTCCCGATGCAGCTGGGCGGAGTCCCAAAGTTATGTGATATGTTGTGTTTATGGTATGTGGTAGTTTGGGGAGCTCACTATGCTTCGTGCTTACGGTTTTCAGTTTTGGTTTCAGGTACTTCCACTTGCAAAGGGAAGGGCTCGGGATGATCGGATGGCACACACCACTGTTTTAGCATGGGAGGATTTACTCTGATTTATGATACATGGTTTTAATATTTGATAGATATGATCATATTTTTGAGATACATGATTATTATTTTTATGTGATTGATAACATTAATGGTTTATATTATTGATTTAAAACGAAATTTTTGGACCGTATTTTTGGGATGTTTCAAGTTGGTATCAGAGCCTTGGTGTGAGGGATTCAGGCACGCTTTCGGGCATGTCTGAACTCAAACTAAGGACTTGGTATGAAATTTTTTCAAATAGAAAATCACTTTTATAAAAAGAATTTTGAAAAGGAATTGGAAAAGAGAAAAGAACGTTGAAAAGAGAAAAGGGTGTGCTGCATGCAATCAGCCGAGCTCAAGTAAGTTTCCCAAACTATCCATATAATTTGTTTTGATATGTGTACCAGCTTTGTTAGAACCGTATGCTAGATAAGGACTAAGGATCTAGGAAGGATGCCTTATTTGCCTGTATTATGTGTATCAGCTTTATTAGAATTCCATGCTATATTAGGCTAAGGATCTAGGAAGGATGCCTTATGTGCCTGTTATATGTATATAAGCTTTATGAACTGCATGCTAGTACTGATTAGTCATTAAATGATGGCCTGATTAGGATATGCTTGATTATGTTTACTCAATGCTCGAAATGCTGCTTGCTTTGTGCTTTTAGGGGTTCTAGTTATCTTTAACTAACTAGTAAACGAATATGTTAAGTTACATATTGCGAGGACTTAATAATTTCAGAAGGTTAGGTTTAGCCTTATTTTGCAGCTATCGTTTGAGTCTAACCGTTGTTGGGTAGAACCTCACATTCGAAGAATTATCTAGTCTTAGTGATATGTAATAATATTCACGAGCTAGCTAGGGGGAGATAGCAGGAACTTCTTATGTTGCTGATGGCGGATAGTGGATTGTAGATTTCCCTAGGGTAAGCCTAGGAAGAGAGTAGCGCGTGAAGCAGTAGTAGTAGAAGGGACTTGGTGAAGTCAAGGCAATACTTGAGGAAAGTACGGATAGATGTGGAAGGTAGTATGGGCCTGTACTACTGAAAGCAGAGGATCCGTACTCGAATCAAGGAGGGCTGAGATGAATCCAAGGAACGTGTAGTATATGTGATCCCTCGAGATATGATGAGTATTCTGATGTTTGTTATCATGTGTTTTTTTTTCAGTATGGTGGTTTTACGCACTAGACCAGTCGGCAGTTCAGGTGCCGGTGAGGGATCAGGCTCGGGCTCTGGAGCCGGGTAGTTAGATGAGCAGACGAGGGAGTTCATTTCGTCTGCGATCACACGCATTATTCTGGATCAGACTCATGTGATCTTCGGCTCGATCAATGAGGGTATGGTAGAGCTTTTTGAGGAGAGATTAGGTGCCTTCGGCACCGAGGTGGCGGCCATGATGGGGTCGCGCACACTCACTTTCAGGGAGTTCAGGGCATGTGGAGCTCCTGACTATCATGAGGCTCGGGACCCCATTGCGAGTAGCAGGTGGTTGGTAGATGTCTCCAACGCATTCCGCACCAGCAGATGTCCTGAGGAGGACAAGGTTAGACTTGCATCCTGTCTTCTGAAGGACAGGGCACGTGACTGGTAGGAGGAGGTTAGGAGAGCTATTGGAGATGACACAGTTTTGGATGCGATAACCTGGAGTGATTTTTCGACCTGGTTCAGGGCCGAGTTTGCACCTGTGATTGAGGTGCAACAGCTAGCGAGGGAGTTCCAGGATTTGGAACAGACGATAGAGACTGTGGCGGAGATCACCACCAAGTTTAGGGAGAGGGCACTTCTCGTTCCGCAATACGCGGTGGACGAGGAGATGAAAAAGGCTCGATATGATGAGATGTTGCAGAGTGATATCCGCCAGTTTGTGAGCCGATCCAGCTGCAAGATGCTCTAAGACATGATTGCTAGGGCTCGAAAGAGGGAGTTGGATTTAGAGATGGAGAAGAATAGGAAACCTAAGGGAGGTTTAGACAGGGAATGCGGGCAAGAAGCCCAAGGTTTCAGATCATAGATCTAGGAGCCAATAGAGCCGCGGCCGTTGTGGCAAGTGCGGCAAGATGCACGACGGAACGTGCAAGGCAGGGAGTTCGGGCTACTACAAGTGCGGCCAAACTGGTCAATTAAGCAGAGATTGCACAACTACTACCACCACCACCACGACAACATCAGATCTGATTTGGTTTCAGTGCAATCAGAGGGGAGACAAGCGGTCCCAGTGCCCGAGCTTAGCAGCGGCAGGAAAGGTGGCAGCACCTTCTCCTGCTACATCCAGGATTACCGATGGCCAACAGGGCCGGGCTGAGGCGCCCACGGCACGGAGTAGGGCTTTTCAGCTTACTGCAGAGGAGGCACGAGCAGCTCCTAACGTGGTAATGGGATCGTTCCTTGTGAACGGTATCTCTGCTCTTGTATTTTTTAATTTGGGGGTTACCCGATCATTTGTGCCGCTCACACTTAGAAAGTGATTTAGTACAACTCCTGGGGAACTGGACTGTCCACTAGCTGTTGAGATAGCGGATGACAGGACCGTCAAGGTTGAGAGGGTTCATCGGGGATGCACACTGCAGTTGTTCGATGAGCAGTTTTCAGTAGACTTGGTTCTTATTCCCCTGCGAAGGAATAAAGTTATAATGGGTATTGATTGGTTAAGCCCCAATGGGGTAGTGATCAACCGCGAGCAGCAGCTAGTGAGGTTTCGGACTCCTACTGGGGGAGGGTTAGTGATCCAGGGTGAGAGGCCACAGCACAAACTGATCTTATGTTCAACAGCGAGGGCGAGGCATTACCTTCAGCAGGGTTGCGCGAGTTATGTCGCTTATGTCATGGATACACGGGATAAGGTTAAGGTGATAGTGGATGATGTACCGGTAGTGCGAGAGTACCCGGACGTATTCACGGAGGATTTACATGGGATACCTCCGGAGAGACAGGTCGAGTTCAGGATTGACCAAGTTCCTAGTGCGGCTCTGATAGCCAAGGCACCATATCGGTGGGTTCCTCCTGAGATGCGGGAGTTGTCTACGCAGCTGCAAGAGCTGCTAGACAAGGGATTTATCAGGCCGAGCAGTTCGCTATGGGGAGCCCCGATCATGTTTGTGAAGAAAAAGGACGGGTCACATCGCATGTGTATAGACTACCGGGAGCTGAATAAGGTAACAGTGAACAACCGTTATCACCTCCCGAGGATTGATGATTTGTTTGACCAGCTGCAGGGGGCATGTTGGTTTTCCAAGATTGATCTGCGATGAGGTTATCACCAGATGCGAGTCAGGGATGATGATGTGCAGAAGACAGCTTTTCGGACTCGCTACGGTCATTACGAGTTCATGGTGATGCTGTTTGGGCTCACCAATGCTCCAGCGGCGTTCATGGATCTCATGAACAGCATGTGCAGACCGATGCTGGACCGGTCTGTGATAGTTTTCATTGATGACATTCCGGTTTACTCCAAGACTCAGGAGCAACATGAGGAGCACCTGAGAGAGGTGCTGGAGACACTGAGGAGGGAGAGAATTTACGCAAAGTTCTCCGACTGTGAGTTTTGGTTGCACGAGGTGCAGTTTTTGGGGCACCTTGTCAACTAGAAGGAAATTTTGGTCGATCTGGCCAAGATTGAGGCTGTGATGCAGTGGGAGATTCCTAGGTCTCCAACTGAGATTCGGAGGTTCCTAGGGTTAGCAGGTTATTACAGGAGATTCATCCAGGATTTCTCCAAGATCGTTGTTCCCTTGACCCGACTGACTAAGAAGTCAGTGGCATTCCGCTGGGGGCCTGAGCAACAGGCAGCTTTCGAGACTCTCAGACAGTGGTTGTGCGAGGCACCGATTCTAACCTTGCCAGAGGGAGTTCATGACTTCGTAGTTTACTGTGACGCTTTGATCACAGGAATGGGTGCGGTATTGATGCAGTGAGGTCATGTGATAGTATACGCTTCGAGGCAGTTGAAACCTCACGAGGCTAACTATCTGATGCATGATTTAGAGCTGGGGGTTGTGGTTTTCGCCCTCAAAATTTGGCGGCATTACCTCTATGGAGTTCTTTATACCATTTACAAGGACCACAAGAGTTTGAGGTACCTCATGGATCAGCCGAACTTGAACATGAGGCACCGTCGGTGGTTAGATGTGGTGAAGGATTATTACTGTGAGATCCTTTACCACCCGGACAAGGCCAATGTGGTGGCTGACGCCCTGAGCCGTAAGGCGGTGGCTACTCCGATTAGAGACATATGTGTGAGGATTACAGTGATTACTCCACAGCTGGAGCAGATTAGAGATCACATGTCGAGGTTCTGAAGGAGGAGCGCCAGAAGTGTGACGGATCGTAGGCCGGGTGGCCTCGTTTGATTATGACAGCCGAGGAATGTTGACCCTGTATGGGAGGGTCCGGGGTCCGTATTGGGGTGGAGTGCGGCAGGTTCTGATGGATGAGGCCCATAAGTCGAGGTTCTCCATCCATCCAGGGGCGACGAAGATGTACCGGGATCTTCGCCCTGATTATTGGTGGCCCTGCATGAAGCGGGACGTTGCTTGGTACGTGGAGCGGTGTTTGACCTGCAGGAAGGTCAAGGCTACGCACCAGAGACCACTCGGCAAGATGCAGCCGTTAGACATTCCAGTGTGGAAATGAGAGGATATCACTATGGATTTCATTACCAAACTTGCCAGGACCGCATGGGGAGTATATTCGACATGGGTCATCGTGGATCGATAACCAAAAGTGCTCATTTTATCCCGATCTAGGAGAGTATCTCGGCTGAGAAGCTGGCTGAGATATACGTGCGTGAGGTAGTGGCACGACATGGAGTGCTTGTTATGGTGATGTCAGACCAAGATGTCCGTTTCACTTCCAGATTTTGGAAGCGGTTTCACGAGGGGATGGGTACTCGTCTCCATTTCAGCACTGCTTTCCACCCTCATACAGACGTACAAAGCGAGAGGACGATACAGACTCTCGAGGAAATGCTACGCGTATGTGTTCTGGATTTCTGTGGCAGTTGGGATACGTATCTTCCGTTAGCGGAATTTTCGTATAACAACATTTACCACGCCAGCATAGACCGGCCTCCCTTTGAGATGCTCTACGGAAGGAAGTGTAGGACCCCAATCTATTGGGGCGAGGTCGGTCAGAGAGTTATGGGGGGTACTGAGGTAGTACTCAAAACTACCGAGCAGATCCACCAGGTCCGGAGCAGGCTCTAGACTGCTCAGAGTCGGCAGAAGAGCTACGCCGACAAGCGGCGTTCAGACTTAGAGTTTCAGGTGGGCGATATGGTCTTCCTGAAGGTGTGACATTGGAAAGGTGTCATCCGGTTCCGGAAGCGGGGCAAGCTGGGCCCCAGGTACATTGGCCTTTTCAGGGTGATAGCCCGGGTGGGCAAGGTGGCATATCGGTTGGATCTACCAGCAGAGCTCAGCCAGATCCACATCACCTTCCATGTTTCCCAGTTGAGGAAGTGCTTAGTGGATGATTCAGCAGTGGTATCCCTTGAGGATATTCAGGTTGATGACAGCTTTAACTACATTGAGCGGCCAGTAGCTATCCTTGACAGGAAGTGAAAGGATCTGAGGACAAGAGCGTGGAGTTGGTGAAGGTGCAGTGGCAGCACCGCAAAGGTTCGAAGTGGACTTGGGAGCCCAAGGAGGAGATAAGGGAGCACTACCCAGAGCTGTTTTCAGACACAACAGACTTCGAGGACGAAGTTTAAGACAAGTGGGGAAGAATTGTAACGTCTGGTTCCTAGTATGCATTTAAGTTATTTATTTATTCATTTTTGAAGGGCTACTCGATGAGTTGGTGGCCCTATCTCGTCTAGTAGAAGGAAAAATATGTGCGGGTTTTAAGTGAGATAGTGGATGACAGACGTGGAAGGTAGTATGGGCCCGTACTACTGAAAGCAGAGGATCTGTACTCGAATCAAGGAGGGCTGAGATGAATCCAAGGAACTTGTAGTATATGCGATCCCTCGAGATATGATGAGTATTCTGATGTTTGTTATCATGTGTTTTTTTTTTCAGTATGGTGGTTTTACGCACTAGACCAGTCGGCAGTTCTGGTGCCGGTGAGGGATCAGGCTCGGGCTCTGGAGCCGGGGAGTTAGATGAGCAGACAAGGGAGTTCCTTTCGTCTGAGATCACATGCAGTATTTTGAATCAGACTCATTTGATCTTCGGCTCGATCAATGAGGGTATGGTAGACTTTGTGGATGAGAGATTGGGTTCCTTCGGCACCGAGGTGGCGGCCATGATGGCGTCTCGCACACTCACTTTCAGGGAGTCCAGGGCATGTGGAGCTCCTGACTATCATGGGGCTCGGGACCCCATTGCGAGTACCAGGTGGTTGGTGGATGTCGCCAACGCATTCCGCACCAGCAGATGTCCCGAGGGGGACTAGGTTAGACTTGTGTGCTGTCCTCTGAAGGACAGGGCACGTGACTGGTGGGAGGAGGTTAGGAGAGCTATTGAAGATGACACAGTTTTGGATGCGATGACCTGGAGTGATTTTTCGACCTGGTTCAGGGCCGAGTTTGCACCTGCGATTGAGGTGCAATAGCTAGCGAGGGAGTTCCAGGATTTGGAACAGACGACAGAGATTGTGGCGGAGATCACCGCCAAGTTTATGGAGAGGGCCCTTCTCGTTCTGCAATACGCGGTGGGCGAGGAGATGAAAAAGGCCCGATATCATGAGATGTTGCAGAGTGATATCCGCCAGTTTGTGAACCGATCCAGCTGCAAGTTGCTGGAAGACATGATTGCTAGGGCTCGAGAGAGGGAGTTGGATTTAGAGGTGGAGAAGAAGAGGAAAACTAAGGGGGTTCAGACAGGGAATGCGGGCAAGAAGCCCAAGGTTTCAGATCATAGATCTAGGAGCCAGCAGATCCGCGGCCGTTGTGGCAAGTGCGGCAAGATGCACGACGGAACGTGCAAGGCGGGGAGTTCGGGCTGCTACAAGTGCGGCCGAATTGGTCAATTGAGCAGAGTTTGCACAACTACTACCACCACCACCACAACAACATCAGATCTGGTTTGCTTTCAGTGCAATCAGAGGGGACACAAGCGGTCCCAGTCCCCGAGCTGAGTCGCCCACGGCGCGGAGCAGGGCTTTTCAGCTTACTGCAGATGAGGCACGAGAAGCTCCTGACGTGGTAATGGGATCGTTCCTTGTGAACTGTATCTTCGCTCTTGTATTTTTTAATTCGGGGGTTACCCGATCGTTTGTGTCGCTCGCACTTAGCAAGCGATTTAGTAGAGATCCTGGGGAGCTGGACTGTCCACTAGATGTTGAGATAGAAGATGACAGGACCGTCAGGGTTACGAGGGTTCATCGGGGATGCACACTGTAGTTGTTCGATGAGCAGTTTTCAGTAGACTTGGTTCCTATTCCCCTGCGAAGGAATAAAGTTGTAATGGGTATGGATTGGTTGAGCCCTAATGGGGTAGTGATCGACTGCGAGCAGCAGCTAGTAAGGTCTCAGACTCCTAGTGGGGGAGGGTTAGTGATCCAGGGCGAGAGGCCACAACAAAGACCGATCTTATGTTCAACAGCGAGGGCGAGGCATTACCTTCAGCAGGGTTGCGCGGGTTATGTAGCTTATGTCCTAGATACACGAGATAAGGGTTAGGCGACGGTGGATGATGTACCGGTAGTGCGAGAGTACCCGGATGCATTCACGGAGGATTTACCTGGGATACCTCCGGAGAGTAAGGCCGAGTTCAGGATAGACCAAGTTCCTGGTGCGGCTCCGATAGCCAAGGCACCATATCGGTGGGCTCCTCCCGAGATGCAGGAGTTGTCTACGCAGCTGCAATAGCTGCTAGACAAGGGATTTATCAGGCCGAGCAGTTCGTCATGGGGAGCCCGATCCTGTTTGTGAAGAAAAAGGACGGGTCACATCGCATGCGCATAGACTACCGGGAGCTGAATAAGGTAACAGTAAAGAACCGTTATCCCCTCCCGAGGATTGAGGATTTGTTTGACCAGCTACAGGGAGCATCTTGGTTTTCCAAGATTGATCTGCGATCAGGTTATCACCAGATGCGATTCAGGGATGATGATGTGCAGAAGACAATTTTTCGGACTCTCTATGGTCATTACGAGTTCATGGTGATGCTGTTTGGGCTCACCAATGCTCCAGCCGCATTCATGGATCTCATGAACTGCGTGTGCAGACCGATGTTGGACCGATCTGTGATAGTTTTCATTGATGACATTCTGGTTTACTCCAAGACTCAGGAGCACCTGAGAGAGGTGCTGGAGACACTAAGGAGGGAGAGACTTCTCGCAAAGTTCTCCGAGTGTGAGTTTTGTTGCACAAGGTGCAGTTTTTGGGGCACCTAGTCAACCAGAAGGGCATTCTGGTCGATCTGGCCAAGATTGAGGTCGTGATGCAGTGGGAGATTCCGAGGTGTCTAACTGAGATTCGGAGCTTCCTAGGGTTACCAGGTTATTACATGAGATTCATCTAGGATTTCTCCAAGATCGTTGTTCCCTTGACCCGACTGACTAAGAAGTCAGTAGCATTCTGTTGGGGGCCTGAGCAACAGGCAGCTTTCGAGACTCTCAGACAGCGGTTATGCGAGGCACCGATTCTGACCTTGCCAGAGAGAGTTGACGACTTCGTAGTTTACTGTGACGCTTTGATCACAGGCATGGGTGCGGTATTGATGCAGCGAGGTCATGTGATAGCATACGCTTCGAGGCAGTTGAAACCTCACAAGGCTAACTATCCGATGCATGATTTAGAGCTGGGGGTTGTGGTTTTTGCCCTCAAAATTTGGCGGCATTACCTCTATGGAGTTCGTTGTACCATTTACACGGACCACAAGAGTTTGAGGTACCTCATGGATTAGCCGAACCTGAACATAAGGCAACGTCGGTGGTTAGATGTGGTGAAGGATTATGACTATGAGATCCTTTACCACCCGGACAAGGCCAATGTTGTCACACCCCCAAACCAGAATGGCGGAAACGTTCAGGGGCGGAGGACTTCATGTAAGTATCACAACACATGCAATATAGTAATCAAAGTACAAACAACCATTGCATTAATAAGTATAAGTTTTACATAAGTGTTTAAACATTACATATTCAAACACCAAAGTAGATACAGTAGAAGAGAAGAGTCACAGTACGGTACTAGGTAGTCTTCTCAAAAGCTTCGGGAGTGTACCTGTCTACTGGATTCCTGAGAATACAAGTTATTTTGAAACAGTAGGTCACCATTTAAGCTGGTGAGTTCATAAGTATTTTAGTTCTATAAAGTATACTCTAAGTTCTTGGACACGTTCGTTGGTTCCTCCAGAAAATCCTATATTTCCTGAGGTGATAAACTGGTAACCTCAATAGTTCCCTCTACAATTACTTAGTTTATACTAATTATATATAACCTAATATCGAATGGACAGTTAAATGGGTGTATTTGCCCTAAGCCCACTACCAAACAAGGAACAGGAAGTTAGGCGGAAGTCACACATTTCACTGTCAATCGGATATTACTTATGTATAACTCTTATATAAAAACTAAGGAATTATAGAATTAACCACTAAAGGTCCTTTATGTTATACTAGTTTAAAGAGAGTGAGTGACTAAGTTCTATCTGATAAGTAGTTTTAAATCCCCATAAAACCGTTTCTGAATAGTAGTTTTAATTCCCCATAAAACCGTTTCTGAATAGTAGTTTTAAATCCCCATAAAACCGTTCCATTTGTAAAAGTAGTTTAATCCCATAAACCGTTTCATTTGTAAAAGTATTCTTAGCTATATATGTTCTACAATGAAACATTGGTATTAATCCTGGAAAATATGATATTATCCATAATACTGATTTGTGGTTTTAAACGTTCCAAAACCAAAAGTACAAGTATATTTGGTCAGTAAAATAGATAGGATGTAATTATCTTTTCTTACTGTTATAAGAGAAGTATATTACTAAGTAATTTACTCGTTGTTTTATCCATGTGAGTTCTATTAACCATACTAATATGACTGATGTGCCTGATGCGACGTTCTTCAGGCGTCCGAAACGATATGACATTTGTCACCCTAGGCCTGCCGGCCAAACTGTTGCGAACAGTGAAGGTGCGGGATTGTCAGTCCCGAATAGATCTATACACAAATTCACGCTCTCCCTACAGGAGATTCTGGTTAATAAGTCAGGACTTAAGGTCGTACTTAGATAACTACACCATGAAGAGTCTCACAAATTTATTGTTTCAACGAGATTACGATGTATTATTACCCTGTGATTGCTAACCCTGGTACGTTGTACTGTACCCTTGTTAATGCAAACCCGGTAGGATGTATTATTACCCCGTGATTGCTAACCCTGGTACGTTGTATTGTACCCTTGTTAATGCAAACCTGGTATGATGTATTATTACTTCTTAAATATATTATCCATATACTAAAAGTATTATACATATCCTGGTACAGATAAATAAATTGTTAGTAATTTCCTTGGAATAAAAAGTATACAATCGTGATTCATACTTGTATATTTAGTTTTGAATCATAAATTATACCTATTATATTTTATATGTTCTAACTGATTAGCATGATTTCTCATGGATGAACACCTTTGCTCAGCATGATACAAAGGTAATGATATCGAATGAAGTAACCTTTTATATTCATATATATATATATATATATATATATATATATATATATATATATATATATATATATATATATATATATATATATACAATTAAGAAGGGAACGACCTTCGGACAAATAACACCACCTTAATTCCACATCCAAACAAGGAAAAGGAAATAAGATAATTCATTAGTCATAAGCCCTTCAAATCTTATTTATATATTTATCCATATATAAACATGATTTTGGCAATTATAATTTGAAATAGTTTATAAAACCATTTTCAATGAATTTAACAGTATTAAAAGGGTTTACATGACTTTAAAGATTTAACATGGCTTTAAGTCATTTTGGACGTATTTGGTAATCCTTAAAAGCATAAGGAAACCCTTTGTGTGATTATTATCGCATACAACTATTAACACAATTTAGATTGTGTTCAACTTGTATTCCCCCCCCCCCTAAAAAGCATTTAAAAACCATTAAAAAGGTAGATTATAGGGGTATGAACTCACCTGATAAGTGGTGATTTGGGCAGCGTTTCGTTTCTATAGATGATCTTTCTCGAAGAAACAATGAGTTTTTGATTAAAAGTAGGGCTTTATGCGGGCAGCACTTCGACTGGAAAGAGGTTAGCTTCTCGAGAATTCCGGGGCTTCGGGGCTTGCTTCGGGTTTTAGATACGATATCGGGGCCTTGGGGGTTGTTTGTGAGTTTATGGAAGTGAAAGGGGTAAAAAAGGACCTAAAATGGGGTGAAAAAGTGTAAAAATCCGGAGAGTCT
This sequence comes from Lactuca virosa, assembly GCF_052849685.1. Classification (NCBI taxonomy): domain Eukaryota; kingdom Viridiplantae; phylum Streptophyta; class Magnoliopsida; order Asterales; family Asteraceae; genus Lactuca; species Lactuca virosa. The sequence goes on along the minus strand of NC_136428.1, from coordinate 422,535,399 downwards.
CGCAAGCTATTTATAGGTCGAAGCCTCGGATCTGAAGCAAGGGGAAGGAGACGCGTGTCTCGGACAGGTGGCGAGGACGTGGCTTCGGTTCGGACAGGTGGCGAGGGGGAGGAGGGGTCAGCTGCCACGCGTAAGAATGAGAAGCGAAGCCAGAAGCAGTCTCGGATGCGCGTCAGATCAGTAGTGGACCGAACTTCGGTCCAATCAGGAGGTGCCACGAGCAACTTCGGTCCAATCAGAAGGTGACACGCATCGGACACGGGGAAGCCTTGCATGCGAGGTGACGTGGCCGAAGGGTGACCATGCGATTTTTCCCGGTTTTCAACATTTTTCAATTTTCGTGCCAAAAACTTGCGAAATTCATAACTTTCGCATACGAGCTTCATTTTCGACGTTCTTTATATGCACGCATAGGTAAAACTATACTCTACGACTTTCGTTTAGACTTCGTTGGCTAATTTTGAATTTATTTTTAATATTATTATTTTTAACAGACCGGAACAGGAAATTCGTTAAAAATTCATAACTTCTTCATCCGACGTCCGTTTTCGTCTGTCTTTTTACCGTTGTACTACTTTTGACGAGACCTTTGATTCTCGTTTAAGTTGTGTCGGCTAAATATCGATCGATTTTTATTTCGAATTTTTAGCTGTCTACTGCTAAACCGAAACATAGAAAAATCATAACTTCTTCATACGAATTCAGATTTTTACGTTCTTTTTATGAAAGTTCTCGGTTTAACATATTATACAACTTTCATTTAGATTGTTAAGGCTAAAATGCCTTTTTATCGAAAATTCACATTTTACACTGAACAGTGTTTTGCCGGTTTTGTCGCGGATCTTCGATTGTTCATAACTTCTTCGTTATAACTCGGATTTCGGTGTTCTTTATATTTTTGGAAACCTTGTTACAATCTCTACCACTTTGTTCATCCCAATTACGTTTATTGATCAATTTATTTTTGACCTAAATTTGACTGGTGTTACATTATCCCCCCGTTAGAGGGAATTTCGTCTCGAAATTAAGTCTAAAGTGATACTCATGGACTAGGGGAAAGATGTGGATATTTTCATTTTATCTAATCTTCCCTTTCCCAAGTGAATTCAGGTCCCCGGTTTGCAATCCAGCGAACCTTCACTATCGGGATAAGACTTTGCTTGGTTCTTTTGATTTCCCTATCCATGATTTCCATTGGTTCTTCTACAAAGTGTAGACTTTTAATTAACTTGATTTTATCGAGTGAAATAACAAGTGTTTCATCGAATAGACACCTATTTTAGATTAGATATGTGAAAGGTGGGATGAATATGATTAAGTTTTTGTGGTAGTTTAAGTTTATAAGCTACAAGACCGATTCTGGTAAAAATATCGAATGGTCATATGTACCTTGGATTTAGTATTCCACGCTTTCTGAAGCGTATCTTGCCCTTCCAGGGTGAGACCTTCATATGACAAGGTCATCAACCTGGAAGTCCAAGGGTTTTCTTTTACTGAACGGTAGGTTCTTTGATTAACTCTGGAAGCTTTATGCCGCTTCCTGATTCGTATTTTCCTTTCGGCAGTTTCTCAGATGAATTCCAGACCAGCGAAGGTGCTGTGTGGAAATTGAACCTCTAGCTAGTTGGGTGTCACCAACTTTAGTCCAGTGCAGATAGGATCTGCACTTGTGACCACAGAAGGTTTCGAATGGAGCAACTTTAAATGCTAGCATGATAAAGGAATCGATTAATTGGTAAATGGGTATCCCATACTTGATCACATATGCTTATGACTACTCTAGTTCCCAGAGATTTCTGAAGTGACTGCATGAACTGGGAGATGATTCTATTATCTCAACGGAGATAACAGATATTGGAACACCGTGCCCTATGACTAATCTCTCCAACACACGTTCTAGTTATCTTCTCTATTTGCCTGTTTCTTCAAAATTATAGGAAGTGCGCGGACTTGGCTAATCTGTCGACGATCACCAAAAATGACATCAAGTCCACCTGTTGCCTTGGTAACTTGATTATAAAGCCCATTGTAATCCGCTACCACTTCCACTCAGGTATCTCCGGTTGTTATAGTAAGCATGCGGCTTTCGCTTCGAAGTTCATGATAAGACTCATACTTGGCTCATCCACCATCACCTCGTGTATACAAGTCATATATAATTTAGATTTCACAAACCGTTCGGATGGCTGACTCTGCCCCAAGTCCACAACCAAACAAGGAACATGAGATAGGGCAGAATTACACATCCTAAATCTTGTTAAGTCTAAATTGTATACCACTCTCGTGTATACACTTAGCAGCGATAGATTAACCTAATGAGTTCTTAGTCTCTATTCTTGAACTTGACCTGCGGTACAAAGATTTTCCTATGAGATCTACTGGGGTACTTCGGTGGTTACTGACTTCTAAGACTACTTCGGTGCTTTTCGCTTGAAGTTTCCTGTCTATTGTGACAACTCGAAATTTCTATCTTGTACAACCATTCACTTCAATCGAAGTCAGACTTGTTTCTGCTAAATTTTAGCAATGTTTAGAGTCTGTTTGAGTGTTCTAAAGCCTAGTACCTTTAAGGGGTAATTATAGGAAGTATACTCTAGAGTTCAATGTGCAACATTCAAGTCTCAAAACTCCAAGAATTGGAGTTTACGACCATAAAATGGAGTTTATGGCCGTAAACTCTATGGTATATATATGACACTTAGTTATTTTTAGTCACTTTTACCATTTTAAGCCAAAGAACTCATTCTCTCTCAAGTATCATCCGATTTTTCACTAAGATCTTCAAGATTGTAAGTGTTTCTTCCCTTGATTAGTTGATATCCTTCAATATCTAGTGATTGTACATGATATCATCCATGAAATCTCTTCATTTTGATAGATCTTCAAGTGTTCTTCATTTCACCAAGAACACCAAGAACACACACTAGTGTTCTTGGACTTTAAACACCCTATCAATCTTCTATCTTGTAAGTACACTTGCCTTAGCTTGTTTTAATGCTTGAATCACTTAGTTTACACCTTAAAATCATCAAGAACTCAAGAACATATCGTGTTTACGGCCAAGGCAATCTCCTTGGGCCGTAAACACTCATAAGTGGAGCATTTGTGCCACCACTCCTTCCTAAGGCTTAGACTTGAACTTAGAACACTTCCTATTGACTTGTAAGACCTTAAAACACAAAGAAATCAAGAACAAAGAGTGTTTACGGCCAAGGCAATCTCCCTTGGCCGTAAACCCTAATGATTGGTGCAAAGTTGCCACAACTCTTTTCTTAGTCTTGGAACTATGTCTAGAACACCCCCAAGTTGAGTATAGGACCTTAATCATCAAAATGGCACAAGATACCATGAGTTTACGACCGTAAACTCATTGGGCCGTAAACCCATGGGCCGTGAACTCATGGGGGTATTACCATTTGGGCCGTAAACTCCTATGTGAGGCCCTACACCCATTAGATGCAACCCTTTGTACTTCTAACACTTGAATCAAAGTGTTTTCCATGTCCTAGGGTGTCTTTACTTGCATAATTAGTTGTTTAAACACTAATTGTAAACATATATGTGTCATTATATGATAAATAGGAGCCGTGTGTGTGCTCAAGTCTTCACTTGACACCTAGCATCCTATACCACACTTTCATCCAAACCACTCACTACAGGTGAGTTCATACCCCTTAACTTATCTTTTAAATGATTTTAAATGCTTTTATGGGGGGGAATACAAGTTGAACAATGATAGTTATTACATCAATCACTTGTGCTTAATAACTACCAAACAAGTGGATTACTTACTTTTCAAACTGTGTTATCAAACAAACTACTTCAATCGTTTTATAAACTCTTTTACATGTTAAATACTTTCTATTAAACTCTTTTAAACTTATATTTTGTCAAATGCGTATCTATATAGATATAGTTATATAAGTAGGATTGAAAGGACTTAGGACTGATAGCTCACCTTACTTCCTGTTCCTTGTTTGGTTGTGGACTTAGGGTATCGGTTGTTTGTCCGAAGGTCGTTTGAATCTAAGTTATATATTATGTATATGTATATAGATATAAAAGTTCCTTCATTCAGTTCAATACCATTGGGTAGCAAAGGTATACAAACATGTTCATTCATACAAACAACATTGCTAGTAAACTATAATAGGTATAGTTTAGGAAGTTACTAATACTATTACTAGAACAATGAAACATACAAAGAGTCAGTTCATACATGAGTCAATACATACTATTATGAGAAACAATAAATACTATGCATATTACAAGAGAACATACTATGATGATAAACAAAGAGAACATACTACATACTAGACAGAGAGAACATACATTACTCTAGTACATACAATACATATGCAAGAATACTATAACATAAACGTGAGCCACTGTTTCGGGGCATGGCATCACCTGTCATGGCTCGACTTGTATCCAGAATCTCCTTTAGGGAGAGCGTTGAATTTGTGTATAGATCTATACTGGATTGACTATCCTACACCTTGTTGCTCGCTACAGTGGGACTTGCAAGTCTACGGGTGCCAAATGTCATTTCTTCCGACGTCTTTCATCGTCGTGTTTTTAGTCGGTAGTATGGTACAGGCATATCACATTCGTACTTTAAATAACAATTGGTTTAAGGTAGTTAGAACAGCAGTAGTTCTATAATACAACACTACAGTACTTTATTATTTACCCATTGCATTCACATTGTGATCTTCTCACATAAAAGGTAATGTAAAACTATATTTTTGGATAATGATAGTCACATTTGGGAAAATACACACTTTTACAAGAAACAAACATACAGAACATTTGATGCTTTGGTAGAAGGCTACGTTTAGTAGAAAATATAGGATTTTCTAGGAGATGCAAACATTTACTACAAATATTTACAAAACTTATACATCAAACATTTACAAAACTTATACAACAAGCACTTACAAACATTTTCATAAAAACAATGACACTAAAATGCTTATAAACTCACCAGCTTTAAAGCTGATAAACTCTTTCAAAATAACTTGTATTCTCAGGTCATCAGTAGACAGGTACCTATGCCAGGTTTTGAGAAGATGGAGCTCGTTCAAGACTCATCTCTTATTTTGATTTACATTTTTGGTGTCTTATAAACTTCACAGAACACACTTGTATTGAATTATATTATTAATGCAATGGATGATGTTGTTGCTTGTTTACTACTATGCCTTGTTGAGATACTGTACATGACGTCCTCCACCCCCGAACGTTTCCGCCGTTCCGGTTTTGGGGTGTGACAGATTGGTATCAGAGCATCGTTTATAGTGAATCGAGTATATCAACCCATAAAATATATACAAACTATAAACACAGCGGGATTAAAATACTCTGATCCAGAGTTTGTACATTTAAATAATAAAATATTTAACTAAGTATACATACCTGCATTCATACTAAAATCAGTGTCAGTAGGACAGAACAAAAGTATTACGATTGTTGAACATCACAAGTAGACTCGGGGATGTATGATCAGTTCTAGAAGTGACATAGCCTGATCAACTATGTTGATCCGAGAAGTGATTAGAATATGCCCTAGAATGGTTGTGATGTGGCAACAAGTCTAAAACTTACCAATAATACTACAATGAAAACATTAGAACAGAACATAAACCTAAAATACTATAGGAGTATTTTGTGTTACTATAATTACTTATCTGAGAACTAAAGGTCTTTTTTAGTAGGTCAATAATTGCTCAGTGGATACGCTAAGGTTATATGTGACTAGGATGACATAGACTTAGAATCTGTGATCTTTGCTTTTCTTCATGTTCCTTGTTTGGTTGTGGATTTGGAGTTAGGGTCACTTATTCGAAGGTCTATCCTGTCTTGATTACATGTAACTAGTATGCACTATGCAAGTATTGAAGTAACTGAGAAAGATCATCTTATAATTATCTAATTAGTACGTCTATTTAGTTATTTCTTATACCCCTTTTCTCGCGTAGATATCATGGCTGGATTCCATCTCCCCGGAGATCCATACTTCCCAAACGAAGGCAATGTTGGATGGCTTAGAGAAGAGCCAGAAGATGATCATCCAATCCCTTTGGACGATCACCATGCTGAAGGCTTTTCGGATAGTTCTGACTCCTAGCAAGAAGTCAACAACCTACCTCAAGGGGTTCAAGTCCCAAATCTCAACCCCCGACCAGCATTTCAAGGCCCCACACCCTTGTGGGCGACAAACTTGAACCGTTGGAGTAACGAGCAGGGTCAGCCCTTACCCTTCAATGGAGACCGAAGCTTTTACAATTTAAGCGAGGGAGGCTCAGCTGACCAGGTCCTGCCCATCATAGTCCGTAGCATTGCTCGGAATGTCGAGCAAGGTCGGGCAGCCATCGACCGAGTCATGGAAATTGACGCCAACTCTGGCGTTAACACGGTCCGCATTCGCCATCTCGAAGAGGCTATGGAAAGGACTAGGAGATCCAATGAGGCTCTACAGCACCAGTTAGCTGCATCCCGAGCCGAAGTCATAGAACTTCGAGTGCGTCAGAGAGCTCATGAACGACATCTGCAAGACATAGTTCGTCAACTGGCTGATATGAGGGTCCGCTTGAGGAGTACCCGTCGCCAGTAGTAGATGTCTGGCTCATCTTTCCTTTTGGTTTAAGGAATAGCTATTCTTACCTACGCTCTAAGTAGAATTTGTCTGTAAAATATTCCTATCTTTCAAGTACTTCAACTAGACTTCTAAACTGTCAGCATTTTCCCTTATGGTATGATGTAAGACCTACTGTTAGGTCATTTTTCCCGAACTCATTTACATCATTAATACCAGTAATATCGGCAGTTATCTAATCTATTGAAAAGTCTCTACTCTTGTGATTCCCTATTCCAATATGGTGTCGCTATTTCAAAACATACACTCATTCAACAGTTGGGCTATGACAATTTAGTCCATGGATCACTCTCGCTATACTTACAATTGATTTTTACTATCGTGTTCATCTTTGTATACTTTTTAGTTAAAGATGCCTCCGTGACGATCAACGAGACGCAATCCTCCGGTAACTCCAATACCACCACCTCCTCCTTAAATCGATACGGCAGCTCTAAATGCTGCACTAGCTGCGGCTGTGGCAACAACCATGGCTCAATATCATTCTTCCAGTGCCACCGGAGGTGGAACACCTGTTCATTCTACTCACGGTGAGATCCCCGTACGCTCGAGAGAGTGCTCCTACAAGGACTTCACCAATTGCAAGCCACTGTCCTTTAAATGGACTGTCGGAGTCATTGCCCTCTCGCAATGGTTCGAAAAGACAGAGTCGATCTTTGAGATCTGCTCATGCCCAGAAGGGAGCAAAGTCAAATTTACTGCGTGCACCTTCGAGGCAAAAGCCCTGACATGGTGTAATAGCCATGTCAAGTCACTATCTCTAGTGGTGGCAAATCATATAGGCTGGGAAGCTCTGAGAGAGCTCATGATCGAAGAATACTGCCCGAGGGGCGAAATCCAGAAATTAGAACAGGAACTATGGAGCCTAACCATGAAGGGGTCCGACATACTTTCCTATACCGCCAGATTCGGCGAGCTGGTGGCCCTATGTCCTAACATGGTTCACACGGAGGGAAAGAAAATAGAGAGGTACATCTGGGGGCTGGTGCCTCCATTTCAGGGGAATATTTTAGCTTCAAACCCCACTACATTTGATAGTGCCAAGCGATTGGCACAACGGCTCATTGACCGTGGGGTCCTTACCCCGTCGTCAACAACAACAACCCTAGCCATCTCAGAACCCTCCAAAACCGCTGATAACAAGCGGAAATTCTGGGATGACAAGAAGAAGAAGAAGGCTGCCAAAAAGCAGCAGGTCGTGGCAGTTCATGCTGCGATAGCACCTGCCGTTGCTGCTCCGGTAAAGCAGTACGCTGGAAGTTTGCCCAAGTGCAACAAATGCAACTTCCACCACACTGGAGCCTGCCGAGAAATGCAGTGTTCAAACTGCAACAGGAAGGGGCACACTGCCCGTTTTTGCAAAGCTCCGGCGAGTCCAATCAACCAAGTCCCCGACGCTGGAGTGGGCCAAGCTTGCTACGGTTGTGGCGAAATGGGCCACTACAAAAGGAACTGCCCGAAGACAGGGAACGCCGAAGGAGTAGGAAGAGTTTTGGCTATAGGCCACGAGGAAGCAGTTGCCGACCCCACAGTGGTCACTGGTACGTTTCTCCTCAATAACTCATATGCATGCATTCTGTTTGATAGTGGAGCGGAGAGGAGTTTTGTGAACCAGAAATTTGCTCAATTAATTAAGCAAAAGTCACAAACACTTAAAGAACCGTTCATTGTAGAAATGGCTAACGGAAAGACTGAGAGCACTAGCAGTATATACATAGGATGTACTCTAACTGTAGATAACCATTCCTTTTCAATCGACCTCATGCCGGTCTCAATTAAAAGTTTCGACGTCATAATCGGCATGGATTGGTTGAGTGCTCATCGTGCCGACATTTTGTGTTACGAAAAGGCTGTTTGCCTTAATCTGCCGTTTAGCGAAACTTTAGTAATCTACGGCGACAAACCCGACACTAACCTGTTGGATATAGTGTCTAAGTCCATAACTATATTTGGTATGTACTTGACCCGACCCGGCATGGTCCATTTGGGTTGCACTTCACCCGAACAATTTATGGATAATCGTTTGAGAATAGTATAAGTTATGATTTATTAATATATTATAAGTCCTAATATATTAATATAAAATCATATTATTTAATTAGTATTGATCTATAATTAATTTAGAATTAATTTAGAGATCAAAAGTATGACTAATTAAATATGGGCTCTTTTATTTATATAGTGTGGGCTAATGCTTATTTGGAATGGGCTAGGCTTGCATGGAAAGTCCATGGATACTCCATGGAGCTTTAACCCATGGATCTCATGAAAATGAAAAGACTTGGGTATTAGGGTTTACATGGATGTAACCCTAATCCACCACACTATATAAAGGAGGCTTTGGTTCTTGAAATTGCACTAGTTGATGTGTGTAAACCAAGAGGGCCGATTTCAAGAAGTTTGTGACTATTCTCTCAAGTTTCCAAGTTTGTGGTGATTTGTGACTTCCATTCGAGGCATCCACATTATTGGTGCTAGGATAAGAACCTTGGAAAAATAATTATTTGCATGTATCTTAGTCAAACATAGATCCAAGGTTTCTAGGGTTGCATGTACACCATAGGAGTGTTAGAATGCTCAAAACTCATCAGTGGTATCAGAGCCTGGTTTGTTTATTTGATACTTGATGCAAAAAAAAAAAAAAAAAAAAAAAAAAAAAAATTTGAAAAATCGAAGTTTTGTTCGTAAGCTCGTATCAAAATTTCAAGTTTTGTGTATGTACTTACGATTCTTGAAATTTTTGATATGAACACTCATAAACATATGAGTTTAGAAGATCATAGAAATTATGTGCTAATAATTGATTAGATTAATTCTTGATCTTTATGTGTTTTAATGGAGTCCATAACTAGTTCTTAAGTTATGGATAACCAAAAGTCACATTTATAAATAACCATTAAAAGAACACATAGGTTACAAAAAATGAAGAGTCTTCATTTTTAATAACCATTAACTCATAAGTTATGAGAAATGAAAAGTTTTGAAAGTTTACAAAACTTGCCCTCAAGTTTTGGAACATGTAAAGTCATATTAAAAACTTTAGTTCCAACCCCTAGAATTTTAAAAGTTAAAATTCAACCCTTATACTTTATAATATTATAAGTTTAATAATATTTATATATAAGTATAAGATCAAGTCGTCTTACCGCTAGTACGCCTCATTCACGAAGTCGGTCTATAAGGGGGGTATAAGGTTGTTGCCTATAAAATGGCAACTTAATGGGTGTCCACTCTCACCCACCGCTTCCTTGATCGGTGGAGGGTCGTTAGCCGAACGGGTAGGACAAGGACTTATAAATTCTCATTAAAAGTATAATGATAATACTAAAGTAACTAAACTTTATTGAATTCCCAATCTTAGTTATTTTAGGAAAATGTGAATAAGGTGCTAATCCATGAAATTACACTTTACACTTTGTTTAAGTCGTTAGTGGAGCGTGTGTGGTTAACCGGTACACTAACTTGAACTTAACAAGGTAGGTAAAGGGTGACTTAATGTTTATCATAGTATCGATGGAGCGTGTGTGGTTAACCGGCACATCGATTGAGGGGTAATACATTAAGGGTACCAAGTAATTTGCATGGTTACTTCACACCTTGTTTTGTGATCCTCGACATCCCAGTCACAAAACTTGAAGGGCACACTCGAGATTGAAACATGCCATTGAAGAAAGTTCAATGAATCTCAAAGAATCTAGGAGTTTCTAAGCCAATTAAAACCTAATTAAATATTTCGTTTTTCATGGTGGAAATTGGTGAATCGTCATTCACCTACCTTCAAATATCTTATAGCTTAGATTACGGCATCCCTCTTCTAAGTTATAAAATATTGTGTTGGGTCCAGCCTTAATATTACATTTGGGTGTTTTGTTAAGGACTATCTCTATATCAAATCTAATCTATTCCCTCTTCTTTTTAGATGTCTTCCAATAACAATGCTTCTTGCTCAAACCCTACTAGCTCCTTCTCTCTCATGAATCTTTGTGGGAGAGTCATCTTTGATGGGTCCAACTTTACAGATTGGATCAGAGACATCAGGATGGTCACTCGGTATGAGAACAAAGAATATGTTCTCAACAAGGAGCTGAAGGTACCCGAGCCAACTGCTACTCCTGAAGAGCTTGCTGAATATGAGGTACATGAAAGAGATGCTACAAAAGTGGCATGCATCATGATGGCCACCATGACAGCCGAGCTCCAAAAGTCCTATGAGGACTATTATCCTTTTGAGATGCACCAGGACTTGATGGACCGCTACCATCAAAGTGCTCGTCAAGAGCGATATGAAATAATCTCCTCCATGATAACAACCCGAATGAAGGACGGTGAATCCATCACGGGCCACATGCAGAAAAATGCAAAGGTATGTGGACCGTTTACTGAAGCTGAATGTGAACTTCCCTGAGGAGTTAGCAATAGACATCATTTTGCACTCCTTGCCATCGTGTTATGATCAATTCCGCATGACATATCACATGAACAAGGAAGAAGTCACCCTCAGCAAACTTCAAGGGCTCTTGAAGACCGCCGAAAGTGGTCTAAAGGGTAAGTCGGTTGTTACTACTCCTACTCCTACTCCAACTGCGGCCAATGTCATGGCAATCGGGCATGGCAAAGGGAAGAAGAGAAAGAACCCTTCTAAGGGTACCAAGGGTAAGACCCTTGAAGGCTCCTCTTCAAGCAAAACCAAGAAAGGTTTTGTCACTCCTTCTGCTAACCCTAATGAGGCTGAATGCTTCTATTGCCATGAAAAGTTGCACTGGAAGCGAAACTGCCCAAAGTACCAGCAAGATTTGAAGGATGGGAAAGTAAAACCCAACCATGCAGGTATATACACTATATTGTCTAATAACTCACCTCATTCTAAGTCTTGGGTCCTTGATACAGGTTGTGGTATTCACATATGTTGTGATTTGCAGGGACTAAAAAGAAGTGAGAATGTGGAGCAGGGAAAGATAAACTTGATCATGGGAAACAGGAAAGCTTCACCTGTCACCAAGATAGGAGTTTATTCCTCAGTGCTAAATAGTGGGTTTACATTAGATTTGAATAAATGTTATTATTCGCCAGAAATGGCAAGAAATGCTATTTCCTTTCATGCATTGGACAAACAAGGTTTTACCTTTTATTTTGATAATAATAATGGTAGTATTGATTTTAGTAGATATGGATATGTCTACCTAATCAAGCATAAGTCAGAAACCTTTGAGAAATTCAAAGAGTTTAAGCAAGAAGTTGAGAATCAGTTGGGCAGGAACATTAAGATGCTTCGATCCGATCGTGGTGGTGAGTATCTTAGTACTGAGTTCCTTGACTATCTTAAGGAATGTGGGATTGTCTCATAATTGACACCTCCTAGGACACCACAGTTGAATGGTGTAGCTGAGAGGCGCAATCGGACCTTGTTGGACATGGTTCGTTCCATGATGAGTCGAGCTTCGCTACCAATCTCATTTTGGGGGTATGCCTTAGAGACTGCCGCCCATATCCTTAATCTAGTCCCTACAAAGAAGGTTGCCAAAACACCTCACGAGGTGTGGACTGGAAAAGTTCCCAATCTAGACCACATCAAGATTTGGGGTTGCGAGGCTTTCGTGAGACGCGATACTCACGATAAGCTCGAACCCCGAAGCGAAAGGTGTATTTTCATCGGCTACCCACATAAATCCTTTGGTTACATCTTCTACAGACCCAGTGATAATGTGGTCTTTGTAGCAAGAAGAGGATTCTTTCGAGAGAGAGAATTCATGAGCCAAGGAGACAGTGGGAGGCAAATTGACCTTGAGGAAATTCAAGAGTCAAATGGTGAAGGAACCTCAAACCCTAGCCCTCAACCTGAGGAGGAAACTCCTGTTGAGCCGACTGAAGAATCTATACCTCTGAGGCGTTCCACCAGAGTTAGGAATGCACCTGAGCATTATTATGGTTTTCATATTACTGCAGAAGGTGAGACACTTATCAGTGATAACACACTGGTAAATCTGGATGAGCCTAACAGCTACACGGAAGCCATGGCAGGCCCTGAGGCTGCTAAATGGAAAAAGGCTATGGATAGCGAGATACAGTCCATGTATGACAATCAAGTTCGGAACTTGGTTGACAATGTACCTGATCGTAAGATAGTTGGGTGCAAATGGATCTTCAAGAAGAAGACCGACATGGATGGTAATGTGCACACTTATAAGGCATGACAGGTTGCAAAGGGTTATTCTCAAACTCCGGGAGTTGATTATGATGAGACCTTTTCACCAGTGGCCAAGATTAAGTCTATTAGGGTTCTGTTAGCCATTGCTGCATTTCATGATTATGAAATATGGCAAATGGATGTCAAAACCGCTTTCCTTAATGGAAACTTGGCTGAAGATGTTTACATGGTTCAGCCAGAGGGTTTTCTCAGTACAGAGTACCCCAGTAGAGTGTGTAAGCTCGAGAAATCCATTTATGGATTAAAACAGGCACCTCGCAGATGGAATCTTTGCTTTGATGAGAAAGTCAAAGAATTTGGCTTTTCAAGGAGTGAAGATGAATCTTGTGTCTATATCAAGGCTAGTGGGAGTATAGTCAGCTTTTTGGTACTGTATGTGGATGACATACTACTCATAGGAAATGACATCCCAACCCTGCAGGAAGTAAAGTCCTGGCTTGGGAAGTGTTTCGCTATGAAAGACCTTGGAGAAGCTGCCTATATCCTAGGGATAAGGATTTTGAGAAACAGGAGTAAAATACTAATTAGACTTAGTCAAATCACCTATGTGGACAAAGTGTTGAAAAGGTTCAACATGCATAACTCCAAGAAAGGAGAGTTACCCATCCAGAGTAACGCCAGATTGAGTAAGACACAAAGCCCTAGTATTGAGGCTGAGATAGCAGAAATGAGTCGAATACCTTATGCTTCAGCTGTAGGATCGATCATGTACGCTATGACGTGTAATCGACCTGATGTAGCCTTTGATTTGAGCATGGTTAGCAGGTATCAGGGGAACCCTGGCAAGGCACACTGGACTGCGGTAAAGAATATCCTCAAGTACCTACGGAGGACTAAGGATTGGGTCCTTACCCTCGGTGGCAGTGAGGACTTGAGAGTTGTAGGGTACAGTGATACTAGCTTTCAGACTGACAGGGATAATTTCCGCTCTCAGTCGGGCTGGGTCTTTACTCTAAACGGGGGGGGGGGGCAACTACTTGGAAAAGTTCCAAGCAGGAGACAGTGGCTGATTCCACTTGTGAATCAGAGTATATAGCAGCAAGCGAGGCAGCAAAGGAGGCTATATGGCTAAAGAACTTCATCGGAGACCTTGGAGTTGTACCAGCTATAAAGGAGCCAATGGAGATTTTCTGTGACAGCAATAGTGCGGTTGCCTTAGCCAAGGAACCAAGAGATCATGGGAGATTCAGACACATTGACAGAAAATATCACTTCATCAGACATCGAATAGAAGAAGGAATCCTCGTGGCAAAGAGGGTATCATCGGATGAGAACCCAACAGATCCCCTCACGAAGGGACTGACTCGGGCTAAGCATCTCCAGCATGCTCGGAGCATAGGGCTGAAGGATGATATTAGTTTTAGTAGTTAGATAATATTGAAATTTGTAAAATGTAATTGACATTTTATGATAAATAAAAGCTGTTATTTATGAGTAAAGTGTTGCTATCTCTTATCAATCGTTTACTATTATTTCTTTTTGCATCTTTTGACTTACAGAATAATTATGTTATGGTTTATATCATATTATTCAAACTCTCCACAGTCGGTCATATGTTGGAAGTAGATATGAATCAAGACTGTCATGGGTTGGCTTGTAGAGGTCTAAGATGTTAGACAAAGTGGGGCTACAACACTCATGAGTGCTCATAAGTTCTGAGTATTGGATTCAACCCACGCTCACTTGTATCACTTCATGAAATTTATCTCGAGTGATCGTGAGACTGTAATATCATATAAGTCTTCAAACCTAGAGATATGATTTGTTCCCTATGAGTTGGTTATGCATTGATTGCACGAAAACGCATTGGTAACTCGATGATATAAACCGTGCCTTTGTGTGTAGTTCAACAAGTAGTAGAGCAAACATATGAGTCGAAGTTTATCTGTTCCTTCTAGGATTAGAAGCGATATATGGGCCCTTCGATGATTTTGGTTTTGACCTATGTACCGGGCCCGGTCAGAACTAAATTGATGTGTTCAGTTAAGTTCTATGTCAAACAAATCGGAAATCGGGAAACAAATGCTGGACAATAAGCAAGACCATGTTCCATGTATTTGTCCGGCTGATATCTAGAACAGAGGATTATATGATCACTTATCTAAAATGGCGCTTCATAGTTCAACAGAGTTTAAAGAGCTACGATTGCTGATCGGTTCCTGAAGTCATGCTTGCAACTATAGTTATTAGACTTGTCCAAGTGGGAGACTGTTGGATATAGTGTCTAAGTCCATAACTATATTTGGTATGTACTTGACCCGACCCGGCATGGTCCATTTGGGTTGCACTTCACCTGAACAATTTATGGATAATCGTTTGAGAATAGTATAAGTTATGATTTATTAATATATTATAAGTCCTAATATATTAATATAAAATCATATTATTTAATTAGTATTGATCTATAATTAATTTAGAATTAATTTAGAGATCAAAAGTATGACTAATTAAATATGGGCTCTTGTATTTATATAGTGTGGGCTAATGCTTATTTGGAATGGGCTAGGCTTGCATGGAAAGTCCATGGATACTCCATGGAGCTTTAACCCATGGATCTCATGGAAATGAAAAGACATGGGTATTAGGGTTTACATGGATGTAACCCTAATCCACCACACTATATAAAGGAGGCTTTGGTTCTTGAAATTTCACTAGTTGATATGTGTAAACCAAGAGGGCCGATTTCAAGAAGTTTGTGACTATTCTCTCAAGTTTCCAAGTTTGTGGTGATTTGTGACTTCCATTTGAGGCATCCACATTATTGGTGCTAGGCTCTCAAACTCCAAGCAATCAACTACTACTACAAGGGAAGTAATTCTACTAGTTTTATTTGATTCTAGTATCCCATGCCATGCTAGTTAGGATAAGAACCTTGGAAAAATAATTATTTGCATGTATCTTAGTCAAACATAGATCCAAGGTTTCTAGGGTTGCATGTACACCATAGGAGTGTTAGAATGCTCAAAACCCATCATAACCTTTGGCTCATCTCGAGCATTCAAGCCCAGAAATTCTGGCGAAAGGAATGTCGCGCATTCCTTGCTCATGTTGTCGATGTGAGCCAAGAAACGAAATACATTAAGAACATTCTGGTAGTACATGATTTTCCCGACATCTTTCCAGAAGAACTCCCAGGATTACCTCCACAACGTCAAGTCGAGTTCAGAATCGACTTAGTTCCAGGGGTTACCCAGTAGCCAAATCGCCCTATCGTCTAGCACCTGCAGAGATGCAAGAACTGTCCGGTCAACTGAACGAACTGCTCAGCAAGGGCTTTATAAGACCAAGCTTCTTACCCTGGGGAGCTCCGGTCTTGTTCGTCAAGAAGAAAGATGGATCGTTTCGTATGTGCATCGACTGCAGGGAGCTCAACAAGCTAACCATCAAGAATCGTTACCCTCTGCCTCGCATTGACGATTTGTTTGACCAACTTCAAGGGGCGAACTTCTTTTCAAAAATAGACCTATGATCCGGGTATCACCAGTTACGAGTGTTAGGGGAAGATGTTCCAAAGACAGCCTTCCGAACTCGTTATGGACACTACGAATTCGTAGTGATGCCGTTCGGATTAACCAACGCGCCCGCGGTATTCATGGATTTAATGAATAGGGTGTGTCGTCCTTACTTGGATCAGTTCGTCATTATCTTCATCGATGACATACTTATCTACTCTCGTAGTAAGGAGGAGCATATTCAACATCTTCGACAGGTCTTGGAAACACTACGATCGGAGAAGCTCTATGTGAAGTTCTCGAAATGCGAATTTTGGATCCGAAGAGTCGAATTCTTAGGGCACGTGGTTAGCGAAGAAGGAATACACGTGGACCCTTCCAAAATCAAGGCCATTGAGAACTGGTCAACACCGAAGACGCCTACGGAAATTCGTCAATTTCTAGGCCTCGCTGGCTACTATCGCAGGTTCATTCAGAACTTCTCACGGATTGCGAAACCTCTTATGACTTTGACCCAGAAGGGCGTGGCCTTTGACTGGGAAGAGAAGCAAGAGAAAGCGTTCCAAACGCTGAAAAGAGCCTTATGCACCGCACTGATACTATCCCTCCTAGAAGGAATAGAAGACTTTGTGGTCTATTGAGATGCGTCAAATCAAGGGCTCGGCTGTGTTCTGATGCAGCGAGGTAAGGTCATCGCCTATGCCTCAAGAGAGCTGAAGACACACGAGGTCAACTACACCACTCACGATCTTGAGTTGGGAGCAGTAGTTTTTGCTCTGAAGATCTGGAGACACTACCTGTATGGTACAAAAAGCACTATCTTTACAGACCACAAAAGCTTACAACATATATTCGACCAGAAGGAGCTCAACATGAGACAACGACAGTGGGTCGAGCTACTCAGTGATTACGCATGCGAAATTTGTTATCATCCCGGCAAGGCCAACATAGTAGCTGACGCCCTAAGTCGGAAAGAATACTCTGGTCGTAGAGTCAAATCATTGACTATGACTATCCATTCACACTTGTCCACACAAATCAAGAAAGCTCAGCTCGACGCTTTGAAACTTGAAAATGTGGCGAGTGAATCCCTGAGAGGGATGGATAAGAACTTGGAAGTAAAGGGTGGCGGAGCTTTATATTTCATGGATCGGATCTGGACACCGAAACGCGGTGGCTTTAGAGACTTGGTCATGACAGAGGCGCACAACACTCGATATTCCGTCCACCCAGGTTCAGATAAGATGTATCTGGATCTTAAAAAGTTATACTGGTGGCCTAACATGAAAGCAGAGATTGCTACCTTCGTGAGTAAATGCCTTACTTGCGCAAAGGTTAAGGTCGAATACCAGAAGCCATCAGGTTTACTTCAGCAACCGGAGATACCTGAATGGAAGTGGGAGCGGATCACGATGGACTTCATAACCAAGTTGCCCAAGACAACGGGTGGTCTCGATACCATTTGGGTGATCGTAGACTGGCTAACAAAGTCCGCAAACTTCCTGCCTATCAAAGAGACGGACAAAATGGAGAAGCTAACAAGAACCTATATTAGGGAGATTGTACGACTGCATGGTGTTCCTATATCTATTATCTCTGATAGAGATAGTAGATTCACTTCGAGGTTCTGGCAGTCGCTACAAAGTTCCCTAGGAACTATGCTGGACATGAGTACAGCCTACCATCCACAGACCGACGGACAAAGTGAGAGGACTATTCAAACCTTGGAAGATATGTTGTGAGCCTGTGTGATTGAATTTGGGAAGGCATGGGATACTCATTTACCCATCGTCGAGTTTTCCTACAACAATAGTTATCACACGAGCATAAAGGTTTCTCCATTTGAAGCCCTCTATGGCGAAAGTGCAGATCCCCTCTGTGCTGGGCTGAAGTGGGTGACACCCAGTTAGCTAAAGGACGAGTTCCTGACAGCACTCTCACAGGTCCGGAGATCATTCGGGAAACGACAGAGAAGATCGTTCAGATTCGTGAACGATTGAAAGCCTCTAGAGACCGACAGAAAAGCTATGCAGACAAAAGAAGGAAACCTTTGGAATTCCTGGTGGGAGACTGTGTTCTATTGAAGGTCTTACCCTGGAAAGGCTTGATACGCTTCAGAAAGCGTGGAAAGCTAAATCCAAGATACGTAGGGCCTTTCGAGATTCTCGCTAGAATCGGCCCTGTAGCGTACAAACTCAATCTACCCCACGAACTCAGTAACGTACATTCTGTTTTCCACGTCTCGAACTTGAAAAAGTGTATGTCCGACGAGACTCTTGTAATCCCACTCGACGAGATCGAGATCAACGAGCACCTAAACTTCATGAAAGAACCTGTAGAGATCATGGACCGGGAGGTCAAGCAAACGAAGCACAGTCGTATCCCGATAGTGAAGGTTCGCTGGAACGCCAAGCGAGGACCTGAATTCACTTGGGAGCGCGAGGATCAAATGAAATTGAAATATCCTCATCTTTTTAATTAGTTATTTGTAACTACTTATTTGCTTAAACTCTAATTTCGGGACGAAATTCCCTCTAACGGGGGGATGATGTGACAACTCGAAATTTCTATCATGTACAACCATTCACTTCAATCGAAGTCTGACTTGTTTCTGCTAAATTTTAGCACTGTTTAGAGTCTGTTTGAGTGTTCTAAAGCCTAGTACCTTCAAGGGGTAATTATAGGAAGTATACTATAGAGTTCAATGTGCAACATTCAAGTCTCAAAACTCCAAGAATTGGAGTTTACGTCCATAAAATGGAGTTTACGGCCGTAAACTCTATGGTATATATATGATACTTAGTCATTTTTAGTCACTTTTACCTTTTTAAGCCAAAGAACTCATTCTCTCTCAAGTATCATCCGATTTTTCACTAAGATCTTCAAGATTGTAAGTGTTTCTTCCCTTGATTAGTTGATATCCTTCAATATTTAGTGATTGTACATGATTTCATCCATGAAATCTCTTGATTTTGATAGATCTTCAAGTGTTCTTCATTTCACCAAGAACACACACTAGTGTTCTTGGACCTTAAACACCCTATCAATCTTCTATCTTGTAAGTACACTTGCCTTAGCTTGTTTTAATGCTTGAATCACTTAGTTTACACCTTGAAATCATCAAGAACTCAAGAACATATGGTGTTTACGGCCAAGGCAATCTCCTTGGGCCGTAAACACTCATAAGTGGTGCATTTGTGCCACCACTACTTCCTAAGGATTAGACTAGAACTTAGAACACTTCCTATTGACTTGTAAGACCTTAAAACACAAAGAAATCAAGAACAAAGAGTGTTTCCGTCCAAGGCAATCTCCCTTGGCCGCAAACCCTAATGATTGGTGCAAAGTTGCCACAACTCTTTTCTTAGTCTTGGAACTATGTCTAGAACACCCCCAAGTTGAGTATAGGACCTTAATCATCAAAATGGCACAAGATACCATGAGTATACGGCCGTAAACTCATTGGGCCGTAAACCCATGGGCCGTGAACTCATGGGGGTATTACCATTTGGGCCGTAAACTCCTATGTGAGGCCCTACACCCATTAGATGCAACCCTTTGTACTTCTAACACTTGAATCAAAGTGTTTTCCATGTCCTAGGGTGTCTTTACTTGCATAATTAGTTGTTTAAACACTAATTGTAAACATATATGTGTCATTATATGATAAATAGGATTCGAGTGTGTGCTCAAGTCTTCACTTGACACCTAGCATCTTGTACCACACTTTCATCCAAACCACTCACTATAGGTGAGTTCATACCCCTTAACTTATCTTTTAAATGATTTTAAATGCTTTTATGGGGGGGGAATTCAAGTTGAACAATTATAGTTATTACATCAATCAAGTGTGATTAAGAACTACCAAACAAGTGGATTACTTACTTTTCAAACTGTGTTATCAAACAAACTACTTCAAATCGTTTTATAAACTCTTTTACACGTTAAATACTTTCTATTAAACTCTTTTAAACTTATATGTTTTCAAATGTGTATCTATATAGATATAGTTATATAAGTAGGATTGAAAGGACTTAGGACTGATAGCTCACCTTACTTCCTGTTCCTTGTTTGGTTGTGGACTTAGGGTATCGGTTGTTTGTCCGAAGGTCGTTTGAATCTTAGTTATATATTATGTATATCTATATAGATATAAAAGTTCCTTCATTCAGTTCAATACCTTTGGGTAGAAAAGGTATACAAACATGTTCATTCATACAAACAACATTGCGAGTAATCTATGATAGGTATAGTTTAGGAAGTTACTAATACTATTACTAGAACAATGAAACATACAAGAGTCAGTTCATACATAAGTCAATACATACTATTATGAGAAACAATACATACTATACATATTACAAGAGAACATACTATGATGAGAAACAAAGAGAACATACTACATACTAGACAGAGAGAACATGCATTACTCTAGTACATACAATACGTATGCAAGAATACTATAACATAAACGTGAGCTACTGTTTTGGGGCATGGCATCACCTGTCATGGCTCGACTTGTATCCAGAATCTCCTTTAGGGAGAGCGTTGAATTTGTGTATAGATCTATACTGGATTGACTATCCTACACCTTGTTGCTCGCTACAGTGGGACTTGCAAGTCTACGGGTGCCAAATGTCATTTCTTCCGATGTCTTTCATCGTCGTGTTTTTAGTCGGTAGTGTGGTACAGGCATATCACATTCGTACTTTAAATAACAATTGGTTTAAGGAAGTTAGTACAGCAGTAGTTCTATAATACAACACTACAATACTTTATTATTTCTCCATTGCATTCACATTGTGATCTTCTCACATCAAAGGTAATGTAAAACTATATTTTTGGTTAATGAGAGTCACACTTGGGAAAATACACACTTTTACAAGAAACAAACATACAGAACATTTGATGCTTTGGTAGAAGGCTACGTTTAGAAAATATAGGATTTTCTAGGAGATGCAAACATTTACTACAAATATTTACAAAACTTATACATCAAACATTTACAAAACTTATACAACAAGCACTTACAAACATTTTCATACAAACAATGACACTAAAATGCTTACGAACTCACCAGCTTTAAAGCTGATAAACTCTTTCAAAATAACTTGTATTCTCAGGTCATCAGTAGACAGGTACCGATGCCAGGTTTTGAGAAGATGGAGCTCGTTCAAGACTCATCTCTTATTTTGATTTACATTTTTGGTGTCTTATAAACTTCACAGAACACACTTGTATTAAATTATATTATTAATGCAATGGATGATGTTGTTGCTTGTTTACTACTATGCTTTGTTGTGATACTGTACATGATGTCCTCCACCCCCGAACGTTTCCGCCGTTCACCATCACCTCGTGTATACAAGTCATATATAATTTAGATTTCACAAACCGTTCGGATGGGTGACTCTGCCCCAAGTCCACAACCAAACAAGGAACATGAGATAGGGCGGAATTACACGTCCTAAATCTTGTTAAGTCAAAATTATATACCACTCTCGTGTATACACTTAGCAACGATAGATTAACCTAATAGTTCTTAGTCTCTATTCTTGAACTTGACCTGCGGTACAATGATTTTCTTATGAGATCTACTGGGGTACTTCGGTGGTTACTGACTTCTAAGACTACTTCGATGCTTTTCGTTTGAAGTTTCCTGTCTACTAAGTAGGCTAGAAGGGCGTGGTACCCTTCTCATGGGTACTTCTGAAGGTTTGAAATGAGAGACAACCTAAGGGTTTTTGTTATGGATTGGAAGAATTTCATCTTACGGCTGATTAAGGAAAAAGTTCTCTTACACAGTATAAGAATTTTCACATGGTAAGGGCCAGGCCAAACCATGTCGAATGAGGATGTCAGAATTTTCTCGACGAAATAGATATTAAGTCGTTCTGGGGAAAATGATTACTGAACTATCCTATGTACCTAAGTTTTCAGCGCTTCTGGTTACGAATACCCTTTTTGATTTGAAATTGGCGGGTACTACCAATACGAGGGTTCTGATAATTTAAAATTATGAACTTTCATGAAATGATCCTTACTAGGTCTCTCTATAATCGCTTGGTGTATACAAGTCATGTTTAATTAAGATTGGTAAGACCTTTGACTGAGCAACCCTGCCTTAAATCCACAACCAAACAAGGAACATGAAATGAGGCGGGATTACTCACTCTAAGTCTATAAATCTTAATTATAAATGACCCTTATGTATACACTAAGTCATCATAGCTTACCTGTTAGGGTTTCAAATTTTATATGAATGTTGTGATTTAATTTGAACGGGAGAGTAATCATAATTATAGATAATTATTGGGGTTTGGAAGTGTACCAAAATATAGCAGGGTTCTTTGATGCCTTCCTATGCATTGGGGTCAAACTCCTCCTGCTCCCCCATCGTTCTTCTCTGTTGGACAGACCCTCTTGTAATGTCCTATTTCACCACAAAGGTGACATATTGGAATGGTTCCAATATTGGTAGTTGAAGTGATGAACTCAACCGGAGCTCTACAGATGCGGGCGGTGTTCCCCTTCATGTTACATCTATTGCAATGCAGCCCTCGGCAAACTCCATGATGATGGTGGTTGCACTTGCTGCAGTGTGGGAGGTTTCCTATGTATGGCGTGGTCGGTGCTAGAATAACTGGGTTGATGGAGGTATTGACTGCCCCAGTTCGTTGCCCTCTGTTAAGTTCTTGAGTTGAACAACTCCCTTTCTTGTTCTCGAACTTTCGTTTCAGGATATTAGGCTTAAGGTTCGAAGTGTCCTTACAAATAGGTACTCGTTGCTGTACTTGGTCATCACCACGATCGGGGTTGCCGATAGCATTACCACTAACATTTGCGTTGTTAGCATTAAGGTGTGCCATGACAGCTACTACAGCTGTTGTGACTGCAGCTTGAAACGTATCCGCGTCTATTTGAAGGATTGGTGTTTTTTTGGTGGGTTGGTTACGTTTCTTTGGAGGCATGATCCTGTTACATGATAAGAAAATGAGCTCGTGAGCGACTATCATTGGCTCTAGATGTATTCTAATCATTTGTATCTACATATAAATCTTTCGTTTTGTTATATTGTTCTCAATGATTCGACCTGCATCCCTATGATGCAGTCCTGGTAAAGAGCAGAAATAAGTTTCTAGAATGGTTATGAACCGAGTGTCATCCGAACTAAGTTACCTTCGATTGGTGGATATCGTTTTCCAACTTTCGAAATGATTTGAAAATAATTCATAATAAAGTCTACATAAAATAGACTTATGAATTTGAGAAGTAATCACTATCAATTGAGATTTCGTGATCTGATTTATTGTTATTAGCCGTGCCAGGAAAAGAAGATAAGCTCAAAACCTAACGTGAGTAATGTAAATACTAACTCACTAGGTTGAATCGATTTACTAGTTATTACTTAGATGAAAAGTCGCTCAAAACACTTCACATGAATCACGCGTGGTTTTCCTTAGTTCTCTGTTCTATTCTGGATGGTAATGATTTGTTCTCTCCTGGTATCTATAGGGTGTCCTTCTCCTCCGTAAGTATATTGAATTCCCGAGCTGTCTTACTTCCGATTCTGACACTGATCCCCATTATTTTGTAATGAAGATTTTGAATCTCGGAAGTTCATGCGAATCTCTCATTGGTGTCCTTAATAGGGTAAGGGCACTAAATGATTTCTATAGTTTCTTTACTTCTCATCTGTTTCTATCTCGGAATTCTTCTAATGAAATTTTGTTGGATCCTCCTTGACTCTTCTATTGATTACTGGAGTGACTACATCTATCTAAGAGGTTTATACGAGAATGGGAATGTCTAAAGAATCTATGAGAAAATTTAAATTTTTACGAAGGTGATCATTTCTGGTCCTTCTATAATCACATGGTGTGTACCGATTACATATAATCCAGATCATATAGACCTTCGAATAAGTAATCCTACTCTAAAACCACATCCAAACAAGGAAAAGGAAGTAGAGTGAAAATCGCATATTCTAAGTCTATAAAATCTCAACTATATATAACCTTAACGTATCAACTTAGTAATTATAGACGTACCAGAGAATATCTTTTTAACATTTCCCAAATGTTTATTTATGGTATTTAAAATACTTCCTTGGTATTATAAGTTTGATTCTTGGACTTCTAGATATAAGAAGTTGATAAGTTTTTCAGTTTTCTTGTTATAGCATCCTAAAATACTCCCATAGTATTTTAACCTTTATGTTTGGTTCTAGAATTCTTCTGGTACCTAGGTAAGTTTTAGACTTGTTGCAACACTACAATCACTCCCAAACACATGTTGGTCATTTCTCAAATGAATATAGTTGATCAGGCTATATTGATCCCAGATATGATTACATAACTGTCCACGTTTAACTGTAATGTCCAACATCCAAATACTTTTGTTTTGTTCTTCTTGTGATACTCATTCTAGTATATATATATTTTGCATGTACTTATACTTTTATAAAATATTGTTATATTTTTAAAGTATAACTCTTGGTTAGAGTGTTTTTATCCCAATGGGTTTATAGTTGTATATCTTTTATGACTGATATACTGAGTTCACTATAAACAATGCTCTGATACCAATCTGTCACACCTCCAAACCAGAACGGCGGAAACGTTCGGGGGCGGAGGACTTCATGTAAGTATCACAACACATGCAATATAGTAATCAAAGTACAAACAACCATTGCATTAATAAGTATAAGTTTTACATAAGTGTTTAAACATTACATATTCAAACACCAAAGTAGATACAGTAGAAGACAAGAGTCGTAGTACGGTACTAGGTAGTCTTCTCAAAAGCTTCGGGAGTGTACCTGTCTACTGGATTCCTGAGAATACAATTTATTTTGAAAGAGTAGGTCAGCATTTAAGCTGGTGAGTTCATAAGTATTTTAGTTCTATAAAGTATACTCCAAGTTCTTGGAAAAGTTCGTTGGTTCCTCCAGAAAATCCTATATTTCCTGAGGTGATAAACTGATAACCTCAATAGTTCCCTCTGCAATTACTTAGTTTATACTAATTATATATAACCTAATATCGAATGGACAGTTAAATGGGTGTATCTGCCCTAATCCCACAGCCAAACAAGGAACAGGAAGTAAGGCGGAAGTCACACATTTCACTGTCAATCGGATATTACTTATGTATAACTCTGATATAAAAACTAAGGAATTATAGAATTAACCACTAAAGGTCCTTTATGTTATACTAGTTTAAAGAGAGTGAATGACTAAGTTCTATATGATAAGTAGTTTTAAATCCCCATAAAACCGTTTCTGAATAGTAGTTTTAATTCCCCATAAAACCGTTTCTGAATAGTAGTTTTAATTCCCCATAAAACCGTTTATGAATAGTAGTTTTAAATCCCCGTAAAACCGTTCCATTTGTAAAAGTAGTTTAATCTCATAAACCGTTTCATTTGTAAAAGTATTCTTAGTTATATCTGTTCTACAGTGAAACATTGGTATTATATCTGATTTGTGGTTTTAAACGTTCCAAAACCAAAAGTACAAGTATATTTGCCATACTTGATTTCATGATACGTAGTTTTTACTATAAGTAAAAACTAACAGAAGGTATATTTGGTCAGTAAAATAGATAGGATGTAATTATCTTTTCTTACTGTTATAAGAGAAGTATATTACTAAGTAATTTAGTCGTTGTTTTATCCATGTGAGTTCTATTAACCATACTAATATGACTAATGTGCCTGATGCGATGTTCTTCAGTCGTCAGAAACGATATGACATTTGTCACCCTAGGCCTGCCGGCCAAACTGTTGCGAACAGTGAAGGTGCGGGATTGTCAGTCCCGTATAGATCTATACACAAATTCACGCTCTCCCTACAGGAGATTCTGGTTAATAAGTCAGTACTTAAGGTCGTACTTAGATAAGTACACCATGAAGAGTCTCACAAATTTATTGTTTCAACGAGATTACGATGTATTATTACCTCGTGATTGCTAACCCTGGTATGTTGTATTGTACCCTTGTTAATGCAAACCCGGTATGATGTATTATTACCCAGTGATTGCTAACCCTGCTTTGTTGTATTGACCCTTGTTAATGCAAACCCGGTATGATGTATTATTACTTCTTTAATATATTATCCATATACTAAAAGTATTATACATATCCTGGTATAGATAAATGAATTTTTAGTAATTTCCTTGGAATAAAAAGTATACAATCGTGAATCATACTTATATATTTAGTTTTGAATCATAGATTATACCTATTATAATTTATATGTTCTATCTGATTAACATGATTTCTCATGGATGAACACCTTTGCTCATCATGATACAAAGGTAATGATACCGAATGAAGTAACCTTTTATATTCATATATGTAGAATATATATATACAATTAAGAAGGGAACGACCTTCGGACAAATAACACCACCTTAATTCCACATCCAAACAAGGAAATGGAAATAAGATAATTCATTAGTCCTAAGCCCTTCAAATCTTATTTATATATATATATATATATATATATATATATATATATATATATATATATATCCATATATAAACATGATTTTGGCAATTATAACTTGAAATAGTTTATAAAACCATTTTCAATGAATTTAACAGTAGTAAAAGGGTTTACATGACTTTAAATATTTAACATGGCTTTAAGTCATTTTGGACGTATTTGGTAATCCTTAAAAGCATAAG
This sequence comes from Lactuca virosa, assembly GCF_052849685.1. NCBI lineage: Eukaryota > Viridiplantae > Streptophyta > Magnoliopsida > Asterales > Asteraceae > Lactuca > Lactuca virosa. The sequence continues at coordinate 422,508,392 of NC_136428.1, read as the reverse complement.
GAAACCCTTTGTGTGATTATTATCACATACAACTATTAACACAATTTAGATTGTGTTCAACTTCTATCCCCCCCCCCCCTAAAAAGCATTTAAAAACCATTAAAAATGTAGATTATAAGGGTATGAACTCACCTGATAAGTGGTGATTTGGGCAGCGTTTCGTTTCTATAGATAATCTTTCTCGAACAAACCTCGAGTTTTTGATTAAAAACTGGACTTTATGCGGGCAGCAATTCGACTGGAAAGTGGTTAGCTTCTCGAGAATTTCGGGGCTTCGGGGCTTGCTTCGGGTTTTAGATACGATACCGGGGCCTTGGGGGTTGTTTGTGAGTTTATGGAAGTGAAAGGGGTGAAAAAGGACCAAAAATGGGGTGAAAAAGTGTAAAAATCCGGAGAGTCTCGCAGGCTATTTATAGTCCGAAGCCTTGGATCCGAAGCAAGGGGAAGGAGACGCGTGTCTCAGACAGGTGGCGAGGGGGTGGCTTCGGTTCGGACAGGTGGCGAGGGGGAGGTGGAGTCAGCAGCCACGCGTCAGAAGGAGAAGCGAAGCCAGAAGCAGTCTCAGATGCGCGTCGGATCAGTAGTCGACCGAACTTCGGTCCAATCAGGAGGTGCCACGAGCAACCTTGGTCCAATCAGAAGGTGACACGCGTCGGACACGAGGAAGCCTAGCATGCGATGTGACGTGGCCGAAGGGTGACCATGCGATTTTTCCCGGTTTTCAACATTTTTCGATTTTCGTGCCAAAAACTTGCGAAATTCATAACTTTCGTATACGAGCTCCATTTTCGACGTTCTTTATATGCACGCGTAGGTAAAATTATACTCTATGACTTTCGTTTAGACTTCGTCGGCTACTTTTGATTTATTTTTAATATTATTATTTTTAACAGACCGGGACAGGAAATCCGTTAAAAATTCATAACTTCTTAATCCGACGTCCATTTTCATCTGTCTTTTTACCGTTGTACTACTTTTGACGGGACATTCTATTCTCGTTTAAGTTGTGTCGGATAAATATCGATCGATTTTTCTTTCGAATTTTTAGCTGCCTATTGCTAAACCGAAACTTAGAAAAATCATAACTTCTTCATACGAAATCAGATTTTTACGTTCTTTTTATGAAAGTTCTCGGTTTAACATATTCTACAACTTTCACTTAGATTGTTAAGGCTAAAAAGCCTTTTATCGAAAATTCACATTTTACACTGAATAGTGTTTTGCCGGTTTTGTCGCGGATCTTCGATTGGTCATAACTTCTTCGTTATAACTCGGATTTCAGTGTTCTTTATATTTTTGGAAACCTTGTTACAATCTCTACCACTTTGTTCATGCAAATTACGATTATTGATCAATTTATTTTTGACCTAAATTTGACTGGTGTTACAACTGAGGTAGCCGACGCCCTGAGCGGTAAGGCGGTGGCTACTCCGATTAGAGACATATGTCTGAGGATTACAGTGATTACTAATCTGCTGGAGCAGATTAGAAACGCACATGTCAAGGGTCTGAAGGAGGAGCGCCAGAAGTGTGAACGGATCGTAGGCCGGTTGGCCTCGTTTGATTATGACAGCCGATCATTGTTAACCCTACATGGGAGGGTCTGGGTTCCGTATTGGGGTGGAGTGCGGCAGGTTCTGATGGATGAGGCCCATAAGTCGAGGTTCTCCATCCATCCGGGGGAGACGAAGATGTACCGAGATCTTCTCCCTGATTATTGGTGGCCGTGCATGAAGCGGGACGTTGCTTGGTATGTGGAGCGGTGTTTGACCTGCAGGAAGGTCAAGGATGAGCACCAGAGACCACACGGCAAGATGCATCCGTTAGACATTCCAGTGTGGAAATGAGAGGATGTCACTATGGATTTCATTACCAAGCTTCCCAGGACCGCACGAGGAGTATATTCGCTATGGGTCATCGTGGATCGGTTAACCAAGAGTGCTCATTTTATCCCGATCCAGGAGAGTATTTCGGCTGAGAAGTTCGCTGAGATATACGTGTGTGAGGTAGTGGCACGACATGGAGTGCCTGTTATGGTGATGTCAGACCGAGATGTCTGTTTCACTTCCAGATTTTGGAAGCGGTTTCATGAGGAGATGGGTACTCGTCTCCATTTCAGCACCGCTTTCCACCCTCATAAAGACGTACAGAGCGAGAGGACGATACAGACTCTCGAGGACATGCTACGCGTATGTGTTCTGGATTTTTGTGGCAGTTGGGATACGTATCTTCTGTTAGCGTAATTTTCGTATAACAATAGTTACCACGCCAGCATAGACCGGCCTCCCTTTGAGATGCTCTACGGGAGGAAGTGTAGGACCCCAATATGTTGGGGCGAGGTCAGTCAGAGAGTTATGGGGAGTACTGAGGTAGTACTCAAGACTACCGAGCGGATCCACCAGGTCCGGAGCAGGCTCTAGACTGCTCAGAGTCGGCAGAAGAGCTACGCCGACAAGCGGCGTTTAGACTTAGAGTTTCAGGTGGGCGATATGGTCCTCCTGAAGGTGTCACCTTGGAAAGGTGTCATCTGGTTCCGGAAGCGGGGCAAGCTAGGCCCTAGGTACATTAGCCCTTTCAGGGTGATAGCCCGGGTGGGCAAGGTGGCATATCGGTTGGATCTACCAGCAGAGCTCAGCCAGATCCACATCACCTTCCATGTTTCCCAGTTGAGGAAGTGCTTAGTGGATGATTCAAAAGTGGTACCCCTTCAGGATATTCAGGTTGATGACAGCCTGAACTGCATTGAGCGGCCAGTAGCTATCCTTGACAGGCAGTCGAAGGATCTGAGGAACAAGAGGGTGGAGTTGGTAAAGGTTCAGTGGCAGCACCGCAAGGGATCGGAGTGGACTTGGGAGCCCAAGGAGGAGATGAGGGAGCACTACCCAGAGCTGTTTTCAGACAGAACAGACTTTGAGGACGAAGTCTAAGACAAGTGGGGAAGAATTGTAATGTCTGGTTCCTAGTATGCATTTAACTTATTTATTTATTCATTTTGGAAGGGCTACTCGATGAGTTGGTGGCCCTAACTCGTCGAGTAGAAGGAAAAATATGTGCGGGTTTTAAGTGAGATAGCGGATGACAGGACCGTCAGGGTTGCGAGGGTTGCGAGGGTTCATTGGGAATGCACACTGCAGTTGTTTGATGAGCAGTTTTCAGTAGACTTGGTTCCTATTCCCCTGCGAAGGAATAAAGTTATAGTGGGTATGGATTGGTTGAGCCCCGATGGGGTAGTGATCGACTGCGAGCGGCAGCTAGTGAGGTTCAGACTCCTAGTGGGGAAGAGTTAGTGATCCAGGGCGAGAGGCCACAGCACAGACCGATCTTATGTTCAACAGCGAGGGCGAGGCGTTACCTAGCAGGGTTGCGCGGGTAATGTCGCTTATGTCATGGATACTCGGGATAAGGGTAAGACGACAATGGATGATGTACCGGTAGTGCGATAGTACCCGGACGTATTCCCGCAGGATTTACCTGGGATACCTCCGGAGAGACAGGTCGAGTTTAGGATTGACCAAGTTCCTGGTGCGGCTGCAATAGCCAAGGCACCATATCGGTTGGCTCCTCCCGAGATGCAGGAGTTGTCTACGCAGCTGCAAGAGCAGCAAGAAAAGGGATTTATCAGGCCGAGCAGTTCGCCATAGGGAGCCCCGCTCCTGTTTGTGAAGAAAAAGTACGGGTCACATCGCATGTGTATAGAGTACCGGGAGCTGAATAAGGTAACAGTGAAGAATCGTTATCCCCTCGCGACGATTGATGATTTGTTTGACCAGCTATAGGGATCATCTTGGTTTTTCAAGATTGATCTGCGATCAGGTTATCACCAGATGCAATTCAGGGGTGATAACGTGCTGAAGACAACTTTTCGGACTCGCTATGGTCATTACGAGTTCGTGGTGATGCCGTTTGGGCTCACCAATGCTCCAGCCATGTTCATGGATCTCATGAACTGCGTGTGCAGACCGATGTTGGACCGATCTGTGATAGTTTTCATTGATGACATTCCGATTTACTCCAAGACTCAGGAGCACCTGAGAGAGGTGCTGGAGACACTAAGGAGGGAGAGACTTTTCGCGAATTTCTCCAAGTGTGAGTTTTGGTTGCATGAGGTGCAGTTTTTGGAGCACCATGTCAACCAGAAGAGCATTTTGGTCGATCCGGCCAAGATTGAGGCTGTGATGCAGTGGGAGATTGTGAGGTCTCCAACTGATATTCGGAGCTTCCTAGGGTTAGCAGGTTATTACAGGAGATTCATCCCGGATTTTTTCCAAGATCGTTGTTCCCTTGACCCGACTGACCAAGAAGTCACTGGCATTCCGCTGGGGGCCTGAGCAGCAGGCAACTTTCGAGACTCTTAGAGAGCGGTTATGCGAGACACCAATTCTGACCTTGCCATAGGGAGTCGACAACTTCGTAGTTTACTGTGAAGCTTCGATCACAGGCATGGGTGCGGTATTGATGCAGCGTGGTCATGTGATAGCATACGCTTCGGGGCAGTTGATGCCTCACGAGGCTAACTATCCGACGTACGATTTAGAGCTGGGGGTTGTGGTTTTCGCCCTCAAAATTTAGCGGCATTACCTCTATGGAGTCCGTTTTACCATTTAGACGGACCACAAGAGTTTGAGGTACCTCATGGATCAGCCTAACCTGTACATGAGGAAGCGTCGGTGGATAGATGTGGTGAAAGATTATGACTGTGAGATCCTTTACCACCCGAGCAAGGCCAACGTGGTGGCCGATGCCCTGAGCCGTAAGGCGGTGGCTACTCTGATTAGAGACATATGTCTAAGGATTAGAGTGATTACTCCACTGCTGGAGCAGATTAGAGAGGCACATGTCGAGGGTCTGAAGGAGGAGCGCCAGAAGTGTGAGCGGATCGTAGGTCGGGTGGCCTCATTTGATTATGACAGCCGAGGACTGTTGACCCTGTATGGGAGGGTCTGGGTTCCATATTGGGGTGGAGTGCGACAGGTTCTGATGGATGAGGCCCATAAGTCGAGGTTCTCCATCCATCCAGGGGCGACGAAGATGTACCGGGATCTTCGCCATGATTATTGGTGGCCCTGCATGAAGCCATCGTTACTTGGTACGTGGAGCAGTGTTTGACCTGCAGGAAGGTCAAGGCTAAGCACCAGAGACCACACGGCAAGATGCAGTCGTTAGACATTCCAGTGTGGAAATGAGAGGATCTCACTATGGATTTCATTACCAAGCATCCGAGGACCGCACGAGGAGTATATTCGATATGGGTCATCGTGGATTGGTTAACCAAGAGTGCCCATTTTATCCCAATCCAGGAGAGTATCTCGGCTGAGAAGCTGGCTGAGATATACGTGCGTAAGGTAGTGTCACGACATGGAGTGCCTGTTATGGTGATGTCAGACCGAGATGTCCGTTTCACTTCCAGATTTTGGAAGCGGTTTCACGAGGAGATGGGTACTCGTCTCCATTTCAGAAATGCTTTCCACCCTCATACAGACGTACAGAGTGAGAGGACGATACAGACTCTCGAGGACATGCTACGCGTATGTGTTCTGGATTTCTGTGGCAGGTGGGATACGTATCTTCTGTTAGCGTAATTTTTGTATAACAACAGTTACCACGCCAGCATAGACCGACCTCCCTTTGAGATGCTCTACGGGAGGAAGTGTAGGACCCCAATCTGTTGGGGCAAGGTCGGTCAGAGAGTTATGGGGAGTACTGAGGTAGTACTCAAGACTACCGAGCGGATCCACCAGGTCCGGAGCAGGCTCTAGACTGCTCAGTGTCAGCAGAAGAGCTACGCCGACAAGCGGAATTCAGACATAGAGTTTCAGGTGGGCGATGTATTCCTCCTGAAGGTGTCACCTTGGAAAGGTGTCATCCGGTTTCGAAAGCGGGGCAAGCTGGGCCCCAGGTACATTGGCCCTTTCAGGGTGATACCCCGGGTGGGCAAGGTGGCATATCGGTTGGATCTACCAGCAAAGCTCAGCCAGATCCACATCACCTTCCATGTTTCCCAGTTGAGGAAGTGCTTAGTGGATGATTCAGTAGTGGTACCCCTTGAGGATATTCAGGTTGATGACAGCCTGAACTACATTGAGCGGCCAGTAGCTATCCTTGACAAGAAGTCGAAGGATCTAAGGAACATGAGGGTGGAGTTGGTAAGGGTGCACTGGCAGCACCGCAAGGGTTCGGAGTGGACTTGGGAGCCCAAGGAGGAGATGAGGGAGCACTACCCATAGCTGTTTTCAGACATAACAGACTTCGAGGATGAAGTCTAAGACAAGTGGGGAAGAATTGTAACGTCTGGTTCCTAGTATGCATTTAACTTATTTATTTATTAATTTTGGAAGGGCTACTCGATGACTTGGTGGCCCTAACTCGTCAGGTAGAAGAAAAAATATGTGCGGGGTTTAAGTGAGATAGCGGATGACAGGAATTTCAGGGTTGCAAGGGTTCATCGGGGATGCACACTGTAGTTGTTTGATGAGCAGTTTTCAGTAGACTTGGTTCCTATTCCCCTGCGAAGGAATAAAGTTATAGTGGGTATGGATTGGTTGAGCCCCGATGGGGCAGTGATCGACTGCGAGCAGCAGCTAGTGAGATTCGGACTCCTAATGGGGAAGAGTTAATGATCCAGGGCAAGAGGCCACAGCACAGACCGATCTTATGTTCAACAACAAGGGTGAGGCGTTACCTAGCAGGGTTGCGCGGGTTATGTCGCTTATGTCATGGATACCCGGGATAAGGGTAAGGCGACAGTGGATGATGTACCGGTAGTGCGAGAGTACCCGGACGTACTCCCGGAGGATTTACCTGGGATACCACCGGAGAGACATGTCGAGTTCAGGATTGACCAAGTTCCTGGTGCGGATCTGATAGCCAAGGCACCATATCGGTTGGCTCCTCCCGAGATGCAGGAGTTGTCTACGCAGCTGCAAGAGCTGCTAGACAAGGGATTTATCAGGCCGAGCAGTTCGCCATGGGGAGCCCCGATCCTGTTTGTGAAGAAAAAGGACGGGTCACATCGCATGTGTATAGACTACCTGGAGCTGAATAAGGTAACAGTGAAGAACCGTTATCCCCTCCCGAGGATTGATGATTTGTTTGACCAGCTACAGGGAGCATCTTGATTTTCCAAGATTGATCTGCGATCAGGTTATCACCAGATGCGATTCATGGATAATGATGTGTAGAAGACAACTTTTCGGACTCGCTACGGTCATTACGAGTTCGTGGTGATGTCGTTTGGGCTCACCAATGCTCCAGCCATGTTCATGGATCTCATGAACTGCGTGTGCAGACCAATGTTGGACCGATCTGTGATAGTTTTCATTGATGACATTACGGTTTACTCCAAGACTCGAGAGCACGTGAGAGAGGTGCTGGAGACACTAAGGTGGGAGAGACTTTTCCCAAAGTTATCCAAATGTGAGTTTTGGTTGCGCGAGGTGCAGTTTTTGGGGCACCTTGTCAACCAGAAGGGCATTCTGGTGGATCCGGCGAAGATTGACGCCGTGATGCAGTGGGAGATTCTGATGTCTCCAACTGAGATTTGGAGCTTCCTAGGGTTAGCAGGTTATTACAGGAGATTCATCCCGGATTTTTTCCAAGATCGTTGTTCCCTTGACCCGACTGACCAAGAAGTCAGTAGCATTCCGCTGGGGGCCTGAGCAGCAGGCAACTTTCGAGACTCTCAGAGAGCGGTTATGCAAGGTACTAATTCTGACCTTGCCATAGGGAGTCGACGACTTCATAGTTTACTGTGACGCATCGATCACACGCATAGGTACGGTATTGATGCAGCGAGGTCATGTGATAGCATACGCTTCGAGGCAGTTGAAGCCACATGAGGCTAACTATCTGACGCACGATTTAGAGATGGGGGCTGTGGATTTCACCCTCAAATTTTGGCGGCATTACCTCTATGGACTTTGTTGTACCATTTAAACGGACCACAAGAGTTTGAGCTACCTCATGGATCAGCCTAACCTGAACATGAGGCAGTGTCGGTGGTTATATGTGGTGAAGGATTATGACTGTGAGATCCTTACTACCCGAGCAAGGCCAACGTGGTGGCCGACGCCCTGATCCGTAAGGCGGTGGCTACTCTGATTAGAGACATATGTCTTAGGATTACAGTGAGAGAACAAAATAGATCTGATGCGCAGGGACAAGATTTGAGAACTCAAACCTTGAGTGAATTCTTAAGATCAATGTCTGCTTGTTAATAAATGTTCTAGTCAAGACTGGAAAGAGCAGTCAAGTCTTAGTTAATATATTCAACAAATGATCAAGTCATTAAATGAAGAATGAGAACAAATGATCAAGGTAAAGCTAATAAATGAAGAACAAGAAGAATGTTTGAAAGAATTTTGAAATAACTTAGTAAATGGCAAAAGTTGAGTGAATGATCCGTTCTTGACTTTGCATTGAAAGCTCCTATAAATAGGAGTGAAGGTTACAGCGAATGAACTAAAATACTTACATAGGACCGGATAATAGAAATGTTTCTGACATTCTGATTGTCTAATATTACAAAAGACTAAGTCCTATGAAAAGTCACATCAATACAAAGACAAACTTAATAAACTCACAAGGACAAAATACATTGACTCCGGATCATCATCTATTCCGGACATGAGGATCATTCTAGAATGCCTTCAGCTTCTCATCTTCTTCTGTTCTGGTCCGAACAGATTCCGGACCACTCTTCACAATTGACTCCGAACCATTTTAGTTTCGGAACACAAGTACTTCGGAATTCAGACTTAGGATTGCTAGAGGTTCACTTTCAGGTTCCAACAATCTCCCCCTAAGTGAACTTAGCAATCCATTCAATTATACTGCTTCTTCCTTGATGAAGGTGTAAGCTCGGAACAACCATTATCTGACTTCAATGTACCAGGCCAGTTGACTTACAAACTTTGCTTTGACCTTTTCCGGAGCTTTAGACTTTGATGCACGAGATATGAACTTCTAAAGTGCTTTGGTCGGGACTAGGTGTTTGTCAAGGACACGGAAAAAGTCCTTCTTGTTTGTCTTCCTAGTAGTGTAGAAAAACCCTAGAACCATATCATCATTTGGTCCATCTTCAAGCGGTTCAGCTTCCAGAAGAACATAGGTGAACTTCGCAACGAAGTCTTCAGCTCCGTAGAGATGAGCCAGCTCATAGTCGCATCTGCAAACTTCCGTGACGTAATCTTTGAGGAAGCTTAGAGCAGCATGAAAGGCACCCACGTTGATATCGTTGTTTTGCATTCCTATAAAGTGAGCAGCCAGAGTCAGAATGTCGTTCGGATTCAAGGAAGGGAAGTCCGCATCTGTAATGGTTCGGTAGGTAGGCTTGTTCCGGAAGACGTGAAATTGAAATAGTGGGCAGTTGAGATCGAATTTCACTAGGATTTTTCTTGCAAATCCATGGACTTTGGTGATTCTTTTTCTAGTCCATACTTCCTTAAATAGTTGAGCATTCTTGGAATAGAATGTTTCAAGCCTTTCTCTTTCTGTCAAGAGGATCACTTCCGGATCGTCATTTGGGTGAAAAGGAGAAAACTTGATGTAGTACTTGCTGTATAGAGAGAGAGGAAGATCGAGCTGTTCGGAATCGTTGGTGGGAACATCGTAGTACATATACGGAACGATTTCTTGATCACGGAGTATGCCTTCACGGCAAAGAGGAGATATGTCACGCATCGGATCAGGATTATCCTTAAGAGCTTGGATCCGGATGCTTTCCTCCAGTGCCTTGTTGATTTCCTCCTGGGACCATCCTTGTTTTTTCTTGACAGGATGTCCGGAGTGGAAGGCTTGTTGTTCAGCAGTCATTGGCATTTTGCCTTTGTTTCTTTTCAGAGCGTCCATGATGACCTGCATCTTTTCATCCACCACATATTCTGGAGTGGGCTTTGGAAGAGGATCTTCCCGAATGTCAGCAGGGATCCGGAGCGGAGACCCCTGGTCTATGGCAGCAATTTTCGGAGCCGGAATAGGTGGGAGCATAGAAGGAGTGGCTCGGAAGGCTTGACCTGTGAGGAAAGATTTGGCTTTGGCCATTTGAATAGCCCTTTGAAGAACGTCTGGTAAAGAGGATGGCCAAGAAGTTGCGGACCATATCCTCTTCTCTTCCTCAGTCAATGCCTTTGGGAATAGCTTCTTCGGAGCCTCGAGACCTAGAACTCCTTTAGTGATGCATTATTCTTCATCACTCTCTACTTCATCATTAGAGGAATTTCCTACAAGTCCGGACACAACTTGGACTTCATCGTCGGAATTCAACTCTTCATCTCTGAGTGTGAACTCCGAGGCAAGTTTCCATGGTCGGCTTGGACCTTATCCCCCTCTTGCATCGAGACACCTCCGTACCGGTGTAAGCATCAGTGACTCATTCATTCCATTAAATTTTTCAAACACTTTTTGGAGACTAGTGTTGAGTTGTTTGGTGAGAGCATCATAAGCCTCGGAAGTAGGTGCTTGAGCAGCAAGGTGAACGAACAGATGCCCCAGGACGACTAACATCTCCTCAAACTTTCGATTCGGTACATCGATAATGTTCCAAGTGGATCGAATCAGTTTGATGAGGACTTGTTGAATGATGAGATTCATCTTGTCCTTCTTCTTTATCTCCTTCTCCAATATTTGAATTTGTTTCTCATGACGCACATGGGTATGCTTAATGAGATCATTGGTAGTAGACACCAAGTCGTCATGGACTTTGAGCATAAAGGTGATTGTGTCAAGATAGTGTTCAACCGAAGCATCATATTTAGCTTCAACTTCTTCCAGTGAATGCTTGAGCTGGATAGAGATCAGTTGATCAAGTTGGGCTTATCGTTCTGCAACTGAAGGTCCAGACTGTTGAGAGAGAGACTGAAGGATGGCATCGAGTTTGAAATCATGTCCGGAAACCTTTTGATCCATTTTTGTGTTGAGCTCTGTTACGGATGATTTGATTGAGGACGCCTTCTTCATTGTATCTGAGACATTGGTTTGGATTTCGAGGAGAGTGAAAGGATCAATGTAATCACCAGCTGAGGATTCGGAGTTAGAATCTGAGTGTTGCGGCGGAGCTTGTCGGGATGAAGTATTTGTGGATGGACCAGGCTTCGTGGTGGCATCATCTTCATGGAGCTTGGAGTTCGATCCACCATCCGGAGTGGTTGAAGAAGATGATCTGAAGTCAAAATCAGACTTGGAGGTTGATGGCTTGGATTGAAAGCGGATGGATGACATGAGTTTGGGGTCTGAAACAGATTTGCCTTCATCAGTGAGCATTATTTCTTCAGAGAGTTATTCATTCGGATCAGTTTGGAAGACGCTGGTGTGAGTGATGATTGGTGGTTGTTCCTAAGCTAGTTCTCGATCAACATCATCATCTGTAGGAGGAACATACGGAAGATTGCTTTGATGAGCTCTGATGTACATTAAAGTAAGAGTGGCCTCCACTTAAGCTCTTGTCAGATCCGGACGTCTAGAAACAGCCTTGTTTATATAATCTTCCCATTTGGGATCGTTAGCACCTGGTCGTCCTGTACACCTTCCGGGTATCAGACCAGTTGAGGCATCCGGAGTCGGAGAGACTGCTCCAGCTCCGGAATGCTTAGGGTCCGGAACAGGGGTTCCGAAGTGTGTGCTTGTGTGAGAAACGAGAGGGATATCAAATGAGACTCGTGGGTGTGTTCCAGGGGGCTGTAAGGAACTATGATCAACACCGGCATCACCTTTTTGGGAAGGTGAGGGTGGATTATGTGGAGACTCCTCGTGTGTGTGTGTGCATGTGATGTTGAAACATTGAGGGGTACCTCAGATGAGTGGGCTGGTGGGGTGTTCAGATGGCCAGAGTCAGCCTGAGTGTCATGAGCATCTTGTTTTGGAGAGGAAGAGCCGACTTTGGGTCTCTTTTGAGGCTTTGGCTTTGTGGGAGAATTCTTCCGTTTGGCAGATTTCTTAATATTGGATCCGGACACGGTACGTTTGGCCTCTTCCGAAACAGGCTCAACGGAGACTGGGGCAGGTTATGTTGGGTCAAACACAACCGAAGTCTCCAGATGATGTTTCAAATAAATGGAATCGGAAGGTATTGAGGCCAGCATATGGTCTGGAAGTCGTCTAACCGGACCACAAGAGGATTGGTCCTGAATTCTATAAGCTTTGATAACTTTAAATGAGACACATACCACCGGAGGAATCACGGAGACCGGAAGTGGTTCGGAAATCTCCTTGAAGAGTTGTTGAATCGTCAGTGCCCAGAACCTAGGGCTTGAAATTTCGTTAAACTTCCTCTTGATGGAAAACTTGCAGAAGTCTTGCCATAGGACCTCTGGAAGATCAACTGCATTATCGCGTCCGGAGAAGATGCTATAGACCACATGTAGCCAGTCCTTGTGAGGGTGTCCGTACCACCGTGCTTTCCGGACAACCCTCGAATTATGAAGTGCATTAGCACCGTCCATAGTCCGAAGACGGCTGATTTCTTGAAGTCTTTGGCCCTGTAATCTTGATTGTAACCAATGTGATTCAGAAACGTATAAAACTCTTCAGTGGTAGGCTCTTGAACTCTGAAACCCTGGGGGTTTTCTTTCACACCAATTGCTTTGAGAAACGTGGTCTTGAAGATAGGCACAATCATGTCACCTACGATCTTCGTCTATAACACACCGTCATCAAGTTTTATGCTTGTGAATGCTCTGTGATGATGATGAAGTGGAAGAGGTGGTTCAGAAACTTTAGTGAGAGGAACATAGATTGGATGATTCGCGATAAACTCGATCATAACACGAACAGATTCGTCATAATCTTCAGGATTTAGGGAAAACAGTTGTGTCGTGTCCCTTAGAAACAGTTCAGGGGATGTTGATGATGAAGAACCTTTTGAGCGTTTCTTCTTGGCAATGGACTTCTTGGGAGTTGAGGCGGTTGGAGCAGTTTTTGGTGGTAAAGAAGGGGAAGCCATTGTTGCAGGGTGATGAGAGCTTGATGAACACGAAGAACACAGAGAGAATTTGAGGGTTTTGGAAGTATTGGGCGCGTAAAGAGGTAAAAGGGGGTTTTAATTGGTATTTATAGGTAAGGGAAGTGGGTCGGGTCAGTGGGGCTAATGATGAGGGTTTGAGTTTGAAACGGGTTGCATTAAATGAGTAACTGCTTTTGGGGGTTGAGTTGACCTGGGAAGGGAAAGGTTGGGTTGTTTGTAGCTTGAAATGGAAAACCCTAAACGGCGATTCGATTGTTGCTTTATGGGGGCGTGCAATCGTGTCACGAAATTCGAGGAAGATAGGATAAGGATCTGCTTAAAAAGTAACTGTTGCAAAAACGTTTCACCTTATTAACCTTTGAAATTCCGGATGAGCCGTTCCGGACAGTGCATGATCCGAAGGATAATGAGTAGTGCTCCGGAACATGGTTGTTTTGAAAAGTGGTCCGGAATGAGAAATAATCCGGAGAGAGTTTTGGTTCCGGAGTCAAAAATTCAGTGCGATTCCGGAAAAGGTTTGTGATTCCGGAGCAAAAATTCTGGAATAATGATTTTCAAGAATTTCCGGAGTGAATTTGAAAAAGTTTCCGGAATATGATTTGGAAAGCATTCCGGAGTGAGATTTGAGAAAAGTTTCCGGAACATTTTTTGGCAAGAATTCCGGAGTGAGAGTTGAGAAAACTTCCGGAGTGGAATTTGAGAAAACTTCCGGAGTGAATTTTGAAATTCCGAAGTGCATAATGCAATACCTTTCCGGAGTGGAATTCCGGGATGCCATTATGAAGTATATTCCGAGATAAAAATTCGAGCACTATGACAATGTGGACTTTGAATAACAAATAATCAGGATGAACTGTACATCTTAAAACTCAAGTGATGGTCAGAAATAAAGACAAGTAAAATGATCCTACGTATTTCGAGAGAAAGTAATTCCGAGATGAAAAAAGTTTTTGAGATCGGAACTAATTTTCTTTCTAATACGTCTATCAAAGAGAACAAGTCTCTTGAAAGAACTGAGGATCTGGTATCATCATACCCATCTTGTTCAGAAAACCATTGAATTTGGTTTCTTCTAATGCCTTAGTAAATACATCAGCAATCTCATCGTCATATGGAACAAAAATGAGTTCAATGTTACCATTTAGAACATGATCTTTTATGAAATGGTACCTTATATCAATGTGCTTAGTCATTGAGTGCTGAATTGGATTGTGGGAAATCGCAATTGCACTTTGAGAATCACAATAATAGGAATGCGTTGAAAACGGTAACCATAATCCAAGAGTTGAGATTTCATCCACAGAACCTGAGATGTACAGCTGGCAGAAGCGATGTATTCGCCTTCGGCTGGAGAGAGTGCAATGCAAATCTGTTTCTTGGATAACCAACTGAACAAACGACCACCTAAGAATTGACAGCCACCTGAAGTGATTTTTCTATCAAGTTGAAGACCACCATAGTTTGAATTTCAATAGGCTTGAAGTAGGAAGCTCTCGTTTGCTGGGTACCAGATTCCGAGACTCTTTGTACCTTTGAGGTATCGGAAAATTTGTTTCACAGCCAAGAGATGAGACATATTTGGGTTGACTTGAAATCTAGCACATAAACATGTGGAAAACATGATATCCGGATGACTTGCTGTGAGATAGAGCAGGGATCCAATCATTCCGCGGTACTTCTTTTCATCAACTGAAATACCTGAAGGGTCGGCAAAGATCTTGTATCCGAAGCCCATTGGCACCTTGGCTGAGGCACAGGTGTCCATTGAGTATTTCTTGAGGAGTTCCGAAATGTACTTCTCTTGGTGAATGAAGATTCTTCTGTTAGTCTGTTTGACTTGGAGGCCAAGAAAGAAGCTTAACTCCCGATTCATGCTCATTTGGAATCAATTGATCCAAAAAAGTCAGCAACCATAGATGAATCCGTAGATCCAAAAATGATGTCGTCCACATAAATTTGTACCAACATGAGATGCTTTCCATTTGATCTTTGGAACAGGGTAGGATCTAGAATTCCTCTTTGGAAACCGGAGAGCTTAAGAAAATCAGTGAAGGTCTCGTACCATGCCCGAGGAGCCTGCTTGAGTCCGTAGACTGCCTTTCGGAGTTTGTAACAGTAGTTCGGAAATGTGAGATTCACAAAACCGGGGGGCTATTGAAGGTATACTTCAGTGTCGAGTTGACCATTAAGAAAAAGCACTCTTAACATCCATTTGGTAAACTTTGAAGCCTTTGTGAGCATCTTAAGCAAGAAAGATTTTGATGCCTTCAAGACGTGCAACAGGAGCAAAGGTCTCATCGTAGTCGAGTCCTTCAATCTGTGTAAATCCTTTTGCCACCAATCTTGCTTTATTTCGAATAATAACTCATGCGTCATCTAGCTTGTTGCGAAATACCCATCTCGTACCGACAATGGGATGATTCGCAGGAGGCACGAGAGTCCAAACTTCATTTCGGTCAAATTCTGCCAGTTCTTCTTGCATGGTTGTAATCCAGTCAGCATGCTCTAATGCTTCCTTGATGGATTTGGGTTCAACCATGGATATAAATGCTGAGAAATGACATTCATTTTGAATACTTGTAGCATAACGAGTCTGTACACCAGCATTGGGGTTTCCGATTACTTGGTTCGCGGGATGATCCTTTGTCCAGACGTGTAACCTTGGGAGTTCTTGTGCAGCCGTCGATCCGACATCAACAGTGGAATTGATTTGCTCCCCCTGAATGGTTTGAATGTGAGGATGATGCTTCCCCTAAACTTATGAACCAGAGAGATTGACATCATCATCAGAAGGGAACTCAAAGAAATTTTCATTTTCATCAATGTTGAGAGGATTGGAGTCATCGAAATCAGCATTTGCATCTTGGAAGCCATCTACATTTGATTCAAGAGAGGGATGAGCATTCTCCCCCTCAACATGAGAAGGTTGAAATGGTTCGAAATCAAATGGAGGGAGACTTGGGATCGGACTGGAGACGTTTTTTGAGACAGGGGCTTCCGAAGGAGAGATTGGATTGGGAGTTTGCCTTGTTCGAGATTCCGAATCAAGTGCGGTTTCGGAAGGAACAAAGAGAGTTTCAAAGTCAACTTCAAGAATTGTTTGGGGGTTCAGACATCCTGGAGGAGGAGCAATGGACTCCATAATGTGAGTTGTAATATGGGTTGGGCCAAAATTCCGAATGAAGTTGTCATCGAAAGTAACGTCAAAGCTTTCTTGCAGAACACGAGTTCTCCGGTTAAGAACTCTGTAAGCTTTTAATTTTGAGGAGTACCCAAGGAAGATGGCTTCATCAGCTTTAGGTTGGAACTTGGTAAGCTGATCACGGTTGTTCTTGATGAAGCATCTGCATCTAAAAACATGCAAAAACGATATTGTTGGCTTCCGACCATTCATTGCTTCGTACGGTGACATGTTGAGGCGTCGATTGATGATACTTCGATTTTGAGTGAAACAGGCAGTAGATACGGCTTCAGCCCAAAGGTAGAGTGGTAGATTTGTGAAGTTTAGCATGGATCGAGCAGCTTCAACAAGAGTTCTATTGCGTCTTTCGACGACACCATTTTGTTGTGGAGTATAAGGAGCTGAGAAGTTGTGGTCGATTCCTTTCTCAGTGAGAAATTTCTCAATCGTGGAATTAGTGAATTCCGATCCATTATCACTTCAGATTCTCCTAACTGGGAGTTTGATAAGAACTTCTATTCCTTTGATAAAATTGATGAGCTCTGAGGTTGTTTCGGATTTCAGCGTTAGGAAGAAGACCCAAGTGAACCTTGTAAATCATCAACAATCACAAGAACGTATTTCTTATGATGAAGACTTTCTACAGTGGATGGTCCACAAATATCAATGTGTAGAAGCTCCAATGGTTCCGAAATGGATTTTTCTATGATAACGGGATAACCCTTCTTCGATTTCTTACCACACTCACAAGCAGCACACAAATGAACATTTTCGAATTTGAGAAGAGGTAAACCTCTCACCATTTCGCCGGATACGAGATCATTCATGTACTGAAAGTTTAGATGAGAGAGCCTTCGGTGCTATAACCAACTAACTTCAAGAACATATTTGGTGGGAAGGCAGAGTTGCGGTTTGCCAATAATCATGTTGATGTCGAGTGCGTACATGTTCTTGTTGAGAAGCAACTTGATTAAGCACTCTTTCCGGTCTTCAGTTATTACATAGCTGTACTTTTTGCAAAATTCCACACGTCGATTTGAATCAGTGAGCTGAGAAACACTTATCAAATTATGTTTCAGATCAGCTACATAAACCACATTTGAGATAGAGAAGTTTCCATTGGTGAGAATTCCATAACCACGAATTTGGGAGTTGGAGTTGTTGCCATATGTCACGTAACCAGCATTTGGAGAAAGCTTTAGATCTCGCAGAAAGTCTTTCTGCCCTGTCATGTGCATGGAGCAAGCACTATCAATATACCATATTGTTTCTTGCTCTGAAGCACAAAGTGCCTGCAAAATTAGTGAGTAATGGAGTTTTTAGGCTCCGAATTAGACCTTGGGACGTAGGCATGGGCTTTGGACTTTGATTGTGACTTAGGAACAACTTTGTGTTTCTGGGTGGTATTTTTTGAATTCTTCGGAAACAGACAGAAGGCTAATGTCTTTTCATCTATCCAGTAGTCATATTCAATGACTTGGGGGTTCCGAACAGTCTTCTTCGGACTTTCGACTTCTGGAGTGTTGGAAACAGTTGTAACCTCCGAAATTGTTGTTTCATCAATAAGAGATTTGACTTTCCACACAAGATTTTTCTTTAAATATTTTGAAGGATTTGTTTTCTTTGCATTTGTGGATTTGCTTGATGACATTGGTTTTTGAAAAATTGGGTTTAAAAATTGTGTCATCAGATTTAGCAATAAAAACAGATGAAATAGTCTGAGGAGAAGTGTTTTGGACGGTCATGGCATTCACACGAGATTTAAGCTGAGTAGAACTGACTACTTTCTTAGGTTCTACATGACTGAGAGATTCAAAAGGTCTTTTTAAGATCTTAGTGGGAGCAAAGGAGTTTTGACTATGGGTTGATGCATGAGAATTCCGGGATACACTCGGTTTGGAGTTTTCAATGAACCTGGAATTTTGGCTAGTCTTAACTTCGTTTTTATGTGCATTTTGTGCTTCTACTTTGGGATCTACAATATCCTTCCTGTTCAACATTGGTTTTCTCTTAGGATGAGACGAGGATTTTGAATTTTGTCCTACGGATGGATTACTAAACTCAAGAGTAATGGGAACCAATTTCGTTTTTGAGACGACTAAGGAATCCGATTCGCAAGAATCAGAGGAGACACAGCTTGATTTTTCAACTTTGTCATCTAAGGATGCCCATACAAACTCAGAGGTATCAGTTTCAGTTGTCACCGGAATGATTTCTTCAACCACACAGTTGTTCGTATGATTACTCCTAGGAACATAATCTACGCAATTTGAAAGACTGTGATGAAATTCTATGGTCCGATTCAGGTCCAAGTTTATCAGAGGCGGAAGTGGCGTGGAATCAGGACACTAGACAGCAATTGGTTTGAACTCAGGAATTAGGGACTCAAAATGGTATGTGGTCTCAGGAAGTGGTGACAAGGGAGAAACACGGGTGTTCGAATGTTTGATGTTAGGAACCTCTCCCATGAATGTCAAATTTTGCAATTCCTTCAAGGGACTAGCAATTGGTTTCGGAAACTCGCTTTGGAGACCAGGTGCTTTAGACCATGGATGACGAAAATTATGAGTCATCCGAATGTCCGCTTCAAGCATGTCTATTGTGACAACCCGAAATTTTTTTATTCTGTACAACCACTCAATTCAATAGAAGTCAGAACAGTTTCTGCTAACTTTCAAGCTTTTTGGAATAAGTTTGAGTGTTTTTAAGTTAGTACTTCGGGAGATAACAGGAGAGAGGATGCTCTGGGGTTTATTGTGCAACAATAATGTCCCAAAACTCCAAGAGTTTGAAGTTTACGGCCTAAACAAAGGTGTTTACGGCCGTAAACCCTAAAACGGGGTATAAATATGACACTTAGTCATTATTTACCACTTTTTCACATTTTCAAGATCCAAACTCAAATCCTCTCAAGTATCATCCAACTTTTCTTCTTGATATTCAACTTTGTAAATGTTTCTATCCCTGAAAAGTTGATATCTTACTTAATCTAGTGATCTTACATGATTCCATACGTGAAATCATTCCAAAAGTGTAGATCTTCAAGTTTCACCAAGAACACCAAGAACACCAAGAACACACACTAGTGTTCTTGGACTTTTAGCACCTTTTCAAGCTTCTACCTAGTAAGTACTTCTATCCTAGTGTATTATAAGACTTGTTACACTTCTAATCATCAAGAAAACACCCAAGAATCAAAGGATCAAAGGTGTTTACGGTCCAAGAACACCTTGGACCGTAAACCCTAATAAAGGGGCCAAAGTGTGCCCTAGTCCCTACCAAGCCTTGTAAACTAGTTTAGATCTCATCCTTGATGTGCTTAGGACTTAAAACATCAAAAAGACCATAAACCATAGGGGTTTACGGCCGTAAACACATGGAGAAGTGGTCCATGGGCCGTAAACTTCATTTAGGAGTGAAATGATGCCACAAACACTTCCTAAGGCTTATACATGAAGTAGGATGCTTCCTTATGACTTGAAACGATTCAAATCGCAAAATGGTATAAGTACCATGAGTTTACGGCCGTAAACTCATGGGTTTACGACCGTAAACTCAAGGGGTGATGGTCACAAAACCGTAAACTCCAATAAAGGGTCCCCTTGAACCCTAAACTCAATAGCCAAGTCCTACCACCCTTAGATGCAATCCTTAGGACTTATAGCACTTAAATCAAGTGTTTTACATGTCTTAGGATGTCTTAACTTGGTTAATTAGTTGTTTTATAACTAATTGGATACATATATGTGTCATTATATGTTAACTAGGATCCTTGTGTGTGCTCAAGTCTTCACTTGACACTTAGCATCCTATATCAATCCATTCATCCAAACCACTCACTACAGGTTAGTTCATACCCCCTTAATTAACCTTTTAAATGTTTTTCAATGTTTTTAAATGCTTTTATGGGGGGGATACAAGTTGATCTATTATAGTTATTATTTCAATCACATGTAATTAATAACTACCAGACTAGTGGATTTCTTACTTTTCAAACTGTGTTTTCAACAAACTACTTTTCAAACGGTTTTACAAGCTCTTTTACATATCAAATACTTTACTTAAACTCTTTTACATATCAAATACTTTACTTAAACTCTTTTACATGTCAAATACTTTTACTTCAAATCTTTTACACTTATATTCTGTTAAATGTATATCTTTATAGATATAGTTATATAAGTAGGATTGAAAGGACTTAGAACTGATAACTCACCCTACCTCCTGTTCCTCGTTTGGTTGTGGACTTAGGGTATCGGTTATTTGTCTGAAGGTCGTTTGAATCCTAGTTATATATTATGTATATGTATATAGATATAAAAGTTCCTTCTTTCTATTCAAAACCTTTGGGTAGCAAAGGCATACATACATGTTTATACATTCAAATCATACTACTAGTAAGCTACTATAGGTGTAGTTTAGGGAGTTACTAATACTATTACCAGAACAATGAATCATACAATGAGTCAGTTCATACATGAGTCAATACATGCTAAATAGAGAGAGAACACACAATACAGCTAGTACACACAATACATTACAATACATGCTAGATAGAGAGAGAACACAATACAGCTAGTACACACAGTACATTACAATACAGGCTAGACAGAGGAAGAACATACAATACAACTAGCACATACATTACATATACATTTCTTCAGTTATGTGAGCCACGTAACGGAGCATGGCATCACCTGCCATGGCCGTTTTGTATCCAGAATCTCCTTAATTGGGGAGCGTATGAGTTTGTGTATAGATCTATACTGGATTGACTATCCTACACCTTGCTGCTCGCTACAGTGGGACTTGCAATTCTATGGGTGCCAAACGTCATTTCTTACGACGTCTTACATCGTCTTTTTTTATGAGTCGGTAGCAGGGTACAGGCCGATCACATGGTACTTTAAATAATAATTGGTTTAAGGTAGTTAGTACAGCAGTAGTTACTTAATACAACACTACAGTACTATTTCATTTTCCCATTACATTCACTTTGTGAACATTCACACAATGCACTGGAATGTAAAAACTATATTTTTGGTTAATGATAGTCAGATTTGGGAAAATACATACTCTTACAAGAGACACACACACAGACACTAGATGCCTTGGTAGAAGGCTACTTTTAGTAGGAAACATAGGGTTTTCTAGGAGAGTTCAAAACGTCTTACAAATACTTTCGTACAAATACAGACACTAATATACTTATGATCTCACCAGCTTTACAGCTGATACTCGCTTTCAAAATAACTTGTATTCTCAGGTCACTAGTAAACAGGTACCGGAGCCAGGTTTTGAGAAGATGGAGCTCGTTCAAGACTCATCTTTCATTTTGAATTATATTTTGGTGTCTATTAAATTTGGCAAGACATACTTGTATTACAATTATATTATTAATGCAATGGATGATGTTGTTGCTTGTTTACTACTATTCATTGTTGTGATACTGTACATGACGTCCTCCGCCCCAGAACGTTTCCGCCGTTCTTGGTTTTGGGGTGTGACATCTATGGAATTATGTAACGCATCTATCTTAACATTAATCTGTTTGTTATCAGAAATAAAAACATTTCGTTCGAAATAAGTGAATTCACATTTGTCTTTTAAAATGATACATTCATCGTTTGACATTACAAGTTCACGTTCTAAAGACTCGATTTTTAACTTTTTGTCCTCGAAACGTAACCTAAGACGATTTAATTCACACTCCTTCTTCTCACTCGTGTCTATGGCAGACTTATAGGCTTCATAGATGGTGTTCATATGTGTTTGAATCTGGGTTAGATAAGGTTCACAGAGAGACAAATCAAAATTATTATCAGAGATCATAGATTTTACCTGCTGAACGATGCTTCGACCAGGTGGATCGTTGGTGGCCATGTAGCAATAGTGAGGTTCAGCAACATCATCTTCATCTTCTGACCCAGAAGACCAATACCCTTCATCACATTCAACAGTGTGTCTTGCCATCAGACACATATTCCTTCCAGTTACCATGTCATCATCATCCCCGGATGACCAATATCTTCAACATCTCTCGAAACCGTTGTTACAAAGGATTTTTCGCTTTCAGCCATCTCTTGGGCTTTTCAGACATAGTAGGCAGAATCCTTGATTTTTGGTTTCTATGGAGCATCAGCCAGGAAATCTTTAGCAAAATGGTTTTCATGTCCACACTTATGACATACAGTTTTTCGTTTGTCCGATTTGGAACTCTGAGAAGGTTTCGGAGTAGAGTTTGGCTTAGAGAGGTTCGGTTTGTATGCGGGAGGATTTTACGAAGTTGGTTTAGGTTCCGGAGCTGAGTATGGTTAAGGATTGTTGTGGTGAGGAGCATGGAATCGGTTTTGGTATGGTTTGTAAGAGGGATTGAAAGGATGTTTGTATTTAATTGAGAGTAAATCAAACTCCTATTGGAAACGGAGTTCAGAGTCCATGGCTTCAGAATCATCAACAGCATAGATTTGTGTGGGTAAGATGGGTGCGGATGATTGAACAGATGGAACGGTGGGTTTGAAGGGATCCGAAGTAGACAAGTTTGGAATGGTTGGTTCGAAAGAACTGACAAGGGTAAGAGGACCTCCGGAGAGTTCCCTTATGGTTTGAGCAACATTAGACTCGTGTCCTTGAAGTTCATCAAAAAGTTGATAGAGCTTTAACTTTTTCAAGGAACCATTGCTTTGGAGACAAGATTTCACATTTCCCCATCCTTTGTCGAGACTGTTTATGAACTTGAGATTATACTCCAAAGGAGTTCGGATAATCCCATGAGCAGTCACGTTGTTGACCACGATTCGGTAACGATTGGAGGATGAGGCCATTGATTCGCCAGGAGTGGTAGTGAAGGTATCAAAGTCGTTGACAACTGAGGTGAGACGCTTGTCTTTCATATTTTCCAAACCTTCAATCAGGTCTTGAAGAGTGTCCCAAATCTCGTTGGCTGATTTTCACAACTTGATGTACTCGAAGAGTGAGGGAGGAACACCAAACACCATTTCTGAGAAAGCAACTTGATCAACATGCAGCTTGTCAATATCATCTGCAGTTAGGGAGCTGGACGATTATTATCTTGACCCATAAGCTGAGTAGCAGCATCTCTAACAACTATTCTCACAGGAACATGAGGACCTTCTTTGACGGATCTCTAGATTTCTTCACCTTTATCTTTGGCCAGTAAAAATCTTTCCATTCTAACTTTCCAGTGATCATATTCTTCCACAACTAGTAATGGGGCACGTGTAGGGCCACCCACACTATTTGTGATTTGCATTGAAATCATTTGCTGAGGATTAGAAGCAGCCATTGAAGTTAAGATATCTTCAAACTAAAGTGGTATATAGAAGAACGTTTATCCTTATCACAGAAATAGTTGAGATACCAAGGTAATTTCAAACCAACTATAATCTGCTCTTGTGGATTCAAAGGACAACCACTCAAGCTCAGATACCAATTGAGAGAACAAAATTGATCTGATGCGCATGGACAAGGTTTGAGAACTAAAACCTTGAGTGAATGCTTAAGATCAATGTCTGCTTGCTAATAAATGTTCTAGTCAAGACTGGAAAGACCAGTCAAGTTTTAGTTAATATATTCAACAAATGATCAAGTCATTAAATGAAGAATGAGAACAAATGATCAAGGTAAAGCTAATAAATGAAGAACAAGAAGAATGTTTGAAAGAAGTTTGAGATAACTTAGTAAATGCCAAAAGTTGAGTGAATGATCCGTTCTTGACTTTGCATTGAAAGCTCCTATAAATAGGAGTGAAGGTTACAGCGAATGAACTAAAATACTTACATAGGACCGGACAATAGAAATGTTTCTGACATTCTGATTGTCTAATATTACAAAATACTAAGTCCTATGAAAAGTCACATCAATACAAAGACAAACTTAATAAATGCACAATGACAAAATACATTGACTCCGGATCAGCATCCATTCCGGAGATGAGGATCATTCCGGAATGCCTTCAGCTTCTCATCTTCTTCTCTTCTGGTACGGACAGATTCCGGACCACTCTTCACAATTGACTCAGGACCATTTTAGCTTCGGAACACAAGTACTTCGGAATCCAGACTTAGGATTGCTAGAGGTTCACTTTCAGGTTCCAACATACAGTGATTACTCCACTGCTGGAGCAGATTAGAGAGGCACATGTCGAGGGTCTGAAGGAGGAGCGCCAGAAGTGTGAGCGGATCGTAGGTCGGGTGGCCTCGTTTGATGATGACAGCCGAGGACTGTTGACCCTGCATGGGAGGGTCTGCATTCCGTATTGGGGTGGAGTTCGGCAGGTTCTGATGGATGAGGCCCATAAGTCGAGGTTCTCCATCCATCTAGGGGCGACGAAGATGTACCTGGATCTTCGCCCTTATTATTGGTGGCCCTGCATGAAGCGGGACGTTGCTTGGTACGTGGAGAGGTGTTTAACTTGTAGGAAGGTCAAGGTTGAGCACCAGAGACAACACGGCAAGATGCAGCCGTTAGACATTCCAGTGTGGAAATGAGAGGATATCACTATGGATTTCATTACCAAGGTTCCCAGGACCGGACGAGGAGTATATTCGATATGGGTCATCGTGGATCGGTTAATCAAGAGTGCTCATTTTATCCCGATCCAGGAGAGTATCTCGGATGAGAAGCTGGCTGAGATATACGTGTGTGAGGTAGTGGCACGAAATGGAGTGCCTGTTATGGTGATCTCAGACCGAGATGTCCGTTTCACTTCTAGAGTTTGGAAGCGGTTTCACGAGGAGATGGGTACTCGTCTCCATTTCAGCACCGCTTTCTACCCTCATACAGACGTACAGAGCGAGAGGACGATACAGACTCTCGAGGACATGCTACGCGCATGTGTTCTAGATTTCTATAGCAGTTGGGATACGTATCTTCCGTTAGCGGAATTTTCGTATAACAACAGTTACCACGCCAGCATAGACCAGCCTCCCTTTGAGATGCTCTACGGGAGGAAGTGTAGGACCCCAATCTGTTCGGGCGAGGTCGGTCAGAGAGTTATGGTGAGTACTGAGGTAGTACTCAAGACTACCGAGTGGATCCACCATGTCCGGAGTAGGCTCCAGACTGCTCAGAGTCGGCAGAAGAGCTACACCGACAAGCGGCATTCAGACTTAGAGTTTCAGGTGGGCGATATGGTCCTCCTGAAGGTGTCGCCTTGGAAAGGTGTCATCCGGTTCCGGAAGCGAGGCAAGCTGGGCCCCAGGTACACTGGCCCTTTCAGGGTGATAGCTCGGGTGGGCAAGGTGGCATATCGGTTGAATCTACTAGCAGAGCTCAGCCAGATCCACATCACTTTCCATGTTTTCCAGTTGAGGAAGTGCTTAGTGAATGATTCAGCAGTGGTACCTCTTGAGGAAATTCAGGTTGATGACAACCCAAACTATATTAAGCAGCCAGTAGCTATCCTTGACAGGAAGTCGAAGGATCTGAGGAACAAGAGGGTGGAGTTGGTAAAGGTGCAGTGGCAGCACCGCAAGGGTTCGGAGGGGACTTGGGAGCCCAAGGAGGAGATGAAGGAGCACTACCCAGAGCTGTTTTCAGACACAACAGACTTCGAGGACAAAGTCTAAGACAAGTGGGGAAGAATTGTAACGCCTGGTTACTGGTATGCATTTAACTTATTTATTTATTCATTTTGGAAGGGGTACTCGACGAGTTGGTGGCGCTAACTCGTCGAGTAGAAGGCATAATTGTTGGATTAGGTTTCTAAGTCCATAACTAGAATTGGTATATACTTGAATTGATAACAGCACAGTCCTTTTGGGTTGCCCTCAAGCCTAGCAACTAGACAAGGAAATTATGAAAGGAGAGATATTGATTTATTATAAGATTAATAAATTAATATAAATGATTTATTAATATGTTAAAAGATTAATATATTAATTAGAAATCATAATATTTAATTAATAGTTAGCCAGAAATTAATTAGAATTAATTTTGGGTTTAATTGTATTAATTATAAAGTGCAGGGACTAGTTTGCAATTTTCTAACAGTTGAGTGGAAGGTTCCAGAACCTCCTTGGAAGGGGGTGGACGAAATGTATAGGGGAAAACCTAATGATTTCGTCCAAGGGGCTTGGATAAGGCCTTTGGATAAGCTTAGGCCCCAAGCAAAGGAACATTAGGGTTTTCCCTAAACCCTAGATCCCTCAGCTATATAAGGAGCCTCCTGGCTCCCAAAATTGGTACTCCTTCTCTTGAAGAAACCCTAGCCTAATTTTTGCATACCCTAGCCTCTCTCCTCACAAGTTTCCTTCTTGCTAGCTCTTGGGTGTGATTCCATTAGAGGCATTACAATTGTGGTGCTAGGCTTCCAAGAAGATCAAGATCAAAGGATTACCAATTGTTTGCTATAACAATTGAAAGGTATGTAACTCTAAATCCCTAGTTGGTTAATTTCGAAAATAGCCTCTCTACTTAGGGTTCTTGTTTTTCAATTCAAAGTTATATGTTCAATAGTTAAAACATAGATCCAAAGTAGGTTGCATGTGAACTTAGGAATTGTTTTCTAGTTTATTTGTTTTACCCAAAACCCATCAGTGGTATCAGAACCATTGGTTTTGTTTTAAATTGAATTGCTATAATAGTTGAATTAGAAATTAGGGTTTATAGCTATTAAACCCTAAATGGCCAAGTTTTCGTTTTTAGGGTTTTTGGCTTGAAGGGTTTTCGAAAACCCTAGCCTCCATGAACCCTAATCGAAATTAGGGTTAGGGTTTTGAAAAACCCTAGCCTCCTCCCTTGAATTTCGAAATTTGCTTCTTATTTTAGGGTTTTATCTTATTTTGGATAATTATTGCCTTATTGGATAATTATTGTCTAATTGGATAATTGAGAAAAATAAGGAAATTATCCTTTACCCTAATTTTCGAAATCTAGAGGGATAAGGATTAGGATTAAATTTATCGTTTAATTTGATTAGATAATCCTTACAAGATTTAATAAATTAATTAAAAGTTAATTAATAGATAATTATTAAATCTAGTTATTTGGTTTATTTTAAATTTAAATTAATAGTTTAATTTTTCGAAATTTATATAAACCTTAAAGTTTTAAAAGTTTTAAAACACACCTTTTATATGGATTATAACTAAAAGTTAAATATTATATATGTATAAGAATATGGTCAGTCAAATCGCTAGTATGCCTCATTCACGAAGCTAGTCTATAAGGGGGGTATAAGGAAATTGCCTATAAAATGGTAGTTGAATGGGTGTCCACTCTCACCCACCGCTTCCTTGATCAGTGGAGGGTCGTTAGCAGAACAGATTTGATAGTACAACTACATCTCATTAAAAGTATAATGTTATTAAAGAAAGTACTAGAACATTATTTTACAAAAATCCCAACTCTAGTTACTTTAGGAAAAATGTGAAAAGTAAGCTAATCCATGAAATTGCACATTATGCTTTATTGGTCGTTAGTGGAGCGTGTGTGGATTACCAGTACACTAATAGGCACTAATAAAGAGTAGTAATGGGTATCTCATAGTTGTCATTTTGGTGGAGCGTGTGTGGTTTACCGAGACATCAATAGTTAGTGATAAAGACAATGAGGTTACCAAGCACATTTGCATGGTTATTCACATCTTGTTTGTGATCCTCGGTATCCCAGTCACAAATAGAAGAGCATAATCCGAGATTAAAACATGCCATTGAATAGTTTCAATGTATCTCAAAAGGAATTAGGAATTTCACTTCGTTTATTTCGTCTAATGGTGGAATTGGTGAATCGTCATTCACCTACCTTTATGAAATTTACACTTGGATCTCGGCATCCCATTTCTAAGTTGTGAATCTTCATAGTTGGATCCTAACCTTAATATTATATCTTTGGGTTATTATATTGAGGTATCTTGAAATATAACTAAAACTATCTTTCTTTTCAGATGTCTACTCCTGGAAACAATTCTGCTTCATCATCCTCCAACCACAACTTCTCTTTGCTCAACATTTGCTCCAAAGTCGTTATGGGTGGCTCTAACTATAATGATTGGATGCGTAACATCAAGATGGCGCTTCGTTTTGAGGAGAAAGAATATGTCCTTGAAAAGGAGCTCAAAGAAATTGATGAATCTAAAGCTACTCCTGAAGAATATGCTGCCTACAATAAGCACTATGACGATGCCACCAAAGTGGCATGCATCATGGTCGCAACCATGTCCCCAGAACCACAGAGGTACTATGAGGACTACTGGCCCTTTGAGATGAACAAGTACCATATGGAGACATACCATAAGCGAGCTCGTCAAGAAAAGTTTGAGGTAGTCAAGTCACTCATGGCTTGCAAGATGAAGGAAGGGGAGTCGGTTGTTAGTCATGTGCAAAGAATGCAACGCTACATAGAGCGTTTAGTCAAGCTCAACATTCAATTTGATGAGGAATTGGCCATTTACATGGTTTTGAAATCATTACCCGATTGTTATGGTCAGTTTATCCTAACTTACCATATGAACAACACTGAGCAGACACTGGTCCAATTGCACAACTTGTTGCAGACAGCTGAAGCAGGGATGAAGGGTAAAAGCATAGCCTCCACTCCTGCAAGTGCCCCTGTCTTGGCTATTGGACAGGGAAAGGGGAAAAAGAGGAAAGGTCCTCCTAAGCAAAATTGGAAGTGCAAGGCCCAAGTTGGGTCATCTAGTAATGGACCAAAGGCTAAGCCAAATGCTACCATTCCCCATGTTTTTTATCCAAAGGATGATGATTGCTTTTATTGAAATAACAAAGGGCACTGGAAGAGAAGTTGCCCAAAATATCTGCAAGATATCAAAGATGGCAAAGTGAAACCATCTTCGGCAGGTATTTACATTATTTCTTCTAATAACTCATTATCTTCTCGTTCATGGGTCCTTGATACATGATGTGGTTTTCACATCTGTTCTGATTTGCAGGAGCTAAAAGAAAGTGAGGAGGTAGAGCGAGGGAGGATAAACTTGATCATGGGGAACAGAAAGTCTTCACCAGTAACCAAGATCGGAGTTTATCAACTTTTGCTTAATAATGATGTTAGATTAGATTTATTGAATTATTGTTATTCGTCTGAGATGACGAGAAACATTATTTCATTTCATGCATTGTTCAGACAAGGTTTTAAGTATTCTTTTAATGATTTGAATGGTTCAATTTCTATTAATAAGAATGGTGTCTTTGTGTTTGAAGCTTTACCTTGTGATGGTGTGTATGAAATAGTGACTTGTGTTGATAGCTTAGGTAATAGTGTGTTTAATATTGACTTGTCTAATAGTTTAGACAAGGCATGCTTGTGGCATTGTCGTCTTGGACACATTAACAAGAAACGCATAGCCCAACTCCAAAAGGATGGAGTGTTGGAATCATTTGACCTAAAATCAGATGATATGTGTGAATCTTGTCTTTTGGGAAAGATGACAAAATCACCATTCACAGGGTCTTGTGAAAGAGGGGAAGGTCTGTTGGACCTCATACATACAGATGTATATGGGCCCTTCATATCAACTACAACGGATGCTAATCGATTCTATGTGACTTTCACTGATTATTATAGCAGATATGGCTATATCTACTTAATCAAACATAAGTCAGAAACCTTTGAAAAGTTCAAAGAGTTTAAGCATGAGGTTGAAAATCAATTGGGCAGGAAGATAAAGGTACTTAGATCCGATAGAGGCAGAGAGTATCTTAGTATTGAGTTCAACGACTATCTAAAAGAATGTGGGATAGTCTCACAATTAACTCCTCCTAGGACACCACAATTAAATGGTGTAGCTGAGAGGCGTAATCGAACCTTGTTAGACATGGTTCGTTCTATGATGAGTCGTGCTTCACTTCCTATTCACTTCTGGGGGTATGCCTTAGAGACAACCGCCCACATCCTCAATCTTGTCCCTACAAAGAAGGTTGCCAAAACACCTCACGAAATGTGGACGGGGAAAGTTCCCTCGTTATCAGATATTAAAGTCTGGGGTTGTGAAGCTTTCGTAAGACGAGAGACTCACGACAAGCTAGCAGCTAGAAGTGAGAAATGTGTTTTCATTGGTTACCCAAAACAGTCTTTTGGATATTTGTTCTACAGACCCAGTGAAAATGTGGTCTTTGTAGCACGAAGAGGAGTCTTTCTAGAAAGAGAGCTCATTTTCAAAGAGGACAGTGGAATCACCATTGACCTTGAAGAAATTCAAGAGTTAGCCAATGAAGGAACCTTAGATGACACTAGCACTCAACCAGAGGAAACAGTTCATGTTGAACCAGTTGATAACTCATTACCTCTTCGAAGATCCACTAGGGTGAGTGTGCCACCTGAGTTGTATGATTTTCATATTACTTAGATGGTGACACGTTCATCAGTGATAGGACACTGGTGAATTTAGATGAACCAGTTACTTACAAGGAAGCAATGGCAGGCACAGAGGCTTCCAAGTGGAAAGAGGCAATGGACAACAAGAATAAGTCCATGTATGACAACCAAGTTTGGAATTTGGTTGATAGTGCACCAGGTCGCAAGACAGTTGGGTGCAAATGGATCTTCAAGAAGAAGACAGACATGGATGGAAATGTGCACACATTCAAGGCTCGACTGGTTGCAAAAGGTTTAACTCAAACCCCAGGGGTTGACTATGATGAGACCTTCTCGCCGGTAGCCAAGATTAAATCTATTAGGATATTGCTCGCCATAGCTGCCTTTCATGACTATGAAATCTGGCAGATGGATGTCAAGACTGCCTTCCTTAACGGGAAGTTGGCTGAGGATGTTTACATGAATCAGCCAGAGGGTTTTGTTGATGAAGAGTTTCCCAATAGAGTGTACAAGCTTGAGAAATCCATTTATGGATTGAAACAAGCATCTCGCAGCTGGAATCTTTGCTTCCATGAGAAAGTCAAAGAGTTTGGTTTCTCTAGAAGTGAAGATGAGTTTTGTGTGTATATCAAGACTAGTGGGAGTATAGTAACTTTTCTGGTATTATATGTCGATGACATATTACTCATTGGTAACGACGTTCCAACCTTAAAAGATGTTAAGTCTTGGCTTGGAAAGTGTTTTGTCGTGAAAGACCTTGGAGAAGCTTCCTATATTCTTGGGATTAGAATATTGAGAGATAGAAAGAAGAGACTAATTGGACTTAGTCAGAGCACATACTTGGATAAGGTACTAAAGAGGTTTAGTATGGAAAATTACAAGAAGGGAGAGCTACCTATCCAGAGTAATACCAAATTGAGTAAGACTCAATGCCCGAGTACAGATGAGGAAATAGCTGACATGAGTAGTGTACCTTATGCTTCCGCTGTCGGATCGATCATGTACGTTATGACATGTACTCGCCCTGATGTGGGATTTGCTTTGAACATGGACAGTCGCTATCAGGGAAACCTGGGTAGAGCTCATTGGATAGCAGTTAAGAATATACTCAAGTATTTTCGAAGGACAAAGGACTGGGTCCTTGTACTTGGTGGCAAAGATACTTTGAGAATAGATGGTTACAGTGATGCCAGCTTTCAAACGGATAGAGATAACTTCCGTTCTCAATCAGGCTGGGTATTTTTACTGAATGGAGGAGCAGTTACTTGGAAAAGTTCCAAGCAAGATACGGTGGCTGATTCTACTTGTGAATCAGAGTACATAGCAGCGAGTGAAGCATCGAAAGAAGCAGCTTGGTTGAGGAACTTCATCGAAGATCTCGGAGTTCTTCCAACCATCCAGGAGCCTATGGAACTGTTCTGCGATAATGAAGGAGCGGTTACCTTAACAAAGGAACCCAGAGATCATGGTAAAACCAGAAATATCGACAGAAAGTACCATTTCATCAGACATAGAGTGGAAGAAGGCCATCTTGTTGTAAAGAGGGTATCATCTGAAGACAACCCAACAGACCCCCTCACAAAGGGTCTAAGTAGGGTTAAGCATATTCAGCATGCTCGGAGCATTGGACTGAGAGATGATATTAGTTTTAGTAGTTAGATTAGTTTTATTCTGAAACTTGTAACAAAGTAAATGTAATTGACTTTTGGTGATTAAATAATAAAGTATTATTTATGAGTTTGGTTACTGCCTTTTGTCAATTGTTTATTATTGTGTTTCATATTTTGCATGTTTTACTTCCTGAATAATATGATTATTCAAACTCCACAGTCGCGTGTACTTTTGGAAGTAAGTAGTGAATTAAGACTGTCATGAATTGGATTGCAGATTGTTTAAGGATAGACATAGCAATAGAATTGCTGCAATGATTCATGAGTACTCAGAAATTAAGATTTGAGTGTTGGATAAACCCTCGCTCAGAGTATTACTTCATGGAATTCATCACGAGTAATACTGAGATGATAATATCTTATAATCTTGAAACGAAGATATATGATTTGTAATTTGCAAAGTCGGTTATACATTGGTGATACGAAAACGCATCAGTAACTTGGTGTTATAAAAAGTATTGTCATGTATAGTTTGATAAGTAAAAGATAAAAGCATACGAGTCAACGTTTATTCGTTCCTTTTTCCCTAACGGGAAAAGCGATATCTGTGGGCCCCTCGATGATTTGGTGTTGACTTATGTGTTGGGCCCAGCCAGGACTAAATTGATGTGTTCAATTAGAAGTCCTACATCATCGCAAATCAGAAATCGGGAAACATAGATTCTGGACAAAGAGATTGATTACATTCCATGTCTTATGTCTGGGGATATCCTGCAGAACGAAGGATTATATGATCACTTATCTTAGGACATGTAACTGACTGGGTCAGAGTTCAGCAGCGGCTTTTGGAAGCTACAATTTGATGATCAAATTTAGAAGTCATACTAGCAATTATAGTTACAGACTTATCCAAGTGGGAGACTGTTGGATTAGGTGTCTAAGTCCATAACTATAATTGTTATGTACTTGAATTGATAGCAGCACAGTCCTTTTGGGTTGCCCTCAAGCCTAGCAACTAGACAAGGAAATTATGAAATGAGAGATATTGATTTATTATAAGATTAATAAATTAATATAAATGATTTATTAATATGTTAAAAGATTAATATATTAATTAGAAATCATAATATTTAATTAATAGTTAGCCAGAAATTAATTAGAATTAATTTTGGGGTTAATTGTATTAATTATAAAGTGTAGGGACTAGTTTGCAATTATCTAATAGTTGAGTGGAAGGTTCCAGAACCTCCTTGGAAAGGGGTGGACGAAATCTATAGGGGAAACCCTAATGATTTCGTCCAAGGGGCTTGGATAAGGCCTTTGGATAAGCTTAGGCCCCAAGCAAAGGAACATTATGGTTTTCGCTAAACCCTAGATCCCTCAGCTATATAAGGAGCCTCCTGGCTCCCAAAATTGGCACTCCTTCTCTTGAAGAAACCCTAGGCCGATTTTTGCATACCCTAGTGTCTCTCCTCACAAGTTTCCTTCTTGCTAGCTCTTGGGTGTGATTCCATTAGAGGCATTACAATTGTGGTGCTAGGCTTCCAAGAAGATCAAGATCAAAGGATTACCAATTGCTTGCTATAACAATTGAAAGGTATGTAACCCTAAAACCCTAGTTGGTTAATTTCGAAAATAGCCTCTCTCCTTAGGGTTCTTGTTTTGCAATTCAAAGTTATATGTTCAATAGTTAAAACATAGATCCAAAGTAGGTTGCATGTGAACTTAGGAATTGTTTTCTAGTTTATTTGTTTTACCCAAAACCCATCAAGAATATGCGCGGGTTTTAAGTGACCTACTCGACGAGTCGGGAGCCTCGACTTGACGAGTAGGACTGCCAGGATGATACCCAAATCTTAAGGGCTTGCACCCTATTTAAGCATCATATTTGGCCTCCACTCCAGCCTCTATCACCTCCAAACCCTAATATCGAAACTCTAATCAACCTGGAGTGATCTTGAGCTATTTTCTTGTCATTTTTGTGATTTAAAGCTAGAAGAAGGAAGCAAAGACCTGGAGTTGCAAGAGGAAGACTAAAGATCCTGAGCTTAGACTACATTTTTGTCTTGATAGAGGTATAAAGCTTATACCTCGGCTTCTATTCACTTAGATCTTCATTTGAGCTTGTATATTGTCACTTTTGGGCCATTTCCAAGGTCATTCCCAAGATTTAAACCCTTGGTGGTGTAAGGACTTCAGATCTGGGCACTCTTGAGCTTTAGAAGCTCAAAGTTGCCACCTTTATTCATCCATGGCCCTATTCCATGACTTAGACCTCCCTTTTTAGCTTGACGTGGGTGTTTTAGCTTCTTAACACCATGCATGCATGTAAAGTTAGCAACTTTACATATAATGCTAGTCTAAAGAGTCCAGATCTGTGAGTTGGAGGTATTAGAACTGATTAGAATTGACTGTATGGATTTGGCATATGGGGGACTCGACGAGTTGTTCATACGATTCGGCGAGTCGGGTCGTGGTTCCCCAACCTTTTTTGGTTTTGAGTGAACCCGTTGAGTTTAGGAAATGACTCAGCAAGATGGGTATGATTAGCACTCGGAAACTAAAGAACTCGGCGAGTCCATGAAGGGACTCGACGAGTTGATTTGTTTTGTCCCGACTCTATACAAGATAGAACTCGACGAGTCTGTGAAGGGACTCGGCGAGTCCATGAAGGGATTAGGCAGTTAAAGTCCGTTAAAAATTCATAATTTTGTCGTCCGTAGTCCATTTTCGACTACCTTTATATCGTTGAGTTTCTATTTACGAGATCTTCAATTCTTGTTTAGGTTGTGTCGGCTAATATCCGCTCGATCTAAAATTTA
Source organism: Lactuca virosa (assembly GCF_052849685.1). Classification (NCBI taxonomy): domain Eukaryota; kingdom Viridiplantae; phylum Streptophyta; class Magnoliopsida; order Asterales; family Asteraceae; genus Lactuca; species Lactuca virosa. The sequence goes on along the minus strand of NC_136428.1, from coordinate 422,473,529 downwards.
ATTTACGGGTTGTATACGGTTATATTGAATCTTAGAAAAATCATAACTTCCTCTAACGAAGTCAGATACTGACGTTCTCTATATGCTGTAACGACGTAAATTTTCAAACAATTTTTCATTCAAAAATTGCATACTTTTCATAACATATTATATAAAATCTCGTTTATTCAATTTACAATACACAACTCCATTAATAATCCAGGATCCTCGAACATAACTCTTTCTCTGGTGTGTACAATCAAGCTGGTGCCTTGCCGCGATCCTGAGAAACCCTGAAACACATATCACGTAACACGGTAAGCACAAAGATTAGTGAGTTCCCCAAAATACCACATACGGCACATAAGCCACTCGAGGCTATGACTCGGTATGACCCTCCGGTCAATGTGTCTTAGCGGGACCCTCCAGTCCCGTAGCTCGTTGGACCCTCCAGTCCGGTCTAGCTCGTTGGACCCTCCGGTCCGGTCTACTCGAGGACCCTCTGGCCTCGTAAGTCGTTGGACCCTCCGGTCCGGTCTATATAACACATAGCATACATATATCACAATGCACATAATCTCAAACATACACATAACACATAAGACCCTCCGGTCTGCACATAGATACCACTCTAGGTAATGTATAGTGAGAAGACTCACCTGACAAGCAATAAGTAAATAACCTTGCACCCGAATCTCGAACTGGCCTCCGCCTAACACAAGGGATGAATATCACTAATTAATACTCTTTTCACAATTCAAACAACCGAAGACTATTCATTCTCTTTCTAACTCTTTGAAGTGGATAAAAGACCATTTTACCCTTCCATGGTCCTTATTACTCATGTTGACCAGAAGCCCAGAGTCAACAGAAGTCAACACTCGAGTCAACAGTCCAAGTTTGACCCGACTCGTCGAGTGCACTCTTGCAACTCGCCGAGTCCCCTCGTATCCTCATAAGTCTCAGAAGTCTAGCTCAACTCGTCGAGTTGACACCCAACTCGCCGAGTTATCACTCAATCATCCCATCGGGACAAACCCTCACCGACTCGTCGAGTCAGGCCATGGACTCGGCGAGTCCCTTCGATCAGCTTCCTCATTCAAACGATTTAAAGCAGATCCATCACCCCAAACCCTAGATCTACCATCCTAAGGGTCGATTGTCACGTAAAGCTGTAAGCTTTACGTTTAAACATGGCATATAAAGCTCATAATGCCAATATAACTCTAACAAGGATGATAAACCACAATAACTCTTCTATGGTTAACTAAAGCTATAATCTTTGGACTCTCTGGACCTCACAAGGTCCAGATCTGAAGTCTAGGCCTCAAGAGAGACCTTATGCATACAAAGTCCCAACAATGGTGGAAGAAACCCTAATCTTCCATATTTACAAGATCTAAGCAAAATAACAAGAAAGGTGCAAGCTTTTACCTCTTACTCAATCCCTTGCACGAAGTTACACCAGATCCACTGATTCTCTAGCTCCCTTGATGGGTGATCCCCTCTTCTCCTCAAGAGATCCACTAATCTACTCCAAGTTTTAGCTTCTAAGACTCTCATGGCTCTCGATACACGTTTAGGGTTTGCTCACAAGGAAGGGTAGCAGGCTATAAGTTCCTTTAAATAGGTCCCAAACCCGGGGAATCAGGGTTTCTCTGCCCAGTACCTACTCGGCGAGTCAGCTCTCTGACTCGTCGAGTCCAACCATTAATCCCACGTGGACACTCGACTCTACTCGACGAGTTGGACTCACAACTCGTCGAGTCACTCCATAAATCTCAATATTAATCACCCAATAATATACCTGAAAGTCCGGATGTTACAATTCTCCCCCACTTGAATTAGATTTCGCCCTCGAAATCGCTCCTCGACAACACATGGATCGAACCCAATAACCGAAAAGCACCATTGATAGGATCTCATACCTCAGAACTATCTCCCTCCATGGACACCTAAATCCGAACAGGAACTCCCACCCAGAAAAAGGACAGACCCTTCTGCTGCTACGATAACCCTTCTGACTCTCCAGAATCTGGAAACTCTAGTGGCCTGTATCACTGCTAGACCGCCTTCTCAAGATATCACCATGCTATTCGCTCCTCGAATAACAACCCTGACAACTCATTGCCCCTCTCACTGAATAGTGAGTACTACGGCTCCCCGTAGCATCACCACAACCTCTCACTGAATAGTGAGTACTACGGCTCCCCGTAGCATCACCACATTCTCTCACTGAATAGTGAGTACTACGGCTCCCCGTAGCATCACCACACCCCTCACTGAATAGTAAGTACTACGGCTCCCCGTAGCATCACCACAACCTCTCACTGAATAGTGAGTACTACGGCTCCCTGTAGCATCACCACATTCTCTCACTGAATAGTGAGTACTACGGCTCCCCGTAGCATCACCACACCCCTCACTGAATAGTGAGTACTACGGCTCCCCGTAGCATCACCACACCCCTCACTGAATAGTGAGTACTACGGCTCCCCGTAGCATCACCACACCCCTCACTAAATAGTGAGTACTACGGCTCCCCGTAGCATCACCACAACCTCTCACTGAATAGTGAGTACTACGGCTCCCCGTAGCATCACCACAACCTCTCTGCACTAACTCATTGAAACCGCAGCTCCCCGCAGTCTTACCGCACTTACTCTTACCACTTCATAATCTCATCCTCAGGTCGACACCATACTGCGATCATTAATTCATGCTCTGCGGCCCAGCATAGATAGGTACACACACTCATCCAGGCTAAGCATCCCTACTTCGGACGACCACCATCGTGACAAAACCTCTTTTTCTCGCTGCAATTTACATTCTCAGATAAATCCATTTGATGTCTATTAGTTGAAGGGCCCCCACCGAAACCATAGACACTTGATACACCACTCGTCATCTCATAAATAAAGACTCGAAATAAACCGAAATTTAAGACATCATACCCGGATGCCTCGGCACACCATCACAGAATCTCATGATGTCTTGCCCCCGCCACTGATCTCCTACTCACGACATCATACTCAGATACCGCAATGTACTCTGTCAGAATCTCACAACTGATCTTCCTCAGACACATCTTATAACTTCGAAAATCCCAATCCTCAACTTGAAACACAGAGAAATCGTCGATAACTCAGAACGCGATGTCGACAATCCTAAACTCCCTCCTCTGTTGCTCAAACCACTACAAGAATATTGTCACACCCCGAAACCAAAATGGCGGAATCGTTCCGGGGTGGAGGACGTCATGTTAAGCATCACAACCAATGAATAATAGGAAACATAGCAACACAACCAGTACAGTGGATAAATATATAAGAAAAATGTTTACATCAGTTTGAAACTTGTTTTAATTACATCAAAAGTATGTAAATTATAAAGAACATGACTCTTATTGCTTCGGCTTCTCTAAATAAAAGTACATGTCTACTCATTTCTTGAGAATACAAGCAGTTTGAAAGAATATCAGCATAAAGCTGGTGAGTTCATAAGCATTTAATTTTGGTGGAAAAATGTTCTTGAATCCTTTTGAATAGTGTTCCTCAAGAAAATCCTATATTTTCTTATGAAAAGCGTGTTCGAAAGCCTGTTCCTTCCATGACTCCCAGATTCATACAATATATGTACAATCCAAGGTGTCGTGGAATGAATATGAATATCCGTTGGTTACTTGTTAAACAATCCGTTTATGAAAAGTCGAGTTATCCCGGGAATATCCTATATTTTCCCTAAAAGTTGATGGTTGGTTAACCGTTCTATCTGAGGTGTAAAAGTATCTACCATACTTATATCGATAAACGTAGTTTTCTTTTAAAAGCCCTGGTTACTCCTAGTGGGGTGTATTAGCCTTATTACATAAATAAAACTAATGAAAAGAAAACGTGATGAACTAAATCCTGAAGGTACGGTTAATACCCTCCGGTAATCAAATCGGTTATTACTTTGAGGTTAGTTCACTTGATTCATTATTACAAATGTAAATCTCTGTTATCTACATTGTGATTTTTATAACCATACATTAACTTGAGATGGAACGTATCGGGGCCAGTATCCTTTATGACTTTGTCACCCGTAGACCTGCCGATCCCACTGTAGCTAGCAGCGAGGTGCGGGATAGTCAGTCCCGTATAGATCTATACACAACAGTCACGCTCTCCCTACAAGAGATTCTGGTCATAAGTGCTAGTCCTACACTCTGTTTTGGTGGTGAGTGTTACCAAGGACGTGTCTCCAACTAGACTAACAAATTTACAAGTAATAATATGGAAAATCCTTTTTATGATTTGCAGGAATCCTTTATAAAATGATACATTTTATGACATGATTCGCAAGTTCGTTACCCTAGTTTTGAAAACTGTTTCTACGAGTTGATTTCTTAATTGTTTGGTAAAAACTGTTTTCCATGTTAAAAGCATACTGGAAATATAATTATCTTAAACAAAATAATATATTTTGAGTACAACTTTTCTTGTACTTTTGCTTGTATTCCCCCCTTGAAAACATGAAAAACTCGGAAAAAGCGTAGGGGTATGAACTCACTGTTGTTGTGTGAAAACGTCCACCGGAAACGAAGATCCTCTGGTTGTTGTACGTGGCACTTAACGGAATCCTAATATCAATAAATACGTATATGTATCTAAATTAGCGATTTCGTTAGATAAAGTCTTAGAAAAACACTTGTTTTCGGTTAAGGAATGTTATTGGAACCTGCTTGATCGAGAAAACGAGCTTTCACCACTTAGGAAGAGTTTGCGGCCGTGAAGAGTGGTTTACGGCCGTGAAGTGTGGTTTACGGCCGTGAAGAGTTTACGGCCGTGAACTGGGTTTACGGTCTTTGAAGATGGGCCGTAAACGGGTTTATGGTCTTTGAAGATGGGCCGTAAACTCAAGAACAATGGTGCTGATTTCAAAGAGAAATGTGTTCCAGATGCCCCGAAATAACTCTAAACGGTGTTTCTCGGTGTTTTCTCCAAGATTGAAGGCCTTCTAGGTGTTTACGGTCAAGAGTTTTAGAGAGAGAAAGAGAGAGTTTCCGGTCAAAGGTGTTCACATGAGGGTGGGGGTCTCATATTTATAGGGGTTTTGTGGTCGGTGGGTGGGGTCCACCCGACGCTGGCCGTAAACGAGTTTACGGCCGTAAACAGGTTTACGGCCGTGAACTCCAGTCAGGCCGTGAACATGATGTTTTTCGAGGATAATTCGAGTTTCGCACGGTTTTGGTTTCGACTTGCATATATAAGTTTAATTATATAATACCAGATGATTTTCTAAATCAAAGGTTCGACGGAAGATTAATAAAATTCAAATTTTATTAACGGAAATTGCATAATGGAAACGGAAAAAGTTTCGGGTTGTCACATCATCCCCCCGTTAGAGGGAATTTCGTCCCGAAATTCAAGAATAGAGATACAAGTTATGGACTTGGAATAAGATGAGGGTACTTCTGTTTCATTGAATCCTCACGCTTCGAAGTAAATTCAGGTCCCCGCTTGGCGTTGCAGCGAACATTCACTATCGGTATGCGACTTTGTTTCGTTTGTTTGACTTCCTGGTCCATGATTTCAATTGGTTCCTCTACGAAGTGTAGACTTTCGTCTAGCTCGATCTCATCAAGGGTAATGACAAGTGTCTCATCGAACAGACACTTCTTTAGGTTCGATACGTGAAAGACAGGATGTACGTTGCTAAGTTCTCGAGGTAACTGGAGTTAGTATGCTACTGGACCGATCCTAGAAAGGATCTCGAATGGCCCAATGTACCTTGGGTTTAGCTTTCCATGTTTTCTGAAACGTATCATGCCTTTCCATGGTGAGACCTTCAAAAGGACACGGTCACCAACCTGGAACTCCAAGGGTTTTCATCTCTTATCGGCGTAGCTCTTTTGTCTATCTCGTGAGGCTTTCAGTCGTTCTCGGATTTGTACGATCTTTTCAGTCGTCTCTCGGATGATCTCAGGACCAGTGAGAGTGATGTCAGGGACTTGACCCTTGGCTAGCTGCGTGTCACCCACTTCAGCCCAGCACAGAGGGGATCTGCACTTACGGCCATAGAGGGCTTCAAATGGTGCAACCTTGATGCTGGTATGGTAGCTGTTGTTGTAGGAAAATTCAACCAAAGGAAGATGAGTGTCCCATGACGTGCCGAAGTCGATGACGCAGGCTCTCAACATATCTTCCAATGTCTGAATTGTTCTCTCACTCTGTCCATCTGTCTGAGGATGATAAGTCGTGCTCATATCCAGCTTAGTTCCAAGATCCTTCTGTAGCGATTGCCAAAATCTCAAGGTGAACCTGCTATATCGGTCGGAGATAATGAATACAGGTACCCCATGAAGTCGAACTATTTCTCAAATGTAGATCCGCGTGAGTCTCTCCATCTTGAAATTTTCTTTGATTGGCAGGAAGTGGGCGGATTTAGCCAACCGATCGACAATTACCCAGATGGCGTCGTGCCCACTCGGAGATCTGGGTAACCTGGTGATAAAATCCATGGTGATCATTTCCCACTTCCACTCAGGTATTTCCGGCTGCTGAAGCAAACCTGAGGGCCTTTGATATTCTAATTTTACCTTGGCACAAGTCAGGCACTTGCCCACGAAGGTAGCAATTTCTGCTTTCATGTTCGGCCACCAATAGAGTTGTTTAAGATCCAGATACATTTTATCTGAACCTGGGTGAACGGAGTATCTGGTCTTGTGAGCTTCGTTCATGACAACTTCTCTGTAACCACTACTTCGGGGTCCAGATACGGTCCATGAAATAGTAAACTCTGTCTCCTTTGACCTCTAAGTTCTTTTCCATTCCTCTCAAGGCTTCATCCGACGTGTTCTCTGGTTTTAAGGCTTCCAGCTGAGCCTCTCGGATTTGTGTGGGTAATCGGGAATGGATGGTCATAGTCAATGACTTCACTCTACGACCTGAATACTCCTTACGGCTGAGGGCATCTGCTACCACATTGGCCTTGCCGAGATGGTAGCGAATTTCGCACTCGTAGTCATTGAGTAGCTCTACCCATCGCCGCTGCCTCATGTTTAACTCCTTCTGATCAAAGATATGTGGCAAGCTCTTATGGTCGGTGAAAATGGTGCACTTGATTCCGTAGAGGTAGTGTCTCCAAATCTTTAACGCGAAGACCACTGCTCCCAATTCTAGATCGTGAGTTGTGTAATTGACTTCATGTGTTTTCAACTGCCTCGAGGCATAGGCGATAACCTTTCCTCGCTGCATGAGCACACAGCCTAGGCCCTGATTGGATGCATCACAGTAGACAACAAAGTCTTCCGTCCCTTCGGGCAGGGACAAGATAGGTGCGCTGCATAAGGCCTGTTTCAATGTTTGAAACGCTGTTTCTTGCTTGACTCCCCAACTAAAGGTTACACCTTTCTGTGTCAGGGTAGTTAAAGGCTTAGTGATTCTGGAGAAGTTCTGGATGAACCTGCGATAATAGCCTGCGAGACCCAAGAATTGCCGGATTTCTGTGGGTGTCTTTGGTGCAGACCAAATTTCAATCGCATTGATTTTGGAAGGGTCCACGTGTATGCCTTCCTCGTTAACCACGTGACCAAGGAAAGTTGCCTTCCTGATCCAAAACTCACACTTTGAGAATTTTGCATATAGTTTCTCCGCCCTTAGTGTTTTGAGTACCTGCCTCAAGTGTTGTTTATAATCATCCTCGCTCCGCGAATAAACAAGTATGTCGTCAATAAACACGATCACGAACTTGTCTAGAAAAGGGCGGCACACCCGATTCATCAGGTCCATGAATATTGTCGGTGTGTTGGTTAGACCAAAGGGCATTACTACAAACTTGTAGTGTCCATAGCGAGTTCGGAATGCTGTCTTGGGCACATCATTCTTGTGAACCCGCAACTGATGATACCCTGATCTTAGTTCTATCTTCGAAAAGTAACTGGCTCCCTGAAGTTGATCGAAGAGGTCGTCGATTCTGGGTAGGGGATAACGGTTCTTGATGGTAAGCTTGTTAAGCTCTCGGTAGTCGATGCACATCCGAAAGGATCCATCTTTCTTCTTTACGAATAAAATCGGGGCTCCCCAGGGTGAGGAACTCGGTCTTATGAATCCTTTGTTGATTAGCTCATTGAGCTGGTTGGATAACTCTTGCATTTCTGCCGGCACTAGACGGTATGGGGATTTAGCTACAGGAGTAGCTCCGGGGATTAAATCGATACGAAACTCAACTTGGCGCTCGGGAGGAATCCCTGGAAGATCTTCGGGGAAGACGTCAGGAATGTTGCAGACTTCGGGGATGCTCTCGAGGTCCTTAACTTTTTGCGTTTCATCAACAACATGATCTAGAAACGCATGGCACTCCTTCCGCAGATATTTATGGGCTTTGATGCATGAAATGATACAAGGTTCGAACTAGGCTTATCACCATAAATCATGAGAGCTTCACCAGAGGAAAGATTGAGACGGATCGCTTTCTCGAAGCAAAGGATATCAGCGCGATTGGGGCTTAACCAATCCATGCCGATAATGACATCGAAACTCTTAATGGATACAGGCATAAGATCGATGGGAAAGGAATGATTATCTAAGGTAAGAGTACAGCCTATGAATATGTCGTTCGTGCTCTCTTTCTTTCCATTAGCCATCTCGACGATGAATGTTTCGGTTAAAGGTTGAGATTTACATTTGATTAGATGTTTGAATGCATGACTAACAAAACTCCTTCCCGCACCAGAATCGAAAAGAATGCATGCATAAGAGTTGTCAAGGAGGAATGTACCCGTAACAACGGTGGGATCAGCGACCGCTTCCTCCTGGCCCATCGCCAGCACCCTTCCTGCATTTCCACCTGTTGTTGCCTTGGGACAATCTCTTTTGACGTGCCCAACCTCTCCACAGCCATAACAGGCTTGACCAGCACCAGCTCAAGGAGCCTGATTGGTTGGTTGGACTGGTCCTTTGCAGAATTGAGTTGTGTGTCCCTTCTTGCCACAACTGGTGCACGACATGTCCCGGCACTGTCCCTAATGATGGTAGTTGCACTTGTTGCACAAAGGTAGTTTTCCAGCATAGCGACTGGGGTTCGTTGGAGTAACAGGAACTGCTGCAGGAGTAGGAGCAGCGTGGACTGCCATTGTTTGTTGTTTCTTGGAGGGCTCCTGAGAAGACTGGCCCTTGCGTTTGTTCCAAAATTTCTTCTTCCCAGCACTCTCCTTTTGTGGCTCGACGACCGCTGCTGCCTCATCCAGATCGACTCCATGATCGATCAGAGTCAGCGCCAGATCCTTGGTGCTTTCGAATGTAGTCGGTCTAGCAGCCAAGACATTTCCTTTGGTTGGTTGTGTCAGTCCCCAGATGTACCTCTCGATTTTCTTGCTTTCCGGGGTGACCATTCCCGGATAGAGGAGAGTCAAATCACATAATCTAGCGGTGTAGGCAGCGATGTCGGAACCCTTCATCTCCAAATTCTGGAGTTCGTGCTCCAACTTTTACACCTCGCCCCTCGGGCAGTATTCCGCAAGCATGAGTTCCTTCAGTCTTTCCCAACCCATGGCATTAGCCACTGGCAGAGTTAGGGTTTTGACTCGACCATTCCACCAGGTCAAAGCTCTGTCGGTAAAGGTGCAGGCGGCGAACTTCACATTGTTGGCTTCGGAACAGGCGCAAATTTCGAAGATGGATTCGATCTTCACGAACCATCGAGTTACAGCGATAACGCCTCCATTTCCGTCGAAGGGCCTGGGTTTTGCGGTCATGAAGTCCTTGTAGGAACACTCCTTTTGATGTCCCTGACTTCCGTCTTGCCGCTGGGGGTCGGTTCCACCTCCAGCCCCACCAGAGTTCACTTGTGCCATTGTTGCGGTTATAGTGGCGGTAGCTGCTGCCTGGAACATGACGGGGTCGAACTGAGGGGGTGGTGGTGGTGGAGTGTCGTCGTTTCTTCTGATAGGTCTTGGTCGGGGAGGCATCTTGTTCTAGAAACAACCAGGAAGAAGAGGATGGTAAGTCCTTGAGATATATGAAACAAGATACTTATCCTAATAATAAAGTGTTCTACCAAGCGATAAGCAATGAAAGGTTACTAATGCAAGTAAGTTATCGCTGAGAAACAAATAGGTAGCAACACTAGGAATGAATCTCTTTACTGAATTTGGCTCTAGCAAAATACTCCTATAGTATTTTATGGTGAATGTTTTTGTTCTTGGTAAGTTTTAGGCCTCCTGTAACACCACCGTCATTCCCAAGCACATGTTGGTCATGTCTTGACTGAATATAGTTGATCAAGCTATATTCACCCTAAACATGATTGCATAACTTCCCAGGTTTAACCGCAGTGTCCCAACATCCAAATACTTTTGTTTCGTTCTATCTATGACTTTGGTTCTGTTATGTATGCATACTAGTATACTTGTTACAAAATACTTTATATTTCGAAAATATACTTTTAGTTTAGAGCACTAAGGCCCCTTAGTGTTTATAGTTGTATACCATGTAAGGTTCGGTATACTTAGTTCGCTATAAACAAGGGCTCTTATACCAATCTGTCACACCCCGAAACCGAAATGGCGAAATCGTTCCGGGGTGGAGGACGTCATGTTAAGCATCACAACCAATGAATAATAGGAAACATAGCAACACAACCAGTACAGTAGATACATATATAAGAAAAATGTTTACATCGGTTTGAAACTTGTTTTAATTACATCAAAAGTATGTAAATTATAAAGAACATGACTTTTATTTCTTCGGCTTCTCTAAATACAAGAAGTACATGTCTACTGATTTCCTGAGAATACAAGCAGTTTGAAAGAATATCAGCATAAAGCTGGTAAGTTCATAAGCATTTAATTTTGGTGGAAAAATGTTCTTGAATCCTTTTGAATAGTGTTCCTCAAGAAAATCCTATATTTTCTTATGAAAAGCGTGTTCGAAAGCCTGTTCCTTCCATAACTCCCAGATTCATACAATATATGTACAATCCAAGGTGTCGTGGAATGAATATGAATATCCGTTGGTTACTTGTTAAACAATCCGTTTATGAAAAGTCGAGTTATCCCGGTAAAATCCTATATTTTCCCTAAAAGTTGATGGTTGGTTAACCGTTCTATCTGAGGTGTACAAGTATCTACCATACTTATATCGATAAACGTAGTTTTCTTTTAAACGCACTGGTTACTCCCAGTGGGGTGTATTAGCCTTATTACATAAATAAAACTAATGAAAAGAAAACGTGATGAACTAAATCCTGAAGGTATGGTTAATACCCTCCAGTAATCAAATCGGTTATTACTTTGAGGTTACTTCACTTGATTCATTATTACAAATGTAAATCTCTGTTATCTACATTGTGATTTTTATAACCATACATTAACTTGAGATGGAACGTATCAGGGCCAGTATCCTTTATGACTTTGTCACCCGTAGACCTGCCGGTCCCACTGTAGCTAGCAGCAAGGTGCGGGATAGTCAGTCCCGTATAGATCTATACACAACAGTCACGCTCTCCCTACAAGAGATTCTGGTCATAAGTGCTAGTCCTACACTCTGTTTTGGTGGTGAGTGTTACCAAGGACGTGTCTCCAACTAGACTAACAAATTTACAAGTAATAATATGGAAAATCCTTTTTATGATTTGCAGGAATCCTTTATAAAATGATACATTTTACGACATGATTCGCAAGTTCGTTACCCTAGTTTTGAAAACTGTTTCTACGAGTTGATTTCTTAATCGTTTGGTAAAAATTGTTTTCCATGTTAAAAGCATACTGAAAATATAATTATCTTAAACAAAATAATATATTTTGAGTACAACTTTTCTTGTACTTTTGCTTGTATTCCCCCCTTCAAAACATGAAAAACTCGGAAAAGCGTAGGGGTATGAACTCACTGTGGTTGTGTGAAAACGTCCACCGGAAACGAAGATCCTCGGGTTGTTGTACGTGGCACTTAACGGAATCCTAATATCAATAAATATGTATATGTATCTAAATTAGCGATTTCGTTAGATAAAGTGTTAGAAAAACACTTGCTTTCGGTTAAGGAATGTTATCGGAACCTGCTTGAATCGAGAAAACGAGCTTTCACCACTTAGGAAGAGTTTGCGGCCGTGAAGAGTGGTTTACGGCCGTGAAGAGTGGTTTACGGCCGTGAAGAGTTTACGGCCATGAACTGGGTTTACGGTCTTTGAAGATGGGCCATAAACGGGTTTACGGTCTTTGAAGATGGGCCGTAAACTCAAGAACAAGGGTGCTGATTTCGAAGAGAAATGTGTTCCAGATGCCCCGAAATAACGCTAAACGGTGTTTCTCGGTGTTTTCTCGAAGATTGAAGGCCTTCTAGGTGTTTACGGTCAAGAGTTTTAGAGAGAGAAAGAGAGAGTTTCCGGTCAAAGGTGTTCAAATGAGGGTGGGGGTCTCATATTTATAGGGGTTTTGTGGTCGGTGGGTGGGGTCCACCCGACGCTGGCCGCAAACGAGTTTACGGCCGTAAACAGGTTTACGGCCGTGAACTCCAGTCAGGCCGTGAACATGATATTTTTCGAGGATAATTCGAGTTTCGCGCGGTTTTGGTTCCAACTTGCATATATAAGTTTAATTATATAATACCAGATGATTTTATAAATCAAAGGTTCGACGGAAGATTAATAAAATTCAAATTTTATTAACGGAAATTGCATAATGGAAACGGAAAAAGTTTCGGGTTGTCACAAATATTCATACCGACTCTGAAGCTGGTTGCACGATCATCTCTTACCCTTTCCAAAGAGCATAGAACAATCCATTCATCAAACCAACCACCTCGAAAATTTATTATCTACCGCAAGGCCTCTGACTAACGGCCACCTGCCGTGTAGACACTCATCCTTTCTTGAACGCGTACATCATGCATTAACTCCCTATGTAACTCACCTCGAACACCAATAACCCTGGTCTCATGAATCCATACTGCATGTCTCTATCCAGCTCCCTAACCGCTCTTGAACAAATCTCTAATCCTCTTAATAAAATACTCGGTTCTCCCCCACTCGGGGTTCGAACCATCACCAATTGGCGCACCAATAATCTATCCCATAGACTGTTTCCACCAGGAACATAACACTTACTCTTGGAAGGTACTACGCAATGCTCGGTGGTCTCCCCGATAGAGACCCCGCACTCCAATTACCCCGAATCTCAGATGATATCCTCAGAAACTTCTCATCATGATTACCTCTAATCATACAAAATCTCATGCCATCCCATTACCGGACGTCTCAACTATCCAGTAGTAACTCTGACTCTTAATCTGAAAATAATGAACTATCATACTCCTCATCCTCGACTCCTCAACCAACGTTCCATCACGTGGGTTGTAATAAGAGCGGAGACCTCATTACCACACTCTATACTCATCATAGAATAAGAGCCACCGCCCCAATATCCTCTTCTTGATTGTCTGACGCAGCAGCTAATACATGCCCTACTATACTCAAATAGGGTGTATCTTTGTCCTTGACCATCTCAGTCCCCACTGACGACCTGCTCATGCCCTATCATTACCTCTCGGCAGACATACTGCCTAAATACTCTGATGGAAGGTCTCCATCAATGCTAACCCGCAGGGTTTTCCCCCAAGCTCAGAAACCGAAATCTTGACACCTCTTATGTTTCCCACAGGAAACAGAAATAACACCACCCAGGTCACAGAAGGTGACATCTCCACTATCGGCTGATTGCTCAACTCATGTCGCGATCCTCCATAACATCATCTCTACTCATCCTTGAGTCTTGCGACTTCATCTACCATCTCACCAAAAATACCTTGGAGTCATCTCGACTTCCCTCACAAGGGATGCTTCGCTGGAACTTGTTCCACATGGCCCTCTGACCTCATACTCTATCGCATCCGATCTCGGTCTAACCACTCACAACGGAATAACTGGTAGAACCAGTAACACTAACCGCCACGGGTCATGGTACTCAAACCTTGTGGCCACCTCTAGATCTGCTATAAACCATGGTACTTGAACCATGTTATCTCCTCTTAATCTTCTACCAATCATGGTACTCGAACCATGACATCACCTCTCAATCTGCTACCAATCATGGTACTCGAACCATGACATCACCTCTCAATCTGCTACCAATCATGGTACTCGAACCATGACATCACCTCCCAATCTGCTACCAATCATGATACTCGAACCATGACATCACCTCTCAAACTGCTACCCATCATGGTACTCGAACCATGACATCACCTCTCAAACTGCTACCCATCATGGTACTCAAACCATGACATCACCTCTGAAACTGCTACTTAGAATCTCCAGAATGTTCCATGCATCAAGTATATGTCTTCTGCTTTCAGTAGTACGGGCCCATACTACCTGTCACATCTACCCATACCTTCCACACGGACCATCCTAGATTTCCTAAGTAGCTGCTCAACCTTCTCGCTCATCCATCCCGTTACTCGTGTTCGCTCCCCAGCGAAATACCCTACCCTGTCAGCGCACTCATCTGACCACGGTCACCCCCTAGGCTCTTCCTAGGTGTTCACCCTTCTCTGCCATCAGCTTCTGAAGAACTCCTAATGATGCCAGCCATCTACCTCCTAAATATCGTCATATTCACTTAGTAGCTGACTCCCATCATCGAGAGTTCCACAAAGCACGAAGCAAGCAGCATCCGGGCATCGAATAATCTCCACTAGCACGTAAAACCCATCTAGGCTATTATCCTACTTGCCCTCCTCATACCCGTAGGATATCACCGAACTCAAGCAACTTCACCTCATGTGCGCATGAGACTACCCTCTGAGTAGACTCCATAAATGCTCGTCTAGGTATCCCTCCTAGATTACCCCTCTACTCAAATCCCTCTCTAAAAAGGATTCCTGGTGAATACTCTTACTCAGCATATACTCGAAAGCACATTACAGATAACAGTAACTCCTGGGCTAAGGCATCATAAATCAAGCCGCTCTAGTCCTAAAATATGGAATACCTAGCCTATCTCTAGCATGCATAATATCTCATAACATATCTCATAAATATCACATAATACATAAGTAAGGGTATTTTGGGAAATCACCGATCGGGCTCTGGCTGATTGTACACACTGCTCCTTCTCGTTCTCTCTTAGAAACTCTTGCTCGTTTTTAGAAAAATCATTTCTTTGAAAATTTTTCTCAAATCCTCAGTTTGAGTCCAGATTTACCCGAAGGTGCATCCAAATCCCTCAAACCAAGGCTCTGATACCAACTTGTAACGACGTAAATTTTCAAACAATTTTTCATTCAAAAATCGCATACTTTTCATAACATATTGTATAAAATCTCGTTTATTCAATTTACAATACACAACTCCATTAATAATCTAGGATCCTCGAACATAACTCTTTCTCTGGTGTGCACAATCAAGCCGGTGCCTTCCCGCGATCCTGAGAAAACCTGAAACACATATCACGTAACACGGTAAGCACAGAGCTTAGTGAGTTCCCCAAAATACCACATACAGCACATAATCCACTCGAGGCTATGACTCGGTATGACCCTTTTGTCAATGTGTCTCAGCGGGACCCTCCAGTCCCGTAGCTCGTTGGACCCTTCAGTCCGGTCTAGCTCGTTGGACCCTCCGGTCCGGTCTACTCGAGGACCCTCTGGCCTCGTAAGTCGTTGGACCCTCCGGTCCGGTCTATATAACACATAGCATACATATATCACAATGCACATAATCTCAAACATACACATAACACATAAGACCCTCCGGTCCGCACATAGATACCACTCTAGGTAATGTATAGTGAAAAGACTCACCTGACAAGCAACAAGTAAATAACCTCGCACCCGAATCTTGAACTGGCCTCCGCCTAACACAAAGGATGAATATCACTAATTAATACTCTTTTCACAACTCAAACAACTGAATACTATTCATTCTCTTTCTAACTCTTTGAAGTGGATAAAAGACCATTTTACCCCTCCATGGTCCTTATTACTCATGTTGACCAGAACCCCAGAGTCAACAGAAGTCAACTATCAAGTCAACAGTCCAAGTTTGACCCGACTCATCGAGTGCACTCTTACGACTCGTCGAGTCCCCTCGTATCCTCATAAGTCTCAGAAGTCTAGATCAACTCGTCGAGTTGACAGCCAACTCGCCGAGTTATCACTCAATCATCCCATCGGGACAAACCCTCACCGACTCGTCGAGTCAGGCCATGGAGTCGGCGAGTCCCTTCGATCAGCTTCCTCATTCAAACAATTTAAGGCAGATCCATCACCCCAAACCCTAGATCTACCATCCTAAGGGTCGCTTGTCACGTAAAGCTGCAAGCTTTACGTTTAAACATGGCATATAAAGGTCATAATGCCAATATAACTCTAACAAGGATGATTAACCACAATAACTCTTCTATGGTTAACTAAAGTTATAATCTTTGGACTCTCTGGACCTCACAAGGTCCAGATCTGAAGTCTAGGCCTCAAGAGAGACCTTATGCATACAAAATCCCAACAATGGTGGAAGAAACCCTAATCTTCCATATTTACAAGATCTAAGAAAAATAACAAGAAAGGTGCAAGCTTTTACCTCTTACTCAATCCCTTGCATGAAGTTACACCAGATCCACTGATTCTCTAGCTCCCTTGATGGGTGATCTCCTCTTCTCCTCAAGAGATGCACTAATCTAATCCAAGTTTTAGCTTCTAAGCTCCTCAACTTGGACCTCTAAGAAAAATAACAAGAAAGGTGCAAGCTTTTACCTCTTACTCAATCCCTTGCATGAAGTTACACCAGATCCACTGATTCTCTAGCTCCCTTGATGGGTGATCTCCTCTTCTCCTCAAGAGATGCACTAATCTAATCCAAGTTTTAGCTTCTAAGACTCTCATGGCTCTCTATACACGTTTAGGGTTTGCTCTCAAGGAAGGGTTGCCGCAAATGAGGCTATAAGTTCCTTTAAATAGGTCCCAAACCCAGGAAATTAGGGTTTCTCTGCCCAGTACCTACTCGGCGAGCCAGCTCTCTGTCTCATCGAGTCCAATCATTAATCCCACGTGGACACTCGACTCTACTCGACGAGTTGGACTCACAACTCGTCGAGTCACTCCATAAATCTCAATATTAATCACCCAATAATATACCTGAAAGTCTGAATGTTACATATGCACACTCTCGGTTTAACGTCTACTATGACTGTCGTTTAGATCGCTAAAGCTAAAAAGTATTTTTGTCAAACATTTACTTTTTTACGATACGTGGAACCGTGCCGGTTTAATCGCAAAACTTCGACAGGTTATAACTTCTTCCTTATAAGTTGGATTTCAGCGTTCTTTATATGTACGAAATCCTTGTGACATATACTATAACTTTGGTTAACATTATTTATACTAAATAATATTCTATCAAAAAGTCATTTTAACGCTTATTATCTCTAAATTGATTAGTCTGAATCTGTGGACGGTACATGGGAGGTTACCGGAGACTGTTTGACGGAGCTAGGAAGGTCGAGGGGTGGTCGATGGTGGTGGAAACGGTGGTGCAAAGGGTGTCAGCCGGTGTCCTTTTTTCTCGTCGTTTCTCTTGGTAGCCAAGCCTCGACGACGTTGTTTCATGGTCGGGAAAGCAACAACAACAAATGAAGGGGTAGGGGTGTTTGTATGTTATGTTTGTCGAATAAAGAAGGAGGGAGGGGAGATAGACAGTCAACGAGACGGTTGTCGACCCTCTTTTCCTTTTCCGGTGTGGCTAGATCGAGAGAGAGAGAGAGAGAGAGAGAGAGAATGAATGAATAAAGAGTGAGAGAGTGATTATGAGTGGGAGATAGAGGATTATATTGTGTAATATCTTAAAGTATGTGCATCTGATCTTTTATGTACTAGGACAAACCTTGAAGGATTTAGAATGTACCAACCCATATATTTTAGAGATTCATGCATGTGCAATTGTCTGGACAGGTTTTGCATTAGTGTTAGAGAGAGAGTACTGAGAGTGAGAGAGATAGAGATCGAGTTGCGAGGAAGAAAGTGAGTACCAAGATTGATTCATACATGTGATAGGATATCATACTGAGATTCACACATAAATAAATGTGTACTTGAAAGACTTTTGGGGAGATATAGATACAAACGTGAGAGAGGGAGAGGATGAGTTAGATATAGTAAGGTTTAGTTGTAATTGTTTAGTCCTTTCTTAGATGTACACATATATAAGTATTTGATCATTAAAATACATATTATACTTGTATTTAGGTATAAAAATACGTAACATATACACAGATATGTATAAGTATTTGGTTATTTAATAAAAATGCATAATATATATTCACATATCATATTTTTGTGAGATATATAAATACTTGGAAACTTAATTTAAAACCATGCACATGAAAATGTTCTTATAACAGTGTTATGTTTTCCGTCGTCTCAATTCACTAATTAACAAACTCGGTTTCTTAAAAATATTGCATACATGTCTATTAATTGTGTCGAATGTGGTGAGTTTAGAAAGTCAAAGGGAATTTCCTGAGTGCACATTTTTAGAGGGAACATCGGGTCTATAATGAGCCTATAACTGAACTACGGACAAGAATTCCTCTAAACCAACACCGAGAAAGTGCTGAGACCATCACTGACGCTTCATCGATGTCGTGAAAATTGTAGAGAATGAACCACTACGGACGATTGACTCGTTAGACGTAGGTTGTAGCTAACAACCATGGGTGACGCTGTCAACCCGTATAGATCTATACCAATGAAGGTTCACGCTCTTTGTGGATTAATGGTTATAGCACCGAGACCTTTTTTTATGTTTTCCTAGCGGATGAATAGTATAATTAATATATGGATTCTCCTGTTTAATCAAACTAAAATATATGAGTCAGTTTAATTTCCAAACTTTTAATTTAAAAGTTTATTAAACTAATATTTGTTCAGTTCGTGCCAAGAGAGAGATATGTGTCCTAAGTCCTAAATTATAATATTTTCCAGACTTAGCATTTCAAAAGCGATACAAGGTTTTCTAACAAAAATCGTACAATATAATGGCAGCGTTTTGACCAAAACTAGATATCAACCACTGTGAAATCAACCAACATTGAGCAATTTAAACGTGTACAAGTAGAGAAATTTAAACGTGTATAAATAGAGTAATTTAAGCATGTACGTAAACAAAGAAAATATTATAACGAACTAACATATATATATATATATATATATATATATATATATATATATATATATATATATGTGTGTGTGTGTGTGTATGTGTGTGTTTATTATGACACTTTTTGTGTCATAAACATATATATACACCACCTAGTCATTTTTATCATATATATATATCATATTAATATTACTTTTATAAAAATGACTTGAAAGTTATGTGAACATTCCGAGACATTAAATAACATAAACGTAACGTAAATAAACACAACTTAATCGTAAAGAATGTAAACAACAAAATGAACGTAAATAAGCTTAATAAAGCGTAAATTGATGAAATAATTGTAAATAAACGTAAACTAAACGCAAAAAAATGCATACGTAAAATTTTTCATGTAAACTCCCCTGAAAGTTTTTAAAAGGTAAAAGGGATCGTAGAACTCACCCTAGTTGCGTGGAATTCGTTCGTTTTGGTTTTCTGGACTCGACTCGGGTTTTTCTCGTTTTTCAACCGGTGGACTTTAGGAACGAAACAACACACGAGACTTGTTCAAAAACACACGAGGAACCTGAAAACAAGTTTATATGATCAACGAGGCACCAGGGATGGGTCGTTGGAGCTCCACACGGCGCCAGCCATGGTAGCGTGTGGCTAGCGGTTGTGGTCGTTTTTGGCTATTTTTGCAACAGGGAAGGAGAAGGGAGGTTACCTGAGACTGTTTGACGGAGCTAGTAAGGTCTAGGGGTGGTGGAAACTCTGTGCAAAGGGTGTCAGTCGGTGTCCCTTTTTCTCATCGTTTCTCTTGGTAGCCAAGCCTCGACAAGGCTATTTCGTAGTCGGGAAAGCAGCAACAGCAAAGGAAGGGGTAGGGGTGTTTGTGTGTTGTGTTTGTCGAAGAAAAAAGGGGGGAGGGGGCTAGACAGTCAACGAGATGGTTTCCGACCCTCTTTTCTTTTTTTGGTATGGGTAGATCGAGAGAGAGAGAGAGAGAGAGAGAGAGAATAAGGAGTGAGAGAGTGATTGTGGGTAGGAGATAGAGGATTAGATTGCGTAATATATTAAAGTATATGCATCTGATCTTTTGTGTACTAGGACAAAGCTTGAAGGATTTAGAATGTACTAACCTAGATATTTTAGAGATTCATGCATGTGCAATTGTTTGGAGAGGTTTTGCATTATTGTTAGAGAGAGAAAGAGAGTACTAAGAGTGAGAGGGATAGAGATCGAGTTTCGAGGAAGAGATTGAGTACCAAGATTGATTTATACATGTGCTAGGATATCGTACTTAGATTCACACATACATGAATGTGTACTTGAAATATTTTTGGGGAGATATAGATATAAATGTGAGAGAGGGAGAGGGAGAATTAGATATGGTATGATTTAGTTATAATTGTCTAGTCCTTTCTTTGATGTACACATATATAAGTATTTGATCATTAAAATACATATTATACTTCTATTTAGGCATAAAAATACATAACATATACACACATATGTATAAGTATTTGGTTATTTAATAAAAATACATAATATATATTCACATATCATATTTTTGTGAGATATATAGATACTTGGAAACTTAATTTAAAACTTTGCACATGCAAATGTTCTTATAATGGTGTTATGTTTTCCGTCGTCTCAATTCACTAATTAACAAACTCGGTTTCTTAAAAATATGACATACATGTATGTTGACTGTGTCGAATTTGGTGAGTTCATAAACTCAAATGAAATTTAACTCCGATACACGGAATTTCATGAAATATTGTATAAAGTTCCACGTTTAAATGGTTTATATTCGACAGTTTCCATTCATTTGATTTCGCTTTATGTTAGAAGTGATATAAAAATGAAATCAAATATTAGGCCTAAGCCTGAGTTCAAAATGGATTAATTTGCAAGCAATTAAGGATAAAACAGTTTCACTTGCTTATAACAATATAGATCAATGTATAATAGACCCTATTTTTACCAATTGTTACATTTCCCTCCTGTTAAAAGGATTTCATCCCGAAATCTAACTTGTAGATGGAACATTACTAAACAATTGGGAGTATTTATGCTTTATCTGATCTTTGCGTTCCTAGGTGAATTTTGGTCCTCACTGAGTGTTCCAGCGCACCTTCACGATAGGGATACGACTTTGATTTAAGCGCTTAACTTCCCGATCCATCATCTCCATGGGTTTTTTTTTACGCAGTTGAGTTTCGTTTTCAATTGAATCTCATCGAAAGGGATCACATGAGTCTAATTAAACAAAAACTTCTTGAGGTTTGATATATGAAAAACATCATACACCTTGTTTAGTTATTGAGGCAGCTTCGACTGATATGCAACAGGACCAATTCCTACCATAATTTCGAAGGTCCTCCATGTCTCAGGTTTAACTAGCCTTGTTCCCTAAACTGTATTGATCCTCAAAAAAAAGGATGGTGTTTAAAATTACACAGTCACCGACATGGAAGTCGATAGGTGTGTGTTTCTCACTTTGTATAATTCTTCTGATGTTCGTGATGAACCTTAAATCGTTTTTTGGTTCACACAATCTTTCCTGTAATCTCATGAATGATTTATGAATCAATAAGCAGTGTGTCACATGCATGATCTCTGGTCAATTACATATCTCCACCCATTACTTAACATATTGGGGATCGACACTTTTGTCCGTACAAATCCTCAAATGGTGCGGTGTAACGACGTAAATTTTTAAAACAATTTTTCATTTTTCAAACATAATAAAACTCATATAATATTCTCAAAATCTCATGTATCAAATGTCTTCACAATAAAACATATCCCAGAATCTCAACATATAATCCTCTACCAGTGTGTACAAATCATGCCGGCGCCTTCCCGCGATCCTCGCTGGAACCTGAAACACATATCACATAGCACGGTAAACATAAATGCTTAGTGAGTTCCCCAAAATACCACATTTAACACATAAGCCACTCGAGGCTATAACTCAGTATGACCCTCCGGTCAATGTGTCCCAGCGGGACCCTCCAGTCCCGTACCTCGTTGGACCCTCCAGTCCGGTCTAGCTCGTTGGAGCCTCTGGTCCGGTCTAACTCGTAGGACCCTCCGGTCCGGTCTATATAACACATAGCATACATATATCACAATACACATAAAGTCAAACATACAGATAATACATAAGACCCTCCGGTCTGCACATAGTTACCACTCTAGGTAATGTATAGTGAGAAGACTCACCTCGGGTAATCTCGGAAAGTCTCAAACTCGAATCACTGATCTAGCCTCCGCCTAATCACATAAAGTAATTATCTCTAATTAATACGCCTCTCAAAGACTAGACTAGTCCCTCCCTATATTCTCTCAGAAGGGAAAAATACCATTTTACCCCTCCAATAGTCCAATGTCCAACTGTTGACTATACCCTAAAAGTCAACCCCAGTCAACGGTCCAACTTTGACCAGACTCGTCGAGTGCACTCGGGTGACTCGGCGAGTCCATGCATGTCCTCTAAATCCTCCTAAGGCCTCACTCGACTCGTCGAGTTAACCTTTCTCTCGACGGGTTACCACTCGAATCGTGGTGCAACACAATCCGACTCGTCGAGTCCTCTCATGGACTCAGCGAGTTTCTTCGATGAGAATGCTCAAACGACCTTCTGAGGTCAGATCTATTTCTCTAATTTATAGATCTGACCTTCTAACACCCAAAAGTCACGTAAAGGTCTGAACTTTACGTTCATGCATCGCACATATGGCTCTATTTGATGAAGTATATCTAAAAATGGAGTCCTAGGCTCAATATTCTCATGTAACAGCATAAATCTTGGTTGTTGGGACACTCTGGACCTCTCAAGGTCCAGATCTAAAGTCTATTCCTCAATGGGACTTCACATGCTCCATATTCCAACTAAAGAAAGGGTAAAGAAACCCTAGATTTAAGAGATCTACTATATACACGAAACTAGGCATGGATTCATACCTCAACAGTAACCTTTGGTGAAGTAATGGTAGGTCTGAGCTCCTCAATCAGCCTAGCTTGAATCCCCTCTCTTCTTCTTGCAAGAATGCACTAAAGATGATGCAATTAGCTCCTTCCCTCACTCTCTATGCTCTCTGGTTCGTTAGGGTTTCTCAAGTGGGTGTGTGGCCGCAATGAGGGCCATAAGGACCCTTAAATAGGGCACATGCCCGAAGATTTAGGGTTTCTGTCCACGGCGCGGACTCATCGAGTCGACTCGTCGAGTCCATTCATTAATCCTAGTCAGCAGTCGCGATCCTACTCGATGAGTTTAGGCGTCAACTCGTCGAGTCCCTCTCCTTGACTCAAAAATAAATACTCAATTTATGATACCTGGAAATCCGGATGTTACAATTCTCCCCCACTAGAATCAGACTTCGCCCTCGAAGTCTCGCTCTACAAACAACTCTGGATGTTCCTCCCGCATCTCCGTCTCCGGCTCCCAAGTCAGCTCGGACCCTCTCCGATGTTGCCACTGGACCTGAACCAGGGGCACCTCTTTGTTCCCCAGAACCTTAATCTTCCGATCTAAGATCGCGATTGGCCTCTCAATGTAATTCAGACTCGCGTCAGCCTAAATATCCTCTAGCGGCACAACCGCCGTCTCATCGGCTATACATTTCCTCAACTGGGATACGTGGAAGGTATCATGGATCTGACTCAACTCCTCGGGTAGCTCCAGACGGTATGCTACCTTACCCACCCTCGCGGTCACCCTGAACGGACCAATGTATCGGGGCCCCAGCTTGCCCCTCTTCCTGAATCGGATCACTCCTTTCCAAGGAGATACCTTCAGGAGTACGAAATCTCCAACCTGGAACTCGAGCTCGCATCGCCGCCTATCCGTATAACTCTTCTGACGGCTCTGGGCTGTCAGTAACCTCTGTCTGACCTGATGTATCTACTCAGTCGTCTTAAGCACTATCTCAGTGCTACCCATCACTCGTTGCCCTACCTCTACCCAACAGATGGGAGTTCGACACCTCCTCCCATAAAGAAGCTCAAAGGGAGGCATACCAATACTCGAATGGTGGCTGTTGTTGTAAGAAAACTCAGCTAAAGGTAGGTATGTGTCCCAACTTCCACCGAAGTCCATAACACATGCTCGAAGCATGTCCTCGAGTGTCTGTATCGTTCGCTCACTCTGGCCATCCGTCTGTGGCTGGTAGGCCGTACTGAAGTGCAATCTCGTACCCAACTCCTCATGAAACTTCTTCCAAAACCTGGAAGTGAAACATACATCTCGGTCTGACACAATCGAGATTGGCACTCCATGTCGCGACACCACCTCTCTCACATATATTTCTGCCAGCCTCTCCGCAGAAGAGCTCTCACTGATAGCAAGGAAGTGAGCGCTCTTCGTCAGCCGGTCCACAATCACCCAAATTGCATCAACACCCCTCGCGGTCATCGGCAATTTGGTGATAAAATCCATAGAAATCTGTTCCCACTTCCACTGGGGAATCTCTAATGGCTGCAACTTGCCATGCGAACGCTGGTGCTCGGCCTTAACCCGACGACAAGTCAAGCACCTCTCTACGACCCATGCAACATCCCTCTTCATACAGGGCCACCAGTAGTCTCTCTTCAGGTCTAAATACATCTTAGTGGCCCCGGGATGGATCAAAAATCTCGATCTATGCGCCTCCTCCAACAGAGTGCTACGTTCCCCGCCCGTATACGGCACCCAAATCCGACCACGAAAGGTCATGAGCCCTCGGCTATCCGTCACAAAATCGGACACCTGTCCAATCACCCGCTCCCTTTTGCGGTTCTCCGGTCTCACCACCTCTGCCTGGGCCTCTCGAATAGTATCCAACACCAGAGTCATCACCGTCATCCTCATACATATATCTCGAATCGGGCCACTCTCCGCCCTATGGCTCAGAGCATCGGCTACTACGTTAGCCTTGCCCGGGTGGTACAGGATCTCACAGTCATAATCCTTTACCACATCCAACCATCTCCTCTGGCGCATATTCAGGTTGGGCTGATCAATCAGATACTTCAAACTCTTGTGGTCCGTGTATATGGTACACCGAACCCCATACAAATAATGGCGCCATATCTTGAGGGCGAACACCACTGCCCCCAACTCCAAATCGTGGGTGGGATACCTTGTCTCATGAGGCTTCAACTGCCTCGATGTGTATGCTATCACGTGCCCTCTCTGCATAAGCACCGCACCAAACTCCGATATAGACGCATCACAATACACCACAAAATCCTCCATTCCCTTCGGAAGGGATAACACCAGGGCTTCGCATAACCTCCGACGAAGAGTCTCAAACGAGGTCTGCTGCTCGGGACCCCAAATAAAACCAACACCCTTCCAGGTCAATCTGGTGAGGGGAACGGCAATCCTGGAGAAGTCCCTGATAAATCTCCGATAATAGCCGGCCAACCCCATAAAACTCCTGATCTCGGTGGGGGATCTCGGCACCTCCCAACTCATCACAGCCTCAATCTTGTCCGGATTGACTAATATCCCATTCTGATTAACGAGATGTCCCAAGAACTGAACCTCTCGTAACCAGAAATCACACTTGGAGAATTTGGCATAAAGCCTCTCCGATCTCAGTACCCCAAGGATCTCCTTCAGGTGCTCCTCATGCTGCTCTCTGGATCTCGAATACACTAGAATATCATCGATGAACACAATCACCGATCGATCCAACATCGGCCTGCATACTCGGTTCATGAGGTCCATGAATGCCGCTGGTGCATTGGTGAGCCCAAAAGGCATCACAACGAACTTATAATGCCCATAACGAGTCCTAAACTCCTTCTTCTGGATATCCTGATCACACACCCTCACCTGGTGATATCCAGACCTCAAGTCTATCTTGGAAAACCAAGACGCACCCTGCAACTGATTGAACAGATCGTCGATCCTCGGTAATGGATAACGGTTCTTGACCGTTTATTTGTTCAACTCCCGGTAATCAATGCACATCCGGTGTGAACCATCCTTTTTCTTTTACAAAAAGGATCGGCGCTCCCCACGACGAGCTACTCGGTCGGATGAATCCCTTCCCCAACAGAACATGAAGCTGCGAGGATAACTCCTGCATCTCCGGCGGCGCAAGGCGATAGGGTGCCTTGGCAATAGGCGCTGCCCCCAGAACCAAATCGATGCAGAACTCCACCTGCCTCTCGGGAGGCACACCCGGCAACTCCTCGGGGAAAACATCCGAAAACTCTCGCACTATCGGTACCTCACCGACAGAACTCGGCCTCTCTGCGACAACTGGTGCATCCATCACATAGGCTACAACCCCTCTACAGCCCTGCTGTAGACTCTGTCTCGCTCTGGCAGCAGAGCAAAATGCTGACCCAAATCGGGTACCCTCGCCATACATCGTAAGTACTCCCCCACTAGGGTCTCGTATGGTCACCAACTGTCGCTCGCAGTCTGTAACAGCTCCAAATCGGCTCAACCAGTCCATGCCCACGATGACACAGACATCCCCCATTGCAATCGGTACCAGATCTATCGGGAACTCAACACCGAAAATCTCGAGTACACATCCCCGAATCACATCAGTAGCATAAACCGCTCGCTCGTCAGCTATAGAAACTCGTAGAGGTCGACTCAACGCCTCTCGTCGGATACTGATGTGCTGGCTAAACGCTAATGACACGAAAGATCGACTCGCACCCGAGTCAAATAACACCAAACCAGGTACAGAACTCACAAGAAAAGTACCTATGCATACCACAGAATAAGCACAATATCTCAAACTCAGGATAAGTAAATAAAATAATACATACCAGCCACGACATCGGCCGCTGCGCGGACCTCCTCCGCTGTCAACTGAAAGGCTCTCCTGCGAGCCTTCGGTGCCTCGACCTTCGCTGGCCGGACCTCGGTAGCTCTAGCAGCAGGTGCAGATCCCTGTGCTGATCCCTGAAGTAGCTGTGGGCACTCGGCCTTCCGATGGCCAGTCTGGTTGCAGTGAAAGCAAACTGCAAACCCCTTGGGGCAATCCCTCGCGAAATGCCCCTCCTTACCACACTTGTAGCACACCCCCGCTCTGCACACCCCCTCATGGCTCTTGCCGCACTTCCCACAAGTGCGGCCCTTCGGACCTCCAGATCTCGAATCAGCGGGCTTTGCCCGCTTGGCTGCCAGTTGAGATTGTACCGGCCGC
The DNA here is from genome assembly GCF_052849685.1 of Lactuca virosa. Taxonomy (NCBI): domain Eukaryota; kingdom Viridiplantae; phylum Streptophyta; class Magnoliopsida; order Asterales; family Asteraceae; genus Lactuca; species Lactuca virosa. The sequence continues at coordinate 422,446,269 of NC_136428.1, read as the reverse complement.
CTATCCCTCCTTTGAGACTCGGCCTCCTCCCTGGCCTGAGTCTCTAGCTCAATCTCGCTCTTCCGAGCATTTGCCTGGAGCTCGGAAAATGTTCAGTATGTCTAGTTCGCCACGAACTCGCGAATGTCTCTCCTCAGTATGCTCAGATATCGGCTCATACGTGCTTGCTCAGAAGACACGTGCTCAGGTAAAAACATCTCCCTCTCATGAAACATCCATGTGATCACAGTCACAGACTCAGTCCCCTGCTTAAGGGACAAGAACTCCTGGGCCAACCGTTCCCTCTCCATCGGGGGAACGTACTCGTCTCGGAACATGGTGGTGAACCTCTCCCAGGTCACCGCTGTAATCTCTGCAGGAGTGAAGTCTGCCGTCACAAACTTCCACCAGTCCTTCGCTCCCAAGCGAAGCTGGTTCAGCGCGAACCGTACCCTCAGATGCTCAGGGCAAGAACATGTGTAGAAACACCCCTCAATGTCAGAGATCCATCTCATCGTGGCTATCGGATCCTGAGTCCCATCAAACTCTGGTGGCTTCGTGTTGCTGAACTCCCGGTACAACAACGAATCACCCCCCTGTAGCCTAGCAGCGACAACGGCTGCGGTGGCCCCAGCAACAGCAGCATCGATAAGAGCAGCATACCGCTCGTCAAATGTCTCAATCAGCGTGGTCTTGATAGACCCAAACATCTCTGGTATCTCAGCACGAATGGCTGCTACCACCTCATCATGAATCATCCTGCGAATATCATCATCACTAACACCGCTGCTCTCTGGAGTGTGGCGCGTACCCACCATAATGTCTCTGAAACACAACACAAAAGAAATCAGAGACTCGCTCGAGTATACTCACACTCGATAACTCAACCCTACTCGTTCCTTAATATCCTAAGGATTCTTACTTGGACTGCTCACTGATCCGGTGTTTCCAGTAGTACGGGCCCTATACTACCTTCCACACCGCATTAGTATTCACCCTAAGTCCTCCTCCTAGGATCACAGATCACAAGTACTCTATATCTCGTTGAACACATGCTGCCTTCCAATAGACCACTCATAAGCTCCTCGCTGCTACCTACTCACTCTCAAAGTAACTCATAGTAGCAGTAATCTCCTAGGCTAAGGCATCACAAATAAGGCCACTCTAGTCCTAGATATGAATACCTAGCCTACTCTAGCATGCATAACATATCACATAATATCTCATAACACATAATGTAAGGGTATTTTGGGAAATCATCGTTCGTGCGCTGGCTGATCGTACACACTGCTCCGTTCTGCTTTTCTCAAAAATCTTTTACTCTTTTAGAAAAATTGTTTCTTTTATGAAAAAATTTCTCAAATCCTCAGTTTGAGTTCAGATACGCCCGAAGGTGCATCCGAATCCCTCAAACCAAGGCTCTGATACCAACTTGTAACGACGTAAATTTTTAAAACAATTTTTCATTTTTCAAACATAATAAAACTCATATAATATTCTCAAAATCTCATGTATCAAATGTCTTCACAATAAAACATATCCTAGAATCTCAACACATAATCCTCTGCCAGTGTGTACAAATCATGTCGGCGCCTTCCCGCGATCCTTGCTGGTACCTGAAACACATATCACATAGCACAGTAAGCATAAATGCTTAGTGAGTTCCCCAAAATACCACATTTAACACATAAGCCACTCGAGGCTATAACTCAGTATGACCCTCCGGTCAATGTGTCCCAGCGGGACCCTCCAGTCCCGTACCTCGTTGGACCCTCCAGTCCGGTCTAGCTCGTTGGACCCTCTGGTCTGGTCTAACTCGTAGGACCCTCCAGTCCGGTCTATATAACACATAGCATACATATATCACAATGCACATAAACTCAAACATACACATAACACATAAGACCCTCCGGTCTGCACATAGTTACCACTCTAGGTAATGTATAGTGAGAAGACTCACCTCGGGTAATCTCGGAAAGTCTCGAACTCGAATCACTGATCTAGCCTCCGCCTAATCACATAAAGTAATTATCTCTAATTAATACGGCTCTCAAAGACTAGACTAGTCCCTCCCTATATTCTCTCAAAAGGGAAAAAGACCATTTACCCCTCCAATAGTCCAATGTCCAACTGTTGACCATACCCTAAAAGTCAACCTCAGTCAACGGTCCAACTTTGACCAGACTCGTCGAGTGTACTCGGGTGACTCGGCGAGTCCATGCGTGTCCCCTGAATCCTCCTAAGGCCTCACTCGACTCGTCGAGTTAACCTTTCTCTCGACGGGTTACCACTGATCACGAATCGTGGTGCAACACAATCCGACTCGTCGAGTCCTCTCATGGACTTGGCGAGTTTCTTCCATGAGAATGCTCAAACGACCTTCTGAGGTCAGATCTGTTTCTCTAAATTATAGATCTGACCTTCTAACACCCAAAAGTCACGTAAAGGTCTGAACTTTACGTTCATGCATCGCACATATGGCTCTATTTGATGAAATAGCTCTAAAAATGGAGTCCTAGGCTCAATATTCTCATGTAACAGCATAAAGCTTGGTTGTTGGGACACTCTGGACCTCTCAAGGTCCAGATCTAAAGTCTATTCCTCAATGGGACTTCACATGCTCCATATTCCAACTAAAGAAAGGGTAAAGAAACCCTAGATTTAAGAGATCTACTATATACACGAAACTAGGCATGGATTCATACCTCAACAGTAACCTTTGGTGAAGTAATGGTAGGTCTGAGCTCCTCAATCAGCCTAGCTTGAATCCCCTCTCTTCTTCTTGCAAGAATGCACTAAAGATGATGCAATTAGCTCCTTCCCTCACTCTCTATGCTCTCTGGTTCGTTAGGGTTTCTCAAGTGGGTGTGTGGCCGCAATGAGGGCCATAAGGACCCTTAAATAGGGCACATGCCCGAAGATTTAGGGTTTCTATCCACAGCGCGGACTCATCGAGTCGACTCGTCGAGTCCATTCATTAATCCTAGTCAGCAGTCGCGATCCTACTCGACGAGTTTAGGCGTCAACTCGTCGAGTCCCTCTCCTTGACTCAAAAATAAATACTCAATTTATGATACCTGGAAATCCGGATGTTACATGCGGCTTTTAGGATGATATGATAACTATTGTAGTAGAAAGACTCAATCAACAGTAATTGGGTATTCCACATACTTTCAAAGAGTATCACTCAGGATTGGAGCATATCTCTCAAAGTCTGGATAATTTTCCCATTGGAGCATATCTCTCAAGCCTGAGCCCCTGGAGTTTTTGAACTGGGCGTCCAAACTTGGTTCGTCAAGTATTGTGTTCTATCATCCCTAAGATTGGATTGCTTATCCTTTCCCCGTAAGTCTTTACTCGTGATGTTTTCCTCTTTTAGATAATCGAGTCGAGCTTCTTAAATCTTTGTGGTAAAGTTGGAATGGATAGTTATTGATAAGGTTTGCTCTTGAAGGGGTTTGACTTGTTCATTTTGGCTCAAGGCATCTGCTACCATGTTAGCCTTTTCGGGGTGATAATGAATTACGCATTCGTAATCATTCGGTAGCTGAACCTACCTTCATTGTCTCATGTTCAATTCTTTCTAGTCGACAATGTGTTAGAGACCCTTGTGATTCGTAAAAATAACACATTTCCTACTGTACAGGTAGTGTCTCTAGATATCCAGGGAAAAGACTACATCTCCGAACTCATGATCATGAGTCGTGCAATTGATTTTTTGCATTTTAAGTTGTCGATACGCATAATAAATCACCTTGTATCTTTGCATTAACACGCAATACTATCCTTGATTGGATGTGTCATAGTAAACGACAAAGTATTCAGTTCCTTCAGGAAGAGATGGGATATGTGTGCTACACAACATATGTTTCAATTTCAGGAAGAAATGGGATCAGTTCCTTGGCTATCAGAGCCACACTCAGAACTAGGTCAATCCAAAACTACACCCGTCTCTGAGGAGGCACTCCCGTAAAATCCTTGGAAAACACATCAGAAAAATACCGAACGATAGGTGCATTCTCAATAGATTTCTTCCCCTTGGCATGAGTATCAACAACATACGCCAAAAACTGTGAACATTTGTCTTGCAAGTATCTCCTAGCTCGCGCAGCTGAACAAATGGTTGGATCGCCTCATGCTCCGTCACCATGAATGATCAGTTCCACCCCCCCACTCGGGGTTCGAACTCTCACTAGAGTTGAAGGAAGATGTTTCGAGATGTGTCAAGTTGAAGGACTTAACAATTCATGGCATGAATTAGAGTTGAAGGAAGAAAGACATGAAATGCTAGAAAGACGAAATTAGTTAATGAACACTTTTGTCTAAGCCTAGATCGAGGCAAGAGCAAGAATGGACTTTAAGTGAGTGAACACCAGAAGGAGAAGACAAAGGTCAGTTCTATATGGAAAGAACGCGAGATCAGAAGAAAGAGCAATGCATAGTAACTAAGCATGACAAAGAGATGATATTTATAATCCAAAATTTGTGACTTTAAAAGATAATGTTTTTAGTTCAACAACATTTATAACTAACATATTAAGTTTATTATGTTAAAAGTATAATAATAAAGAAATTTAATATATTTAACTAATAGATTGTTTATTACGCTAAAAGATAAAAAAAAATAGTTTTAAAATTAGAATAGTAAAGAAGTTTAATATATTAAAATCCAATTTAATATGGTTTAAGACGAATAAATTATCTATGAAACAAAAAAGAAAATTTCTTTTTCATTTTTCTCAAGAAACGATACATATAGAAAATAAAATAAATTATCAAGCTCTTATTTACTTACATTTAATATCTTTATGTTTTATATACATACTTTTTTCATACAAAAAATAATACATTCATTTAACTCACCATCGTCATCATAACTTTTAATAACATCACATAAACAATAATAGAATGAGTTGGCTTATAGATCATGAAACTTGCATTACTAGCAACTAATACAACCATATAGGGAAAACATTTTACCTCTCGAAGAAAATGAGAAAGACCAAAATACATCCTTATATAGTCGTCGCATCCAAAGCTTTAAACCTAAATTTTATGGATGCTAGTCAACTTGATTCCAAGCAAGAACTTTTCCTCTTTCTTGAGTACCCGAAAAACGAACACACAATATGTAGTTCCTTGTGTTCCATCAAGTGAGAGAGTAGAGAAGGAGAGGGCATCTTTTTATGGATTGCTAAAAAAAGGAGGGGAGATTTTGTGTATTCAAAAAATGGAATTCAACGACACCAAATAAAAACTTTATTCTCCTCAACTTTTCCTCTTTCTTGAGTACCCGAAAGACGAACACATAATATGTACTTCCTTGTGTTCCATTAAGTGAGAGAGCATAGAAGAAGAGGGCCTCTTTTCATGGATTGATAAAAAGGAGGGGAGATTTTGTGTATTCGAAAAATGGAATTCAAACACACCAAATAAAAACTTTATTGCTCTCTTTCTCTCTCTCTCTCTCTCTATATATATATATATATATATATATATATATATATATATATATACACACATACACACACACACACACACACACATATATATATATATATATATATATATATATATATATATATATATATATATATATATATATATATAGGTTCCGTTGAGATTCCGAAAAAAATAGAGAAAATAGAGATCTTGAGATTAAACCTTAACCACATATATCTCATTTGCCACTCTAGCGCTCCGGCGTACTGGCGCGACGGGAGAGTTATAATCATAAATGATTATTCAGCGTCGCCCGTTTCTTTTTTTCTCCACCACCTTCTCTAACACCACAACCTCCACCGCCACCACCTCTACCACCAATCGACCCCTCCATGCTACCTATGTCACCTATACCACGCAACCTTTGCCACCAACCATCATAATCATATATGATTACTCAATCTGTGAACAAATATATATGTATAATCATTTATGATTAGGCATATTTGTATAAACTTTTATAATCATATATGATTATACCTCTCTGCCATATAATCATTTATGATTAAGCATAGCCCACTATTCCCGGTACGCTGGAGCGTTAGAGTAGCAAATGAGAAATATATGGTTGAGAATGAATCTCAATCAAGATGTAACGTCCCAAAAATTATGAGGTAAAAATTAATTTTTAATTCAACCAAAACATTAATTATCTTTAAGTCAAACATTCATTATCCATTTTCTAAATATTCAAAAGTACTTTATAAGAAAACAGTTATCAGAATACAATCCAAAAATCATCATAATGTGGAACATGGGTGGATACGTTGCGATCAAGCTGAGCCCTTCCCTTTTGAACCAGAAGTACCTGAAACCACAACCATAAAAATCGTAAGCACAAAGCTTAGTGAGTTCCCCAAAATACCACATACCATACATACCATTGGGCCTAGCCCTCACATTGGGCCCAACCCGCACCGTGGGCCTAGCCCACCATAATGGGCCTAGCCCTGCCAGATCAAAGGGCCCAGCCCAATCATATAAATGTAAAATTCACAAAGACAGTCAACACCTACATAACATACAATAGGCCTAGCCCTTCCTGATCCTTGGGCCTAGCCTAACATACAAATGGGCCTAGCCCGTCATACAATGGGCCTAGCACAACATACAAATAGGCTTAGCCCAACATAACATGCAAGAGTCACAAAGACATCTAACATATCAGAACCTAGTGGGCCGGCATTGGGGCCTTCGACCCACGAGAATAGTGAGGAGACTCACTTCTAGCTACTGAAACACTCGAATAAATCTCTAACTGTTGGTCCGGAAAAATCCCCGTGCTATCAACATCAAATGACATCCAAACAGTAATTGGGTTCGGACCCATAACCAAGAGTCTAAGCTACTTAGCCCATAACCAGGGTAAAAGACCATTCTACCCTTCATCTGAATTGGCCCAAAGTCAAGGCCCAACTCAACTACTTCAAGGCCCAAATCCTAAATGATATTCCAAAGCCCAATATGGCCCAATCTTCCAAATTGGGCCCAGACCCATCATAGGCCTAAATCCAAAGGAGCCCAAAATACAAACCAGAAGCCCATCAAGGCCCAAACTAAGAAGACCCAACCAATGGCTCAAACCGAGAATATCAAGCCCAAACTTCCATCTGCTGAGTACTCAGGACGTACTCAACTCGTACACTAAGCATACTTCGTTCGGGGTCAATACGCGCAACATACCAGCCGGGTACGCCCAGCGTACCCCCCAGACCACCTTTTTACTCCAATAAGCACTTAATCGGCTAAGACAAAGTGCCAAAATCTCAGATCTGGTCCTTTAAGGCCACCTAAAATGTAAAGTTGGCAACTTTACATGCATGCATGGCTTAATGGGGCTCAAGAGCTCAAAAAGAGCTTAACAAAGGTCTTAATACATGAATGGGTCAAGATACACCATAAAGTTTGCATTTTTATGCATAAGGGACCCCTAAAAACGTCCAGATCTAAGGGCTAAGCTTCTGAAACAACCTTTACTCACAAGGACCAACCAAAAGGAACCAAAATATGCCATAAACAAACCCAAACTAGATCTACACAAGGAGTTGTCAAGCTAAGAACTATATACCTCAAATGACACGAAATTATGATGCGAATTCTGGATCTCTAAGCTCCACTCCAAGGAATGAGTCTTCAATCTTCTTCTACCACTTCAAAATGCACAAGAACACACCAAAATTCTTCACAAGAGCTCAAAAGCACCAAAACAATGGCTAGGGGTGAAATTAGGGTTTAGAAGATATGGAGGCTGGTCAAAAATGTCCAGGATGTGAGTTTAAAATGCTTAAATAGGGTGCAAACCCAAACAATTAGGGTTTTCATCTGGCTGGAGTATGCCCAACGTACTCCATGAAGGTTCGCGATCTTTTCTGCCTCGTGCACCCAACGTACTCCCTTGTACGCCCTGCGTACAAGGCTTAGCCTTTTAACTCACCAACTTCTAGAGGTCATAACTTCTTCGTTCTGAGTCCGTCTTCGACGATCCTTATATCCACAGAAAGGTAACAAGAAGCTCTACACTTCTATCAACTCATCCTTGCCTTAATACTTCCCGAACAAAATTCTAATTTCTATAAAGGCCCAAACTGCCACTTTACGGGTATACCCTTGGGCTCCAGATCACCAACCAGACTCTCGGATCATCTAACTTATATTACCCACACCCTAATGGGTCTAAATCCCTCTTTTCCAAAGGCCCTAAGCCTTATGACACCCGATCTTCGGGTTACCGCCCCACATTAGGAAACGATTAGGAATAGAGCGTTACACAAGATCTCTATTTTTATAGAATCTCAAATGAACAATCATATATATATATATATATATATATATATATATAAGAGAGAGAGAGAGAGAGAGAGAGAGAGAGAACCATTTTAAGAGATGTTTGATATGCTTCTTATTGGGTCTTGTAAAGATTGGGTCGGACTCGATCAGATTCAAACCGTTAGATAGTACAATTAGTTGGGTCTGACTCGGTCCTATAGCTCCTAATATGCTTCTTACTAGATCTGACTCGATCAGACTTTGATTCAATCAGATCTGACTCAATCAACAACTATCAAACAATCCATTATTCTTATTATAATAATTGTTTAGATTACTAAATAATTATCATAACTGCCTAATCCAAACGGTTACATGTTAACCCCTCTTTTAAGTACTAGTTTCTAATTAATTCAATCATCGTGTGACAAATTAACAAATTAGTTTATCCTAATTGTGTTCTTGTTGTTTAGAGATTGAATTGTGCTTTATGTGTGTCATGTGTGCACTGTCCATGGAGTGGATTGAGTCTTCTAAATCTCCTCTTCTCTATCTCCCCCTTTTTATGCATATTAATGTCGTTAACTAACAATTTCAATATAATTAATATTGTTCTACTAATTGGTATACTCTCAACTTTATATAATTTCACTTGGTATCATGTTCTTTCAATTGGCGTATTTAATATTTTATATTCATTTGCATGTTTTTAAAGCATTAAGTGTTTGATTAAATTATTGTTATGCTTTCATGTGATTTTTATTGGTGTTACATATTGTTTGTGCTTACAATTTATTGATTAATTATTTTATTATATCGATGAAGGACTTTCAAAGTTTTGATTCTCAAACTGAGGAGCTCTGCCTGAGAGGAGCTTTCTGTCTCCTCTTTTTACTTCGATAAAAGGAGGAGAAAAGTGTTATAAAAAGATGATAGAAAACCACTTTAAGCTTGTGACCATTATCAATTGAAATCTTTTAAACCAGGAAGGATAGATGAAGAAAGTTTGAAATTATCAGCATGGGTGGAATCCATTTGTTGTTCGGTTTTTGTTATATGTGGTCATCTTCTTCCGCCAAAATCTCAAAAACGATAAATCATTGTTTTGGAACTCAAGATTTAAGAACAAATATCAGAAAGAGACCAAGAACTTCTTTCGAGAAAAACGAACCCAAGAACTCAAGAAGTATAGAGCAAGAACTTGTTTCCAGGAAAATGACCAAAAATGAAAAATCAAAAATCGTTTCTAGAAAAACAAACACAGGAACCCCAAATCTACATTCTGTTCATCGCCATTTTTGGAACCCATATTTAAAGTTTTGCAGGTTAAGAATGACCTAAGAAGATGACATAAAATATGACAAGAGATGTCACGGTTGCCGAAAACAAACTAAGCCTACATTAGTCGGTCATAATTCTACTCTTCAATACGATATAAAAGTTAAATGGTAAACTGACTATAAAAATTAGTTAAATAACTAAATATGCACAATAAACATAATATGTTGTCCTCTCAAATCATTAACACTAAGGTTATATATATTGCAAAATAACACTAATTCAATATTTTATGTAGTTTATTTAAATTCATAAAATAACTTCAATCCATCTTTTAAAAAAAAAAAAAGAAGATCATCATTCGTTTTAAACGAGTACAACAAAATTTTACCAAAAAATAGAATGTGTTTATTTAAACTTTCCATTTTTATTCAACTCTTCTTTTATCAATAAATCCTACAAATTTGGTTAGTATGATTTCTACATTTGTTTTAATTGAAAAATATTTAATAATCTGAGTATAAGTTACTTGTTATTAAATGTTTTAAGTTACTTGTTGCATTAACTTAAAGTTAATTAAAATAAAGTTTGATTTGAACTATAATTTAATGATAATGTTTGACTACCAATAAAAGCTTTTAATGTTTAACATTAGAAATAAAATACCAAATGCTTACACATCAAGTTATCAACCTAATGCCATTATTATTTATACTCATTATACAACCTAATATAACCATTGATCTAATTTTTACCCCCAAAACATATAAATTTACATTAGGAAAAAAAATCCCTATATATTATATCTATATTTTTCCAACATATAAAAATCTAAAGAAAGAATGAGCAAGACAAATGAAGATGAGATAAATCGGTAGTTGGACTGTCTACAATTTAATATGTTTTTTTAGACAAACATATATTTTTTTATAAAACCTTTATATGATTAAAGAACACCAACGGGCCATTTCTGCCCCACCACCCTCACAAAAAGATAGTACCAAACAACTCTGGTCAATCCCCCCCCCCCCCCCCCCCCCCCCCCCCCCCCCCCGTATACATAAAACAATATGAGCGTGGTTGTTTGTGAACTGTGATATATGGCAGACTTACAGGTGGGGTGTTGATGATGATCAAACATGGAATAACTGCAGAAACAACAAGAGAAAAAGCATAGGAAACTTTAGTACAAAGCTTCCTTTCTCTTTCATAAACTTCCATGTGTGTATTTTCAGCGTGAATTCAGTGTGTATATGAGGGTGATGAATCAATTATGACCCCACTTCATCAATGCAAAAACTAGGTGTCTACTTTCCGCTTCCAAACCTCACTCTATTTTCATCACCATCACCATCTTTACCTTGAAACAAAATCGCAAAAAAAGTGAGGTAGCCTGTTGTTCTTCCTTCTTCTTAACGTTTTTGTTTGTTCATAGTCACATCGCCATTACAAATTTCTTCCGAATTTGTGTATATAATGAGTGGATTTCGTGTTTAATCCATATGGTGATATGGGTCTCTCACGTTTTTGCTACCTTCATCATATTATAAGCTTTCTTGAAGCATAAAGATTGTGTCTTTCCTCACATTTACAGAAAATTTCGATTGGGTATTGAAATTTTATGAAAAAACATTGAAAATAAGAGATACCCAGATGGAATTATGTTTCAGAGTTCATGGGTTCGTTAGTAAATGTTGACTTTTTAAACCCTGTGTTTTGCTGACTTTTTGAGGGTTTCAGAATCTTGAAAGGAAAGATTGCATGTTTTCTAAGGTGTTGGTGATCACATTCTTCAAGTAATTTGACTTCCAATCACATTGATGAGATTGGGTTTTACTAAAATACCCAAATTGAATTAAGTTTCAAGATTCATGGGTTTTGGTAAAAATCGGGGGGTTTCAAATTCTTGAAAGGCAAGATTGCATGTCTTCTAAGGTGTTGATGATCACATTCTTCAAGTAATTCGGCACCCAATCACCTTGATGAAGAAAACCAGTTTGTAATTTTCTCAAAAGTTTGGAGTGAAATTGACAACAAAGAATATGAATCTTTTTATTTGAGGGTGTAAAGAGAAAAAGAGAAGAAGAAGAAAAAAAAAAGTGGAAAAAAGTTATGATTCCTTGCCACCTAAAGAATTCTACACTTCCTTGAACTTTACTCTGTTGTAAAGCTTGTGTTTCAAATTGGAATTTCTTGATTTTCTCTAAAGAGCATTTGCCAGCTGCATAGTTCTTGTTTGGCTCTTCTTGTTATCATCAAAGACCTCTAAATCTCAGGTACTTTCAATCAAAATCTTGCCTTCTGTAAATTAATGATTTCATTATTGCATTTGTCATGTTGTATGTTGCCTTCATTGTATACATGTTTATTTGATTAATTGTGAAATTTAAGACAAAGATGATAATGCAATCAGAAAATTAAGAAGAGCCATTAGGTATGCTATAGATTAATCCGATAAGATATATAATTATATATGAGTGTGCCTTTTTTACTTAATGCACAAAAAAAAAAAACGACTTAATTCAGAAAGCAGGGAAAGGCTTTCCCCATTAAGTTCTAACATTTTACAAATTTGCCCTCATTTTTTGTGTTTCCTTCCATATCCCCAAGTATGCCATCATTTTCTCAAATACTAATGTACATCCATTTATTTGTTTATTATAGTCTGCTACTTTAATTTTCTTTTTTCCTATTACAACATTTTGTATGCAAAAAGAAAAAAGAAAAAAAAAATCATAGGCTTGTAGCATATCCAAATACAAAAACTAATTTCACTACTATAATTAGGTCGATTTTTCAAAGTATTATGTACTAATAAGGAAAAAAACAAATAGTAAATACCATCATAGTAGCATTAAGGCTTTAGATCCAATAACACATCCTCATGTATTCGATGCATTTTTTTTATATATATCAGGCTGAGTGTCATTAGCCAAAGTTGAAGAACTCCCATTTAAAAATGGCAAAAAGATCAAAAAGACTTCACACACAACAAAATAAAGATCAAGCAGGGTGTATGTGGGGATTAATTGGTCTTTTTGACTTCCGCCATGTTCGAACCACTAGAAGGCTACTTTCAGATAGAAAGCTCGTGATCAAAGATAATGTTGGTAAGCATCTTGTTTAGTTAGAAAAAAAAAAAAAAACAAGCACACTATTGTATTCTATAATTTATGCAATAACGTTTCATTTTTTTCCCAGTTTATGCAACAAAGTGGTTTTCTATATGAAATATGCAAAACAATCAAGTGTCATTCCATAAATTTATTTATTATGCAAAAATGTTTCATTTTCTACTAATTATGCAACCATGTTTCAACCGGAGGCTACCGTTAATTATTGCATTTTTTGGTTCTAAAATGAAAGCTTCGATGCATATTTTGTATAAAAAGCTACTTTGTGTCATAAATTAGGAACGATTTTGATAAATGTGCATTTAACTTTTTCGAAATTTATTTCTAATTATGACCAAACACACTTTTTCTTGTTATATTACTAATGATTCTTGTATTTTTCATAGCTTCTGAATCTACCTCTGGAGTGAATTTGATCACGGATTCTAAAGAAAGTCATGTAAGCATTGAGGTGAGGGTATAATGTAATATTCTTGAATGTTTGCAAAATTACAATCATTCTTGATATTAGCACATTATTGATCCATGTTTATATTATGTTTTTTATTTTTATTTTCGTTTTCTTTGGTTTTTGATTATCCATACAATTCTTACATGCAATATGCTCGGTTTATTGTCTAAACCTTAGGACACTGGGGAAAGCAAGAACTCAACACTTGATGCTGTAAAGACAAGTGTGAAGGAACTCATGGAAGAAGAAATGATCAGTGAGCAAGATTCCACAGATCAAACAGAAAAAGCACCAGGCATATCTTTAAATGATCTTGAAGCTATAATGAAAGAAATCTTGATGATTTATCAGACTCGCCACAGTGATCTCGATGAAGGGCAAAATCGTAATTTTTCATTTGTTGAAGAGAAACTAAGTGCGGCAATTGAAGTGTTCATGAATGAAAAATCTAGTGAAGATCACGAGAAAACCAAAAGTTCAAAAGATTTGATCGATACGTTTCAAATGTTAACCTCAAACAAAGAATTGTTCTTAAAACTCCTTCAAGATCAAAACCCACTTTTGCTAAACGAAGACCAAGAGTCAAAGTCAAAGTCAATAACGAGCTCAATCTCATTAGAAAATGAGCCGAGCAATCGTAAACACAAAAACTTCTTTAGAAGGAGGAGCAAGTCACATGATGTTAATAGCCCTTTGAGTTCAAGTAGAATTGTCATTTTGAAGCCGAATTCTCTCGAAAACCGATTAAAAGTTGATAATAATGTTCATAGTGAAAGAATCATTTCCCATTTTTCGTTTATGGAAATTAAAAAACGGTTTAAAAACGCGATGGGAAAAGAGCAATCAAAACCAGGATGTAGTGAAAGAAGTGTTGAAGCAATTAGTGGATGGAGTTCTCCAAATCGAGACCATTTTTATACCGAAAGATTTGCTAAAAGGGTAGAAAAAAGGGTTTCAAAGTTGAGTGAAAATGATGATGTCAGGAGTCATATATCAAAGATCTATTTGGAGGCCAAGAAACATCTATCAGAGATGCTAAGCAATGGTGATGATGATGCAGAGTTGATGATGGAGAGGCTACCAAGAACTCTTGGGAAGATTCTTTCGGATACTGAAGTCAATGAGAAGAGTCAACCATGCGTAAATAGTTCCAATCTTGATGAAAATTTGAAAGTTCATGATGAACTTAATCTTGATACATTTGTGGAAGGTGACCCGTGTTCTATAATAGAAGATTCAAATCCAGAAGGTAATGTGGAAATTAGCAACATACACATAATAACAAAGTAGTTTGATTTCTATATCATAATAGCAATATGTAATGTGACATTGTTATTATGAGTAAAAAACTAAAATACATTGTCTATACCTTGCCATTATGGGTAAAGAAATGTAAATACGTTGTTATTATGGGTAAAAAAAAATTGTTGCCAATAAGTATATGAAAACTTCATCACATTGCTAAAATTAGAAAGACTTATGGCGTTGACATTTGGTTTTGGTTCTTTTGTAGAAGCCATAGAGATTGAAAAACCACAAAACCAAGAAGAAATGGAAGTCATGGATGTTTTTTGTGAACATTGTAGTTCTTCAGAAAGTGCAAATGATGAACAACATGATGAGAATGTTGAAGTATTGGATGAAGAAAGATCTCCTGAATTTTCGAGATCGGTAATATTTTCATTTCCACGTATGTTTATAGTTCAAAATTTATCTATGATTTCATTTATTAATGGGCCCCACAAAATGAAAACGTTAAACATATGGGTAGATCTTTCAAACTACATTGTATTAGTAAGAAAAAAATTAGAAGTTCAATGATGTAATAGAAAAAAAAAATGAAGATATGATGTTGTAATACACAAATAAATGTAAGTAGTTTGACATTTCTTATATTTAGCCCTGCTTTTAACGAATAAATCATTATAAAATATGGAAAAAAAATGGACAATAAAGTATTGACGGGTCAACCCGGTCCGCTTTGACCAACACTAAGCAATTATTTTATAAAATTCGACACCATTATATCATCAATTTCCATCATTAATTAAACGTTCTTTCTATTAATTTCCAGAATTCACTTGAAGAAAATGAGTTTTCATCTCCAATGAAGATTAAAGAAAATGAGTTTTCACCGGAAGAAAAATTGAGACCAAGTCCTGTATCTGTTCTTGAGCCACTAATTTCAGACAATGAAATCAGCCCTGCAAACACCACCTCTAGATATGGTAAGCAACCACCTTTTCTACTTTGCTATTGCTACTAATATAAGCAGTGTAATTAATTTTTACCTTACATTTATTTACCTATAATAGCAGTATTATGAGTAAAGAAAGTGTAAATGTGTTGCGATTATGAGTAAATAAATGTAAATATGTTGTTATTATGACTAAAGTTCATTCCCTATTGAAAGAAACATTGAGTTACCAAACTTTCTTTGCTAAACTAACATCGGTATAAACTTTTACAGTCGATGTTGCAATCCAACCACTCTGCATTCAATTTCAAGATCAAGAAACATGTTCAAGAAACTGTCTTGAGAATCAAGAATCCGCATTTGAATACATTGAAGCCGTGTTATTAGCTTCCGATCTCAACTGGGATGAATTTGAAAAAAGATGGCTTTCATCACTCCAAATACTCGATTCATCTTTATTCCACGAAGTAGAAATCTTTTCCAATCGACCCTCTCATGACCAATTACTCCTCTTCGATTCAACCAATGAAATTCTCCAGGAGGTATGCGACTGTTACCTCGATTTCATCAAAATAAGAATTCAATCGGTTCCCAAAGGCGTGAATTTGATAAATGAAATATGGGAAAGAATTGAATTGAATCAAAGAAGCAACTATCCACTATCTTTGGATCATATTGTAAAGAAAGATCTGGGGATTTCAAGAACATGGATGGATCTTCGGCCGGACTCTCGAGAAATAGTGTTTGAAATCGATGATTCAATCTTTGAAGAAATTATGGACGATACCCTTTTGGACTTAATTGATGATTATATCGATTATGAAAGTTGACACCACGAAAAAATTTGGGATAAAATCATGAAAAGGTTTGTTATTGGAGTTTTTCTAACTACTAGAATTACATTAGTGATCATGTAGAGTTTGGTGTGTTTGAGTGTATGTGTGTGTTTTGGTTTTTTTGTTTGTTGATATATATTTTCTTATTGGTTACTTCGACATGGTAGTTTGTAGTTATAAACTATATAAATGGGATTTCCCATTCCAACTAAATAATGCTTGAGTTTTTATTTTTATAGTATTCACGAAGGAAAAGGAAAATGAAACTAGTATGTTGATATGAAACCATTTTAATGTATAATTTGTTTTGTTGTGAATTTTATCTCTGTTTCTCTTGTAATTTTGTATAAAGACAAAAATGCAAAAATGGTCCCTGTGGTTTGTCATTTTTTGTGGATATGGTCCAAACCTTTTAAAAATTGGATTTCTGGTCCTTATTGAGAGGTTTGTTTGTGGAACAAGTCCCTGGAGTTAACTTATGTTTGTTTGTGGCTGTTAAACCCCTCACGTGCATTGCACACGAGGGCATAAATGTCTTTTTACTTGAGGGACCATTTTTACAATTCCTGAACTAATATATAGAGACTTCCCCAACGTTCAAGTTCTTCCCCAAACGTTGTTCTGTAACTTTCAAGTTGTTCTTCCTTCTCTCATCTCTCTTTGTTAACGGCCGTCTTGTCAGTTAATTACACGATGGTTCTCTATTTTTGTGGTAAGTTTGCTGTTGTTAAATGCTCATGGACACCGAAGAACCCAGGCAGACGTTTCTATGCTTGCCCTCAAAAGGTAAAGAAATCCGTTTGCACCCATTTTGATTTGTAATCAAATAACATTTGTTATTTTCCCCTTTTTGAAGGATTATGCTTGTCGCTTCATCGGATGGGTTGATTCCCCCATGTGTGAAAGGTCTAAAGTCATTATTCCTGGACTATTGAGAAATATGAACCGAATGCAAGCTTGGTGCACAGCTCTAAAGATTCTGTTGTTGGCTAGTTGGGTGTTTTTTGTGATTTTGTTCATAAGGTCTGTTTAGGTTTAGGTAATAGGGCAATGGGGTGGGTTTTTTTTGTTGAAGATCGATAAAAGTGTGGTTTTTGGGTGGATTAATGGTTTTTGGTACTTTGACCTAGGTTCTTTGTAGTTGTTTGTAAGGTCAAAGTAAGTTGTTTATGTAGTTCAGTTCTTCCTGATATAAATATGAATTTTATGGAATTGCTTATGTTGTTTGTAAGGTTCTTTGTAGTTTTTTGTAAGGTGAAAGAAAGGTTAATGTGAATAATTGACTGTAATTACATAATACACAACAATAACCAAAAACCATAATAACCAAGGTTGCAATTACATAATAGACTACAAGCATATAGTGCAATTACATTATCCCAAAATATGCAACCATATATATGTTCTAATACTTATCATACTAATGAAAACCAAAATAACCATAAGTCATAAGTTTTTTAACATCAAAACACTTCCAAAAGTAGCAAATAACATCTGCCAAAAGAAACACAACCTTGATCTTCAACTTCCACCTCTTTGACCTTTGCATGTCCTTGAGTTGTGACCTTTGTTTTTGCATTTTGCACATATTACACTGACATATTTCCTTGTTAATTTTTGAACTCCATCAGGACCAACTTTCCAACCTTCTTCCTGACTTACACCATGAGTACCACTCTGACTTTGACTCCCTCTTTGACTTTGACTCAATTTTTCATCCTCACTTTTCTTCCTCTTCTTTGTAGGCCTACCTGGTTGCTTATGATGTATTGGAGGGATAAGTGTGGTGGGACACAAACTTTTAGGCTACATTATTCTTCCTTTTATGGGCTCTACCTTATAGGAATATGCATTCTTCCATGTATCCAACCAGTATACCTTATTGACCCACCTATAAATGTCACCAATATCCTCTGAGTTCTTGGTCATTTCATAAAGGGTTGCAATGGCATGTTTACAGGGGATGCCTATTAGCTCCCACTTCCTGCAAGTACATGTGTTGTTCCTAACATCTACAACATGTTGATCTTACCATGCCCCAGTGACTTGGTATTTCTCACCCCCATTCCACCTAGCAATGTAATGTGATGCATGAGACTTGTTTACATCCAATATGGTTGTTGAAGTGGGTGTTAAAGGCCCTTTTGCCTTGTCCATCACCTTCATAACATTACAGATTCTCTTCATCAAGTATTGTCTAATATACTCCAAACAACCTATGATAGGCTTATCTCTTCCCTCTATTATCTTGCTGTTAAATACCTCACAAAGGTTGTTTAACAGTATATCAGAGATTACTCTGCCTGTTAAAAAGAATGACATATTGTTTTAAGTACAAGTCCACATTTAACATATAGTAATTTATGGTAAGTTATGTACCTGTAAAATGGCTTCTTGCCAGTGTTTTGGAGGAATCTTTCTAAGCCATTCACATGCCTCCTTGTTATAGTTGGTAAATTCTCTCATGCAATGTTCAAATTCAGGTACAGTGGTTGCAGTTGCACATCTCCATAAATGATCCTTGTACTCTTTCAATTTCCATTTCACTCTCATGTTCTGATGTATGTGCCTGAGACAATACCTGTGCTCAGCACATGGGAATAGTTGGGCTATTGCTGGGATTAAACCCTAATACAATAACAAAAATTAAGTATTTAGTTTATATAATAATAAGTAATTAATAATACAAGTTAGAAAGAGATACCTTTTGTCGATCTGTGATAAAAGTAAAGTTTGAGTTTGAACCAAGATCCAAGTCTTCTCCTAAACACTGCAAGAACCATATCCAACTACTTTTGTTCTCTGTCTCAACAATGGCATAAGCAAGGGGGTAAATACCATTGTTAGAGTCCAACCCAACTGCTGTTAGAACCTGACCAGGAAATGGTCCTTTCATATGCACACCATCGAAACCCAAAAGATCCCTGAGGCCAGCCTTAAAACCTTTTTTCAGGGGACCTAAGCAAATGTAGATTCTTTTAAACCTCCTCGTTGGGTTTGATGGGTTTTGTTCACTGTAAACATCAATCTTGACAGTTGTGTCAACATTGGTTGCTTGCAATTCAAGGACATAGTCCCTCAAGATCTCATATTGTTTCGTATAGTCACCTTCCACGATCTTAGTTGCAATAGCCTTGGCCCTAAATACTTTGTCAATAGAAACACCAACCTCGAAGTCCTTTTGAAGTTGTTCCTGCAATGCTCGAAGAGGAATCCCTGGATTCGTGTCGATTTGGTCCATGATTCGCTTGGATATAAAAGTAGCAGTGCAAGCTCTAATCTTCCTACTTTGAAGGCAAGTATGGTTGTCATTTAATGTCCTTACAAACCAAGGAGATTCTGTGTTTGACCTAGAAGCATGAAGGAACCAACTACAGTTTACTTTTTCTGAATTTACCTCTTTGCCCTTGCTTTTATTTTTGGTATTAAGGCCCACCACCCCACTTGCATTCATGACAGGGACTACGCCTCTACACAATGCCCGAAGTCTAAGCTTGTCATTCTTTTTATAATATAAATTCCTCCTAGTTTCTAATGCGTGCATGTCAATTTTTTCTTTCAAATCTTTCTTTGATTTAAACTTTTGCCCCACATAAAAACTGGCCTTATGGACATTGCCAAGACTGCATTTTTTCTCCTTAGCCAAATTCTTAAGAACACATCTTCTTTTCCTTTCATCTTCTGACCCTTCATCTAAAGAATCCCATCTATCATTGTCAATGACTTCTATGTCCTCATGTTCATCATTTGTCCCAACCCCATTATGAAACCCATCCATTTGAACACAACCATCATCCTTATCAAGATTGAGGTTAAAGTCAGTCATATCCACCTCCACTTCTGATACATTGTTTTCATCATCAACAAGTTCATCATACTGTTCTTCTGATTGTTGCCCAAGATCATCACTGTCAGCAGACTTTTCATGTTCAGACTGATGGTCTTCAACATTCTCATCTTCTGGTGGTTGATAATGTTCTCCATCAATAGGATCAAAGTGATCATGAGAAAAGTTCTCATAATGAAAGTCATCATAATCAAAGTTATCATGGTAACCACCTTGATCTTGTACCACATCATCCATGTTAGCATGCTCAGCATCTTGATCTTGTACCACATCATCCATGTTAGCATGCTCACCAGCTTGATCTTGTACCACATCATCTAATTTAGGATTCTCACCACTATACACTTCAATGACCTTGTTATCTCCAATATATTGAGCCAAATTCAAGACATCATTATCATTCCCTAAAGCTCTAAGACCAAAATCCAAGTCTTCATGAGGAATCCTAAAATGGTAATATATTACTGGGGGTACAGAGTAACCTAGCTCTAGCATCATTGCGTCTAGTTCATGAACTGAGAACTCATCAATGTCTACTAAATCAATATATCGCACTTCACCTTTAACATATTTTGTGTTTGGAAGCTTGGTAAAATTTCCACCATGGTGTAGCTTTATGGTGAACATTGTTGGTACACGCTCTACAAGATACAAAAAACATTAAGTAAAAAATTATCAGATGTTTGTATTTTTGGCTATGTTCTTCAGATCATCAAGAAACCCAACAAAATTTCGTAAACAGAGGAGAAGTGAAACTAACCATATTCATTTGTGATGTCATACGTCTCGCCTTTTGGCCTAATCGCCCACATTACGAACACCATTTACAGTTGAAAAGCAAAAACAAGTAAACACCTTGGACCAAATCTTGATTAGGGTTTTTGCGTTCAAAATGAATGACGAAGAAGATGGAAGTGTAAGAGATAACTAAATATTTTGTGTGTAATATGGCGCTAATACGGTAACAAGTGGGTTTATTTCAGGAATTGTAAAAATGGTCCCTCAAGTAAAAAGACATTTATGCCCTCGTGTGTAATGCACGTGAGGGGTTTAACAACCACAAACAAACGGGAGTTAACTCCAGGGACTTGTTCCACAAACAAACCTCTCAATAAGGACCAGAAATCCAATTTTTAAAAGGTTTGGACCATATCCACAAAAAATGACAAACCACAGGGACCATTTTTGCATTTTTGTCTTGTATAAATATAACCAAAATGACCTTCACATGTCGAATTTTGCAGGTTTCAACCTTAGGTTGAACGTTGTTTAAAAAAATTGTTATACAATGTTTTTGTATATGGTTTGATTTTAGTTAGATATTGTGCCTTGGGAACCTTAACAGTGGAAGTGTAAATAAATTGGATATGATGTATATGGTGATTTTTATATTTGAAATGATTGTATTAAAATTTTGGTTGTGACGACTTTAAGTGGGAATATCGTTATAGGTCAGTGGAATCGAGGTAAAGGGAAATGGTTGGATCGTTAACAAGACATTTGTATTTTTCTACGAGTTATAAGACTATTATTTTATGATGTTTAAATCTTATTGGAAACTATACGTACGACTTTTGATAAAATCTTAAGTATTATTTTAGTTTGGAAATCCTACAATTTCAATACGTTTGTAAACTAAATGGTATATTGTAGAAATCAAGTTGAAGGGACGACAATTATGTAAATCGAGTGAAAGTTATGTGGCAATTATGGGGAAAATGACTCTTAAGGGTAATTAACTTTCGCGTTTGTACTCATTTGGTCCCTTTCCTTTTTTTTGTATTCAATATACCATCGAACTAGTTGTTTACGTTCACCATAACCCTTTTGACCGGCTTTTAACCTGTGATAGCCGGTCAAAGGGTTATGGTGAACACAAACAACAAGTTCGATGGTATATTGAGTACAAAAAAAAAGGAAAGGGACCAAATGAGAACAAACTCAACAGTTGGTTACCCTCCTGAATCATTTTCCCTGAAAAGTTAAATGAAATTAAAGTTGCAAAATTATCAAAGACTGCAACCTTCTTTGGCTATAACGTATTATATGAAGAGCGTTTCAAAGGGGTAAACTCGTTAAAACATGGTCTATGCTATGCTTACTGTGGTTAGCTGTCAACACCTCTCTGCAAAAGGATATGACTGTGTATGAGAGGTATATTTATCAGCATAAACGTTTACCTTAAGGTATATTATGGTGATGTGTCTACAAAAGCAGCATGATATTGTACATATTGATGTTGTATCTTATCCCATGAATTTGATCTTAAAGCTAAGTAAACTCAAAAATCACAGCACTTGTGATTCCACTCGTTTGTAGACTTGTCTAGAATCCATGATACGATAAATCATTTGATTGGCAATATAAATGTAGTCATGAAATGCGCCTGCTTAGTCAAGATTCCCCTAATAAATATTCAAGTGCATTACAAAGTTGTACATGTATGAATAGTGTTCTTTCGTGGGTTATGCTTTGAAGAGAAGCAAGAATGAATATCATAAAGTCATTAATATCAGTAAGAGATGACGTGGAATTTGCTGTAAATGAGTAAAGGGAAAATGATTCAGGAGGGTAACCAACTGTTGAGTTCGTTCTCATTTGGTCCCTTTCCTTTTTTTTGTACTCAATATACCATCGAACTTGTTGTTTGTGTTCACCATAACCCTTTGACCGGCTATCACAGGTCAAAAGCCGATCAAAAGGGTTATGGTGAACGCAAACAACAAGTTCGATGGTATATTGAATACAAAAAGAAGGAAAGGGACCAAATGAGTACAAATGCAAAAGTTAATTACCCTCAAGAGTCATTTTCCCGGCAATTATGTGAATCAAGTGAAGGTTATGAACAATGAACAAAGTAAGCATTTTTTTTTCGAAGAGGCTTGAATGTGTATGTTCATAAGGAGATTTCTTGAGGGGGAAATGGTATAAAGAAAGCTCAAACCGAATATAGATATTTGAAGATTTTAATGAGTTAGAGTGTAACATCCCAAAAATCATAATAAAAATTTTCGTTTTTAAAACCCTTTAATAATCCATAAACCATACAAAAACATTATTTTCAAGAACATAGTCAAAATCAAAGTTTCCCAAAATCATCAATCAACAAAATATCCAAGGATGATGTGCACAATCACGCATTCGCCTTGTCCGTATCCTCTTATGTACTTGAAACCATGAAATCAAATTGTAAGTTAAATCTTAGTGAGTTACCCCAAAATACCCCACACAATAAAACATATACAAATGTTCATGTTGGGCCTTGGTCATCGGACTGGATTACTCCCGGCCGACAGTTATCAGACTGGATAGCCCTGCATACTAGGTCATCGGACTAGATTACCCTCGGGTCCATAGTCATCGGACTGGATTGCCCCTGGTTTGTTGGCTTATAGCACGGAGCAGTAAAGCCTCAACTCAACTATACTATGTCGACATATGCAACAGATAAACATATAACAAGTATAGGTATTCATATGGATCTACCAAGCTAATAGATCACTACATTATAGTAACATCATATATACCAGGATACATAACACAACCTAGTGGGTTGGTATTGGTGCCTTTGACCCACGAGTACAGTGAGGAAAACTCACCTCAAAGTCCGAAAGATAGTTGAACTGATCACTGCTCCAAACACCGACTCCACAAGTCGCCTATATAATAAACAGTGACCGAGCCTCAATATACTACTCAAATCACTCAATTTGACCTAAAGTCAAACTTAGTCAAAGTCAACAGCCAACGATCAAAGTCAACATCCAAAATTCACCTAGCTAGTCATCACGTCGTGACTATCTATTAGTCACATCATGACCTTAATAAAACAAAATAGTCGCGATCTTCCAGAGTCACGTCGTGACACCCAAGTGCTTACGTTGTGACGACGCTCTAGACAGAAATGAGCTATAAGCTCTTAATACATTAAGCCTTATAATACAGACCTTCCAGAAGCCTTCCTCTATCCTAGAACACCATAAAAATCGTAGGTTTTTGGACATGCATGTCCAAACACAAGCAAGGGCAAAACAAGGGAAGAATGCGGTTAGGATCTCATGCAAGGGTCCTAAAACCTAACCATACTTCAAATCCAACACTTATTTCATCAAAGGGACACTAGAGATCTATAAAGTTGGCAACTTTATGGATCCCCATCACTAAATCAATCCTAGACATGAAAGATGGTGCATCAAAACCTAGATCTAAGCTTATAGACTCATAAAGCATTGAACTTGGAAACTTACAGGGGTCCAGAAGGTGTGAAAATGGATAATGGTGAAGCTTGAATGTTGACTTGATGCACAAATCTCTATCTCTCCTTCTTCTTGGCTAGAAAACACCCAAATGATCTCAAAATAAACTATGGAGGATTAAGGTTTCAAGGGGGTGTTAGGAGGTGATGGAGGCTGAAGGTGGGCTAACCCTAGCCCTCACTTCCTTTAAATACGGAAAAATTCCCTGAAATTAGGGTTTGGCTCGCAACTAATTAACGCCATGACTCATAAGTGGTCACATTGTGAGTTCTAAAGTCATACACGCTTTTAAGAGGCCACGTCACGACGTGACATGTAAGCTCTCACATTGTGACCTAGGTTTAAGCCAAAACTTAGTTTAATGAATTAATAAATGATAACCTGAACTGGGTGTTACAATTCTCCCCTACTAGAATCAGACTTTGTCCTCGAAGTCCGATGCTGCGAATAAATCGGGATAATGCTCATGCCTCTCCGCCTCGAGTTCACACGTCCACTCGAAACCCTTCCGATATTGGCACTGGACATTGAAAAAAGGTACTACCTTGTTGCGCAAGGCCTTCGTCTTCCTGTCTACAATCGCTACCGGTCTCTCCACATAATTCAGGCGCTCATCGACCTGAATGTCATCCAAGGGAACCACCACTGAATCTTCATTCGTACACTTCTGAAGCTGAGAACCATGGAAAGTGTTGTGAGTCTGACCAAGCTCATTAGGTATATCCAATCGATAGGCCACCTTTCCTACTCTGGCCACTACTCGGAACGGTCTGATAAATTGGGGACCCAACTTTCCCATCTTCCTGAAGCATATAACACCCTTCCAGTGTGATACCTTCAGCAAAACCATATCTCCCACCTGAAACTCTAACTCAGATCGTCATCTGTCGGCATAACTCTTATGTCGGCTCTAGGCCGTTTGTAATATATATCTGATCTGATGGATGAGCTCTGTCATTTGGAGGACCACCTCACTCCTCCCCATAAACTTGTGGTCGACATCTCTCCAATAAACTGGTGTACAACAATTCCTCCTATAGAGAAGCTCGTACGTGTTGGGTTATGAGCATTACATAAATCTGATGGTGCACATGCAAAACCTAATGTTTGGATCTAGTTTTTCTAATTGTACATGCAATAATTGTCCAAGACTTGAAAACCCTAATCTAGCATACAATAAAATTGAAACCTACATTTAATGAAGAGTTAAGATATTACCTTTGATTGTAGCTTGAAGATCTTGAGATTTTGAGAACTTTAGCACCTCAAGTGTGATGCCTCTAGTAGATCACAAACACCAAAGCAATTGGAGAATGCAAGAGAGAGAGAGGGAGAGGGCACAAAGTCGGCTCTAGTAATCCTTCTAGGGTTTCTGGTAGCCGAATTCTAGTGCCCAAGGGTTCCTTATATAGCTACAGAGTTAGGGTTTCAGTCAAATACCTAATCTGGTTGCTTAATCCCTAAGCAGCCCATTAGATCCTTCCAGAATCCCTGGCTTCGACGATTTCTATATGGCTTCCATATAAAATCGTCCATCCCTTAATTCAATTAACCTCTTTTGACCACAAAAATAATTCTAAATTAATTCTTGACCAATGCTAATTAAATGATATGATTTCTCTTTTAATATATTATTCAAATAATATATTAATAAACCATAATAGCCTCTTTCTCTATTATTCTTCCAGTCAAGTTGCTTTAGTGAAGGCAACCCAAAAGGAACATGCTACAACCGGGTCAAGTACATACCAAATATAGTTATGGCTTAGACACCTAATCCAACAGTCTCCCACTTGGATAAGTCTAATAACTATAAATGCAAGTACGACTTCAAAATCTGATTAGCAATCGTAGCTCTCAAAAGCTGCTGTCGAACTCTGACACGTCCTATAGATAAGGGATCGTATAGTCCTCAATTCTCAAGATATCGTGTGGAAAATCACATGGAACATAGTCATACTTATTGTCCAACAGTTTGTTTCTCGATCTCTGATTTGTCTAACATAGAACTTAATTGAACACATCAATTCACTCCTGACCGGGCCCTACACATAAGTCAAAACAAAATCATCGAGGGGCCCAAGATATCGCTTTTAGCCTCGTAGAATAAAAGGAACAGATAAACTTCGACTTATATGCTTTTACTATTTACTCATCAAATCGTACACAACAATGTGTTTTATAATCATCAATTTACTGGTGCTTTTACGCATTATCAATGCACAGCCGACTCATAAACAACAACTCATATATCTAGGTTTAAAGACTATATGATATTATCGTCTCACAATCCCTCATGATTAATTCCATGGAGTGATTCATGTGAGCGTGGGTTTAATCCAATACTCAACTCATATTTCATAAGCACTCATGAACGTTGCAGCAAACCTTTGCTATGTCTAAACATATAGACAATCTACAAGCTAATTCATGATAGTCTTTTTTCATACTTACTTCCAACGTATGATCGACTGTGGATAGTTTAAATAATCTTATTATTTAGGAAGTCAAAACATGCAAGGTGAAACAATAGTAAATAATTAACATAAGACAGTAACATTACTTATAAATCATACTCTTTTATTTAATCATCAAATGTTAATTACAATTTATCTATTACAAGTTTCTAAAATCTATCTAATCACTAAAACTAATATCATCATTCAGCCCAATGCTCCTAGCGTGCTGCAAGCGCTTAACCCTACTCAGTCCCTTCGTAAGAGGATCTGTTGGGTTATCCTCAGACGATACCCTCTTTACTACGAGGAGTCCCGCTTCTACCCGATGTCTAATGAAATGATATTTCCTGTCGATATGCTTGGATCTGCCATGATCCATCGGTTCCTTGGTTAAGGCAACTGCACCTTCGTTATCGCAGAAAATTTCCATAGGCTTATTTATAGCCGGTACAACTCCAAGGTCTCCGATGAAGTTATTTAGCCATATTGCCTCCTTCGACGCTTCGCTTGCTACTATGTACTCTGATTCGCACGTTGAATCAGCTACGGTCTCCTGCTTGGAACTTTTCCATGTCACTGCTCCTCCATTCAGGGTAAAGACCCAACCCGACTGAGATCGGAAATTATCCCGATCAGTATGGAAACTAGCGTCACTATACCCCCGCACTCTCAAGTCATCGCTCCCACCGAAGACAAGATCCCAGTCTTTGGTCCTCCACATGTACTTAATAATGTTCTTTACCGTATTCCAATGAGCTCTATCAGGGTTCCCTTGATATCTGCTGACCATGCTCAAAGCGAAGGCCACAGCAGGGTGAGTACATGTCATAGCATACATGATCGAGCCAACAGCGAAAGCATAAGGTACTCTGCTCATCTCTGCTATCTCGACATCGGTACTCGGACTTTGAGTCTTACTCAACTTGGTATTGTTTTGGATTGGTAACTCCCCTTTCTTGGAATTTTCCATGCTAAAACGTTTTAACACTTTATCCAAGTAAGTACTTTGACTAACTCCTATTAGTCTCGTACTCCTATTTCTCAATATCCTTATCCCTAGAATATAAGCAGCTTCTCCGAGGTCCTTCATAGCGAAGCACTTCCCAAGCCAGGACTTAACCTCCTGTAAGGTTGGGACGTCGTTCCCTTTGACATATACACAGGACTCATCCTCGCTTCTCGAGAAACCAAACTCTTTGACTTTCTCATCAAAACAAATATTTCATCTGCGAGACGCTTGTTTCAATCCATAGATGGATTTCTCAAGCTTACACACTCTATTAGGGTGCTTCGCATCGACAAAACCCTCTGGCTGACTCATGTAAACATCTTCAGCCAACTTTCCATTTAGTAAAGCGGTTTTGACATCCATCTGCCATATTTCATAATCATGAAACGCAGCTATGGCTAGCATAACCCTTATTGACTTAATTTTCGCTACTGGTGAGAAGGTCTCATCATAGTTAACTCCGGGAGTTTGAGTAAAGCCCTTTGCAACCAATCGCGCCTTATACGTGTGTACTTTCCCATCCATGTCAGTCTTCTTCTTGAAGATCCATTTGCACCCGACCGTCTTACGACCTGGCACATTGTCAACCAAGTTCCAAACTTGATTGTCATACATGGACTGAATCTCGCTGTCCATAACCTCTTTCCATTTTGCAGACTCCGGGCCTACTATGGCTTCCTTGTAGTTGTTAGGTTCATCCAAATTTATTAGTGTACTATCACTAATAAACATATCACCTTCACTTGTTACATGGAAACCATACAACACAGGTGGAACACTAACTCTACTGGAACGTCTAAGAGGTAAGGATTCGTCAATCGGTTCAACAGGGGTTTCCTCCTCGGGTTGAGCTCCAGTGTTAGAGGTTCCTTCATCGTTTGATTCTTGAAGCTCTTCAAGATCAATTTTCCTCCCACTATCCTCTTGGCATATGAGTTCTCTTTCTCGGAAAACCCCTCTCCTCGCAACGAAGACAACATTATCACTCGGTCTATAGAAAAGATATCCAAAGGACTGCTGTGGATAGCCGATGAAAATACACCGCTCACTACGAGGTTCGAGCTTGCCGTGAGTCTCTCGTCTTACGAAAGCCTCGCAACCCCAAACCTTGATATGTGCCAACGAGGAAACCTTGCATGTCCACATCTCGTGAGGTGTTTTGGCAACCTTCTTAGTTGGGACTAGATTAAGGATATGGGCGGCAGTCTCTAAGGCATACCCCCAGAATGAGATAGGTAACGAAGCTCGACTCATCATGGAATGAACCATGTCCAACAAGGTTCGATTGCGCCTCTCAACCACACCATTCAACTGCGGTGTCCTAGGTGGTGTCAATTGCGAAACAAATATGCATTCCTTGAGGTAGTCGTGGAATTCAATACTAAGATACTCACCACCTCGATCGGATCGGAGCATCTTAATTTTCCTGCCAAGCTGATTCTCCACTTCTTGCTTAAACTCTTTGAACTTTTCAAAGGTTTCTAACTTGTGCTTGATTAAGTAGATATACCCATATCTGCTATAATCATCGTTAAAAGTCACATAAAAGCGGTTCGCATCCCTTGTGGTGGATCTAAAGGGTCCACATACATCCGTATGTATGAGATCCAATAAACCCTCACCCCTTTCACAAGTACCAGTGAAGGGTGACTTGGTCATCTTTCCAAGTAAACAAGATTCGCACGTGTCATCCGACTTGAGGTCGAATGACTCCAACACCCTATCCTTTTGGAGTTGGGCTATGCGTTTCTTGTTGACATGTCCAAGATGACAATGCCACATGCATGCTTTGTCCAAACCATTGGACAAATCAATGTGCAACACATTATTTCCTAATAGAACCAAGTTCATTATTAAACGAAAATCTAAAACCTTGTTTGTACAAACCATGAAAAGAAATAATGTTTCTCGCCATTTCTGACGAGTAGCAACAATAATTTAAATCTAAACCTAACCCACTACTAAGCACCAAAGAGTAAACTCCAATCTTGGTGACAGGCGACGCTTTCCTATTCCCCATGATCAGGTTCATCTTCCCACGCTCCACATCCCTACTTCTTCTTAGACCCTGCAAATCAGAACAAGTGTGAAAACAACATCCTATATCAAGGACCCAAGAAATACCATGTGATGAGTTGTTAGATTGTATAGTATAAATAACTGCGAATGAGGGCTTTATCTTCCCATCCTTGATGTCCTGCAGATACTGTTGGATAAGATGTCTAAGTCCATAACTATATTTGGTATGTACTTGACCCGACCCGACATGGTCCATTTGGGTTGCACTTCAGCGTAACATTTGTATGGATAGTCTTTTGAGAATAGTATATTTATGATTTATTAATATATTATAAGTTATAATATATTAATATGAAATCACATTATTTAATTAGTATTGATCAAGAATTAATTTGGAATTAATTTGGTGATCAAAAGAGACTAGTTAAATATGGATTCTAATAGTATGGGCCAATGTTCATTTAGGATGGGCTAAGCTTGCATGGAAGTCCATGGAGCTTTTAACCCATGGATCCTATGGAAATAAAAGGTCATGGGTATTAGGTTTTACATGGATGTAACCATAATTCTCCATACTATATAAAGAAGTCCAAGGCTCTAGAAATTGGCACTAGGGTGTGAGAATTACAATGTGATTGTCATAATTTAATTACAAGGTGATTGTCATAATTTCAAGGTGATTCCCTTTAACTGTTTGAGTTTTTTTTGGCCAAAATTACGTTAGGATCATTACCTTTAACTTTTTTGAATCATTTAAACTGTTTTTTATGATATGGTAATGATTATCCTAATCTAATTACAAGGTGATTGTCATAATTTCAAGAATTGTATTAATATGTTTATGCTAATGTCTTGAATATTGATGATATGAATTATCTTGTTTCTATGAGTTTGAATATGATCATGCATGCTTATTTGATTAATTGAATCTATGATGAATATGTTTTAATGGAATCCATAACTTGTCCTCGAGTTATTGATTACCAAAAGTTTTTTCTTTAAAAGAGTAATTAAGAACTCATAGGTTATAGAAGTGAAGAGTCTTCATTTTAATAGGCCATTAAACTCATAAGTTATGTAGTTGAAAAGTTTTGAAGAGTTTCAAAACTTGCCCTCAAGTTTTGGAATTTGTAAAGTTTCACACACTAATACTTTAATTCCAATCTCTAGAGTTTTAAAAGTTTAAAATTCAACCCTTATACTTTATAATATTATAAGTTAATAATATATATATATATATATATATATATATATATATATATATATATATATATATATATATATGTATGTATAAGATCAAGTCAGTCTTACTGTTAGTAGGCTTCATTCACGAAGCCGATCTATAATGGGGATATAAGGTTGTTGCTTATAAAATGGCAGCTTAATGGGTGTCCACTCTCACCCACCGCTTCCTTGACTGGTGGAGGGTCGTTAGCCGAACGGGTAGGACAAGGACTATAATTCTCATTAAAAGTATAATGATAAATATAAAGTAACTAAACCTTTTATAAATTCCCAATCTTAGTTACTTTAGGAAAATGTGAATTTGGTGCTAACCCATGAAATTACACTTTGTACCTTACCAAGTCGTTAGTGGAGCGTGTGTGGTTAACCGACACACTAACATGGAGTAGTAAGAGTGGCAAATGGTAGCTTAATGGTTATCATAGATTGGTGGAGCGCGTTTGGTTAACCGGCACATCAATTAGGTGATAAAATTAAGTGTACCAAATTAATTTGCATGGTTATTCACACCTTCTTTTGTGATCCTCGGCATCCCAGTCACAAACTTGAAGGGCACAATCGAGATTTAAACATGCCATTGAAAATTTCAATGAATCTAAAAAGAATCTAGGAATTTCAATTCATTAAAACTTAATAATTTATTTCGTTTTTCATGGTGGAAATTGGTGAATCGTCATTCACCTACCTTCAAATATTTTGTAGCTTGGATTACGGCATCCCTCTTCCCAGTTATTAAATATTGTCTTGGGTCCTAGCCTTAATATTACATTTGGGTGTCTTAATAAGGATTCCTTATCTAATTTAAACTTTATCTTTCTTCTTTTCAGATGTCTTCCAACAATGCTTCTGGTTCAAACCCTACTGGCTCCTTCTCTCTCATGAACCTTTGTGGGATGGTCATTTTTGATGGAACTAATTTCAATGACTGGATTAGGAACATCAGAATGGTAACACGCTATGAGGACAAGGAATATGTCCTTGACAAGGAGCTTAAGGAACTTGATGAGTCGTCTGCTACTCCTCAAGAAATTGCTGACTTTAGGGCACATGAGAAAGATGCCACCAAGGTAGCTTGTATCATGCTTGCCACTATGGCACCTGATCTCCAAAAGTACTATGAGGACTTCTACCATTTTGAGATGCACCAGGATCTGATGGAAAGGTACCATCACAGTGCTCGTCAAGAGAGGTATGAAATTATCGCCTCCATGATAACAACTAAAATGAAGGATAGAGAGTCTATCACGGGCCACCTACAGAAAATGCAAAGATTTGTGGACCGTCTACTCAAACTTAATGTGAACTTTGATGAGGAGCTGGCTATAGATATCATTCTACACTCCTTACCTCCATGTTATCATCAGTTTCGCATGACCTATCATATGAACAATGAGGAGGTCACCTTGAGCAAGCTTCAGGGACTTTTGAGGACTGCTGAAAGCAACCTCAAAGGGAAAAATGTTTATTCTACTCCTACCACTGCCCCAGTTCTGGCAATCGGGCAAGGTAAAGGGAAAAAGAGGAAGAACCCTACGAAGGGTAGCAAAGGAAATTCTCTTGAAGGCTCCTCTTCGAGTGGAACCAAAGGTGGTTCTGCCACTCCCTCTTCCAACCCGAAGGATGCACAATGCTTCTACTGTCAGGAAAAAGGGCACTGGAAGCGAAGTTGCCCCAAGTACTTGCAGGATCTTAAGTATGGGAAAGTGAAACCGACCCATGTAGGTATTTACACTATATTGTCTAATAACTCACCACATACTAATTCTTGGGTTATTGATACAGGGTGTGG
The DNA here is from genome assembly GCF_052849685.1 of Lactuca virosa. NCBI lineage: Eukaryota > Viridiplantae > Streptophyta > Magnoliopsida > Asterales > Asteraceae > Lactuca > Lactuca virosa. Next base: position 422,413,502 of record NC_136428.1, on the reverse strand, counting down.
AATTCACATTTGTTCTGATTTGCAGGGCCTAAAAAGAAGTGAGGATGTGGAGCACGGGAAGATAAACTTGATTACGGGGAATAGGAGAGTTTCACCTGTCACCAAGATTGGAGTTTATTCTTTATTGCTTAGTAGTGGATTATTATTAGATTTGAATAAATGTTGTTACTCGTCTGAAATGGCGAGAAATATTATTTCTTTTCATAGTTTGTACAAACAAGGATTTACTTTTTCATTTGATAATGAATGTGGTGGTATTGATGCTTTTTATAATGGTGTTCTTTATTTTAAAGCATTACCTTGTAATGGTGTATATGAAACTGTGTCAATTGTATACAACTTAGGAAATAATGTATTGCATATTGATTCTTCCACTAGTTTGGATAAGGCATCCTTGTGGCATTGTCGTCTTGGACATGTCAACAATAAGCGCATAGGCCAACTCCAGAAGGCTAGAGTCTTGGAGTCATTTGACTTAAAGTCAGATTATAGTTGTGAGTCTTGTTTACTTGGTAAAATGAAAAAGTCACCATTCACTGGTACTTGTGCTAGGGGTGAAGGTTTGTTGGATGTCATACACACAGATGTGTGTGGACCCTTCAGAACCGCCACAAGGGATGTTAATCGCTTCTATATGACTTTTACTGATGATTATAGTAGATATGGATATGTCAACTTAATCAAGCATAAGTCAGAAACCTTTGAGAAATTCAAAGAGTTTAAACAAGAAGTGGAGAATCAGTTGGGCAGGAAGATAAAGATGATCGGGTCCGATCGAGGTGGTGAGTATCTTAGTATCGAGTTCCTTGACTATCTTAAGGAATGTGGAATTGTTTCATAATTGACACATCCCATGACACCACATCTAAATGGTGTGGCTGAAAGGCGCAATCGAACCTTATTAGACATGGTTTGTTCCATCATGAGTCGAGCTTCGTTACCAATCTCATTTTAGGGTATGCCTTAGAGACTGCCGCCCATATCCTTAATCTAGTCCCTACCAAGAAGGTTGCCAAAACACCTCACGAGATGTGGACTGGGAAAGTTCCCACTTTAGACCACATCAAGATTTGGGGTTGCGAGGCTTTCGTGAGGTGCGAGACTCACGATAAGCTCGAACCTCGAAGTGAGCGGTGTATTTTCATCGGCTACCCACAGAAGTCCTTTGATTACCTCTTCTATAGACCTAGTGATAATGTGGTCTTTGTGGCAATGAGAGGAGTCTTTCGTGAGAGAGAATTCATAAGCCAAGGAAACGGTGGGAGGCAAATTGACCTTGAAGAGCTTCAAGAGTCAAGCGGTGAAGGAACCTCAAACCCTAGTAATCAAACTGAGAAGGAAACTCCTTTTGAATAAATTGACGAGCCCATACCTCTGAGACGTTCCACTAGAGTTAGGAATCCACCTGAGCATTATTATGGTTTCCATATTACTGCGGAAGGTGATACATTTATCAGTGATAGTACACTGGTAAATCTGGATGAACCTAACAACTATAGGGAAGCCATGGCAGGCCCCGAGTCTGCTAAATGGAAAGAGGCTATGAACAACGAGATCCAATCCATGTATGACAATCAAGTTTGGATCTTGGTTGACACTGTACCAGGTCGTAAGACAGTCGGGTGCAAATGGATCTTCAAGAAGAAGACCGACATGGATGGGAAGGTACACACTTACAAGGCGCGACTGGTCGCGAAGAGCTTCACTCAAACTCCGGGAGTTGATTATGATGAAACCTTCTCGCCAGTAGCGAAGATTAAGTCTATTAGAGTTATGTTAGCCATTGTTGCATTTCATGATTATGAAATATGGCAAATGGATGTCAAAACCGCTTTCCTTAATGGAAAGTTGGTTGAAGATGTTTACATGAGTCAGCCAGAGGGTTTTGTCAGTGCAAAGTATCCTGATATAGTGTGTAAGCTTGAGAAATCCATTTATGAATTGAAACAAGCATCTCGTAGTTGGAATCTTTTTTTTTGATGAGAAAGTCAAAGAGTTTGGTTTTTCGAGAAGCGAGGATGAGTCATGTGTATATGTCAGAGCTAGTGGCAGTATAGTTAGTTTTTTGGTACTGTATGTGGATGACATACTACTCATAGAAAATGACATCCCAACTTTGTAGGAGGTTAAGTCCTAGCTTGGGTAGTGTTTCACTATGAAGGACCTTGGAGAAGCTGACTATATCCTAGGGATAAGGATATTGAGAGACAGGAGTAAAAGACTAATTGGACTTAGTCAGAACACTTACTTGGACAAGGTGTTGAAGAGGTTCAACATGCAGAATTCCAAGAAATGTGACTTACCGATCCAGCACAATGCCAGACTGAGTAAAACTTAGAATCCGAGTACAGAGGCTGAGATAGCTGAGATGAGTCGATTACCATATGTTTCCGATCCTGGCTCGATCATGTATGATATGACTTGTACTCGCCCTGATGTGGCCTTTGCTTTGAGCATGGTCAGCAAATATCAGGGGAACCCTGGCAAAGCCCACCGGACTGCGGTAAAGAATATTCTCAAGTACCTACAAAGGACTAAGGACGGGGTCCTTAACTTCGGTGGGAGTGATGACTTGAGTGTGATAGGGTACAGTGACGCTAGTTTCCAGACTGATAGGGATAATTTCCGCTCACAGTCGGGGTGGGTCTTTACCCTAAATGGAGGAGAAATTACTTGGAAAAGTTCCACGCAGGAGATAGTAGCTGATTCGACATGTGAATCAGAGTACATAGCAGAAAGTGAAGCGGCGAAGGAGGGGATATGGCTGAAGAACTTCATTGGAGACCTTGGAGTTGTACCAGCTATAAAGGAGCCTATGGAGATTTTCTGTGACAGCAATATTGTGGTTGCCTTAGCCAAGGAACCAAGAGATCATGGCAGATCCAGACACATTGACAGAAAATATCACTTCATAAGACACAAGATAGAAGAAGGACTCCTCATGGCAAAGAGGGTATCGTCAGAAGATAACCCAACATATCCCCTCACGAAGGGACTGACTAGGGTTAAGCATTTGCAGCATGCAAGGAGCATCGGGCTGAAGGACGATATTAGTTTTAATAATTAGATAGCTATTTCTGAAACTTGTAAAATGTAATTGACATTTGGTGAATGAATAAAAGTTGTTATTTGTTTATGAGTAAAGTGTTACTATCTTGTGTCAACCGTTTACTATTGTTTCAACTTTGCATGTTTTGACTTCCAGAATAATTACTTTATTCAAAATCTCCACGGTCAATCATACTTTGGAAGTCTAAGGTGTTTAGACATAGTAAAAGGTGTTTAGACATAGTAAAAGTTGCTACAACATTCATGAGTGCTCATAAGTTTTGAGTATTGGATTAAACCCACACTCACTTGTATCATTTCATGGAATTTATCTCGAGTGATCGTGAGACGGTAATATCATATAAATCTTCAAACCTAGAGATATCAGTCGTTGACTATGAGATGGTTGTACATTGATTGTACGAAAACGCATCAGTAATTTGATGTTATAAAACGTGCTATTGTGTATGATTCAATAAGTAGTTAGTACAAGCATATGAGTCAAAGTTTATCTGTTGCTTTTAGTCATTGGAGGATTAAAAGTGATATCTTGGGCCCCTCGATGATTTTGTTTTGACCTATGTGTCAGGCCCGGTTAGAACTGAATTGATGTGTTCAATTGAGTCCTATGTCAAACAAATCGGAAATCGGGAAACAAATTGCTGGACAATAAGTACGACGTTTTTCCATGTGTTTGTCCGGCTGATATCTTGAACAGAGGATTATATGATCGCTTATCTAAAATGGTACTTCATAGTTCGACAAAGTTTTAAGAGCGACGATTGTTGGTCGATTCCTGAAGTCATACTTGCAACTATAGTTATCAGACTTATCCAAGTGGGAGACTGTTGGATAAGGTGTCTAAGTGCATAACTATATTTGGTATGTACTTGACCCGACCCGGCATGGTCCATTTGGGATGCACTTCACCGGAACATTTGTATGGATAGTCTTTTGAGAATAGTATATTTATGATTTATTAATATATTATAAGTTATAATATATTAATATGAAATCACATTATTTAATTAGTATTGATCAAGAATTAATTTGGAATTAATTTGGTGATCAAAAGAGACTAGTTAAATATGGATTCTAATAGTATGGGCCAATGTTCATTTAGGATGGTCTAAGCTTGCATGGAAGTCCATGGATAGTCCATGGAGCTTTTAACCCATGGATCCTATGGAAATGAAAGGTCATGGGTATTAGGGTTTATATGGATGTAATCCTAATTCTCCATACTATATAAAGAAGTCGAAGGCTCTAGAAATCGGCACTAGGGTGTGACACTTGAAGCATAGCCGATTTTTGTGAGCTTAGTATACGCTCTCACGAACTTCCAAGTTGTTGTGGTGATCTATGTTTTCACTTGAGGCATTCACATTATTGGTGTTAGGTTCTTAAAGCTCCAAGCAATCAACTACAAGAAAACGTATGTATTTCAATCTAGTTTTTATTGTATAAGAACCTACAATTGCATGCTAGATAGGACAATGCTTTGGAAATCAATTTTGCATGTATAATAGAGAAAACATAGTTCCAAAGCATCTAGGGTTGCATGTGCACCATAAGGTTGTTAGGATGCTCAAAACCCATCAGATACTTCGGGCAGCTTCGTTTCCAATGCCCTTTGTCGTGACAGTAGAAGCACTCTGCTTCCTTTGGGTTGGAAGAAGGGGTAGCAGAACCAACGTTGGTCCCACTAGAAGAGGATCCATCATGGGGTTTACCCTTGTGGCTCTTAGAAGGAGCCTTCTTTTTCTTTCCTTTCCCTTGCCCAATAGCTAAGACAGGGGCAGCAGCAATAGGAGTAGATGCAGTAGATTTGCCTTTCAGACTACTCTCAGCAGTCCTTAGCAGGCCTTGAAGCTTTCTCAGAGTGACCTCCTCCTTGTTCGTTTGATAAGTCATCCGAAATTGGTGGTAACAAGGAGGCAACGAGTGAAGAATGATATTTATGGCCAACTCCTCATCGAAGTTGACATTCAACTTTAGCAAGCGGTCCATGAATATCTGCATTTTCTACAAATGGGCCGTGATGGACTCTCCATCCTTCATTTTGGTAGTGATCATCGAGGCGATGATCTCATACCTCTCCTGCCTGCCACTCTGATGGTACCTATCCATCAAATCTTGGTGCATCTCGTAGGGATAGTAGTCCTTGTAGGATTTTTGGAGTTCAACAGTCATTGTTGCGAGCATGATGTAATGAACCTTCGTAGCATCTCGCTCATGAGTTTCGTACGCAACAATTTCTTTATGAGTAGTAGTGTTCACATTGACTTCCTTCAGCTCCTTCTCGAGAACATACTCTTTGTCCTCATAGCGCGTGACCATGCGAATGTTTCGGATCCAATCATTGAAATCGGTCCCATCAAATATCACCCTCCCACACAAGTTCATTAGTGAGAATGAGCCAGAAGGGGTCGAGCCAGAAGCGTTGTTGTTTTGAGTAGACAACTGAAATAGAAAAGGAACAAAGTTTAGATTAGATAATAATCCCCAATTAAACACCCAAATGTGAAATTAGGGCTAGGATCCAACATGATTATTTACAATTCAGAAGAGGGATGTCGTAATCTAATTGAAAATAACATGAAGGTAGGTAAATGACGATTTACCAATTTCCACCATGAAAAACGAAAAATACTTTTAGTTTTAAATGAATTGAAATTCCTAGATTCTTTTGAGATTCATTGTACTTTTCAATGGAATGTTTAAATCTCGATTATGCCCTTCAAGTTTGTGACTGGGATACCGATGATCGCAAACAAGGTGTGAACAACCGTGCAAATGTACTTGGTACTCTCGATATCATTTACCACCTAATCAATGTACTTGCTAGCCCCAAATTAGTGTGTCGGTTAACCACACACGCTCCACTAACGATTTGGCAAGGTGCAAAGTGTAATTTCATGGAATATCATACATTTTCACATTTTTCCTAAAGTAACTAAGATTGGGAATTTATTGTGACATCCCCATTTTCACGGACAGAAAAGACCGATTTTGTTTATGCTTTATTTAAAAATCAGAGTATCCTTTTGAAGAAAAGTGTTGCGGAATTTGTTCCCAGAAAAACATGATAAATACATTATCAAAGCATTACTGAAGAAATGTATTTTTATTCATTTTAAAATATTGGGATGTCATCGTCAATACAGAAACATAAGCATAAACAGAACTTACATTCATTATCACTAGTGATTTATATCTCCTTAATCCATCAGTGTAATGTAACCTCATATCGACACCTGTGATACAAATAAACTGAGTGGGCCAGGTTGGGAAACCTGGTGAGTACGTAGGGTTTTCAACCCACAATAATATAATTATTATGTTTAATCATCAAACAATTAACCCAATTACCCATCACCATTATCTTCTTTAATCTTAAGGATTTACCCTAAGAATCAGCTATTCCTCGTTCATTCTTTCCTAAGGATTATCCTAAGGAATCGGCACGAAGTCCATCGTCGCTACGGTTTACCCAACATGCACTAAGTCCATCGTCACCAGGGTTTAGGCACTAAGTCTGCATAGTCGTCAGGGTTTATACAACAGACACTAAGTCCATAGTCACCAGGGTTTAGGCACTAAGTCTGCATAGTCGCCAGGGTTTATCTCGTTTATTGATAGTATTATTTTCGAGAGTCCACTCGCAATACATGTCAATGGGTTTTTAGAGTACACCGGGTGAACACATCGTTCACAACACCTACAGGTTGTGAGCCTGCTAGTGTAGGACCCGATTCCTGGTACGTATTTAAATTCAAGAAATGTTGCAATTTACTCTGGGACTCGGCGAGTTGGAGGCACAACTCATCGAGTAGACTCGACTATTGATCGGGGGCATAAGTGACCTACTCGGCGAGTCGGAAGAGCGACTCGACGACTAGGAGCTGTCTTGACAAAACACTAATATTCAGGGTTTGCACCCTATTTAAACACTTTATCTTGTTCCAAACCAGCCCCTATCACCCTCCCAACTCATAGAAACCCTAGAAGGTTGAAGAGAAGAAGAAGGAGCTTGGGATTTCAGAAGGAGCAAGGAGATCCAGAGATTTGCTTCATTTCCTGTTTATAGAAGGTAAAAAGTCCAGACCTTGCTTCTTCTTTCATTAGATACTCTTTTTGGAGTAACTTAGGGCTTTTGGAAGCCATTTTGGAGCCATACTTGGATGCAACCACGATTTTGGGATAAAGACTTCAGATCTGGAGCCATTGAGGGTTCCCATGGCATAAAGGTGCCAACTTTATGGCCATGGGAGACCCATGCATCATATAAACCCCTTTTTATGGCTTTTTGAGCCAAAGGCCCCATGCATGTACATCAAGTTTGAAGCTTTAAGTATAAAATGGACCCTAGGAGGCCAGATCTATGGTTTTGACGCGTTAAGACCCATTATAATCGACTGTATAGTTTTGGACAAAGAGGGACTCGGCGAGTCACTTGGGTGAATCGACGAGTCGGGACGCTTTTTCCCCCGAAACGACTTCTGGAAATGGTTTTGGTTGAGTGGAAGGAACACTCAGCCTGCTAGGGGTTTGTTTTGGAACTGGAAATCATAGGACTCGGCGAGTGTATGAACAGACTCCACGAGTCCAAGGCGATCTTCCAACTCATGAATACGGACACGACGAGTTGTTTATAGAACTCGGCGAGTCATAGATTGGACATATTCATAAGACGAAGATGAACTCGACGAGTTCAATGATGAACTCGGCGAGTCGGTTGAAGATGGTCCTGATGCTATGGTTGAGGTTGAACTCGTCGAGTTCCTGCTAGACTCGACGAGTAGAGTCAGGGGTTGTATCATTTTGAAAGGATAGGGACTCGACGAGTTAGTGGACCAACTCAGCGAGTCAAGTCAACTGGATGTTGACTTTGACCATGGTTTGACCTTGACTTTGACTTGGATTTGGATTGACCCTTGTAAGGGTTATGAGTATGCAATAGTAATCGGAAAAGGTTGTTGTGTAGGTATTGGGGAGTAGAGATGAGTCGATTCCCGTTCCGAGGACCGTGCAGATACTACACGACATCGAGGTGAGTTACCTTTCAGTAGCGGTGGGTCTACGGCCACAATGTCGTCCCACTAGTAGGAGTTGTATGTTAGGTGATTGTCTTTGTGATATTCATGTAGGTTTGCTACTACCTGATATGTTGATGTGCTAGCATGATATGTTATATGTGATCGTGGTAGTAGGGAAGGAATAGTCCCTAAATTCGGTTGTTAGGACCGAAGGGTAGGTCGGGCACCCCAGATATGTCTGTCAGTATGTTATGTTATGATATATGTGGTAGTAGTAGCAGGGGGTGAGATAGTCCCCAGGGTTCGGTTGTTAGGACCGACGGGTAGGTCAGCACCCCAAAATAGCTTGACATGGGTAGGCCAGCACCCAGAATGGCTTGACATGGGTAGGTTAGCACCCCAGAATGGCTTGACATGGATAGGTCAGCACCCCAGAACTGCTTGACAGGGTAGGTCGGCACCCCAGAATGGCCGGACCGGGTAGGTCGGCCACCCCAGAATTGCCCGGCAGTATGTTTTGTTATGAGATTGTATGGTATGTGGTATGATGGGGGAAGTCACCAGGCTTCATTCTTACAGTTTTCAGTTTTGTTTCAGGCACATCTTCAACGAAGGGGAAGGAGCTGGCGCGGTAGCGGCACATCACACACACGCATGATTTCGGCACTATGAGATTTCTTGGGATTGTACTATGACATTGTTACTATTTTTACAATATGATTTTGAGACATGAGATTATGGTTTTTATGAAATGATATGACTCAATTATGTTTTCTTATAAATGTTTTCTAAATTGTTATATCAAAATTGAAATTTTTGGTCTTGAAATTTGGGACGTTACAAGTTGGTATCAGAGCCTTGGTTTGAGGGATTCGGGCACGCTCCCGAGTGTGGCTGGACTGAAACTGAGGACTTGGTATAAATTTTTTTTAGAACAAGGAAATCATTTTTATGAAAAGAGGTTGAAAAGAGAAAAGAACTTTGAAAAAGAACAAGATGTGTGATGTGCGTGACCGGGCAAGCTCAAGTAAGTTTTCCCCAAGCTACCCATACATGTTATGTTACGATATGATTTGTATATAAGAATTGCATGCTAGATCAGGGCTAAGGATCTAGGAATGATGCCTTATATGCCTATTGTTGTACATCAGAACTGCATGCTAGATTAGGGATGAGGATCTAGGAAGATGCCTGATATGCCTGTGATATGTGTTTATTGAGCTGCAAGGTAATACTGATTGGTCAGTTATAAGATAGCTTGGATAGAGTAAGTTGGATTGGATTACTTAACGCTTGCATGCTGCTTGCTTTGTGCTAATAGGAGTTCTAGTTATCTCTACCTAACTAATAAACAAATACGTTACATTACATATTGTGAGGATTAAATAAATTCAGAAGGTTAGGTTTAGCCCTATTTCGCAGCTCTTGTTTGAGTCCAACCGTTGTAGGTCAGAACCTCTCATTCGAAGAATTATCTAGTCTTAGTGATATGTGATGGTATTTGCAAGTTAGTTAGGTGAAGGTAGCAGGGACTTCTTATGTAGCTGATGGCGGAGGTTGGGTTGGATAGTTACCCTAGGGTAAGCCTAGGATAAGATTAGTACAGAGAACAATAGTAGTAGAAGGGACTTGGTGAAGTCGAGGCAATCCTCGAGGAAAGTACGGATAGATGTGGAAGGTAGTATGGGCCCGTACTACTAAAAGCAGAGGGTCCGTAGTCGAGTCAAGGAGGGCCGAGATGGAATCAGGAAACTTGTAGAGTGTATGAGACCTCCCGAGGTTTATGTATGATTCTGACGATTATGTGTTATGTTTCAGAATGGTGATGATCACACGTCATGGAGGGGGAGGTTCAGGATTAGGATCCGGTTCAGGATCGGGCTCGGGGGTAGGTTCCGAGCCAGTGGACGAGGGACTACGTGAGTTCATCACGTCTGAGATCACGAGAGGTATCCTTAAGTCGACCCCGGTGATTTTCAGGTCGATCAAGGAAGGGATCATTGAGCTGATGGAGGATCGCCTCAGGGCATTCAGGAGCGATATGGCATTCAGTCAGTCAGGATCACACACACTGTCCTTCAAGGACTTCAGGAGCAGTGGTGCGCCGGATTTCCATGGGGCTAAGGACCTCATCGTAGCCAGGAGATGGATTGCAGACATTGAGTCTGCACAATTGACGAGCTTCTGCCCTGAGGGGTCGAAGGTGCGATATGTCGCAGGTTGTTTGAGATATAGGGCCAGGGATTGGTGGGAGTCGGTTGGTGACTCATTGGGAGCCTCGGCTATTGAGGCTATGACTTGGTCGGACTTTATGACCAGGTTCAGGGCTGAGTTTGCACCAGCTATGGAGCTTCAGCAGTTGGTCAGGGATTTCCTTGATATGAGGCAGACGACAGAGACAGTAGCGGAGATTACCGCCAAGTTCTAGGAGAGGGAATTTTTGGTTCCCCAGTATGCGGGAGATGAGGATATGCGGAGGACCCGCTATCACAACATGTTGAGAGCTGATATTCGGGACATGTCAGCTTTTCAGCATGTCCGACCCAGGAATCCATGATTGCCAGGGAGAGGGAGATTGATCTGGAGCACATCCGGAAGAGGAAGGCTGAGACAGAGCAGGCTACTGGGGCTTCGGGGAAGAAGCCCAAGGGAGTAAACACTAGGCCGAAGGGCCAGGGCCGCTGCAGGAAATGCAGCAAACCACATGAGGGAGCTTGTAGATTGGGAGCGTCTGGCTGCTACAAGTGCGGTAAGACAGGGCACTTCAGCAGGGATTGTACCGCCCCTGCGCCCACTTTCCAGACATCAGGGTTGCTGTGTTTCCACTGCAACCATTGAGGCCATAAAAATGCCAATTGCCCTCAGTTGACAGCAGCAGCGCCAGTGAAGGCGCCAGCTCCAGCGACCCTGCAGATTACTGATGGCCGGCAGGGCAAGACAGAGGCTCCAGTGGTGAGGAGCCGAGCCTTCCAGTTGACTACCGAGGAGGCACGCGCCGCACCCGATGTGGTGACGGGTATGATTTCTTCTCCCTAGCTTTTATTTTATGTGGCTTATGATATTGATGTGCCAGGTGATATGTCTTGTTTAGGATCATTCCATGTAAACAGTATCCCAGTTCAGGTGTTGTTTGATTCGGGCGCTACCCGATCATTTGTCTCTCTTGCGCTTAGCAAGAGGTTCCTTGAGTCTTCGGGCATGTTGGATTTCTCCCTAGAGGTCGAGATTGCAGACGACTGATCGATACAAGCGTCAGCGGTTTTCAGAGATTGTGTTTTGAGGTTATTCGAGGAGCGCTACCTGGTAGACTTGGTTCCCATTCCGTTGTATGGAAACAAGGTGATTATAGGCATGGATTAGTTGAGCCCCAACGGGGCAGTGATCGACTGCGCGCAACAGTTGGTTTGGATCAGGACCCCAAGTGGGGGAGAGCTAGTGATTCAGGGCGAGAGGCCACAGCGTGGGCCAACACTATGTTCAGCAGCGAGGGCTAGGCGCTATCTTCAGCAGGGTTGCACTGGGTATGTTGCCTATGTTATGGATACCCGGAAGGCGGGAAAGGCAACGGTGAGCGATGTTCCGGTGGTGCGAGATTACGCGGATGTATTCCCAGAGGAGCTTCCTGGGATACCTTCGGAGCGACAGCTGGAGTTCAGGATCGACCTAGTCCTTGGTGCGGCTCCGATTGCCAAGGCACCATATCAGTTGGCTCCTCCCGAGATGGAGGAGTTGTCTACACAGCTGCAGGAGCTGTTAGACAAGGGATTCATCAGGCCGAGTAGTTCGCCTTGGGGAGCCCCGATCCTGTTTATCAAGAAGAAGGACGGGTCGCATCACATGTGCATAGATTATCGGGAGCTGAACAAGGTAACGGTAAAGAACCGTTACCCACTCCCGAGGATAGATGACTTGTTTGATTAGCTTCAGGGAGCATCTTGGTTCTCTAAGATTGATCTACGGTCAGGATACCACCAGATGAGGGTTAGAGAAGAGGATGTACAGAAGACTGCTTTTCGAACTCTTTATGGCCATTACGAGTTCGTGGTGATGCCCTTCGGGCTCACCAATGTTCCTGCCGCTTTCATGGACCTCATGAATCGCGTGTGCAGAACGATGTTCGATAGGTCTGTGATAGTTTTCATTGTTGACATCTTGGTTTACTCCAAGATGCAGAAGCAGCATGAGGAGCATCTGCGAGAGGTTTTGGATACCCTGAGGAGGGAGAGCTTGTATGCCAAGTTCTCCAAGTGTGAGTTCTGGTTGCGCGAGGTGGAGTTTCTGGGGGACCTTGTCAACCAGAACGGGATATTGGTCGACCCGGCCAAAGTGGAGGCCGTGATGAGATGGGAGGTTCCGAAGTCTCCATCTGAGATTCGAAGTTTCCTCGTATTGGCGGGCTATTACCGGAGATTCATTCAGGACTTCTCCAAGATAGTCGTAACTTTGACCCGGCTGACGAAGAAAGCCGTTGTCTTTCACTGGGGGCCCGAGCAGCAGGCGGCATTCGAGACACTGAGATAGAGATTATGCGAGGCGCCGATCCTCGCCCTGCCCGAGGGCGTGGAGGATTTTATGGTATATTACGATGCACCCATTTCGGGTTTGGGCACAGTTTTGATGCAGAGAGGGCATGTCATCGCCTATACCTCGAGGCAGCTGAATCCTCAAGAGGCAAACTACCCAACGCATGATTTGGAGTTGGGGGCGGTCGTCTTCTCCCTCAAGATATGGTGACACTACCTCTATGGGGTCCGATGTACCATCTACACGGACCACAAGAGTTTGAGGTACCTCATGGATCAGCCGAATCTGAACATGAGGCAGCGTCGGTGGTTAGACGTGGTGAAGGATTATGATTGTGAGATCCTTTACCACCCGGGGAAAGCCAATGTTGTGGCCGATGCGCTTAGCCGCAAGGCAGCGCCGATTAGAGATATTTGCTTGCGGATGACCGTAGTGACTCCACTTTTGGAGCAGATCCGAGAGGCCCAGCTGGAGGCCATGAAGGAGGAACATCGGAAGAGAGAGCGTATTGTGGGTCAGGTTTCCTCCTTCGATTACGAGAGCCGAGGGTTATTGACACTACACCGCAGGGTGTGGGTTCCATACCACGGGGGTGTGCACCAGGTTCTGATGGAGGAGGCGCACAAATCCCGATTCTCGATTCATCCCGGGGCGATAAAGATGTACAGAGATCTTCGACCCGATTACTGGTGGCCCTGCATGAAGCGGGACGTCGCCTGGTACGTAGAGCAGTGTTTGACATGCAGGAAGGTTAAGGCCGAGCACCAGAGGCCACACAGCAAGATGCAGCCGCTAGACATTCCCATGTGGAAATGGGAAGATATTACTATGGATTTCATCACCAAGCTTCCCAGGACTGCACGGGGAGTGGATTCGATTTGGGTCATCGTGGATCGGTTGACCAAGAGTGCTCACTTCATACCGATCCAGGAGAGCATCTCGGCCGAGAAATTGGCCGATATCTACATCCGAGAGGTAGTGGCTCGGCACGGAGTGCCAGTTTCGGTGATTTCGAACCGAGACGTGCGGTTTACTTCCAGATTCTGGAAGAAGTTTCACGACGAGTTGGGTACTCGTCTGCATTTCATCACTGCTTTCCACCCGCAGAGGGATGGTCAGAGTGAGCGGACCATCCAGACTATGGAGGATATGTTGCGGGCGTGTGTTTTAGACTTTGGAGGTAGTTGGGATACTTACCTTCCTTTGGCTGATTTTTCCTATAATAACAGCTATCATGCGAGTATTGACCGTCATCCCTTTGAGATGTTGTACGGAAGGAAGTGCAGGACCCTGATATGTTGGGGTGAAGTCGAACAGAGGGTCATGAGGAGCACCAAAGTGGTGCTCAAGATGACAGAGAGGATTCAGCAGGTTAGGAGTAGGCTTCAGACTGCTCAGATTCGGCAGAAAAGCTATGCCGACAAGCGTCGTTCGGACTTGGAGTTCCAGGTCGGGGATATGGTCCTCCTGAAGGTGTCTCCTTGGAAAGGCGTCATTCGTTTCAGGAAGCGGGGCAAGTTGGGCCCCAGGTATATTGGACCCTTCAAGGTTGTTGCCCGGGTGGGCAAGGTAGCATATAGGCTGGACCTGCCAGCCGAGCTCAGTCAGATTCATAGCACGTTTCACATCTCCCAGTTACGGAAGTGTCTGGTGGACGACTCGGCAGTAGTGCCCTTGGAGGATATTCAGGTGGATGACAGCCTGAACTACATCGAGCGGCCAGTGGCGATCCTCGACAGGAAGTCGAAGGATCTGAGGAACAAGAAGGTGGATCTGGTGAAGGTGCAATGGCAGCACCGCAAGGGGTTGGAATGGACTTGGGAGTCGGAGGAAGAGATGATGGAGCATTACCCCGAGCTTTTTCCAGATTCAATAGCAGACTTCGAGGACGAAGTCTAAAATAAGTGGGGGAGATTTGTAGCACTCGATTCCTGGTACGTATTTAAATTCAAGAAATGTTGCAGTTTACTCTGGGACTCGGAGAGTTGGAGGCCCAACTTGTCGAGTAGACTCGACTATTGATCGGGGGCATAAGTGACCTACTCGACGAGTCGGAAGAGCGACTCGACGACTAGGAGTTGTCTAGACAAAACCCTAATATTCAGGGTTTGCACCTTATTTAAACACTTTATCTCGTTCCAAACCAGCCCCCATCACCCTCCCAACTCATAGAAACCCTAGATTGAAACCCTAAACCCTTTTTGAGTGATTTTGAGCTTGTTGTGCCATTTCGTGCAAGTTAGAAGGTTGAAGAGAAGAAGAAGGAGCTTGGGATTTCAGAAAGAGCAAGGAGATCCAGAGGTTTTGCTTCATTTCCTGTTTATAGAAGGTAAAAAGTTCAGACCTTGCTTCTTATTTCGTTAGATACTCTTTTTGGAGTAACTTAGGGCTTTTGGAAGCCATTTTGGAGCCATACTTGGATGCAACCACGATTTTGGGATAAAGACTTCAGATCTGGAGCCATTGAGGGTTCCCATGGCATAAAGGTGCCAACTTTATGGCCATGGGAGACCCATGCATCATATAAACCCCTTTTTATGGCTTTTTGAGCCAGAGGCCCCATGCATGTACATCAAGTTTGAAGCTTTAAGTATAAAATGGACCCTAGGAGGCCAGATCTATGGTTTTGACGCGTTAAGACCCATTATAATCGACTGTATAGTTTTGGACAAAGAGGGACTCGGCGAGTCACTTGGGTGAATCGACGAGTCGGGACGCTTTTTCCCCCGAAACGACTTCTGGAAATGGTTTTGGTTGAGTGGAAGGAACACTCAGCCTGCTAGGGGTTTGTTTTGGAACTGGAAATCATAGGACTCGGCGAGTGTATGAACAGACTCCACGAGTCCAAGGCGATCTCCCAACTCATGAATACGGACACGACGAGTTGTTTATAGAACTCGGCGAGTCATAGATTGGACATATTCATAAGACGAAGATGAACTCGACGAGTTCAATGATGAACTCGGCGAGTCGGTTGAAGATGGTCCTGATGCTATGGTTGAGGTTGAACTCGTCGAGTTCCTGCTAGACTCGACGAGTAGAGTCAGGAGTTGTATCATTTTGAAAGGATAGGGACTCGACGAGTTAGTGGACCAACTCAGCGAGTCAAGTCAACTGGATGTTGACTTTGACCATGGTTTGACCTTGACTTTGACTTGGATTTGGATTGACCCTTGTAAGGGTTATGAGTATGCAATAGTAATCGGAAAAGGTTGTTGTGTAGGGATTGGGGAGTAGAGACGAGTCGATTCCCGTGCCGAGGACCGTGCAGATACTACACGACATCAAGGTGAGTTACCTTCCAGTAGCGGTGAGTATACGGCCACAATGCCGGCCCACTAGTAGGAGTTGTATGTTAGGTGATTGTCTTTGTGATATTCATCTAGGTTTGCTACTACCTGATATGTTTATGTACTAGCATGATATGCTATATGTGATCATGGTAGTAGGGAGGGAATAGTCCCCAAGTTCGGTTGTTAGGACCGAAGGGTAGGTCGGGCACCCCGAATATGCATGTCAGTATGTTATGTTATGATATATGTGGTAGTAGTAGCAGGGGGTGAGATAGTCCCCAGGGTTCGGTTGTTAGGACTGACGGGTAGGTCAGCACCCCATAATGGCTTGAGATGGGTAGGTCAGCACCCCAGAATGGCTTGATATGGGTAGGTCAGCACCCCATAACTACTTGACAGGGTAGGTCGGTACCTGAGAATGGTCGGACCGGGTAGGTCGGCCACCCCAGAATTGTCCGGTAGTATGTTTTGTTATGAGATTGTATGGTATGTGGCATGATGGGGGAACTCACTAAGCTTTGTGCTTACAATTTTCAGTTTTGTTTCAGGCACCTCTTCAGCGAAAGGGAAGGAGTCGGCGCGGTAGCGGCACATCACACACACGCATGATTTCCACACTATGAGATTTCTTGGGATTGTACTCTGACATTGTTACTATTTTTACAATATGATTTTGAGACATGAGATTATGGTTTTTATGAAATGATATGACTCAATTATGTTTTCTTATAAATGCTTTCTAAATTGTTATATCAAAAATGAAATTTTTGGTCTTGAAATTTGGGACGTTACAACTAGTGTCCCACTGGACTGTCTAGAATGGTCTGTGGTTGTCATCCATACTCTGCTAGATGACGGGGCCAATGCTTGGGTAAAAGGATTCTCTCATTGTTCACCTCTCACCCTTATCTCATGGTCTATATCACCTCTCATCTCATCATCCAACTCATATTTCATCTACCCATGTTTTACCCACCATATTTTGTAGATATAAAATACATATACAGTTTAAATCATTCAAAACATGTATAAAATCGTTCATCCAACATAGACATCAAGTATTCAAACAATATGCACATATAGCACGTAATTTATATAAGATACTTCATATCTATGTGTAAGATGAAAGTAACTATGCACTCACTTGTTAAAGTGACGACTCGAAATTCGAGCAGCGCTTCGCTTCTTAACAATATGATTTCCTTCGACGAACCCTAGTATTATTATCACTAGATTTTAGTCTAATATTTATTGCGACTAATTATTAGTCTAGATTTGTCATTAACTCAGAGTCTACTTCATGATCTATCAAGTAAGGATCAGCCAGGCAGGACAGTTAGGATGCAGGACCATTTCGGCATATAGCTTTTCTGAAATCCAACAACCAAACCCAACGTGACCATTCTAGACACCTCTCCCGTAAGTAGTTCGATCAGTATAACGACTTTGAATCACTGATAAATTTTATTTATAGGTTCATAATAACGATATTATAAGCTATTTTTAAAGTAGGGTAGCATAACTTACTTAGCTAGGAGCCGGACTCTGTAGAGGCAGAACTTCGTCGCTGAATCTTTCTAAGAAAGATTCTTGTAGTGCTTCAGCGCTCACCTTACTATACTAAAACTACAGAAAGAGAAGTCGAATCACGAGGGACCGAAATGCTCGGGGGATAAGAAGAGAAAGACTCTTGAATCAAGAGAATGGTGCAAGAAATATGAGAGCTAGAGGCTCTTATTTATGGAGATTGAATTTTCAAAAACTATCATCCATAGTTACTTAATGACCTTATAGTTATATAAATGACTAAACACCCCTTTATAATACTATTTTAAATAGATTTAATGATATTTGTACTAAACTAATGTCGAAAGTACTCAACACTAGTCTTATAACGGCCGCATCGTCGATACCTTTCTAACGATATATACGTATGTATATGTATGTATATGTATATATGATTTAAATTTATTTTAATACGTAAATGTGCTATTAAAAATTATAACTCGTTCATACGAACTTTGTTTTTTGACGTTCTTTATATCCATGTGTAGCTATCGACGAGATCTACAACTTTCGTTTAGACTCTGTCGGCTAATTTTGAATTTATATTTTTGTCCATTTTTTATAAAATTAAATGATTTTGCTAAAATCATAACTCTCTCGTACGGACTCCATTTTTGGCATTCTTTTTCTCAAAATTCCTATTTTAAGGAGTACTACGATTTTCAATTTGGTCGCATTAGCTGAAAGTCAATCATTCTCTTCGTAGCTTTTTACGTCATACATTCGTTGTGCGAGGCTGACTTTTATATCTTATAAAAATCATATCTAATTCATATGGATTTGGATTTCGACGAAATTTATATTTTCGGGATCGGGACGGTGTGTACTTATTTTTACGATTTACGGACGATTCCACTGATTTTTCCTATTTTATTATATTATAATAATCATGAAACATATAAATTCAAATAATTTTTCTTTATTACGTCAAATAGGTTACAATTGTTAACCTTAACTATTACTGTGGTTAAGATTATTTATCCTAGATAATAATAAAAATCATTTTTAACGCTTATTATGTCTTAATTGACTAGCCCGAATCTGCGGGTGTTACATTTATAAAAATATTTAGTTACTTTATATAATCATTATACTTATTAATGAGGAATTGGTTTCCCTATCCTACCCGTTCGACTAACGACCCTCCACCAATTAAAGAAGCGGTGGGTGAGAGTGGACACCCATTAAACTGTCATTTTATAGACAGCAACCTTATAGCCCCCTCCTTATAAATCGGCTTCGTGAATGAGGCCTACTAACGGTAATGCTAGCTTTATCTTATATATATATATATATATATATATATATATATATATATATATATATATATATATATATGAATAAGGGTTGAATTTTAACTTTTAAAATTCTAGGGTTTAGAATTTAAACATTTCAAAATTAAAACTATTAATTAAAAATTTAAATTCCAAAACTTGAGGGCAAGTTTTGAAACTTTTCAAAACATCTTTTAGATCAAATTTGAAAAATAATTAATTAATCATATTATTAATCTTTATCACATAATTTGACCTAATCTATTTACTTGACAAGATAATTCAAATCAAAATACAAATAATCAATCTTTATCATATAAAACAAGTAATTATCTTATTATGACAATTATCTTTGAATTGCATTAGGATAATCAATACCTTATTGAAAAAACGGATTTTATCAGTCAAAAACGTTTTTGTAATTATCCTAATTCAGTTTTAGTCAAAATCCCGAAAAATCAGCCACCAGACTACTCGAGTCGCCGAGTCACTAATTGGACTCGTCGAGTTCATTTGACTCGTCGAGTTCATCAGGTGACTCGACGAGTTCATCAGTCAGAGGCTCAATTTTTTGATTTTCAAGCTTTGAACAAATTAGCAATGCATCAAATACAAAAGAAAAAACGATCTAGGCTCTGATACCACCGTTGGATTATGAGCATTACATCAATCCTATGGTGCACATGCAAACCCTAATTATTGGATCTAGTTTTTCTAATTTTACATGCAATAATTGTACAAGACTTGCAAACCCTAATCTAGCATACAATAAAATCAAAAACTACATCTAAATATCTAATGAAGAGTTAAGATATTACCTTTGATTGTAGCTTGAAGATCTTGAGCTTTTGAGAACTTTAGAACCTCAAGTGTGATGCCTCTAGTAGATCACAAACACCAAAGCAATTGGAGAATGCAAGAGAGAGAGGGAGAGGGCACAAATTCGGCTCTAGTAATCCTTCTAGGGTTTCTGGTAGCCGAATTCTAGTGCCCAAGGGTTCCTTATATAGCTGCAGAGTTAGGGTTTCAGTCAAATACCTAATCTGGTTGCTTAATCCCTAAGCAGCCCATTAGATCCTTCCAGAATCCCTAGCTTGGACGATTTCTATATGGGCTTCCATATAAAATCGTCCATCCCTTTCATAAAGGATCCACAACCCATATTGCAACTATCACATAATTACAATATCAGTCCCCTTAATTTAATTAACCTCTTTTGACCGTAAAATTAATTCTAAATTAATTCTTGACTAATGTTAATTAAATGATATGATTTCTCTTTTAATATATTATTCAAATAATATATTAATAAACCATAATAACCTCTTTCTCTATTATTCTTCCGGTCAAGTTGCTTTGGTGAAGGCAACTCAAAAGGACCATGTCACAACCGGGTCAAGTACATACCAAATATAGTTATGGATTAGACACCTAATCCAATAGTACGATGGTGCACAAATATTGGAGTGATAGTTGTTGTAAGAAAATCAGCTAGGGGAATGTAGGAATCCCAACTCCCTACGAAATCAATAACATAAGCCCTCAGCATATCCTCGAGCGTCTGAATGGTCCGCTCACTCTAACCATTAGTCTGAGGGTGCTAAGTCGTGATGAAATGTAGTCTCGTACCCAAATACTCATGAAATATCTGGCAAAATCGAGAAGTAAATCGGGCATCACGATCATATACAATGGAAACTGACACACAATGGCGAGCAACAATCTCACGTACATACACATCGGCCAATTTTGTAACACCCCGTTTATTAAATAAATAAATTAATAAACGTATAGTAGCCCTAAAATCGATAATTATATACCCAGGGTTAGTCTCGAGGGGTTAATTGCTACTATTTTAGAAGTTGGGGGTTAAAAGTGTAAGTTTTGGATTCACTTTGTAAGTATTTATGAGGGCAGGGACTAAATGGTAACTTTTGGGACATCATTTGAAGAGAATTTGGGGCTAAGGGGCTAATTGGTAAGTTTTATACCTAAGTTGAAAGAAATTGTTTTGGAGAGGGGCCATTCCTTCCATTATGGAAGGAAGTTTGTTGAGGCACGGTATTTAACTATTTCATTGCCATTCGTAACCCTAAACCTAATGATGCATTCAGCCGCCACCATCAATCCCTCAACTTCCGGCACCGCTACTTTCCTCCGTCGAGTCGCACACCACCTCAGTTGGAGCCCCAAACCACCGGAGAAACCACCTCTCGCTCACCCTAGCGTCGGGGAAATAAAGTTGCGAGCAATGCTGCCGCCGTTCGTTGATCGACTGCCTTCCAGACTTCTCCGCCTCCATTTTTGTTAAAGACGAAGTTGCTGACGCCGCTCCAATCGTCAACGAGAACCACGAGCGGGCATCTCTCCGCTGCTGCTGCTATTTCGCCTCGGAGATGCCACCGATAGCGCCGATGGTGGGCGTTGTTGTTGCTCACGACTCGTCGCTGCCACTGTCGGACGTCATGAAGAGAGAAAGACTTCTTGTGGGACGCCGAAGACCATGAGACGGGAGTTGAGGCAGTGCTATGGTTGTGGGAAGAACCGATTGAACCGGTTGCTGTTGGGACCCGTCGACTGCCGCCGCCGCTGACCATTTCATGCCACCAGTGGGTGGCTACGTTCGTTTGGTGTATTTCATCGGGTGTTGTTGTTGCTATTCATTTTTAGGCTTGTTATTGTTGGCCGGAAGTGTAAAGGGACCACCATGGCCGCCAGCCATGGTGGCTGCCACCATGAACCACCACCGGCCACCACAAGGGTGGCGATGTGTGTGTGTATTATTTTATGAGTGTGTGTGTGTGTTATTTAGATATTATCGTAAACTGTATTGTAATCCGTATCAGAATAATGAGAAGAAAAGTCTAAACCACCACCGTAAGGTGGTGGCTGCCGCCACCAGTTGCCGTGTTGTGTAGCGGTGTGCTCTGTTTGTGTTTTGGAGTCGTTTGGGGATGCTTGGACAGAATTGGACCCATTGAAACCCTATTGGGCCCAAAGAGTCTCTAATGGGCCCAATCAGGCCCAAAGTGACCTAAACCCTAAACCCTAAACCCTAAACCCTATGGCCCAAAGTGATTTAAAAGCCCAACCAATGGACTAATGGGCTAGTATTGGGTTGGAAAACCCTAATTAGGGTTTGGAAAACCCTAATGACATAAAACCCTAATTTGTGGGAATTGATCGAGACACACATGGGAATTATTTATAAACTTAAAATATTAATTAATGATTAATTGAAAATTAATTGAAAATTAACCTAAAGCAATATTGGACTTAATGGATTAAGTCCTTAGTGGATTAAGTCCTTAAGGGGTTAAGTAAGAAACACTTAACCCTAGTCATCATTTCATGTGAAAGCCCTAATCTCACTCGGGCCTTGAATTGGGCCTTCCTTTTTGGAATTGGCGATTGGACTATTGATGGGCTATCCAATAACAAGTTAATGGACCAAAATGATTAGATGGGCTTTAGGATAAGGCCCATGTGAAGACTTGGGCGCAATTTGGAAAATTGGGCCATAGATGGGCCATATTTGGGCCTTTATGATTATGTGATATTGGGCCATGGGAATTGGATTGGAATCATTGGATGGGCCTTAAGGAAAGATCACATAGAGGTCTGGGCCCAATTTGGAAAATTGGGCCATATGTTGGGCTTTGGCCAATTATTTGACTTTTGGGTTTTTGTAGTGTGAGTTGGACCTTGGGCTTGGAACCCAATTATTAATTGGGTATTGTTTAATGTTAACAGTTCGGGGATCTGCCAACCAGCAGCTGGTGTTTTATCTGCGGGACTTCAGTAGTGCCAGGTGAGTTATCCTCACTATACTAAGGGGTCTAAGGCATCAAGGCCGACCCATTGGATATGTTATCCTAGCAGTGTTAGATGTTGAGTATGAGTTAGTGATGCATGCTAGTGATTATGCCAGTTAGGTAGATCGGTAGGACTGCCTGTATTGTTATATGATTATCTGCATGCTCGTTAGTTATGTCATATGTTGATATGTTATGTGGGATGGGTTGAGGTTGTATTGCTCCGTGCAGTAGCCAACAAACCCTAGGAGCATTCCAGATACAAGTTGTGGGCCCGGTAGGCAATCCAGACTCGTACTGTGGGCTCGGTAACATTCCAAATACGAGCTGTGGGCCCGGTAGGCAATCCAGACTCGTACCGTGGGCTCGGTGGAAATCCAGATGTGAGCTGTGGGCCCGGTAGGTAATCCAGACTCACACTGTGGGCCCATGGGTAATCCAGTCTGTAAAGCTGTGGACCCATTACATGTTGTTCAGTTTGTTATGTTATGATATTGCTGACATGGTTATGTGGACTGTATGTGTATCGGTATTTTGGGGGTAACTCACTAAGCTTTGTGTTTACGGTTTCAGTTTATTGTTTCAGGTGCTTCAGATGACTTGGTAAGGCGAAGGCGTGACGGTACACATCCTCGTGTTTTGGACTTATGGTTTCTGGGATACTCTGATATGAAACTATTTTGAAAACATTTTGTAATAACTAATGGGTTTTGAATTGTTTAAAAAGTTTAAATTGGCTTGAATTTTACGGGTGTTACAAGTTGGTATCAGAGCCTTGCTTTGAGTGAATTGGAGGAACATTCGTGTGAATCCAGTCTCAAATCAAGGAAAAGATTTTCAAAATGATTTTCAAATGGTTTTCAAAATAATAATGGAGAATGCAAGTATACGATCAGCCGGAGCCAGTAAGTAGACCCGAAAATACCATACGGTTATTTGATATTGTGATATGTTAGAACAACATGCTAGTACTAGGCTAGGGATCTTCAGGAATTGCATGATAAAATTTCCGGATTACATGATGTCTGCTAGCCTAGGGTTTTCCTTATACGAAATTGACATCATTATTGTAGTTGCTTAGTGTATACATCATTGTTATACATAATTAAGATCATATAGCCTGAGAATGTTTGGTTTGGCCTTATGTTCTGTTCTTGTTTGATTGGGGGCTTAGGGTAGGATCAAATATTCGAAAGTCTATAGGGTCCAGCGTTATATATGGCTAGCATACACTAGTGCTGCAGGGTTGGTGGAAATTTCATGGATGGGTGGGTTGTGTGAGGCCGGGAGGCCAGTTATGAGATATCTAGCATTCCTGTAGGAGTGAGGATCGAGCGTTTGCTATGTATATGTATATTGTTAGGGTGTTGTGGTGGTACTTGAGACAAATATGGGTAGGTGTGGAAGGTAGTATGGGCTCGTACTACTGAAAGCACAGGACCCATACGCGTAGCAAGGAAGTCACAAGCCCTAGGGTTGGGTAGGGAGTTGGTCCCCTATCATTATATGGATTATCAGAGACCTTTCTGGTGTCGTACCAGAATGGTGGTTATGAGACGTCTTGAAACCGGATCCAGGTTAGGATCGGGAGCGGGCAGCCAGGATAGGCCAACATTGTCTGAGGACCGTGTTAGTGAGATCATCCGGGAGGATGTGATAGGGGTTGTCATGGAACAGTTTCCGAAGGTGTTTGGGTCTATTAAAACCGCCATGGTTGAGTATTTCGATGAGCACTATACAGCCATTGCCGAGACGGTTGTCGCGGCAGCTTTAACAGATGTAACGACGGTAAGGGGGAAGGAGCTGGTCGAGCTTTCCAGTACCGGGACTTGTTATTGGGACGTATTATGATGAGCAGAGAGCTGCAGTTACTTGGGATCAGGGAAATGTTTCGTACTCGTGGCACTCTACGGGTTGAGCGGGAGAAGTTGGTATATGAGTTTCCTGATTTGAGGCTCCGGGGTCTTGTTCGGGGCCGGGATTCGAGTCGCGGGGACTCTGAAAGGGAGTGATGATTATAATCGGTTAGAGGTTTGTAGCTGGAAGTAGAATGGATAATAGATGGATTAGAATGTCGTTTTCTAGGGTAGGGATTATACCCTTCCAGTTTTTCGAGCTCCGAGGATTGAGCATGCTTGCGACCCCAGGACCAAGTAGTATCCAGTTCGGGGTCAGTTTAGTTTCAGGGGTTGGTGACAGTATCTCAGCGTTGGTGAGAACAGGCGGGGCGATGTGGCATAAGTAATTTGTGAGGTCCGGTTCGCCTTGTATCTCTTGTATCGGACGGTAAGCATTGATTGTACAATCTATTTCACTTTTGGGACCGGAGGCTATGTCTTCGGAGTAGTTTGTAGCCCGGTATAGAGCAGAGAGGTTGTTTCATCTACTGCAGTTCAGCTATAAATGATCGAGCTGGTAAGTGAGTCAGCGTACGAGACACTAAATAAAATTAGTCCTAGAGCAGAGGGCGGGACAGTTGTTGGAGCACTTTGGGAAGAAGGGCATAATGTGGGAGGTATACAGAAAGGATTCCATAGGATGGTTATTCAGCGTTGTCAGGATACAATGGTTCAGTAACCGCTATTGATCGGCGGAGGAAAGCGCCAAGGGAAGTAACTCGTTGCTGAGATGTTAGTTGGAGCACTAGTTGAAAGGAGTTGGTTGTCATCGGATCGATCATCGGAAAATGAGAAGAATTGGGAATTCTCTAATTTTCATTTGTTATGAAGACTTAGTCAAATCTAAGTGGGGGAGAATTATCCTGAGATTCAGAAATAGGAGCGGTTTTGAAAATGGGATAAGCTTCACATCGTTGTTAGAAAGGAAGACAATCCAAGTGGCTATTTAGTTTGAGGTTTGTGTGAGTTGGGAGTTTGCTAAAACTCCCCAGCAAGTGAATCGCGTCATCTCGGTGCTTGATAAGCAGAAATTTGGAATTCTCAAATTGAGCGTCAGCTATTAAAGGTTTTGTCTGTTGCGGTTCAAGTTTCAGTTTCCGAAATAGTTGGAGAGGCGTTAATCGGAGAACCTCTCACGAAAAGGGAATTCTCTGAAGGAGTTCAAGAGGCGACAGTTGAGAAGCTAGGAACCCATCACCAATTCCCTTGTGCAGTGTGCTTATATTTCCTAAGTCTTAGGGTATGTTTCTCTTCGAATGTGGAATAGACTTTTGATTCATATCAGACTCGGATTTAGGTAACCTTGAGAATAATTGTGGAAGTTTTCTCGGACTAGTTTTGTATTAGTAGAATCAGATCAGTCTCGATCCAGTATGGGCTTTGTGGCGAGTGGATATGGAGTTAGGGATTCCCAAATATGTGCATGGTAGTGATTCCTCACATGTGTCTGTGGGTATTCAAGGAGGCAATAGGGTTGGTTCGACTTACGTGCTTGATCAGGTCTGTATTATAGTCTGCAAGTTGGATCAAGAGTTCGACTATCATCCGATTCTAGGGTCATGTACGACCATGGTTTGTGGGATTTTGCTTGGATAGCAACTGGTTCGATAAGTGAATCGTGCATGGTGGGGTTTCAGCATCGTGGTGCTGGTTGGTGTTGTGAAGGATGTTGGTTGGGTCTTTACTTTTGGACAATGTTGATAGTTTATCGGGAGCATGCCAGTCATGAGCTGAGGGCCAGGTAGGGCATACCAGACTCATGTTGTGGGCTCAGAGGCAATCCAGACCTATGTTGAGGACCTTGTAGGGGTATTCCGGTCATAGGCTGTGGGCCTAGTGATCTTAGTAGTTCAATGCTTATGTTGGAGTGCTTTCAGAATGGACACATTGTTGAGATTCGGGTGAGTCGTAATCGGTCGCGAGGAACCAGAAGATTGTGTGAGAAATGCAAGGGCAGGTCCTTGAACATCAAGTTACGAGTTTAGACCCGTGTTCGTATATAGTGGTATTCTGATCTATGGTATTCCATCCCGAGGATGACCGGACCCTATGATTGATTGGACTTAACATGTTTGGTATTCCAACCCGAGGGTTGATTGGGCCAAACATGTGCAGAATACGAGGGTATTCCATCCTAAGGATGACTGGACCCGTCATAGGCATGCCTGGTATTCCAGGCCGAGGCTGATTGGGCAGGGTATGAGTGATGGTGTTTATAATCCGGTTATTATATGTATGTGGTTCGGGAGCTAAGGAAACATTGTCTTGACAAACCTCAAAGGGTTCATCTCCCAGTTTCCATCCCGTTGTTCATTATATCACTGGGAATTGTTGATCGAAACGAGTTTCTCTTGAAGGAGCACCTAATCTTTTTTCAAGAAGAGAATTAGAGATTACAGTGTGGAATTTGTGATTTCGTTTTCGGGTGAGGACCCCAGGTTTTAGCAGTTGAGTAGCCAGTTGGGAGATAAGTGCAAAGAATTCAACAATAATGATCCAGTGTGGGCGGTCTGTCAGGGATTCAGACCATCTCGAGATAGCAGAATTCATACGGAGTAGATGCGATTTTGTTGTAGGAAGTTCGTTCACTTCCGGGTTCTAGAACCCTGTAAGGGATGATTTAGTATGCCTTAGGAAGGCTGGGACTATGCTCGGGGTTGTGGCCACATTGCTAAAGTGGTTTAGCATGTGAGGAATGGAAAGGAATGATTTCGAGGACGAAATCTAATTTAAGTGGGGGAGAGTTGTAACACCCTGTTTATTAAATAAATAAATTAATAAACGTATAGTATCCCTAAAATCGATAATTATATACCCAGGGTTGGTCTCGAGGGGTTAATTGCTACTATTTTAAAAGTTGGGGGTTAAAGTGTAAGTTTTGGATTGACTTTGTAAGTATTTATGAGGACAGGGACTAAATGGTAACTTTTGGGACTTCATTTGAAGAGAATTTTGGGCTAAGGGGCTAATTGGTAAGTTTTAGACCTAAGTTGAAAGAAATTGTTATGGAGAGGGGCCATTCCTGCCATTATGGAAGGAAGTTTGTTGAGGCACGGTATTTAATTGTTTCATTGCCATTCGTAACCCTAAACCTAATGCATTCAGCCGCCACCATCAATCCCTCAACTTCCGGCGCCACTACTTTCCTCCGTCGAGTCGCAAACCACCTCAGTTGGAGCCCCAAACCACCGGAGAAACCACCTCTCGCTCACCCTAGCGTCGGGGAAATAAAGTTGCGAGCAATGCTGCCGCCGTTCGTTGATCGACTGCCTTCCAGACTTCTCCGCCTCCATTTTTGTTAAAGACGAAGTTGCTGCTGCCGCTCTAATCGTCAACGAGAACCACGAGCGGGCATCTCTTCGCTGTTGTTGCTATTTCACCTCGGAGATGCCACCGATAGTGCCTATGGTGGGTGTTGCTGTTGCTCACGACTCGTCGTTGCCACTGTCGGACGTCATGAAGAGAGAAGGACTTCTTGTGGGACGCCGGAGACAATGAGACGAGAGTTGAGCCAGTGCTATGGTCGTGGGAAGAACCTATCGAACCGGTTGCTGTTGGGACCCGTCGACTGCCGCCGCCTCTGACCATTTCACGCCACCAGGTGGGTGGCTACGTTCGTTTGGTGTATTTGATCGGGTGCTGCTGTTGCTATTCATTTTAGGCTCGTTATTGTTGGCTGGAAGTGTAAAGGGACCACCATGGCCACCAGCCATGGTGGCTGCCACCATGAACCACCACCGGCCACCACAAGGGTGGCGGTGTGTGTGTGTGTATTATTTTATGAGTGTGTGTGTGTTATTTAGATATTATCGTAAACTGTATTGTAATCCGTATCGGAATAATGAGAAGAAAAGTCTAAACCACCAACGTAAGGTGGTGGCTGCTGCCTCCTGCCGCCTACCAGACGCCGTGTTGGGTGGCGGTGTGCTCTGTTTGTGTTTTGGACTCGTTTGGGGATGCTTGGACAGAATTGAACCCAATGAAACCGTAGTGGGCCCAAAGAGTCTCTAATGGGCCCAATAAGGCCCAAAGTGACCTAAAAGCCCAACCAATGAACTAATGGGCTAGTATTGGGTTGGAAAACCCTAATTAGGGTTTGGAAAACCCTAATGACATAAAACCCTAATTTGTGGGAATTGATCGGGACCCACACGGGAATTATTTATAAACTTAAAATATTAATTAATGATCAATTGCAAATTAACCTAAAGCAATATTGGACTTAATGGATTAAGTCCTTAGTGGATTAAGTCCTTAAGGGGTTAAGTAAGAAACACTTAACCCTAGTCATCATTTCATGTGAAAGCCCTAATCTCACTCGGGCCTTGAATTGGGCCTTCCTTTTGGGCTTTGGTGATTGGACTATTGATGAGCTATCCAAGAACAAGTTAATGGACCAAAATGATTAGATGGGCTTTAGGATAAGGCGAATGTGAAGACTTGGGCCCAATTTGGAAAATTAGGCCCAATATGGGCCTTTCTGATTATGTGATATTGGGCCATGGGAATTGGATTGGAATCATTGGATGGGCCTTAAGGAAAGACCACATAGAGGTCTGGGCCCAATTTGGAAAATTGAGCCATATGTTGGGCTTTGGCCCATTATTTGACTTTTGGGTTTTTGTAGTGTGAGTTGGACATTGGGCTTGGAACCCAATTATTAATTGGGTATTGTTTGATGTTGACAGTTCGGGGATCTGTCAACCAGCAGCTGGAGTTTTATCTGCGGGACTTCACTAGTGCCAGTTGAGTTATTCTCACTATACTAAGGGGCTAAGGCACCAAGGCCGGCCCATTGGATATGTTATCATAGCAGTGTTAGATGTTGAGTATGAGTTAGTGCTGCATGCTAGTGATTATGCCAGTTAGGTAGATCGGTAGGACTACCTGTGCTGTTATATGATTATCTGCATGCTCAGTAGTTATGTTATATGTTGATATGTTATGTGGGATGGGTTGAGGTTGTACTTCTCCGTCCAGTAGCCAACAAACCCTAGGAGCATTCCAGATATGAGTTGTGGGCCCGGTAGGCAATCCAGACTCGTAATGTGGGCTCGGTAGCATTCCAGATACAAGCTGTGGGCCCGGTAGGCAATCCAGACTCATATTGTGGGCTCGGTGGCAGTCCAGATGTGAGTTGTTGGCCCGGTAGGAAATCCAGACTCACACCGTGGGCCCAGGGGTAATCCAGTCTGTAAAGTTGTGGACCCATTACATGCTGTTCAGTTTGTTATGTTATGATATTGCTGACATGGTTATGTGGACTGTATGTGTATCGGTATTTTGGGGGTAATTCACTAAGCTTTGTGCTTACAGTTTCAGTTTATTGTTTCAGGTGCTTCAGATGACTTGGTAAGGCGAAGGCCTGACCATACGCATCCTCGTGTTTTGAACTTATGGTTTCTAGGATACTCGGATATAAAACTATTTTGAAAACATTTTGTAATAACTAATGGGTTTTGAATTGTTTAAAAAGTTTAAATTGGCTTGAATTTTATGGGTGTTACAAATTTCCTGGCTGAAGAACTCTCCCGAATAGCGAGAAAATGGGCACTCTTGGTCAGACGATCAACAATGACCCAAATAGTGTCAAATCCCTTGGCCTTCCTCGACAACTTGGTGATGAAAACCATGGTGATTTGTTAACATTTCTACATGGGAACCTCTAAGGGTTGTCACTTGTCGTCCGGTCTCTAGTGCTCAACCTTGACCATCCGACAAGTCAAGCATCTATCTACATACCATGCTATCTCTATCTTCATAGACATCCATCAATAGCTAAGTCTCAAGTCGTGATACATCTTCATGGCTCCAGGGTGGATCGAGAACCTAGACTTGTGCAACTCCTCCATAACTGTCTGTCGGACCCCACCAGAAAAGGGAAGCCAAACCCAACCGCACTGTGTTAAAAGCTCGTGAATATCTATGGTAAACCTGTCAATCTGACCTCTTATCTTCTCCACCTTCCAATTTTCCTTCTTGACTCCCTCGACCTGAGCCTCCTTGATTAAAACCAAAAGTGGGGAGTCGATGGTTATCCTTAAACAATGCTCTCTGACAGGGGCATTGGCTGCCTTTTGGCTCAAGGCGTCGGCTACCACATTGGCTTTCCCTGGATGATAAAGAATCTCACAATCATAATCCTTGAACACGCAAAGCCATCTACACTGCCCCATGTTCCGATTCGGCTGATCCAGAAGATATCTCAAACTCTTGTGATCCGTGTAGATGGTGATGGGTTTTAATCATAACATACAATCTTATGTGTGCATGCAACCCTAATAAGATCTATGTCTTCTCTAATTGAACATACAATATGAACAATAACATTCAAACCATATATCTATGATATAGAATCAAAATTCACATAATAAAGAGTTATGATACAAACCTTTGATTGTTATGTAGTAACAACAATCTAAAACCTTGTAGATCTTGAAGCTTGAGAGCAAGTATCACAAGTGTAATACTCTAATGAATCACAAACACACTTAACAAGAGGATGATATATGAGAGAGGAAGCTCCAATTTTTGGCTATTACTCTCTAGGGTTTCTAGTGGCTGAAAATAACAAGGGTTATGGTCTTTATATAATGAGGTGACTTAGAGCCAAAGCTAGGGTTAGAAGTAGGAAACCCTAATTTCTATGCTTAAGGACCAAGCAAGCCCTAATCCCTTCCATCTGTAACACCCATAAAAATTGAGCCAAATTAAAACATTTTAATTCATTCAAAAACCATTAAGTTCATA
Organism: Lactuca virosa; assembly: GCF_052849685.1. NCBI lineage: Eukaryota > Viridiplantae > Streptophyta > Magnoliopsida > Asterales > Asteraceae > Lactuca > Lactuca virosa. The sequence continues at coordinate 422,382,295 of NC_136428.1, read as the reverse complement.
CATCTCGTTTTCAAAATAGTTTAAACATCAGAGTATCCCCCAGAACCATATCACATAAATCATAAAACATGAGGAGCGGTACGATCACGCCTTCTCCTTGCCACGATCTCCTGAAGTACCTGAAACAATACACTGAACTGTAAGCCCGAAAGCTTAGTGAGTTACCTACAAAATACCAACCACACATAAACATACTCATAACATATCACAAATAGAACAGCCATGCACATCGGGTCTACTGTGTGACTGGTCCGCCCGCACCGGTCCTTCAGTCCACCTGGTCCACCCTCCGAGTCTAGCCATGTACATCGAGTCTATAGTGTGATTGGTCCGCCCGCACCGGGCCTTCAATCCACCTGGTCCACTCTCTGAGTCTACAGTATGACTGGTCCGCCCACACCGGGCCTTCAGTCGGCCTGGTCCACTCTCCGAGCCTCGGTACGTCTGGTCCGCCCTCTTGGGGCCTTCAGCCTATCCGGACCGCTCGCTGGTCCTTCGGAATATCTGGTCCGCCCTGGGTATGTTGGCCTACAGCACAAAGCAGGACCCGCCTCAACCCAACCCCCGTCAAACAACCATGTGCACATAAACAATTAATCGCATAACAAATCCTTAACCAGACAAACAGTCTAACAGATCACATAGCATATCAACATCCTAACCAGGTTTCTGACCTAACCGGTCACTAGCATAACATTACCTTATATACCGGGTACCGACCTCAACCAGGTCACTAACATAACACCATTCTAAATACTAGGATGCAGATCTAGTAAAGCAATAACATAACAAACAATACCCGGATTTCCATCCGATAAAGGGCCGGCCTTGGTGCCGTAGACCCTGTCGATATAGTGAGGATAACTCACCTGAAATTGCCGACTGAAGAGATACGACCAAGCTGCTCCGACCACCGACACGAACTTCACCACAACACACTACCAAGGAACCAATACCAAAATTACCAAAATACCCTTGGAAGTCAAACTGGTTGAATCTACTCGCCGAGTCAACCCGTCGACTCGTCGAGTTCCTATACTCAGAATGTCACACCCCAAAACCGGAACGGCGGAAACGTTCTGGGGTGGAGGACGTCATGTCAAGTATCACAACATATGCAGTATAGTAATCAAAGTACAACAACCATTGCATTAATAGTAATAATTTTACATAGGTTACATTTAACAACAACATCAAAAGTAGATATAGGAAATAATATAAGCTGCAGCTTGGTACTAGGCTGACTTCGTAAAAGCTCCCGGAGTGTACCTGTCTACTGATGACCTGAGAATACAAGTTATTTTGAAAGCGAGTATCAGCATTTTAATGCTGGTGAGTTCATAAGTATTTAATGACATTGGTATAAATACATGTTTTTCTTCAAAATAAACTCATTAGATAATGGTGATTTGAGTTACAGAGTATTAGAATTCTTTCCAGAAAATCCTATATTTTCTAATAAAAGTAGTCTTCTACCAAGACCCAATTGTTTTATGTTTAAGGAGTAATTTCCCCCAAAGGTAACTATTATTATCAAATTATAGTTTATACTTTAAGGAATATGCAAGAAGATCACAAGTAAAAGTAATAGGGAAAATACTATTTTACCTCAGCAGTGACGCTGCTGACTAAAAGTGAATAAAACATAGAATCCAGGTGGTATCGAATGAACCATATGCCTCGGAGAGTCTAAAGGAATGAAGTGTAGACTCCAGGCGGTATTAAGTGAACAATACGCCTCGGAGAGTCTAAGTGAATGAAATACAGACTCCAGGCGGTATTAAGTGAACAATACGCCTCGGAGAGTCTAAGTGAATGAAATACAGACTCCAGGCGGTATTAAGTGAACAATACGCCTCGGAGAGTCTAAGTTAACCTTTAATCCTAAGTAGGTCAGTTTAACGGTTTAATATGAGGCCTAGTGTATAACTAGGAAAATATATTATAATGATTTCATATGTAGAAAATATCGTGATAATAGTTATTACCTTAAAGCCATGAATTATAAGGTAAATGTAAAGATACTCGTAACCATACTGATTGACGGATGTAAACATGACGACCTGCTAGCGTCGGAATGAATGTGACATTTGTCACCCCTTGGCTTGGTCGGCCGAGACTGTAGCTAGCAGTCAGGATGTGGGATGGTCTGTCCCATATAGATCTATACACACAATGCCCGCTCTCCCTCCAGGAGACTCTAGTTACCACTCGACAACGGTGAAATCCGCATCATGAGGATGTATCTCGTGTTTTGATTTCTATATACCTTTCCTTTTACTATAAGTACAAGTTCTTAGAATATAGATATAACTAAGTTCTCCTTCATGAAAGTTATGGTTGGTTTCTAAACTATACCTATTATAGTTTACTCGAGAGGTTATCTAGATGCCTTTGCTACCCAAAGGTGTTGAACTGGAATAAGCGTATTAATATCTAACCAGATATACATAATATATAACTAGGACTTCAACGACACTCGGAAAAATAACCGGATGCTCTAAGTCCACAACCAAACAAGGAACAGGAAATAAAGCGGGTTATCAGTCCTAAGTCCTTCAAACCCTACTTATATAACTATATCTATATAGACATGGATCTATCAAGAATATAAGTTTAAAAGACTTTGATAAAAGCTTGATAATTTAAAAGAGATTTTGGTACATTAAAAGAGATTTGAAAACAAAATTTGGAAACCTTTAGCTGGATAAAACAGTTTAACATGCAGAAATCTTTTTGCTATACAATTATTAATCACCTGTGATTGATATAATAACTTTATAGTTCAACTTGTATTCCCCCCCCCCATAAAAGCGTTTAAAATCATTTAAAAAGGTTGCTTAAGGGGTATGAACTCACCTGAAGTGGGTGATTCGGATGAACGGGTGGTATAGGATGCTAAGTGTCAAGTGAGGACTTGAACACACACGTGGATCCTATCGAGCATGCAATGATACATTTACGTATCTAATTAGTCATTAAATAACTAATTAAGCAAGTAAAGACACTCAATTACATGAAAACACTTTGTTTCAAGTGCTAGGAGTGCTAAGGGTTGCATCTTAAGAGAGTATGGCCTCACATTGGAGTTTACTCCCCATATGGTAGCACCATATGGGTTTACGGTTCTGGCACCATTTCCCCCATGAGTTTACGGCCGTAAACTCATGGCAATGGTGTCATTGGGTGTTTTAAGGTCCTACACCACACAAGGAAGTAAGCTAGACTCGAATCCAAGGCTTAGGAATTGACTAAGGCTCGAAATGGCCATTTGTTAGAGTTTACGGTCCTTGGACCACTCCCTGGGAGTTTACGGTCGTAAACACATGTGTTTACGGTCGTAAACCCATGAGTTTACGGCCGTAAACTCATGGTTACCCAACCATTCCATGTTTTGGTGTTTCTAGCTCATGCATGCAAGGTTCTAGTCCTTTATACAAGCCATAGAAGGTGTTAGGGGCACCTAAACCCCATTTGGGGGTGTTTACGATTTTGGGAGATCCCCAAACCGTAAACACATATGTTCTTGGGGATCTTGATGATTTTCCCATGGATTAACAAGTATACTACGCAAATAACTAGCTAGGAGGAGTATACTTACTTATATGAGGCTTGTAGAGTGTTTAAGGGCCAAGAACACTAGTGTGTGTTCTTGGTGTTTTGAAGAACACTTGAAGATCTAAGAAAAAATGAAGAATCCATGGATGAAATGATGTAAAAACACTAGATTAAGTGTTGCATGTTCGAATCTAGGAAGGAAACACTTACATTTTGGCGGATTTGAAGAGATGATCTTATGATAGTTGGGAGAAAAACTTGGGTGTTCTTGAAATAGGAAGTGAAAAGTGAAAGAATGAAGGGTAAACTCATGCTATATGCATGAGTCCACGGTCAAAGGGAGTTTACGGCCCAAACTCCCTTGTTTGGCCGTAAACACCTAGTCAAGGTGTTAATCATTTATTTGTTTCACAACACTCCTAACGGGTACTTCCATTTATTTGATCGTTTGACGAAAATTAAAATAAAAACACCCAAACGGACTTAAAACTGGCCAAAAATGTACTGGGGTGAATTTGACTATTTTTTTTGATGTGCTTGACTGCGGAGTTTATACAAATGAAAATTTCGGGTTGTCACATCATCCCCCCGTTAGAGGGAATTTCGTCCCGAAATTAAAGTTCAAGCACACGCGTAGATACGATTTAGCGAAGCAAAAAGATGAGGATACTTTAGCTTCATCAGATCCTCTCGCTCCCAAGTGAAATCAGGTCTTCACTTGGCGTTCCAGCGAACCTCCACTATCGGGATACGGCTTTTCTTTGTTCGTCTGACCTCTCGGTCCATGATCTCTATAGGTTCCTACACGAATGTGGGGCTCTCAATGATTTCGATCTCGACGAGTGGGATTACAAGAGTCACGTCGGACAAGCACTTTTTCAAGTTGAGACGTGGGATAGATTCGGATGGAAATTATGGAATCCCTAAAGTAGTCGAGGTCTGACGGAGGTTGGACCAATTCTTATCAAGAATCCCTGATGGTCTTAGGTTCTTGGGAAGATAGAATGTTTCAGTACTTGGAACATAATGTACTTCCATGGTTAGATCATCACTTGGCGTGATCTCCATTCTGAAGTTCCACAAGTTCTCTCTTACTGGAGTGCAGTCTTCCGGGTTGGTTCTTAGAAGGCTCAGGTCGTCTTCGGATTCGTATTTCCTACTGATTGGTTTTCGGAGGTTTTCTGGATCATTGGAAGTAATGGCTATATACTGGCATCTATTGGTTACGTGGCATCTATCTCGACCCTGTGCATAATGGACCTGCACTTCTGACTCTCGAGGTGTTTCTAACAGAAACTTTCAAAGTCAGCGAGATAGAGGGTTCTACCAGACGATATTTAGAAAATTGCAACTTTTCTCATCGTCTAGTAGATACTTTCACAGTATGATTCCTAACTGGAAAGAATCATTCTCTTACTCGCTTCGCTGTTTCATGGATAGCAGTCTCTAGTCGGGGCTAGCTTCGCCCTTAAAGATTTTCTGAAGCGCTTGACTAATTCAGGAGGTGGTTCTACTATCTCTTTCGGGATAGTATTCTTTAGAACACCTAGTAGTCTAACAAATCTCTAAGACTTGCACCATTCTCCATCGCGTCTGCTCCCTCTAGTTTGTAGGAAGCGCGTGTTCTTGTATAACCCACCGACTAACACCTGGACTGGTGTCGAGTTTATAATCTCTTTATAATCTGGGTTATAAAGCTTAACGCAACTTACCATTTACTTTATTCAAGTATCCATGGTTGCGGAGGTAGTCATGTGGTTCTTAGCATTTTAGTATTTACTTTGGAGAATGCAGTCTATCGTCTATAGGGTGACGGTGACTTTTCTCGCATGAGGAGGCATTGTATCCTAGGAACTCCTCGTCTGTATTTAGATGGACGAAGTGCCTGAGTAGTGCGGGTATCCCTTGCAACTACTCTTCCGGTGTTACTGAGTTTTCTCTATCTAGATTAAATCTAGACAGCATAGGGTTCCGTCACTCAGAACCTCTAATTTCCTCATCCATTCATCTCAGAGTTTAACCTGTCATAGCTTTTCAGGTTTCTTGGCCTACTACTGAGATGCTTAATTTGTGGGATCAGGCGTGAATGGATGGTTGTAGTCAATGTTTCTGACTCTTACAACTTGAGTTACTTTTTCAAACTGAGGGAGTCAGCTACTATGTTGGCTTAACCGGGATGACAACAAATTTCGAATTCGTGGTCATTTTAGCAGCTCAACCCATAGTGGTTCTCTTGACTCCAGCTCATTTTCTATGGGATAGGATGAAGGGTTTTATTATAAGGTTCGTGGTAGACCTCATACTCGGCTCAATCACTAATACTCGGTGTATGCAAGTCGTATATAATTGAGATTGACGGGATGTTCAGATGCGTGGCCCCACCCCAAACCCCCAACCAAACAAGGAACAGGGAGTAGGGAGGAAGCACACATCTTAAATTTCATTGATCTAAATTATATACCACTCTAATGCATATACTCAGCAGTAGTAAGTTGATCCCATGAGTTCTTTCTCTTGATCCACGAACCTGGTTGTGCGGTGCTAATGGTCCTTCCGGGGGATCTACTGAGTAGGCCTCGGGCGGTTATTGTTTTCCGGAATATCTGCAGTGCCTTTCGCTTCTGGTTTTAATGTCTAAGGAGGGGTTGGTTAACAGTGCGCGGTACCCCTCTCCTGGGTACTTCTGAAGGTTGGACGAGAGATACGACTGACGGCTCGCATTAGGTTTTCCTCACTAGGTTCGAAAGAACCTTCTATCGATGCACATGATACGGTGAAAGTTCTTTTTACACAGCACTAGGAATTCTCGCATGGTTGAACCAAGTCAAGCCATGACTAACGGTAGTGTCGAAATTTACAATCATCGACACGATATGGAATAAAGAACGATAGGGCCATGTGCTGAATAGGGCACACAAGTTCTTAGCGTCCCGGGTTTCGTCCAGGGTATCACTATCGTGGATACTTGGACCGTCATGATTGACGCTGAACTTTAGGGGTCCTGATGTTTTGGAATAATGTACTTATCATGAAAGGATTTCTCACGAGGCCTCTCTATAACCGCCTAGTATACACTAGTCATGTATAATTAAGATTAAAAGGACTTTTGACTGAGCGACTCCGCCCTAAATCCACAACCAAACAAGGAGCAGGAAATAAGGCAGCATCACTCACTCTTGGTCTATCAATCCCAATTATACATGGCCTTAACGCATATGCTAAGCCATCATAGCTTTACCTGATGAGTTTTTAAGTGTTACAACAGTGTTGCGACTTTCGCCATAATGAGGGAGTAATTACAATTAGAATGGATTATTTTAAGTTTTCGATTAGATACTTAAGGTTTGAGAAACGTACCAAAATTCTACCGGGTTCTTGATGTTTCCCCTAGGCACTAGGGTTAAACTCCTCCTGCGCCTTTGTCATTTCTTTCAGTTGGGCAGTCCCTCTTGAAGTGTCCGGTTTCACCACATAGGTGGCATACTGGACTGGTCCCAACATTGGTGGTTGATGTAATGAGCTCAACCGGGGTTTTACAGAAGCGAGCGGTATGCCTCTTCATGTTGCACCTAACACAAAAGAGTTCTCGACAGATACCATGATGATGGTAGTTACACTTGCTGCAGCGGGGAAGGTTTCCTAGGTATGGTCTTCTTGGTGTCGGGGCTTGACCACTTCAGCTCGTTGCCCTTTGGAAGGTCCTTGAGTCGAGGTACTTCCCTCCTCGTTCTCAGACTTTCTTTTCAGTGGATTAGGTTGGAGTTCTTGGGTGGCTTTATACACCGGTGCTGGTTGATGTCGTCCATTGCTATGATCGGGATTCCCGATAGGGCTCCAGCTAACATTGGCGTTGTTAGCATTCAGGTGAGCCATGACAGCTGCTACGGCTGTTGAAACTGCAGCTTGAAACGTAGCTTCATCGATTTGAAGAATCGGTGTCTTACCAGCGGGTTGGTTACGTTTCTTTGGAGGCATGGTTTTTCCTACACGAAAGGAACACAAGCTGATGAGAAACGATGGTTAACCCTAGACGTATCTTTCTTTACTATGATAGGCATAAATTTTTCCCGCGCCTTGATTTATGGTTATCTGAGCGTCGACCTACATCCCTATGATGTAGTCTGGGTAACAGGGTAGGAGTAAGTGTATCGGAAAGCCATAAATCGGGTGTCGTTCCTCTAAGTTATCTTTAAATTGGAGAGGCACACTCTCCGGCTTTGAAAAGATTTGAAAGAGCTTCGGAACGATGATAACACAAGAAAAAGACATGAAAGTTTATGGCTAAACACTCTCAATCGAGGTTTTGGGTTCCGATCTAATTATATTAATCGCGACGGGAAAGACGATTTGCCTAGCACATAGTGTGAGCAGTGTAATCACTAGCTCACTAATTTGTATTATTTTATGGGTTATTAGCATGACGTTAAGGAGGTAGAAACACTTCTCGGGCTCCATGCATTGGCTCCTTCTGTCCACCTCTTATTCCTAACTGGGACAAGTGTTGGTTTCCTTCGGGTATCTATATAGGGTTCTCCGCTCTCGTAGACATATTGAATTTCTGCTCCGCCTTACTTCTGATTCTGACTCTGAGTGTCATCACTTCATAATGGGTGACTGGAATCTCGGAAGTTTAGGCGAATTTCCCACCGATGTCCCAAAAAGGTATAGGCACATGGTGATTTCAATAGCCTCGTCCCTGTTCATTTATTTCCTACTTGGATATCTTTCTCAATGAACCTCTTCTGGGTCTTTATCGACTCCTCTGCTGATTACTGAAGTGGATAAGGTTTCCTAAAGGGGTTTGTGCGAGAATGGGAATGTCTAAAGAATCTTAAGAGATTATTAAAACATTTTACTGGGTGATCCATATCGAGTCCGGCTACAATTACATAGTGTACACAAATAATATATAACTTAGATCTAATAGGCCTTCGAATATGTGATTCTACCCTATATCCACATCCAAACAAGGAAAAGGAAGTAGAGCGAAACCACACATTCTTAGCCTATGAGATCCTCACTATATATAACCTTGGGAGTATACACTCTGTAATCATAGGTCTATCAATAGGGATCTCTTTTAGTTTTCACGCAAGGTTATTTATGGTTCCTAAAATACCCCTATAGTATTTTAATTATATGTTTGATTCCTAACTTCTAAACATGCTTTTGGGTTTATTGCGAGTCTTTTAGTATCCGAAAATACTCCTATAGTATTTTAACTTTATGTTTGGCTCTAGCATTCCTATTTGGTAAGTTTCAGATTGATTGCAACACCACCATCACTCCCAAGCACATGTTAGTCGCATCTCGAATAAATGTAGTTGATCAGGTTACATTTATTCTAGCTTATGATTACATAACTGCCCAGGTTTGACGGTAATGCTCAACATCCAAAGACTTTTATTCTTGTTCTTCTTGTGATACTTGTTCGGGATTTTATATTTTGGATGTTCTTATACATTTGTAAAATATGGTTATATTTTAAAGTATAATTCTTGGTCAGAGTATTTTATCCCATTGTATTTATAGGTTGTATATCTTTTATGATTTAATATACTAAGCTCACTATAAACAATGCTCTGATACCAATCTGTCACACCCCAAAACCGGAACGGCGGAAACGTTCTGGGGTGGAGGACGTCATGTCAAGTATCACAACATATGCAGTATAGTAATCAAAGTACAACAACCATTGCATTAATAGTAATAATTTTACATAGGTTACATTTAACAACAACATCAAAAGTAGATATAGGAAATAACATAAGCTGCAGCTTGGTACTAAGCTGACTTCGCAAAAGCTCCCGGAGTGTACCTGTCTATTGATGACCTGAGAATACAAGTTATTTTGAAAGCGAGTATCAGCATTTTAATGCTGGTGAGTTCATAAGTATTTAATGACATTGGTATAAATACATGTTTTTCTTCAAAATAAACTCACTAGATAATGGTGATTTGAGTTTACAGAGTATTAGAATTCTTTCCAAAAGTAGTCTTCTACCAAGACCCAATTGTTTTATGTTTAAGGAGTAATTTCCCCCAAAGGTAACTATTATTATCAAAATATAGTTTATACTTTAAGGAATATGTGAGAAGATCACAAGTAAAAGTAATAGGGAAAATACTATTTTACCTCAGTAGTGACGCTGCTGACTAAAAGTGAATAAAACATAGAATCCAGGTGGTATCGAATGAACCATACGCCTCGGAGAGTCTAAAGGAATGAAGTATAGACTCCAGGCGGTATTAAGTGAACAATACGCCTCGGAGAGTCTAAGTGAATGAAATACAGACTCCCGGCGGTATTAAGTGAACAATACGCCTCAGAGAGTCTAAGTGAATGAAATACAGACTCCAGGCGGTATTAAGTGAACAATACGCCTCGGAGAGTCTAACTTAACCTTTAATCCTAAGTAGGTCAGTTTAAAGGTTTAATATGAGGCCTAGTGTATAACTAGGAAAATATATTATAATGATTTCATATGTAGAAAATACCGTGATCATACTTATTACCTTAAAGCCATGAATTATAAGGTAAATGTAAAGATACTCGTAATCATACTGATTGACGGATGTAAACATGACGACCTGCTGGCGTCGGAATGAATGTGACATTTGTCACCCCTTGGCTTGGTCGGCCGGGACTGTAGCTAGCAGTCAGGATGTGGGATGGTCTGTCCCGTATAGATCTATACACACAATGCCCGCTCTCCCTCCAGGAGACTCTGGTTACCACTCGACAACGGTGAAATCCGCGTCATGAGGATGTATCTCGTGTTTTGATTTCTATATACCTTTCCTTTTACTATAAGTACAAGTTCTTAGAATACAGATATAACTAAGTTCTCCTTCATGAAAGTTATGGTTGGTTTCTAAACTATACCTATTATAGTTTACTCGAGAGGTTATCTAGATGCCTTTGCTACCCAAAGGTGTTGAACTGGAATAAGAGTATTAATATTTAACCAGATATACATAATATATAATTAGGACTTCAACGACACTCGGACAAATAACCGGATGCTCTAAGTCCACAACCAAACAAGGAACATGAAATAAAGCGGGTTATCAGTCCTAAGTCCTTCAAACCCTACTTATATAACTATATCTATATAGACATGGATCTATCAAGAATATAAGTTTAAAAGACTTTGATAAAAGCTTGATAATTTAAAAGAGATTTTGGTACATTAAAAGAGATTTGAAAACAAAATTTGGAAACCTTTAGCTGGATAAAACAATTTAACATGCAGAAATCTTTTTGCTATACAGTTATTAATCACCTGTGATTGATATAATAACTTTATAGTTCAACTTGTATTCCTCCCCCCCCCCATAAAAGCATTTAAAATCATTTAAAAAGGTTGATTAAGGGGTATCAACTCACCTGAAGTGGGTGATTCGGATGAACGGGTGGTATAGGATGCTAAGTGTCAAGTGAGGACTTGAACACACACGTGGATCCTATCGAGCATACAATGATACATTTATGTATCTAATTAGTCATTAAATAACTAATTAAGCAAGTAAAGACACTGAATTACATGAAAACACTTTGTTTCAAGTGCTAGGAGTGCTAAGGGTTGCATCTTAAGAGAGTATGGCCTCACATTGGAGTTTACTCCCCATATGGTAGCACCATATGGGTTTACGGTTCTGGGACCATTTCCCCCATGAGTTTACGGCCGTAAACTCATGGCAATGGTGTCATTGAGTGTTTTAAGGTCCTACACCACACAAGGAAGTAAGCTAGACTCGAATCCAAGGCTTAGGAAGTGACTAGGGCTCGAAATGGCCCTTTGTTGGAGTTTACGGTCCTTGGACCACTCCTTGGGAGTTTACGGTCGTAAACACATGTGTTTACGGTCGTAAACCCATGAGTTTATGGCCGTAAACTCATGGTTACCCAACCATTCCGTGTTTTGGTGTTTCTAGCTCATGCATGCAAGGTTCTAGTCCTTTATACAAGCCATAGAAGGTGTTAGGGGCACCTAAACCCCATTTGGGGGTGTGTACGGTTTTGGGAGATCCCCAAACCATAAACACATATGTTCTTGGGGATCTTGATGATTTTCCCATGGATTAACAAGTATACTACGCAAATAACTAGCTAGGAGGAGTATACTTACTTATATGAGGCTTGTAGAGTGTTTAAGGGCCAAGAACACTAGTGTGTGTTCTTGGTGTTTTGAAGAACACTTAAAGATCTAAGAAAAAATGAAGAATACATGGATGAAATGATGTAAAAACACTAGATTAAGTGTTGCATGTTCGAATCTAGGAAGGAAACACTTACATTTTCGCAGATTTGAAGAGATGATCTTATGATAGTTGATAGAAAAACTTGGGTGTTCTTGAACTAGGAAGTGAAAAGTGAAAGAATGAAGGGTAAACTCATGCTATATGCATGAGTCCACGGTCAAAGGGAGTTTACGGCCCAAACTCCCTTGTTTGGCCGTAAACACCTAGTCAAGGTGTTAATCGTTTATTTGTTTCACAACACTCCTAACGGGTACTTCCATTTATTTGATCGTTTGACGAAAATTAAAATAAAAACACCCAAACGGACTTAAAACCGGCCAAAAATGTACTGGGGTGAATTTGACTATTTTTTTTGATGTGCTTGACTGCGGAGTTTATACAAATAAAAATTTCGGGTTGTCACACAGAAACTCCCATAGCACGACTCAACTCGCCGAGTCGCCCCAAGACTTGTCGAGTTCAACGATCTCGGAAATCCCATACTGTCCAACTCACTGAGTCGCCAACCGACTCACTAATCCAAAGCTTTAACCAAAAGAGGTTGGGTTCTGCGACCAGACTCGCCGAGTCCAAGGCAATCTTCAACAGACTCGCCGAGTTGTTCTTCGACTCGCTGAGTCCATGCACATGTTCATACAACTCGTCGAGTACACCCATGTGACTCGCCGAGTCTCTTTAGTTCTCAATCCATACAGAGGCTTTTCGAGCCATGCAGGGGCTCCAATCCATTGATCCACTCTTCTACATTCTAACCCTTACATAAAGTTGCAAACTTTACGTGAAACCAAGGAGATATAGGCCCAAAACACTCTAGGGCTAGGGTTCATGACAAAGGGGCTTTACCAACAACTCTTAGATAGAAGCTTTATGACATTTTGGACCATCACAAGCCTAGATCTGAAGTAGCAACCTCAGATCTAAGCCTCTAACTCGAAATAGCTCACAATCATACCAAAAATGCCCCAAATCTCAAATGATAAAAGATTTAGATGCAAAAGAGCCCAAGCAACAGATTATTACCTCCAATATAAGCTCCAACTGAAGTAGATCCCGGATCTACACCACTCCTTAGCAGCAAACCTCTTGATCTTCAAGCCCCTTTCCAAGATTTTCTCCTCCAAAGCTCTATTCTCTCTATTAATGGAAGCTCACTCGATTCTAGGGTTTCTGGATCTCAAAAGGGTAGCAAAGAGGCTGAGGGTGGGTTATAATGTGATTTATATAGGGCACAACCCCCGGGATTAGGGTTTTCTCTCTTCAGCACCAACTCGTCAAGTCCAAGCCGCCGACTTGGCGAGTTGGCCACTTAAACCGCGATAGAATCCCGCTCCGACTTGGCGAGTAAGAGGACCTACTCGTCGAGTCCCTTTCCTAAATTTACACTTTTGGCCCTTCATTGAACAATTGAAATTTGGGGTGTTACAACTCTCCCCCACTTAAATTAGGCTTCGTCCTCGAAGCCTACTGCAGTATATGCCTCAGAACAACCCCTTGCACTGTAGACTCCGACTTCTCAATCAACTCATGCCCTTACAAACCCTACTTCTGCATCTCTCCTAAAATGGCTTATTCTCACGTGGCATCCTTGCCACTACTCCAAGCCAATCATCATCCTTTCAACTCAATAGCACCACGAATTAACCACGAATCACCCGATAATACTAACCCTTCATATCAGGGACACGCTTCCGCGCCCTGCAACGCTAGATTCCACGAACACCCACTGAGCTTTGCTAAGAAACTAATCCCTCTTCCTTCGCCCAAAATTGGCGATAACCCTGATAACTTGCAACCTGGAACGAATCCTCATGATGGAATACCCCAGATTGGAATACCTCCACATACATAACTCAAGCCTACAACCATACTCGGAACTAAGGAACTTGTCCTTGCGTCACCCTCGAACCCTTCGGTTCGACACAACGGAGTGCAACCCACTCACACCTCCCTATCATGATCTCTAGGTCCTTAACCTCCGACTGTAATATCCTTATACAGTCCTCAGCACCGGTCCAGACTACTCCCGAGTCTGTTAACCTGCTGTCTCACCTTCCTCTGTCCCAATATCCAATCTGGAACCACTTTCTTCCTCCTCTTCCAAGGAGACTGAAAACATGCCTGCACATCATCCAACATTGCCACAACCTCAAAGGGCATCCAACCCGTATGTGCTTCCATATTTCTGGTACAATCCCAGTGCTTACTACCAAGCACTTTTGATCATCCATTTACTCCATTTCCTTCCTTTCAGAGGACCCAAACTCCTTCCGGAGCTACATACCTTTCCTTTCCAGGAAGTCTACTCAACAACCCTTACCACACTTATAAGTGCCACAGAGCTAAACTCCACTCTACATTATCCATGTAGAGCAACTGCTATTCTCGAACTCCCATATACTCCGAATCCGATCACATAACTAACAAGGCCCACGCACCGCCTCCAGCCAACTTCGTCATCATGATCAATACTTGGGGCCAGACCATATCAATTACTATTGCATGGCGACACAGTCCCTCATTCTCCGCATACAGATCTACTAACACATACATAGTCTTCAGCATGACTGGACCGCCTTACCAGGCCTTCAGCCTATCTGGACCACTCTCAGAACCTTCAACATGTCTGGACCGCCCTCCTGGGCCTTCAGCCTGTCTGGACCGTTCCCCGAGCCTTCGGTCTGACTGGTACGCCTTCTGGCCTTCAGTCTATCCGGACCACTCAAAACTGTCGTACTTCACCCTGAACCATCCCTTCCGGGAATCTCTCTCATGCAGTCTGTTCTAACCCTCTTGGGGTTCCGAACTCCAGTTCCGTTCCCGGAATCCTTTCCATAGCCTAAACCCAGGCCTTACATCGACCAACTACCTTTCCTGAAACCATGGTCTGTTCCCTTCCCCACTTGTCTATCACTTGCTCCAATCATGCCCCACTCTCGGCTAACAACACTGATGAATCTAAACAGCTAACCAACCCTGAATACTTGTTTTTTTCACCGGAGAATTTTCCAATTCTCCGCCACTTAGTGTACCAACTACTAACTTCCGCTGACAAACCGGCATAACTCGATCGACCTTACTTGATAAAGTGCCCCCCTTTACCAGGAACTAATTCTCTCCGGATTGAGCAACCTCCACAGTATACTCTCCCGTCAACGTACATCCCGAACTCCAAGGAAGATCGAATCTCAACCGAACACTTCTCACATCGTAGTTGCTATTCCTAGCAACGAGATCATACACCTTATCTTTCGACCAATAATCCTCCTGAATGCTAACCAACTACAACTCCTAACTACTAAGATCCTCAATCATACTACGAAACATGCGGAACAAGGCAGACAGATTTACAATACCACATAATCAACAAGATAACAGGATATCAAAATGGAAACATACCTGCAGCTGCATCCGACTCTGCCCTGACATCCTCTGCTGTAAGCTGGAAAGCGCGTCCCTGAGCCCTCGGAGGCTCCGCTCCTCCCTGACCCCCGCCAGTAATCCTCAAAGTGGCCGATGCTGGAGCCTGCACCGATCCAGCAGCAAACTGTGGGCAGTTGGCCCTCAAGTGTCCAACCTGATGGCAGTGATAACAAATCCTCATATCCTGTACTGGGGCTGACTGACGGCAATCCCTCGCATAATGCCCCTCTCTCTTGCACTTGCGGCACGCACCACCGGACCTACAAACTCCGATATGAGCCTTCCCACACTTCTCACAAGTGTGGCTGCTCTGACCCCCAATCCTGGAGTCAACGGTTTTGAACCGTTTCGGCGCCGGCTGCGACTGCACCGGGGCCTGCCTCTGCTCTCGCAGCTGCAACTCAATCTCCAACTCACGCCACCTGGCGGCCTCCTGAAACTCTAACAAGGTATCACATTTCTGCGTGGACACAAACTGTCTAATATCCCTTTTGAGCATACTCAGATACCGGGACATCTGAGCCTGCTCCGACGCGAACTCCGGGCAAAACATCGCCCTCTCAGTGAACATCCTGGTGATCTCCGTCACTGACTCCGAATCCTGCTTCAGCTCCAAGAACTCCTGAGCCAACCTCTCTCTCTCTCAACCTGCGGAACATAACAAGTACTGAGCATCTCTCAGAACTGATCCCAAGTAACCGCAGCCCGCTGCGCATCAGAATAAGATCCCGTAGTCAACCTCCACCAATCCTTCGCCCCGAGCCTCAAAAGGTTCAGAGCACACCTCACCCTCTGATCCGCAGGGCATGAACACGTGAAGAAACAACCCTCCACGTCTGACAACCATCTCATAACAACGATCAGTTTCTGAACTCCATCGAAAGTAGGGGGCTTCGTATTATCGAAGTCCCGATACTGATAACCTCGACCGGTTCCTCCCCCTGCCGCTGCTACAGCCGTTGTAGCTGCCGCACCAGCCGTCTCCGCAAGAGCTGCATAACGCTCATCAAAGTACTCAACCATGGCAGTCTTGATCGACCCAAACATCTCTGGCAACTCAGCCCTGAACATGGCAGCAACCTCATCATGCAGGATCTCGCGAATCCTGGCATCCAACTCATCCATACTCATCTGACCAATGACCTCGGGTGGTACTGGTCCATCCTGGCCACCCTCTCCTAATCCCGATCCCGAACCGGATCCTGCCCCGAAACGTCTCGTAATTGCCATACTGCAATACACCAACAAGACCCTTAGACACATCACATACCCGCCCGGGGAACTATCTCATAACTGATACCCTAGAGAGTTGTGACTTCCCTGATACGCGTATGGGTCCTGTGCTTTCAGTAGTACGGGCCCATACTACCTTCCACACCTACCCATATTTGTCTCAAGTATCACCACAACACTCTAACCGTATACACTCACACAGTGAACGCTCAATCCTCACTCCTAGAGGAAAGCTGAATATCTCATATAGGGAAAATCCTAGGCTAGTAGGCATCACATAATCAGGCAATTCTATCATGCAATTCCTGAAATTCCCTAGCCTAGTACTAGCATGTTGTTCTCATAATCAATAACTTGTATGGTATTTTGGGGTCTACTTACTGGCTCCGGCTGATCGTACCCTCTGTGTCCTCCTTTACTTATTTTGAAAAGCTTTTGAAAACTATTTTCGAAAATCTCTCCTTGATTTGAGACTGGATTCACACGAATGTTCCTCCAATTCACTCAAACCAAGGCTCTGATACCAAACTAAATTAAAATATTTTAATTCATTCAAAAACCATTAAGTTCATACATCTCGTTTTCAAAATAGTTTAAACATCAGAGTATCCCCCAGAACCATATCACATAAATCATAAAACATGAGGAGCGGTACGATCATGCCTTCGCCTTGCCACAATCTCCTGAAGTACCTGAAACAATACATTGAACTGTAAGCCCGAAAGCTTAGTGAGTTACCCCCAAAATACCAACCACACATAAACATACTCATAACATATCACAAATAGAACAGCCATGCACATCGGGTCTACTGTGTGACTGGCCCGCCCGCACCGGGCCTTCGGTCCACCTAGTCCACCCTCCGAGTCTAGCCATGTACATCGAGTCTACAGTGTGATTGGTCCGCCCGCACCGAGCCTTCAATCCACCTGGTCCACTCTCTGAGTCTACAGTATGACTGGTCCGCCCACACCGGGCCTTCAGTCGGCCTGGTCCACTCTCCGAGCCTCGGTACGTCTGGTCCGCCCTCTTGGGGCCTTCAGCCTATCCGGACCGCTCGCTGGGCCTTCGGAATATCCGGTCTGCCCTGGGTATGTTGGCCTACAACACAAAGCAGGACCCGCCTCAACCCAACCCCCGTCAAACAACCATGTGCACATAAACAATTAATCGCATAACAAATCCTTAACCAGACAAACAGTCTAACATATCACATAGCATATCAACATCCTAACCAGGATTCTGACCTAACCGGTCACTAGCATAACATTACCCTATATACCGGGTACCGACCTCAACCAGGTCACTAACATAACACCATCCTAAATACCAGGATGCAGATCTAGCAAAGCAATAACATAACAAATAATACCCGGATTTCCATCCGATAAAGGGTCGGCCTTGGTGCCGTAGACCCTGTCGATATAGTGAGGATAACTCACCTGAAATTGCCGACTGAAGAGATATGACCAAGCTGCTCTGACCACCGACACGAACTTCACCACAGCACACTACCAAGGAACCAATACCAAATTTACCAAAATACCCTTGGAAGTCAAACTGGTCAACTCTTGGTCAAAGTCAAAGTCCTCAGTCAAAGTCAACCTTCCTGGTTGACTCTACTCGCTGAGTCAACCTGTCGACTCGTCGAGTTCCTATACTCAGAAACTCCCATAGCACGACTCAAGTCGCCGAGTCGCCCCAAGACTCGTCGAGTTCAATGATCTCGGAAATCCCATCCTGTCCAACTCACTGAGTCGCCAACCGACTCACTAATCCAAAGCTTTAACCAAAAGAGGTTGGGTTCTGCGACCAGACTTGCCGAGTCCAAGAACAGACTCGCCGAGTCCAAGGCGATCTTCAACAGACTCGCCGAGTCCATGCACATGTTCATATATTACGTCGAGTACACCCATGTGACTCGCCGAGTCTCTCCAGTTCTCAATCCATACAGAGGCTTTTCGAGCCATGCAGGGGCTCCAATCCATAGATCCACTCTTCTACATTCTAACCCTTACATAAAGTTGCAAACTTTACGTGAAACCAAGGAGATATAGGCCCAAAACACTCTAGGGCTAGGGTTCATGACAAAGGGGCTTTACCAACAACTCTTAGACAGAATCTTTATGACATTTTGGACCATCACAAGCCTAGATTTGAAGTAGCAACCTCAGATCTAAGCCTCTAACTCGAAATAGCTCACAATCATACCAAAAATGCCCCAAATCTCAAATGATAAAAGATCTAGATGCAAAAGAGCCCAAGCAACAGATTATTACCTCCAATATAAGCTCCAAATGAAGTAGATCCCGGATCTACACCACTCCTTAGCAGCAAACCTCTTGATCTTCAAGCCCCTTTCCAAGATTTTCTCCTCCAAAGCTCTATTCTCTCTATTAATGGAAGCTCACTCGATTCTAGGGTTTCTGGATCTCAAAAGGGTAGCAAAGAGGCTGAGGGTGGGTTATAATGTGCTTTATATAGGGCACAACCCCCGGGATTAGGGTTTTCTCTCTTCAGCACCAACTCGTCGAGTCCAACCCACCGACTCGGCGAGTTGGCCACTTAAACCGCGATAGAATCCCGCTCCGACTCGGCGAGTAAGCGGACCTACTCGTCGAGTCCCTTTCCTAAATTTACACTTTTGGCCCTTCATTGAACAATTGAAATTTGGGGTGTTACACCATCCAAAGCCCTTGGGCGAAAATTCTAGGACTTCTCTAGAAGATTTTCGTCCAAGCCTCATTAGGAGGGTTCTAGATCTTCTTTCCTCAACTATCAATAAATAACCAAATAACCCCTGAACATTTAATTAATTTAATTAATACCAAAATTAATTTCTAAATAACTATTAATTAAATAATATGATTTCTAATTAATATATTATTTACATAATACATTAATAAATCATACACTTCAATTTATTAATCAAATAATAAATTCTTCCTCTTTCCCAATAGGTTATCCTGTCTAGTTGCTAGTATGAAGGCAACCCAAAAGGACTGTGTTACTATCAATTCAAGTATATACCAATTATAGTTATGGGCTTAGATACCTAATCCAACAGTCTCCTACTTGGATATGTCTAATAACTATAGTTTCCAGTATAACATAAAAAATTGATTAGCAAATTATAGCTCTCAAAGCCGTTGCCGAACTCTGACCTAGTCAGATATGAGGCCTAAGATAAGTGATCAAATATTCCTTCATTCTACAAGATATCGTATGGACATGAGACATGGATTATAATCAATCTCTATGTCCAAAATTTGTTTCCCGATTTTCGAATTATGACGACTGAAATCAGACTACCAATTGAACACATCAATTTAGTCCAGGCTTGGCCAAGCGCTTTAGATGTCATCATCAAATCATCAAGGGGCCCATTGATATCGCTTTTCCCGTTAGGGCAAAAGAAACGGATAAACTTCGACTTATATGTTTGTACTACTCATCAAATCACACACAACAATATGTTTTATAACATCAAGTTACTGATGTGTTTACGTATTATCAATACACAGCTGACTTGTAAACAATAACTCATATATCTCCGTTTCAAGAATATAAGATATTATCGTCTCAAAATTACTCGTGGTAAAATCCATGAAGTAATTCTCTGAGCGTGGGTTTATCCAATACTTAAAATCCCCATTTCCAAGTACTCATGAACATTGCAGCAAAACCATTGATATGACTAATCCCCATAGACAATATACAATTCAATTCATGACAGTCTTAATTCACTACTTACTTCCAAAAGTACGATCGACTGTGGATGTTTGAATCATCCAACTATTCGGGAAGTAAAACATGTGAAGTGAAACACAATGATAGCCTAATTAATTATGGTCTCAAAACTATTGAATATAAATAAAACTCTTATTATTTAATCACCATATTAATTAGACTTTATTCATTGTATAATGTTTCAAATAATCAACTATCCACTTGAATTAAACATCAGTTATGCCATGTTATAAACATGCATACTATGTTTCTCTATGGTCCTTCCTTTGTGAATAGATCGACTGGATACTATTCCAATGATTTTCATTTCACAATTCCAAATTCTTGTTACTACTACATGTGTTAGATTTCATCCTTACATGCAATAACCTTGTCAATGCTTCAAAGTCACAAAGACTTTGCCAATGATATCACAAAATGCTCCATTGAAACTTTGTTACTTAAAACAATTCCATGGTAATGAAGTTTCAATTCAAGGCACACTCCTTGAACACCTTCCTTGCATTAAAGTTTCTAACTCACATGTAGATTTCAATAACAAACTCTCACTATGGAAACATTTCCATATTCCCATATGACCATCAGTTCTGAACAAGAGTCTCCTCCACTCAGAATTATGTCAATATGGTCCGCTCAAATTAATACTATACTTCCAACTATCCACAAGAAACCACTCTTCAGTAAACCTCAGAGTGTTTTCGACAGTTGTTTAACAACTCCAGTCACATCCTGTTCTATTCCTATTCCTTCTCAATGCCCTAGGAAGTTGGAAAAAGCAGAAAAAGTGAATATTATATCATATGTAAACGATCCTATATCCGAAGCATATGGGATTCGATTCATAATGTCTTACATAAAGACCTGATATCCGATCAGTCTCTTGTTCATAATATTTCCATATATTGAATTTCATATGTTGAATCATTTCAACACGATATTCATATATGTCCAAGACTAAGTTCCATTAAAATTTTAATCTAAACTTTTAGATTTGAAATGAAGTATGAGTGCCCTCTCCCCTAAATATTTCTGTAGCAAAACAATTCCCAAACTTTTCAATTTGCAAATTTTGAAATCTTTGTTTCCTACAATTTAGTTGTAGCACTCCAATCCAGGTATTCCATTGTTCACCCTCAAGTATTTCATTTTTGGAAAAAAGGTCCCTTCGTATGCTGGGCGTACATATGGGTACGCTTAGCGTACGTGTGTTCATGCATCGAGTGGCTGAGGCTCGTACACTGGGCGTACGAGCATGTACGTGGGGCGTATGTGGCAGATGACCAAAACCCTAATTTCTTGACTTGGACACTATTTGAGCACACTTATATCATTTGGACCTTACCCTATCCAATCTCCATTATTTCCAATCGTCCCCAAAACCCTAAAATCCTTTGTGAGCAACTCTTGAGCTTGGAAGTGCCTCAAATACCTCATCTTTGGTGTGTTAACTAAGAGAAGGAAGTGGAAGCAAGCTTTGAACATGGGAAAAGATTTTGATCTTACATTTGGAGCAGCTTGGGAAGCTTCTGGAGGTAAAAAGTCTAGACCTTGCCATCTCTTTTGCTAGTTTGAGTTAGGGTTTGTTAAGAAGTCCATTTTTAGTTCATGGACTCCCTCTTGCGAGTTTGAGCAACTCCAGAGGCTAGAAATGTTGGATCTAAGCTCCTTAGGCATGTTTGATGAATAAAAATGTCATCTGGAAGGTTGTGATGGGACCATGCAAGAGTTTAAGGTCTTAAAAGTGGTCTTAATGGTAAAAATGAAGTGTTGGGATCCCATGTGGCATGCAAGGGCATAAAGTTGCCAACTTTATGCCCTAGGTCATCTTAATAGACTCAGATCTGGATTTAGACATTGAAATCTTAAGTATTAAGCACTTAATGGACTTTTGTGCTTGAGTAGTTTGTACGTTGGGCGTACTATGTTGTATGCAGCGCGTACAACCCCTTAGCCCAGTATGCTAAGTGTACAGAAGAGGTACGTTGGGCGTACGCTCTTAGGAAGCTTTGGGCCTTCGCGGACTTTGTACCTTTGGGCCCAAATGGTTATGGGCCTGGACTTGTTGGTGTTTGGGCCTAAATTTATATTTAGGCTAATGATGGTATGATTGGGCCTATTGGGCCTTATGACCCAATATAGAATTGGACTTTGATGTTAGGCCCATTAGTGAAGGAGTAAATGTTGGGTCAGTTTAAAGGGACTTGGACTTAGGGATCTAGGCTCTTTGATTAGGCTGAGTTATAATCCTAATTAGGGTTATTTGTATATTTTTTCAGTATGAGAGTTTGGGGTGATAGTTGAGAAGCTATTGTTTTCAGCAGACTGAGGTGAGTCTTCTCACTATTCCAATGGGTCGAAGGCACAAATGCCGGCCCATTACTTGATATGAGATTTTGATTGTTGAATATGCAATGGTTTTGTGATTTGATATTTAATGACTTATATGAAGACCATGGGGGGAGCCCATAGCACTTGGTAAGACCATGAGGGGGAGCCCATGGCCCTTGGATGTAAGACCATGAGGGCAGCCCATGACATTCCAAATGAAGACTATGGAGGGAGTCCATGGCAAATTTATGTATATATGTGCATGAAATTATGTGCTAATGTGTTTTGTGTATTTTCGGAAACTCACTAAGCGTGTGCTTACAATTTTGTTGGGTGTTTCAGGTACTTCTGGTTCTAAGGGCCAGGGCCCGGCTTGATGGCGCAGCGTGCACTCTCCAGTATTTTTGCACTTGATGTTTTGGATACTATGATCTTTCGAGCAATGTATTTATGTAATGGAACTTTGGAAAAACAAATATGAATGAGATTTCTAATTATTAAATGAAAAATTTTATCTGAATTTTTGGGCTGTTACATTAGTATTGGCAATTGCAATAATTAGCATAACAAATTAACAATTATGCTTTTATTAGCATAACAATTATGCTCCCAATAGCACAACAATTATGCTCCCAATAGCTTTGACATGTACTCAGAAAGCAACTGGGCTTCTAGAAATCAATACTTTTTTACTTCCTTACTAAAGTGCGGATTTCTGATACGTGATGCTTTGATAAGTCTCTAGCTAGACTTCTCGAGCTTATACACCTTTCATTAGATATCATATGTGTGTGCTTAAACCTTTGCAGAACTTATAGCTATAAGTCCTAACCGTTCAAACAGTTCCTTGACATTTCTCACAATTCGAACTATGAAAAGGGATGTTGTAATCATATTTCGAATTTGAGAATGCAATTAACACAACCGCTGACCATAATGATATTAATCAGATTTAAAATCTACTACGGAAAAAGTTTCCTTATAATCATTTTCATGAATTAGAGCGAAACATTTTGCCACCTAGATTTTGTGGTGTATGTGTTCCCATCCATGAGAATCTATCACTTCCAACCTATAGTCATAAGACAAGGTTGAGGACAAAACCAAAATTAAATTTAGTTTTCCTTTCATGGACTGAACTTTTCTCAATCTTAATTTTTTGCCTTCTGATAGCACAAGGGCCTACCAGTGCTTCCGTGTTGTTAACACAACTCACCCATATTGACCAATGTACTATCACTAACCAACGTGCTATGCCTTTTGCAGTCAAATGAGAACCATAGTACTCATATGCATTGACAACTCAACAGTAAGGTGCATAGAAATACGAATGTATCAACTTAACACGATAGGTTATCAACCTCAGGTCGTGTGCTAGTGATAACTAAAAGGTTTATTCTTGATGACTCCTGAAACTCTTCAAGATCAATAAGATTCATACTAACTTCTTGACATATAAGTTTCTCTCTCAAGGAACATTCCTTGACGAGCAAAAACAAATATTCAAAAGTTAGTGTGGATTCTTCACAAGAAAAACACTTCACAGAATTGGTCTTAGTTTATCCTTTGTTTTAACCAAAACATCACAACTACTAATTCCAAATGTGCTAGAATAAGAAAACATTATTACTTCACATTTCATGAGGTGTTATAAACCTAGTTAGTACGAAATAAGCTTCAAGATACGATTCGAAGTAATAAGAGCATGACTCTAAAACTTGATTGGAAAACGAAGTGTGACTCATCTTTTGACTTAAACCATTTCAATAATATTTGATACCTCTTCTTACTCAAACGATTGAACTAAGATGTTCTTCGAGGATCAATCGCGACATAGTTCTATAATCATTAAGATGATCACAAAACACGATACTAAAGTACTCTCATTTCCTTTCAGATTGGAGAAACTTTTATCTTTATGCCTAATAGATTCTTCTTATTCGTTCTGTCACTCTTTGAAACTTTTCAAATATCAAAATTATGCTTAATCTTATAAACACAATCATATTTACTGAAAGCATCAGTAAATCATGACGAATAAAGTTATAATCCTTTGTGGCGGATCTGAATAGTCCACATCAATGTGTTCTAGATCATTTAGTCCTTTACTTGACTCATAACATGTGATCAACGAATTAATCATAATTTATCCAATGATCAAGATTCTCATATATCACGCCATTCAAATTGCATAACTCCAAGTTTCTATCAAATTGGAACTTGGGTAATGAGAATTCCTTCTCACTTGGTCAATTATGACATTACCACAAGTGATATAACAAGAATCGAATCCACATTTAATATTGCTCATAATAGAAATGTAACCAACACTTTCATAAATGCCATTGTGAGGAAATACAAAGTGAACTTGATAAATCAACAATTCAGTTATATTGATAATAAGCGGAAAAATTTGTCTTTATAATCCAAAATATGAAAACAATGTTTCTAGACATTTCCTAAGCAATTTATTAAGTCATCATAACTCCTAAGAGTAGCTTCCAAAATCTGATCATCAAACTAGGGATGTCAAAAAGTCCCGTGGGGGCCCCGTCCCGTTTGGGGGAATTTTTTAAAATAAATCGCGGGCGGGGACGAGGGTGGGGGCTAGGTTGACCCCCGTTTTAATTTCGGGGGCGGGGGCGGAGGTAGGCAGTCTCGTCCCAAAACCGTCATGGGGACCCCATTAATAAATCACACATATATTAATTATATAAATATAATAAACAATAACATGATTTTGATCTTCCAAAATTCATCAAAAAACATGCTTTTAAGTTGTTAGCATAATGTTTTTAAGATGTCATAACTTTTTATTTTTAACATGTAAAATTCTGCTATAAATAATTATTTATTACCTAAAAAATAACTTCTTTTAGCCTAAATAACAACTTCTTTTAACCTAAGAAAAAAGACAACCGAAAATCAATCAGGGGCGGGGGAACGGGGGCGTGGACGGGGGTAATAAAGGATATTTGGGGGCGGAGGAGGGGGTAGGAAGGCTGAGCATTTCGGGGACGGGGACGGGGGAACAGGGAGATTTCGGGGGCGGGGGCAGGGGATGCAAACAAGTCGAGCCGAGCCCGAGCCTGGTCAGGCTCGGCTCGGGCTCGTTTAAGTTATACGAGGCTCGAGCTCGACCTCAGCTCGATTCGATCTTTCTTGTATTGAGCTCGGATCGAGCTCGTAAAGAATTATACAAGCTCGGTTTGGGCTGCGGCTCGACTCATTTATTGTTTGACGTACCTAAATAAGCTTAACCTCGGCTCAAGCTCGTTAAGAAGCTCATTTACTAATACCCTAAATCCCTAATTTCCCAAATATGTTTTTATTTTAATATATGAAAATAATAATAAATTATATTATATAAAGACTCGTTTAGGCTTGTGAGCCTAATTGATCTTAGTAACATAGGCTCGAGCTCGAGCTTGTTTAATAAATGAGCTTAATATTAAGCTCGAGCTCGGCTCGAGCTCGTTTAAAATCGGTTTCGAGTCGAGATTTTAGCGAGCCGATCCCGAGTAGCTCGCAAGTAGCTTGACTCGTTTGCACCATAACCATTATTGCCATTATCAATGTCCATGGAAATTATGGAGATTGATCCTTCAATCATTTTTGCTTGACTTGTGCTCTTAAGGATTTCTGCTTCAGCAACAATCAACATATGTGTCAGATCAATTAGGGTCACATCATGGTCCCTCATATAGTCGTCTTTGACGAACTGATTATATGATTCAGGAAGCGAAAGTAGAACCAAGTCAATGGCTAGCTCCCTTGGGAAAACGACACCCAACATACCCAATCTGTTAATGTTCGACTTCATTTTCAAAACATGCGCACACACAGACTTTCCATTTTGATGTTTACATGCCAACAGGGCTTGAGTAACTTCGTATTTTTCGGCTTGAAGAAAACATGACTTGGGGAGAGTCACTGGAGGAGGTGGAGGAAGAGTTGGAGAAGCATGATTTCTAGTTCCACCATTGCATGAAGAAGGGAACATTCTTTCACCTTGATCAACATGTGGACGATCATCTTCTGATAGAGAAGGAAAGACATTTCCAGAAAGATGACGAAAACCATTATTGTCAAAACTTGACATCTATAATAGGAGAAAAAGAGAATTCAAGTTAGTTGATTTTAATCCTTAATTATTAACCAAAAAAATTAAATTAAGGCTATGATCCATATTTTCGATTCGAACTTTGAAGAGGGATGTTGTAATCAAATTCAAACCTATTTTAGGTAGGTAAAGCATTTACCAATTTCAATGTCATGAAACTCCTAGATCTTTTGAGATTCATTGAACTATTCAATGGCATGTTTAATCTCGATTATGCTCTCACTTGGTGACTGGGATGCCGAGGATCACAAACGAGATGGGAATAACCATGCAAATTAGCTTGGTACTCTCGATGTCATTTATCATCTAATCAATGTGTCGGTTAGCCACACACGCTCCATTAATCAACGATAATTTACGAGACACTCATTGCTACCCTTTATTAGTCCATATTAGTGTGCCGGTTAACCACATACGCTCCACTAACGACTTATATAAAGTGCAATGTGCAATTTCATGGATTAGCATCAAATTCACATTTTCCTAAAGTAACTAAGATTGAGATTTTAGAAAATAGTTTAGTCACTTTATTAATTTCATTATACTTATTAATGAGAATTAAGTGTCCTATCAAACCCGTTCAGCTAACGACCCACCACTAATCAAGAAAGCGGTGGGTGAGAGTGGACACCCATTTAACTATCATTTTTTAGGTAGTTTTCTTATACCATCTTATAGACTAGCTTCGTGAATGAGGCGTACTAGCGGTTTGACTGACTATTCTTATACATATAGTATATATTAAACTTTTAATCATATATATAGTATAAGGTATATTTTAAAACATTTTAAAATAGCAATAGTTTAATCTTTTAATAAATTAAACTTTTAATTTAATTAAATTTAAACCATTTATGGATTTATTAATCATCCTTTAATTAATCACTTAATTAAATTAATAATAAGATCCATAAGGACGTATTTTAGACTTTTCAAAATATTACGGTTATATTTTAAAATTTCAAAATTAATATTCAGTTAATTTAAATTAAAATATAAACCAATCATGAATTCAAGATAAGGATATCAACTTACATTTCAAAATATTCAGATTTATACAATTAAAAAATATTATAAAAGGTAATTATCCTAATCAAATCATGAGATATCTTATAATTCTGAATTTTAGGATCTGACAGCCCACCACGTCGTGGTAAACATTACCACGTCGTGGTGAAGGCAAAAACAAAGGCACCACGTCGTGGTTGCAGAACAGAATGCAGATTATATTTTGCTTCACCTTGTTCAAGTTCATATTAGTATCAATTCAATAGAAAACTAAACATAGGCTTTGATACCACTGATGGGTTTTAATCATAACATATAATCCTATGTGTGCATGCAACCCGAATAAGATCTATGTCTTCTCTAATTGAACATATAATATGAACAACAACATGCAAACCCTAGATCTATGATATATAATTGAAATTCACATTATAAAGAGTTATGATACATACCTTTGATTGTTACGTAGTAACAACAATGATTTGCAAAACAGCCCTTGTTCTTTTAATCAGTTCCTTTAATCCCAAAATTAATTCCAAATTAATTTCTGATTAAATATTAGGTAAATAACATGATTTCTAATTAATATATTATTCTCATAATACATTAATGAATCATTTATCAACCTCTCTCTCCAAAATCATCTTGTCAAGTTGCTAGGGTGAAGGCAACCCAAAAGGACCATGCTACTATCAAATCAAGTACATACCAGTTATAGTTATGGGCTTAGACACCTAATCCAATCGTCTCCCACTTGGATAAGTCTAATAACTATAATTGCAAGTATGACTTCAAAATATGACTAGTAATCGTAGCTTTCAAAAGTCGCTGTCGAACTCTGACCTAGTCAGTCGTGTATCCTTAGGATAAGGGATCATATAATCATCCGTTCTGCAAGATATCATGTGGACAAAGACATGGAACATAATCATTCTTATTGTCCAACAGTTTGTTTCCCGATTTCTGATTTGTATGACGAAGAACTTAATTGAACACATCAATTCAGTCCTGACCGGGCCCGGCACATAAGCCAACACTAAATCATCGAGGGGCCCAAGATATCGCTTTTACCCCTTGGGATAAAAGTAAAAGATAAACTTTGACTTATATTCTTGTACTATTGCCCTGTTTGATATGCATCTAACCGAGTCAGGTCAGACATTTTTGGCTAACTCGGTCAGACGAAAGGTGTTTGATAAACAAAATCTTGGCGTCTGACTCGGAAAGCAAGGTCTGACCAAGAAAGAAGTTGGGAGATGGTTGTCTGAGAAAGAAAGCATTGCTTTCCAATAGTACCCTTGGCTTGGATAAAAATTCGCAGCTCCAATAGAGGAAAACGAAGGTTACATGAATAGAACTTGGGTCTCCCTTGTAGAGTCAATTGTGTTTACCGGCAAGCTGGAGGACTTTTTGTGTTTTAATCTCTAAAATAATATATTTAATGTCTATTATGCTGGAAGTTTTCGTATACACTAATATTATTATTATTATTATTATTATTATTATTATTATTGTAATTGTTGTTATTATTGTTGTTGTTGTTATTATTGTTGTTATTATTATTATTATTATTATTATTATTATTATTATTATTAGTATTATTATTATTATATTGCATAGAAAAGTGTAGAGCATTGGGGTAAAATGGTCATTTTGCATCAGTCAGCACATTCAGTCAGATTTCCAATCAAACAGCGTGATTTCTTACTCATTCAGAATTTCTTACTCAGACAGACCTTTCTCAATCAGCAACTATCAAACGGGGCCTTACTCATCAAATCATACACAACAATACGTTTTATAACATCAAGTTACTGATGCGTTTACGTATTATCAATGTACAACCAACTCATAAACAACAACTCATATATCTCGGTTTAAAGACTATACGATATTATCGTCTCACAATTACTCGTGATGAATTCCATGAAGTAGTTCAAATGATCATGGGTTTAATCCAATACTCAAATCCCCATTTCAGAAGTACTCATGAACGTTGCAGCAAACCATTGCTATTTCTAAACACTTGGACAATCTACAAGCCAATTAATGACAGTCTTAATTCACTACTTACTTCCAAAGTATGATCGACTGTGGATAATTTGAATAATCCAATTCTTCTGGAAGTAAAACATGCAAAGTTGAAACAAAAGATAGTAAACAATACTCATAAATAAATCTCCATTACTTAATCATCAAATGTCAATTACATTTATCTATTACAAGTTTCTAAAATATATATCTAATCACTAAAACTAATATTGTCCTTCATACCAATGCTCATCGCATGTTGAACGTGCTTAATCCAACTCAGACCCTTTGTGAGGGGATCTGCAATATTCTCTTCTGACGATACCCTTTTGACGACGAGGAGTCCTTCTTCTACCCGATGTCTGATGAAGTGGTATTTTCTGTCGATATGTCTGGATCTTCCTGTTGGATTTGGTGTCTAAGCCCATAACTATTACTGGGATGTACTTGACCCGATTGTAGCATGGTCCTTTTTGGGTTGCCTTCACCAATGCAATTTGATAGGATGGACTTTTGAGAATAAGGTTATTTATGATTTATTAATATATTACAAGTATAATAAATTAATATGAAATCATATTATTTAATTAGTATTTTTCAAGAATTAATTTGGAATTAATTTTGTGGTCAAAAGAGACTAATTAAATATATGAGGATTGATTATGTAAATCAATGATTCTTATAACGTGGGCTAATGATCCATGATTTTGTAGATGGGCTAAACCAATGATATAATCCATGGATAGTCCATGGAGGTTAAACCCATGGAGCATAAGAATGTGAAAGGTCATGGAGCATTAGGGTTTGCAAAGTGTAACCCTAGCATGTGCAACACTATAAATAAGCCCTTCCTAGAGCCAAAATCGGTTGCCACTTACTTTCCAAGAGGGTGAAGTTGATTTTGTGCAAGTAACTTATTCTCTCAAGCCTCCTCTTGCATATTGGTGTTTGTGAACCAATAGAGGCATCACACTTGAGGTGCTCAAGCTTTCAAAGGTCAAGAACTACAATTCCTTCTAAAAGGTATGTCATCTAACTAGATGTTTTATTCAATTGTTCAATTATATGCTAGTTAGGACAATGCTTTGGAAAATTGAAAATATGCATGTATAATTAGAGAAACCATAGATACAAAGCATTTAGGGTTGCATGTGCACCATAGGAGTGTTATAGTGCTCAAAACCCAACAATGGTATCAGAGCCTATGATTGTTTTCTATTATATTTAATGCTTACTAGTTTTTCAAAGCTGAAAAAGTCGAAATTTTGGACCCTGACTGGTGAACTCGCCGAGTCCATGAACAGACTCGACGAGTCCACTCAGTAACAGAGCAACTCGGAGAGTCAGTTCATGCACTCGACGCGTTGAAGGCTCTGTTTGCAGAATTTCAAGTTTCTTGGCCTGGTTTAGATTGAGAACACTACCACAAACTGTTTTGGGTTATTGGATATGTTTTTTATGATATGGTAGTGCTTGTACTCATCCAACCACAAGATAATTGTCAAAGTTTTAAAAAATAATTGTTGTTTTATATGATAATTTTTTGTTGATTATGAGATTGGTTAGATCATCCATGAATTATGTGATAATTTTTTGTTGTTAGAAAAATGATCTAAATGAATTTTAATGACCTCCATAACTTGTCCTCAAGTTATGGAAAATGAAAGGTCTCATACATTAAAATCCAATTAAACTCATAAGTTCTGAATGTGAAGAGTTTTGACAAGTTTCAAAACTTGCCCTCAAGTTTTGGAATTTGTAAAGTCACACTAATGAAACTTTAATTCCAAACCGTAGAGTTTTAAAAGTTAAAATTCAACCCTTATACTTTATAATATTATAAGTTTAATAATATATATATATATATATATATATATATATATATATATATATATATATATATATATATAAGACAAGTCGGTCTTACTGTTAGTAGGTCTCATTCACGAAGCCGGTCTATAAGGGGGGTATAAGGTTACTGCCTATAAAATGATAGTTTAATGGGTGTCCACTCTCACCCACCACTTCCTTGACTGGTAGAGGGTCGTTAGCCGGACGAGTAGGATAGAACATTAATTCTCCCTCATTAAAAGTAAAATGATAAATATAAAGTAACTAAACTTATATTAAATTCCCAATCTTAGTTACTTTAGGAAAATGTGAAAATGGTGCTAATCCATGAAATTATACTTTACACCTTGTTAAGTCGTTAGTGGATTATGTGTGGTTAACCGACACACTAATCTGGGACTGACAATGTGTGGCAAATGGTAGCTTGGTGTTAATCATAGATCAATGGAGCGCGTGTGGTTAACCGACACATTGATTAGGTGATTTGTAACATTGGGTGTACCAAGTTAATTTGCATGGTTATTCACACCTTGTTTGTGATCCTCGGCATCCCAGTCACAAACTTGAAGGGCACAATCAACATTTAAACATGCCATTGAAAAGTTCAATGAATCTCAAAGGATCTAGGAATTTCAAATCCAATTAAAACTTAATAATCTATTTCGTTTTTCATTTTGGAAATTGGTAAATCGTCATTTACCTACCTTCAAATATTTTACAATTGGATTACGGCATCCCTTTTCGCAATTGTAGAATATTGTGTTGGGTCCTAGCCTTAATATTTCATTTGGGTGTAATATTAAGGATTATCATCTAATCTAAATTTTGTTCTTCTTCTTTTACAGATGTTTATCCTAAACAATGCTTCCAACCCAATTCCATCAGGCTCTTTCTCCCTCATGAACCTATGTGGGAGGGTCATTTTCGATGGCTCGAACTTCAATGACAGGATTCGAAACATCCGAATGGCTATTCGCTATGAGGACAAAGAATATGTCCTAGATAAAGAGCTCCAGGGGATTGATGTCACCACTGCTACTCCTGAACAAATCGTTGAACATACTACTCATGAGAGGGATGCGACAAAGGTTTCATGTCTAATGATTGCTACCATGACTGCTGAGCTGCAGAAGTCTTATGAGGACTACTATCCTTTTGAAATGTATCAAGATTTGATGGAAAGATACCATCAAAGTGCTCGGCAAGAGAGGTATGAGATCATTGCCTCCATGATCACAACCAAAATGAAGGATGGTGAACCCATCACGGCCCACTTGTGAAAGATCTAGTATGCCCAAGAGTCATTATAGAATGATATTGCTAATAATATATGATCCTATAGGGTCACACCATATAGCAAGTTACCGTCAATTGATTATTTATTAGTATAATTTGATTAGTAATAAATATATCAACACTTGTATTTAATTGGAAAATTATTATTTCATGGAAATAATATTTTACTAATTGGGAATTTATTATTTGTGGAAATAATATTTATTGAAGAAATAAGAACTTATGAAATATATCAGAAAGTACGATTATTTATAAGTTATATTTATATCTTAATAAACTAGTTCAATTTATATAAAAGATAGCTTTATATAAAATAAGCTAGTTACAATTTATGTAAAAGATAGTTTTGTATAAAATAAGATATTTATATATGACTAGTTATATGTATATATATATATATATATATATATATATATATATATATATATGTGTGTGTGTGTGTGTGTGTGTGTTGGGAATTCTTTATAAAAAAATGATGGATTTTTATAAAGATAACATGTATGTATATAAACTAGCAATGAGACAACTTTGTCTTCTTTTGGACATGCTTTTCTCGAAATCGAGGAGGAGACAAGGCATGCATGTCATGTCTATTCATACCAAGCTTGGGGGACAAAATTGTCTCCTCTTTTACTTTATGGTTTCCCTTTTCTTTTTGGGCATTATATAAGGGAGGGCATGGAAGGGTTTGGTAGAACTTCTTGCAAGCTTCTTCTTCTTCTTCCTTTGGCCTTAAAACCGAGAGCAACAAGTGCTCTATGGGGCTGCCAAATTTCTTAGATTTATGCCCTCTTATTCTCCTCCATTATCTTGCATTTTCATGCTAGAAAAGTCCCTTTGTTGCTTCACCTTTGAACATATATTTGGTATAAATTTCAAAGGCTTATGAACAACAAATTACAAGTGAATACTAGCATGTTTTGATGGTTCTACTCTTGCTTGGTGGATACTTGTAGAGAGCTCTTGCTTTAGAGTTTCATGTCACACTTCATAAACTTCCAACCTCCCATGAGGATCAAAGTTTTCAAAGGTTGTTATGTTTTTTCCTTCTATGGTTGTTTTAATCTTTCTAACTCTTGCAAGATGATCCTTGGTGGGTAAATAAAAATAGTTTTATTTTTATTCAACATTTTTTAAAGCTTCCGTTGTCAATTTTACCGGTTGTGAAACCGGATTTTTGAATAAAAACTCAACAATTGGTGTCAGAGCCATTTTTGCGAGATTAGTTAGATTATTTGTTTAGTTGATGAAATCTTTGTTTTTGGAAAACATGGATGGTTTTCTCTTTGCACAAAAAAATCCATACATATTTTCTTTGACAACTTTAAAATGTTTATAATTGTTATTTTTTGACCAAAAGTTTACATGCATATTTTTTTGTCATAAAAGTTGTCTTAGAAAAACAAAGAGTTGTTTTATATATTTTTGAGTATATAAATATTTATGACGTGCATAAACTAGCCATGGACCTTTGTGTTGTTGCATGTGTTGATTTATTTAAAATGGTTGTAACTATTTATTTATTCATATGGTATGTAATAATTAAATAGGTAATTTTCTTTTGTTCATTTTTGTAAGTAATATATTAGTTTTAGAAATAGTTTATTTTTGTAAAAATATAACTAGAATGAAGATGGTGGCCATTTTGAAGATCAAAAGTTTATAAAGTGATTTTATTAAAGTTTCTCAAACTTTATAAAATTATTTTTATAAACTTGCTACAAGGTGTTGAAGCAAGTGGGAGCACATGAAGACTTTACAAGATAAAGGTCTCTTATGTCCCTTTAGGAATGGACTTGATAGTTTTGTGATGGCTCACAAAATTATTACTAGTTAATGGCTTGGTTTATGCACATATATTATAATTGTTATGCATGCTTGTGATGTTTTATGTTTATGTTATTATTATTATGTGATGGTTGATAAATTAGTTTTTGAAGTGCAAAATAATATTTGAACATAAATAAACATCACAAAGAGTTTGGTTTTAATGAAATTTATCTTTTAACATAAGATGCTAAAATAGTTTTACAATAAAACAAGCTTTATCGTTAAAACTAGTAACCGGTAAAATTTCGGGATTAAAATTGTATAAGTTTAAAATAGAGATTTGTAAACTTATCAAACTCCAAACCTTATTTTATAAAATGAAGTTTTATTAAAATGTTTCCAAATGTTCTAAAGCGCTCAAACGATATAACTTAATACTAGTTATTAATTTAAAACTTTGATCGTGTCAATAATATAAAATCGGGTTTTATATATAGAACATTGTTAAAAATGAGATTTTACATGAAATAAGATTTTTTAAAGTATACCATGGTTTATTGAATGCATGCAATAACCATGATATAACATGTTTTTAAACTAGAATTATAAAAACATCAAAGACCCCTTACAAACCTCAAATCTATGCAATCTTTTTTTAAAGAACACTCGCACGTCTCTTGTATGCACTAGTGGGATAAAGGATACCTAACCACTTAGTGTTATCTTTTTATGGCCGAGGTGTCTTCGCGATTTCTATAACCAAGTTATAGGCCGATTACACAAGTTTTTCAAATTGGATGATTTGATCGAAAATCTCTTGTGATAAAGGATACCTAAGCAAGAGAGTTCTGAGGCATAGATGGGATCAAACATGTCTAATTAAATTTGTTATTAACGATCCCATAAATCTAGGAATTATATGGTAATATATAATTGATAATCGATATCTACCGGGTTGAATTCGGATGGATGGGATAAAGGATACCTAACCATTTATCTGTTTTGCAACTTGGATCCTAGACTTTGATAATTAATGTTTTTAGAAACTAAAAGGGTATTAATTATTAAAGATTAAATATTGAAAATACTAAATGAATTTTGTTAAAAATTTTGTAGATATATAATCCACTCTCATAACCATGAAATGTCATTTCTCTTTAAATGACTTAGTGAAACAATAACATTCAATAGATACAACTTCAATGAATGGGTTCATGTCTTAAGAGACAATCTCGTGAGAGATATTAAATTGTATACACTTGAAGGTCCTAATCCTAAACAAATTACTTTGAGTAATAGACCTAAATATGTCACCTAGTAAAGGCATCACTGTGATGCTCAAGATGCTTCTAACATCAAGCTAGGAATAGTTATTCATGACTTCTAGGAAGTCTTGGATAATTTAAGCATATATATCTGATGATATAACAGGTCAAGCAATATTCCAATAAATGCAATGATATTTTATTTAAAGCTAGTTTAAACAATGGAATAATGCAATGCTAAAAGAGTCACCTTGTATGATCTAAAAGGCCCATGTTTTATGGACTAAACACCTTTAATCCCAAGAAATTCAATAAGGCCCACATAGATGGATCTTGTTTCTTTTGTGAAGAAACTGGACACTGGTAGAGGAACTGCTCCTCTTATCTAGAAAGAAAGTATGGAAGAGACTAGTACTTCATGTATCTGCGGGATAGAACTTATACTTTTTGTGTAACACTCAAGTACTTGGTACTTAAATGTTAATCTAATATTTGTAACTTGATTGCAAATATTTACAGAAGAGTAACTAGCTGAGCACAAGCAAGTTGGAACTACACTCTCGAAGTTTAGTTTATAATTTATGCTTAGAACATAAATTGCTTGCAATATAAAACAATATTTGATTTGGAACAATGTATGTTTTAAATTTAGCATGTCTAAATATTTATATCTTAGTTATTTATTTAAATGATTGATTATTTACTAGATCGTTTTTCATGACGATAATACTCATATTCTGAAATGGTTGAATTCTATTTCTGAGACCAGATCTCTTAATAGAATTACAAAGTAAATATAAACATTCTATAAATAAAATTAAGTTCTATATGCAAGCACTTTTGACTTAAACTCGCTTTAAATCAAACTTATCCATGACATTGTTATCTTTATTGTATAAATGAAATCCACATATTCCAACTTCAAGAAAGGGATCTTTGAAGGCAAATAATGTAGATTATTTGACATATGTGAATCTTATTTATATATAAAAGATTCCTAATAATATTTTCACTAAAGTGTAGAGAAAATAATTATTAAGGAACTATACACTTTGGTGTGTGAATTCCTTTCTAATGAAAGCCTATGATTAAGCACAAGATACAACCCACTAGTACCATCTAAAGCCTTCATGGTGATAAAGGGTAAATTAAACTTTACTTGATATAGTTTACTTTCTAATCAGTAGAAATGTCCTCCTTTTAACTTTTTTTGGGATTATACTTCAATCACTATTAATTGTATCTAGAATACAAACTCCAACTAATTACATAATTGTAGAATATTCTAAAAGGGCGTTTAGATGATTATATACAAACCCACCAAGAATAAGTTCCTTTATTCCTCTGAAAGCTGAGTTAGCAGAAAGCAAGTTTCTAATGACAAAGCAAGTGGGAGGCACATGGAAGTTGAAGTAGTTCAAGAACCATAGCCTGATGTAACAATTGTTGGCACTAGAAAATGTTAAACATGAATAATAGCTATTCATAAACACAAATTGTTCACAATAATGGTAGAAATCATCTATGACTTGAGAATTGTGGAATCTCTCATTGATGAGTTGTTGATGGCTTCTAGTTAAACCATCAACTACCAAAATATTATATCAGATCTTGAATCTGACAAATGACTTAGAGTCATGAACATTGAGATGTAATCCATGTTTAATAATCAAATATGGGCTTGATTAATCTTCCGCTCTATAGCAAGGCTAGAAGGAGTAAGAGATTTTTCTAGAAAGAATATATACATGGATGTGTATACACATTCAGTAATACTTGTTATATAAGGATTTTCTCATACTCATGTCATTGACTATGGTCCTTATCATACTCATGAGATTGACTATGATCAAACCTTTTCACAAGTAGCTATGATTAGATCTACAAGGATATTATTTACTATAACTTCATATTCTTAATATGAGATATAGAAAATAGATTTCAAGAAAAAACTGTTTTTCTTAATAGACATATACAACAAGATATCTATATAGCTTAGCCAGAAGCTTTTCTTAATCCATGTTATCCTAACCAAATGTGTAAGGCTTAAGATCTACCTATGGATATAAAGCAAACATCTCAATATTAGAATAGTCATTTTAATATAAAGATACAAGGTATGCTTTTATATCAAAATGAAAAAGAACATGTGTGTTTACTAAGAACTAGTGGGAGGATAGTGATATTCCTAATCTTGCATGAAAGAGACATACTTAATCATTTGAAATAATATTTCGACTATACAAGGTGGTTTTCACGTTGACTCAGAAAGTATTTCTCAAATGAAAGACTTAGGAATGACAAGATACATTCTTCGAATGTAAAATCTATAAGAGATAGATAAAGATGAATGTTAAAAGTTTTAAAATTCTTTTGCATGAAATGACAATATCTTGAAAGAGGTCAAGATACAAGATTCCTTTGGAAGATTCTTGACATTGTCACATGACCCCATTTTGAGTTTGTCTCAAATGGACCTAGCACATAGGTTGAGCTAGATGAAATTATTTATATTCTATTTTCTTGGCAAATGAATACATCATGTCATATCATGAGATACAAATTGAATAAATGGTTAAGTCACTAGATGTGACAACTGTCAATTCAGGTCATTCTCGGACTCATGCATCTTTATAAAAACCATTCATGCACAACATGCCATGGCCTAGTAGTATAAATTAGGTCAAAATCTTGCATAAACTAGGATCCAACTAAGATCTAGGACTAATATACTTGACTCTTACGATTCTAGTAAGTTGCTTAACTACAATATGAAATGTCAATACCATAATTAGAATGAAACTTCAAACTTTGTTACAATTGAAAAAGGGTATAAAACCCTAGAAATAAATTAAAATATTCAAATTACATTCCAATATGATGGTGAATATCAAACAATGTTCCAAAAACTCTAAAGAGCCCAAAAATCCAAATTTATAAACTTTAAAGCTTAAAAACTTTATAAAATTTCTATAAACTTCCTAATATAAAATTTTTATTAATCAAATTATAGATTATAATCAATGAAATAGAAATTTAAATTATCATACATTAATCATAATTTATTAGTTAAAAAACAAGATTTTTAAATAAATCAAAAATTGCTTAAAGAGACATTTTTATAAAAATTTAGGTTTTATAAAAATTGAAGGGATAATTATATAATTTGAATTTTAGGAGAGAGGGAGCCTCTCTCACTCATAAAATTCGTGCATCCTCTCCCCCATGCCCTCTCTCTTCCCAAAACTTCAATCATTAAAACACAATCCCCACTCTTCCACTTCTCTCTTCACTCTCTCTCACACTCCACCCTTTCAACTCTCAAACTCTCCTCCTCTCTCTCTAAACCCACGAAAATCATCAGCCAAGAACACCTCTCCACACTCAAATCTTCATCTTCTAAGGTTGTTCTTCAAGGTATTCACGAAAATCCTTCATTTTCCTTACTTTTCCTTCTTGTTTTTAAAGAGTTTTCTTGTATTTCTCTTCCTTCTACACCATTCTTTATGAACATTCATGAACATGTTCATGAATGTCGAGTTTGATGATGATGGTGGTAGGGTTTCACCCAAGAACAACATGCATGTTGTTTAATGGTGAAATCCAAGGACCAAAACCTATGTCAAACACTAAAGTTCGGATTTTTACAAGTTTTAAAGGTTCATACACCTTATGCATTCAAGTATTTCCTTTAAAAACATCACTATGACAAACATATGTCCATGCATGGTCTTCAAACCATGATGCATGTGATGAACACCAAGCTAAAGAGCTTGGTGATCAAAGTACATTGTTAATAGTGCATGTAAATGATTTTGTCTATAAAAATATCTAAAAGTTCTTTTCTGTTCAAATCAAAATTTTTCCAGATTCCCATTAAGGTAATATGAACATCTGGAAAATTTCAAGAGTTTTTATCATTTCCTTGATTTATTAAAATTGTTACAAGAAAACAAGGGCATAAATCACATAAAATACTTCCAGAGGTCTATAAATCTGGAATAAATTTAGGGATGACCCCTATGGTTAATAATGACCTCTCATTAAATTTCATCGATTTATGGTTTAGTATGATTTTCGATTTTCTTTTTGTTTGGGTACAATAAATCACAAAACCACTTTAGAAAGTATGAAAATTGTATCTAACAATTTTCGCAGCTCTTACCTGTGGTGGGAGACGTAGAAAAATAATTTCAGAATTTTTCATCATGCCTTCCTGTTTTTCCCAATTTTTGGTAATTATAATGACCTAAAAATAGGAAAAATAGTTCTGATTGTCCAAAATTCATGAAAATTTACCAGAACATCATGTTGTACATTAGCAGGTTACATAAAACTTTTGATGATTTTTCTCTACTGTATACTATTTTTCTCCTATTTGCTAAGGTTAAATACACTTAAATACACTTAAATACACATAAATACCCAAAACCGGATTATACAACATGAAAACCACTTTTGGGATTTTTCCCAGATTACTTACACTGTAAATGATGTTACAAAAGTTTTTGGTAATTTATTTTAACTGTTTATTATTTATTCTTCAATTAATGATTATTTAAGGGGATAAAACAAGGAAAAATAGAAACACCCACTGAAAAATATCTTTTATATTTTTCCCAGCCTAGTTATGTATAATAACAGTTAAATAAAAAGTTTGGGTAATTTTGGAAACTGTTTTCTATTTATTTCAATTTTTATTGGAATAAATGCTCAAAAATCATAAAATATAATTAAACAGCTTGGAAATCCATTTTTATATTTTTCCTAGCTTAGTAATGTGTAATAACAGTAAAATAAAAAGTTTGAGAATTTTTATCCTTTGAATGCTATTTTTCGTGAATTTATGTTGTTATGAAGGCTTAAAAATTTGGAAAATAGTTAACCATATAAAAAATTCAAGGAAAATTTTCTGGAAAACCTCTATTGTATTTAGAATGAAAAATACGAGGTTTGATAATTTTTGGAAACTATTTGATAATATTTTACATTTTTAGGAATTTAAAACACCTTTAAATGTGTTGAAACACCCTTAAATTTATATTACTAAATCTGGAAAATTAATATCCCAAAGTTGTACTTATCGCATGACTTGTAGAATTTCATCATTTCAGAAAAAGTGTAACCAATTAATATAAAATCCAATATTAGAACATAAATTGGCATTTCACTATATGTAGAGTTTAGTATATTAGCATTAGATTTCGACATGGAAACTCACTAGTGTGTGTTTGATGTCGTAGGATCCCGGCATTAAGACGTTGGTGAATTCCAAGGCACCACTTGTATCTACTCGAAACATTGTGAGTATTCACGCACTCCCCTATGTTCAGTTTTTATGTTTTAGGGTGGAAAAGCATGTCCCGAAAAACTATTATTTGCATGTTGTATTTAAATCGATTTATATCAAACATGATTGCTATTGTATTGCTATGTCTCTCTATGTATGTCTATGCAACACGGAACATGAGAACTTATCGTACTAAGGCCCTTCCCTTATCTCTAACCATTAACTCTTTGAGCCAATGGTCATTATGGATAGCGATATTAGGAATTGACAACTCCTCAGTCGCCCTATTGCTGGAGTGCATGATACCATATTCATCTATGGAACGATAAACATAGATCTTGATAGGGCTTCAGTCATAGGTTTGGTTGAGACTCATTGTTTGCTCATACACATACAAACTCGTTTCTCGTTATAGCAATAAACTTGTTATCAATCATAGCAATCAACTTTGTTTCTCATTAAAGCAATGTACTTGTATTTATGAAAAGCCTTATTCCAAATCTTGATTTTATAAACTTGTGAACTCACCAACTATTTTCATAGTTGACGCTCGTTTTACATGCTTTTTCAGGAAATAATTAGTAAGTGGATATAAAGATTCATCATCATAGAGCATGCTGCATCGTGTAGAAGTTATTTTATGAAGTTATATATTTTGAACAATGTCATTTTGGAAAACTTGTACTTTGTTTTGTTTAAGCTATGGGTTGTAAACTTTTAAATATTGCTATGGTGATGTATCTTTATCTTTTGCAATGAAACCTTTGTCGCTGTCATACCTTGCGTTTCCGCTTTAGCGGGGTGTGACACTAGATGACTGTGAGAACATTCTAAGAGTACTTAAGAAGAGCTAAGAGAATGTATATGAGATAATTAGTTTAGAATAAAATCTTAATGTAAAGAGCCACATATGATTTTGATTTCTAAATAAATATTGATAATTATGAATTATAATTGGATTATGACTTCATTATGGAATGAAGAGTAAGTTTAGTTGGAATGAGATCCAAGCAAAAATAAAATAACTCTATCTACTAAATAATAATACACTACTTTTCAGAAGTTGAAATCAAATATAATTGGATGAACTAGATCATTGAAAAACTAGGTTGAATCCTTCC
Organism: Lactuca virosa; assembly: GCF_052849685.1. NCBI lineage: Eukaryota > Viridiplantae > Streptophyta > Magnoliopsida > Asterales > Asteraceae > Lactuca > Lactuca virosa. Next base: position 422,339,986 of record NC_136428.1, on the reverse strand, counting down.
ATTCAGGGATAACCTAAAAATCTTTTGTGAGTAATAGATTGTACTTAATCAAGCTAAGAAACTCTATGTCACATAAGAGCACCAATTATTCTCCAAAATATTTTACTATACTTAGAGTAATGTCAAATATGGAGATGATTGTATTCGCAGAATTCAAACAAATTAAATTTAGTCGAACCCATTGATAAAGGCTTTCCTTTTAAGCTAAGTATGAGTGGTCACACTTCAGCCATAAGACTTTTATTATTCTAGTAATGGGATTTTGATTTGAATTTATTATTTGGATATTGGAACATTATAACAACAACTATTAAATAATGTTTTGATATACTGGGATATGATCATTACATTAATACTTGTTGTGTTCTATATTAACATGTTTAATCCATAAATAATCTTATTATTCTAAAGGTTCATAGTCAGTCATGATTGTGGGAGCAATTATGAAGTAAGACTAATATGAAATGGATTGGTTGACTCTCGCTAGATGAAAGTAGGCAAGTGGTTGTAACCAAGTTTCATAGGTACCTGTCAGAGAACTAGTACTGAACGGACCCGCATCAAGATCATCTCATAGATCGCAGTTATGAGTGATACTTGATTAAAAGGTACTATCTTTGTATCCTTAACACCTGAGATACATAGTGGGACTTGAGTATAGGGAGTATTGTGCTTTGATATGACCAAATGTTGTTCCTTAACCGGGCAATTATAAAAGTCATATTCGGGTATGGTGTGAACTATACCAAAGTTGAATTACAAATGAGATTGATTGCAATCCAAGGCTCATGTTTCAACAGGATGTTTGTAACAAAGGAAAAATTGATAAACTTACCTTAATACATCAATTGAAGCTTAGAGCTTTTGGGAATTGGATGTTGATGAATGGCATTCTTCATCATATGTTATTGGAGGCAGTGAAATGTTGCTAGACGTTCACCACTGTCTGTATCAATATATGATGAGTCTTGTGCAAGTGGGAGATTGAAATATCTAGTATGCCCAAGAGTCATTATAGAATGATATTGCTAATAATATATGATCTGATAGGGTCACACCATATAGCAAGTTACCGTCAATTGATTATTTATTAGTATAATTTGATTAGTAATAAATATATCAACACTTCTATTTAATTGGAAAATTATTATTTCATGGAAATAATATTTTACTAATTGGGAATTTATTATTTGTGGAAATAATATTTATTGGAAAAATAACAACTTATGAAATATATCGTAAAGTATGATTATTTATAAGTTATATTTATATCTTAATAAACTAGTTCAATTTATATAAAAGATAGCTTTATAAAAAATAAGCTAGTTACAATTTATGTAAAACATAGTTTTGTATAAAATAAGATATTTATACATGACTAGTTATATATATATATATATATATATATATATATATATATATATATATATATATATATATATATGTTGGGAATTTTTATAAAAAAATGATTGATTTTTATAAAGATAACATGTATGTATATAAACTAGCAATGAGACAACTTTTGTCTTCTTTTGGACATGCTTTTCTCGAAATCGAGGAGGAGACAAGGCATGCATGCCTTGTCTATTCATACCAAGCTTGGGGGACAAAGTTGTGTCCTCTTTTACTTTATGGTTTCCCTTTGCTTTTTGGGCATTATATAAGGGAGGACATGGAAGGGTTTGGTTGAACTTCTTGCAAGCTTCTTCTTCTTCTTCATTTGGCCTTAAAACCGAGAGCAACAAGTGCTCTATGGGGCTGCCAAATTTTTGAGATTTGTGCCCTCTTATTCTCCTCCATTCTCTTGCATTTTCATGCTAGAAAAGTCCCTTTTTGCTTCACCTTTGAACATATATTTGGTGTAAATTTCAAAGGCTTGTGAACAACAAATTACAAGTGAATACTAGCATGTTTTGATGGTTCTACTCTTGCTTAGTGGATACTTGTAGAGAGCTCTTGCTTTAGAGTTTCATGCCACACTTCATCAACTTCTAACCTCCCATGAGGATCAAAGTCTTCAAAGGTTGTTATGTTTTTTCCTTCTATGGTTGTTTTAATCTGTATAACTCTTGCAAAATGATCCTTGGTGGGCAAATAAAAACAGTTTTAGTTTTATTCAACATTTTTTAAAGCTTCCGTTGTCAATTTTACCGGTTGTGAAACCGGATTTTTGAATAAAAACCCACCAGTTGGTATCAGAGCCATTTTTGCAAGATTATTTAGATTATTTGTTTAGTTGATGAAATCTTTGTTTTTGGAAATCATGGATGGTTTCCTCTTTGCAAGAAAAAATTCATACATATTTTCTTTGAGAACTTTAAAATGTTTATAATTGTTATTTTTTGACCAAAAGTTTACATGCATATTTTTTGGTCATAAAAGTTGTCTTAGAAAAACAAAGAGTTGTTTTATATATTTTTGAGTATATAAATATTTATGATGTGCATAAACTAGCCATGGACCTTTGTGTTGTTGCATGTGTTGATTTATTTAAAATGGTTGTAACTGTTTATTTATTCATATGGTATGTAATAATTAAATAGATAGTTTTCTTTTGTTAATTTTTGTAAGTAATAGATTAGTTTTAGAAATAGTTTATTTTTGTAAAAATGTAACAAGAATGAAGATGGTGGCCATTTTGAAGATCAAAAGGGGTGAAGGTCTGTTGGATCTCATACACACTGATGTGTGTGGATCATTCAGAACCGCCACAAGGGATGCTACCCACTTCTATGTGACTTTTACTGATGATTATAGTAGATATGAGTATATTTACTTAATCAAGCATAAGTCGTAAACTTTTGAAAAGTTCAAGGAGTTTAAGCAAGAAGTGGTGAATCAATTGGGCAGGAAGATAAAGATGCTACGATCCGATCGTGGAGGAGAGTATCTTAGTATCGAGTTCCTTGACTATCTTAAGGAATGTGGAATTGTTTCACAATTGACACCACCTAGGACACCACAGCTTAATGGTGTGGCTGAGAGGCGCAATAGAACCTTGCTAGACATGGTTCGTTCCATGATGAATCGAGCTTCGTTACCTATCTCATTCTGGGGGTATGATTTAGAGACTGCCGCCCATATCCTTAACCTAGTCCCTACCAAAAAGCTTTCCAAAACACCTCACGAGATGTGGACAGGGAAAGTTCCCACATTATACCACATCAAAGTTTGGGTTTGCGAGGATTTTGTGAGAAAAGAAACTCACGACAAGCTCAAACCTCAGAGTGAGCGATGTATTTTCATCGGCTACCCACGGAAATCCTTTGGATATCTCTTCTACAGACTGAGTGACAATGTTGTCTTCGTTGCGAGGAGAGGAGTCTTTCGCGAGAGAGAACTCATAGGCCAGGGAAACAGTGGGAGGCAAATTGACCTTAAAGAGCTTCAAGACTCAAGCGGTGAAGAAACCTCAAACACTAGCAATCAACCTGAGGAGGAAACTGTTGGATATAGTGTCTAAGTCCATAACTTTATTTGGTATGTACTTGACCCGACCCGGCATGGTCCATTTGGGTTGCATGGCATTGCAATACTTGGATAGACTAGATGAGAGAATAAGGCACTTATGATTATTAATATATTATAAGTTCTAATATATTAATAATAGTATTATTTAATTAGTATTGATCAAGTATTAATCTAGTGATCAAAGTGAGACTAATTAAATATATAGGGTTGATTATGACAATCATCAATTCTTTTATGGTGGATTAATGATCCATGGTTTATGGGTTTGGTTATAACCATATGGAGCTCCATGGATAGTCCATGGGAGTTACAAACCCATGGGTCATGAGAAATCAAGAGTCATGACAATTAAGGGCATTCATATGTAAACCCTAATTGTGACAACACTATAAAAGGAACCCTATGGCTAGCAAAATCGTGACCTAGTTTTTCTAGTGAGGGCATAACCGATTTTCAAGTGTAAGAAGTATTCTCTCAAGTTATTCCAAGTCTTGTGGTGTTGTGTGAAGCATTTGAGGAACAACATTTGGGGTGCTAGGCTCACAAAGTCTTGAAGGAATCCAAGCAACAGCAAGGTATGTATTTCTACTAGTTTTATGTTCTATGTAATCCCCATGCCATGCTAGTTAGGAAATAACCTTGAAAATAAATTTGCATGTATATAGAGAAAACATAGATTCAAGGTTATTAGGGTTGCATGTACACTTAGGAAGTGCTAGAATGCTTCAAAACCCATCCGTGGTATCAGAGCCTAGGATTGTTTTCTGTATACTTCATGCAAAACTGCTTAAAAATCGAAAATTCTGCACTCTGACGACTGGACTCGCCGAGTCCATGGGGAGGACTCGCCGAGTCCATGAACAAATTCATCCTACTCGACGAGTAGAATAATGCACTCGACGAGTAGGAGCGTGCTGGGCGTTTTTTTCGAGTTTTGTTGCTAAAAATGGATTAAGATCATTATCCCAATCTGTTTTGGACTTGTAAAATCTGTTTTTCAAAATGATAATGATTATGTTAACCCATTTTACATGACTTTTATCAATTTTCAAGTATTGTATATGTTTATATGATTTTCTTGAAATTGCTTGACATGAATTTGTGTTCATATGAGTTTAGAAGATCATAGGAATTATGTGTAACCTCTATGTGTGTTTAATTCATGATCTTAATGGCTATGATGGTGTCCATAACTTGTCCTCAAGTTATGGATAACCAAAAGTCACTTCTTTTAATTATGATTAAAGAACTAAAGAGGTTTCATAAAATGAAGAGTCTTCATTTTTTATGCACCATTAAAACTCATAAGTTACAAATTGAAGAGATTGAAGAGACTTGGAATAGTTTCAAATTTTGCCCTCAAGTTTTGGAATTTGAAAAGTCTTACACTTTAATACTTTAATTCCAAATTAAACCTTAGATTTTTAAAAAGTTTAAAAATCAACACTTATACTATTATTATAATTTTATTATATAGATATGTATAAGAATATGTCATTCTTACCGTTAGTAGGCCTCATTCACGAAGCCGGTCTATAAGGGGGGTATAAGGTTGTTGCCTATAAAATGGTGACTTAATGGGTGTCCACTCTCACCCACCGCTTCCTTGATCGGTGGAAGGTCGTTAGCCGAACGGGTAGGATACGACTTTAAATACTCGTTAAAAGTATAATGAATTATAAAGTAACTATACATTATAAATTCCCAATCTTAGTTACTTTAGGAAAATGTGAAATTGGTGCTAGCCCATAAAATTACACTTTGTACCTTACCAAGTCGTTAGTGGAGCGTGTGTGGTTAACCGGCACACTAACATGGACTAGTAAAAGTGGAAAAGGGTAACTTGACCTTATTATAGATCGGTGGAGCGTGTGTGGTTAACCGGCACATCGATTAGGTAATATTGTTGAGGGTACCAAGTCAATTTGTATGGTTATTCACACCTTGTTTGTGATCCTCGGCATCCCATTCACAAACTTGAGAGGGCACAATCGAGATTCAAACATGCCATTGAAAAGTTCAATGTATCTCAAAAGATCTAGGAGTTTCAAAACCAATAAAACCTAATAATAAAATATTTCGTTGTTATGGTGGAAATGTGTAAATCGTCATTTACCTACCTTCAAATATTTTATAGTATGGATTACGGCATCCCTCTTCCAACTATAAATAGTTTGTTGGATCCTAGCCTTAATATTTCATTTGGGTGAATTATTAAGGATTCCTAATCTAATGAAACTTGTCTTTCTTTCCTTTCAGATGTCTTCCAACAATGTTTCTGGCTCAAACCCAACAGGCTCCTTTTCCCTTATGAACTTGTGTGGTAAGGTCATCTTTGATGGATCCAATTTCAATGAGTGGATCAGAAACATCAGAATGATTACCCGCTATGAGGACAAAGAATATGTCCTCGATAGGGAGCTTAAGGTTGTGAATGAAGCCACTGCTACTCCTGAAGAGTTTGCGGAGTTTGTTGCACATGAAAAGGATGCTACTAAAGTAGCATGCATCATGATGCACCATGACTCCTGAACTTCAAAAATCCTATGAAGATTTCTACCCCTATGAGATGCACCTGGATCTGATGGAAAGGTACCATCAGAGCGCGCGTCAGGAGAGGTATGAAATCATCTCCTCCATGATAACCGCAAGGATGAAGGATGGTGAACCCATCACCGGTCACTTGCAGAAGATGCAAAGGTTCGTTGACCGGTTGCTGAAGCTAAATGTTGACTTTCCTGAGGAAATGGCGATTGACATCATTCTCCATTCCTTACCTCCAAGTTATGATCAGTTTCGTATGACTTATCATATGAACAAGGAGGAAGTCACACTTAGTAAACTTCAAGGACTCTAAAGGACAGCTGAGAATGGCCTTAAGGGTAAAGCGGTTGCTACTTCTACTCCTTGAACAGCCCCTGTTTTGGCTATTGGGCAGGGAAAGGGTAAGAAGAGGAAAAGCCCTTCGAAGGGTACCAAGGGTAAGACTCTTGATGGTTCCTCTTCAAGTGGGACAAAGAAAGGTCCCATTACTCCTTCTTCAAAACCAAAGGAAGCACAGTGCTTCTATGCCAGGATAAGGGACACTTCAAGCGAAGTTGCCCTAAATATCTGCAAGATGTAAAGGATGGGAAGGTTAAACCCACCCATGCAGGTATTTACACAATATTGTCTAAGAACTCATCTAATGCTAATTCTTGGGTGCTTGATACAGGTTGTGATATTCACATTTGTACTGATTTGCAGGCACTAAGAAGAAGTGAGCAAGTGGAGCACGGGAAGATAAACCTAGTCATGGGCAACAGGAAAGCATCACCTGTTACCAAGATATGAGTTTATTCTTTATTGCTTAATAATGGGTTAATGTTAGAATTGAATAAGCGTTGTTACTCGCCCGCAATGGCGAGAAATGTTATTTCTTTTCATGGCTTGTACAAACAAGGTTTTTCATTTTCATTTGATAATAAAAAGGGTGCTATTAATGTTTATTACAATGATGTATTTTACTTTAAAGCATTACCTTGTGATGGTGTATATGAAGCCGTGAATGTTGTAGACAATCTAGGAAATAATGTGTTGTATATTGATTCTTCAGATAGCTTGGATAAAGCATCCTTGTGGCATTGTCGTCTTGGACATGTTAACAAGAAGCGCATAGGCCAACTCCAAAAGGCTGGAGTCTTGGAATCATTTGACCTCAAGTCAGATGATAGTTGCGAGTCTTGTTTACTTGGAAAAATGACAAAGTCACCCTTCACAGGTACTTGTGATAGGGGTGAAGGTTTGTTGGACCTTGTACACACGGATGTGTGTGGGCCCTTCAGAGTTGCTACAAGGGATGCTAATCGCTATTATGTGACTTTTACTGATGATTACAGTAGATATGGATATATTTACTTAATCAAGCATAAGTCAGAAACCTTTGAAAAGTTCAAAGAGTTTAAGAAGGAAGTGGAGAATCAATTGGGCAGGAACATCAAGATGCTCCGATCCGATCGGGGAGGAGAGTATCTTAGCATTGAGTTCCTTGACTATCTTAAGGAATGTGGGATTGTCTCACAATTGACACCTCCCAGAACACCACAGTTGAATGGTGTAGCTGAGAGGCGCAATCGAACCTTGTTGGATATGGTTTGTTCCATGATGAGTCGAGCTTCGTTACCAATCTCTTTCTGGGGGTATGCCTTAGAGACTGCCGCCCATATCCTTAATCTAGTCCCTACTAAAAAGGTTGCCAAAACACCTCACGAGATGTGGACTGGGAAAGTTCCCAATTTGGACCACATCAAGATTTGGGGTTGTGAAGCTTTCGTGAGGCGTGAGACTCATGATAAGCTTGAACCTCGAAGTGAGAGGTGTATTTTCATTGGCTACCCACAGAGATCCTTTGGTTACCTCTTCTACAGACCCAGTGATAATGTGGTTTTTGTAGCAAGAAGAGGAGTATTTCGTGAGAGAGAATTCATAAGTCAAGGGGACAGTGGGAGGCAAATTGACCTTGAAGAGCTTCAAGAGTCAAGTGGTGAAGGAACCTCAAATGTTATCGACCAACCTGAGGAGGAAACTCCTGTTGATCCGATAGATGAGTCTGTACCTCCAAGACGTTCCACTAGGGTGAGGAACACACCTGATTTTTATTATGGTTATCACATCACCACTGAAGGTGATACATTTATTAGTGATAGTACACTAATAGATTTGGATGAACCTAATAATTACAGGGAAGCCATGGCAGGCCCTGAGTCTGCTAAATGGAAGGAGGCTATGGACAACGAGATTCAGTCCATGTATGACAATAAAGTTTGGAACTTGGTTGACAATGTACCAGGTCGTACGACAGTTGGGTGCAAATGGATCTTCAAGAAGAAGACCGACATGGATGGGAAAGTACACACTTATAAAGCACGACTGGTTGTGAAGGGCTTTACTCAAACTCCGTGAGTTGACTATGATGAGACCTTCTCACCAGTAGCTAAGATTAAGTCTATTAGAGTATTGTTAGCCATAGCTGCATTTCATGATTATGAAATATGGCAAATGGATGTCAAAACCGCTTTCCTTAATGGAAAGTTGGCTGAGGATGTTTACATGGCTCAAACAGAGGGTTTTGTCGATACAAGATACCCTAATAGAGTGTGTAAGCTTGATAAATCCATTTATGGATTGAAACAAGCATCTCGCAGATGGAATCTTTGCTTTGATGAGAAAGTCAAAGAGTTTGGCTTTTCTAGGAGTGAGGATGAGTCTTGTGTGTATGTCAGGGCTATTGGGAGCATAAGTTAGCTTCTTGGTGTTGTATGTGGATGACATACTTCTCATAGGAAACGACGTCCCAACCTTGCAGGAGGTTAAGTCCTGGCTTGGGAAGTGTTTCGCTATGAAGGACCTTGGGGAAGCTGCCTATATCCTAGGGATAAGGATATTGAGAGATAGGAGTAAGAGACTAATTGGACTTAGTCAAAGTACTTACTTGGATAAGGTGCTGAAGAGGTTCAGCATGCAAGAATCCAAGAAAGGGGAATTACCCATCCAGAGTAATGCCAAGCTGAGTAAGACTCAGAGTCCGAGCACAGAGGCTGAGATAGCTGAAATGAGTCATATACCATATGCTTCCGCTGTGGGCTCGATCATGTATGCTATGACTTGTACTCGCCCTGATGTGGCCTTTGCTTTGAGCATGGTCAGTAGATATCAAGGGAACCCTGGCAAGGCACACTGGACAGCGGTAAAGAACATTCTCAAGTATCTGCGGAGGACTAAGGATTGGGTCCTTACCCTCGGAGGCAGTGATGACTTGAGAGTGGAAGGATATAGTGATGCTAGCTTCCAGACTGATAGGGATAATTTCCGCTCTCAGTCAGGCTGGGTCTTTATCCTAAATGGAGGGGCAATTACTTGGAAAAGTTCCAAGCAGGAGATAGTAGCTTATTCTACTTGTGAATCAGAGTACATAGCAGCAAGTGAAGCAGCTAAGGAGGCGATATGGCTAAAGAACTTCATCGAAGACCTTGGAGTTGTACCAGCTATAAAGGAGCCAATGGAAATTTTCTGTGACAGCGAAAGTGCGGTTGCTTTGGCTAAGGAACCGAGAGATCACGGGAGATCTAGGCACATTGACAGAAAATACCATTTCATCAGACATCGAATAGAAGAAGGACTCCTCGTGGCTAAGAGGGTATCATCAGATGAGAACCCGGCAGATCCCCTCACGAAGGGACTGAGCAGGGTTAAGCATTTACAGCATGCGAGGCGCATTGGGCTGAAGGATGATATTAGTTTCAATAATTAGATTCCTGAAACTTGTAAAATGTAATTGACATTTGATGATAAATAAAAGTTGTTATTTATTTATGAGTAAGGTGTTACTATCTTGTGTTGATTGTTTACTATGTTTCAATTTTGCATGTTTTTACTTCCAGAATAATTATGTTATTATTCAAACCATCCACAGTCAGTCAAACTTTGGAAGTAAGTATTGATTTAAGACTGTCATGAATTTGGCTTGTATGATTTGTCTAAAAGTGCTTTGGACAATGCAATGATTGCTACAACATTCATGAGTACTCATAAGGGCTGAGTATTGGATCCAACCCACGCTCACTTGCATCACTTCATGGAATTTATCTCGAGTGATCGTGAGATGGTAATATCATATAAATCTTCAAACCTAGAGATATGAGTTGTTGACTATGAGTTGGTTATTCATTGATTGCACGAAAACGCATTGGTAACTCGATGTCATAAAACGTGCCTTTGTGAATAATTCAACAAGTAGTTAGTACAAGCATATCAGTCGAAGTTTATCTGTTCCTTCTAGAAATAGAAGCGATATCTGGGCCCCTCGATGATTTGGTTTTGACCTATGTACCGGGCCCGGTCAGAACCTAATTGATGTGTTCAATTTAGTTCTATGTCGAAACAAATCAGAGATCGAGAAACAAATGCTGGATAATAAGTAAGACCATGTTCCATGTGTTTGTCCAGCTGATGTCATGAGAACAGAGGATTATATGATCACTTATCTTAAATGGCGTATCATCATCATCTCAGTTCCGAGAGACTTTGAAAGAGCTACAATTGCTAGTCGGATTTTGAAGTCATATTTGCAAATATAGTTATTAGACTTATCCAAGTGGGAGACTGTTGGATATAGTGTCTAAGTCCATAACTTTATTTGGTATGTACTTGACCCGACCCGACATGGTCCATTTGGGTTGCATGGCATTGCAATACTTGGATAGACTAGATGAGAGAATAAGGCACTTATGATTATTAATATATTATAAGTTCTAATATATTAATAATAGTATTATTTAATTAGTATTGATCAAGTATTAATCTAGTGATCAAAGTGAGACTAATTAAATATATAGGGTTGATTATGACAATCATCAATTCTTTTATGGTGGATTAATGATCCATGGTTTATGGGTTTGGTTATAACCATATGGAGCTCCATGGATAGTCCATGGGAGTTACAAACCCTTGGGTCATGAGAAATCAAGAGTCATAACAATTAAGGGCATTCATATGTAAACCCTAATTGTGACAACACTATAAAAGGAACCCTATGGCTAGCAAAATCGTGACCTAGTTTTTCTAGTGAGGGCATAACCGATTTTCAAGTGTAAGAAGTATTCTCTCAAGTTATTCCAAGTCTTGTGGTGTTGTGTGAAGCATTTGAGGCACAACATTTGGGGTGCTAGGCTCACAAAGTCTTGAAGGAATCCAAGCAACAACAAGGTATGTATTTCTACTAGTTTTATGTTCTATGTAATCCCCATGCCATGCTAGTTAGGAAATAACCTTGAAAAGAAATTTGCATGTATATAGAGAAAACATAGATTCAAGGTTATTAGGGTTGCATGTACACTTAGGAAGTGTTAGAATGCTTCAAAACCCATCAGTGGTATCAGAGCCTAGGATTGTTTTCTGTATACTTCATGCAAAACTGCTTAAAAATCGAAAATTCTGCACTCTGACGACTGGACTCGCCGAGTCCATGGGGAGGACTCGCCGAGTCCATGAACAAATTCATCCTACTCGACGAGTAGAATAATGCACTCGACGAGTAGGAGTGTGTTGGGCGTTTTTTTCGAGTTTTGTTGCTAAAAATGGATTAAGATCATTATCCCAATCTGTTTTGGACTTGTAAAATCTGTTTTTCAAAATGATAATGATTATGTTAACCCATTTTACATGACTTTTATCAATTTTCAAATATTGTATATGTTTATATGATTTTCTTGAAATTGCTTGACATGAATTTGTGTTCATATGAGTTTAGAAGATAATAGGAATTATGTGTAACCTCCATGTGTGTTTAATTCATGATCTTAATGGCTATGATGGTGTCCATAACTTGTCCTCAAGTTATGGATAACCAAAAGTCACTTCTTTTAATTATGATTAAAGAACTAAAGAGGTTTCATAAAATGAAGAGTCTTCATTTTTTATGCACCATTAAAACTCATAAGTTACAAATTGAAGAGATTGAAGAGACTTGGAATAGTTTCAAATCTTGCCCTCAAGTTTTGGAATTTGAAAAGTCTTACACTTTAATACTTTAATTCCAAATTAAACCTTAGATTTTTAAAAAGTTTAAAAATCAACACTTATACTATTATTATAATTTTATTATATAGATATGTATAAGAATATGTCATTCTTACCGTTAGTAGGCCTCATTCACGAAGCCGGTCTATAAGGGGGGTATAAGGTTGTTGCCTATAAAATGGTGACTTAATGGGTGTCCACTCTCACCCACCGCTTCCTTGATCGGTGGAGGGTCGTTAGCCGAACGGGTAGGATACGACTTTAAATACTCGTTAAAAGTATAATGAATTATAAAGTAACTATACATTATAAATTCCCAATCTTAGTTACTTTAGGAAAATGTGAAATTGGTGCTAGCCCATAAAATTACACTTTGTACCTTACCAAGTCGTTAGTGGAGCGTGTGTGGTTAACCGGCACACTAACATGGACTAGTAAAAGTGGAAAAGGGTAACTTGACCTTATTATAGATCGGTGGAGCGTGTGTGGTTAACCGGCACATCGATTAGGTAATATTGTTGAGGGTACCAAGTCAATTTGTATGGTTATTCACACCTTGTTTGTGATCCTCGGCATCCCATTCACAAACTTGAGAGGGCACAATCGAGATTCAAACATGCCATTGAAAAGTTCAATGTATCTCAAAAGATCTAGGAGTTTCAAAACCAATAAAACCTAATAATAAAATATTTCGTTCTTATGGTGGAAATGTGTAAATCGTCATTTACCTACCTTCAAATATTTTATAGTATGGATTACGGCATCCCTCTTCCAACTATAAATAGTTTGTTGGATCCTAGCCTTAATATTTCATTTGGGTGAATTATTAAGGATTCCTAATCTAATGAAACTTGTCTTTCTTTCCTTTCAGATGTCTTCCAACAATGTTTCTGGCTCAAACCCAACAGGCTCCTTTTCCCTTATGAACTTGTGTGGTAAGGTCATCTTTGATGGATCCAATTTCAATGAGTGGATCAGAAACATCAGAATGATTACCCGCTATGAGGACAAAGAATATGTCCTCGATAGGGAGCTTAAGGTTGTGAATGAAGCCACTGCTACTCCTGAAGAGTTTGCGGAGTTTGTTGCACATGAAAAGGATGCTACTAAAGTAGCATGCATCATGATGCACCATGACTCCTGAACTTCAAAAATCCTATGAAGATTTCTACCCCTATGAGATGCACCTGGATCTGATGGAAAGGTACCATCAGAGCGCGCGTCAGGAGAGGTATGAAATCATCTCCTCCATGATAACCGCAATGATGAAGGATGGTGAACCCATCACCGGTCACTTGCAGAAGATGCAAAGGTTCGTTGACCGGTTGCTGAAGCTAAATGTTGACTTTCCTGAGGAAATGGCGATTGACATCATTCTCCATTCCTTACCTCCAAGTTATGATCAGTTTCGTATGACTTATCATATGAACAAGGAGGAAGTCACACTTAGTAAACTTCAAGGACTCTTAAGGACAGCTGAGAATGGCCTTAAGGGTAAAGCGGTTGCTACTTCTACTCCTTCAACAGCCCCTGTTGTAGCTATTGGGCAGGGAAAGGGTAAGAAGAGGAAAAGCCCTTCGAAGGGTACCAAGGGTAAGACTCTTGATGGTTCCTCTTCAAGTGGGACAAAGAAAGGTCCCATTACTCCTTCTTCAAAACCCAAAGGAAGCACAGTGCTTTTATTGCCAGGATAAGGGACACTTCAAGCGAAGCTGCCCTAAATATCTGCAAGATGTAAAGGATGGGAAGGTTAAACCCACCCATGCAGGTATTTACACAATATTGTCTAAGAACTCATCTAATGCTAATTCTTGGGTGCTTGATACAGGTTGTGGTATTCACATTTGTACTGATTTGCAGGCACTAAGAAGAAGTGAGCAAGTGGAGCACGGGAAGATAAACCTAGTCATGGGCAACAGGAAAGCATCACCTGTTACCAAGATAGGAGTTTATTCTTTATTGCTTAATAATGGGTTAATGTTAGAATTGAATAAGCGTTGTTACTCGCCCGAAATGGCGAGAAATATTATTTCTTTTCATGGCTTGTACAAACAAGGTTTTTCATTTTCATTTGATAATAAAAAGGGTGCTATTAATGTTTATTACAATGATGTATTTTACTTTAAAGCATTACCTTGTGATGGTGTATATGAAGCCGTGAATGTTGTAGACAATCTAGGAAATAATGTGTTGTATATTGATTCTTCAGATAGCTTGGATAAAGCATCCTTGTGGCATTGTCGTCTTGGACATGTTAACAAGAAGCGCATAGGCCAACTCCAAAAGGCTGGAGTCTTGGAATCATTTGACCTCAAGTCAGATGATAGTTGCGAGTCTTGTTTACTTGGAAAAATGACAAAGTCACCCTTCACAGGTACTTGTGATAGGGGTGAAGGTTTGTTGGACCTTGTACACACGGATGTGTGTGGGCCCTTCAGAGTTGCTACAAGGGATGCTAATCGCTATTATGTGACTTTTACTGATGATTACAGTAGATATGGATATATTTACTTAATCAAGCATAAGTCAGAAACCTTTGAAAAGTTCAAAGAGTTTAAGAAGGAAGTGGAGAATCAATTGGGCAGGAACATCAAGATGCTCCGATCCGATCGGGGAGGAGAGTATCTTAGCATTGAGTTCCTTGACTATCTTAAGGAATGTGGGATTGTCTCACAATTGACACCTCCCAGAACACCACAGTTGAATGGTGTAGCTGAGAGGCGCAATCGAACCTTGTTGGATATGGTTTGTTCCATGATGAGTCGAGCTTCGTTACCAATCTCTTTCTGGGGGTATGCCTTAGAGACTGCCGCCCATATCCTTAATCTAGTCCCTACTAAAAAGGTTGCCAAAACACCTCACGAGATGTGGACTGGGAAAGTTCCCAATTTGGACCACATCAAGATTTGGGGTTGTGAAGCTTTCGTGAGGCGTGAGACTCATGATAAGCTTGAACCTCGAAGTGAGAGGTGTATTTTCATTGGCTACCCACAGAGATCCTTTGGTTACCTCTTCTACAGACCCAGTGATAATGTGGTTTTTGTAGCAAGAAGATGAGTATTTCGTGAGAGAGAATTCATAAGCCAAGGGGACAGTGGGAGGCAAATTGACCTTGAAGAGCTTCAAGAGTCAAGTGGTGAAGGAACCTCAAATGCTATCGACCAACCTGAGGAGGAAACTCCTGTTGATCCGATAGATGAGTCTGTACCTCCAAGACGTTCCACTAGGGTGAGGAACACACCTGATTTTTATTATGGTTATCACATCACCACTGAAGGTGATACATTTATTAGTGATAGTACACTAATAGATTTGGATGAACCTAATAATTACAGGAAAGCCATGGCAGGCCCTGAGTCTGCTAAATGGAAGGAGGCTATGGACAACGAGATTCAGTCCATGTATGACAATCAAGTTTGGAACTTGGTTGACAATGTACCAGGTCGTAAGACAGTTGGGTGCAAATGGATCTTCAAGAAGAAGACCGACATGGATGGGAAAGTACACACTTATAAAGCACGACTGGTTGTGAAGGGCTTTACTCAAACTCCGGGAGTTGACTATGATGAGACCTTCTCACCAGTAGCTAAGATTAAGTCTATTAGAGTATTTTTAGCCATAGCTGCATTTCATGATTATGAAATATGGCAAATGGATGTCAAAACCGCTTTCCTTAATGGAAAGTTGGCTGAGGATGTTTACATGGCTCAAACAGAGGGTTTTGTCGATACAAGATACCCTAATAGAGTGTGTAAGCTTGATAAATCCATTTATGGATTGAAACAAGCATCTCGCAGATGGAATCTTTGTTTTGATGAGAAAGTCAAAGAGTTTGGCTTTTCTAGGAGTGAGGATGAGTCTTGTGTGTATGTCAGGGCTAGTGGGAGCATAAGTTAGCTTCTTGGTGTTATATGTGGATGACATACTTCTCATAGGAAACGACGTCCCAACCTTGCAGGAGGTTAAGTCCTGGATTGGGAAGTGTTTCGCTATGAAGGACCTTGGGGAAGCTGCCTATATCCTAGCGATAAGGATATTGAGAGATAGGAGTAAGAGAGTAATTGGACTTAGTCAAAGTACTTACTTGGATAAGGTGCTGAAGAGGTTCAACATGCAAGAATCCAAGAAAGGGGAATTACCCATCCAGAGTAATGCCAAGCTGAGTAAGACTCAGAGTCCGAGTACAGAGGCTGAGATAGCTGAAATGAGTCACATACCATATGCTTCCGCTGTGGGCTCGATCATGTATGCTATGACTTGTACTCGCCCTGATGTGGCCTTTGCTTTGAGCATGGTCAGTAGATATCAAGGGAACCCTGGCAAGGCACACTGGACAGCGGTAAAGAACATTCTCAAGTATCTGCGGAGGACTAAGGATTGGGTCCTTACCCTCGGAGGCAGTGATGACTTGAGAGTGGAAGGATATAGCGATGCTAGCTTCCAGACTGATAGGGATAATTTCCGCTCTCAGTCAGGCTGGGTCTTTATCCTAAATGGAGGGGCAATTACTTGGAAAAGTTCCAAGCAGGAGATAATAGCTGATTCTACTTGTGAATCAGAGTACATAGCAGCAAGTGAAGCAGCTAAGGAGGCGATATGGCTAAAGAACTTCATCGAAGACCTTGGAGTTGTACCAGTTATAAAGGAGCCAATGGAAATTTTCTGTGACAGCGAAAGTGCGGTTGCTTTGGCTAAGGAACCGAGAGATCACGGGAGATCTAGGCACATTGACAGAAAATACCATTTCATCAGACATCGAATAGAAGAAGGACTCCTCGTGATTAAGAGGGTATCATCAGCTGAGAACCCGGCAGATCTCCTCACGAAGGGACTGAGCAGGGTTAAGCATTTACAGCATGCGAGGCGCATTGGGCTGAAGGATGATATTAGTTTCAATAATTAGATTCCTGAAACTTGTAAAATGTAATTGACATTTGATGATAAATAAAATTTGTTATTTATTTATGAGTAAGGTGTTACTATCTTGTGTTGATTGTTTACTATGTTTCAATTTTGCATGTTTTTACTTCCAGAATAATTATGTTATTATTCAAACCATCCACAGTCAGTCAAACTTTGGAAGTAAGTATTGATTTAAGACTGTCATGAATTTGGCTTGTATGATTTGTCTAAAAGTGCTTTGGACAATGCAATGGTTGCTACAACATTCATGAGTACTCATAAGGGCTGAGTATTGGATCCAACCCACGCTCACTTGCATCACTTCATGGAATTTATCTCGAGTGATCGTGAGACGGTAATATCATATAAATCTTCAAACCTAGAGATATGAGTTGTTGACTATGAGTTGGTTATTCATTGATTGCACGAAAACGCATTGGTAACTCGATGTCATAAAACGTGCCTTTGTGAATAATTCAACAAGTAGTTAGTACAAGCATATCAGTCGAAGTTTATCTGTTCCTTCTAGAAATAGAAGCGATATCTGGGCCCCTCGATGATTTGGTTTTGACCTATGTACCGGGCCCGGTCAGAACCTAATTGATGTGTTCAATTTAGTTCTATGTCGAAACAAATCAGAGATCGAGAAACAAATGCTGGATAATAAGTAAGACCATGTTCCATGTGTTTGTCCAGCTGATGTCATGAGAACAGAGGATTATATGATCACTTATCTTAAATGGCGTATCATCATCATCTCAGTTCCGAGAGACTTTGAAAGAGCTACGATTGCTAGTCGGATTTTGAAGTCATATTTGCAAATATAGTTATTACACTTATCCAAGTGGGAGACTGTTGGATATAGTGTCTAAGTCCATAACTTTATTTGGTATGTACTTGACCCGACCCGGCATGGTCCATTTGGGTTGCATGGCATTGCAATACTTGGATAGACTAGATGAGAGAATAAGGCACTTATGATTATTAATATATTATAAGTTCTAATATATTAATAATAGTATTATTTAATTAGTATTGATCAAGTATTAATCTAGTGATCAAAGTGAGACTAATTAAATATATAGGGTTGATTATGACAATCATCAATTCTTTTATGGTGGATTAATGATCCATGGTTTATGGGTTTGGTTATAACCATATGGAGCTCCATGGATAGTCCATGGGAGTTACAAACCCATGGGTCATGAGAAATCAAGAGTCATGACAATTAAGGGCATTCATATGTAAACCCTAATTGTGACAACACTATAAAAGGAACCCTATGGCTAGCAAAATCGTGACCTAGTTTTTCTAGTGAGGGCATAACCGATTTTCAAGTGTAAGAAGTATTCTCTCAAGTTATTTCAAGTCTTGTGGTGTTGTGTGAAGCATTTGAGGCACAACATTTGGGGTGCTAGGCTCACAAAGTCTTGAAGGAATCCAAGCAACAACAAGGTATGTATTTCTACTAGTTTTATGTTCTATGTAATCCCCATGCCATGCTAGTTAGGAAATAACCTTGAAATGAAATTTGCATGTATATAGAGAAAACATAGATTCAAGGTTATTAGGGTTGCATGTACACTTAGGAAGTGTTAGAATGCTTCAAAACCCATCAGAAACTCCAGTTGATCCAATTGACGAGTCCTTACCGCTGAGATGTTCCAGTAGAGTAAGAAATACACCTGAGTTTTATGGTTTCCATATTACTGCTGAAGGTGATACATTTATCAGTGATAACACACTGGTAAATCTGGATGAACCTAACAACTACAAGGAAGCCATGGCAGACCCCGAGTCTGCAAAATAGAAAGAGGCTACGGACAGCGAGATTCAGTCCATGTATGATAATCAAGTTTGGAACTTGGCTGACAATGTACCGGGTCATAAGACAGTCGGGTGCAAATGGATCTTCAACAAGAAGACCGACATTTATGGGAAAGTACCCACATATAAGGCGCGACTGGTTGCGAAGGGCTTTACTCAAACTCTGGTAGTTGACTTTGATGAGACCTTCTCACCAGTAGCAAAGATTAAATCTATAAGGGTTATGCTAGCCATAGCAGCATTTCATGACTATGAAATATGGCAAATGGATGTCAAAACCGCTTTCCTTAATGGAAAGTTGGCTGAAGATGTTTACATGAGTCAGCCAAAGGGTTTTGCCAATGCAAAGTAGCCTAATAGAGTTTGTAAGCTTGAGAAATCCATTTATGGATTAAAACAAGCATCTCGCAGATGGAATCTTTGTTTTGATGAGAAAGTCAAAGAGTTTGGATTTTCGAGAAGCAAGGATGAGTCCTGTGTATATGTCAAAGCTAGTGGGAGTATAGTGAGCTTTATGGTATTGTATGTAGATGACATACTGCTCATAGGAAACGACATCCCAACCTTGCAGGAGGTTAAGTCCTGGCTTGGGAAGTGTTTCGCTATGAAGGACCTCGGAGAAGCTGCTTATATCCTGGGGATAAGGATATTGAGAGACAGGAGTAAAAGGCTAATAGGACTTAGTCAAAGTACCTACTTGGACAAGGTGTTGAATCGTTTCAGCATGGAGAACTCCAAGAAAGGTAATCTGCCTATTCTAAGCAATACTAAACTGAGTAAGACTCAGAGTCCGAGTATAGAGGTTGAGATAGCAGAGATGAGTCGAATTCCATATGCTTCTGCAGTTGGCTCGATCATGTATGCTATGACTTGTACTCGCCCTGACGTGGCCTTTGCTTTGAGCATGGTCAGCAAATATCAAGGTTATCCTGGTAAAGCTCATTAGACTGCGGTTAAGAACATTCTCAAGTGCCTGCAGATGACTACGGACTGGGTCCTTACCCTCGGTGGGAGTGATGACTTGAGAGTAACAGGGTATAGCGACGTCAGCTTTCAAACCGACAAAGATAATTTCCGCTCTCAGTCGGGCTGGGTGTTTACCCTGAATGGAGGAGCAGTGACATGGAAAGGTTCCAAGCAGGAGACTGTAGCTGATTCAACGTGTGAATCAGAGTACATGGCAGCGATTGAAGCATCGAAGGAGGCGATATGGTTGAAAAACTTCATCGGAGACCTTGGAGTCATTCCATCCATAAAGGAGCTGATGAGATTAATGCGCTATTTGATCGACAGATTCTTAACAGATAAAAAAATATAAAGCAATGAAAGAACAGAAGAATGAATCAGACGAATGTCGAATGATTAAATTATGCTCCACCTCAGAAGAGCTCGATGAAGAACTTCGACTGTAGAGGTGTGCTAGGGTTACAGTGCGATAATAGCAAAAGTAATTAATGAGAAGTGTGACAATAACTAAGCATGCATGCACTATATATACTAACCCTAAAGACAAAACACGTGAATACAAAATGGACTATAACACGAGCCCAAAGACGTGAATACAAAATGGACTATAACACGAGCCCAAAGACGCAACACCTTAGACTCAACAATCTCCCCCTTTACGTCAATAGAGGCGAGAGATCAAATGGGTTGAGCAACGGACCTTCTTCACAGTCTTGAAGATCTTCGGTATGATGGCAAGAAGAGTATGACGGAAATCTATGTACCACCGAAGCATATCCGTGAAGTTCTTCTTATCTGCTGCTCCGTTCTGTTTGCACCTGTGAATGATATCCAAAATATGCTCCAAGCAAGCCGTGGAAAACAGGTGTTTATCATCAAGACAGAACACGAACTTCTGATTGTCTTGTCTGGTGAACATAACAGCACGATACTTTGAATCAATCTTGCCCATATTCATCTTGGTAACATCGCACGAAATTCCAATGGGTTTGACTGTAGGCTTTTCCCTCATGACTAGAGAAATCTCCTGATCCATCTTAGCAACCTCATGAATGTAGGAAGTTAGCATTCTCTTGATATGATCAATAATTGGCTCGTACTGCTGTGGATTGGAAAGAAGAATGTTGTTTAGAAAAATCCAATCATAAGGATTCAGGTTCGGTAGATCAGCTAGTGTAAACGTA
Organism: Lactuca virosa; assembly: GCF_052849685.1. Lineage (NCBI taxonomy): Eukaryota > Viridiplantae > Streptophyta > Magnoliopsida > Asterales > Asteraceae > Lactuca > Lactuca virosa. The sequence goes on along the minus strand of NC_136428.1, from coordinate 422,319,080 downwards.
TGAACCGAATCATCTGACCCTCGGGTCACCCAGAAACCAACATTGATAAAAGGCCCTGTCGAAGTAGGCTTCAGTACCTTGACGAATGTAATTTTCTGAGCACTCCACGTCAAGTACTGGGGTTGAGAATACTTGAGATAAAAATCAATAAGATCCCGATCAACCTTCGGGTCTGGAGAAGGAATAGTTACAGTGGCATCAAAGTTGTGAAACACAAAGGCCTTTCGGGTTATGGGCATATCAAATTGTGACTCCTTGGTGTTTTCACAATCAAACGAAGTGACCGGTTCCAGCCAATGAGTGCTTGGAAACTCAATTCCTTCTTTTATCAACTTCTCCTCGGTCTATAAAGGGAATAGAGCTTTCTTGCACTCCAGCGTATCATGTGCCTCTTTTCCCTTTTCTCTCTCTCTTCTTCTTCTCTAGGCACTTTCAGAGTTTCATCAAGTTCTTTATCACGTTTCTTTCTTTTCAGAGCTTCTTCCTCAGTTTCCTCTTCATCATCATTGTCACCCATACTGCCCTTCTTTTTGTCCAACACACTAGAACCCGAAGCTTCACTACCCTTCGGTTTAGTGGTGACCTTTGGCTGATTTGGTTGTTTAGGAGGATTTTGAGAATCTTCTCCCCCTTGTTGCGGAGTAGCAATCGGCTCCGTAACACCCTTTATCCGGCTTAACATTTCCAAAGCAGGAAGAAGTGTTTCCTTTAAGTGTTGTCGGACAGTGATTGTAAGAACCGAATCGTGAGCATCCAAAAGATTTGAAAGAAGTAGATGCACATCACTCACACATCTTTTAATCACTGTGCGTTCAGTCTTGAGGGCTTCAATCTCCTTCTGTGCTTGACTAAGTCCCAAAGTGAGATTGACAATCTGGGATTGGGAGAGAGCAAGATCTTCCCTTACTTGGTTATCCAGGGCAAAGTCTGCTTGAAATTTGGCAAGACGTGTATCAACAGAAGAAAGAAGGGTAGCACTATCAGCTTGAAGACCTTGACGAACTGCTTCAAATTTTTCTCTTTCACCCTTAAGAGATTTGGACAGAGAGGCAATGGCTTCATTTTCTTTAATGGTATTGGCCTCTACAGTGCTTTGATGAGATTCCATGAACGTCTTTGAATCATAAATAAGGGTTTTGACCTCAACAATAGCGTTGTTGGAAGAGAGAGTGGCAGCCTCGACAGCTTGAGTAGCTTTATCAATAGACTGATCATGTTGTTTGATCAAAGTCTCAACCAAAGCCTTCATAGAAGCTTCAGAGTATGCTGAAGTGGAGGGAGTAGCAGAAGATCCCAGTAGTTGATCAAGCTTGGTATTAAGATCCTTCAAGTGACGCTTGGTAAGAGGAACATCATCATCATCGTCGTCAAATTGAACTCGAAAAGGACTATAGTAGAATGACTCAAAGTCCATATCAGCTCCACCAAGAATAGGTTCAGACTCGGTTGAGGGTGATGGTGATGGAGGTGGGTTTGTAACAGGGGTTTCGGTTCCTGAGGTAAGTGCCCCCATATCAGATACGTTGATACGAACCAGAGGTTCGGTTGGGGTTGTTGTTGTTGAAGTTGCTTGAGAAAAGATGGGTGGTGGTAGAGGTATAGTAGAAGTGGGTACAGAAGAAACAGGTGGTGGAAGTGGAGCAATGGAAATAGGAACATAAGTATGATTTGGAAAAGGAGGAGGGGTTGGAACCGAGTCATTAAGTGTTACCTCTGGAGTTGGAGAACGTGGAGGCGTGTTTCCCCTCGGTGAGTTTTCATGGCGAACATCTTCACCTTCGGTTGTTTTCGCTTGATCACCATCATAAGGGACATAATCTGAGTCATCAGGAGAGGATGCCTTCGGTTTCTTTGCCATCTTCTTAACCTTCTTCTTCTTTGGAGCCGAAGGAGCTGCCTTGTCAGCTTTACGCTTTTTGGGCGTTGTAGCTTGGGATGAAGAACCTTCGGTCTCATTCTTTTTGGAATCTGGTTTCTTCCCCCTTTTTGTTGGTTTTTCAACCACGTCTAGAGCAAGTTGCATCTCCAGAGTCAATTGTCTTGGTCCCGTAGGAGGAAGTTTTCTGTATTCAGCCATGACATTGCTAAATGTAGCAACACTTTGGTACATTGATTCAGGAATGGACCCAATGAACAAGAACTTGGTTGAATCAGTGACAATAATCTTCTTTGTGTGAAAGGTCGCGATGGATGAGTGCAGGGCATCCGCCATTATTGGAACCTGAAAGGTTTCAATCGCTCTTTGAGTTATAAGGGTCCAGAACGGACCACAAGAAATCTCTGAATCGCTTGCAGATGAATTGAGACTCTGTACCTCTTGAGCCCAAATAATCGTTCCATAGTCAAGGTTAAGACCATGGTAGAGACCATAGAGAATAGTCATAAACCCTTTGCTTGATCCGTCTAAACCTGCAACCCTTTCTGATAAACCCTTAACTAGAAGGGTAAAAATTTCGTTCCATTGTGGTGGAAGGCAGGATTTCTTGAACTTCGTTATTGTGGTGAGGATGTCAGTATACCCCATATCGTAGAACATTGTGAACAGTTGAGTGGTGGTGACGGAGTCAGGATTCACCAAAGAATCACCAGTAGGAAGCCCTATCAACAAACAGAAGCGAGCTTTGGAGACTGAGGTCTTGTGATTGAAGATTTTGAAATAGATCCTGTCTTTGCATTTGTCATAAACGGCAGAGGTATACACCTGGGAAAGCAGAGACATCGGCATAGATTCCACCTTGGTGAGAGCAGTTACGAGTGGTGAATATTTTAGATATTCAACCACATGTAGCATATAAGGATCATAGAGGAATGGATTCAATTCGATAAGCAGATTCTGGTTAGGCTTGATGACCAGCAAAGTCGATGAGGCAGTTTTTTCATGAACTGAAGAAGATTCAGCCATTGTTGTAGGTTTGAGGAAGAAGATGAACAGTATAAACTTCGATGTGTTCTTGAGAGAGGAGTAGTAAACAGTAAAAAGATGAGAGGGGAAATTCTGGACCTTTTATACAATTACCATGAGAGAGAAAATCCTGTGTAATCATTCCCTGATTTTCGGAAAAGTCGCCTGGAAAAGCGCGATTTGACAGCTGTGTTTCCCTATGAAGACGTCATCAGGTGTGATGATATAAACCGTTTCAAATTCACGCGCCCAAATCAATTCTTATCTAGTTACTGCCTCTTCAACTTCAAAGACTCTTCCAATTCTTCAAAGAAGATGCACCATGATAGCATATGAAACCGAACTTATAAATCTGAAAATAGCCATTAGTAACCCGAACTAGACTTGTGAAAATCACATGGATTCTCGTGTAAGAGTGTGCCAATAAAAAAGGAATAAAGCAAAAATATTTGTGGGAATATAAGTGATGTCAATATAGACACAAAACTGAAGATCCCGGGCACGAATCTCTTCCTTCAAAGTCAAGAGAGACTTAGAAGTGTCTGTGTGGTTTCCCGTTAGAATACGATCAAATGTTTGTAAAGAAACATCGAAAGGCTTCTTTTCAAAATAAGGCTTTAAAGGGTGGTTTAACTTCAACCGAACTTCAGTGCTTGAAATAAGACCGAAAGTTGGATAAAGTGCTTGTGAGACCGATGTGGTCTGTTGAACAAGCAGGTTAGATAATAAATTAAGTGACTTGATGAATTTTAGAAATCTAAAAAAAAATAAAATTGGATCCTATGGGAAGAAACGTCTTGGTGTTAGACAATTTCATAAAAATCACGCGAAAATAAAAAGAGATTTCTTGAGGTAACAAGTAATAGCTTGAACATTAGAGCGTTCACCGTCAATTCATTTATGGTATTGGATATTGGGTTTCACTTAGCACATGGTGAACGAAACTAAGATCATTAACACAGATGATGTGTAACCATAAACCTCAGTGGTAAATGCTGAGAGTCTCAAGGGTTACGTGTATGGAACGAAACATAATGGAGAAATGAGTGGAGGTGGTGAAGGAACCGAAAGTACCTCTGCTATCCAAAGATGACAAAGCAGACAACTCTTGACTCAATATGAGAAGAGTAAGGTAGCTCATGACTTGAGTGATTTTAACAGCCTGATTGGGAAGAAACGATTGGTGTTTATCGAATCATTAACGCTTCACTCAGAGTTTTGGAGGCTTCGGTCTACATGCAGCAGCATGCTTCTAGGGACACCTAGCTAGTACAAAGATAAGAATGTTATACCTGCCCCAACATCATTTTGTGTCGCATCTGTGAACTTGAAACAAGACAAGAATGGAGAGAAAACACTAAAACAAATAGAAATATTTTTGTAATTTTTGGATTTTTTGAAATTCTGAAAAATAATAAAAACAAAAAATAAAATATTTTTGGATTTTTGAAAATTCTGAAAAAATAATAAAAACAGAAAATAAAATATTTTTGGATTTTTTAAAATTCTGAAAAGTAATAAAAACAGAACAAATACCAAAGAAAATCAGGCGAAAAGAGAAACACTCTATATAGAAATATACAACCGAAATCAATCCCAAGATAAGACAAAGCGAAATGGGCCGAGCGTTCGGTTCATTTCAGTTCCCAAAAATTCCGTAACCGAAATAGACCGAGCGTTCGGTTCATTTCGGCTCCTAAAAATTCCAAAACTGAAATAGACCGAGCGTTCGGTTCATTTCGGTTCCTAAAAATTCTGGAACCGAAATAGACCGAGCGTTCGCTCTATTTCGCTTGTATAGTTTTAGTGAGAAGAAAGGGGTTTCGGTACTGACTCAGCTTCCATCATTCCCAAGCCTTGGAGTATCTTATTCAAGCTTGCTTCAGGTAAGGCCTTGGTGAATATATCAGCCAGTTGATCAGCAGATCTAATGAAATGGACTTCGATATTACCATCTTCAACATGGTCCTTGATGAAATGGTATCTTAGTGCAATATGTTTCGTCTTGGAGTGTTGCACTGGATTGTGACACATTCTAATTGCGCTTTCCGAGTCACAGTAGAGGGGAATCTTCTTCATGCATAGGCCATAATCCCTAAGTTGGCATTGTATCCATACAACTTGTGAAGTACAGGATGCTACGGCAATGTACTCAGCTTCGGCTGTAGAAAGAGACACGCAAGTTTGTTTCTTTGATTGCCAACTTACGAGTTTACCATCAAGGAATTGGCACCCGCCAGTAGTGCTCTTTCGGTCCAGACTGTTGGATTAATGTCTAAGTCCATAACTATATTTGGTATGTACTTGACCCGACCCGGCATGGTCCATTTGGGTTGCACTTCACCGACACAATTTATATGGATAGTCTTTTGAGAATAGTATATTTATGATTTATATTAATATATTATAAGTTCTAATATATTAATATATAATCATATTATTTAATTAGTATTGATCAAGAATTAATTTATAATTAATTAAGTGATCAAAAGGAACTAATTAAATATGGACTCTTAGATATATGTGTGTAGTGGGCCAAGTTCATTTAGGTTGGGCTAAGTCTTCATGGATAGTCCATGGAGCTTTAACCCATGGATCCTAGGAAATGAAAGGTCATGGGTATTAGGGTTTAACCCTAATCCTCCACACTATATAAACGGTCTTATGGTTCATGAAATTAGGCTAGTGGCTAGTGTGGATACACTAAAGAGGGCAATAACCGATTTCATAAGTGTGAGCCAAGTATCCATATTCTCTAAAGTCTTCCAAGGTGTTTTGGTGATTTGTGATTCCACTTGAGGCTTCCACACTATTGGGGCTAAGCTCTTAAAGTTTGAAGACATCAAGCTACATCAAAAGGTATGTCATCTATCTAGAACTTTGTAGTATAGGTGGTTCATAATATGCTAGTTAGGATTAAAGCCTTGGAAAGTTCTTATTTGCATGTATGATAGAGAAAACATAGATCCAAGGTTTATAGGGTTGCATGTACACCATAGGAGTGTTATAATGCTCAAAAACCCAACAGTGGTATCAGAGCCATGGGTTGTTTTCTTTTATATTCATGCAAATGTTTGATTTTCAAAGTTGAAAAAAAAAGGAAAAAAAAACATGAGGTTTGTCAAATTTTAAGATAATTACTTGTTTTGTGAAAAACTAATTATTTGTAAAATTTGAATCATTTGCTATATGAGTTGAATTAGGTCAAATTTAGTAAAAGATAAAATGATATGATTATTTTAGTAGTTTTAAAAGTTTGATCTAAATGTTTTAAGGAGTTACAAATTTTGTCATAAAATTTTGGAGCTCAAAAGTTTTTTTTTAAGTTGTGATCTTAAGTGTTTTGAAACCTCCATAACTTATGGATATGAAAAGGTTTAAAAAAAAATTGATTCAAAGTTTTTATGGAGTTTCAAAATTTGGTATTAATGTTTTAAAGAATTCCTTAACTTATTCTTAAGTTATGGAACATGAAAAGTTTCATCATAACACAAGTATTTAACTCCATAAGTTATGGATTACCAAAAGTTTTATGTTTCCTTGATTTATGAGTTAGTTTAGATTAATGGAAAAAAAATTGTGTTTTAGTTGTTTTCAATCCTAATTAATCTAGAGGTAGTTCATAAAATGTGTTTTTGTAACTTGTCCTCAAGTTACATAAAAGGTCACATTTATGAATTTTAAAACTCATAAAAGTGTCATAGGTTACATAAAAAAAATGAAGAGTCTTTTTCATTAAATAGTATTATGACTCCATAACTTGTCCTCAAGTTGTGGATGTTTAAGAGTCACTTCTTTAAAAGTGTTATTAAAGAATAAAAGGTTACATAAAAAATGAAGAGTCTTCATTTTAATGAACCATTAAACTCATAAGTTATGAAATGAAAAGTTTTGAATAGTTTCAAAAACTTGCCCTCAAGTTTTGGAATTTGTAAAGTTTTCACTTATGAATACTTTAATTCCAAGTTAAGCCCTTAGAATTTTAAAAGTTAAAATTCAACCCTTATACTTTATAATATTATAAGTTAATATATATATATATATATATATATATATATATATATATATATATATATATATATATATATGTATAAGAGTAAAGTCGTCTTACCATTAGTAGGCCTTATTCACGAAGCCGGTCTATAAGGGGGGTATAAGGTTACTGCCTATAAAATGGCAGTTTAATAGGTGTCCACTCTCACCCACCGCTTCCTTGACCGGTGGAGGGTCGTTAGCCGAACGGGTAGGACAAGGACTATAATTCTCCCTTCATTAAAAGTATTAATGATAAATACTTAGTAACTAAACTCTTAATAATACCCAATCTTAGTTACATAGGAAAATGTGAATTTGGTGCTAACCCTTTAAATTACACTTTGCACTTTGTTTAAACCGTTAGTGGAGCGTGTGTGGTTAACCGGCACACTAACCTGGATTTAACAAAGTAGGCAAAGGGTAACTTAATATTTATCATAGTATCGGTGGAGCTCGTGTGGTTAACCGGCACATCGATTGAGGGGTAAATATTAAGGGTACCAAGTATATTTGCATGGTTACTTCACACCTTGTTTTGTGATCCTCGGCATCCCAGTCACAAAACCTGAAGGTCACACTCGAGATTGAAACATGCCATTGAAACGTTCAATGAATCTCAAAAGATCTAGGAGTTTCAAATCCAATTAAAACTTAATTATATTTCGTTTTTCATGGTGGAAATTGGTAAATCGTCATTTACCTACCTTCAACTATTTTATAACTCGGATTACGGCATCCCTCTTCCAGTTATAAATAGGTTGTTGGATCCTAGCCTTAATATTTCATGTTGGGTGTTATATTAAGGACTTTAAATCAACTATCTTGAATATCCCCAAAAGATGTCTAGCTCAGACATCTATGATCTTCCCAAATCTCTTGGAACTTTACTTCCTCCACCTCCTCCAATTATTCTCCCTAACCCACAAGTTCAAAGGTCACTCAATCCCTATTGGCAAGCAAGGTCTACGTGTGATCACATCTTGGAGATGAAGTCACATATTGACAAGCCGGGAGAGTTGGGTGTCAAAGTCTTAAGAAGGTAGGATGTTCAATCACTTTCTAAGTCACTTAGTGTGACAACCGTCAAAATTCGAGTCGGTTCTAGATTTGACTAAACTTAGTTGCACGTATAGGCACGACACATACTAGACTTAGTAACTAGAAGCTAAGTTATAACCTACTAGAAACTTGGAAACAAGTAGAATCGAATCATAGTGTACTTAGATTTCACATGGTTATGTGAATTCTACAACTACTTAACTTTAATGACTATCCACATTCGGGTCATTCCTTGACTTGAAAACCATTTCATGAATCATATACACCCATCTTGCACTTGACCTAGTAGTAGAAATTAGGTCATAATCTCATAGAAACTTGAGTCAAAGTTGAAAACTAGAACTAGTATACTTGATTTCCTCAATTTCGCTTGAATCTCGAAACCACTACATAGAATGCCAATAAGCCGATAAAATAAGTTACAAACATTATTTATAACTATAAAAGAGTTATAATACCATAAGATAATTTCAAGTCTCAAATATTTAATTAATTTTGATATCCAAAGACTTACATACTCTCAAAAGCCCTAAATGCCCTAAAAACTCACATTTATAAACTTTAACCTTAAAAATTCTATAAAAATAATTATGAAGCTTCTAATATTATCTTATAATAATTAAAATTATGAAAATTCATTTAAGGAAAATAAAATTTAAGTCATTAACAATTGCCCTAAATTTATAAGTCAAAAATCAAGGTTTCATGAGCAAAAACTTGGTTAGGGTGTATATTTTATAAAAAGTTTGATATTTTTATAAAAGAATTGAATTTTTTTATAAAATTAAAAGAGAGGGAGGGAATTTTACACTCAAAACCGTCCACCCTCTTCCCAAGATGCTTCCCCTCTTCCCAAAACACATAATCACTCCTCTCTCACACTCCATCTCCTTCACTTCTCTCTCTCTCTCACACTCCACCATTTACCACACTCAAACTCTCTCTTTCCCTCTCTAAAACCATGAAATTCTCCAGCCAAGAACATCTCTTAACCCTCAAATCTTCATCTTCTAGGGTTGTTCTTCATGGTAATCACGAAAATCCTTCAATCTCCGTCACTTTTCTTTCTAGTTTTAAAGGTTTTTCTTGCATTTCCTTGTTCTTCTACACCATTCTCTTAGAAAATTTGTGTGAATGTTCATTCACTTCAGTTTTGATGATGATGGTGGTAGATTTTCACCAAAAACATCTTGCATGTTACAAAATGGTGAAGATCCATGACCTAAACCTAAGTCAAAACCATGGAAATGCACTTTTCTACACGTTTTGGTGGAAAATCACCACATGCATCCAAAGTTTTCTTTCAAAAACGAATTTTAAACATTTCAAACTTATGAATGAACTTCAAACAAACATGCATGTGATGATCTTCAAGCTTAGATGCTAGATCATCAAAGTATGTTGTTAAAAGCTTTCAAATATGTTCATGAAGGATTTATTTCCAAATAAATATCTAAAACTCATTTTCTGACCAAATCCGATTTTTCCCAGATTCCCATCAACAAAATAAGATGCTCTGTAAATTTCCAGAAGATAATTCATTTATCTCGAATTACTATAATTAATGCAAGAAAATAGGGCAATAAATCATATAAAATACTTTCTGGGGTCTATAAATCCTAGTTAAATTTGTGGATGACCCCTATGCTAAATAATGATTGCTCATTAAGTTTCATCGATTTTTGTTACTGTTTAATATGGTTTTGAATTTTCTTTTTGTTTAGCCCCAATAAATCATAAAACCGCTTTAGATAATTTGAAAAGGTTATATAATAATTTTCGCAGCTTATACTCTCTGTGGAAGACCTAGAAAAATAATTTCAGAATTTTTCATAATGTATTCCTATTATTCCCCGATTTTTGTGTATATTATGGACTAAAAACAGGGAAAATAGTTCTGCTTATCCAAAATTCATACAAAATTTACCAGAACACCTTGTAGTACATTAGGATGCTACATAAAAGTTTTGATGATTTTTCTCTTCTGTATACTATTTTTCTCCTATTTTCTAAGATTAAATACACTTAAATACACAAAATCAGATTTCAGTATATAAAAATCACATTTGGTATTTTTCCCAGATTATTTACTCTGTAAATGAAGTGTACAAAATTTTTGGTAATTTACTTTAACTGTTTAATAATTATTATTCAATTAATGATTATTTAAGAGGATTAAACAAGGAAAAATAGCAACACTAACTGAAAAATATCTTTTATATTTTTCACAGCTTCTACATGTATAATAAAAGTGTTACAAAAATTTTGGACAATTTTGGAAACTGTTTCCTATTTATTTCAATTTTTATTAGAATAAATGCTCAAAAATCATAAAATTGGGTTAAACAGTTTAGAAATCAATTTTTATATTTTTCCCAACTTAAGAATGTTTAATAACAATATCACAAAACGTTTGGGTAATTTTGGAAACTGTTTTCTATTTATCCCCATTTTTATTAGAATAAATGCATAAAAATCATAAAATTGGGTTAAACAGTTTAGAAACCCCTTTTTATATTTTTCCCAGCTTAAGTATGTGTAATGACATTGTTATAAAAAGTTTGGGGTATTTTCATAACTGATTTCTATTTTTCATGAATTTGTATCTATTTAGAGAATTAAATATGTGAAAAATGGTTATACATATTCATAATCCATGAAAATTTATCTAGAAGTCTTTTAGTACATTTAGAACCAAAATCTGAAGTTTGGTAATTTTTATTAACTGTTTAGTATTTTTCATGATTTTATGGTTATTCAAGAAACTAAAATCGTGAAAAATAGTCAGACAAATCAAAAATTCAAGAAAATTTATCTTAAGGTCTTTGACTTCAATTAAAACTTAAATGCAAAGTTTGGGAAAGTTTAGATCTAAATTGATTTAGTTTTGAATATTTAATCATTGGAACACCTCTAAAATGTTAAATATTAACATTTCAATAATGGAAATTTTCCACTTAAATTGTTATATAACAATTGATTCTTTGAAACTTAATTTCCACAGAAAAATGTTTGTAACTTATCAATATTAAATTTTGACACATTATTGGCATAATTCTATTGTAGTAGTAAGTATACTAGTGTTAGATTTTGATCAGAGACTCACTAGCGAATACCATTATTGTAGGAATCGATAGTGGTACAAGTGGAACTTAGCTCAAGGCATCATTTGCATCATCTCAATGCATATTGTGAGTATTCACGCACTCCCCTATTTTTAGTTTTTATGTTTTGGGGTGGAAAAGCATGTCCCGAAAAACTATTATTTGAATGTTGTATTTAAATTGATTTGTATCAAACATGATTGCTATTTTATTGCTATGTCTCTCTATGTATGTCTATGCAACACGGAACATGAGAACTTATCGTACTAAGGCCCTTCCCTTATCTCTAACCATTAACTCTTTGAGCCAATGGTCATTATGGATAGCGCTATTAGGAATTGACAACTCCTCACTCGCCCTATTGCTGGAGTGCATGATACCATATTCATCTATGGAACGATAAGCATAGATCTTGATAGGGCTTCAGTCATAGGTTTGGTTGAGACTCATTGTTTGCTCATACACATACAAACTCGTTACTTATTATAGCAATAAACTTGTTTATTAATTATAGCAATGAACTTTGTTTCTCATTACAACAACGAACTTTTATTACTGAAAACTTATATACATGTTTTAGCAATGAAATTGTTTGCTCCTTGTAGCAACGAAACTGATTGCTCATTTTAGCAATGAAACTTGTTTACTCGTATGAGTAACGAACTTTATCTTCCATGAGAATATGAATGTTGCATCTTATTTGGGCAACATACCTTATCTCTCATGATGACAAGGAACTTTGTTTTTACAGACTTATTTACTCATTTTAACAGTATACTTTTATTATTGGAAACTTTTATCAAAACTTTGATTTCAATTCATGGAACCAGTATTATTTTGTTTATCTGTGAGTACTCACCAACTATTTTTATAGTTGACGCTCGTTTTACATGCTTTTTCAGGAATCATCGAGTAAGTGGCACTTAGGGACACTTCACTTTTAGGAGCATTCGCATGTGTTGTATTTCAATTTACATTGTAATTTCTTTTAAAAGTTGTTCAAACCCATCGTAAATTTGTAATGATTTTTAATACTATGGTTGGTGTTGTCTTTTAACTTTTGCTATGAAACCCTTTATACTGCCACGCCTCGTGTTTCCGCTTTAGCGGGGTGTGACACTTAGTGAGTTCCTTTTGGGACTACTATAAAACAGACTATGACATGACCCTTAATGATCTTATCTATTTGCTTGGTCAGCAATGATTTGAGGACTAGTAAAGCAAATTGATTAGGAGATCAACTTCCCAATGGACATTGACAATGGTAACATTGGATATCTAGAAAAACCTTCTCATCCCAAAGAAAGGGTTTGACCATAGTCAACTAGGTTGACCAAATGGTAAAGAGAAAGGCTAAGTCTGCGATAGTCCCATGTACCATTCCCAGTGAGTCCATATGTTTCTCTTGCCAAAGGAAGGGGCATTGATTGCGAAGCTGCCTATTTACCTGAAAGATCATAAGGTTGATCAAGTCAAGAAGTTTGACTCTGCTTCAGGTAAAGTTCACTATCTAACTCTGTTAAGTTTCTATTCTGAGATTCTTATTACATGATGTGACTTGGTCACATGTTGATGTTTTAAGAATCAAAGAAAAGTGAAGAAACTTAAAGGAAGTATATGCTGATTCTGATCGCGAAGATGGTTTTCGATCGCATGGTTCGGTGATCAAAATTTTGAGCTGTTGCTTAGGAGTTATGATATATTGCTTAGGAATAGATAACAACAATTTTTTCATATGCATTTGCATTGTAAGGATAAGTTTTTCCGGAAGTTTTAAAATAAAAAAAAAACCGTTTTGATTTATTTATTTTAAGTATCCTTACAATGGGATTTGTGAAAAATTGTTGTTTACATGTTTCCATTGATAGCAATATTGGAAAATGGATTTGATTCTTTCATTTGTGGTAGTGTCTAAATTTACCAAATAAGGAAAGTTTCTCATCACCCAAGTTTCAATTGGACCGAAACTTGGAATCATGCAAGTTGTATAGTATGATGAATGAGAACTTTCAAGCATTGGAAAATTAAGACTAATAACTTGTTCACATGGATGTGTGAGTCAAGTAAAGGACTAAGGGATCGAGTACACATTCTTGTGCACTGATCAAGCCCACCACAAATAATCGTTAAGACTATTCGTCATGATTTACTAAAGTTTTGTAAATATGGTTATACTTACAGGCTTAAGTGTAATTCTGATACATTGGAAAATTTTTGATGTATAGCAGAACGAATGAGAAGAATCAAATTAGGCAGAAGGATAAAAGTTTCTCAAATCTGAAAAGATGGGATAGTACTTTAGTATCATGTTATATGATCATCTTAATGATTAAGAGACCTTATCACAGTTCATCCTCTAAGTGCATTCTGATAGCTAAGAAGAGGAGCTATAAATTGTTGAAGTGGTCAAATCAAGAAGATGAGTCATACTTCGTTCCAAAACAAGTCTTAGAGTCATACTCCAAGACTGTAAGTTGAGTGACATATCCTAAAGAAAGGTTTAAAACACTTGTCAAATGTAAGAGTAAAAGTGTCCTACTCTTGTACATTTGAAATTGGCAAGTTGTGATGTTTTGGATAAAACAAAGACCAACTTAGGCCAATTGTGTGAAGCGTTCGTCTTCATAAAGAATCCGCACTATCTCTTGAATATTTGACAAGATAGTCTTATATGTCAAGAGGACAGTGGGAGTCTTAAAGATCCTGAAAAGTATTTCAAGATCTAATCAAGAATAAAAAACCTGTAGTTTAACACTAGCACACAACTTGAGGTTTGTAACCTATTGTGTTGACATATTCTTGTGATTAAGGTTATGACAAATTCACATGGATAAGAACACATACACCATAAAATCTAAGGGTCATAAGGTTTCTCTCCGATTCATGAAAATGATGGTGAGGAAACACTTCCACCAAGTAGATTTGAAGCAGAGGGCAAAAGGTCTAAACAATTGAGACTATGATTACGACATCCCTTTTCATAGTTCTGAAATTGTTTAGACACACATGCATGCTATCTAAGGAAAGGTGTATGATTTTGATAAAGTTTTATCAAAGCATCTCGTATCAGAAATCTGAACTTTGGTAAGAAAGTCAATAAAGTATTGATTTCTAGAAGTCCAGCTGATTTCTGACTACATGTCAAAGCTAGTGGGAGAATAAGTGGTATGCTAATAATCATCATGTTAGTGGGAGCATGATAATTATTGTTAGTGTTGCAAGTTAGCAATGTTAATTATAGAAAACAAAAGTTTCAATTCGTGAGGCTGCGGGGATTGAAAAAGTTGTTTTGCTGTAATTAAGGGAGAGGATATACTTCATTTCAGTTCTAAAGGCTTAGATTGAGACCTTAATCATCTTTAGTCAAGAATATATATATATATATATATATATATATATATATATATATATATATATATATATATATATATATATATATGAATTTCATGTTGGATTGGTTCAACTTAAGGAAATTCTATATATTGCGTTCTCAAAATTCGATTATGATTACGGCATCCCTCTTCATAGTCAAATTTTGAAAACATGGCAAATAAAAATATTGTAGCAAAAGATTGGTCTAGAATCATGTCTTTATGTGAGACATCATGAATCATGTACCATTTGCTTTGGGTACAGGATCGATTGCATGTGCTATAATATTTGTCATTTCTACATTTTTCCAAATGCCCAGAGGCATTAAGAAGGGAAAAGGTCTATAATTGGATATGACTAAAATGATTAAGCAATTGTCGAGGACAATCTAAGGTTTACCAAAGATTGGTTGCTCAAGGACAGTTGGAAGTATACTGTTAATATTGGAAGGACCATATTGACATAGTCTGAAAAGAGGCAACTCTTGTTCAGAAGTGGTAGTCAAAATGGGAATATAGAGTTGTCTTCATAGGTGGAAGCAATCTGTGTAAGGTTAAAGAAACTTAATGCAAGAAGCATGTTCAAAGCAATGCGCTTTGAATTTGAAACATCGTTTCCATGGAATTGCTCTCCATTGGAATACTCTGTAATGATTGTTGCCAAGTCTTTGTGGCTTTGTGCATAATCATTACAAGAGGAACAGTGCATATAAGTTTAAAATCTAAACAGATTTCGATAAATGATAGGAATTTGGAATTCTTACATTTAAGACAAGGATTTGGGAGTGTGTAAAGAGAATCATTGAAATTATGTTCAATTGATCTAGTTCACAAAGAAAAGGATCATAGACAAACATAGAGTGCATACTTGGTGTATGGCAAAGCTATTGTTTAGAAAAACATAGTGTGCATGCTTGGAGCATGGGACAACTAGTGTTTTTAATTCAGGTATAAAGTTGATAAAACCGAAACAATGAATAATGAGTAATCAGTATGGTGATAAATAAAAGTGGTCTATTTATATTCATAGGGTTTGATACCATATTTGATTCATTTATTCTTGTGTTTCATTTTGCATGTTTTGACTTCCAGAATAAACTAGGTCATTCTTCCTGAATGACTAAGTTATTCAAACTATCCACAGTCGGTCATATGTTGGAAGTAGATATGAATCAAGATTGTCATGGGTTGGCTTGTAGAGGTCTAAGATGTTGGACAAAGCGGTGCTACAACACTCATGAGTGCTCATAAATCCTGAGTATTGGATTCAACCCACGCTCATTTGAATCACTTCATGGATTTTATCACGAGTGATCATGAGACGATAATATCTTATATTCTTAAAACCTAGAGATGTGAGTTGTTACTATGAGTTGGTTATACATTGATTGCATGAAAACGCATTGGTAACTCGATGTTATAAAACGTACCTTTGTGTATGATTCAACAAGTAGTAGAACAAGCCATATGAGTCGAAGTTTATCCATTCCTTTTACCTTTGGGATAAAATCGATATATGTGGGCCCCTCGATGATTTAGCGATGACACATGTGAGTGCTTGGCCAAGCCAGGACTGATTTGATTTGTTCAATCAGTCAGTCATCATAAATCGGAAATCGGGAAACAACAAATGGACAGAGAGAATGATTATAATCCATGTCTCAGTCCATATGATATCTAGAATGGAGGAATATATGATCCCTTATCTAATGGACAAGTCATTGACAAAGGTCAGAGTTCGTTGACAGGATCAGAGTTTGACAGTGGCTTTAAGAGCTACGATTGTCAGTTGGTTTTTGAAGTCATACTCAATAATAGTTTTAGACTTATCCAAGTGTGAGACTGTTGGATTAATGTCTAAGTCCATAACTATATTTGGTATGTACTTGACCCAACCCGGCATGGTCCATTTGGGTTGCACTTCACCGACACAATTTATATGGATAGTCTTTTGAGAATAGTATATTTATGATTTATATTAATATATTATAAGTTCTAATATATTAATATATAATCATATTATTTAATTAGTATTGATCAAGAATTAATTTATAATTAATTAAGTGATCAAAAGGAACTAATTAAATATGGACTCTTAGATATATGTGTGTAGTGGGCCAAGTTCATTTAGGTTGGGCTAAGTCTTCATGGATAGTCCATGGAGCTTTAACCCATGGATCCTAGGAAATGAAAGGTCATGGGTATTAGGGTTTAACCCTAATCCTCCACACTATATAAAGGGTCTTATGGTTCATGAAATTAGGCTAGTGGCTAGTGTGGATACACTAAAGAGGGCAATAACCGATTTCATAAGTGTGAGCCAAGTATCCATATTCTCTAAAGTCTTCCAAGGTGTTTTGGTGATTTGTGATTCCACTTGAGGTTTCCACACTATTGGGGCTAAGCTCTTAAAGTTTGAAGACATCAAGCTACATCAAAAGGTATGTCATCTATCTAGAACTTTGTAGTATAGGTGGTTCATAATATGCTAGTTAGGATTAAAGCCTTGGAAAGTTCTTATTTGCATGTATGATAGAGAAAACATAGATCCAAGGTTTATAGGGTTGCATGTACACCATAGGAGTATTAGAATGCTAAAAAACCCAACACATACCACATCCACCAAGATCAGCGTCAGAGAAGGCATGAACAAAGAAGCCGGATTTTGCAGGATACCAGAGACCGAGAGACGAAGTTCGCTTCAAATACCAGAAGATGTTTTTCACTGCAATCATATGAGGTTCTCTTGGATTTGCTTGAAACCTGGCACAATAACAGACAGAGAACATAATATCCGGTCTACTAGCTATTAAATACATAAGAAACCCTATCATCTGACGATAGAGTGTCACATCAACAACTGGTTTTTTCAGAGATGGTGTTAACTTAGTGCTGAATGCCATTGGAACCTTTACTTTAGAGTCTCCCATCATACCGAACTTTGCTAGCAAAGTTTTTGTGTAAGCCTCCTGATTGATAAAGATGCCTTCTGGTCCCTGTCTAATATTCAATCCAAGGAAAAAGTTAATCGGACCCATTGCGCTCATCTCAAGTTTAGTCTCCATCAACTTCCTGAATTCGGCTGTTAAGCTAGGATTCATGGAGCCGAAGATGATGTCATCGACATAAATTTGAACTATCATTAAGTGTTCGCCTTCTTTCTTGCGAAAGAAGGTTGGGTCAACCGAACCTTGTTTGAATTTGGACAACTTAAGAAAGCGAGTTAGAGTTTCATACCATGCTCTCGGGGCTTGTTTCAAACCATAGACTGCTTTATCCAGAATGTAGCAATGATCTGGATACTTCTCGTTCACAAATCCAGGTGGCTGCTCAACGTACACCGTTTCTTCAAGTTCCCCATTCAAGAAAGCACACTTGAAGTCCATTTGGAAAACTTCGAAGTTTTTGTGTGCAGCATACGCCAGAAAGATTCTTACTGATTCTAACCTTGCTACGGGAGCGAAGGTATCTTCATAGTCTATCCCTTCTTCTTGAAAATATCCTTTCACCACCAGCCTCGCTTTGTTGCGAATAACACTACCCTCTTTATCCATCTTATTTCTGAAGACCCATTTTAATCCAACAGCTGATGCATCCTTTGGAGTGGGAATCAGTCTCCAAACTCGATTTCGTTCAAATTCATGGAGTTCGTCTTGCATAGCCTGCACCCAATCGGAGTGATCAAGGGCAGCATTTACCGTCTTCGGTTCAATTTTAGAGACAAACGAATTAAACATGAAGAATTCTACTTGAGAGAATAAATCAGTTTGCTTCGCCTTCATTTGAGAGCGTGTGAGAACTCCCTCAGATGATGTAACGACGTAAAATCTCGAAAAACAATTTTTCATTCCAAACATAGTAAATTTCATAAAATAATTTCAAAACTCATTCAATCAAATGTTATCTCCGAAATCATATCCCAGAATCTCAAACACATGGATCTTCATCAGTGTGTACAGATCATGCCGGCGCCTTCCCGCGATCCTCGCTAGTACTTGAAACGCATATCATACAACACGGTAAGCATAAATGCTTAGTGAGTTCCCCAAAAATACCACATACAACACATACGCCACTCAAGGCTACAACTCTACAAGACCTTCTGGTCAATGAGTCTCAAGGGACTTCCGTCCTATAATCCTGATAGACCTTCCGGTCCCACTTCTCTGACCTTCCGGTCCGTATCATCTTGACCTTCCGGCCCATACACCGTTGACCTTCCGGTCCATATCATAATACTCATAACATAACATAGCACATATATATCATATAACAACATACATCACCTACTCATCATAGCACATAAGACCTTCCGATCACACATAATTACCACTCTAGGTAAAGTATAGTGAGAATACTCACCTCACATGGTGTCTAGTAAACCTTCTGGCTTGATAACCTCGATCGAGCCTCCGCCAAACAGATAAGGCAAACATTTATAATTAATACTTCCTCTTGTCCTCATCTCCATAGAATGGGTAGAAGACCATTATATCCCTCCCTGACCTGCCTTGAATCTGTTTGACCAAAACCCTAAGGTCAACTGAAGTCATCTCAAGTCAACGGTCAAACCTTGACCAGACTCGTCGAGTGCACTCGAGTGACTCGGCGAGTCCATGCGTGTCCTCTGAATCCTCCTAAGGCCTCACTCGACTCGTCGAGTTAACCTTTAACTCGAATGGTTACCACTGGTCATGAATCGCGGGGCAACCCGACTCGACTCGTCGAGTCCTCTTATGGACTCGGCGAGTTTCGTCCATGGCAACACTTAAATGACCTTCTGAGGTCAGATCTGTTTCTCTAACTTATAGATCTGACCTTCTAACACCCAATAATCACATAAAGGTCCAGTCTTTATACTCATGCAACACATATATGGCTCTATATGGTGAAATAGCTCTAAAAATGGCATCCTAGCTTCATAACTCCAATGGAACTGCAAAAAGCTGGAAGACTGGGACTCTCTGAACCTCTTAAGGTCCAGATCTAATACTTTTTCCACATTGCGACCTCATATGCATTATATACAATCCAAGAAAGGGTAAAGAAAACCCTAGATTCAAGGATTCTACACAAAACAGAAGGAAAGGGAGAAATACTACCTCAGAATGGAGATCCTTGCTTGGATGTCTCAGAATAACAACCTCCTTTGGTCCTTCTAGCAAAATCCCTTCTCTTCCTTTGCAAATCAGACCAAAATTACTTGATTTCATCACAAGAACTCTCCCTTGGCTCCAATGGTGATTTAGGGTTTCTCACAGGAGATATGAGGCGCATCCAAGGTCATAAGTTCCTTTAAATAGGCTCCAACCCGGGAACTTAGGGTTTTCTCTGCCCAGTACCTACTCGACGATTCCATACTTGGACTCGTCGAGTCCGCTCATTAAATCCACGTGATCAACTCGACGTGACTCGGCGAGTCGGACCTACGACTCGTTGAGTCCCTCCCAAATCCTCAAAATTGAAACACGAACTATCATACCCGAAGTTCCGGATGTTACAAATCTCCCCCACTTAATTTGATTTCGCCCTCGAAATCACTTCTCAAACCATATATATAGAAACCAAACACCCGAAAAGCACCACTGAAAGGATCTCACACCAAAATGATATCTTCCTCCCTGAATACCTGAACCCGACCAGGAACTTCTAAATTCGAAACAAAACCGGCCCCTCTGCCACTAAGATATCCCTTCTGACTTCCAAATATAAACCCAACAATCGGTTACCGATCACCCATGCCATACGTACCCAACAATATCGAATACACTTCCATAAACGAAAGGGGAACATTACATCGGAGAATCGTCTCCTGTCTTCAGATATAAGAAAGTAATCATGCTCCATCACAATGTCTTCTAACATCTATAATCATAAACCCCCAACTTACTCTCAAAGATCCCTACTCCACACTGGGTACTAGGTCGTTTCTCAAACAGCCATTAACTTCCAAAGGTTACTCATAACATATTCCAAGTGTCTCACCGACTTCCTTCTCACATCAACTATCTCGGCCCAGTGACACACAAGTCACGAAGTTCTCTTTACCCCAACGAATACTATACTCCCAACTGAAATCGTCTCACCCTCGACCTCAGCCGAAATAATAATCATTTGCCTCATGCACCTCATGGTATCTCCCGTATTAACGAACTGACCTCACTCGGGTCTAAGATATCAGGTGACAACAATACCCCTCAACCAATAACCCACCTCAGAATCCAGAATCTCCTCTCGCCTACCCAACGTACTACCAAAGCCAAACTCAAACTCGAGAGTCTGGTCCGACCCAAAGTTGGAACCACTTGTCCCAACGAAACAATCATCTCATGACTCAACCTGCAATCCGTGCGAATACCACTTTTTTCCAATTCCCTCATGATGCGACAACCACCACTCAAGTCAGAAGTTAACGATTCCCGACAAATATGGGGACCCCAGTCTCTTTCCTGGTTCGACCGCCAGGCTCCCAAAAACTCAACTATTAGGGCTACCCTCGCCCAAAACTCTTCTGCGTCGCGCTTTAATCAAAGAGTACTTCCTCATAACCACCTCTTGCTGACTCAAGAGTACTACAACTCCCCGTGGCATCACAACAACCTCCCTCTTACTAGTGAGTACTACGGCTCCCCGTAGCATCACAACAACCTCTGACTAGTGAGTACTATGGCTCCCCGTAGCATCACAACAACCTCTGACTAGTGAGTACTACGGCTTCCCGTAGCATCACAACAACCTCTGACTAGTGAGTACTACGGCTTCCCGTAGCATCACAACAACCTCTGTGTAACATCCCGAAATTTAGGTACAGCTATTTAACCCTTCTCTTTTGTCAAATTGTCAAAGTTAGCCCTTGAGTGAAAAGTTGTAGCAAATGAGTATGCTGGGCGTACTCAAGAGTACGCTGCACGTACTCATGCGCTTGAAATGGACGCGGACCCTTAGAGGTTTGCTGGGCGTACCAAGGTTATGCTGGGCGTAACCGGCTCAGATGCAAAACCCTAATTTAGACTTGAGCCCTATATAAAGAAGGTTATGGCCTTATCCTCAGCCACCATTTGAGTGAGTGAAACCCTAAAAGAGAGCCCACCTTCGTTCTAAGCTTGTGTGAGTGGTTTTGGAGCTAAAGTGCCTTTGTGTGCTAGTAAGGAAGAAGAGGAGATTCTTGTGAAGGCTAGAAGTTGGAGTGCAAGCCTTGGATCTGAGTTCTACAGAGGGAAGAGCTTCACTTGGAGGTATAAAGCTCAAAGCTTTCCTTGTTATTTTGATTTGTGCTTCATGGACCATTTCTAGGGTTAAAGTCCCAAAGGTGGAGACTTTATGAGCATAAAGGACTCCATAGACCTAGATCTGTCCCTTTTCAGTGATATATGAGTTATAGATCCATAAAGTTTCCATCTTGGTCGTTGTTATGAAGTCATGCTTGAGTTATGAGCTTTCTAGAGTTGGGAAATGGAATGTTATGGGTGTTAGTGACTTGTCCAGCCATGCAAAGGCTTAAAGTCACCAACTTTATGGATTAAGAGGTTTAGAAAAAGTCAGCTCTAGAAGTTGGACGTGAGTCTTAACTGATTAAGACCCTAAAAGCTAAGAAATCTGAAACTAGGAATTACGATGGGCGTAATCCCAGTACGCGCGGCGTAGGGGGTTGTATTCCCCGATTCTGTGAGGTTGCCGGGTACGCCCAGCGTACAGGTTTGGTACGCGCAGCGTAACCCGGAGAGTTGATTTTTGTCGACTTTTAGGGTTTTGGTCAACATTTGGACTTTGGGTCAGGGAGGGGTAAAATGGTCTTTTACCCTTCTGTGGGATTGTAGAAAAGGGATGTAGTCTAGCCTTGAGAGTCGTTAATGATTTGAAATAATTACTTTATGTGATTAGGCGGGGCTAGGTCGTTGTTTCGAGATTCAGGGATATCGAGCACGTGAGTTACTAGACATCATACGAGGTGAGTCTTCTCACTATACATTACCTAGAGTGGTATCTATGTGTAGACCGGAGGGTCTTGTGTGCTATGTGTTGTATGAGATTATGTGCATTGTGATATTGTATGCTATGTGTTGTACAGACCGGACCGGAGGGTCCAACGATATAGACCGGACCGAAGGGTCCAACGATATAGACCGGACCGAAGGGTCCAACGATATAGACCGGACCGATGGGTCCAACGAGCTATGACTGGACCAGAGGGTCCGACGAGCTACGGGACTGGGGGGGTCCCGCTGAGACACATCGACCGAAGGGTCGTATTATAGCCTCGAGTGGCGTATGTGTTGTATGTGGTATTTGGGGAACTCACTAAGTATTTATGCTTACAATTGTTGTGTTATGTGTTTCAGGTACTAGCAAGGATTGCGGGAAGGCACCGGCATGATTCGTACACACTGAGAGGATTTATGTATATGAGATCTTGGGACAGGTTTTGTTTTGTTACAGTGGACACATTATGTTTTGATGATTATCGTACGAATGAAAGTATGTTTTAAAATGAAAAATTGTTTTGAAAATTCACGTTGTTACAAGTTGGTATCAGAGCCTTGGTTTGAGGTATTCGGGTGCATCTTCGGATGAATCTGAACTCCAACTGAGGAATTGAGAAAGTTTTCATAAAATAAACAATTTTTCTAAAAAGAGTAAAAGATTTTGAGAAAGGCAGAAGGAAGCAGTGTGTACGATCAGCCAGCGCCCGAACGGTGATTTCCCAAAATACCCTTACATTATATGTTATGAGATATGTTATGATATGATATGCATGCTAGAGTAGGCTAGGTGTTTATATTAGGACTAGAGTGACCTGATTTGTGATGCCTTAGCCTAGGAAGGATTTTGCTGCTATGTGATGCTTGAGAGCGAGTAGGTAGCAGTGAGGAGCTGATGAGAGGTCTACCGAAGGGTAGCCTATGCCAATGAGATATAGAGTACTTGTGATCTGGGACCCAAGGAGGAGGACTTAGGGTGAATACTGATGCGGTGTGGACGGTAGTATAGGGCCCGTATTACTGAAGACACCGGAGCAGTGCGCACTCTAAGTAAGAATCCTTAGGGTACTAAAGAGCAAGTAGGGTTGAGTATCGAGTACGAGTATACTCGAGCGAATCTCTGATTTCTTTTGTGTTATATTTCAGAGACATCATGGTTGGGACGCGCCACCACCCAGGAGGCAGTGGTACCAGTGATGAGGAGATCCGTAGGTTGATTCATGAGGAGGTGGCTGCGGCCATTCGAGCTGAGATACAAGAGATGTTCGGGTCTATCAAGACCATGTTGATCGAGACTTTTGATGAGCGGTACGCCGCTCTTACTGAGGCTGCAGTTGTTGCGGCCACCGCAGCTGTTGTTGCTGCCAGGCCGCAGGGAGGTGACTCGTTGCTGTACCAAGAGTTCAGCAACACGAAGCCACCAGAGTTTGATGGGACGCAGGACCCGATAACTGCGATGAGGTGGATTTTTGATATCGAGGGATGCTTCTACACCTGATCGTGTCCAGAGCATCTGAGGGTTCGGTTTGCGCTGAACCAGCTTCGCTTGGGAGCGAAGGACTGGTGGAAGTTTGTGACGGCAGACTTCACTACGGCAGAGCTGACTGCGGTGACCTGGGAGAGGTTCACCATGATGTTTCGAGATGAGTATGTTCCCGCTGTGGAGAGGGAACGTCTAGCCCATGAGTTCTTGTCCCTCAAGTAGGGAACTGAGTCTGTGACAGTGATTACGAGGATGTTTCATGAGAGGGCATTGTTTTGCCCTGAGCACGTGTCGACTGAGCAGGCACGTATGAGCCAGTACTTGAGCATTCTGAGGAGGGATATCCATGAGTTCATGGCGAACTCGTCGTACCGGACATTTGCCGAGCTCCAGGCAGATGCCCGGAAGAGAGAGATCGAGCTGGAGACTCAGGTCAGGGAGGAGGCCGAGTCTCAGAGGAGGGACAGGCGACCGGTACAGGCGCAGCCGGCAGCCAAGCGGGCAAAGCCCGCTGATTCGAGATCTGGGGGTCCGAAGGGCCGCACTTGCGGGAAGTGCGGCAAGAGGCACGAGGGAATGTGCAGAGCTGGGGTATGTTACAAATGCGGGAAGGAGGGGCACAATGCGAGGGATTGCCCCAAGGGGTTCACGGTTTGCTTTCATTGCAACCAGACCGGCCATCGGAAGGCCGAGTTCCCACAGCTACTACAGGGATCAGCGCAGGGATCTGCGCCAGCTGCTCGAGCTACTGAGACCCGGCCAGCAAAGGCCGAGACACCGAGGGCTCGCGGGAGAGCTTTCCAGTTGACAGCGGAGCAGGTCCGCGCAGCGCCTGATGCCGTGGCTGGTACGTATTCTTTCATTTATTTATGTTGAGTTATGAGATATTGTGCTTATATGATGATATGTGTAGGTACTTTTCTTGTGAGTTCTGTACCTGCCTTAGTGTTATTTGACTCGGGTGCGAGTCGATCATTTGTGTCGATAGCATTTAGTCGGCACATCAGTAGCAGACGTGAGGCGTTGAGTCGACCTCTGCGGGTTTCCATAGTGGACGAGCGAGGGGTGTATGCCACGGACATGATTCGAGGATGTGTACTCGAGATCTTCGGTGTCGAGTTTCCGATAGATCTGGTCCCGATTGCGATGGGGGACGTATGTGTTATCGTGGGTATGGATTGGCTGAGCCGATTTTGGGCTGTGATAGACTGCGAGCGACAGTTGGTGACGATTCGAGATCCTAGTGGGGGAGTGCTGACAGTTTATGGCGAGGGAACCTGAGGCGGGTCAGCATTCTGTTCGGCTGCCAGAGCGAGGCAGGGTTTGCAGCAGGGATGCAAAGGGTTCGTAGCTTATGTGATGGATACACGAGAGGCCGCTGGGAGGCCAAGTTCGATGGATGACGTTCCGATAGTGCGTGAGTTCCCGGATGTTTTTCCCGAGGAGTTGCCGGGAGTGCCTCCCGAGAGGCAGGTAGAGTTCCGCATTGATTTGGTTCCGGGGGCAGCGCCTATCGCCAAGGCGCCTTATCGCCTTGCACCGCCGGAGATGCAGGAGTTATCCTCGCAGCTTCAGGAGCTGCTGGGGAAGGGGTTTATTCGACCGAGTAGCTCACCATGGGGAGCGCCGATCCTTTTTGTCAAGAAAAAGGATGGTTCACACCGGATGTGTATTGATTACCGGGAGTTGAACAAGTTGACGGTCAAGAACCGTTACCCATTACCGAGGATCGACGATTTGTTCGATCAGTTGCAGGGAGCGTCTTGGTTCTCCAAGATTGATCTGAGGTCTGGATATCACCAGATGAGAGTACGTGATGAGGATATCCAGAAGACGGCGTTCAGGACTCGTTATGGACATTACGAGTTCGTGGTGATGCCTTTCGGGCTCACCAATGCACCAGCAGCATTCATGGACCTCATGAACAGGGTGTGTAGACCGATGTTGGATCGTTCGGTGATCGTGTTCATCGATGATATATTGGTGTATTCGAGATCTAGAGAGCAGCACGAGGAGCATCTGAGAGAGATTCTCGAGGTATTGAGGACGGAGAGGCTTTATGCCAAATTCTCCAAGTGCGATTTCTGGTTGCGAGAGGTCCAGTTCTTGGGGCATCTTGTCAATCAGAAGGGGATATTGGTCGATCCGGCCAAGATCGAGACAGTGATGAGTTGGGTGGTGCCGAGATCTCCCACCGAGATCAGAAGTTTTCTAGGATTGACCGGCTATTATCGGAGATTTATCAGGGATTTCTCCAAGATTGTCGTGCCTCTCACCAGATTGACCCGGAAGGGTGTTGCTTTTTCATGGGGTCCGGAGCAGCAGACCTCGTTTGAGACGCTTCGCCAGAAGTTATGCGAATCCCCTGTGTTAGCCCTCCCGGAAGGGTTGGAGGATTTTGTGGTATATTGTGACGCATCGATATCGGGGTTAGGTGCAGTACTTATGTAGAGGGGGCATGTGATAGCATATGCATCGAGGCAGCTGAAGCCTCATGAGACGAGATATCCCACCCACGATCTGGAGTTGGGGGAAGTGGTGTTCGCCCTCAAGATCTGGCATCACTATTTGTATGGGGTTCGGTGTACCATATACACGGACCACAAGAGCTTGAAGTATTTGATGGATCAGCCCAATCTGAATATGCGTCAGAGGAGATGGTTGGACGTGGTGAAGGATTACGATTGTGAGATCCTGTACCACCCGGGCAAAGCTAATGTTGTAGCTGATGCGTTGAGCCGTAGGGCGGAAAGTGCCCCGATTCGAGGCACTTGCATGAGATTGACAGTGATGACCCCGGTGTTGGACACCATCCGGGAGGCCCAGGCAGAGGCCGTGATACCGGAGAACCGCAAGAGGGAGCGGGTGATCGGACAGGTGTCCGAGTTCGTTATCGATAGTCGAGAGCTGATGACCTTTCAGGGTCGGATTTGGGTGCCACATACAGGAGGGGCACGTACCATTCTGATGGAGGAGGCGCATAGATCGAGGTTCTCGATCCATCCCGGGGCCACGAAGATGTATTTGGACCTGAAGAAAGATTATTGGTGGCCCTGTATGAAGAGGGATGTCGCGTGGTTTGTCGAGAGGTGCTTGACTTGTTGCCAGGTTAAGGCCGAGCACCAACGTCCGCATGGCAAGTTGCAGCCGCTTGAGGTTCCCCAGTGGAAGTGGGAACAGATTTCCATGGATTTCATCACCAAATTGCCGAGGACCACGAGGGGTGTCGATGCAATTTGGGTGATCGTCGACCGACTGACGAAGAGCGCGCATTTTCTTGCTATCAGTGAGAGCTCTTCTGCAGAGAGGCTGGTAGAGTAGTATGTGAGGGAGGTGGTATCACGACATGGGGTGCCGATCTCGATTGTGTCAGATCGAGATGTACGTTTCACTTCCAGGTTCTGGAAGAAGTTTCACAAGGAGTTGGGCACGAGGTTGCATTTCAGTACCGCTTACCACCCCCAGACTGACGGACAGAGTGAGCGGACAATTCAGACGCTCGAGGACATGCTTCGAGCATGTGTGTTGGACTTCGGAGGAAGTTGGGACACGTATTTGCCGTTGGCTGAATTTTCCTACAACAACAGCCACCATTCTAGCATTGGTATGCCTCCCTTCGAGTTGTTGTACGGAAGGAGGTGTCGGACTCCCATCTGCTGGGGAGAGGTAGGACAGCGTGTGATGGGTAGTACTAAGATAGTGTTGCAGACGACAGAGCAGATACATCAGGTTAGACAGAGGTTACTGACGGCTCAGAGTCGTCAGAAGAGTTATGCGGATAAACGACGATCCGAGCTTGAGTTCCAGGTGGGAGATTTCGTACTCCTGAAGGTATCTCCTTGGAAATGAGTGATCCGGTTCAGGAAGAGGGGAAAGTTGGGGCCCCGGTACATCGGTCCATTCAGGGTGACCGCGAGGGTGGGCAAGGTAGCATATCGGTTAGAGCTACCTGTGGGGTTGAGTCAGATTCATGATACCTTCCACGTGTCTCAGTTGAGGAAGTGTATAGTCGACGAGTCGGCGGTGGTACCACTGGAGGATATTCAGGTGGATGCGAGCCTGAATTATGCTGAGAGGCCAATCGCGATTGTGGATCGAAAGATCAAGGTTCTGAGGAACAAGGAGGTGCCCCTGGTTCAGGTTCAGTGGCAACATCGGAGGGGGTCTAAGTTGACTTGGGAGACAGAGTCAGAGATGCGGGAGCAGCATCCGGAGATGTTACAACATGAGACTTCGAGGGCGAAGTCTGGTTCTAGTGGGGGAGAATTGTAACATCCCGAAATTCAGGTATAGCTATTTAACCCTTCTCTTTTGTCAAATTGTCAAAGTTAGCCCTTGAGTGAAAAGTTGTAGCAAATGAGTACGCTGGGCGTACTCAAGAGTACGCTGCGTGTACTCATGCGCTTGAAATGGACGCGGACCCTTAGAGGTACGCTGGGCGTAACCGGCCCAGATGCAAAACCCTAATTTAGACTTGAGCGCTATATAAAGAAGGTTATGGCCTTATCCTCAGCCACCATTTGAGTGAGTGAAACCCTAAAAGAGAGCCAACCTTCGTTCTAAGCTTGTGTGAGTGTTTTTGGAGCTAAAGTGCCTTTGTGTGTTAGTAAGGAAGAAGAGGAGATTCTTGTGAAGGCTAGAAGTTGGAGTGAAAGCCTTGGATCTGAGTTCTACAGAGGGAAGAGCTTCACTTGGAGGTATAAAGCTCAAATCTTTCCTTGTTATTTTGATTTGTGCTTCATGGACCATTTCTAGGGTTAAAGTCCCAAAGGTGGAGACTTTATGAGCATAAAGGACTCCATAGACCTAGATCTGTCCCTTTTCAGTGATATATGAGTTATAGATCCATAAAGTTTCCATCTTGGTCGTTGTTATGAAGTCATGCTTGAGTTATGAGCTTTCTAGAGTTGGGAAATGGAATGTTATGGGTGTTAGTGACTTGTCCAGCCATGCAAAGGCTTAAAGTCACCAACTTTATGGATTAAGAGGTTTAGAAAAGGTCAGATCTAGAAGTTGGACGTGAGTCTTAACTGATTAAGACCCTAAAAGCTAAGAAGTCTGAAACTGGGAATTACGTTGGGCGTAATCCCAGTACGCGCGGCGTAGGGGGTTACATTCCCCGATTCTGTGAGGTTGCCGGGTACGCCCAGCGTACAGGTTTGGTACGCGCAGCGTAACCCGGAGAGTTGACTTTTGTTGACTTTTAGGGTTTTGGTCAACATTTGGACTTTGGGTCAGGGAGGGGTAAAATGGTCTTTTACCCTTCTGTGGGATTGTAGAAAAGGGATGTAGTCTAGCCTTGAGTGCCGTTAATGATTTGAAATAATTACTTTATGTGATTAGGCGATGCTAGGTCGTTGTTTCGAGATTCAGGGATATCGAGCACGTGAGTTACTAGACATCATACGAGGTGAGTCTTCTCACTATACATTACCTAGAGTGGTATCTATGTGTAGACAGGAGGGTCTTGTGTGCTATGTGTTGTATGAGATTAGGTGCATTGTGATATATGTATGCTATGTGTTGTACAAACCGGACTGGAGGGTCCAACGATATAGACTGGACCGAAGGGTCCAACGATACAGACCGGACCGATGGGTCCAACGAGCTATGACTGGACCAGAGGGTCCGACGAGCTACGGGACTGGGGGGGGGGTCCCGCTGAGACACATCGACCGAAGGGTCGTATTATAGCCTCGAGTGGCGTATGTGTTGTATGTGGTATTTGGGGAACTCACTAAGCATTTATGCTTACAGTTGTTGTGTTATGTGTTTCAGGTACTAGCAAGGATTGCGGGAAGGCGCCGGCATGATTCGTACACACTGAGAGGATTTATGTATATGAGATCTTGGGACATGTTTTGTTTTGTTACAGTGGACACATTATGTTTTGATGATTATCGTACGAATGAAAGTATGTTTTAAAATGAAAAATTGTTTTGAAAATTCACGTTGTTACACTCTGACTAGTGAGTACTACGGCTCCCCGTAGCATCACAACAACCTCTGACTAGTGAGTACTACGGCTCCCCATAGCATCTAAACAACCTCTTACTAGTGAGTACTACGGCTTCCCGTAGCATCACAACAACCTCTGACTAGTGAGTACTACGGCTTCCCGTAGCATCACAACAACCTCTGACTAGTGAGTACTATGGCTTCCCGTAGCATCACAACAACCTCTGACTAGTGAGTACTACGGCTTCTCGTAGCATCACAACAACCTCTGACTAGTGAGTACTACGGCTCCCCGTAGCATCACAACAACCTCTGACTTATCTCTACCATCTCATTCTCACGTTAACGCCACCCTGCGTCCACTAACTCATGCCCCGTGGACTAACATAGATAGGTGCCCACACTCATCCAAATTACGCGTCATTATTCCTGTCGACAACCGCCATAACCAAGACACCTCTCCCCACTGAAATCCTCATTCTTAAATAATCCCTCGATACCCAAGGGCTCCCACTGGTACCACAGATACTCAATACGCAACTTGCGGTCTCAACCCAAGACTCAAAACTAATCCGAACTTCAGGTCATCATACTCGGATATCTCGGAAAATTACCACAGAACCTCACGATGTACTGCCTCAACCCCTGATCTCCTTCATCATTCACAAATACACCCACGCATTCCCTTAAAATCTCACAACAGATTCTCCTTTCATAACACGCCACTATGGAGTATCCCAACTCTCAATTGAAACATGAAGGAATCGCCAGTGACCCAGAACATGTTGACGACAATCCGAAACTTCCTTCTATATAGCTCAAAACTCATGCAAGAATACTCATAAGGACCTCGAAGTTGTTGCTTAATTAGTTCCTGCCCTTTCCCGAACCGCATAACAACCCATACAATGAACCAGAATTTTCTCCACTGTCGGACTAATCTTACGAGCTAACCATCTCGAGTTTACCATAGTAATCTCGAAGAATTTCCTAACCACCTCAAGGTCTCCGACCAACGGCTACTTGCCGTGGGGACACTCATGCACTACATGCATTATCTCGCTCTACATCTCGCCTCGACCACCAATACCCATGATCTCATGAACCTGAACCGCAGATCTCTATATCCAGATCTCTAACCGCTTTTGAACAAATCTTAGATCCCCTCAATAAAGTACCCGGTCCTCCCCCACTCGGGGTTCAGACCATCACCAATTGGCGCACTAACAATCTATCTCACAGACCGTTTCCGCCGGAAACATCACACTTACCCTTGGAAGGTGCTATGCAACGTGCGATAATCTCCCCGATGGAGATTAAGCAACTCCAATATCCTAGATTTCTGATGAAATCCTCAGAAACTTCTCATCATGACTGCCTCTAATCATTCCGAATCTCATAACAATCCATTACCAGACATCTCGACTGTCCAGTAAAAATCCTGACTCTTAGTTCGGAAATAATGAATCATCATACTCCTAATCCTCGACTCCCAAACCATCGTTCCATCACATAAATTACCATAAGAGCAGGGACTCCACTCCCATACCCGATATCCAGCATAGACCATAAGGGATACCACCCCGATATACTCCTCGTGATCGCCCGATGTTGCGGCTAACACATGCTCTACTATACTCAAGTGGGACATCTCTTTGCTCTTGACCGTCTCAGTCCCTACTGACAACTGGTTCATGCTATACTACTACTTTATGGCAGACATACTGCCTAGCCACACTGGTGGAAGATCGCTATCGATGCTACCCCCACAGGGTTCACCCCCAGCTCAGAAACCGAAACCTCAATACCTCTTACGTTTCCCCACCGGGAACATAAATAGCACCACTTAGGTCACAGAAAGCGACATTTC
This sequence comes from Lactuca virosa, assembly GCF_052849685.1. Classification (NCBI taxonomy): domain Eukaryota; kingdom Viridiplantae; phylum Streptophyta; class Magnoliopsida; order Asterales; family Asteraceae; genus Lactuca; species Lactuca virosa. The sequence goes on along the minus strand of NC_136428.1, from coordinate 422,287,319 downwards.
CACTATCGGCTGATTGCTCAACTCGGACCGCAATCCCCCGTAAAACACCATCCTTACTCATCCTTGAGTCTTGCGACTCCCACTGTCATCTCATCACAGATTCCTTGGAACTAAACCGATTTCCCTCTCAAGGTATGCCTCATCAAAACTCATTCAGTCTGGCCCTTGGGCCCCATACTCTATCGCATCCGATCTCGGCCTAATCATTCATGACGAAATAACCGGAAAGAGGTACAAGCATTATCTGTTACGAATCATGGTACCCGAACCATGACAGCACCTCTCAATCTGCCACCAATCATGGTACTCGAACCATGATATCACCTCTCGATCTGCTACCAATCATGGTACTCGAACCATGACATCACCTCTCGATCTGCTACCAATCATGGTACTCGAACCATGACATCTCCTCTCAATCTACTACCAATCATGGTACTCGAACCATGATTTCACCTCTCGATCTGCTACTAATCATGGTACTCGAACCATGATATCGCCTCTCGCGGCTATCGGATTATGTCCCATGAAACCATGGTGGCTTCGTGTTGCTGAGCTCCCGGTACAGCAACAAGTCACCCCCCTTGCGGCCTAGCAGTTGCGACAGCTGCGGTGACTGCAGCAGCAGCAGCCTCCGAAACAGCAGCGTATCGCTCATCGAACGTCTCAATCAACATGGTCTCACTAGACCTAAACATCTCGAGTATGACCTCTCACATGGTCGCGGCCACCTCATCACGAATCGTCCTGCGAACCTCGTCATCGCTAACTTCGCTGCTCTCTGGTGTGTGACGTGTACCCACCATGAGGTCTCTGAAACACAACACAAGGATACTAGAGACTCGATCGAGTATACTCGAACTCGATCACCCAACCCCACTAGTTCCTTAGTACCCTAAGGATTCTTACTTGGACTGCTCACTGATCTGGTGTTTCCAGTAGTACGGGCCCTATACTACCGTCCATACCGCATCAGCATTCACCCCAAGTCCTCCTCCTAGGATCCCAGATCACAAGTACCCTACTTCTCGCTAAGCACAGGCTACCCTTCGGTAGACCCCTCATAATCTCCTCACTGCTACCTACTCACTCTCGAGGCATCTCATAGCAGCAGCAATCTCCTAGGCTAGGGCATCACAAATCAGGCCACTCTAGTCCTAATATGAATACCTCGCCTACTCTAGCATACATAGCATATCACATAATATCTCATAACACATAATGTAAGGGTATTTTGGGAAACCACCGCTCGGACGCTGACTGATCGGACACACTGTTCCTCCTGCTTTTCTCAAAACCTTTTATTCTTTTAGAAAAATTGTTTCTTTTATGAAAACTTCGTCAAATCCTCAGTTTGAGTTCAGTTACACCTGAAGGTGCATGCGAATCCCTCAAACCAAGGCTCTGATACCAACTTGTAACGACGTAAAATCTCGAAAAACAATTTTTCATTCCAAACATATTAAATTTCATAAAATAATTTCAAAACTCATTCAATTAAATGTTATCTCTGAAATCATATCCCAGAATCTCAAACACATGGATCTTCATCAGTGTGTACAGATCATGTCGGCGCCTTCCCGCGATCCTCGCTAGTACCTGAAACGCATATCACACAACACAGTAAGCATAAATGCTTAGTGAGTTCCCCAAAAATACCACATAAAACACATACGCCACTCAAGGCTACAACTCTACAAGACCTTCCAGTCAATGCGTCTCAGGAGACTTCCGTCCCATAATCCTGATAGACCTTCCGGTCCCACTTCTCTGACCTTCCGGTCTGTATCATCTTGACCTTCCGGCCCATACACCGTTGACCTTCCGGTCCATATCATAATACTCATAACATAACATAGCACATATATATCATATAACAACATACATCACATACTCATCATAGCACATAAGACCTTCCGGTCACACATAATTACCACTCTAGGTAAAGTATAATGAGAAGACTCACCTCACATGGTGTCTAGTAAACCTTCTGGCTTGATAACCTCGATCGAGCCTCCGCCTAACACATAAGGCAAACATTTCTAATTAATACTTCCTCTTGTCCTCATCTCTATAGAATGGGTAGAAGACCATTATATCCCTCCCTGACCTCCCTTGAATCTGTTTGACCAAAACCCTAAGGTCAACTGAAGTCATCTCTAGTCAACGGTCAAACCTTGACCAGTCTCGTCGAGTGCACTCGAGTGACTCGGCGAGTCCATGCGTGTCCTCTGAATCCTCCTAAGGCCTCACTCGACTCGTCAAGTTAACCTTTCACTCGACGGGTTACCACTGGTCACGAATCGCGGGGCAACCCGACTCGACTCGTCGAGTCCTCTTATGGACTCGGCGAGTTCCCTCCATGGCAACACTTAAATGACCTTCTGAGGTCAGATCTGTTTCTCTAACTTATAGATCTGACCTTCTAACACCCAATAATCACATAAAGGTCCAGTCTTTATACTCATGCAACACATATATGGCTCTATATGGTGAAATAGCTCTAAAAATGGCATCCTAGCTTCATAACTCCAATGGAACTGCAAAAAGCTGGAAGACTGGGACTCTCTGAACCTCTTAAGGTCCAGATCTAATACTTTTTCCACATTGGGACCTCATATGCATCATATACAATCCAAGAAAGGGTAAAGAAAACCCTAGATTCAAGGATTCTACACAAAACAGAAGGAAGGTGTGAAATACTACCTCAGAATGGAGATCCTTGCTTGGATGTCTCAGAATAACAACCTCCTTTGGTCCTTCTAGCAAAATCCCTTCTCTTCCTTTTCAAATCACACCAAAATTACTTGATTTCATCACATGAACTCTCCCTTGGCTCCAATGGCGATTTAGGGTTTCTCACAGGAGATATGAGGCGCATCCAAAGTCATAAGTTCCTTTAAATAGGCTCCAACCCCGGAACTTAGGGTTTTCTCTGCCCAGTACCTACTCGACGAGTCCATACTTGGACTCGTTGAGTCCGCTTATTAAATCCACATGATCAACTCGACGTGACTCGGCGAGTCGGACCTACGACTCGTCGAGTCCCTCCCAAATCCTCAAAATTGAAACACGAACTATCATACCCGAAATTCCGGATGTTACAGATGATTCACCAATGATTTGAGTTTTAGGATGATCTTTTGTCCATTTCGTGAGAGGAGGATAATTAAATCATAGGCAGGATCTAGCTCAGCATTAATTTCTTCATCCAGTTCTGACAGATCGCCTTCGTCATTTGTATTTTCATTCTCCCCCTTAAATGGCGAACCGAATCCCATGTCAGGTTCAGTATTCTCCCCCTCGGTTGGACAACTATGGTTTATTTTTGGTGATGGATTCTCCCCCTGGAAAGGCAAATCAGTTGACTTTGGTGTTGACGAACCCTCCCCCTGGAAAGTTGAGTTTTCTTTTAGATTGTCATCTGAAGTCGGAGGATTGCTTGATCCGAGTGGTTCGCTTGGAGTCTTTTTCTCGGTTGGTTCTTGAGGTTCGGTTTCCATATCTTTAGCAGCTTCTTCGATAATCTTTTTCAAGTTGTCGATTTTATTATCTGCTGCTTTTGCTTCTGAGTGAATCGCTCTCTCTGGTTCATCAAAAAGCATCATGTATTCTTTAAACAAATTGGATATGGGAACTGAGACTTGACCAGATTCAGGAAAGATTTCCTCCGTTGGACCTTCGCTTGTTCGAATTTTCTTCATGTAGTTATCATCAAAAGTCACATAGTAGGTTTCCTCAATTTTCCTTGAGTGTTTATTCAGAACCCTATATGATTTTGAAGTAAGCGAATACCCAAGAAAAATGCCTTCATCTGCCTTGACATCAAACTTGTTTCGGTGCTCTTTGGAGTTGAAAATGAATCATCTTGAACCGAACACATGAAAAAACTTTACATTGGGTTTGCGATTGTTCAGAATTCCGTATGGGGTGATGGAAAATCGCTTGTTGAGGAAGGTTGGGTTCTGAGTATAGCATGTCGCGGCTATAGCATCGGCCCAGAAATATAACGGTAGAGAAGCGAAACTCAACATGGTTCGGGCGGCTTCACACAATGAACGGTTTCGCCTTTCGACAATCCCATTCTGTTGTGGAGTATAGGGAGCAGAGAAGTTGTGAGATACCCCCTTTTCAGTTAGAAATTCTTCAAGCTCTTTGTTTTTGAACTCTAGCCCGTTATCACTTCTTATATTCCTCACCACTTTCCACAGTTGCACTTCCACTTGTTTGATGAAAATCTTTAGCTTAGGAGTCGCCTCTGATTTCTGTTTAAGAAAGAAAACCCAGGTGAAACATGAAAAATCATCTACAATAACTAGTATGAACTTACTACCACTGATGCTTTCGATTGCCGAAGGGCCACATAAGTCGATGTGCAGAAGCTCAAGAGGTTCGATGATCTTTGTATTAATGCGAGTAGGGTGACTCTTTTGGCTTTGCTTTCCCATTTCGCATGCAGCACATAAATGCTCCTTATCAAATTTGAGAACTGGAAGTCCTCGCACGTGATCACCAAGCACTAGTTTGTTAATATCTTTAAAGTTGAGGTGTGAGAGCATTCGGTGCCACACCCAACTATCATCTGAGTTTGCCTTCGACGACAGGCAAATTGTTGGCTTTCCTTTAATTGGATTGAGATTTAGAGGATACATTTCCCCTTTCCGCTCAGATTTCAACAGAACTTTCTTCGTTTGCTTTTCAACTATCTCAGAGCCTTCATCATCGAACGTAACTTTCAATCCGGTTCCCGCAACTAGTTGAGAGACACTTATGAGGTTATGCTACAATCCCTCCACGTATACTACCTTCCGTATCGAGAATTCACCATTTGTGATCATACTGTACCCTTTAATCGTGCCATATGAATTGTTCCCGTATTTGACACATCCACCATCCTTAAGGGACCGAAACTCTCTTAGCTCTTCCTTTCTTCCTGTCATATGACGTGAGCAGCCACTATCAATATACTATTCGTCGTCGAACTGCTCGTCACTTATAACCTGCAAAAATTAAGCAGATTTAGGAACCCAAAGTTTCTTGGGCCCACGTGAGTCTTTTATAGAATAGGGAATTGCAATAGAAAGATCGAACATATAAGTTATTTTTATTAAGGTGGTTTCATCTTTTCTTTTTACGGAAAACACTTTGATTTTGTTGTTGGCTTGTTTTGGTTGAGGTGATTCACATGGTTTATTTTTAGTTGGTTTGTTAGCCTTTTGATCCCTAGGGTTAGCTGACGTTTTCTTAATGTTGAGTTCAGAATTCATGATGAGCTTTCCCTTTCCTTTGATATCCTTCACTAGGTTCGCTTTTGGTTGAGGATTGTTGCTTTTAGGACCGAAATTGGGTTTTCGGTTGTTAGGACCGAAACTGGGCTTTCGGCTCTTGTGACTGCTAGTGTTTAGACTGAAACTTGGCTTTTGGTTCTTGTGACTGCTAGTGTTTGGACCGAAACTGGGCTTTCGGTTCTTGTAACTGTTGGGTTTTGAGCATTCTAACACTTACTAAGTGTACATGCAACCCTAATAAACCTTGGATCTATGTTTGTCTAAGGTACATACAAAATATTATTTTCCAAGGTTTATAACCTATCTAGCATGGCATGGGGTACTTTTAAACATAAAAGGACTAGATGAATTACATACCTTTTGTTGATTGTTGATTCCTTGGAGTTTGAGAGCCAAGCACCAATAATGTGAATGCCTCAAATGGAAATCACAAATCACCACAAACTTGGAAAATGTATGAGAAAGTATACTAACACTTAGAAATCGGCCACCACTATTACACACACACTAGGGTCGGATTTCATGCAACATGAGCTTGTTTATATAGTGTGCATGGTTAGGGTGAAACCCTAATAACCCATGTCTTTTCCTTTCCAAGGATCCATGGGTTAAAAGCTCCATGGATCATCCATGGACTTCCACATAAGCTTAGCCCATTAACAAATGAGTATTAGCCCACACCATATAAATATAATAGCCCATGATTTAATTAGTCTTCCTTTTAATCACTAAATTAATTCATAATTAATTCAAGATTAAAACTAATTAAATAACATGACTTTATATTAATATATTATAACTTATAATATATTAATAAATCGTAAGTATACAATTCTCATAAAATTATCCATAAACAGTTTGGGTGAAGTGCAACCCAAATGGACCATGCCGGGTCGGGTCAAGTATATACCAAATAAGTTATGGACTTAGACACCTTATCCAACAGTCTCCCACTTGGATAAGTCTAATAACTGTATTTGCGTATGTTACTTCAGGAACCAACCAGCAATCGTAGCTCTCGAAAACTCTGTTGAACTATGAAGCGCCATTTTAGATAAGTGATCATATAATCCTCTGTTCTCATGATATCAGCTGGACAAATACATGGAACAACGTCGTACTTATTGTCCAGCAGTTTGTTTCCCGATTTCCGATTTGTTTGACAAAGAACTAAATTGAACACATCACTTAGGTTCTGACCGGGCCCGGTACATAGGTCAAAACAAAATCATCGAGGGGCCCAGATATCGCTTCTAATCCTCCAAGGAGTAGAAGGAACAGATAAACTTCGACTCATATACTTGTTTCTACTACTTGTTGAATTATACACAAAGGCACGTTTTATAACATCAAGTTACTGATGCGTTTACGTGCAATCAATGCACAACCAACTCATAGGTAACAACTCATATCTCTACGTTTGAAGACTTATATGATATTACCGTCTCACGATCACTCGAGATAAATTCCATGAAGTGATACAAGTGAGCGTGGGTTAATTCCAATGCTCATAACTTATGAGTACTCATGAATGTTGTAGCAACCATTGCTATGTCTAAACACGTTTAGCCATCTACAAACTCGATTCATGACAGTCTTAATTCATACCTACTTCCAACATATGAACGACTGTGGAGTGTTTAAATAACTTAGTCATTCGGAAAGAATAACCTAGCTATCCTGGAAGTCAAAACATGCAAAGTGAAACACAATAATAATCGAATCCAATATGGTCTCAGAACCCTTTTGAATATAAATAAAACCACCTTTTATTTATCACCATATTGATTACACATTATTCATTGTATAATGTTTCAAATAATCAACTTAATACTTGAACAAAAACAACAGTCGTCCCATGCTCCTAGCATGTACACTTTGTTTTTCTAAGCAATAGTTATGCAATACTCCAAGTATGCACACTATGTTTGTCTATGATCTTTACTTTGTGAAATAGATCAATTGAACATGATTCCAATGATGCTCATTTCACAATCCCAAATCCTTATTGTAAATGTAAGAATTCCTAATTCCTACCATTTACCAAAAAAAACTGTTAGATTTTAAACTTATATGCACTGATCCTCTCGTAATGATTATGCACAAGGTCACCAAAACCTTGTCATCAGTCATTACAGAGGATTCCAAAGGAGATCAACTCTATGGAAACGAACTCTCATATTCAAAGTACATTGCTTTGAACATCCTTCTTGCATAAAAGTTTCTAACTTTCTCATAGATTCTTAATATCCAACTCCCAATATGGAAAATTTCCATATTCCTATTTTGATTATCATATCTGAACAAGAGCTACCTCTTTTCAGAATATATCCATATGGTCCTTCCAAAATTTAACACTATACTTCCAACTGTCCCTGAGCAACCAATATTTGGTGAGCCTTAGATAGTCCTCGACAATTGCTTAATCATTTTAGTCTTATCCAATTCTAGACTTTTCCCTTCTTAATGCTCTGAGCATTTGGAAAATTTAGAAAGGATGAATATTATAGCACATGTGACCGATCCTATACCCGAAGCATATGGGACACGATTCACGATGTCTCACATAAAGACCTGATACTGGATCAGTCTTTTGCTACAATATTTTTTTTTATTTTCCATGTTTTCAAAAATCGACTATGAAGAGGGATGCTGTAATCATAATCGAATTTGAGAACGCAATATATATAGAATTTCCTTATGTTGAACCATTCCAACATAAAATTCATATATATATCCTTGACTAAAGATGATTAAAACTCAATCTAAGGTTTTAGAATTGAAATGAAGTATAATTTCCTCTCCCTTAATTATAGCAAAACAACTTTTTCAACCCCTACAACTTTACGAATTGAAACATTTGTTTTTCTATAATTAACATTGCTAACTTGCAACACTAAAAATAATAATCATGCTCCCACTAACATGATGATTATCAGCATAACACTTATGCTCCCACTAGCTCTGACATATTTCCAGAAATCAGCTGGACTTCTGAAATTTAGATTCGTACACCCTTTCTTAGATAGCTCACATGTGTGTCTAAACAATTTCCAGAACTATGAAAAGGGATGCCGTAATCATAGTCTTAATTGTTTAGACCTTTGCCATTTCTCACAAGTCCATGTTAGGGTGCCGGTTAACCACACACGCTCCACTAACGACTTTGAGAATGCAAACATCACAATTGCTATCTACTTAAAATCTTCTTAGTGAAAGCATTTCCTCACCATCATTTTCATGAATCGGAGAGAAACCTTATGACACTTAGATTTTATGGTGTATGAGTTCCTATCCATGTGAATTTGTCAAAACCATAATCACAAGACAAGATTAGTGACAAATTCAGCCTTACATGGATTGAACTTGTTCAATCTTAATTTCTTGTCACCTGGTAGCACAAGGCCCACCAATGCTTCCAAGCTGTTATGCACACAGTTTAGAACTAACAGAACTCATATGCATAGTCAACTTAATAGGAACAGACATAGAAACAAGAATTATGTCAACTTAATAGGTTTCAAACCTTAAGTCGTGTGCTAGTGATAAAACTCAGGTTTTACTCTTGATTAAATCTTGAAATCCTTTCAGGATCTTTAAGACTCCCACTGTGCTCTTGACATATAAGTTTCCCTAGTCAAGAACCATTCCTTGACAAAACAAATATTCAAGGGATAGTGCAGATTCTTATTAAGATAAACACTTCACACAATTGGTCTTAGTTGGTCTTTGTCTTATCCAAGACATCACAACTTACCAATTTCAAATGTACAGGAGTAGAAAACATTTTACACTACATTTGATAAGTGTTTTAAACCTTACTTTATGTCACTCAATGTTACAATCTTGGAGTATGACTCTAAGAGTTGTTTTGGAACGAAGTATGATCCATCTTCTTGATTTTAACCATTCCAACAATTCATGACCCCTCATCTTAGTCATAACAATGCACTAAGATGTCCTTAGAGTATGAACTTGTGATATGGTTTCATAATCATTAAGATGATCATAAAAACATGTATGATCCATCTTCTTGATTTTAACCATTCCAACAATTCATGACCCCTCATCTTAGTCATAACAATGCACTAAGATGTCCTTAGAGTATGAATTTGTGATATGGTTTCATAATCATTAAGATGATCATAAAAACATGATACTAAAGTACTCTCCCATCTTTTCAGATTTGAGAAACTTTTATCTTTCTGCCAAATTTGATTCATCTCATCCGTTCTGCCATACATTGAAACTTTTCCAATGTTACAGAATTATACTTAACCTTATAAGTATAACCATATTTACTAATCTCTAGTAAATCATGACGAATTGATCTTTGTGGTGGACCTTGACCAGCACGCACCCAGTGTACCTAATTCCTTAGTCCTTCAATTGACTCACATATGCATGTGATCAATGAATTAGTCTCAATTTTTACAAAGATGAAAAATTCTCATTCATCATACAATAAAACTTGTATGATTCCAAGTTTCTGTCTAACTGAAGCTTGGGTGATGAGAACCTTTCCTCATTTGGTAAATTCAGACACTACCACATATGAGAGAATCAAACTCATATTTCCAATATTGCTAGAAACATACAAACATCAATTTCCATAAATGCCATTGTAAGGGGATATAATATAAAATAAACTAAACAAAACTTTTAATTCTTTATTAAAATGCGGAAAAATATTCCTTACAATGCATCTTCAAATGAAAACTATGATATTACATATTTCCTAGCAATCTATCATAACTTTTAAGTAGTAGCTCAAAAATCCGATCCTCGAACCATGCGATAGAAATCCATCTTCGTGATCAGATTCAGCACACTCTTATTTTAACCTTCCTTTTGCTCGATCCTGCTAAACATCAAGATGCAACCTAGTCACATCATGTAATAAGAATCAACAATTAGGAACTTTAACAAAGTTAGATAGTGGACTTACCTGAAGCCGAGTCAAACATTTTGTCTCTACTTGCTTTCAAATATTTCAGGTATTCAGGGCAGCTTCGCTTCCAATGTCCCTTCTCATGACAATAAAAACATATAGACTCTTTGGGAATGGTACACGAGACAATCACAGACTTAGCCTTTCCCTTTACCTTTTGGTCAACCGGGTTGACCAAGGCCGATCCCCTTCCATTGGGACGAGAAATCCTTTCTGGACTTCCAATGTTACCATTGTCCATGTCCATGGAAGTTTGACAAATAGATTTTCCATCAATATTTGCTCGACCATTGCGCCAAATCATTGCTGATTCAGCAGCAACAAGCAAATAAGAAAGATCTATTAGGGTTATGTCGGGATCTGTCATATGGTAGTCTTTAATAAACTCACTATATGACTCAGGAAGTGACTGAAGAACCCAGTCAACAGCGAACTTCCTTGAAATAACAGCACCCAATATTCTCAACCTGTCTATGTGTGACTTCATTCCTAAGACATGAGTGCACACAGGTCTTCCATCTTTATGTTTCATTTCTAGTAGAGCTTGAGTGATCTTGAACCTTTCAAGTCTTCGAGCTTGTAGGTCAGGGAGAATAAATGGAGGAGGTGGGGGGAGTGAAGCATGATGTTGAGGGACATCATCTTCAAGAGGAAAGCTTGTTTCAAGCGATTTAGGAAGATCATAGTTGTCTGAACCAGACATCTATAATGGGAGAATATCAAGTTAGTTGATTCAAGTCCTTAATATAACACCCAATATGAAATATTAAGGCTAGGACCCAACACAATATTTTATAACTTGGAAGAGGGATGCCGTAATCCAAGCTATAAAATATTTGAAGGTAGGTGAATGACGATTCACCAATTTCCACCATGAAAAACGAAATAATTTATTAGGTTTTAATTGGATTTGAAACACCTAGATCTTTTGAGATTCATTGAACTTTTCAATGGCATGTTTCAATCTCGATTGTGCCCTTCAGGTTTTGTGACTGGGATGCCGAGGATCACAAAACAAGGTGTGAATAACCATGCAAACTCACTTGGTACCCTTAATATTATCACCTAATCGATGCGCCGGTTAACCACACACGCTCCACCGATCTATGATAAACATTAAGTCACCCTTCGTGATCCTTACTAGTCCAAGTTAGTGTGCCGGTTAACCACACACGCTCCACCAACGACTTGGTAAGGTACAAAGTGTGAATTTCATGGGTTAGCACCATATTCACATTTTCCTAAAGTAACTAAGATTGGGAATTTATAAAAGGTTTAGTTACTTTATAATATTCATTATACTTTTAATGAGAATTTAAAGTCATTGTCCTACCCGTTCGGCTAACGACCCTCCACCGATCAAGGAAGCGGTGGGTGAGAATGGACACCCATTAAGTTGCCATTTTATAGGCAACAACCTTATACCCCCCTTATAGACCGGCTTCGTGAATGAGGCCTACTAACGGTAAAACGACTTGATCTTATACATATATATAATAATTAACCATTAATGTTATAAATAGTATAAGGGTTGAATTTTAACTTTTAAAACTCTAATGGTTTGGAATTAAAGTTTATTAAAGTGTGTGAAACTTTACAAATTCCAAAACTTGAGGGCAAGTTTTGTAACTATCCAAAACTTTTCATTTCATAACTTATGAATTAAAGGTTCATAAAAATGAAGACTCTTCATTTTATGTAACTTATGTGTTTTAAGTGTGTGTTTAAAAGAAGTGACCTTTGGATATCCATAACTTGAGGACAAATTATGGACTCCATTAAAACACATAAATGATCAAGAATTAATCCTAAACAATTCAGCAAATAATTCCTATCATCTTCTAAATTCATAAGAACATGAACATGATCATCAAAGTTTCAAGAATTATATGAACACATACAAAGCATGAAATTTTGATATAAGCTATTGTAAATGGATTAGAACTACCATTACACCAACTAAAACAAGTTTTAAAACACCAAAACAGTTTAGGGAAATGTTTCTAGTCCATTTCCAGCAGCAAAAGTCGAAAATCTGCATTCTGAGGCTCCTACTCGCCGAGTGCACGAACCTACTCGGCGAGTAGGATGAGTTTACACATGAACTCGGCGAGTCCCCCCATGGACTCGGCGAGTTCATCAGTCAGACAGCAAAAAATCGACTTTTTATCACTATTTTGCATCAAGTATCAAACAAAAAAAACCAGTCTCTGATACCACTGTTGGGTTTTGAGCATTCTAACACTTCCTAAGTGTACATGCAACCCTAATAAACCTTGGATCTATGTTTGTCTAAGGTACATGCAAAATATTATTTTCCAAGGTTTATAACCTATCTAGCATGGCATGGGGTACTTTTAAACATAAAAGGACTAGATGAATTACATACCTTTTGTTGATTGTTGATTCCTTGGAGTTTGAGAGCCAAGCACCAATAATGTGAATGCCTCAAATGGAAATCACAAATCACCACAAACTTGGAAAATGTATGAGAGAGTATACTAACACTTAGAAATCGGCCACCACTATTACACACACACACTAGGGTCGGATTTCATGCAACATGAGCTTGTTTATATAGTGTGCATGGTTAGGGTGAAACCCTAATAACCCATGTCTTTTCCTTTCCAAGGATCCATGGGTTAAAAGCTCCATGGATCATCCATGGACTTCCACATAAGCTTAGCCCATTAACAAATGAGTATTAGCCCACACCATATAAATATAATAGCCCATGATTTAATTAGTCTTCCTTTTAATCACTAAATTAATTCATAATTAATTCAAGATTAAAACTAATTAAATAACATGACTTTATATTAATATATTATAACTTATAATATATTAATAAATCGTAAGTATACAATTCTCATAAAATTATCCATAAACAGTTTGGGTGAAGTGCAACCCAAATGGACCATGCCGGGTCGGGTCAAGTATATACCAAATAAGTTATGGACTTAGACACCTTATCCAAAAGTAACTGCCAGGGTTGGGACCGAAACTGGGCTTTTGGTTCATCGGACTGCATCATCGGCTTTCTGTTCATCGTTGATTTCTCTTTCATCTTGAGATTGGAAGCCTTTTTAGAGGGAACATAAGTGGGATTTTGGGATTGCCAAAACTGTTTCCTGTCATTAAGATTCTTTAAATATCTTTTGTTCCTTTGGCGTATCTGTTCTGCAAGTTGCTCTTGGGTCAAGTGAATGTTGACTTTGAGTTTCGTTTTCTTCTCATGAGCTTCGGTTGTTGTTGATGATTCGCTGGAAGTTTTCAGTGGTTCGTTTGGTATTTCTTTTGTACCACTTGTACTTGGTTTATCAAAACTTGAAGGATTATTGATTGGTTCAACCACGTATCTGCCCTTAACTCTCCATGAGGTTCGCTCCGACAGACCGACTGTTTCGTCAGCATTGTCAATGGGGGCAGACCAGAAGTAATTTTCGCACCCTTCAGCGTTATCTTTGTCAACCAAGGAGGTCAACTCCGCAGTTTGTTTCTTAGTTACCCCTGTGACGGCATACACTTGATTAGGCACAGTTTGCACCTTTTGATAAACAACTGCCTTTTCTTTGAGAACCTTGGATTTATCCTTGGACAAGCGAGCGTACACAACAAAATTTTCAGATATTAGAGGTTTCACGGGCTCGGGTTCGCTCTTAAGAAACTCAGAACAATCAACCACGTCTTCTACAGAGATTTCGCTCATCTCACTGTCATCGTCAAATTCAGAAGTGGTTTCCATATTAATCTTATGTTCTAAACTTAATTTGACATTTGATGAGTTAAATTTCTGTATGGTCTCGGACTTGATTTTTAATTTGTCATTTTCGTCCAATAGATTCTTAAGCATCCTTTTGTGTTCTTTGGACTCAATAAAAGCCCCAGTTTTGTCCAGTCCGTATTTGTAGGTTTCTGAAACCTTCTCTGAGGACACAATAGATTCACACTCATAACATTCAGCATCGACTTCATCCTCCTTAAATTCAAGGAAGGGAAAAATCATTTTATGAATCTTTTTGCCTATTTCACAATCTAGATGCAACTGGGTGATATTTGTATATAAACGTTTAGCAATCAAACAAAAAATATTTCTTTGTTTCAAAAACTTCAAATTGTCACGTTGCAAATAAATAAGTTCATCCCTAGCTCTAACTAACTCTGATTCCTTCTGCTCTATCCACATCCTTCTTTCCTCACTCTTGGAAGACACCCTGCTGAGTTGATCAGTTAGGTTAGCATTCGCTAGACGTGTTTGCATTAGACTTCCACTTAAATTAGAAAAATTGAATTTTAATTCGTTTAAGTCTTTTGATAATTGGTTACTTGTATTTTAAGTGATTCGAGAGTGGATTGTACCTTCTTCATCAACTGATCGCAATCGTTGATCCTTTCACTCACAGGTTTTGTAGTGAAACACTTCTCTTCCTTTTGCTTCGCTTCATCATGCTCACCTTCGGTCGTGTAGCCCCTCATTTGCGATACTCCAGCCGTCACCATTAAGCATCATCCATCAACCTTTTCACTTTCTTTCTTTGCCACAAAGGCTCTGCCATGCGAGGGCTTTTGTACTTCATCGTCTTCGGAGTCGGTAGACCAGACCTCCACGCCACCGAACTCATCATCATCACAGTTTTCCTGCACAATTAAAGCATTCATAGAACTGTTAGAGACTTTCTTCATCTTCAGTTCCTCCAGCTTACGCATGTAGTAAGATTCATCATCTTCACCATCCTTCTTCTCAGACATCTTTCTCAGCATGAAATCCTTAGCAAAGTGGTTCTTGCCGTGACAGTAGTTGCAATCATATCTTGAATCTCCCATAAGCTTGCTCTCCTTCTTTTCTTCATCCTTCTAAGAAATGTTCTTGGTCTCCTCTTTCGTCTTTTCAGAACTGTAACTTCCCTGCCAGTTTCGGTTCTTGTTGACAGGGAACTTTTTACGAGCAAACCTTTTCGGGTTAGTAACCATCATTGCATATTCCTCACTTGTCAGATCGCATTCTGACATATCTGATTCTTCCTCTTCTTCTATCATATTCTTGCTCTTAGAAACAAGGGCCAAGGATCCCACACCCGAAACTACTTTCGCTTCTTATGACACCACGCTTTCATGTGATTTGAGAATACCCATCAGTTTCGCCAGCGAATAGGATTTAAATTGCTCATGAGCGTTCACAGTCGAGACCACTGCCATCTATTCGGGTCTTAAGCCATTCATGAATGTAACTTTTTGTTCTATCACCTTCCTTTCAATACCATGCTTGACCCTTTTACTAAGCAGATGGTTGAAGCGATCGAACATTTGAATGAGTTTCTCTTCTGGTTTTTGTTGGAAAGCACCGAACTCGGAAAGAAACAAGGTTTGGATTGAGTGCTCCAGATCCTCATCAGTGGAATACAACTCTTTTATCCTATCCCATATTTCTTTTGCAGTAGTGCATGAGCTTACTAGACGAAAAGTATCAGATTGCAAAGTGAATCTGATCATTCTCATGGCTTTGACATTACACAATAGCTTGTCTTTCTCGTCTTGAGGAATCTTCTCCACATCTATCAAGAGCTGGTTATACTCCTTTTGAGTTTTAATTTCTCTATTCGTTCCAGAGTGAACAAATGGACCCAAGGTAATCGCTTCCCAGTTCAGATAGCCATTGTCTTCTGATCCAACCACGTAGTCCTCGAAGTGGTTGATGAGACAATGAATCAAGTATTAAACGAATTAGAGAGTAAATTCAAAATAGAATTGAAAGATTTGAACACTGATGTAAATATGATCTGTTTGGCTCTATTACGCTTTTGCAAATTTTTACAGAGTACAATGAATATTCTGTAAAGACTTTGTTGTTAAGACACTAGTAACCACTCCTATTTATAGAAGAGAAAAGCGGACAAAAAATATACTAAGGACTAAACATGAAGCTTCGAATATTATGCCCTAGTAAAATACATTATAAAAATGTTCGAAGACTCTAAATACAAACTTCGACTATTACAACATTTCGACCCTAACAATCTCCCCTTTTGTAATCAAAGTCGAAGTCTTCAGTTTGTAAGTAGAGTAATGGAGTACAGCAAAACTCTTCGAACCTCAATATACCAAGAAATAATTTTCTTCAATTCCTTCTTGTCTCCTTCATTATTCTTTTTGCAGTGGTTCATACGAACAATCAAGTTCGTATATTGAGATGTAGAATATCTCTCCACTTCGCTAGCTTGGAACAAAAATCGCTTCGCTTTTCCAGCTTTATCCTTTCCAGCAAAAACTATTCCAAATGGCTTTAAACATATTTCTCCATCAGCATATTTCTTTAACTCGGACTGAGTCAACGAATGAGCCATTGGAACTTTTACTTCCATTCCCTTTGCAGTAGCCAACTCCACATCAGTCAGTGCTAGGCACTCATAATAATTCTCAATGAAGATTTTGATGTGAGCAACTCCAAGTTTAAATTCCTCTGGATCTGTGTTTTGCAGAAAAGAAAAGGATTTGTCTTTCAGAAGCAATGCCACTTGTATAAGGTCATACAAGTTCATCAGAGGAAAATCTGCAATAGTGAATTCGCATGTTTTTCCATTTGCCCTGACTACAACATATTTAACATTTTCAACAATGTTTTCAAAGACCACATCCTTTTTCATGCTTATCACCTTCTTGATCTTGATCAGTGACCATACATCCTCAGGGGCTTTGCCAAGTACTGCATGAAAACGAATTTTCATATGAGTCCCTTCATCTTTTTCTTTAAAATTCCCTTCAGCTTTGAACTGAGGCATGATGAACATCATCTCATTTATAGGGAAATCCAACTGGCATGCATCAGTGTTTGTAACCACATAACTCTGTTTTGGCTTCTTATCAAATGAGTACATGTGATTAAAGGGAACCAAGGCTTCGATTGTTTCATAGTTGTAATGTTTTGCTGGATCACCTTTATTCATGCCCTTTGGATCACCAGCCCTCTAAGTCATGATGCTTTGAATAAGCCTCATTTTCTCGAGTTCAACTTCAGCTTCAGCCTTCTTTTCTTCTTTAGATTTTTCAACCAGAATTGATTTTCCTTTATCTTTCGAAGCAGATTTTTCAGTTACGTCTTTTAGCTTCGAACCACTTCCACCAGATTCCAAAGGTTTACCAATTACAATTCCTTTTGAAATTGTTCTTGTAGTTGGTAATGTTGTTACGATTGTTGAGGTCACTGGTTGAGCAGACACAATTACTGGTTTTATTGAAGGGATGCTAGATGGAAATACCTTGCCCACCACTTTCGCTTCTTCTTCTGTTGACTTCCTTTCTCCCCCTTGCACCCCTGTGAAAACAGGAGGGGCAGTAGTTGTGGGAAGAAGACTAGATATGCGAAATAGTGGAGCAAGTTGTTTGTTAAGTATGGCTTCGAACTGCACAAACTTCTGGGACAAAAATTCTGGAGTAATCAACTGTGACGAAACCGGTTTTGTTAAAATCTCCTTCAACTCCTTTAACAACTTGATCACACCTTCAAAATTTTCACTTTCAGACTTGGAGATTTGAGTTAGTTGAGGACTCAAACCTTCGTATAGCTTGACAAATCGAGTGACAGCATCACAAATGATATCGACCTTCTGATTCAAGGACGCATAATCATGTTGAACAGATAAAATTTCCTTTTTCATGTCTTCACGAAGTTCGTGAATTTGGGAGTTAACATCCTCCCTTACTTTCTTGACTTCCTGAACAAAAAGAACATGTCGTTCTTTTGTTATGCTTCGCAGATCCTTAACTTCTCCCATAAAATCAGATCTGAGAGTTTTAACACGAAGCTCAGAATTCTGATCTGTATAATCAACCTTTTCTAAAATAACAGACTCTGAGGCTTTTATCATTCCAGAAACTTTGTTGATTACTCTTGATTCAAACATCTTGAGCATAGAATCAACCTCCAAACTTGAAATAGATGAACCTCCGCCAAGATCAGCTTGAGATTGAATGATGGAGTTCAACTTTTGATTAAGAATTTTGTATTGCTTCATTGTCATTAACATATGATCAGGAAATTCTTCTTCTTCATCATGAAAATCTAGGCCTTCGAATGTTCCACAAAACCCTTCATTATCAGTTTCAGTGGGTGAAGATGGTTTGGGTGTATCAGTGGTTTGAGAGGAAAAAATGGAAGTAATTGGTTGATTGATGATATGTTCAAAGGTTGGAGAAACAGTGGTGGATGTGAGAGGAATAGTAGATGGTGGTGTAACAGAAACCAATGATTCGAAAGGAGTAGAGATAATTGGACCTTGATCTGCATCTTTCGAACCACTTTCACCCATGTTGACATTTGCATCCGTATCAGATACGTGTACAGGGATGCCTGAAGTTCGAACCACCTCAAAAATTGACTTGGCAATCGAAACTTCGGGTGGTATGATAACAGTCTTCTCAGGAATGGAACTTGTAAGGATAGAAGTGAACTCTGGAGTTTCTGGTATTCGTTCATCCTCTTCTGTAGACTCAGTAGATAAAACAATCTTTCGAATCTTCTTCGTCTTCTGCTTTTTCCGTTGTGACAAGTGTTTTGCCATATCTTCTGCTGCCCTTTTCTTGGATCCGGGAGAAACAGGAACAGGTACCTCACGAATTAAAACTCCTTGGTGAGTAATTTGAGGCTTGCGAATCAACTTTTGTGATGGTGACTTTCGTTTGTGAGTAGATTTCATCTTGATTCTTCGAAACATCCCTATTTTCGAAGGAATAATCACGTTCTCTTGAGTCTCTTCCACTATTGGCTCAATCACTTGTGTTGCTTCAACTGTCACTGCAACATTTTCTGTCTTCTTCTTTGAAGATTTAGAGGATGTTGAACCCTTCGTTTTCTTTTCAGGTGAAGCAGGATCAGCTTTCTTCGACTTTTTGGTCTTCTTTTCTTCGCGTGGCAACAAAATTCCCGTAGGAATAGAAGAATCGAATGTTTTCAGATATGTAATCAAAACTGGATTCGTAGGATCCACCCTTTTAAGCATCGCGTCTGGAATCCGAGCAACGTTTGGAAATTCATCATCATTGTCAACAACTTCCTTCGGAAAGTGATAAGATTGAAAAGTAACCTTCTCTTCTTCATTTGAAACCAAGATGCCTTCCTTGTTGTAAAAATGTTGCAGAATTAGACTCCAGTACCTAGCACACGAAATTCCATGAAGAACATTTGTATGTTCTACTCCTTTTTGGAATTCCTTCCATAGCTGTGTAGAGTAGTCTGTTGGAAGATCATAGTATAAACCAGCCACCATGGCATAAACCTCCATCCTTCTTTTATCTAATCCAACTGTTCTTCCGGTTAAACAACGCAAAAATATCCCAAACAAAAAATTCCATAATTTTGGAAGACCAGACTTCTTAAAGTCACTTATCTTTGACAATGGGGGCTGATATCCCATTTCATTAAACATATGAATTATTTGGGAGAATTGAAATTCAACAAAAGGAGGTGTATTTGGAATGTCAAGAATCTGACAAAACAGTTTCTTGGAAAGCCTAACCTTTTTGTCATTGATTAGGTGAAAAGTAATCGAATCAGAGACTTTGTTGTATGTGGCAGTAGATCCTGCTTGAGAAAGCCAAGATACCGGAACAGAAAAGGAATTGAACATTGCTTTGGATAAAACAGAGTGTTTTAAAGAAACAATAAGCATCTTGAATTCTTCTGGACATTGAGAAAGTTCACCATCCACATAATAATTGGTAGATTGAATCTTCATAACTGGTGCAGAAGAAGTATCTTCAGTAGAAGGATCGACATGAGCAGTAGTCGCCATTGTTAGGGTTTGAAAAAGATGAAGAACAGAGAATTTGGGAAGTTTTGAGTTTTGATCACATAAACGTATAAAGTACTCTTGAACCCCCTTTTATATGTAACCCTAAATGATTTGAATTTGAAGCGGGATGCATTTAATGAGATCCGACGTGGCACCTTGAAAATCGGACTTGTACAGCGGAAAGGTAGCCATGCGTCAAAAAGTGTCTGTCACATCACCTGGAAAACCGGGCAAAATACCATACGTCACGTATACACAGCCTGCCATTATCCCCTTAATAGAATTGTAACCGTTAGAACCCTTCGAATGGAGGCAACGCTCTTTCACTTTTGGGATAAAAAGCAAAGTCATATGCCAGATGTTCGAAATCATCAGCCTGAGTTGGTATTACTCAGAACCTCAAGGATTTCGTGTGTGTATTGTGCCAAAGAAAGTTTAGACAAGAAACAAAAAGTTTAGAAAACTTTGTGATGTCAAAAATTTAATTTGACACGAAGGCAGTTAAACCCTGGGCAAAGGTTCCTTCGTTAATCATCAAGAGAGATGATCAACAGCTTGTGTATGTTCCCGTGAATTACAATCGTATACTTGTTGATAAGTATCAAAGGGCTTCTTTTAAGAATGCTTCATGGGTAGGTTCAAAATTTCGTTACATGTCAACCTAAACATAAGGTGATAAAGTGTAACTGAAATTACTTGTATGACCAGTGTAGTCAGTGACAAGTCGGCTTTGAAAATTTTTAACATGACTAGGACATTCGGATGAAACTCACACGGAAATCATATTCATAAAAAAAAATTGTATACTGGATCTTGTTGGGTAACAAACATCGTGGGTTTCGAATGCTTGATCAAGACCACTCATTCGAAATAAATATGATTTGGAGTTTCGAACATTGGTACAGAAACAAAAGTTTCGTATATATCTGGAACAATGTTCCCCGTCAATTCCTTAATTTGTAAGATTTTTGAGTTTCACTTCCATCACGGACTCATGATGTCAGATCATAAACACAGAGTTTTTATATATCTAAGTCTCGATGGGTTTGAGCAGAGACCTCTCGGATATACGTCTTTGTGTGTGATCGTGTAAGAATGTTTTGGATGAAAAAGATTGGTGTAAGACACGAAAAGTACATCTGTTATGTTTTGGACCAAACAGGAAACTCTTAACTCATTGTGAGAAGAGTAAGGTAGCTCAGAGACTAATGTGAATATAAGCCTGATTGGGAAGAAATTTTCGTACGAAACATTTCATTAAGGCTTTCGTACACACACATTGAGTCATGGAGGCTTTGGACGACATGCAGCAGCATGCTTCTAGGGACAACCTAACTAATTCGAATAATGAAAAACATATTAATTCATACGAAAAATTTTACCTGACCCTAAAACTGCCTGCATTGTCCCCTCTGAATCATCATCATAATCTGCAACAAAAGTCTAAAAACAAAAATCTTTTTGAATTTTTGATTTTTCGAAAATTTAAGGACAAAACAAAAGAAAATCTTTTTGAATTTTTGATTTTTCGAAAATTTAAAGACAAAACAAAAAAAAATCTTTTTGAATTTTTTTTTTTGATTTTTCGAAAATTTAAAGACAAGACAAAAGAAAATCTTTTTGAAATTTTGATTTAAACAGACGAATATTTGGCATTCCTTGAAGAGTGACAAATGTACGAATTCGAAGCGTTCGAAGCGTTGACTATGAACAGTAACCATTAACTCAACGCTGAAAATAAGTGACAATCATGCGAATTCGAAGCGTTCGAAGCGTTGACTATGAACAGTAACCTCTGAATGCTGAATGACTTTGTGTTATCTTTTATTCAGCGCCTCTGATTCATTCTTTTTCGCCTATCATTCTTCTTTTTCGCATGGAACAGAATTGCCATCGATCATTCCAAGACCTTCTATTATTCGCATTAGAGATTTTTCATCCAAAGCTTTCGTGAATATATCAGCTAACTGATCAGTTATTTTCACGAAATGTACTTCAATGTTTCCATCCTCCACGTGATCTTTAATGAAATGATAACTAAGAGCTATGTGTTTAGTCTTTGAATGCTGCACAGGATTATGACAAATTCTTATTGCACTTTGAGAATCACAATATAATGGAATCTTTTTCATATTAATTGCATAATCACGCAATTGACTTTGGATCCATATTATTTGCGAAGTGCA
Source organism: Lactuca virosa (assembly GCF_052849685.1). Lineage (NCBI taxonomy): Eukaryota > Viridiplantae > Streptophyta > Magnoliopsida > Asterales > Asteraceae > Lactuca > Lactuca virosa. Next base: position 422,265,109 of record NC_136428.1, on the reverse strand, counting down.
AGCAGCAGCAGCCACATATTCTGCTTCAGCTGTTGAAATTGACACACACGTTTGCTTTTTCGATTGCCAGCTGACTAATTTGCCATCAAGAAATTGACATCCTCCACTTGTGCTTTTTCGATCAAGATTACAACCACCCAAGTCTGCATCTGAGTATGCTTGAACGAAGAATCCAGTTTTCGAAGGATACCATAATCCTAACGAAATTGTGTCATTAAGGTAACGAAAAATATTCTTCACTGCAGTAAGATGTGGTTCGCGTGGATTAGACTGATACCTAGCACAATTACACACAGAAAACATGATACAGGTCTACTTGCTGTTAGATAAAGTAATGAACCAATCATGCTCCTATACAACGTTATATCAACAGCAGGTTTGTCCAACGATGGTGTTAGCTTTATGCCTGTTGCCATTGGTACACGAAGCTTTGTGCTATTCGTCAATCCAAACTTTTCTAACAGATTTTTCGTATATTTTTCCTGATTAATGAAAATCCCTTCTCTGTTTTGACGAATATTCAATCCAAGGAAATTATTGATTTTTCCCATCATGCTCATTTCAAATTTGCTTTTCATCAATTCTTCGAATTCTCTAGACAAAGCAGGGTCAGTCGAGCCAAAAATAATATCATCAACATAAATTTGAACAAGCATTAGATGATTCCCCACTTTCTTTCGAAATAATGTGGGATCAACTGATCCTTGTTTAAATTTAGATTGTTTCAAAAATGATGTAAGTGTTGCATACCATGCTCTTGGTGCTTGTTTCAGACCATAAACTGCCTTATCTAAAATATAAACATGATTAGGATATTCTTCGTTAATAAAACCTGGGGGTTGTTCCACATAAACTGTTTCTTCAAGCTCTCCATTGAGAAATGCACATTTCACGTCCATTTGATAAACATCAAAATCTTTGTGAGCTGCATAAGCCAAAAATATTCGAACCGCCTCGAGTCTTGCGACAAGGGCAAAAGTTTCTTCATAGTCGATTCCTTCTTGTTGTGAATATCCTTTTACAACAAGTCTGGCTTTATTTCGAATAATGTTTCCATCTTTGTCGGTTTTATTTTTAAAAATCCATTTTAACCCGACAATCGAAACATTTTCAGGTTTAGAAATTAACCTCCAAACCTTGTTTCGTTCAAATTCAGACAACTCTGATTGCATTGCAACAACCCAATCTGAGTGTTCCATTGCATTCTTAATTGTTTTTGGTTCAATTTTAGAGATGAAAACATTAAACATGCAAAATTCTTGATGAGGATTCAATACCTCATTCTTTGCACGAATTTGAGCTCTTGTCAGAACTCCCTCTTGTGGATTCCCAATAACTTGATCCTTCGGATGGTCTCTTGTCCATTTTTCCATGGGTGGATATGCTGGATCAAATTCCAAAGGGGCATCTTTGTATATTTCATCATTTTCTGAGCTTGCATTCGAACGAGCATCATCAACATTATTCTCCCCCTCAACAATATGCTCCCCCTCAACAATATGCTCCCCCTCAACAATATGCTCCCCCTCAATTTCAGCATTCAATTGTTCTTTCTCCCCCTCGAAAGAATGCTCTTCATCATCTAAAGTATTCGAATCCAATTGCTCCCCCTCCAGTGGACTATCACTCATAGTTTCACCTTCTTGAGGAGTCGATGGTGAATCATCAGTAAGTTTTGAAAATTCTGGTATGTGATTATCAGGAGCATGAACTTCAGAATCAACTGCATGATCTGAAACTCCAAAAATCAAATCATAATCAATATCATCCATTTGTATAGATTCAGTTTCAACTTGTGTTTCTTGTAAAATTGGATGATTCGTAAATCTATGCTCATTTGATTTAACATAATAATCATCGAATGTGAGATTGAACGTTTCTTCCACTTTTCGTGTTCGCTTATTTAACACTCTATATGCCACTGAATTGTGCGAATATCCAAGAAAAATTCCTTCATCAGCTTTTGCTTGAAACTTCGAAAGATGATCCTTGAGATTCATAATAAAACACCTACATCCGAAAACATGAAAAAACTTCACATTAGGTTTACGATTATTCAGAATTTCATATGGTGTAATATTAAATCGACGATGAATGAACGATCTGTTTTGAGTAAAACATGCAGTTGAAACAGCTTCAGCCCATAGATATTGAGGTAAATTCGCATATGCCAACATGGTTCTTGCTGCTTCGCATAATGAGCGATTCCTTCGTTCTACAACACCATTTTGTTGTGGTGTATATGGTGATGAAAAATTATGCGAAATTCCTTTGTCCACCAAAAATGAATCAAGAACTTTGTTCTTAAATTCAGTTCCATGATCACTCTTGATTTTTCTAACAGTCTTCTTTAACATGGTTTCTATCTTTTTGATAAAGTCAATCATAATTTGTGCAACTTCAGATTTGAGCCTGAGAAAATAAACCCACGTAAATCTGGAAAAATCGTCAACAATAACTAAAATGTACCGTTTATAGTTGAGTGTTGAAACAGTCGAAGGACCACACAAATCAATATGTATCAACTCAAGAGGTGCAACAATTTTCGAATCAATTGTGATTGGATGACCTTGTTTATGTTGCTTTCCAACTTCACAAGCTGCACATAAAGAATCATTGTCAAATTTAAGTATAGGTAAACCTCTTACCAGATCTTGTACCACAAGTTTATTTATGTTTCGAAAGTTGAGATGTGAAAGTCTTTGATGCCATAACCAGCTTAAATCAGATGTAGCTTTCGAAAGAAGACATACTGCTGGTTTGCCTACAATTGGATTGATGTCCAAAGTGAACATGTCACCTTTCCTTTTAGATTTCAGTAATATTTCGTTTGTGTTAACATTCGAAATAACACTTCCTTCTTCGTTGAAAAGAACTTGATTGCCAGTGCCCACAACAAGTTGAGAAACACTAATCAAGTTATGTTGAAGACCTTCAACATATGCAACACGATTCACTGTGAATTGTCCATTTGTGATTTTTCCATATCCCATGACTTGACACTTTTGATTGTTCCCAAACTTTACTACTCCAACATTTTTGAGACTTCGAAAATCTCTTAAATTCTCCTTCTTTCCAGTCATGTGACGAGAGCAACCACTATCAATGTACCATTTGTTATCATATTGCTCGTCACACAATACCTGCAATCAATTAAAAATTTTAGGTACCCAAAGCTTTTTGGGTCCTTGGAAATTAGATTTCAATTTCGAATGAAATGAAGAACTTTTAACCCAATCACAAACTTTGGTTTTGAGACTATTAATTAAGTTCACTTCATCATCTAAAGGAACTGAAACATAAGTGTTTGATAGTTTCGAATGTTCACTGACTTTTCCCTTCGCATCTTGAGTTTGTGATTGAACAGCCTTCGCTTTTGTGTCAGGTCTCCATGTTTTGACTGAGATATTCGAATCCTTAGATGATGAGCTGCCATTCGAAGAAGTATTGACATACTTTTCGTATGCTTCATGAATTTGCTCTTTTGAATATTTATTTGACTGATACATTTTTCCTCTTCCGTCAAGCCAATGATCAATGTTCTTCCTTGAAGTCATTCCTTTTTCCCGTGACATCCTGATAGTTTCTTTCTTTGTGTAATTAGGAAAATTTGGCTTTTGAGGTACAAAATCAACTTTGGGTTTGGTAACATAAGAGTAAGCATAGGATGTATCAATTTTTGATTTAAAATGTTGACGTTGAAAAACTTTTTGATTTGAATTGGTTCTTTCTGAAAAATCTCTTGTTTTGTTAGTTTCAGAAACTTTCGAAAACTTTGTTTGCTTATGTACTTCAGACCTTGTTTGATTTGATTGAGATGATTGTTGAGTTTTTGAAAAATAATCATTTTTAACTTTGAAAACCTTTTTGATGGATTGTGATTCAGACATCTTTTGAGACTCAATATTTTGCCAAAATATTTTCTTTCGTGCTTGTCTTTTTGAAATGTTGTTTTCCTTCGAAAATTTATCAATTTGATCTTTAAATTCCTTAGAGTTTAATTTGACAACTTTTTCATTTTCCTTTTCAACACGAATTACTTTCTCTTTTTCAATTTTTGATTTTTCAACCCATTGTTTTTGTGGTTTTTGTCGTTGAAAAATATATGAATTCTTTGTTAAGTTGTTTTCAACTGTGTTTTGATTTGCAAAAAAACATTCCTCAGTTGTTTTTGAATTATCCTCCTCAACCATCTTCTTGAACTCTGGTTTGATATTCTCAACATTTCCAGTAGTTACGAAAACTTGATTTGGAAAAATGACATCATCTGTGCATTTGAAATTTGGAAAAACCACCGTGTTTGTTTCAAGATAATGTTCACCTTTTTCATTCATCACTTTTTCGAACTTTTGTGTATCACCATACACTTGGTCAACAACTATTCGTGGAATTACTACTTTCTTTGAAGATTTCTTTTCTTTCGAAACTTTCTCTACATCTTCATCATCACTATCATCAGTTTGGTAATCTTTGAGATCCACGAAGTTCATTTCACTAACTTTCGAAGCTGTGGGAGTATCAGTTTCTTTCTCAACTATCAAATCCTTAACTTTTTCTTTCCCTTTAGAATTCGAAGCAACATTAACAATAGACAATTGAGAACAATCAACATCTTCAAGCTCACTAATTTCACTAATATTGTCAAAATTATCTTCAATATCAGCAAAATTAGATTGAGAATCAGATGATGAATTCTCAGTCTTTTTCAAAATGTGAATTTGTTCAGATTTAGTCAAAGTATCATTTACAATGTTAACTAAATCATTCGAATCAAGACATTCATCAACTTTGACAATTCCATATCTATACTTGTCATTTGGAACTTTATCAAAATCAGCTATTTCTTTTTCATAGTCATACGAAATGTTATCTACCTTAGCTCTTTCATAAGCTAAAAATGGCAGCAATTTTCTATGTTGTTCTTTACTGATTTCGCATGAATGATGAAGTTCAGTTATTTTCCCATATAATCTTTTAGCAGCATTACAGTAAATGTTTCTTTGTGCTAACAACAGTTTATTATCACTAGATAAATTGTCCATATCAACCATGATATTCGTTATTTGAAGTTCTAGACAATCTATCTTAGTGATTTTCGAATCTAATTTCTTCTGTGTCTCTAGCAATTGCATTGACAGCTTCTTAGCCTCATTGCTAGCAGATACCACAATCGAATCAAAATAAGTAACAGTTTCATCAAAAGATACTAATTCAGAATTATAAGCATGTACTGGAATATTAAAAGATTCAAGAATGTTTCGTACCTTTGTGGTCATTGGTGATTTGTCAGCAGCTTTTGATACGAAGCATCTTCCATGCACTTCGTATGTTTCCTCCTCTGATTCTTCCTCCATTTTTGCAAACATAGCTCCATGGGTTGGATTTCGCATTTCCTCATCATCTGATCTAGATGACCAGATTTTATAAGTACCATCTTCATCCTCATTCGCACCCTTTGCAACCAGAGACAAATTCTTAGCTTTCGTACGAACCTCCTCCAACTTTTCAGCATAGTACGCCTCATCCTTGATCTTATTCTTTCTCTCATCCTTCTTTCGAAGCATACAGTCATTAGCAAGGTGATTAGCACCATTGCAATAATGACAATCAATCCCAGCATCTCCCTTTAGTTTCTTCTCAGACTTTCCCTCAACAGGCTTCGAATCTTTCATCTCATCTTTCTTTTTCTCTTCCCCAACACTTTTACTCAGAAAGTTCCCTTTTGTCTCAGACGACTTTGCCTTCGGATTGAAAGGCTTTTTGAAGAACTTTTTCACACGATTGTGTGAATAAAAGGCAACTGCCTCATCATCTGAGTTCATGATGAACCCTTCATCTTCATCCGAAACATCTTTCTCAGCATCTTTTTCAGAGATCTTCGAAACCAAAGCTAGTGGACCTCCCAACATAGCCTTCGATTCTTCAGCTATTTCGTTCACTTCGCTTTCATGAGTCTTAAGTTGGTTGTACAAGTCATTCAATGTTGACGTATCAAAGCTCTGTTGATTCTTCACCATCATGCTCACACTACGCCATTCCTTTCGAAGTCCCATAACAAATATCAGATTGAATTCCATGGCTGATCTAGTGATACCATATCGATTGCATCGATATATCAATTCATTAAGACGATCGTAATAAACTTCAATTGTTTCACCATCTTTCTGTCTAAAGTCCTTCAGCTTCACTAAACATTGCTTCACAGAATTAACTTTCGTCTTCTCACTTCCCTGAAATTTTTCCTTGAGATTGTTCCAGATTTCCTTTGCAGTTGTACAACTCCTCACGTAGTTGTAAACAACTGGAGGCAAAGCTCCTCTTAGCTCTCTTACACACCTTTTCTCCAGCTTTTTCAGAGGATCAGATTGATTTTCAACTTCAGAGTTTCCAGAGGAAGAACCAATTGGTTGAACATTCGATGGTGGATTGAGATTGCCAGAAATGCAATTCCACAGTTCTTCATCCAATCCATTGAGATAATCCTGCATACGATCAGCCCACTGATCGTAATACTCAGGGATGAGCATAGGAATTTTGGTGGATGATCCTAGAAGATGAGAAAATGAAGTCATGGAATTCATATTGAATGACGCCATTGTTATACGGAATAGATCCTTGAGAATTTTTGAAAAAACTTTGAGAATTTGACAACAAACTGTATGATTCAAATCACAATCACTCTTAGAACACTCGATTCAATGAATTAAGTGCATAATCGAATCACATACTTAGATCTAAACAATTTTTCACTTTCAAAAAGTGCGGAAACTTTTGAATCAAAAAGTTGACTCAAAAACCTTTTGTACAAAGTGAAAATCAGATCAGAGATATGATTCCTGCTCTGATACCAATTGATGAGACAATGAATCAAGTATTAAACGAATTAGAGAGTAAATTCAAAATAGAATTGAAAGATTTGAACACCGATGTAAATATGATCTGTTTGGCTCTATTACGCTTTTGCAAATTTTTACAAAGTACAATGAATATTCTGTAAAGACTTTGTTGCTAAGACACTAGTAACCACTCCTATTTATAGAAGAGAAAAGCGTACAAAAAATATACTAAGGACTAAACATGAAGCTTCGAATATTATGCCCTAGTAAAATACATTATAAAAATGTTCGAAGACTCTAAATACAAACTTCGACTATTACAACATTTCGACCCTAACAGTGGTGCGTCCATACTTCATAGTCTTGAGTGTAGAGAATGGGAATCCTAGTAGTGGATCCAATGCTGTTGGAGATGTTGATCGGGTTGGTTTGAGAATCCTCGTGAGATATGATGACCTTTTTCTTTTATCTGCTTGAATCAGACTTGTAAAGTTTGACTTAGGGTTTTAACAAACACAAGAAACATCATCGATAAAGAAATAGTGGCTCCTGTAGATTCGATAAAAGCGGAAACCCTAATGGATTCTTCAAACAGAAGAGATGTGTATGTATTACACAGTCTCTTGCTCTTTTACCAATTGATGAGATTAATGCGTTATTTGATCGACAGATTCTTAACAGATAAACAAATATAAAGCAATGAAAGAACACAAGAATGAATCAGACGAATGTCAAATGATTAAATTATGCTCCACCTCAGAAGAGCTCGATGAAGAACTTCGACTGTAGAGGTGTGCTAGGGTTACAGTGCGATAATAGAAAAAGCAATTAATGAGAAGTGTGACAATAACTAAGCATGCATGCACTATATATACTAACCCTAAAGACAAAACACGGTTGGACAGGCTCAAAACCGTGAATACAAAATGGACTATAACACGAGCCCAAAGATGCAACACCTTAGACTCAACAGGAGCCTATGGAGATTTTCTGCGATAATCAAGGGGCGGTTGCCTTAACCACGGAACCGAGAGACCATGGTAGATCCAGGCATATCGACAGAAAGTACCACTTCATAAGACATCAAGTAGAAGAAGGACACCTCGAGGTAAAGGGGATATCATCAGAGGACAACCCAGCAGATCCCCTTACAAAGGGACTGACTAGGGTTAAGCACTTGCAGCATGCAAGGGGCATTGGGCTAACGGACGATATTAGTTTTAGTGGTTAGATAAATAGAAACTTGTAATAGCTAAATTGTAATTGACATTTGATGATTAAATAAAATTAGTTTTATTTATAAGTAAAGTTACTGTATTGTGTCAATTATTTATTATTGTTTCACTTAGCATGTTTTGACTTCCAGAATAATAAAATTATTCAAACCATCCACAATCGATCATACGTCGGAAGTAAGTATGAAAAAAGACTGTCATGAGTTGGCTTGTAGATTGTCTAAGGAGTTAGACATAGCAAAAGGTTGCTACACCATTCATGAGTGCTCCTGAAATAAGATTTGAGTAATGGATTCAACCCGCACTCACTTGAATCACTTCATGGAATTTATCACGAGTGATTGTGAGACGATAATATTATATAATCTTCAAACCAATATATATGAGTTGTTGACTACAAGTTGGTTGTGAATTGATGGCATGAAAACGCATCAGTAACTTGATGTTATAAAACGTGTCATTGTGCATGATTTGATGAGTAGTTAGTACAAGCATATAATGTCGAAGTTTATCTGTTCCTTTTATCCAAAGAGGATTAAAAGCGATATCTTGGGCCCCTAAATGATTCGTTTTTGACTATGTGTCGGGCCCGGTCAAAACTAAATTGATGTGTTCAGTTATGTTCTATGCCAGACGAATCAGAAATCGGGAAACAAATTGCAGGACAATAAGTATGACTATTTTCCCTGTATTTGTCCGCATAGATATCTTGAGAACAAAGGAGTATATGATTCATTATCTGAAGGACGCATCTGTAACATCCCAACCGTCAGGTATCATTATTATTCCATTTAGATTTCATGTTTTAAGGTTTACTCGACGAGTTGACGTTGTGACTCGTCGAGTAGCAGCGGGCCAGGACACGTCATTTAATGAGTGACTCGGCGAGCCAGCATGGGGGACTCGACGAATAGGAGCTGGCAGTGGAAATCCTAAGTTTCAGGGTTTTTGCACCCTATATATTGGACCATTAGCGCCTCCCACTGTCCTCTATCACCCCTTGAGATCCAGAAAACCTAATTTCCGTGAGTGTGAGCTTGGAGAGTGTTTTGGAGCTTTGAGAAGTGATTTTTGTGAAGGAAACTTGTAGATCAAGAGGCTAGCATCAAGGATTTCGTGTGGATCCAGAGTCTACTTCAGCTTGGGCACGCTTTGGAGGTAACAAGCTGTTACCTTGACCTCTTTTCTTCTAGAATCATTCATATGTGAAGACTAGGGCTTTCTTTAGCTATTCATGAAGGGATTATGGTATGGGAGCTAGATCTGAAGTTGAAACTTTAGATCTGAACCTCTTTTGAGTCCTAAGTCCATAAAGTTTCCAGCTTTAGCAAGTATGAACCCTTCCTTTTGAGTTAAATTCCATTTCAAGTTTAGATTTGGCATTATGAGTCATTAGAGCCTTGCATGCACGTAAAGTTTGCAACTTTACGTGATAAACGTGCATTAGGAAGCTGGATCTATAATTTAGAGCCTTAGCATGGCTTAAAAATCGTCTGTATGAATAAAGGACTGAAGAGACTCGGCGAGTTGTATGAACGACTCGGCGAGCCATATGAAGATAGTCATGTACTCGACGAGTTGGATGAATAACTCAGCGAGTCATATGAAGAATGCCTTGGACTCGGCGAGTCAGTCGAATGACTCGGCGGGTCGCCTAGGGTCTCTACCAAACCTTTGGACACGCATGGACTCGGCGAGTTATAGGGAACTCGACGAGCCAACCAAGGATTTCACGACTTCTCGAGTTCAGGAAGGACTCGACGAGTCGGTGAACTTCACTCGACGAGTCGAGTCAACATGGACTGTTGACTTTGACTGTGGACTTTGACTTTGACCAAGAGTTGACTAGTTGACTTCTGAGGATATTTTGGTAATATGGAAACTTATGAAAAAGGGTTTTATGGAAGCTATAGGTGGGGGAGTTCGTGTTGGTGATCCGGGAGTTGAGCTTTCTAGTTTCAGACGACAGTTGCGAGGTGACTTATCCTCACTATACTCAAGGGTCTAAGGCACCAAGACCAGCCCTTTGGATTGTTATATGGTTATGTTATGCTAGTATGATCTATTAGATCGGTATCCTAGAGGGTAGGATAATATTATATGATATGTGGTATGATCTGTTAGATCGGCATCCTGGTAGATAGGATGGTGTTATGTGTTATGTGGTATGATCCGTTAGATCAAGTATTGTCTATAGACTGTTATGTAATTATCTGTTGTATGTGCACATGTTTGTTTGGCGGTTGAGGCTTATCTGCTTTGTGGGAAAGCCAATAGACCTGGGCATTCCAACCTGTTGGTTGTGGGTCGTGAGTATTCCATCCCGAGGATGACTGGACTCATAGTATGTGGGCATTCCAACCTGTTGGTTGTGGGCCTGGGTTATTCCATCCCGAGGATGATTGGACCCATAGTATGTTGGCATTCCAACCGGATGGTTGAGGGCCTGGGGTATTCCAACCCGATGGTTGATTGGACCCATAGTATGATGTTTATGATTATATGAGTATTGTTGTGAGTATGGGTATTTTGAGGGAACTTACTAAGCTCTCGGGCTTACAGTTTCAGTTTATTATTTCAGGTACATCAGGGGATCGCGGCAAGGCGAAGGTGTGATCGTACAGCTCCTCATGTTCTGTCTATGTTTCTGGGAAAACTCTGATATTATACATTTTGAAAACAAAGTTGTAATGATTTTAATGGTTTGAAATGTTTTTAAAAGTTCAAATTGGCTTGAATTTTTGGGTGTTACAAGTTGGTATCAGAGCCTTGGTTTGAGTGAATTGGAGGAACGTGCGTGTGAATCCAGTCTCAAATCAAGGAAAGGTTTTCAAAATGATTTCTAAAATGGTTTTTAAAATAAGTAAATGAGAATGCAGGATGTACGATCAGCCGGAGCCAGTAAGTAGCCCCCAAAATACCATATAATTATTTGATTATGTGATATGTTAGAACAGCATGCTAGTGCTAGGCTAGGGATCTTCTGGAATTGCATGATATAATTGCCTGATTGTATGATGCCTGATAGCCTAGGGTTTTCCTTATATGAAATTGACATCATTACTGTAGTTACTTAGTGTATGCATCACGGCCGTACATAATTAAGATCTTATAGCCTGAGAATGTTTGATTTAGCCTTATGTTCTGTTCTTGTCTGATTGGGAGCTTAGGGTAGGATTGGATATTCGAAAGTCTATAGGGTCCAGCGTTATGTATGGCTAGCATACACTAGTGCTGCAGGGTTGGTGGAAGTTTCAGGGATGGGTGAGTTGTATGGGACCGGAAGGTCAGTTGTGAGACGGATACATTTCCTCTAGGAGTGAGGATTGAGTGCTCGCTATGTTTACGTATATTGTTAGGGTGTTGTGGTGATACTTGAGACAAATATGGGTAGGTGTGGAAGGTAATATGGGCTCGTACTACTGAAAGCACATGACCCATACGCGTAGCAAGGAAGTCACAACCCCTAGGGATTAGTCGGGAGTTGGTTTCCTGTTATTTATGCAGATTGTCTGATATCTTCATGTTATGTTTCAGAATGGCAGTTACGAGACGTTTCACGACGGGGTCCGGATCAGGATCAGGACAGGGGGATCAGGAGGCCCCAGTGGCACCTGAGATTATTGGCCAGGAGGGGCACTTGTTGACAGAGGATCCGGTCAGGGAGATCATCCACGAGGAGGTGGTCGAGATTGTCCGGGGTCAGATTCCGGAGTTGTTCGGGACTATTAAGTTCGCGATGATGGAGTATTTCGACGACAGATATGCAGCCCTCGTTGAGACAGCTGCCGCTGTAGCCACCGTGGCTATAACAGCGGCAGGAGGGGGAGCAGGGCGAGTTTTTCAGTACAGGGAATTCGATAATACGAAGCCCCCTACTTTTGATGGGACGCAGGATCCCATCAACTCTATGAGGTAGATTTCGGATGTGGAGGGGTGTTTCTTCACCTGCTCGTGTCCTACTAACCAGAAGGTCAGGTGTGCTCTGAACCTGCTAAGGTCCGGGGCCAAGGACTGGTGGAGACTTGCGACTGGGTCATACACTGATGATCAGAGAGCTGTTGTTACTTGGGAGCAGTTCAGGGACATGTTCCGCGCCCATTACATTCCGCTGGTCGAGCGGGAATGTTTGGCGCAGGAGTTTTTGAGTTTGAGACAAGATGGGGAGTCGGTGATGGAGATCACCCGTATGTTCACTGAGAGGGCGATGTTTTGCCCGGAGTTTGCTTCCGAGCGGGCTCAGATGACCCGTTATCTGAGCATGCTCAAGACTGACATCCGTCAGTTTGTTGCCACCCAGCGATGTGATACACTTCTGGAGTTGCAGGAGGCCGCTAGATGGCGTGGGTTGGAGATTGAGCTGCAGTTGAGGGAGCAGCGGCATGCCCCGGCACAGTCACAGCCGACGCCAAAGCGGTCCAAGACCGCTGATACTAGGACTGGGGGACAGCCAGGCCGCACTTGTGGGAAGTGCGGGAAGGCTCATTCAGGGATGTGTCGGACAGGGAGTGGGTGCCACCGATGTGGCAAGCAGGGCCATTTGGCCAGGGATTGCAGGCAGCCGACTCCGACTTCCGGAGTCAGGCTTTGCTATCATTATGAGCAGGTGGGCCATATGAAGGCCCAGTGTCCTCTACTAGCCGCCAAGCCGACGCAGGCTCCAGCGTCGACTATCTTGAGGATCACGGATGGGAGACCAGTCAGGGCAGAGCCTCCGAAGGCTCAGGGTCATGCCTTCCAGCTTACAACCGAGGAGGCCAGGGCAGCACCGGATGTGGTTGCTGGTACGTTTCTATCCATACTCCCATTGATTATATATGTTGTATGATTATCTGTTATACTTGTGGTTAGGTACGTTCGTAGTGAACTCCTTACCTGCACTGGTTTTATTTGACTCGGGGGCGAGTCGGTCTTTTGTATCTCAGATGTTTAGTAGGGAGTTCAGAGTGCCAGTAGGCGAGCTAGAGTGTCCGTTGCGAGTTTCTATCGCCAACGAACATGGGGTTTATGCTTCTTCGACCTACCGAGGGTGCGAGATGGAGATCTTCGGGGTACCTTTTCCGATAGACTTGATTCCGATCCCCATGGGGGATGTGTGCGTGATTGTGGGGATGGATTGGCTTAGTCGTTTCAGTGCCATGATTGATTGTGAGGGTCAGCGGGTAGTGGTTCGAACCCCAAGTGGGGGAGAGTTGATGGTATATGGCGAGGGCACCAGAGTGGGATCAGGGTTTTGTTCAGCCGCCAGGGCTCGACAGTATATTCAGCACGGGGGTGCGGGTTACTTCGCGTATGTATTGGATACGCAAGCCAGGGATCAAATTTCGGTTTACGATGTTCCGGTGGTCAGGGAGTTTGCAGATGTGTTTCCGGAGGAGTTTCCAGGGATACCTCCAGAGAGGCAGGTCGAGTTCAGGATCGACCTGGTCCCAGGTGCGGCCCCTATCGCTAAGGCGCCATACCGATTGGCACCACCAGAGATGCAGGGGTTGTCGTCACAGCTACAGGAACTGCTGGGCAAGCAGTTCATTCGACCTAGCAGTTCTCCATGGGGAGCACCGATTCTTTTTGTCCGGAAGAAGGACGGTTTACACCGAATGTGCATTGATTACCGGGAGTTGAATAAGTTAACGGTGAAGAACCGTTACCTACTCCCGAGGATAGACGATCTTTTCGATCAATTGCAGGGCGCATCTTGGTTTTCCAAGATAGACTTGAGGTCTGGGTATCATCAGGTCAGGGTCAGAGAGGAGGACATGGAGAAGACCGCGTTTCGAACTCGTTACGGGCATTACGAGTTCGTGGTGATGTCGTTTGGGCTCACTAACGCGCCAGCAGTGTTCATGGATCTGATGAATCGGGTCTGCAGACCGATGCTCGACCGCTCAGTTATAGTGTTTATAAACGATATCTTGGTGTATTCCAAGACCCGAGAGCAGCATGAGGAACATCTATAGGAGTTATTGGGTGTTCTGAGACGAGAACGGTTGTACGCCAACTTCTCGAAGTGTGAGTTTTGGCTACGAGAGGTCCAGTTCCTCGGACACCTCATTAACCAGGAGGGGATTTTGGTCGATCCGGCCAAAATTGAGGCGGTTATGCAGTGGGAGGTTCCGAAATCTTCCTCAGACATCAGGAGCTTTTTGGGATTGGCAGGGTACTACCGGAGGTTCATACAGGATTTCTCCAAGATTGCGGTACCCTTCACTCGTCTGACGAGGAAGGGGGTGGATTTCTGGTGGGGCCCTGAGCAGCAGAGGGCGTTTGAGACCCTCCGACAGCGGTTGTGTGAGGCCCCAGTCTTGACACTCCCGGAGGGAGTTGAGGATTTTGTGGTGTTCTGTGATGCATCCATCACAGGTTTAGGGGCGGTCCTCATGCAGAGAGGACGGGTGATAGCCTATGCGTCACGGCAGTTGAAGCCACATGAGACGAGATACCCTACGCATGGCTTGGAGCTGGGGGCGGTGGTGTTCGCCCTCAAGATATGGAGACATTACCTTTATGGGGTCTGCTGTACCATTTACACGGATCACAAGAGCTTGAGACATATCATGGATCAGCCGAACCTGAATATGAGGCAACGCAGGTGGCTGGATGTAGTCAAGGACTATGATTGCGAGATCTTTTACCACCCTGGTAAAGCGAATGTGGTTGCGGATTCTTTGAGTTGCAAGTCAGCTGGGTCTTCCACCCCAGCAGTATGTATGAGGATAACAGTAGACTCTCCGCTTGTGAGTTTGATCAGAGATGCTCAGGTTGAGGGCATGCGACCAGACAATTGGAAGCTGGAGAGGATCAAAGGTGAGAATACCCGGTTTGAGCAGGATATTCGGGGATTATTGACCCGATGCGGTCGGGTTTGGGTTCCGATGTCTGGTGGGGTTAGGCAGACGGTTATGGAGGAGGCTCATAAGTCTCATTTCTCTATTCACCCGGGGCCCACCAAGATGTACCGGGATTTGAGTTTGAGCTATTGGTGGTCGTGCATGAAGCGAGAAATCGCTTGGTACGTCGAGAGGTGCTTGACCTGTAGGATGGTCAAGGCCGAGCACCAGAGGCCGCATGGTAAACTGCAGCCTCTGGAGATTCTCATGTGGAAATGGGAACAGATCACGATAGATTTCATTACCAAGCTGTCGAGGACGGCGAAGGGATTTGATGTTATATGGTTCATCGTGGATCGATTGACCAAGAGCGCCCATTTCTTGGCGATTCGGGAGAGTTCGTCGGCCGAGAAGTTGGCCGACGTGTATGTTCGCGAGATCGTGTCTCGCCATGGGGTTCCCGTTTCCATTATCTCTGATCGGGATGTCATGTTTACCTCCTGCTTCTGGCAGAAGTTTCACGAGGATCTGGGCATGCAGTTGCACTTCAGCACAGCATTCCATCCGCAGACAGATGGTTAGAGCGAGCAGACCATTCAGACCCTCGAGGATATGTTGAGGGCGTGTGTCATTGATTTCGGTGGGAGCTGGGATTCCCACCTACCGCTTGCATAGTTCGCCTACAACAATAGCTATCATTCCAGCATTGGCGCCCCGCCATTCGATCTGTTGTACGGGCGGAGATGTCGCACCCCGGTTTGTTGGGGTGAGGTTGGTCACAGGGTGATAGGTCGAACGGAGGTGGTCTTGCAGACTACGGAGAAGATACAGCAAATTAGACAGCGGCTGCAGACCGCTCAGAGTCGGCAGAAGAGTTACGTCGACCGGTGCCGATCCGAGTTAGAGTTTCAGGTCGGTGACATGGTACTCCTGAAGGTCTCGCCCTGGAAGGGTGTGATCCGCTTCAGGAAGAGGGGGAAATTAGGTCCCCGATATATTGGGCCGTTCAGGATCATTGCTAGGGTTGGCAAGGTGGCTTACAGACTAGAGCTGTCGGAGGAGCTTAGTCGGATCCATAGCACTTTCCACGTTTGGTAGTTGCGAAAGTGCATTGTGGACCCGGAGGCAGTGGTGCCACTGGATGACATTCAGGTTGATGAGCGCCTGAATTATATTGAGAGGCCGATTGCCGTTTTAGAAAGGAAAGTGAAAGTCCTGCACAACAAGGAGGTTCCGTTGGTGAAGATATAATGGGAGCATCGGAGGGGATCCGAGTGGACATGGGAGTCGGAGGCTGAGATGCGGGAGCATTACCCGGAGTTATTCGCTACAGCAGACTTCGAGGACGAAGTCTAAGTTAAGTGGGGGAGAATTGTAACATCCCAACCATCAGGTATCATTATTATTCCATTTAGATTTCATGTTTTAAGGTCTACTCGACGAGTTGACGCTATGACTCGTCGAGTAGCAGCGGGCCAGGACACGTCATTTAATGAGTGACTCGGCGAGTCGGCATGGGGGACTCGACGAGTAGGAGCTAGCAGTGGAAACCCTAAGTTTCAGGGATTTTGCACCCTATATATTGGACCATTAGCGACTCCCACTGTCCTCTATCACCCCTTGAGCGCCAGAAACCCTAATTTCTGTGAGTGTGAGCTTGGAGAGTGTTCTGGAGCTTTGAGAAGTGATTTTTGTGAAGGAAACTTGTAGATCAAGAGGCTAGCATCAAGGATTTCATGTGGATCCAGAGTCTACTTCATCTTGGGCTCGCTTTGGAGGTAACAAGCTGTTACCTTGACCTCTTTTCTTTAGAATCATTCATATGTGAAGACTAGGGCTTTCTTTAGCTATTCATGAAGGGATTATGGTATGGGAGCTAGATCTGAAGTTGAAACTTTAGATCTGAACCTCTTTTGAATCCTAAGTCCATAAAGTTTCCAGCTTTAGCAAGTATGAACCCTTCCTTTTGAGTTAAACTCCATTTCAAGTTTAGATTTGGCATTATGAGTCATTAGAGCCTTGCATGCATGTAAAGTTTGCAACTTTACGTGATAAACGTGCATTAGGAAGCTGGATCTACAATTTAGAGCCTTAGCATGGCTTAAAAATCGTCTGTATGAATAAAGGACTGAAGACACTCGGCGAGTTGTATGAACGACTCGGCGAGTCATATGAAGATAGTCATGTACTCGACGAGTTGGATGAACAACTCGGCGAGTCATATGAAGAATGCCTTGGACTCGGCGAGTCAGTCGAATGACTCGGCGGGTCGGCTAGGGTCTCTCCCAAACCTTTGGACACGCATGGACTCGGCGAGTTATAGGGAACTCGACGAGCCAACCAAGGATTTCATGACTTCTCGAGTTCAGGAAGGACTCGACGAGTCGGTGAACTGCACTCGACGAGTCGAGTCAACATGGACTGTTGACTTTGACTGTGGACTTTGACTTTGACCAAGAGTTGACTAGTTGACTTCTGAGGATATTTTGGTAATATGGAAACTTATGAAAAAAGGTTTTATGGAAGCTATAGGTGGGGGAGTTCGTGTTGGTGATCCGGGAGTTGAGCTTTCTAGTTTCAGACGATAGTTGCGAGGTGACTTATCCTCACTATACTCAAGGGTCTAAGGCACCAAGGTCGGCCCTTTGGATTGTTATATGGTTATGTTATGCTAGTATGATCTATTAGATCGGTATCCTAGAGGGTAGGATAATATTATATGATATGTGGTATGATCTGTTAGATCGGCATCCTGGTAGATAGGATGGTGTTACGTGTTATGTGGTATGATCTGTTAGATCAAGTATTGTCTATAGACTGTTATGTGATTATCTGCTAGATGTGCACATGTTTGTTTGGCGGTTGAGGCTTATCTTCTTTGTGCGAAAGCCAATAGACATGGGCATTCCAACCTGTTGGTTGTGGGCCGTGAGTATTCCATCCCAAGGATGACTGGACTCATAGTATGTGGGCATTCCAACCTGTTGGTTGTGGGCTTGGGGTATTCCATCCCGAGGATGATTGGACCCATAGTATGTTGGCATTCCAACTGGATAGTTGAGGGCCTGGGGTATTCCAACCCGATGGTTGATTAGACCTATAGTATGATCTTTATGATTATATGAGTATTGTTGTGGGTATGGGTATTTTGAGGGAACTCACTAAGCTCTCGGGATTACAGTTTCAGTTTATTGTTTTAGGTACATCAGGGGATCGTGGCAAGGCAAAGGCGTGATCGTACAGCTCCTCATGTTCTGTCTATGTTTTCTGGGAAAACTCTGATATTATACATTTTGAAAACAAAGTTGTAATGATTTTAATGGTTTGGAATGTTTTTAAAAGTTTAAATTGGCTTGAATTTTTGGGTGTTACAGCGTCAATGACTAGGTCGGAGTTCGACAGCGGCTTTTGAAAGCTTACGATTGCTAAGTTGGATCCTGAAGTCGCATTAGCAGTAATAATTATTAGACTTATCCAAGTGGGATACTGTTGTATTTGGTGTCTAATCCCATAACTATTACTGGGATGTAATTGTAACGCCCGTAGACCCGGGCTAGTCAATTTAGAGATAATAGGGGTCGAAAATGACTTTTCGACAATAGATTATTTAGAATAAATAATCTTAACCAAGTTGTAGAATATGTCTCAAGGTTTCCGTACATATAAAGAACGCTGAAATCCGAGTTATAACGAAGAAGTTATGACCCGCCGAAGTTTTACGGCAAAACCGGCACGGCACCGGGAGACGTAAATAGTGAATTTACGAAAGAGCGACTTTTAGCCTTAGCGATCTAAACGAAAGTCATAGAAAACGTTAAACCGAGAGTTTCCATAAAAAGAACGTCCAAATCTGACTTTGTATGAGGAAGTTATGATTTTTCGAAGTTTCGGCTTAGCAGTGTACAGCCCGAAGTTCGAATATTAGATCGAGCGGTTTTTAGCCGACACAACCTAAACGAGAATCGAAGATCTCGTTAATAGTAGCATAACGATAAAAAGACAGACGAAAACGGACGTCGGATGAAGAAGTTATGGATTTTTAACGGACCAATCATGTCCCGGCCTGTTAAAAATATAAAATTTAAAATAAATTCAAAATTAGCCGACGGAGTCTAAACGAAAGTTGTAGAGTACGGTCCCGCCTACACGTGTATATAAAGAACGTCGAAAACGGAGCTCGTATGCCAAAGTTATGATTTTTAGAAGTCGGAAAGTGAATTTGCGAAATCTAATGCGAGAATGATGACGTGGCTCGATCTGGGTCGTCGCTTGCTGATCACGGACTAGCCTCGGATGGGTGACAGTTGGCTCGCTACGCAGCGCGTACGAAAGGGGAACGCCCCGCATTCGGATTCTCTTGGTCTCGGAATGATCCACGTCGCCCCACCCGGATTCGGACACCTGTCTTGTACGAACGCTGGGCGTAGCCAAGGAGCACCATGCGTCCGAGGAACGCTAAGCGTAGCTCCGAGGAACGCAGCGCGTTCAGCAGCCTCGCCTGGCTATAAAAGGGCTGCGAAGGCAGCTTATTTTTCACACCAAATTCAACCTTTCTTTCTCTCTCTAGGTTCTCTCTCTAGCTCCCTAACGCCCCTAAGCCTAGGAAAAACCCCTAGCACCCAAAGGAAGCCCCGAGGCTCCCGGAGTCCCGAGAAAAAGGGTCTTTCGGTTCGGAAACATTGCTCCGAGCAAAGTCTGGTTTTTAAGAAAACTCGCTGTAAGTGAGCTACGCCTACACAATTTTTAATATAACTTTTAAATAATTATAATAATGTTATTAGGTCCTTAAAATAATTATTTAGGCTATTATTATGAGTTATATTGAGTGTTATTTAAAGCATATATAATAATAATAATAGTTAAACTATTAATTAGTCGCGGTTAACGTTAGACTAAACCCTAGTGGTATTGATACTAGGTTTTGTCGGGGGAAAAATTATTTTGAGATAACAAAGCGCTGTTCGAATGCCGAGTCACCACCTAATCAGGTGAGTGCATAGTTACTTTCATCTTACACATAGATATTAAGTATTTTATATAAATTACGTGCTATGTGTGCATACTATATGTATACTTGCTATCTATGCTGGATGAACGATTTTATACAAGTTTTATATGATTTAAACTGTATATGTAATTATATCTACATAATATGTTGGGTAAAACATGGGTAGATGAAATATGAGTTGGATGATGAGTTGAGAGGTGATATAGACCATAAGATAAGGGTGAGAGGTGGACAATGTGAGAAGCCTTTTTCCCAAACGATGGCCCCATCATTCAGCAGAGTATGGATGACAACCACAGACTATTCTAGACAGTCCAATGGAACACTAGCATGCTGGCAACCTGTAGGTGTTGTGAACGATGTGTTCACCCGGTGTACTCTAAACCCTGGTGATCATGCAGACTTGGTGCCTAAACCTTGGCGATCATGCAGACTTGGTGCCAAAACCCTGGCGACTATGCGGACTTAGTGCCTGTTGTATAAACCCTGGCAACTATGCAGACTTAGTGCCTAAAACCCTGGAGACTATGCGGACTTAGTGCCTGTTGTATAAATCCTGGCGACTATGCAGACTTAGTGCCTAAAACCCTGTCGACTATGCGGACTTAGTGTCTGTTGTATAAATACTGGCGACTATGCAGACTTAGTGCCTAAACCCCGGTGATGATAGACTTCGTGCCGATTCCTTAGGATGATCCTTAGGAATGAATGAACGAGAAATATTTGATTCTTAGGGTAGATCCTTAAGAGTAAAGAAGATAATGGGGATGGGTAATTGGGTTGATTGTTTGATGATTAAACATAATAATTATATTATTGTTGGTTGAAAACCCTATGTACTCACCAGGTTTCCCAACCTGACCCACTCAGTTTATTTGTATCACAGGTGTCGATATAAAGTTACATTACACTGAGAGATTAAATAGGTGTAGATCACTAGTGATAATGAATGTAAGTTCTGTTTATGCTTATGTTTCTGTATTGACGATGACATCCCAATGTTTTAAAATGAATAAAAATACATTTCTTCGGAAATGCTTTGATAACGTATTTATCATGTTTTTCTGGGAACAAATTCCGCAACCTTTTTATTAAAAGAGGTACTCTGATTTTTATAAAGCATTAACAAAATCGGTCTTTTCTGGCCGTGAAAATGGGGATGTCACAGTAATGACCCGATTGTAGCATGGCCCTTTTTGGGTTGCCTTCACCAGTGCAATTTGATAGGATGGATTGATTATGTAAATCAATGATTCTTATAGTGTGGGCCAATGATCAATGATTTTGTAGATGGGCTAAACCAATGATATAATCCATGGATAGTCCATGGAGGTTAAACCCATGGAGTATAAGAATGTGAAAGGTCATGGAGCATTAGGGTTTACAAAGTGTAACCATAGCATGTGCAACACTATAAATAAGCCCCTCCTAGAACCAAAATCGGTTGCCAGTTACTTTCCAAGAGGGTGAAGTTGATTTTGTGCAAGTAATTTATTCTCTCAAGCCTCCTCTTGCATATTGGTGTCCGTGAACCAATAGAGGCATCACACTTGAGGTGCTCAAACTTTCAAAGGTCAAGAACTACAAGTCCTTATAAAAGGTATGTCATCTAACTAGATGTTTTATTCAATTGTTCAATTGTATGCTAGTTAGGACAATGCTTTGGAAAATTGAAAATATGCATGTATAATTAGAGAAAACATAGATCCAAAGAATTTAGGGTTGCATGTGCACCATAGGAGTGTTATAGTGCTCAAAAACCAACACTTCCATGATCCCTTGGTTCCTTGGTCAAGGCAACCACTCCTTCATTATCACATAAAATCTCCATGGGCTCCTTTATTGCTGACACAACTCCAAGGTCTCCAATGAAGTTCTTCAACCATATAGCCTCCTTTGATGCTTCGCTAATGGCTATATACTCTGACTCACACGTTGAATCAGCCACAGTCTCCTGCTTGGAACTTTTCCAAGTTACTGCTCCTCCGTTGAGTGTAAACACCCAACCAGACTGAGAACGAAAGTTGTCTCGGTCTGTCAGAAAACCGGTGTCCCTATAACCAGTAACTCTCAAGTCATCACTGCCACCAAGAACAAGTACCCATTCCTTAGTCCTTCGCAGATACTTAAGAATGTTCTTGACTGTTATCCAGTGAGCTTTACCCGGGTTCCCTTGATATCAGCCGACCATGCTCAAAGCAAAAGCCACATCAGGGCGAGTACATGTCATAGCATACATGATCAACCCAACGGCGGAAGCATATGGAACTCGACTCAATTCTTCTATCTCAGCATCAGTACTCGGACTCTGAGTCTTACTTAGCTTGGTGTTGCTCTGGATAGGTAACTCTCCCATCTTGGAATTCTCCATGCTAAAACTTTTCAACAGTTTATCCAAGTAACTAGTTTGGCTAAGCCCAATCAGTCTTCTACTCCTATTTCTCAAAATCCTTATTCCCAGAATATAGGCAGCCTCTCCTATATCCTTCATACCAAAACACTTTCCAAGCCAGAATTTAACTTCCTACAAGGTTAAAACGTCGTTTCCTATGAGTAGTACGTCATCAACATACAGTACTAGAAAGCTAACTATACTCCCACTAGCTTTGACATATACACATGACTCATCCTCACTCCTAGAGAATCCAAACTCTTTGACCTTCTCATCAAAGCAAAGATTCCATCTGCGAGAAGCTTGCTTCAATCCATAGATTGATCTCTCAAGCTTACACACTCTATTGGGGTATTTAGCATCCACAAAACCTTCTAGCAGACATATTTAAACATCTTCAGCCAACTTTCAATTAAGGAAAGTGGTTTTGACATCCATTTGCCAGATTTCATAATCATGAAACGCAACTATGGCAAACATAACCCTAATAGATTTGATATTGGCCACTGGTGAGAAGGTCTTATCATAGTCAACCCCCGGGGTTTGAGTAAAGCCCTTCGCAACCAGTCGTGCCTTGAACATGTGCACCATTCCATCCATGTCGGTCTTCTTCTTGAAGATCCATTTGCACCCAAATGTCTTGCAACCTGGTACATTGTCAACCAAGATCCAAACTTGATTGCCATACATGGACTGGATCTCGTTGTCCATTGCCTCTTTCCATTTAGCAGACTCAAGGCCCACCGTGGCTTCCTTGTAGTTAGCAGGTTCATCCAAATTTATCAGTGTACTATCACTGATAAACATATCACCTTCTGCAGTTATATGGAAACCATACAACACAGGTGGAACACTAACCCTACTAGAACGCCTAACAGGTAATGAATTGTCAATTGGTTCAATAGGAATTTCTTCCTCAGATTGATTGCTAGTGTTAGAGGTTCCTTCATCGATTGACTCTTGAATTTCTTCAAGATCAATTATACTCCACTGTCCTCTTTTCATATGAGTTCCCTTTCGCGGAAAACTCCCCTTCATGCTACGAAGACCACATTCTCACTAGGTTTGTAGAACAAGTATCCAAAAGACTTCTGTGGGTAGCCGATGAAAATACACCGCTCACTTCGAGGTTCAAACTTTTCGTGAGTCTCTCGTCTAACGAAAGCTTCACAACCCCAAACTTTGATATGTTCCAACGAGGGAACCTTCCTTGTCCACATCTCGTGAGGTGTTTTGGCAACCTTCTTTATCGGGACTAGATTAAGGATATGGGCGGCAGTCTCAAAGGCATACCCCCAGAACGATATCAAAATTGAAGCTCCACTCATCATGGAACGACCCATGTCCAACAAGGTTCGATTACACCTTTCAGCTACACCATTAAGCTGTGGTGTCCTAGGAGGTGTCAATTGTGAAACAATTACACATTCCTTGAGGTAGTCGTGGAGCTCGATACTAAGATACTCACCACCCCTATCGTATCTGAGCATATTGATCTTTCTGCTCAATTGATTCTCGACTTCATGTTTGAATTCTTTGAACTTTTCAAAGGTATCTGACTTATGCTTGATTAAGTAGATATATTCGTATCTGCTATAATCATCGGTGAAAGTCACATAAAATCGATTCGCATCCCTTGTGGTGGATCTGAAGGGCCCACACACATCGGTGTGTATGAGATCCAACAACCCCTCACCTCTTTCACACGAACCAGTGAAAGGTGATTTAGTTATCTTTCCAAGCAAACAAGACTCCAATGTATCATCCGACATAATGTCAAACGATTCCAAAACTCCATACTTTTGGAGTTGGGCAATGCGCTTCTTGTTGACATGTCCAAGACGACAATGCCACAAGCATGCTTTGTCTAAACCATTAGACGAATCAATGTGCAACACGCTATTTCCTAAATTGTCTTCAACCATCACAGTTTCATATACACCATCACAAGGCAATGCTTCAAAATAAAATACACCATTATAATAAGCATTAATAGATCCATTATCATTATTAAAAGAATATCTAAAGCCGTGTCTGTACAAACCATGAAAAGAAATAATATTCCTCGTCATTTCTGACGAGTAGCAACAATTATTCAAGTCTAAACATAATCCACTACTAAGCTTTAAAGAATAAACGCCGATCTTGGTAACAGGTGACTATCTCCTATTGCCCATAATCAGGTTCATCTTCCGAAGCTCCACATTCCTACTTTCTCTTAGTCCCTGCAAGTCAGAGCAAATGTGAAAACCATATCCTTTATCAAGAATGCGACGAATTTTTAGACAAAATAGTGTAAATACCTGTCGAGGTAGGCTTGATCTTGCCAT
The DNA here is from genome assembly GCF_052849685.1 of Lactuca virosa. NCBI lineage: Eukaryota > Viridiplantae > Streptophyta > Magnoliopsida > Asterales > Asteraceae > Lactuca > Lactuca virosa. The sequence continues at coordinate 422,240,481 of NC_136428.1, read as the reverse complement.
CCTCAATGTCCTGCAGGTACTTGGGGCAGCTTCTCTTCCAATGCCCCTTGTCTTGGCAGTAAAAGCACGTTGCATCCTTTGGATCTGAGGCAGGGGGAGTAGAATTGGTTTTTCCTTTGGGTCCACTACTAGAAGACCCGTCATGAGACTTTCCTTTCCAAATTTGCTTTTAGGGAGATTTCCTCTTTTTCCCCTTTCCTTGTCCAATAACCAGGACTGGAGCAGCAGCAGTATGAGTGGATTCAACACCTTTTCCTTTCAATCTACTTTCAGTGGTTCTCAGCAAGCCTTGAAGTTTACTCAATGTAACTTCCTCTTTTCTCAGATGATAAGTCATCTTGAACTGATCATAGAAAGGAGGCAATGAGTGCAAGACTATGTCAATAGCCAGCTCTTCATCAAATTTTACATTCAGCTTGAGTAAATGACCCACATATCTCTACATGCATTGCAGGTGGCTCGTGACAGACTCTCCATCCTTCATCTTGGTGGTTATGAGTGACCTGACTATCTCATACCTTTCTTGACGCGCACTTTGATGATACTTCTTCATCAAGTCCTGGCACATCTCGTAAGGCCAATAGTCCTCATAAAACTGTTGTAGCTCAGGAGTCATAGTCGCCACCATAATGCAAGACACCTTAGTAGCATCCTTGCCTTAGGCCCTATACTCAGCCATTTCTTCAGGAGTAGCTTTGGTTTCGTCTATGTCGTTCAACTGTTTGTCTCGAACATATTCCTTGTCCTCGTAATGCAAGGCCATTCGGATGTTTCGGATCCAATCATTGAAATTGGAACCATCGAATGTGACCCTCGCACAAATGTTCAAGAGCGAAAAAGAGTTTGAGGAGGAGGAGGATCCAGAAGCGTTGTTTGAGGTTGACATCTACAAAAGAAGAAAGCCAAGTTTTGATTAGATAGGAAATCCTTAATATAACATACAAAATGAAATATTAAGGCTAGGACCCAACACAATAATTCACAAGTCAGAAAAGGGATGTCGTAATCCAATTGTAAATTATTTGAAGGTAGGTAAATGACGATTTACTAATTCCACCATGAAAACGAAATTTTAAATGAATTAAGTTTTGAATGAAATGAAATTCCTAGATCTTTTGAGATTCATTGAACTATTCAATGGCATGTTTAATCTCGATTATGCCCTTCAAGTTTGTGACTGGGATGTCGAGGATCAGAAAGAATATGTGAATAACCATGCAAATTATCTTGGTACTCTGGATGTCACTTACCACATAATCAATGTGACGGTTTATTGCTCTTATACCACTGATGGGTTATGAGCATAACTACATCCTATGTGTTCATGCAACCCTAATTTCTTTGGATCTAAGTTTTTTACTAGTTGAATATGAAATTGAATACCAAAGCAATAAAGCCTAGTTCTAGCAGATAATTTTAGAAAATCATATAACAAAAGGGTTTTGAGTTTACCTTGCTTGTTATGTAGTAATAACAAGAACTCCTTGTAGATCCTTGACTCTTGAAAGCTTAGTGCCTCAAATGTTGCACCTCTAATGGCTCACAAACACTACTAGTAAGAATATGAGAAGGAAAGATAAGGAAGCTCTTACAATTTCGGCTAGGGTTATCTGGAAGCAAGCATTGGCCAAAAATCCTAAGCCTAGGGGTTCCTTATATAGCTGAGGGCTGCTAGGTTTTCTGGAGGAAACCGTAATTTCCTGCTTAAGGCTCAAGCAACCCATGGACCTCCCACTAAGAAGCCTTGGACGAAATCTATAGGGCCTCCCTATAGAATTTCATCCACTCCTAATTAAGGAGTCCATCAGCCTAGTTTCACAACTCTCAATGATTTGCAAAACAGCCCTTGTTCTTTTAATCAGTTCCTTTAATCCCAAAATTAATTCCAAATTAATTTCTGATTAAATACTAATTGAATAACATGATTTATAATTAATATATTATTCTCATAATACATTAATGAATCATTTATCAACCTCTCTCTCCAAAATCATCTTGTCAAGTTGCTAGGGTGAAGGCAACCCAAAAGGACCATTCTACTATGAAATCAAGTACATACCAATTATAGTTTTGGGCTTAGACACCTAATCCAACAATCTCCCACTGGGATAAGTCTAATAACTATAATTTCAAGTATGACTTCAAAATTTGACTAGTAATTGTAGCTTTCAAAAGCCGATGTCGAACTCTGACCTAGTCAGGCATGTGTCCTTAAGATAAGGGATCATATAATCCTCCGTTCTGCAAGATATCATGTGGACAAAGACATAGCACAAAATCATTCTCATTGTCCAACAATTTGTTTTCCGATTTCTGATTTGTATGACGAAGAACTTAATTGAACACATCAATTCAGTCCTGACCGGGCCCGATACATAAGTCAACACCAAATCATCGAGGGGCCCAAGATATCGCTTTTACCCCTTGAGATAAAAGGAACATATAAACTTTGACTTATATGCTTGTACTATTGACTCATCAAATCATACACAACAATACGTTTTATAACATTAAGTTACTGATGTGTTTACGTATTATCAATGTACAACCAACTCGAAAAAGAACAACTCATATATCTCGGTTTAAAGACTATACGATATTATCGTCTCATAATTATTCGTGATAAATTCCATGAAGTAATTTAAATGAGCGTGGGTTTAAATCCCCATTTCAGAAGTACTCATGAACGTTGCAGCAAACCATTGTTATGTCTAAACACTTAGACAATCTACAAGCCAATTCATGATAGTCTTAATTCACTACTTACTTCCAAAGTATGATCGACTGTGGATAATTTTAATAATCCAATTATTTTGGAAGTAAAGCATGCAAAGTTGAAATAGAAGATAAACAATTGACAAAAGATAGTAAACAATACTCATAAATAAATCTCTATTACTTAATCATCAAATGTCAATTACATTTATCTATTACAAGTTTCTAAAATATCTATCTAATAAATAAAACTAACATCGTCCTTCAGACCAATGCTCCTTGCATGATGAACGTGCTAAATCCTACTCAGACCCTTTGTGAGGGGATCTGTAGGATTCTCTTCTGATGATACCCTATTGACGACGAGGAGTCCTTCTTCTACCCGATGTCTGGTGAAGTGGTATTTTCTGTCAATATGTCTGGATCTTCCATGATCCCTTGGTTCCTTGGTCAAGGCAACCACTCCTTCATTATCACAGAAAATCTCCATGGGCTCCTTTATGGCTGTCACAACTCCAAGGTCTCCAATGAAGTTCTTCAACCATATAGCCTCCTTTGATGCTTCGCTCAAGGCTATATACTCTGACTCACACGTTGAATCAACCACGATATCCTTCTTGGAACTTTTCCAAGTTACTGCTCCTCCGTTGAGTGTAAACACCCAACTAGACGGAGAAAGGAAGTTGTCTCGGTTTGTCAGAAAACCGGCGTCACTATAACCAGTAACTCTCAAGTCATCACTGCCACCAAGAACAAGGACCCAATCCTTAGTCCTTCACAGATACTTAAGAATGTTCTTGACTGTTATCCAGTGAGCTTTACCCGGGTTCCCTTGATATCGCCCGACCATGCTCAAAGCAAAAGCCACATCAGATCTAAAACTTTAGATATATTTTATATATTCAAATATGTTGGGTAGAACATGGATAGATAAATGATGAGGGATAAATGATGATATAGATGAATATTGGTAGCCGTGCCTCAACCTGTAGATGTTTTCGAACTACGATGTACTCTAAACATCCTAGCAGTTGCGCAAAAGGATAATATCGGCAGTTGCGCCTAATAGAGAACGTCATAATCCTGGCAGCTGCGCCTAAATGATAATATTGGCAGTTGCGCCTAATAGATAACATTGGCTGCTGCGCCATACGCAACGATGGAGTTCGTGTCTATACCTTAAGAGAATCCTTAGGAATGAAAAAGTTAATGATAGATGATTCTTAGGGTAGATCCTTAAGAGTAAAGAAGATAATGGGGATGAGTAATTGGGTTGATTGTATGATGTTTAAACATAATAACTATATTATTGTGGGTTGATGAAGAAACAATGAACCGAGTAATGAATTAATCAGAGTATGAATTCAAGTAATGATGCGAGATTTAGACGTTGGATGTAAATATGATCTTGTTTCAGCTCTATTACGCTTTCAAGTTTTACTGAGTACAAGATGTAATTCTGTCAAAGACTTCTTTTCTATGACCCTAGTAAGCACTCCTATTTATAGGAGAGGAAAGCGTACAAAAAATATACTAAGGACTAAGCGTTAAGCTTCAAATACAATGCCCTAGTAAAATAGATTACAAAAATGTTCGAATACACTAAAACAAACTTCGAATAATTACATCACTTCGACTCTAACAATCTCCCCCTTTGTAATCATAGTCGAAGTCTTCTGTTTGTAAGAAGTGTGATGGAGTACATCAACACCCTTCGAACCTCTGTATACCATGAGATAATCTTCTTTAACTCCTTCTTGTCTCCTTCATTATTCTTTTTGCAATGATTCATACGAACAATTAAGTTCGTATATTGAGACGTTGAGTACCTTTCTACTTCACTTGCCTGGAACAAAAAACGTTTAGCTTTTCCTGCTTTGTCTTTTCCAACAAATACTATCCCAAATGGCTTAAGACAAATTTCTCCGTCAGCAAATTTCTTTAATTCTGCTGGAGTCTTCGAAGGAGCCATTGGAGCTTTTATTTCCATTCCCTTGGCAGTTGCTAACTCCACATCAGTCATTGCCAAACACTCGTAGTAATTTTCGATGAAGATTTTGATGTGAGCAACTCCAATCTGGAATTCTTCTGGATCTGTGTTTTGTAGGAATGAAAATGATTTGTCTTTTAAAAGAAATGCAACTTGTATGAGATCATACAAGTTCATCAATGGAAAATCAGCAACAGTAAATTCACAAATCTTTCCATCTGCCCTGGCAACCACGTATTTAAAGTTTTGGACTGTATTTTCGAAAACCACATCCTTTTTCATGCTGATCACTTTCTTTATTTTGATCAGTGACCATACTTCCTCAGGGGCTTTTCCAAGTACAGCATGAAAACGAATTTTCATGTGTGTGCCTTCATCTTTTTCTTTGAAATTCCCTTCAGCTTTGAATTGTGGCATAATAAACATCATTTCGTTTATTGGGAAATCCAGCTGACTTGCATTAGTATTTGTGACCAAATAGCTTTGCTTAGGTTTCTTTTCGAATGTGTACATGTGATTGAAAGCAACCTTGGCCTCAATTGTCTCGTAGTTATAGTGTTTAGCTGGATCCCCTTTATTCATTCCCTTCGGATCACTTGCTCGCTAAGTCATAGTGCTTTGGATGATCCTCAGTTTTTCGATCTCAGCTTCAACTTCAGCCTTCTTTTCTTCTTTCGATTTATCAACAACAATCGATTTCCCCTTATCTTTTATTACCTCTTTTGGCTTCGAACCACTACCACCAGTTTCAAAAGGTTTACTAATTACAATCCCTTTCGTAATAGTTCTTGTAATAGGTAATGTTGTTACAACTGTAGAAATCACTGGTTCATCAGAAACAATCACCGGTTTTATGGTAGGGATCACCGGTTTTGTTGTAGGGATTTTCGAAGAAAATACTTTGCCTACCACTTTCGCATCTTCTTCACTTGACTTCCTTTCTCCCCCTTTCACCCCTGTGAAAACAGGAGGGGCAGTTGTTGTGGGAAGAAGACTGGATATGCGAAATAGCGGTGCAAGTTGCTTATTGAGAATGGCTTCGAATTGAACAAATTTCTGAGGTAAAAAATTTGAAGTAATCAATGGAGAAGAAACCGGCCTTTCGGAAATCTCTTTTAACTCCTTGAGCAATTTAATCACTTCCTCAAAACTTGCATTTTCAGATGTTGAAATTTGAGTTATTTGAGGACTCAAATTTTCGTATAACTTCACAAATCTTGTGACTGCATCACAAATTATATCAACTTTTTGATTCACAGAGGCATAATCATGGTGAACAGTGGCAACTTCTTTTTGCATGTCTTCTCGGAGTTCACGAATTTGCATGTTGACATCTTCTCGTACTTTCTTGACATCTTGAATAAAGAACACATGACGTTCTTTTGCTACATTTTTCAACTCTTTCAAATCACTAGTAAATTTCGAACTTTGAGAATTAAGTCGAATTTCAGTGTTTTGATCATTGAGATCAACTTTCTCCAAGACTCGAGATTCAGAATCTTTAATCATGCCAGATACTTTGATGATTATCCGTGATTCCATCATCTTTAACATAGTGTCAATTTCCAGACTGTATACAGATGAACCTCCTCCAAGATCGGCTTGAGATTGAATTATGGAATTCAATTTTTGATTAAGAATTTTATACTGCTTCATGGTCATCAACATATGATCAGGAAATTCCTCTTCCTCTTCGTGAAATTCTAAGTCTTCAAATGTTCCTCCAAACCCTTCATTGTCAGTCTCTGTCTCCATAAAAGTAGTGTCTTGAATAGGAGAAGTGGATTTGGGTGGCTTAGTAGATTGTGATGAAAAAATAGAAGTAAAAGGTTGATCAAGAATATGTTCGAATGTTGGAGAATGAGTGGATGATGTAATGGGAATAGTTGATGGTGAGACAGAAACAATAGGAGTAGAAATAATAGGACCTTGATCTTCATGCTTCGAACCTCCTTCACCCATATCGACATTTGCATCCATATCAGATACGTGTGCAGGGATGCCTGAAGTTCGAACCTCCTCAAAAATTGATTTGGCAATCGAAACTTCGGGTGGTGTGATAACTATCTTCTCAGGAGTGGAACTTTGAATAAGATGAGTGAACTCTGGAGTTTCTGGAATTCTTTCTGCATCATCTTCAGTCGACTCAGTGGAAATCACCAACTTTCGAGCCTTCTTCTTCTTTTTATTTGACAACTTCTTTGCCATATCCTCAGCCCTCCTTTTCTTCGACATCGGAGAAACAGGTGCTGGTACTTCTCTAATTAACACACCTTGATGTGTAATTTGGGGTTTGTGTACCATTTTCTGTGTAGGAGACATGCGTTTGCGAGATGAATTCATCTTGATTCTACGAAACATACCTGTTTTCGAAGGAATGACAACCTTCTCTTGTGTTTCTTCAATGATGGGCTTAATCACTTATGTTTCATCAACAGATACTCCAACAGTTTCAGGCTTTTTCTTTGGAGATTTCGAGGATTTCGAATCCTTGGTTTTCTTTTCAAATGAAGCAGGATCAACCTTCTTTGACTTTTTAGTCTTCTTTTCTTCCCTAGGCAACAAGATCCCAGTCTGAACAGAAGAATCGATTGTTTTCAAATAGGCCACTAAAACAGAATTCGTAGGATTAACCCGTTTGATCATCGCATCTGGAATTCGAGCCACAAATGGGAAATCATCAGCATTATCTACAACTTCCTTCGGATAATGATATGATTGAAAAGTAACTTTGTCTTCGTCATTTGGTACCATAATCCCTTCCTTATTATAAAAATACTGCAAAATAAGGCTCCAGTATCGTGCACACGAAATACCATGAACTGCATTCGTATGTTCGACACCCTTTTGGAATTCCTTCCATAATTGTGTGGAATAATCCGCTTGAAGATCATAGTATAGGCCTGCAACCATTGCATACACCTCCATCCTTCCTTTGTCTAATCCAACTGTTCTTCCGGTTAAACATTGGAGAAAAATCCCAAATAAGAAATTCCATAGCCGAGGAAGACCAGATTTCTTAAAGTCACTTATCTTGGACAATGGGGTCTGATATCCCATCTCATTAAACATATGGACTATTTGTGGGAATGTGAAATCAACATAAGGAGGTGAATTCGGAATATCAAGAATCTGGCAGAAGAGTTTCTTGGATAGCCTAACCTTTTTATCGTTCACCAGATGGAAAGTGATCGTATCAGATGCTTTATTGTAAGTTGCAGTGGATCCTGCTTGAGAAAGCCAGGACAATGGAACAGAAAAGGAATTGAACATCGCCGTGGATAAAACAGAGTGTTTCAGAGCAACGATGAGCATCTTCAATTCCTCTGGGTATTGAGAAACTTCACCATCCACGTAATAGTTAGTGGATTGAATCTTCATGATAGGTGCGGATGAAATATCTTCAGTGGATGGATCGACATGAGCAGAAGTCGCCATTGTTAGGGTTTTGAAGATGATGATGAACAGAGAAATTGTGAATTTGTGCTTTTTGATCGCGTAAACTGAGAATGAACCCTTGAATCCCCTTTTATATGTAACCCTGATTTTTGAATTTGAAGCGGGATACATTTAATGAGATCCGACGTGGCACCTTGAAAATCGGACCATTACTGCGGAAAAGTAGCCATGCGTCAAAAAGGAACTGTCACTTCTCCTAGAGAACCGGACAGAATACCATACGTCATATGTAGACAGCTTGTATTGTTATCCCCAAGATGATTTGTAACCGTTAGAATCCTTCGAATGGAGGCAGGACTCTTTCACTTTTGGGATAAAAAGCAAAGTCATATGCCATATGTTCGAAATCATCAGCCTGAGTTGGTATTACTCAGAACCTCAAGGATTTCGTGAGTGCAGTGTTCCAAAAAAAATATAGTTGGGAAACAAATATAAGAAAAATATGGGATAATGTGATGTCAAACCATTGACACAAAAGCAGATTAAATCCCGGGCAAAGATTACTTCATTAATCATTAAGAGAAATGATCAATTGCTTGTGTGGTTTCCTGTGAATTACAATCGAAAACTTGTAGAGAAGTTTCGAAGGGCTTCTTTTGTAAGGCTACATAGGTGGCTTAAAAATTTCGTTACATATCAGCCTTAACATAAGGTGATGAATTGTAACAGAAATTACTTGTTTAACCAGTGTAGTCAGTGACAAGTTGGCTTTGATAAAAAATTTAACATGACGAGAATATTCGAATGAAACTCACACTGAAATCATATTCAAGAAAAAAATTTGTGTGCTGGATCTTGTTGGGTAACAAACATCGTGGGCTTCGAATGTTTGATCAAGACCACTCATATGAAATGAATATGATTTGGAGTTTCGAATCTTGGTACAGAAACAAAAGTTTCATAAATATCTGGAACATTGTTCCCCGTCAATTCCTTAACAAGAGTATGAAAATTGGGTTTCACTTTCATCACGGTCTCATGATGTCAGATCATAAACACAGATTTTTGATATGTCTAAGTCTCGATTAGTTTGATCAGAGACCTCTCGGACATAAGTCTTCGTGTGTGATCGTGTAAGAATTTTGAAGAAAAAGATGGATTTAAGACACGAAAAGTACCTCTGTTATATTTTTGGACCAAACAGTAAACTCTTAACTCATTTTGAGAAGAGTAAGGTAGATCAGAGACTAATGTGAATATAAGCCTGATTGGGAAGAAATATTCGTATGAATAATTTCATTAAGGCTTTCATACACACACATTGAGTCATGGAGGCTTTGGTCAACATGCAGTAGCATGCTTCTAGTGACAACCTAACTAGTTCGAATGATGAAAAATTTATCACTGTATACGAAAAAAAATAATACCTGACCCAAATTCTGCATGCTAAGTCCCCTCTGTAGCGACATGATAATCTGCAACAAAATACTAAAAAGAAGTAAGAATCAAAATATTTTTGTTGTTTTGATTTTTCGAAAATAATGACAAAACAATCTAAAATCTTTTTGGAGTTTTGAATTTTCGAAAGTAAAGTAACAAAACAAAGGAAAATCTTTTTGGATTTTTGATTTTTCGAAAATGAAATGACAAAACAAAAGAAAATCTTTTTGAATTTTTGAATTTTCAAAAATTTAAAATACAAAACTTTTTGCAAACAGACGAAATTTTATAGTGATAAATGTACGAATTCGAAGCGGTCGAAATGTTGACTATGAATAGTAATCGCTGAATCAACACATAAAATAAGTGACAAATGTGCGAATTCGAAGCGGTCGAAGCGTTGACCATGAACAGTAACCGTTGAATGCTGAATGACTTTGCGTTTTCTTTTATTCAGCGCCTCTGATTTATTCTGTGTCACCCATCATTCTTCTTTTTCGCATGGAACAGAATTTCCATCGATCATTCCAAGTCCTTCTATAATTCGCACAAAAGATTTTTCATCTAATGCCTTCGTGAAAATATCAGCTAACTGATCAGTTGTTTTCACAAAATGTACTTCAATATTTCCATCTTCCACGTGATCCTTAATAAAATGATAACGAAGAGCTGTATGTTTAGTCTTCGAATGCTGCACAAGATTATGACAAATTCTTATTGCACTTTGAGAATCACAATATAATGGAATCTTTTTCATATTAATTGCATAATCACGTAATTGACTTTGAATCCATATTATTTGTGAAGTGCAAGCAGCAGCAGCCACATATTCTGCTTCAGCTATGGAAATTGATACGCATGTTTGCTTTTTCGACTGCCAGCTCACCAATTTGCCATCAAGAAATTGACATCCACCACTCGTGCTTTTTCGGTCAAGATTACAACCACCCAAGTCTGCATCCGAATATGCTGGTACAAAAAATCCAGTTTTCGAAGGATACCACAATCCTAACGAAATTGTTCCTTTAAGATAACGAAATATGTTCTTCACAGCAGTGAGATGTGGTTCTCGTGGATTAGACTGATACCTGGCATAATTACACACAGAAAACATGATATCATGTCTACTTGCTGTAAGATAAACTAATGAACCAATCATGCTTCGATAAAGAGTTATATCAACGACTCGTTTATCTAACGACGGTGTCAACTTTACTCCTGTTGTCATTGGAACACGTAACTTCGTGTTATTCGTCAATCCAAACTTTTCGAGCAGATTCTTCATGTATTTTTCTTGATTGATGAAAATTCCATTTCTGTTTTGACGAATATTCAATCCAAGAAAATTATTGATTTTGCCCATCATGCTCATTTTGAACATACTTTTCATTAAATCTTCGAATTCCTTAGACAAAGCAGAATCAGTTGAGCCAAAAATAATATCATCAACATAAATTTGAACAAGCATTAGATGATTCCCAACTTTCTTTCGAAATAATGTGGGATCAACAGATCCTTGTTTAAATTTAGATTGTTTCAAAAACGAAGTTAGAGTGGCATACCATGCTCTTGGTGCTTGTTTTAAACCATAAACTGCCTTATCTAAAATATAAACATGATTTCGATATTCTTCGTTAATAAAACCTGGGGGTTGTTCCACATAAACAGTCTCTTCGAGCTCTCCATTTAAAAATGCACATTTCACATCCATTTGATAAACATCAAAATCCTTATGAGCTGCATATGCCAGAAATATTCGAACAGCCTCGAGTCTTGCGACAGGGGCAAAAGTTTCTTCATAGTCGATTCCTTCTTGTTGTGAATATCCTTTAACAACAAGTCTGGCTTTGTTTCGAACAATATTTCCATCTTTGTCGATTTTATTTTTGAAAATCGATTTTAACCCGACAATCGAAACATTTTCAGGTTTAGGAATTAATCTCCAAACCTTGTTTCGTTCGAATTCAGACAATTCAGATTGCATTGCAACAACCCAATCTGAGTGTTCCATTGCATTCTTAACTGTTTTTGGTTCAATTTTAGAGATGAAAACATTGAACAAGCAAAATTATTGATGAGTATTCAGTACCTCATTCTTTGCACGAATTTGAGCTCTTGTTAAAACTCCCTCTTGTGGATTCCCAATTACTTGATCCTTCGGATGATCTCTTGTCCATTTTTCCATTGGTGGATATGCTGGATCAAATTCCAAAGGTGCATCTTCGTACATTTCATCGTTTTCTGAACCTGCAATTGAACAAGCATCATCAACATCATCATTATGCTCCCCCTCAACACTATGCTCCCCCTCAACATCAGCATACAATCTTTCTTTCTCCCCCTCGAAAGAATGTTCTTCAACATTTAAAGTATTCGAATCCAAGTGCTCCCCCTCCACTGGATTATATTGCATACTTTCGCCTTCTTGAGGAATTGATGGTGAATCATCAGTAAACTTCGCAAATTCGGGTATGTGATTATCAGGAGCATGAATTTCAGCATCGATTGCATGATCTGAAATACCAAAAATCAAATCATAATCAATATCATCCATTTGTAAAGATTCATTTTCAACTTGTGTTTCTTGTATAATTAGATGATTTGTAAATTGATGCTCATTTTGTTTAATATAGTAATCATTGAATGTGAGATTGAAAGTTTCTTCCACTTTTCGTGTTCTCTTATTTAACACACGATATGCTATAGAATTGTGCGAATATCCAAGAAAAATCCCTTCATCAGCTTTTGCTTGAAATTTCGAAAGATGATCCTTGAGATTCATAATAAAACACCTACATCCGAAAACATGAAAGAATTTCACATTAGGTTTACGATTATTCAGAATTTCGTATGGTGTAATATTAAAACGCCTGTGTATGAAAGATCTATTCTGAGTAAAACATGCAGTGGATATTGCCTCAGCCCAAAGATATTGAGGTAAATTCGCATATGCCAACATGGTTCTTGCTGCTTCGCATAGTGAGCGATTCCTTCGTTCTACAACACCATTTTGTTGTGGTGTGTAAGGAGATGAAAAATTATGCGAAATCCCTTTGTCCACTAAAAATGAATCAAGAACATTGTTCTTAAATTCAGTTCCATGATCACTCTTGATTTTTCGTACAGTCTTCTTCAACGTTATTTCTATCTTTTTGATAAAGTCAATCATGATTTGTGCAACTTCGGATTTAAGCCTGAGAAAATAAACCCACGTAAATCTGGAAAAATCATCAACAATAACTAAAATGTACCGTTTCTTGTTGAGAGTTGAAACAGTCGAAGGACCACACAAATCAATATGTAAAAGCTCCAGAGGTGCAACAATTTTCGAATCTATCGTAATTGGATGACCTTGTTTATGTTGCTTGCCAACTTCACAAGCTGCACATAAAGAATCATTATCAAATTTAAGTACAGGTAAACCTCTTACCAGATCTTGTACCACCAGTTTATTGATGTTTCGAAAGTTGAGATGTGAAAGTCTTCGATGCCATAGCCAGCTTAGATAAGATGTGGCTTTCGAAAGAAGGCATACAACAGGTTTACCTACAATAGGATTGATGTCCAGAGTGAACATGTCACCTTTCCTTTTGGATTTCAGTAACACTTCGTTTGTGTTGACATTCGAAATAATACTTCCTTCTTCGTTAAAGAGAACTTGATTGTCAGTGCCCACAACAAGTTGAGAAACACTTATCAAGTTATGTTGAAGACCTTCAACATATGCAACACGATTCAATGTGAATTGTCCATTTGTGATCTTCCCATATCCTTGGACTTGACATTTTTTATTGTTCCCAAATTTTACTACTCCAGCATTTTTGAGACTTCGAAAATCTCGTAAATTCTCCTTCTTCCCAGTCATGTGACGAGAGCAACCACTATCAATATACCACTTATTATCATATTGCTCGTCACTCAGTACCTGCAATCAGTGGAAAAATTTAGGTACCCAAGGCTTTTTGGGTCCTTGGAAATTAGATTTTAATTTCGAATGTAATGAAGAACTTTTAACCCAATTACAAACTTTGGTTTTGATGCTGTCAATTAAATTCACTTCATCATCTAAAGGAACCGAAACATAAGTGTTTGATGGTTTCGAATGTGCACTAACATTACCCTTCGAATTCTGAGTTTGAGAATGAACATTCTTTGCCTTTGATACTGGTTTCCAAGCTTTGACTGAGATGTTCGAATCCTTAGAAGATGAACTTCCGTTCGAAGAAGTATTCACTTATTTTTCATATGCTTCATGAATTTGATCCTTTGAATATGCATTCGACTGATATATATTTCCTTTACCTTCAAGCCAATGATCAATGTTCTTCCTTGAAGTCATTCCTTTTTCACGAGACGTTTTCATAGTTTCTTTCTTCGTATGATTAGGAAAATTTGGCTTTTGAGGAACAAAATCAACTTTAGGATTTGCTAGATAAGAAGAAACATATTTTGAATCACCTGTTGATTTAAAATTTTGTCGTAGAACATATGTTTGATTTGGATTAGGTTTATTTGAAAATGCTCTTGATTTGTTAGTTTCAGAAACTTTCGAAAACTTTAGTTGCTTATTCACTTCAGACTTTGTATTATTTGATTGAGATGAATGTTGAGTTTTTGTTGAAAAATAGGAATTTTTGGCTTTGAAAACATTTTTGTTTGATTGTGATTCAGACATCTTTTGAGATTCAATATTTTGCCAAAATAATTTCTTTCTTGCTTGTCTTTTCGAAATGTTGTTTTCCTTCGAAAATTTGTCACTTTGTTCTTTAAATTCCTTAGAATTTAGTTTAACAACTTTTTCATTTTCTTTTTTCAACAGGTTTTGAATTCTCTTTTTCAATTTTTGATTTTTCAACCCATTGTCTTTGTGGTTTTTGACTTTGAAATACATACGAATTTTTTGTTAAGTTGTTTTCAACTATGCTTTGATTTGCGAAAAAACCTTCTCCACTTGTTTTTGAATTATCCTCCTCAACCAACTTCTTTAATTTTGGTTTGATTTTCTCAACATTTCCAGTTGTGACGAAAACTTGATTTGGGAAAATAACATCATCTGTGCATTTGAAATTTGGATAAACGACTGTATTCGTTTCAAGATAATGTTCACCTTTTTCATTCATTACCTTTTTGAACTTTTGTGTATCACCATACACTTGATCAACAACTATTCGAGGAATTTCTTCTTCCTTTGAAGATTCCTTTTCTTTCGAAATTTTCTCTTCATCTTCATCATCATTATCGTCAATTTGGCTGTCTTTGAGATCGACGAAGTTCATTTCACAAACTTTCGAAGTTGAAGGTATATCAGTTTCATTTTCAACCATCAAATCCTTAACTTTTTCTTTCCCTTTAGATGTTGAAGCAATATTAACAACAGACAACTGAGAACAATCAACATCTTCAAGCTCACTAATTTCACTAATATTATCAGAATTATCTTCAATATCAGCAAAATTAGATTGAGAATTAGACGTTGAATTCTCAGTCTTTTTCAAAATTTGAATTTGTTCAGATTTAGTCAAAGTATCATTCACAATATCAACTAATTCATTCGCATCAAGACATTCATCAACTTTAACTATTCCATATCTATATTTATCATTCGGAACTTTGTTAAAATCAGCTATTTCTTTTTCACAGTCATACGAAATGTTGTCTACCGTAGCTCTTTCATAAGCTAAAAATGGCAGCAATTTTCTATGTTGTTCTTTACTGATTTCGCATGAATGATGAAGTTCAGTTAATTTCCCATACAATCTTTTAGCCGAATTACAGTAAATATTCCTCTGGGCTAACAACAGTTTTGTTTCATTAGACAAATTATCCCTATCTATCATGATATTAGTTATTTGAAGTTCCAAACAATCTATTTTAGTAATTTTCGAATCTAGTTTCTTCTGTGTCTCTAGCAACTGCATAGACAGCTTCTTAGCCTCATTGCTAGTAGATACCACAATCGAATCAAAATAAGTAACAGTTTCATCGAAAGATACTAATTCAGAATTATAAGAATGTATTGGAATATTAAAAGATTCAAGAATATTACGTACCTTCGTGGTCATCGGAGATTTGTCAGCAGCTTTTGATACGAAGCATCTCCCATGAACTTCGTATTCCTCCTCATCTGAATCTTCTTCCATCTTTGCATACATTGCTCCATGGGTTGGATTTCGCATCTCCTCATCATCTGATCCAGATGACCAATTTTGATAAGTACCATCTTCTTCTTGTTCACCACGAGCAACTAACGAAAGATTCTTTGCCTTCGCACGCACCTCCTCTAACTTTTCCACATAATACGCTTCATCCTTTGTCTTATTCTTTTTCTCATCTTTCTTCCTCAGCATGCAATCATTATCTAAATGATTAGCTCCGTTGCAATAATGACAGTCAATCCTAGCATCTCCCTTTAACTTCTTCTCTGTTTTACCCTCAACAAATTTCGTATCTTTCTTCTCTTCCTTTTTCTTCTCATCCCCAGCACTTTTACTCACAAATTTCCTTTTGTCTCAGATGATGTTGCCTTCGGATTAAAAGGCTTTTTGAAGAACTTTGTCACACGATTGTTTGAATAGAAAGCAATTGCCTCATCATCTGAGTTCATGATGAACCCTTCTTCTTCATCCGAAACATTTTTCTCAACTTCCCTTTCAGAGATCTTCGAAACCAAAGCTAGTGGACCTCCCAAACTTGCCTTCGATTCTTCAGCAATTTCGTTCACTTCGCTTTCATGAAACTTCAGCTGATTATACAAATCATTCAAAGTTGACGTATCAAAGCTCTGTTGATTCTTAACCATCATGCTCACACTACGCCACTCCTTACGAAGACCCATAACAAAAATTAAATTGAACTCGATGGCTGATCTGCGATAAGAATAAGTGGGCTTAGTATAAAACTTCTGGAGAAGACTTTTCCAGAGAGCAATTCCATATCGATTGCATCGATAGATTAATTCATTAAGACGATCGTAGTAAACTTCAATCGTTTCACCATCTTTCTATCTGAAGTCCTTTAGTTCCACTAAGCATTGCTTCACAGAGTTAACTTTTGTCTTCTCACTCCCCTGAAATTTCTCCTTGAGATTGTTCCAGATCTCCTTTGCAGTTGTACAACTCCTCACATAGTTGTAAACAACTCGAGGCAAAGCACCTCTTAGTTCTCTCACACATCTCTTCTCTAGCTTTTTCAGACGATCAGACTGATTTTCAACTTCGGAACTTCCAGAAGATGATCCAATTGGTTGAACATTCATTGGTGGATTGAGATTGCCAGAAATGCAATTCCACAGTTCTTCATCCAATCCATTTAGATAATCCTACATACGATCAGCCCATTGATCGTAATACTCAGGAATTAACATAGGAATTTTGGTGGATGATCCTAGAAGATGAGAAAACGAAGTCATGGAATTAAGATTGAAAGACGCCATTGATGTACGGAATAAACCCTTGAGAATTTTTGAAGAAACTTTGAGAATTTGACAACAAACTATATGATTCAAATCAGAATCACTAGTAGAACACTCGATTCAATGATTCAAATGCAAAATCGAATCACAGACTAAGATCTAGACAATTTTTCACTTTCAAAAAGTGCGGAATCTTTTGAATCAAAAATTAATTCAAAAACCTTTTGAACAACGTGAAAATCAGATCAGAGATATTATTCCTGCTCTGATACCAATTGAAGAAACAATGAACCGAGTAATGAATTAATCAGAGTATGAATTCAAGTAATGATGCGAGATTTAGACACAGGATGTAAATATGATCTTGTTTCAGCTCTATTACGCTTTCAAGTTTTACAGAGTACAAGATGTAATTCTGTCAAAGACTTCTTTTCTATGACCCTAGTAAGCACTCCTATTTATAGGAGAGGAAAGCGTACAAAAAATATACTAAGGACTAAGTGTTAAGCTTCGAATACAATGCCCTAGTAAAATAGATTACAAAAATGTTCGAATACACTAAAACAAACTTCGACTAATTACAACACTTCGACTCTAACAGTTGAAAACCCTATGTACTCACCAGGTTTCCCAACCTGACCCACTCAGTTTATTTGTATCACATGTGTCGACATAAAGCGACACTACACTGAGAGATTAAAGAGATATAGATCACTAGTGTAAATGAATGTAAGTTTCGTTTATGTTTATGTTTCTGTATTGACGTTGACATCCTAAAGTTTTAAAATGAATAAAATACATTTATTAGGAAATTCCGCAACACTTTTCTTTAAAAAAAATTACACTGATTTGAAAATAAAGCATAAACAAATTGGTGTTTTCTGGCCGTGAAAATGGGGATGTCACAGTTGGTATCAGAGCATTAGTTTAAGCGAACTAGGAATTTGTAGGATTTCTAGACTAAAACTTAGAATGCTAAGCGATGATTTGAGATGAGTGTCTGCTACATGTTAGACACGAGCACTAGTTTATTTTAGGAAAGATGCCTAAAATGCTTTTATGTGTTAAATGCTTTATGTTTGTCGTATATGCTATTATTTGTTCGGATCTATGGTCTGTTGCCGACCAGATCTGGAAACCTTACGTGTTTAGGATTCTAAGCATTTGATTACGATATTAGAACTAGCATGTAACGTTTCAGAGTGATAAGAAGGATTTAAACGTCAATCGTAAGTAAAGATCTAAGTTCACTTACTTTGGTGTATAGATCAACATGGTGGGAACCCAAAGCGAAGCTGGAAACGCGAATGAAAACAGGAATCAGCGACCTCAACCCCAAGTGATTGAGCAAGTGTCGATAGTAGAAGTTGCACCTGAGCCAGTCACGATGGTTGGAGTACAAGCCATGATTCGGGCTATGATGGCTGAACAGAGGGAAGAAATGAGGCAACTGTTGTTGAACAACAGGGATGAACCTTCGATGCCTGTTGAACAACCAGAACTGAATGACGGACAGTCAGAGGAAGGGAATTACAGCCACACTCTCAGTCAAGTTGAACCCCTAGTAGCAAGAAGGAATGACCCAGAGAGGGGAATTTACAGAAATGGACGTGTGTATAAGAACTTCTTGGGTGCCAAACCACCAAGTCTTTCCGGAAGCCCAAAGCCAGTAGAGATTATGGACTGGATCTCCGAAATGGAGATGGTATTTGAAAGCTGCAACTGTAGCGACAAGCAGAAAACCTTCTTTGCGGTCAGAAAACTGAAGACCAGAGTTTTAAGGTGGTGGAAGTTATTAGCAGATACGATGCCACGAGGAGAAGCTCTGAAGATGTCTTAGGAAGCGTTCATGGAGCAGTTGAGAATGCAGTACTGCTCTGAAATAGATCTGATAGATCTAAACAATGAGTTCCAGAACTTGAAGAAGGGGAGAATGAGCATTGATGACTATGCTACTGCATTCACCGAGAAAATGAAGTTATTTCCATACCTGGTGCCGACTGAACTCGCCAAGATAGAGAAATTTGCTAACAGATTTTCATCAGACTTTAGCCTAACAGTCAAAATGGCAAGCACGTTGAAGGCAGCCATTAGAGCAGCCAAAAATGTTGAGACCCAGTTAAAAGAAAAGGGTCTGGAGAGAACTGAAGTTGGTGAGAAAAGGAAGTTCAATGGATCCTCAAGGTCCAACGATAAGAGAAAATTCTCGAAGTCTGGTTCGAAGAAGTTCGAAGGAGGAGGAGGTGAAGTAAGATGGTGCGATAAGTGCAAGAAGAGACACTCAGGAAAATGTGGCGAGAAGGTGACATGTTTCAAGTGTGGGAAGTCTGGGCATTACGCCAATGAGTGTACATTCAACAAAAGGGTGTGTTACGGATGTAATGAAGAAGGGCACTTCAAGCAAGACTGCCCCAAGAGGGAAGGAGCTACAAAGCAAAATGCACCGCCAAAGCCGAAGGAAAAAGCATTCCATATGATCCTTGACGAAGCAGATGACAATGCAAGGAATCAGGAATGAGGACTGATACCCGAAGATCAAGTTATGAAGTAGCCATGCAGATAGTATCAGGATGTGTAGCCTATTAGAGGCATAGTATAGGTTGAACTTTAACATCTATGTAATCATTTCAAGAAGTAATATAAGCCTTGGTTTTGTTATTTGGTGCGTCGAGTTGTTATGTGATTTTCTTGCATGGTGACTTGGAAAACTGTGAGACAATACTTGGGACGAGTATGAGTAGGTGTGAATGGTAGTAAAGGCCTATACTAACGAAAGCACAGGACTCACACTTGGATTAGGGAAGGTCACAAGGTTACCAAGAATCTAGTAATTGATTTCGTTTTGTTCATCTCTGTCGTTACCATCGTTTCGGTCATGACTAAGAAGATGATTGTTATTCTGACCCTAGTGGTCATATCAAATTGAGTCCGACTAATATGAGTATGTTACATGGTTCAGAGAACCAAGTTCGATGTAGCATCTGACTTAAGCCATAAGATTGAAGTAAAATATAATCGAAACAATCAATAGAGGTTGTCACAACGATTGTGGAAAGCATCAAGAAATCTCACGAGGAAGATTTAGAGAAGAATGACCAAAAGAAAGAACGTTTGGGAAAAACGTTGGTGTTTGGTACGAATAATCAATGATTGAAGGTATTCCAAGATGGGCGAAGTAAGAGATCTTATGAGGGAAGAAGCTCACAAGACCATGTACTCGATTCATCCTGGCAGCACTAAGATGTATAAGGATCTGAAACCCTACTACTGGTGGCCAATGATGAAGCTCGATGTTGCAAAGTATGTGGCCGAGTGTGTAACGTGTGCAAGAGTTAAGGCACAACATCAGAAACCATGTGGGAGTTTAGAACCTTTACCTGGGTAAATGGGAAGACATCACAATGGATTTTGTCACTAAACTGCCCAGAACTAAGGACGGTCATGATATGATTTGGGTGGTCGTTGATCGGTTCATTAAGAGTGCACACTTCATAGCAGCCAATGAAAGATGGTCTATAGATAAGCTTGCAAATGCCTACGTGAAGGAGGTATTAAGACTTCAAGGTGTTCCTTTAACGATTGTATCAGATCGTGATAGTCGTTTCACGTCAAGGTTTTGGAGGAGTCTACAAGAGGAATTGGGTACGAAGTTGTGTTTAAGTACAACTTACCATCCGCAGACCGATGGTCAGAGCGAAAGAACGATTCAAACACTTGAAGATATGCTAAAGCATGTACCCTAGAGTTCCAAGGTAACTGGGATGAGCATTTACCCCTGGTAGAATTTTTCCTACAACAATAGTTTCCACTCGAGCATCAAGATGGCACCTTACCAAGCTTTTTTATGAACAGAAGTGTCGTAAACTGTCTTGTTGTCTTGAGGACGGAGAAAAGCAGTTTATGGGCCCTGAGATAGTCCATCAGACTGCTGAAAAGTTGAAGGCGATTAGGGAGAGGATGTTAGCAACTTAGGATCGTCAAAAGAGCTATGCTGACAAGAAAAGACGACCGATGAAATTCGAAGTTGGAGATTTGGTTTTGCTTAAAGTCTCATCATGGAAGGGACATCGGAAAGAGAGGAAACTTGATTCCAAGGTTTATTGGACCATTCAATGTTCTTCAGGGAATTGGGAACCAAGCTTACAAGCTAGAACTACCAGAAGAACTAGATGGTATACATAACACTTTCCATGTGTGTTATTTGAGGATGTTCATGGGAGAAGTTCCCGGCATAATTCCAATTTCTGAGTTAAGGATAGATGAAAATAAGAGGCTAATTGAATAATCGGAGGCTATTGTTGACCGTAAGATGAAGAAGTTGCGATGCAAGATGGTCGACTTAGTGCTTGTGCGATGGAAACATTTGAATGCTCCAAACCTCACCTAGGAAACAGAAAGTGACATGATGAGTCGCTGTGACAACCCGAAAATATTTTTGCCTTCTAGCCTTGTTAAGGGTCATTCTATTGGGTTTTAAGTCTAGTACACTTGAGGAATGAGTGTTAGAATGTACCTGCTAGAGACACTGTGCAACATTCAAGACTTAGCACCACCAAAAAGGAGTTCACGGCCAAGACTCATGAGTTTACGGCCATAAAGTCATGGCTGGCCGTAAACTCCCCTATAAGTCTCCATTTCCTTCACTTTTCCTTCATTCTCACACTTCCACCTCAAGAACACTTGAATTCTCTCACAAGTATCATCGATATTTTCATTCCCAATCTTCAAAAAGTAAGTGATTCTTCCCTGTAGTTGTTGATTACCCTTCTTACTCATGAATCACCCTTTGATTTCATCCATGGAAATCAAACATTTTGCTAGATCTTCATCTTTCACCAAGAACACCAAGAACACACACTTGTTCTTGGTGGCCGTGAACTCATCTAAAGCCTCAAAAGTGAGTTCTTGTGTCTTGGGACTTCATTCATGGAACTTCTCATCCTTACGCGCTTATTCGTTGAATCACCCACATAAGGTGAGTTCATACCCCGTAATCAATCTTTTAAACTGTTTTAAATGCTTTTAAGGGAGGGAATACAAGTTGAACACAATGATAATTGTGTAATTGTTTGTTATAAACATCTTTCAAAATGTTGCTTATGACTTTTATAAGTGATCAAAACATTTCAAAAACTCTTTTAAAGTTATGTTACTTTATAGTTTAACCAAACTTCGTTTTTAAAGTACAAGCATAACTTAGTAGTAAAATGAGTCTTTTCAATAACAGTTCAAGTAAAATACTAGTATACTATAAGGGGTATAGTTTAGAGGTTCAGTTCATACTAGATGCTAGAATATACTATAAAGAGAAACAAGGAGGTAGATACAATACTTCAAAGAGAACATACTAAGATACTATAACAGAACGAACATACTAAGATGATATAGCATAGAACAACTACAGGATCTAATTATACCAATGAATCACTAACTCATTGTTCTTAACAAAAGGTGATAGTTAAATTGGGTATACATGACCATATAACTTTAATGTGAATTACACGGCTAGCAATTGTTTGCTACAGTCGCGTTTGGTCCCCCGAATCTCTTGACAGGGAGAGCGTATAGTAACGGTACTAGCCTTCACATTATGACCTTACTAAAACAAACATGTTTTAAGGTAATTAGTACTACAGGATGTCAATTCAAAAGACAACTGCGTACTTATAAATTCCCATTACTTTCAATAAGTGACAGTTCCACTTGAAAGCTAATACAAACTATTTTCGAGTCAATATAGTTATAAACTAGGGAAAACTTACATTTTACAAACGACACACAGAACAGTCGAGTCTAGTACATTCAGTAGAAAGGGATCTATAATGCTAACTTTATGATTACTTAGTGTATGCATTTAGGGATATATCTTAACCGGGTCCGACAGGTAGTAGGATGTGTGCTTTCCGTTTCATTTTCTGTTCCTTGTTTGGTTGTGGGCTTAGAGCAGATACACCCAGCCTACTATCTATCCGAGCTTAGCTATATATATGTTCCGTATACACCAAGTAATCATAAGGGGTACCATGTATGGGTCAGGTCATAGGACACTAACTCAATGCACCGTTTTCTAGTACAAAACATACTTTTCAAATGAAGAACTTTTGGAATACAAAACTAGAAACTTAACCAGTAAAGGGTTTAATCCATTTTATTAAGCCAGTAAAACTTAAAGGACCTTAGGTGGTTAATTCTATAATACCTTAGTTTATACATCAGTGTTATATATAATTAATATCCGATAGGTAGTTGGATGTGTGCCTTCCGCCTCATTCCCTGTTCCTTGTTTGGTTGCGGGTTTAGGGCAGATTCACACAATTAACTATCTGTTCGATATTAGATTATATATAACTAGTATAAACTAAGTGATTATAGAAGGAACTACTGTAGTTATCATTTTATTATAAGAAATAAGGGTTTTATTAAAAGGATCTTTTCATCAAATATAAAGGAATTATTACAGTTAACTCTGTGAGTACCGAGTGAATACGCAGGGGTTATATACAACGATGATCTAACAAACAATGGGATGTGTGTCTTCCGCCTCATTTTCTGTTCCTTGTTTGGTTGTGGGCTTAGGGAAGATACACACAGCTGATTGTTTGTTTACTCTGAGTTTTATATAACTTGTATCCATTTAGTACTCATAGAAAGGACTGTAGAGTCATTTTTACTTATTGTTCATCAAAGCAGGAAATATAGGATTTTTCTGGAGGAACAGGCAAACTTTTCTAAACAACAACTTACTACAACTTACTACAACTTTCTACAAACTTTCTTACTACTTTCTACGACACTAAAATCTGATGAACTCACCAGCTTAAATGCTGATCTACGCTTTCAAAATAACTTGTATTCTCAGGAGACCAATAGACATGTTCGCGCACTTGGATTCAGAAGATGGAGATGTTTAGCTTCATGTCTTTTTTGTTATTTGCTATGTATTCTATATTATGTGAATCACATACTTTGTAAACACTTTCTTTCTAATGAAATGGTTGTTTATTACTTGCTTACTATGATACATGTCTTGTGATACTAAACATGACGTCCTCCACCCCAGAACGTTTTCGCCGTTCCGGTTTTGGGGTGTGGCAGATTGGTATCAGAGCATTGTTTATAGTGAACTAAGTATATCAACCGATAAAAGATATATAACTATAAATACAATGGGGCCGAAGTGCTCTGGATAAGAATATATTTTAAATATATAATGATACCTTATAAAAGTATACATACTTGCTTATACATATATACATACTAGAACAAGTATCACAACAAGAACAGAACATAAGTATTTAAAGGTTGAACATTGTGGTCAAACCTGGACAGTTATGTAATCCCAGCTGGAATCAATATAGCATGATCAACTATATTCATTCTAGATGTGACCGACATGTGTTTGGGAATGATGTGGTGTTGCAACAGTCTTAAAACTTACCTAACACCAGTCAAGAGAATTCTAGATCAAGTACATAGAGTTTGAATACTATAGGAGTATTCTATGATACTATAACACGAGAACAAGTTTAAAACATACCAAGTAGATTACATTAAAATACTATAGGAGTATTTTAGGCACCATATAAATAACTTATGTGATAACTTAGAAAACGCTTACGGATAGGTCTATAATTTTACAATGTATACTTCCAAGGTTATATACAATTGAGAATTTATAGACTTAGAATTTGTGATCTACGCTTCACTACATGTTCCTTGTTTGGTTGTAGTTTTGGAGTAGGATCACTTATTCGAAGGTCTATTTAGTCTTAAGTTATATACAACTTGTATACATTGTGCAATTATAGGAGGACTCTGTAAGGATCACCCCATAATGTTTCACTTAATCTCATAGATTCTTTAGTCACTTCCATTCTCGCACGACAAGCCCAGGTAGATGTAACCACTTCCTCATAGTAGACAATAGAAGACTCAGGAGGAAACGAGAGCAAGTTCATGAGGAGCTTTCAAAGAAGGATCAACTGAAGTAACCAAAACGTCTTATACGTCACACTAATCAATAATAATCTTGTTAACTTAATGAGCGAGTGGAGACACTGCTCACATTATGTGTTAGGATTATTTTCTTACATGCAGTTGGTAACAGTTATTCAGGCAACAGATATTCATTCGAGGATAGCCATTCCAAATTCATAAAGTTTATAAGGTATAGACTCTATTATGAATTGTTTCCAGAAGCCTGTGGAAGTCAGGACCCGATACACCCAGAACTAGGATAACCTTGTCCTTTCAGCTTTCGGCTTGTGTCCACTACTTTAGACTTATTCCATCTCATCTTTGTATTCTTTTAGCAAAGATGCCTCCTCGCATATCAAACAGACGCGCTACTCCGATAACTCCAACTCCACCGTCGCAATTCGATCCTACTGCTCTTCAAGCAGCGATATCCTCCGCAGTGGCAACTGCTCTAGCTCACTTTGGTGAAAGTGGTACCCTCGGATCTGGTGGCGGTACCCACTTAACCAACCCCGGAGTTACTCACGAACACCCAAGGTAGTGTTCGTATAAAGACTTCATGAACTGCAAACCAAATTCCTTCGATGGAAATGGTGGAGTCATCACTCTGATGCGATGATTCGAGAAAACAGATTCGGTCTTCGAAATCTGTTCGTGCCCTGAAGGGAGCAAAGTGAAGTTTGCTGCCTACACCTTCTCTGACAGAGCCCTGACATGGTGGAACAGCCATGTAAAGTCACTGACCCTATCAGTGGCAAACTCAATAGGTTGGGAAACCTAAAAGAGTTGATGTTGGAAGAATATTGCCCGTTGGGCGAAGTTCAAAAGATGGAACAAGAGCTGTGGGAGCTAACTATGGTCGGCTCATACATAGCGGCCTACACTGACCGGTTCAGCAACCTAGCAGCTCTATGCCTCGGGATGGTTACCCCGGAGAGCAAGAAGATAGAAAGATACATCTGGGGTCTATCTGCCCCGATCCAAGGAGATGTGATGTCTTCTAACCCAGCCACATTCGATAGTGCTAAACGCCTGGCTCAGCGACTCATCGACCACGGAGTCCGCCATGGCGTAGAGGTCCCTGTTCCCGAGCGATCGAGGGAAGAGGACTATAAACGGAATTCGGGGAACAAGAGGAAGAAGAAGTGAACAACACAGGACACCCCGTAGGAGGAACAAACGAGTACTATGTACACCTCCACAACACCTGCTACTCCAGCACCTACCAGTCGATATGCTGGAACCCTCCCGAAGTGTGGAAAGTGCAACTATCACCATACTGGAGTATGTCGGGAAATACAGTGCCTGAACTGCCACAGAAAGGGACACACAGTCCGTTTCTGCAGGGCACCGGCTCAACCGATCTCCTAAGTCCCCGGAGTTGAAGAAAACCAAGCCGGCTATGGCTGTGGTGAGGGTGGACACTACCAGGAGGATTGCCCGATAACAAGGAACTCAGGAGCGGTTGGAAGAATTCTGATGATCACCGCAGGAGAATCGACCTCGGAGTCGTCATCGAACAGCGGTATGTTTTCGAAATAGTAATTCCTTTGAAAATTAATTTATATTCATATAAGATTAAAACTTGGGGGATAACACTTAAAAGTAATTATAATAACTCACATAATGAAGTAGGTCACAGTATTCTAAAGAACTAAGAGATCCGTTCTGAGAAGCTATGATGGCTTAGTATGTACATTAAAGGTTGTGCATAGCTAAGATTTTGCAGACTTAGAGTGAATGATTCCGCCTTAATTCATGTTCCTTGTTTGGTTGTGGATTTGAGGCAAAGTTACTCAGTCGACTGTCCAATTCATCTTAAGTATTCATAACTTGTATATTTCAGGCGGTTGTAGTGGTACCGAGGAGGATCGTAGGTTAAGTATCAATACTAGATAACAAAGCACTTTCGCTGTATGTATGCGCACATCGCGGTACGATACGTAGAAGTGTTAACATCAAGAGGAAAACAGAAAGCACTAGAACATTTACAAAGAGTACATTTTTCGAGCACACTAGGGAGTACGTCGTCGTATAACATACATTTCTTTCAAATCGGCCAAAACTTTGTTCAGTAAAGAGTCTGTTACTATCTTTCGTCATGATTTGGCGTGGTCCTCACCATACTAAGTTCATATGTTCCTATCGTCTCGACCATCAAGTTCACGAAACCTTCGTCATTCGTAACAACAGTCCGACCTAAAACTCAGTTTTGTCTTTCGTATTCTAAACCCTGAAGTACTCATGCGAAGAGTACTTTGTCCTCCGAAGCCTTGCCATCATATGTTCATCAAACTTTCCGAAATACCACTCGTCTAGCAGACCAAGTTCAAGCACAGAGGCTAAGGACGAATACCGCCCACCTATCACTATTAAGTGTATACACGAGGGTAGTATATAATTATGATTACGCAGATCAAGTATGTGTGTTTCCGCCCTATCTCCTATTCCTTGTTTGGTTGTGGACCTGGGGCAGATTCGCACATCTGATTGTCTAAATAATCCTAATTATATACGACTTGTATACACGAGATAATTATAGATGGATCGAGTATGAATCCTATCATGAACAGTAGGGCAAAGTTGCCAGGTCTATGAGTAGGTATTCTGCCAAGCAGAGGAGCGCAACCCCAGTAGTACTGCCAAGAAAGCTAATTTTGGGACGAAATTCCATCTAACGGGGGGATGATGTGACAACCCGAAAATATTTTTGCCTTCTAGCCTTGTTAAGGGTCATTCTATTGGGTTTTAAGCCTAGTACACTTGAGGAATGAGTTTTAGAATGTACCTGCTAGAGACACTGTGCAACATTCAAGACTTAGCACCACCAAAAAGGAGTTCACGGCCAAGACTCATGAGTTTACGGCCATAAAGTCATGGATGGCCGTAAACTCCCCTATAAGTCTCCATTTCCTTCACTTTTCCTTCATTCTCACACTTCCACCTCAAGAACACTTGAATTCTCTCTCAAGTATCATCGAGATTTTCATTCCCGATCTTCAAAAAGTAAGTGATTCTTCCCTCTAGTTGTTGATTACCCTTCTTACTCATGAATCACCCTTTGATTTCATCCATGGAAATCAAACATTTTGCTAGATCTTCATCTTTCACCAAGAACACACACTTGTTCTTGGTGGCCGTGAACTCATCTAAAGCCTCAAAAGTGACTTGTTGTGTCTCGGGACTTCATTCGTGGAACTTCTCATCCTTACGCGCTTATTCATTGAATCACCCACATAAGGTGAGTTCATACCCCGTAATCAATCTTGTAAACTGTTTTAAATGCTTTTAAGGGGGGAATACAAGTTGAACACAATGATAATTGTGTAATTGTTTGTTATAAACATCTTTCAAAAGGTTGCTTATGTCTTTTATAAGTGATCAAAACATTTCAAAAACTCTTTTAATGTTATGTTACTTTATAGTTTAACCAAACTCCGTTTTTAAAGTACAAGCATAACTTAGTAGTAAAATGAATCTTTTCAATAACAGTTCAAGTAAAATACTAGTAAACTATAAGGGGTATAGTTTAGAGGTTCATTTCATACTAGATGCTAGAACATACTATAAAGAGAAACAAGGAGGTAGATACAATACTTCAAAGAGAACATACTAAGATACTATAATAGAACGAACATACTAAGATGCTATAGCATAGAACAACTACAGGATCTAATTATACCAATGAATCACTAACTCATTGTTCTTAACAAAAGGTGATAGTTAAATTGGGTATACATGATCATATAACTTTAATGTGAATTACACGGCTAGCAATTGTTTGCTACAGTCGCGTTTGGTCCCCCGAATCTCTTGACAGGTAGAGCGTATAGTAAGGGTACTAGCCTTCACATTATGACCTTACTAAAACAAACATGTTTTAAGGTAATGAGTACTACAGGATGTCAATTCAAAAGACAACTGCGTACTTATAAATTCCCATTACTTTCAGTAAGTGACAGTTCCACTTGAAAGCTAATACAAACTATTTTCGAGTCAAGATAGTTATAAACTAGGGAAAACTTACATTTTACAAACGACACACAGAACAGTCGAGTCTAGTACATTCAGTAGAAAGGGATCTATAATTCTAACTTTATGATTCCTTAGTGTATGCATTTAGGGATATATATTAACAGGGTCCGAAAGGTAGTAGGATGTGTGCTTTCCGCTTCATTTTCTGTTCCTTGTTTGGTTGTGGTCTTAGAGCAGATACACCCAGCCTACTATCTATCCGAGCTTAGCTATATATATGTTTCGTATACACCAAGTAATCATAAGGGGTACCATGTATGGGTCAGGTCATAGGACACTAATTCAATGCACCTTTTCTAGTACAAAACATACTTTTCAAATGAAGAACTTTTGGAATACAAAACTAGAAACTTAACCAGTAAAGGGTTTAATCCATTTTATTAAACCAGTAAAACTTAAAGGACCTTAGGTGGTTAATTCTATAATACCTTAGTTTATACATCAGGGTTATATATAATTAATATCCGATAGGTAGTTGGATGTGTGCCTTCCGCCTCATTCCCTGTTCCTTGTTTGGTTGCGGGTTTAGGGCAGATTCACACAATTAACTATCTATTCGATATTAGATTATATATAACTAGTATAAACTAAGTGATTATAGAAGGAACTACTGTGGTTATCATTTTATTATAAGAAATAAGGGTTTTCTTAAAAGGATCTTTTCATCAAATATAAAGAAATTATTACAGTTAACTTCGTGAGTACCGAGTGAATACGCAGGGGTTATATATAACGATGATCCAACAAACAATGGGATGTGTGTCTTCCGCCTCATTTCCTGTTCCTTGTTTGGTTGTGGGCTTAGGGCAGATACACACAACCGATTGTTTGTTTACTCTGAGTTTTATATAACTTGTATCCATTTACTACTCATAGAAAGGACTGTAGAGTCATTTTTAAATATTGTTCATCAAAGCAGGAAATATAGGATTTTTCTGGAGGAACAGGCAAACTTTTCTAAACAACAACTTACTACAACTTACAACAACTTTCTACAAACTTTTTTACTACTTGCTACGTCACTAAAATCTTATGAACTCACCAGCTTAAATGCTGATCTACGCTTTCAAAATAACTTGTATTCTCAGGAGACCAATAGACAGGTTCGCGCAAAGGGATTCAGAAGATGGACCAGTATAGCTTCATGTCTTTTTTGTTATTTGCTATGTATTATATATTATGTGAATCACATACTTTGTAAACACTTTCTTTCTAATGAAATGGTTGTTTATTACTTGCTTACTATGATACATGTCTTGTGATACTAAACATGACATCCTCCACCCCAGAATGTTTCCACCGTTCCGGTTTTGGGGTGTGACAGTCGCTATCCACATTTGTTTGCTGATGCATGATTCTGGGGACGGAATCATCTTAAGGGGGTAGAGAATTGTAACGCCCGTGTTTCGAGGTTAAGAATTGATTCGATGATGTAATAGTCAAGGTCAACCAATGTAGCCTATTTTAAAGTAATAAAGATGAATTACTTGAATATTATGTGAATTATGTGATTATATACTTGTTTGTAAAGATATAATAAAAATAAGCGTCAAAAATAAAATGTTAGATAAGTCTGATATCTATGAAGAAAGTTGTAGTGGTCGTGACAAAGATTATGGACATATACAGAACGCCGAAATCCGAGTTATAAGGAAGACGTTATGGTCTGTCGAAGTTTTACGGCTAAACCGGCACGACCCCACGTAACGTAAAAAGTGAATTTTTGACAAATTACTTTTAGCCCTTAACGATCTAAACAAAATTCGTAGTGTACGTTAAACCGAGATCGTGCATAAAAAGAACGTCCAAACCTGACTTCGTATGAGGAAGTCATGAATTTTCTAAGATTTAGCATAACATTCCACAGCCCGGAATTCGACTTTTAGATCGATCGATTTTTAGCCGACACAACCTAAATGAGAAATGAAGACCTCATTAATAGGAACTAAACGATAAAAAGGCAGTCGAAAACGGAGTCCGTATGTAGAAGATATGAATTTTACACGGTCGTTTAACAGTGTAATATTCTGATACTGTTAAATTTAAAATCGGTCGAGAATTAGCTGATGGAGTTAAAATAAAAGTTGTACATCTTGTCAATACCTACACGTGGATATAAAGAACGTCAAAAACGGATCTCGTATGCAAAATCTATGAATTTTTTAAGATTGGTTGCTTTATTTGCGTCCAGCACCACGTGTCAGCACCAGGCGAAGCCTTGGTGCCCACGCAAGTCCACGACGTGGATTTAAGTGCCACGACGTGGAACGACCCCAGATAGTCTATAAATAGAGGCATAGATCACCCCCAAAACTCACACCAAAACCATTCTTTCTCTCCCATTACCCCCCGAAACCTCTCTTTCATTCCCTAATACTTCCCAGGTGCTAGAGGCGAGTCCCGGAGCGCCCGAAGGCCCCAAGCCAGAATTTAACTTCCTGCAAGGTTGGAACGTTGTTTCCTATGAGTATTATGTCATCAAAATACAATACTAGAAAGCTAACTATACTCACACTAGCTTTAACATATACACAAGACTCATCCTCGCTCCTAGAGAAGCCAAACTCTTTGACCTTCTCATCAAAGCAAAGATTCTATCTACGAGAAGCTTGCTTCAATCCATAGATTGATTTCTCAAGCTTACACACTCTATTGGGGTATTTAGCATCCACAAAACATTCTGGCTGCCACATGTAAACATCTCCAGCCAACTTTCCATTAAGGAAAGCGGTTTAACATCCATCTGCCAGATTTCATAATCATGAAATGCAGATATGGCTAACATAACCCTCATAGATTTGATCTTGGACACTGGTAAGAAGGTCTCATCATAGTCATGTTGGATAAGGTGTCTAAGTCCATAACTATTTCTGGTATGTACTTGACCCGGTTTGGCATGGTCCATTTGGGTTGCATGGCATCATGCATTTGGATAGACTAAAATGACAGAAATAACACTTATGGTTTATTAATATATTATAAGTTCTAATATATTAATAATATTATTTAATTAGTATTGATCAACAATTAATCTAGAATTAATTAAGTGATCAAAAGGAGACTAATTAAATATATGGGTTGATTGTGTAAATCATCCATACTTGTATAGTGGGCTAGATGCTCCATGGTTATCAAGTTGGGCTAAGGTCCATAGGATGCTCCATGGATGCTCCATGGGAGTTACAAACCCATGGGTCATGGAAATGAAGAGTCATGTTACATTAGGGTTTACATGGTGTAACCCTAATGCAACATACTATATAAGCATACTTATAGCAACCAAAATCGGCTACACTAGTGAGACAAGAGGGCAAGGCCGATTTCAAGTGTTATATAATTCTCTCAAAGTTTATTCCAAGATCATTTGGTGTTGTGTGAAACATTTGAGGCATCACACTTGGGGTGCTAGGCTCTCAAGGTTTTTTCAAGGAATCAAATCAATTACAAGGTATGTAATTCTAGCTAACTTTTATGTTAAAAGTTCCCCATGTATGCTAGATAGGCTTAAGAACCTTGGAAATCATATTTTGCATGTATTTTAGAAAAACATAGATCCAAGGTTTCTAGGGTTGCATGTACACCTTAGGAGTGTTAGAATGCTCAAAACCCATCAGTGGTATCAGAGCCTAGGTTGTTTGTTTGATACTTGATGCAAAATTGTGGAAAAAAACTCGTTTTTATGCATTCTGAAGCATGAACTCGCCGAGTCCATGGGGGGACTCAACGAGTCCATGAGTAAACTCATCCTACTCGTGAAGTAGGTTCTTGCACTCGACGAGTAGGAGCCCCTGAGTGCAGTTTTTTGAGTTTTGTTGCTGGAAATGGACTAGAAACATTACCCTAAACTGTTTTGGTGTTTTAAAACTTGTTCTAGATGGTGTAATGGTTGTTCTAATCCATTTACAATGGCTAATCTCAAAATTACATGATTATATGTGCTCATATGTTCTTGAAATTTTTGATATGACTATTTCATGTTCTTATGAGTTCTTGATAGATCATAGGAATTACTTGTTTAATGCTTAATTCATGATCTTTATGTGTTTTAATGGAGTTCATAACTTGTCCTCAAGTTATGGATAACCAAAAGTCACTTTGTATTAAAGCCATTAAAAGAAAACATAAGTTACAAAAATGAAGAGTCTTCATTTTAATAACTCATAAGTTATGAATTGAAAGGTTTTGTAAAGTTACAAAACTTTTCCTCAAGTTTTGGAACATGTAAAGTCATCTTGAAAAACTTTAGTTCCAACCCCTAGAATTTTAAAAGTTAAAATTCAACCCTTATACTTTATAATATTATAAGTTAATAATATATATATATATATATATATATATATATATATATAAGATCAAAGTCGTTTTACCGTTAGTAGGCCTCATTCACGAAGCCGGTCTATAAGGGGGTATAAGGTTGTTGCCTATAAAATGGCAGCTTAATGGGTGTCCACTCTCACCCACCGCTTCCTTGACTGGTGGAGGGTCGTTAGCCGAACGGGTATAACAATGACTTAAAATTCTCATCAAAAGTATAATGATTATTATAAAGTAACTAAATGTTTTTTATAAATTCCCAATCGTAGTTACTTTAGGAAAATGTAAATAAGGTTCTAACCCATGAAATTACACTTTGCACTTTGATTAAGTCGTTGATGGAGCGTGTGTGGTTAACTGGCACACTAACTTGGACTTAACAAGGTAGGCAAAGGGTGACTTAAGGTTTTTCATAGGTCGGTGGAGCGCGTGTGGTTAACCGGCACATTGATTAAGTGAAAAACATTAAGGGTACCAAGTAATTTGCATGGTTACTTCACACCTTGTTTTGTGATCCTCGGTATCCCACTCACAAAACATGAAGGGCACACTCGAGATTGAAACATGCCATTGAAAAATTCAATGAATCTCAAAAGAATCTAGGAGTTTCTAAAAACCAATTAAAACCTAATAATTTCGTTTTTCATGGTGGAAATTGGTGAATCGTCATTCACCTACCTTTCAAATATGTTATAACTTAGATTACGGCATCCCTCTTCTAAGTTATAATATATTGTGATTGGATTCTAGCCTTAATATTACATTTGGGTGTTTTAATAAGGACTGTCTTTATATCTAATCTGAACTTGTTTTCTTCTTTTCAGAAGTCTTCCAACAATGTTGCTTCTGGCTCAAACCCTACCGACTTTTTCTCTCTCATGAACCTTTGTGGGAGATGTTGGGTTTTGAGCATTCTAACACTCCTATGGTGTACATGCAACCCTAGAAACCTTGGATCTATGTTTGACTAAGATACATGCAAAATGATTTTCCAAGGTTCATAATCCTATCTATCATACATCGGGATCTTTTATTCTAATAGTTAGTAAGAATTACATACCTCTTTGTAGCTTGGATTCCTTTGAAACCTTGTGAGCCTAGCACCTCAAGTGTGATGCCTCAAATGCTTCACACAACACCAAGTACACTTGGAATAAACACTAAGAGAATAAGAACACTTGAATTTTCGGCTAGCCCTCTTTGATTCACTCTAGTGGCCGAAAATGGTGAATAATAGCTTCTTTATATAGTATGTTACAATTAGGGTTACACCATGTAAACCCTAATTGTCATGACCTTTCATTTCCATGACCCATGGGTTATGTAACCCCCATGGAGCATCCATGGAGCATCTTATGGGTTTAACCCAACTTGATAATCCATGGAGCCTTGGCCTACTATATAAGTTATGGATGATTGACACAATCAACCCATATATTTAATTAGTCTTCTTTTGATCACATAATTAATTCTAAATTAATTATTGATCAATACTAACTAAATATTATTATTCTTATTATTAGTATATTAGAACTTATAATATATTAATAAACCATAAGTGTCTTATTTCTCTCATTTAGTCTATCCAAGTGCATGATGCCATGCAACCCAAATGGACCATGCCGGGTCGGGTCAAGTACATACCAAATATAGTTATGGACTTAGACACTATATCCAACAGTCTCCCACTTGGATAAGTCTAATAACTATAGTTGCAAGTATGACTTCAGGAACCGATCAGCAATCGTAGCTCTTTCAAGGTCTCTCGGAACTGAGAAGATGATGGTGTGCCATTTTAGATAAGTGATCATATAATCCTCTGTTCTAGATATCAGCCGGACAAACACATGGAACAATGTCTTTCTATTGTCTAGCAGCTGTTTCCCGATTTCCGATTTGTTTGACATAGAACTTAATTGAACACATCAATTTAGTTCTGACCGGGCCCGGTACATGGGTCAAAACAAAATCATCGAGGGGCCCAGATAACGCTTCTAATCCAAGAAGGAACAGATAAACTTCGACTCATATGGTTGCTCTACTACTTGTTGAATTAGACACAAAGGTATGTTTTATAACATCGAGTTACCAATGCGTTTTCGTACAATCAATGCATAACCAACTCATAGGTAACAAATCATATGTCTATGTTTGAAGACTTATATGATATTACCGTCTCACGATCACTCGAGATAAATTCCATGAAGTGATACCAGTGAGCGTGGGTTGAATCCAATACTCAGAACTTATGAGCACTCATGAGTGTTGTAACCCCCTTTGTCCAACATCTTGGACCTCTACAAACCAACCCATGACAATCTTGATTCATATGTACTTCCAACATATGATTGACTGTGGAGAATTTGAATAATATGATATATACTATAACATAATTATTCTAGAAGTCAAAACATGCAAAAAGAAATACTAGTAAATGATTGACAAGAGATAGCAACACTTTACTCATAAATAACAACTTTTATTTATCATCAAATGCCAATTACATTTTACATATTTCAAAATTATCTAACTTCTAAAAACTAATATCATATCTTAGCCCTATGCACCTAGCATGCTGAAGATGCTTAACCCTACTCAGTCCCTTCGTGAGGGGATCTGCCGGGTTCTCATCTGATGATACCCTCTTTGCCACGAGGATTCCTTCTTCTATTCGATGTCTGATGAAATGATATTTTCTATCAATGTGCCTGGATCTCCCATGATCCCTTGGTTCCTTTGCTAAGGCAATTGCACTTTCACTATCACAGAAAATTTCCATGGGCTCCTTAATAGCTGGTACAACTCCAAGGTCTCCGATGAAGTTCCTTAGCCATATAGCCTCCTTTGCTACTTCACTTGCTGTTATATGCTCTGATTCACAAGTGGAATCACCCACTGTATCTTGCTTGGAACTTTTCCAAGTAATTGCCCCTCCATTTAGGGTAAAGACCCAGCCCGACTGAGAGCGGAAATTATCCCTATCAGTCTGAAAGCTAGCATCACTATACCCTGCTACTTTCAAGTCATCACTCCCACCAAGGGTAAGGACCCAGTCCTTAGTCCTTCGCAGGTACTTGAGAATATTCTTTACTGCAGTCCAGTAAGCCTTGCCAGGATTACTCTGATATCTGCTAACCATGCTTAAAGCAAAAGCAACATCAGGACGAGTACAAGTCATAGCATACATGATCGAGTCTACAGCGGAAGCATATGGGACTCGACTCATCTCAGCTATCTCTTCATCTGTACTCGGGCTCTGAGTTTTACTCAGTCTGGCATTACACTGAATAGGTAAATCTCCTTTCTTGGAATTTTCCATACTGAAACTCTTCAGCACTTTGTCCAAGTAGGTACTCTGACTAAGTCCAATTAGTCTTTTACTCCTGTTTCTCAAAATCTTTATCTCGAGGATATAGGCAGCTTCTCCTAGGTCTTTCATAGCGAAACACTTCCCAAGCCAGGATTTCACTTCCTGCAAGGTTGGGATGTCATTTCCTATGAGCAGTATGTCATCCACATACAGTACCAAAAAGATAAATATACTCCCACTAGCCTTGACATATATACATGATTCATCTTCACATCTCGAAAAGCCAAACTCTTTGACTTTCTCATCGAAGCAAAGATTCCATCTACGAGGTGCTTGTTTCAATCCATATATGGATTTTTCAAGCTTACACACTCTATTAGGGTATTCTGTACTTACAAAACCCTCTGGCTGAACCATGTAAACATCCTCAGCCAACTTTCCATTAAGGAAAGCGGTTTTGACATCCATTTGCCATATTTCATAATCATGAAATGCAGCAATGGCTAACAGAACCCTAATAGACTTAATATTGGCCACTGGTGCAAAGGTGTCATCATAATCAACTCCCGGAGTTTGAGAATAACCCTTTGCAACCAGTCGTGCCTTATAAGTGTGTACATTACCATCCATGTCGGTCTTCTTCTTGAAGATCCATTTGCACCCTACAGTCTTACGACCTCGTACATTGTCAACCAAGTTCCAAACTTGATTGTAATACATGGATTGTATCTCGCTATCCATAGCCTCTTTCCATTTAGCAGACTCAGGGCCTGCCATGGCTTCCGTGTAGCTGTTAGGCTCTTCCAGATTTATCAGTGTATTATCAATGATAAGGGTATCACCTTCTGCAGTAATATGGAAACCATAATAATGTTCAGGTGCATTCCTAACTCTGGTGGAACGCCTCAGAGTTATGGACTCTTCAGTCGGCTCAACAGGAGTTTCCTCCTCACGTTGAGGGCTAGGGTTTGAGGTTCCTTCACCGCTTGACTCTTGAATTTCTTCAAGGTCAACTTGCCTCCCACTGTCTCCTTGGCTTATGAGTTCTCTCTCTCGAAAGACTCCTCTTCTTGCTACAAAGACCACATTGTCACTGGGTCTGTTGAAGATATAACCAAAAGATTTATGTGGGTAGCCGATGAAAATACACCTCTCACTTCGAGGTTCGAGCTTGTCGTGAGTCTCCCGTCTCACGAAAGCCTCACAACCCCAAACCTTGATGTGGTCTAGATTTGGAACTTTTCCAGTCCACATCTCGTGAGGTGTTTTGGCAACCTTCTTTGTAGGGACTAGATTAAGGATATGGGCGGCAGTCTCTAAGGCATACCCCCAAAATGAGATTGGTAGCAAAACTCGACTCATCATGGAACGAACCATGTCCAACAAGGTTCGATTGCGCCTCTCAGCTACACCATTCAACTGTGGTGTTCTGGGAGGTGTCAATTGTGAGACTATCCCACATTCCTTAAGATAGTCAAGGAACTCGGTACTAAGATACTCACCACCTCGATCGGATCGAAGCATCTTAATGTTCCTGCCCAACTGATTTTCCACGTCTTGCTTAAACTCTTTGAATTTATCAAAGGTTTCCGACTTATGTTTGATTAAGTAGACATATCCATATCTACTAAAATCATCAATAAAAGTCACATAAAAGCGATTAGCATCTCTAGTGGCAGTTCTGAAGGGTCCACACACATCTGTGTGTATGAGATCCAACAAACCTTCACGCCTAGAACAAGTGCCAGTAAAAGGTGACTTTGTCATTTTTCCAAGTAGACAAGATTCACAACTATCATCCGACTTTAGGTCAAATGATTCCAAGACTCCATCCTTTTCGAGTTGGCCTATTCGTTTCTTGCTTACATGTCCAAGACGACAATGCCATAAGGATGCTTTATCTAAGCTAGTGGAAGAATCGATACACAATACATTATTTCCTAAGTTATCTACAACAGATACAGTTTCATACACACCATCACAAGGTAATGCTTTAAAATAAAGAACACTATTATAGAAAGCATCAATACCACCACTTTTATTATCAAAATAAAAGGTGAAACCTTGTTTATACAATGCATGAAAGGAAATAACATTTCTTGCCATTTCTAGCGAATAACAACATTTATTCAAGTCTAATGTAAACCCACTATCTAGTAACAAGGAATAAACTCCAATCTTGGTGACAGGTGAAACTTTCCTATTCGCCATGATGAGGTTTATCTTTCCATGCTCCAAATCCTCACTTCTTCTTAGTCCCTGCAGATCAGAACATATGTGAATTCCACAACATGTATCAAGGACCCAAGACTTAGAATGAGGTGAGTTATTAGACAATATAGTGTATATACCGGCATGGTTGGGTTTTACTTTCCCATCCTTAAGATCTAGCTGGTATTTAGGGC
Organism: Lactuca virosa; assembly: GCF_052849685.1. NCBI lineage: Eukaryota > Viridiplantae > Streptophyta > Magnoliopsida > Asterales > Asteraceae > Lactuca > Lactuca virosa. The sequence goes on along the minus strand of NC_136428.1, from coordinate 422,201,485 downwards.
AGTTTCGCTTCCAGTGCGACTTTTCATGGCAATAGAAGCATTCAGCCTCATTAGGGTTAGTAGAAGGAGTGACAAAACCTTTCTTGGTTTTGCTTGAAGAGGAGCCTTCAAGGGTTTTACCCTTGGTACCCTTAGAAGGGTTCTTTCTTTTCTTACCTTTGCCATGCCCGATTGCCAAGACATTAGCCGCAGTAGGAGTAGGAGGAGTAGTAACACCCGACTTACCCTTAAGACTACTTTCTGCAGTCTTTAAGAGTCCTTGAAGTTTACTAAGGGTAACTTCTTCCTTATTCATGTGGTATGTCATTCTCAATTGATCATAACATGAAGGTAAGGAGTGAAAAATGATATCTATTGCTAACTCCTCAGGAAAGTCAACATTTAGTTTCTTCAAGCGATCCACAAATCTTTGCATTTTCTGCATGTGGGTCGTGAGGGACTCATTGTCCTTCATTTGGGTGGTTATCATGGTGGAGATTATTTCATACCTCTCTTGACGAGCACTTTGATGGTATTGCTCCATCAAGTCCATGTGCATCTCAAAAGGGTAATAGTCCTCATAGGACTTTTGGAGGTCAGCTGTCATTGTGGCAGTCATGATACATGCTACTTTGGGAGCATCCCTTTCATGTGCCTGAAATGCAGCAATCTCCTCTAGGGTAGCAGTTGACTCATCAATCTCCTTCAGCTCCCTATCAAGGACATATTCTTTGTCCTCATAGCGAGTGACCATCCTAATGTTTCTGATCCAATCCATAAAATTGGATCCATCAAAGATGACTCTCCCACAAAGGTTCATGAGAGAGAAGGAGCCAGTAGGGTTTGAGCCAGAAGCATTGTTTTTGGAAGACATCTGAAATGAAATAATAAGATTAGATTAGATTTCAGGATAGTCCTTAATAAAGCACCCAAATGCTATATTAAGGCTAGGACCCAACACAATATTTTATAACTTAGAAGAGGGATGTCGTAATCCAAGCTATAAAATATTTGAAGGTAGGTGAATGACGATTCACCAATTTCCACCATAAAATGGAATAAATCTTATTAGGTTTTAATTGGTTTAGAAATTCCTAGGTTCTTTGAGATTCATTGAACTTTTCAATGGCATGTTTCAATCTCGAGTGTGCCCTTCAAGTTTTGTGACTGGGATGTCAAGGATCACAAAACAAGGTGTGAAGTAACCATGCAAATTACTTGGTACACTTAATGTATTACCCCTCAATCGAAGTGCCGGTTAACCACACACGCTCCAATGATACTATGATAAACATTAAGTCACCCTTTGCCTACCTTGATAAGTCCAAGTTACTGTGCCGGTTAACCACACACGCTCCACTAACGACTTAATCAAAGTGCAAAGTGTAATTTCATGGATTAGCACCTTATTCACATTTTCCTAAAGTAACTAAGATTGGGAATTTATAAATGTTTAGTTACTTTAGTATATTCATAATACTTATTATGAGAATTATAGTCATTGTTCTACCTTTTCGGCTAACGACCCTCCACCGATCAAGGAAGCGGTGGGTGAGAATGGACACCCATTAAGTTGCCATTTTATAGGCAACAACCTTATACCCCCCTTATAGACCGGCTTCGTGAATGAGGCCTACTAATGGTAAAACGACTTTTATCTTATACATATATAATTATTATTCAATTATAATATTATAAAGTATAAGGGTTGAATTTTAATATTTAAAATTCTAAGGGTTGGAACTAAAGTTTTAATTATGACTTTACTTGTTCCAAAACTTGAGGGCAAGTTTTGTAAACTTTCAAAACTTTTTCATTTCTCATAACTTATGATTTTATTAGAGTATTAAAATGAAGACTCTTCACTTTCATAACTCTTGTGTTCTTTTAATGGTTTTAATTCAAGTGTGACTCTTGGTTTTCCATAACTTGAGGACAAGTTATGGACTCCATTAAAACACATAATGATCAAGAATTAACTAACATGGAGGTTACAAATAATTCCTATGATCATCTAAATTCATAAGTTCAAGAACATGATTATCAAGAATTTCAAGAATCATAACAAACTTATATAAAACTTGTAATTTTTGATAATAGCCATTGAAAATGGATTAGCATAAACATTACACCAACTAAACCACGTTTTAAAACACCAAAACAGTTTAGGGTAATGTTTCTAGTCCATTTCCAACAGCAACGCTCCAAAAACTGCTCACTGGATGACAAACTCGTCGAGTTCATCAAGGAACTCGTCGAGTTCATGCAATAACACATAAACTCAGCGAGTTTTTGACCATAACTCGTCGATTTTTCTTGTCTGGATAGTTTTTTGGGTTTTGAAAAACAAGTTTGCATCAAGTATTTAACAAACAAGCCTAGGCTCTGATACCACTGTTGGGTTTTGAGCATTCTAACACTCCTATGGTGTACATGCAACCCTAGAAACCTTGGATCTATGTTTGACTAAGATACATGCAAAATGATTTTCCAAGGTTCATAATCCTATCTAGCATACATGGGGATCTTTTATTCTAATAGTTAGTAAGAATTACATACCTCTTTGTAGCTTGGATTCCTTTGAAACCTTGTGAGCCTAGCACCTCAAGTGTGATGCCTCAAATGCTTCACACAACACCAAGTACACTTGGAATAAACTCTAAGAGAATAAGAACACTTGGATTTTCGGCTAGCCCTCTTTGATTCACTCTAGTGGCCGAAAATGGTGAATAATAGCTTCTTTATATAGTATGTTACAATTAGGGTTACACCATGTAAACCCTAATTGTCATGACCTTTCATTTCCATGACCCATGGGTTATGTAACCCCCATGCAGCATCCATGGAGCATCTTATGGGTTTAACCAAACTTGATAATCCATGGAGCCTTGGCCTACTATATAAGTTATGGATGATTGACACAATCAACCCATATATTTAATTAGTCTTCTTTTGATCACATAATTAATTCTAAATTAATTATTGATCAATACTAACTAAATATTATTATTCTTATTATTAGTATATTAGAACTTATAATATATTAATAAACCATAAGTGTCTTATTTCTCTCATTTAGTCTATCCAAGTGCATGATGCCATGCAACCCAAATGGACCATGTCGGGTCGGGTCAAGTACATACCAAATATAGTTATGGACTTAGACACTATATCCAACAGGAGAGTCGTCTTTGATGGATCCAACTTTATGGATTGGATCAGGAACATCAGGATGGTCACTCGCTATGAGGACAAGGAATATGTCCTCGACAAGGAGCTTAAAGAACTCGAGCCGACTGCTACTCCTGAGGAGGTCGCTGAATATCAGGCTCATGAAAGAGATGCTACCAAAGTGGCATGCATAATGTTGGCCACTATGGCAGCCGAGCTCCAAAAGTCCTATGAGGACTACTATCCTTTTGAGATGCACCAGGATTTTATGGACCGTCACCATCAGAGTGTTCATCAAGAGCGATATGAAATCATCTCCTCCATGATAACAACCAGGATGAAGGATGGTGAACCCATCACGGGCCACATGCAGAAAATGCAAAGGTATGTGGACCGTTTACTGAAACTTAATGTGAACTTCCCCGAGGAGTTGGCAATAGATATCATTTTGCACTCCTTACCTTCGTGTTATGATCAATTATGCATGACATACCACATGAACAAGGAGGAAGTTACACTCAGCAAACTTCAAGGACTTCTGAAGACCACGGAAAGTGGTCTTAAAGTTAAGTCGGTTATTACCACTACTACTCCTACTCAAAACTTCGCCCCTGTCTTGGCAATCGGGAAAAGTAGATGGAAGAAGAGGAAGAACCCTTCGAAGGGTACCAAGGGTAAGACCCTTGATGGCTCCTCTACATGTGGAACCAAGAAAGGTTTCATCACTCCTTCTTCTGACCCAAAATAGGCTGAATGCTTCTATTGCCATGAAAAGGCGCACTGGAAGCGGAACTGCCCAAAGTACCAGCAAGATCTGAAGGATGGGAAAGTCAAACCCAACCATGCAGGTATTTACACTATGTTATCTAATAACTCATCTGATTCTAACTCTTGGGTCCTTGATACCGGCTGTGGTATTCATATTTGTTCTGATTTGCAGGGACTAAGAAGAAGTGAGAATGTGGAGCATGGGAAGATAAACTTGATCATGGGAAATAGGAAAGTTACACCTGTCACCAAGATTGGAGTTTATTCTTTATTGCTAAGTAGTGGGTTTACTTTAGATTTGAATAAATGTTGTTACTCGCCTGAAATGGCAAGAAATATTATTTCCTTTCATGCTTTGTACAAACAAGGATTTACCTTTTCTTTTGATAATGAAATTGGTGGAATAAATGCTTTCTTTAATAATGTGTTTTATTTTAAAGCATTACCTTGTGATGGTGTGTATGAAGCTGTGTCTGTTGTAGATAACTTAGGAAATAATGTGTTGTGTATTGATTCTACTAATGATAATAACTTGGATAATGCATCATTATGGCATTGTCGTCTTGGACATGTAAGCAAGAAACGCATAGGCCAACTCCATAAGGATGGAGTCTTGGAGTCATTTGACCTAAAGTCAGATGATAGTTGTGAATCATGCTTACTTGCAAAAATAACAAAGTCACCATTCACAGGTTCTTGTGCTAGGGTGAAGGTTTGTTGGATCTGGTACACACAGATGTGTGTGGACCCTTCAAAACTGCCACAAGGAATACTAATCGTTATTACGTGACTTTTACAGATGATTATAGTAGATATGGATATGTCTACTTGATCAAGCATAAGTCAGAGACTTTCGATAGGTTTAAAGAGTTTAAACAGGAAGTCGAGAATCAATTGGGCAGGAACATTAAGATGCTTCGATCCGATCGTGGTGGTGAGTATCTTAGTACAGAGTTCCTCGACTATCTTAAGGAATGTGGGGTTGTCTCACAATTGACACCTCCCAGGACACCACAGTTGAATGTGTTGGGTTTTGAGCATTCTAACACTCCTAAGTGTACATGCAACCCTAAATACCTTGGATCTATGTTTTCTCTATTATACATGCAAATATGATTATCCAAGGTATTATCCTAACTAGCATACCAAAACATTGATACTAGGATACTAAAATAGATAGAATACATACCTTGTTGTTGTTGCTTGACTCCATGAAGCTTGAGAGCCTAGTGCCCCAAGTGTGACACCTCAAATGGTTCACACAACATCATGAACTCTTGGAATAACCATGAGAAGAAGACATACATGTTCAAATCGGCTAGCCCTCAAAATATGTATCACTAGTGCCAATTTCTTGAACTAAAGGGGTTCTTATATAGTGTGGCTATTAGGGTTACACCATGTAACTCATGACTTTACCCATTCCTTATGCTCCATGGGTTTTAACCTCCATGGAGTATCCATGGATCACAACATGGGTTAAACCCAATATAAAGGAATCTTGGATCATAAGCCCACATATATAAGAATGAATGATTTACACAATCAATCCCCATATATTTAATTAGTCTCTTTTTGATCACTAAATTAAGTCCAAATTAATTCTTGATCAATACTAATTAAATAACATGATTTCATATTAATATATTAGAACTTATAATATATTAATATGTCACAAAATGTCTTTTCCTCATAAACGGTCTATCCAAATGTTCCGATGCCATGCAACCCAAATGGACCATGCCGAGTCGGGTCAAGTACATACCAATTATAGTTATGGACTTAGACACTAATCCAACAAAATGGTGTGGCTGAGAGGCATAATCGAACCTTGTTGGACATGGTTCGTTCCATGATGAGTCGAGCTTTGCTACCAATCTCATTCCGGGGGTATGCCTTAGAGACTGCCGCCCATATCCTTAATCTGGTCCCTACAAAGAAGGTTGCCAAAACACCTCACGAGATGTGGACTGGAAAAGTTCCTAATCAAGCCCACATCAAGATTTGGGGTTGCAAAGCTTTCGTGAGACGCGACACTCATGATAACCTCGAACCTCGAAGTGAGAGGTGTATTTTCATCGGCTACCCACAGAAATCCTTTGGTTACCTCTTCTACAGACCTAGTAAGAATGTGGTCTTTGTAGCAAGGAGGGGTGTCTTTCGAGAGAGAGAGAGAGAGAGAGAGAGAGAGAGAGAGAGAGAGAGAGTTCATAAGCCAAGGAAACAGTGGGAGGCAAATTGACCTTGAAGAAATGCAAGAGTCAAGTGGTGAAGGAACCTCAAACCCTAGCAATCAACCTGAGGAGGAAACTCCTGTTGATCCGACAGAAGAGTCTGTACCTCTGAGGCGTTCCACAAGGGTTAGGAATACACCTGAGCATTACTATGGTTTCCATATTCCTGCGGAAGGTGATACACTTATCAGTGACGAGACACTGGTAAGTCTGGATGAACCTAACAGCTATGCGGAAGCCATGGCAGGCCCCGAGTCTGCTAAATGGAAAGAGGCGATGGACAGCAAGATACAGTCCATGTATGACAATCAGGTTTGGAACTTGGTTGACAATGTACCAGGTCGCAAGACAGTTGGGTGCAAATGGATCTTCAAGAAGAAGACCGACATGGATGGTAATGTACACACTTATAAGGCACGACTGGTGGCAAAGGGCTTTTCTCAAACTCCAGGAGTTGATTATGATGAGACCTTTTCACCAGTAGCCAAGATTAAGTCTATTAGGGTATTGTTAGCCATTGCTGCATTTCATGACTATGAAATATGGCAAATGGATGTCAAAACCGCGTTCCTTAATGGAAAGTTGGTTGAGTATGTTTACATGAGTCAGCCTGAGGGTTTTGTCAGTACGGAGAACCCTAATAGAGTGTGTAAGCTTGAGAAATCTATTTATGGATTAAAGCAAGCACCTCGCAGATGGAATCTTTTCTTTGATGAGAAAGTCAAAGAGTTTGGCTTTTCGAGGAGTGAAGATGAATCTTGTGTGTATGTCAAGGCTAGTGGGAGTATAGTTAGCTTTTTGGTATTGTATGTGGATGACATACTACTCATAGGAAATGATATCCCGACCTTGCAGGAAGTGAAGTCCTGGCTCGGGAAGTGTTTCGCTATGAAAGACCTAGGAGAAGCTGCCTATATTCTAGGGATAAGGATTCTGAGAGACCGGAGTAAAAGACTGATTGGACTCAGTTAGAGTACCTACTTGGATAAGGTGCTGAAGAGGTTCAGCATGCATGATTCCAACAAAGGAGAGTTACCTATCCAGAGTAATGCCAAACTTAATAAGACTTAAAGTCCGAGTACAGAGGCTGAGATAGCAGAAATGAGTCGAATACCTTATGCTTCTGCGGTAGGATCGATCATGTATGCTATGACTTGTACTCGTCCTGATGTGGCCTTTGCATTGAGCATGGTCAGCAGGTATCAGGGGAACCCTGGCAAGGCTCACTGGACTGTGGTAAAGAATATCCTCAAGTACCTGCGGAGGACTAAGGACTGGGTCCTTACCCTCGGTGGGAGTGATAACTTGAGAGTTGTAGGGTATAGTGATGCTAGCTTCCAGACTGATAGGGATAATTTCCGCTCTCAGTCGGGCTGGGTCTTTACCTTAAACGGAGGAGCAATTACTTGGAAAAGTTCCAAGCAGGAGACAGTGGCTGATTCAACTTGTGAATTAGAGTATATAGCAGCAAGCGAGGCAGCAAAGGAGGCAATATAGCTGAAGAACTTCATTGGAGACCTTGAAGTAGTACCAGCTATAAAGGAGCCTATGGAAATTTTTTGTGATAGTGAAAGTGCAGTTGCCTTAGCCAAGGAACCAAGGGATCACGGGAGATCCAGACATATCGACATAAAATACCATTTTATCAGACATCGTATAGAAGAAGGACTCCTCGTGGCAAAGAGGGTATCATCGGATGAGAACCCAGCAGATCCCTTCACGAAGGGACTGAGTGGGGCTAAGCATCTCCAGCATGCAATGCGCATAGGGCTGAAGGATGATATTAGTTTTAGCAGTTAGATAACTTTGAAATTTGTAAAGTGTAATTGACACTTGATGATGAATAAAAGTTGTGTTTATTTATGAGTAAAGTGTTGCTATCTTTTGTCAATCGTTTACTATTATTTCTTTTGCATGTTTTGACTTCCAAAATATTTATGTTATGTTTTACATATTATTCAAATTATCCACAGTCGGTCATATGTTGGAAGTAGATATGAATTAAGACTGTCATGAAGTTGGCTTGTAGAGGGCCATGTGGTTTGACATAGCAAGAGATGATACAACACTTCATGAGTGCTCATAAGTTCTGAGTATTGGATCCAACCCACGCTCGCTGGTATCACTTCATGGAATTTATCTCGAGTGATCGCGAGACGGTAATATCATATAAGTCTTCAAACCTAGAGATATGAATTGTTGCCTATGAGTTGGTTATGCATTGATTGTATGAAAATGCATTGGTAACTCGATGTTATAAAACGTACCTTTGTGTGTGATTCAACAAGTAGTAGAACAAGAATATGAGTCGAAGTTTATCAGTTCCTTCTTGGATTAGAAGCGGTATCTGGGCCCCTCGATGATTTTGTGTTGACCCATGTACCGGGCCCGGTCAGAACTAAGTTGATGTGTTCAATTAAGTTCTATGTCAAACAAATCGGAAATCGGGAAACAAACTGCTGGACAATAAGTAAGACATTGTTCCATGTATTTGTCCGGCTGATATCTAGAACAGAGGATTATATGATCACTTATCTTAAATGGCGTAACATCATCTTCTCAGTTCCGAGAGACCTTGAAAGAGCTACGATTGATGATCGGTTCCTGAAGTCATACTTGCAGTTATAGTTATTAGACTTATCCAAGTGGGAGACTTTTGGATAAGGTGTCTAAGTCCATAAATATTTCTGGTATGTACTTGACCCGGTTTGGCATGGTCCATTTGGGTTGCATGGCATCATGCATTTGGATTGACTAAAATGAGAGAAATAACACTTATGGTTTATTAATATATTATAAGTTCTAATATATTAATAATATTATTTAATTAGTATTGATCAAGAATTAATCTAGAATTAATTAAGTGATCAAAAGGAGACTAATTAAATATATGGGTTGATTGTGTAAATCATCCATACTTGTATAGTGGGCTAGATGCTCCATTGATTATCAAGTTGGGCTAAGGTAAATAGGATGCTCCATGGATGCTCCATGGGAGTTACAAACCCATGGGTCATGGAAATGAAGAGCCATGTTACATTAGGGTTTACATGGTGTAAACCTAATGCAACATACTATATAAGAATACTTATAGCAACCAAAATCGGCTACACTAGTGAGACAAGAGGGCAAGGCCGATTTCAAGTGTTATACAATTCTCTCAAAGTTTATTCCAAGAGCATTTGGTGTTGTGTGAAACATTTGAGGCATCACACTTGGGGTGCTAGGCTCTCAAGGTTTTTTCAAGGAATCAAATCAACTACAAGGTATGTAATTCTAGCTAACTTTTATGTTAAAAGTTCCCCATGTATGCTAGATAGGCTTAAGAACCTTGGAAATCATATTTTGTATGTATTTTAGACAAACGTAGATCTAAGGTTTCTAGGGTTGCATGTACACCTTAGGAGTGTTAGAATGCTCAAAACCCATCAAGTCAACCCCCGGGGTTTGAGTAAAGACCTTCGCAACTAGTCGTGCCTTGAATGTGTGCACCTTTCCATCCATGTCAGTCTTCTTCTTGAAGATCCATTTGCACCCAACTGTCTTGCGACCTGGTACATTTTCAACCAAGTTCCAAACTTGATTGTCATACATGGACTGGATCTTGTTGTCCATTGCATATTTCCATTTAGCAGACTCAGGGCCCGCCATGGCTTCCTTGTAGTTAGCAAGTTCATCCAAATTTATCAGTGTACTATCACCGATAAATGTAACGCCCGTGTTTCGAAGCTAAGCATTGATTCGATGATGTAATAGCCAAGGTCAACCGTTGTACCCTATTTTAAAGTAATAAAGATGAATTACTTGAATATCATGTGAATTATGTGATTTTATGTTATTATAGACTTTTTTGTAAAGATATAATAAAAATAAGCGTCAAAAATAAAATGTAAGATAATCCCGATATCTATGAAGAAAGTTGTAGTGGTCGTGACAAGGATTCCGGACATATAAAGAACGCCGAAATCCGAGTTATAACGAAGAAGTTATGGCATGTCGAAGTTTTACGGCTAAACCGACATGGTACCGCGTAACGTAAAAAGTGAATTTTTGACAAATTACATTTTATCCTTAGAAATCTAAATGAAAGTCGTAGTATATGTTTAACCGAGAGCGTGCATAAAAAGAACGTCCAAATCTGACTTCGTATGAGGAAATTATGAATTTTCTAAGATTTAGCATAACATTCCACAGCCCGGAATTCGACTTTTTGATCGATCGATTTTTAGCCGACACAACCTAAATGAGAATTGAAGACCTCATTAATAGGAACTAAACGATAAAAAGACAGTCGAAAACGGAGTCCGTATGTAGAAGATATGAATTTTACACGGTCGTTTAACAGTGTAATATTCTCATACTGTTAAATTTAAAATCGGTCGAGAATTAGCTGATGGAGTCAAAAGAAAAGTTGTAGATCTTGTCAATACCTACGTGTGGATATAAAGAACGTCAAAAACGGATCTTGTATGCAAAATCTATGATTTTTTTAAGATTGGTTGTTTTATCTGCGTCCAGCGCCACGTGTCAGCACCAGGCAAAGCCTTGGTGCCCACGCAAGTCTACGACGTGGATTTAAGTGCCACTACGTGGAACGCCCCCAGACAGTCTATAAATAGAGGCGTAGATTACCCCCAAAACCCACACCAAAACCATTCTTTCTCTCCCATTACCCCAAAACCTCTCTTCCATTCCCTAATACTTCCCAGGTACTAGAGGCGAGTCCCGGAGCGCCCGAAGGCTCCAAGAAAAAGAGTTTTCGGCTCAGAACTCTGCGTCCGCAGAGCCTGGTTTTCAAGCAAACGTCCCGGTTTTGTGAAAGCGAAGCGCTGTCGAAGTTGGAATCACCATCTTATCATGTGTGTGCATAGTTATTTTCATCTTACACATAGATATGAAGTATTTTATATAAATTACGTGCTATATGTGTATATTTACTTGAGATCTGTGCTAGATGGAAGATTTAAACTTCTTTGTTTTTCAGATCTAAACTGTATATGTATTTTTTTCAGATCTGAACCTTTTCTTCACATCTAGACTGTAGATGTATTTTGTTTTCAAATATGAACCTTTTCTTCAGATCTAGACTATAGATGTATTTTGTTTTTAGATTTGTACCTTTTCTTCAGATCTAGACTGTAGATGTATTTTTCTTTTAGATCTGAGCCTTTTCTTCAGATCTAGACTGTAGAAGTATTTTGTTTTCAGATCTGAACCTTTTCTTTAAATCTAGACTGTATATGTATTTTGTTTTCAGATCTGAACCTTTTCTTCAGATCTAAAACTATAGATATATTTTATATCTACAAATATGTTGGGTAGAACATGGGTAGATAAATGATGAGGGATGAAAGATGATATAGATGAATATTGGTAGTTGCGCCACAACCTGTAGATGTTTTCGAACTACGATGTACTCTAAACATCCTAGCAGTTGCACAAAAGGATAATATCGGCAGCTGCGCCTAATAGAGAACGTCATAATCCTGGCAGCTGCGCCTAAATGATAATATTGGCAGTTGCGCCTAATAGATAACATTGGCAGCTGCGCCATACGCAACAATGGACTTCGTGCCTATTCCTTAAGAGAATCCTTAGGAATGAAAAAGTGAATGATAGATGATTTTTAGGGTAGATCCTTAAGAGTAAAGAAGATAATGGGGATGGGTAATTGGGTTGATTTTTTGATGTTTAAACATAATAACTATATTATTGTGGGTTGAAAACCCTATGTACTTACCAGGTTTCCCAACCTAACCCACTCAATTTATTTGTATCACATGTGTCGATATAAAGTTACACTACTCCGAGAGATTAAAGAGATGTAGATCACTAGTGTAAATGAATGTAAGTTCTGTTTATGCTTATGTTTCTGTATTGACGTTGACATCCCAAAGTTTTAAAATGAATAAAATACATTTCTTCATAAATGCTTTGATAACATATTTATCATGTTCTTCTGGGAACAAAATTCCGCAACACTTTTCTTTAAAAAAAATTACACTGATTTGAAAATAAAGCATAAACAAATCGGTCTTTTCTGGCCGTGAAAATGGGGATGTCACAATAAATGTATCACCTTCTGCAGTTATATGGAAACCATACAACACAGGTGGAATGCTAACCCTACTAGAACGCCTAAGAGGTAACGATTTTTCAATTGGTTCAACAGGAATTTCTTCCTCGGGTTGATTGCTAGTGTTAGAGGTTCCTTCATCGCTCTACTCTTGAATTTCTACAAGATCAATTATACTCCCACTGTCCTCTTTGCATATGATTTCCCTCTCGCAGAAAACTCCCCTTCATGCTATGAAGACCACGTTCTCACTAGGTCTGTAGAACAAGTATCCAAAAGTCTTATGTGGGTAGCCGATGAAAATACACTACTCACTTCGAGGTTCAAGCTTGTCGTGAGTCTCTCGTCTAACGAAAGCTTCACAACCCCAAACCTTGATATGTGCCAACGAGGGAACCTTCCTTATCCATATCTCGTGAGGTGTTTTGGCAACCTTCTTTGTCAAGACTAGATTAAGGATATGGGCGGCAGTCTCAAAGGCATACCCCCAGAACGATATCGGAAGCGAAGCTCGACTCATAATGGAACGAACATGTCCAACAAGGTTCGATTACACCTCTCAGCCACACCATTAAGTTGTGGCGTCCTAGGAGGTGTCAATTGTGAAACAATTCCACCTTCCTCGAGGTAGTCGTGGAACTCGATACTAAGATACTCACCACCCCTATCGGATCTAAGCATCTTGATCTTCCTGCCCAATTGATTCTTGACTTCATGTTTGAATTTTTTGAACTTTTTAAAGGTTACTGACTTATGCTTGATTAAGTAGATATATCCATATCTGCTATAATCATCGGTAAAAGTTACATAAAATCGATTTGCATCCCTTGTGGTGGATCTGAAGGGCCCACACACATCAGTGTGTGTGATATCCAACAATCCCTCACCTCTTTCACACGAACTAGTGAAAGGTGGTTTAGTTATCTTTCCAAGCAAACAAGATTTGCATGTATCATCCGACCTAAGGTCAAATGATTCCAACACTCCATCCATTTGGAGTTGGGCAATGTACTTCTTGTTGACATGTCCAAGACAACAATGCCACAAGCATGCTTTGTCTAAACCATTAAGAATCAATGTGCAACACACTATTTCCTAAATTGTCTTCAACCATCACAGTTTCATATACACCATCATAAGGCAATGCTTCAAAATAAAATACACCATTATAATAAGCATTAATAGATCTATTCTCATTATTAAATGAATATCTAAAGCCTTGTCTGTACAAACCATGAAAAGATATAATATTCCTCGTCATATCTGATGAGTAGCAACAACTATTCAAGTCTAAACATAATCCACTACTAAGCTTTAAAGAGTAAACATCGATCTTGGTAACAAGTGACGATCTCCTATTGCCCATTATCAGGTTCATCTTCCCAACCTCCACATTCCTACTTTCTCTTAGTTCATGCAAGTTAGAGCAAATGTGAAAACCACATCTTGTATCAAGGACCCAATAGTTAGAATGCGATGAATTTTAAGACAAAATAGTGTAAATACCTGCCGGGGTAGGCTTGATCTTGCCATCCTTAATGTCTTGCAAGTACTTGGGGCAGCTTCTCTTCTAATGCCCATTGTCTTGGCAGTAGAAGCACGTTGCATCCTTTGGACCTGAGGCAGGGGGAGCAGAATTGGTTTTTCCTTTGGGTCCACTACTAGAAGACCCATCATTAGACTTTCCCTTCCAATTTTGCTTTGAGGGAACTTTCCTCTTTTTCCCCTTTCCTTGTCCAATAGCTAGGGTTAGGAGTAGGAAACCCTAATTGCTTTGCTTAAGGACCAAGCAAGCCCTAATCCCTTCCATCTAAAGCCCTTCGATAGAAATTCTAGGGCTTCTCTAAAAGATTTTCGTCCAAACCCCAATAGGAGGGTTATAGAGCTTCTTTCCTCAACTATCAATAAATAACCAAACATCCCCTAAACATTTAATTAATTCAATTATTCCCAAAATTAAATACAATTAATTACTGATTAACTATTAATTAAATAATATGATTTCTAATTAATATATTATTTACATAATACATTAATAAATCATACATTCAATTTATTAATCAAATAATAAATTCTTCCTCTTTCCCAATAGGTAATATTATCTAGTTGCTAGTATGAAGGCAACCAAAAAGACTGTGCTACTATCAATTCAAGTGTATACCAATTATAGTTATGGGCTTAGACACCTAATCCAACAGATGGTACATCGGACCCACAAGTACAGATCTAACAGATCAGTTCAACATAACAACATCCTATATACTAGGATACAAATAACCTAGTGGCCGACATTGGTGCCTTCAACCCACAAGTAGAGTAAGGAAAGCTCACCTCTCAGTCTGAAAAGATAGCTGAGCAGGACACTACTTCGAATATCAGCTCAACCGGTCACCTATTCATGAAAATAACCAAACTCAATTGTAACATCCGGACTCCCAAGTATATTATTTATTTATTATTTTTTGGGGACTATTGAGCAACTCGACGAGTTGGTGCTACAACTCGTCGAGTAGAGTCGTGTTTGGCCACGTGGGATTAGTAACCTACTCGACGAGTTAGAGAGTCGACTCGCTGAGTAGACGCTGAGTGATGAAACCCTAAATCCCTGGGTTTGGGGCCTATTTAAGGACACTTATAGCCTCAATTGCGGCTCGCCAGCTGCCCAACTTCACTAAGAGAAAACCCTAATCGGCCATTGAGCTAAAAGAGAGTATTTGAGCTAACTTTGAGTGTTTGGTGCATCTTTTGAAGAGGAAGGAAGGATTCCAAGCCAAGGGACGAGAAGAGGTTGTTAGATTCGTGGCTATTTCATCCAGGAGCTTCTGTGAAAGGTATAAAGTCCACACCTTTCTCATTTTGTTGGGTAGATCTCATATTATTGGAGTTTATGGCTTTTTCCATCTAATATTGGGACTTTGAGTGTATTGAGTTCATATAGAGATTTGGACATCAGATCTGGACCTTGAGAGGCCCCTAGAGTCCAAAGTTCCCTGCTTTATCCAGCCATAATAGAGCTTTTGAGTGAAAAACCTTCATAGAACATGTTCATGGCATTTCAAGCCCTAAGGGTCATGCATGGACGTAAAGCTTGTGAATTTACGTGATAATCGAGCCTTGAGAGTGTAGATCTAGAGTTGGGGAAGGTTTTCTGCCTTGAAATCTTCTGAATGAGAAATGAGTCTGAATGGACTCGCCGAGTCGATGAGCCGACTCGACGAGTCAGTTAGGGTTGTCCCGATAAGCTTGACCATACGATAGCTCGACGAGTTGGGGGTTAACTCGACGAGCTGAGTTGGACCTTCATGAGACTTCTGAGGAAATGAGTGGGCTCGACGAGTCACATGGGTGCACTCGGCGAGTCAGGTCAAACATGGACTGTTGACTCGAGTTTGACTTCTGTTGACTTTAGGGTTTGGTTAACATGAGTAATGGAGATCATGGAGGGGTAAAAAGGTCCTTTACCCATTCCAAGAGTTAGAGAGAGAGAGAGAGAGAGAGAGAGAGAGAGAGCGACCTTTGGTATATTTTGAGTATGAGTAGAGTATTAATTAGAGATAATTATTCTATGTGTTAGGCGGAGGCTAGTTCGAGATTCCGTGTACGAGATTGTTACTTTCTAGCTTACGAGGTGAGTCTTTTCACTATACTTTACCATGAGTGGTATCCATGTGTGACCGGAGGGTCTTATGTGTTTATTTGAGTTATGTGATATTATATATTTTTTCTGTGTGATATATATGCTATATTTGTGTTTACTGAGATCGGACCGGAGGGTCCAACCCGAGTTGTGGGACCAGAGGGTTCCCACTGAGACAGGACCGGAGGGTCCAACCCGAGCCGTGAGACCGGAGGGTCCTCACTGAGACACATGACCGGAGGGTCTACACCGAGCCGTGAGACTGGAGGGTCCACATCGAGACGCATGAGACCGGAGGGTCCATGCCGAGTATAGCCATGAGAGGCTTATTATTTGTGTATGTGGTATTTTGGGGAACTCACTAAGCTTCGTGTTTACCGTGTTATGTGTTATGTGTTTCAGGTAGTTCTCAGGACCGCGGAAAGGCATCGGCTTGATTTTACACACACTCGCATTGGAGATATGTTTTTGGAGGATCCTGGAGTTATGATAAACAATTTTTGAAATATGTATTGAAATTTTATACTTTAGATTTTTGAGAAAATGTGACATGTGTTTTATTTGAGTTTAAAAATGAAAATTTTGGTTTGAAAATTTACGTTGTTACAAGTTGGTATCAGAGCCTTGGTTTGAGGGATTCGGATGCACCTTCGGGTATGTCTGGACTCAAACTGAGGATTTGAATTTTTTTTCAAAAGAAATGATTTTTCTAGATCGAGTAAGATATTTGAAGAGAAAATGAGAAGGAGTGATGTGTACAATCAGCCAGAGCCCGAATGGTGGTTTCCCAAAATACCCATAACTGTTTACTTTTTGAGATATGAAATACTTATGTGATATAGAGATGCATGCTAGAGAGTAGGCTAGGTATTTCATATTCTAGGGCTAGAGTTGCCTGATTTGTGATGCCTTAGCCTAGGAGATGATTTTTGATCAGTGTTATCTGTTATTTGCTCTGAGTATGTGCTGAGTTCTGAGTTGAGAGATAATCTAGGAAGAGATACCTAGATGAGCATGTGAGTAGTTTACTAAGAGAGTAACCTGATATGTGTGAGAGATAGAGTACTTGTGAATTAGAATCCTAGGAGGAGGACTTAGGATGACTACAGGTTGGTGTGGAAGGTAGTATTGGGCCCGTACTACTGAAAACATCGGATATGTATACCACCCAAGTAAGAATCCTTAGGAAACTAAGGAACAAGTAGAGATGAGTGATCGAGTGTGAGTATGCTCGAGCGAGTCTCTGACGATTTTTGTGTTGTGTTTCAGAGACATCATGGTGAGTACACGCCACAACCCGGGAGGCAGTGACTACTGATGATGAGATTCGCAGGATGATTCACTAGGAGGTGGTTGCAGCTATTCGAGCGGAGATTCCTGAGATGTTTGGGTCTATTAAGACCACCTTGATCGAGACGTTTGATGAGCGATATGCTGCTATTATTGAGGCTGTTGCTGCTGCAGCCACTGCAGCTGTTGCTGCTGTTAGGCCACAGGAAGGTGACCCGTTGTTGTTTCGGGAGTTCAGCAACACGAAGCCACCAGAGTTCAATGGGACACAGGATCCAATTGATGCCATGATATGGATCGCTGATATTGAGGGGTGCTTTTATAATTGTTCATGCCCAGAGCATCTGAGAGTCCGGTTCGCCCTGAACCAGCATTGCTTGGGAGCGAAGAACTGGTGGAAGTTTGTGACGACTGATTTTACCCCTGCAGATAACGTTGCAGTGACTTGGGAGAGGTTCACCAACTTGTTTCGAGATGGGTATGTTCCCTAGGTGGAAAGGGAACGCTTGGCGCAGTAGTTTCTGTCTCTCAAGCAGAAGACAGAGTCGGTGACTGAGATTACTAGGATGTTTCATGAGAGGACGATGTTCTGCCCAGAGCACATGTCCTCTGAGCAGGCACGTGTGAGCCGGTACTTGATCATTTTGAGGAAGGATATTTGAGAGTTCGTGGCGAACTCATCTTATCAGACATTGGCTGAGTTGCAGACCAACGCCCGGAGGAGGGAGATTGAGTTGGAGACTCAGACCAAAGATGAGGGAGAGCAGCAGGGGAGAGATAGGATACCGACACAGTCGCAGCCGGTGGCTAAGCGGGCTAAGTCCGCTGATTCGAGGACTGGAGGACAGAGGGGCCACGCTTGTAGCAAGTGCGGCAAGACCCACGAGGGATCTTGCCAGACTGGGATTTTCTATAAATACGGAAAGGAGGGGCACATGGCGAGGGATTGCCCCAGGGGATTCTCTGTTTGCTTTCATTGCAACCAGATAGGCCATCGGAAGGCTGAGTGTCCCCAGCTTACACAGGGATCAACCCAGACTACCACACCTGCTGCTTTACATTTTACTGATGGCCGACCAGGGAAGGCCGAGCCTCCGAGGGCTCGTGGGAGAGCATTTCAGCTGACAACGGAGGAGGTCCGCGTTGCACCTGATGTTGTTGTTGGTACGTATCTCCTTATTTATGTTATTTGAGATTGTTTATACTTATATTGTGTTGTGTATAGTTACTTTTCTTGTGAGTTATGTACCTGCTTTGGTGTTGTTTGACTCGGGTGCGAGTCGGTCATTTGTGTCCTTAGCTTTTAGCAGTCACATTAGTGTCGAGCGAGAGGCATTGAGTCGACCTCTGATAGTTTCTATAGCCGACGAGCATGCGGTTTTCACTACTGACGTATTCCGAGGGTGTGTACAATAGATTTTCGGTGTTGAATTCCCGATAAACCTGCTACCGATTACGATGGGTGATGTCTGTGTCACAGTGGGCATGGACTGGTTGAGTCGGTTTAGAGTTGTGATCGACTGTGAGCGTCAGGTGGTGACCATACGAGACCCTAGTGGGGGAGTGATTACAGTGTATGGCGAGGGTACTAGATCTGGACCAGCTTTTTGCTCTGCAGCCAGAGCGAGACAGAGTCTACAGCATGGTTGTATGGGTTTTCTGGCGTACGTGATGGATACGTGGGTTGCTACAGAGAGACCGAGTTCTATCTCCGAGGTTCCGATAGTGTGCGAGTTTCCGGATGTTTTTCCCGAGGAGTTATCGGGTGTGCCTCTCGAGAGGCAGGTGGAGTTATGGATTGATTTGATTCCGGGTGCGCCGCCTATTGCCAAGGTACCCTATCGCCTTGCGCCACCAGAGATGTAGGAGTTATCCTCACAACTCCAGGAGCTGCTGGGGAAAAGGTTCATCAGACCGAGTAGCTTAGCGTGGGGAGCTCCGATCCTTTTTGTCAAGAAAAAGGATGGTTCACACCGTATGTGCATTGATTACCGGGAGTTGAACAAGCTGACGGTCAAAAACCGTTATCCACTTCCGAGGATCGACGATTTGTTCGATCAGTTACAGGGGGAATCTTGGTTCTCCAAGATTGATTTGAGATCCGGATATCATCAGATGAGAGTCTGCGATGAGGATATTCCGAAGACGGCCTTTAGGACTCGTTATGGGCACTACGAGTTTGTGGTGATGCCTTTCGGGCTCACCAACACACCGGCGGCGTTCATGGACCTCATGAACTAGGTGTGCAGGCCCATGTTGGATCGATCGGTGATCATGTTCATCGACGATATTCTTGTGTACTCGAGGTCCAGGGAGCAGCACGAGGAGCATCTTAGAGAGGTTCTGGGAGTTTTTAGGTCGGAGAGGCTATATGCTAAATTCTCCAAGTGTGATTTCTGGTTACGAGAGGTCCAGTTCCTGGGACATCTCATTAATCAGAATGGGATATTGGTCGACCCGGCCAAGATTGAGGAAGTTATGACTTGGGAGGTGCCGATATCTTTGACCGAGATTAGGAGTTTTCTGTGTTTAGCCGGCTACTATCGGAGATTCATCATAGATTTCTGCAAGATTGTCGTTCCTCTCACCAGGTTGACCTGGAAGGGTGTTACCTTTGCTTGGGGTCCCGAGCAGCAGGCCTCATTTGAAACCCTTCGCCAGAGATTATGCGAAGCCCCGATGTTAGCCCTTCCCGAGGGGGTGGAGGACTTTGTGGTTTATTGTGATGCTTCTATATCTGGGATTGGTGCGATGTTGATGCAGAGGGGTCACGTGATAGCATATGCATCGAGGTAGCTGAAGCCTCATGATACGAGATATCCTACCCACGACCTGGAGTTGGGGGCAGTGGTGTTCGCCCTCAAGATTTGGCGCCACTATCTTTATAGTGTCTGGTGTACCATATACATGGACCATAAGAGCCTAAAGTACCTGATGGATCAGCCCAACCTGAATATGAGGCAGAGAAGATGGTTGGATGTAGTGAAGGACTACGACTGCGAGATCTTATATCACCCAGGAAAGGCTAATGTGGTAGTCGATGCCTTGAGTCGCAGATCCGAGAGTGCTCCGATACGAGATGTATGTATGAGGATGACGGTGATGCTCCAGTCTTAGATACCATCCGAGAGGCTCAGGTGGAGGCTGTGAGACCGGAGAACCGCAAGAGAGAGTGTGTGATTGGGCAGGTTTCCGAGTTTGTGACGGATAGTCGTGGGCTTATGACTTTCCATGAGCGGATTTGGGTGCCCTATACAGGTGGAGCTTGTCGTGTATTGTTGGAGGAGGCGCATAGATCGAGATTCTCGATCCACCCAGGAGCCACGAAGATGTATTTGGATCTGAAGAGAGATTACTGGTGGCCCTGTATGAAGAGAGATGTGGCATGGGTAGTTGAGAGGTGCTTGACCTGTCGTCGGGTTAAGGCTGAGCACCAACGCCCTCATGGCAAGCTGCAGCCGCTAGAGGTTCCCCAGTGGAAGTGGGAACCGATTTCCATGGATTTTATCACCAAGTTACCGAGGACTGCACGTGGGGTTGACGCAATTTGGGTGATTGTAGACCGGTTGACTAAGAGTGCTCACTTCCTTGCTATCAGTGAGAGCTCCTCTGCAGAAAGGTTGGCCGAGATCTACATATGAGAGGTGGTGGCACGGCATGGGGTACTGACATCGATAGTTTCAGATCAGGATGTGCGTTTTACTTCCAGGTTCTGAAAGAAGTTTCATGAGGAGTTGGGTACCCGTCTGCACTTCAGTACAACTTACCACCCACCGACAGACGGAGAGAGTGAGCGGACGATTCAGACGCTCGAGGACATGTTGCGTGCATGTGTTATGGACTTCGGTGGAAGTTGGGACACTTATTTGCCCTTGGATGAGTTTTATTATAACAACAGACATCATTCCAGTATCGACATGCCTCCCTTCGAGCTTCTGTATGGAAGGAGATATCGAACTCCCATCTGTTGGGGAGAGGTGGGGCAGAGAGTGATGGGGAGCACTGAGATAGTTCTCAAGACGACCGAGCAGATTCAGCAAGTCAGACAGCGGTTACTGACGACCCAGAGCCGTCAGAAGAGTTATGCAGACCGGAGACGATCTGAGTTAGAGTTCCAGGTTGGAGATTATGTTCTCCTGAAGGTATCCCCATGGAAAGGGGTGATCTGATTCAGGAAACGGGGCAAGTTGGGCCCTAGATACATTGGTCCTTTCAGAGTGACCGCCAGGGTGGGTAAGGTAGCTTATCGGTTGGAGCTACCTGCAGAGTTGAGTCAGATTCATAACACCTTCCATGTGTCCCAGTTAAGGAAGTGTGTGGCCGATGAGACGGCGGTGGTACCCCTAGAGGAAATTCAGGTGGATGCGTGCCTGAATTATATTGAGAGGCCGATCGCGATCTTGGATCAGAATGTGAAGGTTATGAGGAACAAAGGAGGTGCCCCTAGTGCAGGTTCAGTGGCAACATCGGAATGGATCCGAGTGAAGTTGGGAGCCAGAGTCCGAGATGCGTGAGCAGTACCCAGAGTTATTCCTAGAGCATGACTTTGAGGGTGAAGTCTGATTCTAGTGGGGGAGAATTGTAACATCCGGACTCCCATGTATATTATTTATTTATTTATTTTTGAGGACTATTAAGCAACTCGACGAGTTGGTGCTACAACTCGTTGAGTAGAGTCGTGTTTGGCCACGTGGGATTAGTAACCTACTCAACAAGTCAAAGAGTCGACTCGCCAAGTAGATGCCGTGTGATGAAACCCTAAATCCATGGGTTTGGGTCCTATTTAAGCACACTTATAGCCTCAATTGCGGCTCACTAGCTGCCCAACTTCACTGAGAGAAAACCTTAATCGGCCATTGAGCTAAAAGAGAGTATTTGAGCTAACTTTGAGTGTTTGGTGCATCTTTTGAAGAGGAAGGAAGGATTCCAAGCCCAGGGACGAGAAGAGGTTGTTAGATTCATGGCTATTTCATCCAGGAGCTTCTGTGAAAGGTATAAAGTCCACACCTTTCTCATTTTGTTGGGTAGATCTCATATTATTGGAGTTTAGGGCTTTTTCCATCTAATATTAGGACTTTGAGTGTATCGAGTTCATATAGAGATTTGGACATCAGACCTGGACCTTGAAAGGCCCCTAGAGTCCAAAGGTCCCTGCTTTATCCAGTCATAATAGAGCTTTTGAGTGAAAAATCCTTATAGAACATGTTCTTGGCATTTCAAGCCCTAAGTGCCATGCATGGACGTAAAGCTTGTGACTTTACGTGATAATCAAGCCTTGAGAGTGTAGATCTAGAGTTTGGGAAGGTTTTATGCCTTGAAATCGTCTGAATGAGAAATGAGTCTGAATGGACTCGCCGAGTCGATGAGCCGACTCGACGAGTCGGTTAGGGTTCTCCTGATAAGCTTGACCATACGTGTAACGCCCCGTTCCTGGTATGCATTTAAAACATTATTTTTTTCTTCTTATTTTAGAAGCTACTCGACGAGTCAGTGGCCCTAACTCGTCGAGTAGCAGCGGGTCAGCACGTGGAGTTGGCGTGGCGACTCGACGAGTCCATATTCCAGACTCGGCGAGTCCGCCAGTCACAACTAGGAATTTTGATGCTTTGTAACAACAACAATGATAACATTTGTGAACCAAAAATGTGAAAGCATGTATGATGCTTATTCAATAACAACAAACTTCCATCAAACACTTTATACAATCACTGCAAATAGTCAACAAAGAATTGGAAACCCTAGAAACCCCGGTTTAAGTCCATTTTGGATTAGGATTTTCTTATTTGGGCCTAATGGACCAATAAGCTTCCAATTTGACTATTTTAGGCTTAGAACTCCTATATGGACTCTAATTGGACCCACTTTCATTGATTTTAACATTTTGGGCCATAATGGGCCCAGAATGAAATAAAATACCCTAAGGGGGCCATAACAAATATAATTAACTTAAAAAGGCCATAAGACTCATACTTTGATGTAAATTGGGCCCATATCTTGGACTTAAGCACAAAAAGCCTAATTTCTTTTCTTCCTTCCCCTTCTCTCGGCCCAACTACACAAATGGGGGGAAGAGTTGACTTTTTACTTGCCACCTCACAATTGTACATGGGGTATCCATGCACCCTTCCCATATTTCCAAGCATCCATCACTTCACACTCTCTTCTCCTCTCTCTTTTCTTCTTCGGCCGAGAACCACAAAGGGAAAGACACACACACACAATTCACTCAAACACACTCTCAAAGAACACTCTTCCTTCTTCATCAAAAAATTCAAGATATAGGAGCTTTCAAGTAGGATTCTCCCTAAGAGTCATCATCTAAGGTAATTTGATGCTTAAATTCATGATCTAGCTACTTCATTTCATCAAAAATCTCTTCTAAATCTATTCAAACTCGTGATCTTGCATCTTAGAACACATCTAAGCCAAAGATCCACCAAGAAGCTTGTTAGGCCGAGATTTGCATCAAACTTCTTCCATTTTTCTTCTAAACCGAATCCACAAACTCAAGGTCAGTTCATACCCCTCTCTTTTCGGTTTTCATAAGTTTTATGGGGGAGAATACAAGTAAAATATGTAGATCTATGTGTATGTGTATGATATGTATGATTTTATGCATGTATGTGTGATTTTATGTGCTTATGTGTTGAATATGTAAACAAAAAGGGAAGAAAACTCGAGATCTATGGCATGAGTAAGAAAAAAAACAAGAAATGAGGTATATTACACTAAACAAGTCAAGAAAATTACCCTCCAAGATTATGATAAACATTTGTGACATAAAACTAATTTTTGGGCTTAAATTGTCAAATAAACAAAAGTTGAGTTAAAAATTGCCATTCACGGCTTTCTTATGGGTCAAAAGAGTCAAATCAGTTAAAACAAATGTTTTTATGAATATTATGCTCTTCAAAGGACTTGAAATGTAAATATTAGCTTAATGGGCTAATTTTTGGGCTTTTCGGCCAATTAAGCCCAAAGTTGCGAAAATCATGACTTTCAAAGGGTTGAAATGGTAAATTCTTCAAAACAGGGGATAAAAAGTTAAACAAAACTATTTCAAGGGTTAAAATGCTTTTCTTTTCCAAAAAGGATCAAAAATGTAAAGTTTTTGGATTTTGGGCCAAAGTTGTAAAAATTGTGAAAAGTTTGGACTTTAACCGAAAAACACTTTGCTGGAAGGTCTGGAACTGCCAAAGAATAAGTTTTGAGCTAAAAATATCATTTGAACAAGTCTATGATTCAAAAGTGTCAAGAAAATGGTCTAAGGGCTTAAAATGTCTTTTCTTTTGTATAAAGGACTAAAATTGTTATTTTTATTAAAGAAGGGCTGAAAAGGTCAAACCAATATTTTGAACCAATTATTTTATTTTAAGATATTTGATTCAAAAGAATACCAATTTACAACTTACGAAAACAGAATGAAGAATATACCTATATTTTTAAAAACATCATTATAAACAACCGAACGGTCTCGTGCCGATCCAAAAATAACAATCGTTCAATCAAACCTTCCAACAATTATGCAATACCTAAAACAAGTAAACATTCAAACTTTGGGCTTGAAAGTTCCAATCATGCTAGTTGGACCTTTGTGATCCATTAACATGACCGTTGGGCCCAAGGGATAATGGTAACCAATGTTATTGGGCCTTCTATGACCCAATTCCATATTAAAGGGACCTTCAATAGCTTTTAAGTGCCATTGGGCCTTAGTGGCCCATTAGCATTGCTAGTAAGGTCCAAGTAATCAAATGCGAAATGGGCCATCGTGTCCTTCGTATACCCAACAGCCTAAAATAACTCACGGAAGTAGCAGGACTTTGTATTCCTCTTCTCCTCGTTTGCTAGGGCTTATGTGTAATCAAAGTAAACAAATTCAGGTCGTTAATCAATAGTAATCAAGGTGGTTTGGATTAAGTGAGTAATAACGGACGACACCTCTATGGGTCGTTCGTAGTTGGTAGTTATAACCAGTCATTACCATGCATGGTTACAACGACTCACAAAAATTTGATAATATCCGACACCACCCGAGTAATCAAGGAAGAGTAATCAAAAATCATTTGTTGTGGCGGTGTAGCAGTTCGTAAACAAGTATATTTCGCGTTATCGGAAAACATCGGGTTTTTTGAGGAAATCAACACCACTCGCTTGTAATTTCTGTAACTATAATACAAAACTCCCTTTTATATACACGTTTTGAAATCATTCATGCATCAACTTATGGATCTTCACACTTTGATAAACTATTGCCTTTCAGAAAATATCGGATTTTCTGGGTTTTACAAACTACACAAATCATTTTTATCACAACCTTGCTTATGAACTCACCAACATTTCATATGTTGACGTTTTTCAAAATAACTTGTATTCTCAGGTAACAGGTAAGCTGAAGGGTAATATCAAGTATGTTAGGATATTATGTTTTGAAAACTCTCAAACAATTTAGGGTTGTAGATGTGTAATATTTAAAACAATATACTGGATGTGAACAATATCAGTTGTAATGTATTGATGCATGGTGATGTTTATGTTATGATTCATGTATATTCATTGTGATGATATTCAATTTAAGTCACGCGAGCCCTCGGACGTTTCCGCCGTCTGGTTTCGGGGGTGTGACACCGCCAGTCTGGATGAAGCCCTATTTCCAGGGTGTGTACCCTATTTAAACACCATTATAGCCCCAAACCAGCCTCCTTCACCTCTCAGAGACTTATTCCCGAAACCCTAGCCTCCTTGAAGTGTGTGTGCGTGATCTTTGCCCTTGTGAAGGAATCTTGGTGCATTGTTGAGCAAGAAGAAGAAGGAGAAGGTAGAAGAACTCAAGGAAGAAGAAGTAGATCCAGATTATACTTCTCTTTGGCCATCCTTTCTGGTAATAAAGCTTTCATCTTGGTTATTGTATTGCTAGATCTAGTTTGTCCCCAAATTGATGGTTTTGAGCTCAAATACCCCAAATCCCTAGTGATGAAGCTTTGTAATCAAGCCATATCTCGGATCTAGCCTCTCCTGAGTTTCAGGAGCTCAAGAAGGCCACCTTTTGGCAGCCATGGCTTTGTTCTAGACAAGTAACCCCCTATAATAGCCAAGTTTGAGTGTTATTGCTTCATTGCACCATAGATACACGTAAAGTTAGCAACTTTACGTGTTCAGATAGTCCCAGAAACCCATATCTATGAATTGATGCACTAAAACTGATTAGAATCGACTGAATAGAAATTGCATGCAAAGGACTCGGCGAGTCGTTCTTCTGACTCGGCGAGCCAGGTCGCGAGTCTTAGATTCCCTGTTCAGAAGTAGCGAGTCTGTTTAGTGAGTGGAGTAAAGACTCAGTGAGTTAAGGCATGGATCTGAGTGTAGAGGGACTCGGCGAGTCTACGCCCTGACTCGGCGAGTCCAAGGCAATCTCGTTAACCGTAAGAACAGACTCGACGAGTTGTTCATACAACTCGGCGAGTCACAGACTGGACGTGTTCTTATGATGAAGGTGAACTCGACGAGTT
The DNA here is from genome assembly GCF_052849685.1 of Lactuca virosa. Classification (NCBI taxonomy): domain Eukaryota; kingdom Viridiplantae; phylum Streptophyta; class Magnoliopsida; order Asterales; family Asteraceae; genus Lactuca; species Lactuca virosa. The sequence continues at coordinate 422,174,821 of NC_136428.1, read as the reverse complement.
GTTCATACAACTCGGCGAATCAATTGAAGGATGGCATGATTTCACTAAGGATGGGGAACTCGTCGAGTTGTGGCTAAACTCGGCGAGTAGAGTCGGGTAAGGAAACAGAAGGAAAGATAGGGACTCGACGAGTTGGCATCCCAACTCGGCGAGTCAGGTCAACGGGTTGTTGACTTTGACCAGGGGGTAAAATAGTCATTTTACCCTAAGATTAGTTATCAGTGCTTGATTAAGTGTCTTTTGGAAATTGTAGTCGGGGAGTTACCGGAGCAGCAGTCAGACAGTTCCCGATCAGCATTTCAGCAGTCAGCATTACGAGGTGAGTTTTCCTTGCAGTAGGAACGGGTCTACGGCCACAATGCCGGCCCGTTTAGTTAGCAGTAGTTCCAGACTACAGTCTGATCCAGTAGTTCAGTATGCTTGGTGTCTTTGTGATACAGACATGGTATGTGTTATGTGTTCCGGACTATGGTCCGATGTAGTATGCAGTATATGTGTTCATATTATATGCTATGATTATGTTATGCTATGTTCAGTCAGTTCCGGACTTCGGTCCGATGCAGTTCTGGACTTTGGTCTGATGCAGTGGGCAAGGCCCTAGTCAGTTCCAGACTTCGGTCGGATGCAGTGGGCAAGGCCCAAGTCAGTTCCGGACTTCGGTCCGATGCAGTTCCGGACTTCGGTCCAATGCAGTGGGCAAGGCCCTAGTCAGTTCCAGACTTCGGTCCGATGCAGTGGGCAAGGCCCTAGTCAGTTCCGGACTTCGGTCCGATGCAGTTCCGGACTTTGGTCCAATGCAGTGGGCAAGGCCCTAGTCAGTTCCGGACTTCGGTCCGATGCAGTGGGCAAGCCCCTAGTTAGTTCCGGACTTCGGTCCGATGTAGTGGGCAAGGCCTAGTATGTGCTTTATATGTTATTGTATGGTATGTGGTAGTTTGGGGGAGCTCACTAAGCTTCGTGCTTACAGTTTCAGTTTTGGGTTTCAGGTACTTCAGCTAGCAAAGGGAAGGGCTCGGGATGATGGCATGGCACACACCACAGTTTAGCCTGGGAGTTTGACTCTAATATTTTGATATGATCTTGACACTAGTTTTCATTTGATAATTTATTATGACATTTTGAGACACACGATTCATGGTTTCTACCTTTTGATATTTGATATTATGGTTTAGTAATGTTTTCAAACAAAAAATTTTGGGTTGCATTTTTGGGATGTTACAAGTTGGTATCAGAGCCTTGGTTTGAGGGATTCGGGCGCACTCCCGAGTGTGTCTGAACTCAAACTAAGGAAGTTGTATAAAGTTTTCAAAAGAAAAGAGTTTTTGAAAAGCAAAAAGAATTTTTAGAAAGAAAAGAACTTTGAAAAGATAAAAAGGGTGTGGTGCATGCAATCAGCCGAGCTCAAGTAAGTACTCCCAAATTATCCATACAAGTTTATGCTATGTTATGATTATCAGCTTTATTAGAACAGCATGCTAGATTAGGACTAAGGATCTAGGAAGGATGCCTTATGTGCCTGTTATATGTGTTTCATCTCTATGAAAACTGCATGCTAGTACAGAATTGTCAGTATGATAGCCAGAGTAGTATATGCTTGATTATGTGTACTCGATGCTCGAATGCTGCTTGCTTTGTGCTTTTAGGAGTCTTAGTTATATTTCACTAGCTAGTAAATGAATATGTTACGTTACATATTGTGAGGATTAAATAATTTCAAAAGGTTAGGTCTAACTCTATTGCGCAGCTCTTGTCTGAGTCCAACCGTTGTAGGGTAGGATCTCTCATTCGAAGAATTATCTACTCTTAGCGATATGTAATAGTATTCACGAGCTACTTATGGGGAGGTAGCCGGGACTTCTTGTGCAGCTGATAGCGGAGAGTGGATTGGTGATTACCCTAGGGCAAGCCTAGGATGAGAGTAGCAGAGAGCAGTGGTAGTAGAAGGGACTTGGTGGAGTCAAGGCAGTTCTTGAGGAAAGTACGGATAGATATGGAAGGTAGTATGGGCCCGTACTACTGAAAGCAAAGGATCCGTACTCGAATCAAGGAAGGCTGAGATGAGACCAGGAAACTTTTAGTAGTAGCGATCCCTCGAGATATATCAGTATTCCTGACGTTTGTCGTTATGTGTTTTCAGAATGGTGGTTTTACGCCCTAGACCAGCAGTCGGCAGTTCAGGTGCCGGTGAGGGATCGGGATCAGGCTCGGAGGTCGAGCATTTGGATGAGCAGACTACGGAGTTTCTCTCCTCAAAGGTTACTTGCATCATACTCGAGCAGACTCCAGTGATCTTCGGTTCGATCAAGGAGGGTATTTTGGAGCTGATGGACAAGAAGTTGAGCACATCCCGTGATGAGGTGGCGGCCATGATGGGGTCGCGCACCCTCACTTTCAGGGAGTTCAGAGCATGTGGAGCTCCTGACTACCATGGGGCGCGGGATCCTATTGTGAGTACCAGGTGGTTGGTGGATGTCGCCAATGCATTCCGCACCAGCAGATGTCCCGAGGGGGACAAGGTCAGACTAGCATCCTGTCTCCTGAAGGACAGGGCACAAGATTGGTGGGAGGAGATCGAACATGTCATGGGAGATGACGCAGCTCTAGATGCGATGACCTGGACCGATTTCACTACAAGGTTCAGAGCCGAGTTTGCACCAGTTATCGAGGTGCAACAGTTAGCGAGGGAGTTTTAGGATCTTACTGTTGGGTATGTTATGTTGCGTCATGGGCTTAGTATTGTATATCCGGATTGGGCCTGTCCATCCGTGATTATTATAGGGTTTAGCTATAAATAGTGCATGCATGTATGCCTTAGAGACGAACGTGATTATAGTTATTATTGATTTGTAACCCTAAACACCTCTACAGTCGAAGTTCTTAATCGAGCTCTTCTGAGGTGTTAAAGTTTAATCATTCGATATCAATTAAACCATTCATGTGTTCATCATTACGTCTTTAATTGTTTTTCTGCTTAGAATCTATCGATCCTACTAGAACATTTTTCTAACAATTGGTATCAGAGCAGGAGACTGTGTGATCAATACACATTCCTTTTGTATTAAGAATTCTTTAGGGTTTCCGCTTTTATCGAATATAAAGAAGTCGTCTTCTTCCTGTCGACGGTAACTCTTGTGTTTGATAAAACCCTAATCTCAAGTTTACAGGTCAGATTCTAGCGGTTCTAAGGAAAGGCTCACCATGTCTCACAAAGATTCTCAAACTAATCCCATCAACATCTCTAACAGAATTGGATCCACTACAAGGGTACCCATTCTTTACACTCAAGACTATGAAGTATGGGCGCATCACTTTGAAGATTACGTGGTTGGATCCGAAGATAATGGTTATCTCATCTGGGAAGCATTAACACTTGGGCCGTTTGTTCACTCTGGAACGAACACGACAGTGAAGACTCAAAAGGAATATAATAAGCTCGTGGCGGACGTAGATAAGATGCCACAGGATGAAAAGGACAAGTTGCTATGTAATGTGAAGGCCATGAGAATGATCAGATTCGCTCTGCAATCTGACACTTTTCAGTTAGTTGGTTCATGCACGACGGCTAAAGAAATCTGGGATAGGTTGAAGGAACTTTACTCAACCGATGAAGATCTAGAACACTCTATTCAAACCTTGCTGCTCTCAGAATTTGGAGTTTTCAAACAGAAACCTGAAGAGAAACTGATACAAACCTTCGATCGCTTCAATCATCTCCTAAGCAATATGATCAAGCATGGTATAGAAAGAAAGTTGATCGAGCAAAAGGTAACGTTCATGAATGGTTTGAGACCAGAATGGATGGCAGTGGTTTCAACAGTGAAAGCTCACGAACAATTTGAATCTTACTCACTAGCGAAACTTGTGGGCATACTTAAATCCCATGAGAGTGTGGTAACCAAGGAGGCGAAGGTAGTTTCGGGTGTGGGATCGTTGGCCCTTGTTTCAAAAGGAAAAAGTGTTGCAGAAGAAGAAAGGGAGTCAGACATGTCTGAGTGTGACCTTACAAGCGAAGAATATGCTATAATGGTCACCAATCAAAAAAGGTTTGCACAAAAGAAGTTCCCTGTCAATAAGAACCGAAACTGGCATGGAAGTTACAGTTATGAGAAGGTGAAAGATGAAGCGAAGAATACTTCTCAAAAGGATGACGACAAGAAGGAGAGCAAGCTTGCAGGAGACTCTGGATTCGACTGCAACTACTGTCATGGCAAGAACCACTTTGCCAAAGATTGCATGCTGAGGAAGATGGCTGAGAAAAGAGATGGTGAAGATGATGATGCGTATTATATGCGAAAGTTGGAAGAGATCAAGAAAAAGAAGGCAACTAACAGTTCAATGAATGCCTTGATTGTGCAGGAAAATGCGGATGAAGATGAGTTCGGTGGCGTTGAAGTCTGGTCAACCGATTCTGAGGATGAAGAAGTGTGAATGCCCACACATGGAAGAGCTTATGTGGCAAAGGATACAGGTTCGGCTAGAAAATGTTTGATGGTTACAGCAGGTAGACCAACCGAAAGTGCGAGTAAGGAGCCGAACCTAACCGAGGACAAGTGCTTTGCAGCCAAGCCCGTGAGTGAGAAGATCAACGACTGTGATCGGTTGATCAAAAAGGTACAATCCATCCTTGAATCACTTAAAGTTCCAGGAACAAATTATGAAGAAGAATTAAATAAATTTAAATTTAAATTTTCTAACTTAAGTGGTAGTCTTATGCAAACTCGCTTAGCGAACTCTAACCTAACTGACCAACTCAGCAGGGTGTCTTCAAAGAGTGAGGAGAGAAGGATGTGGATTGAGCTGAAGGAGACGGAGTTAAATAGGGCTAGGGATGAAATTATTTATTTGCAACGAGACAATTTAAAGTTTTTGAAACAAAGGAATTTTTTTTGTTTAATTGCTAAACGCTTATATACAAATATTGCTCAGTTGCACTTAAGTTGTGAAATAGGGAAAAAGATTCATAAGATGATCTTACCCTTCCTTGAATTTAAGGAGGATGAGGTCATCGCTGAATGTGAATCCATAATGTCCTCAGAAGAGACATCCATCGCTTATAAAATCGGACTGGACAAGATAGAGACCTTCATTGACTCTAAGAAACATAAGTGTATGCTCAAAAATCTTTTAGATGAAAATTATAGGTTAAAAATTAAGTCTGAGACCATTCAATCATTTGACTCGTCTAACGCCAAATTCATTTCAGAACATAAAATGAATATAGAAAATACGTCTGAATTTGATGAGGAAAGTGAGATGAGCGAAATCTCGGTAGAAGATGTGGTTGATTGTTCTGAGTTTATGAAAAGCGAAACCGAGAATGAGAAACCCCTCATATCTGAAAACTTGGTTGAATACGCTCGCCTGTCAAAGGACTAGCCACAAAAAAAGAGAAAGCAATGGTTTATCAAAAGGTTCAAACTGTGCCAAATCAAGTATATGTTGTTACAGGGGTCACTGCAAAACAAACAGCAGAATTGAAAATCTTGGTCGACAAAGACAATGCTGAAGGGTGCGACGATTATTTCTGGTCTACCCCTATTGATAACGCAGACGAAACCATCGGCTTATCGGAGCAAACCTCATGGAGGGTAAAAGGTAGATACGTTGCAGAACCCATCAACAAACCCTCAAGTTTTGACAAACCAAGCACAAGTGGAACAAAAGAGATACCTGAAGAACCAAAGAAAACACCGAATGTTCCTTCCAAAACTGCCGAAACTCAAAAGGAGAAGCCAAGATCAAGCTTCAATATTCACAAATCTCAGAAGGAGTTAGCTGAACAGAAACGCCAAAGAAATCAAAGATACATGAAAAATCTGAATGAGCGAAAACGTTATTGGCAATCTCAAACCCCCAACTACGTTCCTTCCAAGAAAGAGTTCATTGCCAAGGAAAAGGAAAAGCTAAAAGGAAAAGAAAATTTTAGTCCAAGCTCTGACTATTCCAAAGCTCAGAACCGAACGTCTAGTTTCGGTTCCAACACCAGCGCTCAGAACCGAACGTCAAGTTTCAGTCACAACGCCAAGGCTAACAACCGAAAGTCGTGTTTCGGTCTTTCCTACTCCCAAAGAAAATCGAATTCAGTGAAGGACATCAAAGGAAAGGGAAAGCTTGATTTAGATTCTGATATCAATAATAAGAAAAAGTCAGCTAACCCTAGGATTAAAAAGAATATTCCAAAACCATCTAACAACACACCATCTAATACACCAAAATTTAAACAAGATAAAAACAAAATCAAGGTGTATACCATCAAAAGAAAAGACCAAACAACTCTAATTAAGAGAACTTATTTGGTTGATATTTCTACTGCTATTCCATTTTCTGTAAAAGACTCACCATGGCCCAAGAAACTTCGGGTTCCTAAATCTGCTTGAATTTGCAGGTTATAAGTGATGAGCAGTTCGATGACGAATGGTACATAGACAGTGGCTGCTCGTGTCACATGACAGGAAGGAGGGAAGAGCTGAGGGAGTTTCGGTCCCTTAAGGATGGTGGATGTGTGAAGTATGGAAATAACTCTTATGGCACAATCAAAGGATATGGAATGATAACCAACGGAGACTTCTCGATTCGAAAATTAGCTTATGTGGAAGGATTGCAGCATAACCTCATCAGTGTATCACAATTGGTTGTGGGAACTGGTTTGAAGGTCTCATTCGATGATGAGGGATCAGAAATAATTGAGAAGCAATCCAAAAGAGTTTTGTTGAAATCTGAACGCAAGGGAGAGATGTATCCTTTAAATCTCAACCCAATTCGAGGAAAACCAGAAATATGCCTGCTGTCAAAGGCGAACACTGATGAAAGCTGGTTGTGGCATCGACGCCTATCACACCTGAACTTCAAAGACATTAATAAGTTGGTGCTTAGTGATCATGTTCGAGGCCTTCCTCTTCTCAAGTTTGATAAGGAACACCTATGTGCAGCGTGTGAGATGGGAAAACAAAGCAGAAAGAGCCATCCTACACGTATCAATACAAAGATTGTTGAAGCTCTTGAACTTCTGCACATTGACTTATGTGGACCTTCGGCTATCGAAAGCTTCGGTGGTAGTAAGTTCATTCTTGTCACAGTAGATGATTTTTCACGCTTCACCTGGGTTTTCTTTCTTAAACAGAAATCAGACACAACTCCCAAATTGAAGACGTTCATCAAGCAAGTGGAAGTGCAGCTACGAAAGCTGGTGAGGAATATCAGAAGCGACAATGGGCTTGAATTCAAGAATAAGGATTTTGAGGATTTTCTGGCTAAAAAGGGGATATCTCACAACCTCTCGGCCCCTATACACCACAACAGAATGGGATTGTTGAAGGACGAAACTGTTCTTTATGTGAGGCAGCCCGAACGATGCTAAGCTTCGCTTCTCTTCCGCTATACTTCTGGGCTGATGCAGTTGCAACCGCGTGCTATACTCAGAACCGATCCTTGCTCAACAGACGATTCTCAATCACTCCATATGAGATTTTGAACAATTGAAAGCCCAACGTTAAATTTTTCCACGTGTTCGGTTCAAGATGCTTCATTTTCAATTCCAAAGAGAACCGAAACAAGTTTGACGTCAAAGTTGATGAGGGAATTTTTCTTGGTTATTCACTCACTTCAAAGGCATACAGAGTTTTGAACAAACGCTCTAAACGAATTGAAGAGACATACTATGTAACCTTTGATGACAACTACATGAAGAAAGTCCAAAGAAGCGAAAGTGCCTTGGGGGAAATATTTCCTGAGTCAGGACAAGTCTTGGTTCCAATTTCCAACCTGTTTGAAGAGTACATAAGGCTATTTGATGAACCAGAAAAGGCTGTACACTCAGAGGCGAAAGCACCAGACAACAAAATCGACAATCTGAAAAAGATCATTGATGAAGCTACAAAAGAAATGGAAAATGAACCTCCCAAACCGACTGGTGGTCAATCCTCAAATGACCCTCAAAACAACAGCTCAACATCAAAGGGGGAGGGTTCATCTGCACCAAAGACAACCGATCTGTCTTTCGAGGGGGAGAATCCAACTCCATCCCCACCCAATGATAGTCCAATCGAGGGGGAGAATCCAACTCCAACAGAGGAGGAGAACTCTGAACCTGACAAGGGATACACTTCGCCATTTGAGGGGGAGAATGAGAAACCAAATGACGAAGGTGATCAATCAGAACTTGAAGAAGAGGTAAATGCAGAGTTGGATCCAGCTTATGACGCTAATTACCCTCCTCTAACGAAATGGACTAAGGATCATCCCAAAGCACAAATAATTGGTGAATCATCTGAGCGAGTTCTGACACGTTCTCAATTGAAAGCGAAACAAACTGCATTATTCTCTAATGTTGAATTCTGTATGTTTAATTCGTTTGTATCCAAAGTCGAACCGAAGACGGTCAATGCTGCACTTGATCACGCTGATTGGGTACAAGCTATGCAAGATGAACTCCATGAGTTTAAACGTAATCGAGTTTGGAGGTTGATTCCCACTCCAAAAGATGCTTCGGTGGTCGGCTTAAAATGGGTCTTCAGGAATAAGTTGGACAAAGAGGGGAACGTTATACGAAATAAGGCTCGTTTGGTGGTGAAGGGATATTGCCAAGAAGAAGGGATAGACTATGAGGAGACCTTCGCTCCTGTAGCAAGGTTGGAATCAGTTAGAATCTTTCTGGCATATGCTGCCCATAAAAACTTCGAAGTTTTCCAAATGGATGTGAAATGTGCTTTCTTGAATGGAGAACTAGAAGAAACGGTGTATGTTGAGCAACCACCTGGGTTCGTGAACAAGAAATACCCTGATCATTGCTATGTGTTAGATAAAGTTGTATATGGTCTGAAGCAAGCACCGAGGGCCTGTTATGAAACTTTAACTCGCTTTCTAAAAATGTCAAAATTCAAGCAAGGTTCGGTTGACCCAACCTTCTTCCGAAAGAAAGAAGGCGAACATCTAATGATAGTTCAGATTTATGTCGATGACATCATCTTCGGCTCTACGAATCCTAGCTTAACGGCTGAATTCAGGAAGTTGATGGAGACTAAATTTGAAATGAGCGCAATGGGTCCGATTAATTTTTTCCTTGGTTTGAATATAAGACAGGGACCAGAAGGTATTTTTATCAACCAGGACGCCTACACGAAGAACTTGCTGGCAAAGTTTGGTATGACGGGAGATTTGAAAGTGAAGGTTCCTATGGCGTTTGGCACAAAGTTAACACCGTCTTTGGAAAAACTTGCTGTTGACGTAACACTCTATCGTCAAATGATAGGGTCTCTTATGTATCTAACGGCTAGTAGACCAAACATTATGTTTTCTGTTTGTTATTGTGCCAGGTTTCAAGCAAATCCAAGAGAGCCTCACATGGTGGCAGTGAAAAATATTTTCCGTTATCTGAAGCGAACCTCTTCTCTCGGTCTTTGGTACCCTGCTAGATCTGGATTTTTTGTTCAAGCCTTTTCTGACGCCGATCTTGGAGGATGTGGTCTGGACCGAAAGAGCACAACTGGTGGATGCCAATTCCTTGACGGTAAACTTGTTAGCTGGCAGTCCAAGAAGCAAACTTGTGTGTCTATTTCAACAGCCGAAGCTGAGTATATAGCTGCAGCATCATGTACCTCTCAAGTGATATGGATACAAAGCCAACTAAGGGACTACAGACTAAGCATGAAGAAAATACCTCTCTATTGTGACTCAGAAAGTGCGATAAGAATATGTCATAATCCAGTACAACACTCAAAGACTAAGCATATTGCACTTAGATACCATTTCATCAAGGACCATGTAGAAGATGGGAACGTGGAAGTACATTTCGTTCGGTCCTCTGATCAACTGGCTGACATATTCACTAAAGCCTTACCAGAAGCAAGCTTCAATAAAATTTTACAAGGTTTGGGAATGATGGAAGCAGAGTCGCTACCGAACCCACAGATCTCTCTCTAAAAAATTAGACAAGCGAAATAGAGCGAACGCTCGGTCTATTTCGGTTCCGGATTTTTCGGGAACCGAAATGAACCGAACACTCGGTCTATTTCGGCTCCATAATTTTCGGGAACCGAAATGAACCGAACGCTCGGCTTATTTCGCTTCATTCTTTTAAGGTTTGGTTTCGGCTGTAAATTTTGTTTATTTTTTTTAAGTCTATTTCTTACCCTTTCTTTTATTATTATTTTTTTAGAGTGTTTTGTGCTAATTTTTTTATTTTATTTTTCTGTTTTTATTATTTTTCAGAAAACTTCAAAAATCCAAAAATATTTTTTCTTTTATTTTTCTGTTTTTATTATTTTTCAGAAAATTTCAAACTCCAAAAATATTTTTCTCAAAGTTTTTGTTTTGTTTTGTTTGTTTTGTTTGTGTGGTTTGTTTGTTTGCTTGTTCTTTTTAATTAGGTCCCAAGTATTTCGGTGCAACATAATTTGGAGCTAAGGCAGGTATGATTCTTTTCATATGAACTAGTTAAGTGTCCCTAGAAGCATGCTGCTGCATGTCGACCGAAGCCTCTAAGACTAAGAGCTAGGCCTTAATGATTCGATCTATACCTATCGTTTCTTCCCAATCAGGCTGTTAAAATCCACTCAAGTCCAGAGCTACCTTACTCTTCTCAAATGAGTTAAGAGTTTTCTGCTTTGTCACATTTATATAGCAGGGGTACTTTCGGTTCCTTAACCACCCTCCTTATATTCTCCATCAACTTTCGATTCACCACTGTAACCCTTGAGACTCTCAGCTTTTACCACTAAGGTTTATGGTTGCATAAAATCTGTGTTTATGATCTTAGATACGTACACCACGTGCTGAGTGAAACCCATAATCCAACACCAACAATGAATTGATGGTGAATCTTTATATTCAAGATCTTACTTGTTACCTACCGAAATCTCATTTTATTTTTGAGTGGTCTTTTATGAAATTGTCTAACACCAAGGCATTTCTTCCCAAAAAGATCCAGCTTGTTTTTGTTTTTGAGATTTATTTAACATCTTTAGTCACAGCAAATTATATCCCACCTACTTGTTCAACAGACCACATCGGTCTCACAAGTACTTCATCCACCGTTCGGTCTTATGTTAAGAATCGACGTTCGGTTGAAGATAAGCCACCCTTAGCCTATTATTTAAAAGAAGCCTTTCGGTGTTTCTTTACAAGCAGTCGATCGTATTTTTTCGGGAAACCACGCAAGCACTTCAAGTCTCTCTTGACTTTGAAGGAAGAGATTCTTGCCCGGAATCATCTGCTTTATGTCTTCTAATCAACATCACTCACATCCTATACACATTTCGCTTTATTTCTTAATTTTTGGCACACTCTTGCACGAAAATACTTTGTGATTTTCCGAAATTCTGGTTGTTGTTTCTTATGGCCTGTTTGAAGTTTTTTTTTAGGCGCGAAAGTGGTTATTGTCATATCTGAAGCGAAGATGAATTTGAAAAGACGCTATGTGGATAAGATTTTGGGCGCGTGAATTTGAACGGTTCCTAAACCCACGCATGCTGACGTCTATCTGGGGAAACCAAGCTATCACATCGCGCTTTTTCAGGCGACGTTTCAGTGATCATATCATCATCACGAAGATTCTTTCTCTCTCCTGGCAACGGTATATAAAGGGTTTCTCACACATATTGTACCTTCTTACCTTCTTCAAATTCTCTTAATACACCAGGCGATCTGCAACTGTTCATCTTCTTCCTTATCTCAACAATGGCGGATTCCTCATCTGTTCAAGATCAAACTGCATCGTCCTCATTGCTCGTGATCAAACCCAATCAGAACATGATCATTCATTTGAACCCGTTTATGTATGATTCGTACATGCTCCAAGTTGTTGAATGCCTCAAATACTCTCCTCTGGTTATCGCACTCACACAGGTGGAATTTGTCCCGATGTCTCTATTATCGCAAGTCTACTCTACCGCAACCTATGACAAGAACAAGGAGAGGATCTACTTTCAAATTTTCTCTCACAAGGAATCAATTTCAAAAGGGCAATTTTGTTCCCTACTAAAGCTTGCTGTCGATGCCTCTGTTATCTCTCCGGATTTTGTAACCACAACCCAACTATTTACAATGCTCTACGAGATGGGCTACACTGATGTTCTTACCACCGTGACGAAGGTTAAGAAATCATGTTTGCCGCCGCAATGGAATGGCTTGCTTACTCTTCTCAACAAGAGTTTGGCAGAGAGGGTTGCTGGGTCAGATGGTACCAGTAAGGGTTTTCTGACCATTCTCTATGGTCTCTACAATGGGATTAATCTCGACTATGGGTCGATTATTTGGTCACAAGTGGTGCAAAGTCTCAACACTTCAACGAGACACTCTGAAATTTCTTGTGGTCGCTTCTGGACCATCATCACGCGCAGGGCTATTGATTCTTTGCAGATTCCAGTAATGAAGGATGCCCTGGTCTCGTCTGTGGCTACATTTCACACGAAGAAAATCATCTTCTCTGATGCCACAAAGTTCTCTCACAATGGTTCCATACCTGAGACGATGTACAGGTGTGTATCAGCCGAAAGTAAGGTGATGGCTAATTACCGAAAGCTTCCTCCCAAAGGATCGAGAGTAATGACTCCTGAGCAGCAAGCTGCTTTAGAAGCTGTGGAGAAGCCAGCCAACCGAGGCAAAAGGGCGAATACCAAGAAAGTGACAAACGAAGGTCCTTTGTCTAAAGCTGCCAAGTCTAAAAAGCGAAAGGATGATAAAGGTGATTCTTCAGCTCCAAAGAAGATTAAGATGGCAAAGAAATCAAAGAGTCCTTCTCCTCCCGGCTCAGACAATGATGAGGAGGATGAGGAAGAGGAAATTCAGCATCATGAATCACCGAGAGGTAACATACCTCCTCGTTCTCCAACTCCAACTGAACCTCTTAATGACCACATTCCAACACCTCCTCCATCTCCACCAAAAACCACTGTTCCAATTTCGGTTGCTCCTATTCCACCACCTCCCACATCTCAAACAACAACTTTTGTACCACCACCACCACCAGTTAGTACCATACCAATCTCTACCACTCCTTTACCACCTCCTATCATTTCCCAAGCAACTACCACCACTACAACCGAACCGACAGTTAACGTCAACGTATCTGATACGGGGGCGAATACTGAAACCGAACCTCCTATTACATCCAAACCTCTTTCACCCTCACCTTCAACCGATTCTGGTTCCACTCTCGGTAGTGATAATGTTGAGTTTGACTCAACTTATTACAGTCCCTATCGGCTTCCAACAGACGATGATGAAGAGGCTCCTGTCTCACGGCAACAACTGCAGAATATTGATGAGAAGCTTGATCAACTGCTTGCCGCTTCCAAGTCATACAACGATGTTGTGCTCAAGGCCTTTCTTGACACCACTCTTGAGCAGTATACGGGAGCTATTGAGGCATCCACATAGGCAGTTGACGCATCCACTTCTTCTTGCAAGAAGGCCATTACTGAAGTTGCAGAACTTGTTCACAGTTCTCAGATTTTTCTCGAATCACTCAAAGGACATGCTGATTCAAATGCAGCCAAAGTGAACGCTTCAGTTGATTCCTTATCCAAGTCACTTCAAGAGGAGCAAACTAAATTTGAGACTGTTCGTTCTTCCATTCAAGCTGAGAACACTTCTCTACTAAGCTCAGTGACTTCTCATCTTACAACACTCCAAGCTGATTTAGCAAAGGAGAGTGCATTGAAGGAAGATCTTGCACGCCAAGCCTCTACTATAGAAGTTCAGAAAGTTCAATTGGCTCAAGCTGAAAAGGAAATTTCTCTGTTGAAGACTGAGCGAGCTGTATTCCGGAGTTGTGCTGGGGATGTCAAGAATATGCTTACCAATCTTCTTAGTGCTCATGATCCAATACTTACTCTGACCATCAGGAATCATTTGACTTCCAAGCTTCTTCCTGCCCTTGCTCTCTTACATGAAATGAAGGGTGTTTCAGAGAGATTCGTACCTCCAAAACAAGGGGGAGAAGGTGCTCATGCTACTCAACCGAAGGTCACAGTCAAAACCGAACTGAAGGGTAATGAAGCTTCGGGTTCTGGTAATCAAGATAAGAAAAAAGGATTGGATGATGATAGTGATGAAGAAGAAGAAACAATAGCTGAGGCCCTGAAGCGAAAGAAAAGGGATAAAGAATTGGATGAAACCCTTCGGGTTGCGAAGGAAGCTGAAGAAAGGGAACGAAAGAACAAGGAAGAACAAGATGCCTTAAACTGCAAAAAGGCCTTGTTTCCTCTTTGGACAAGAGAAACGCTCATCAAAGAGGCAATAGAGTTTCCAAGCGTATACTGGCTGGAACCTGTCACTTCTTTTGATTGTGAAAATTCAAGGGACTCGCAGTTCGACATGCCTATAACACGAAAGGCATTTACATTTCATTGCTTTGATTCGACTATTCAAGTTCCCTTCCCTCATCCTAAAGTTGATCGCGAACTTATCGATTTTTATCTGAAATTCGGTCAGCCTCAGTACCTGACATGGAGTGCACAGAAGATTATTACTGTCAAGGTGCTGAAACCTTCATCTGTAGGGAAGTTTATCAATGTTAGTTTCAAAATAACCCGAGGTTCAGCAAACTCGGTGTAGTTTTGTTGATTATGATGGCATGTGCGGAATTATAAAGATCTAGTGAATCATCATGTAAAATCAAGAACACAAGGAGTAAATAAATCTTTGTAAGCTCATATTAGATCTAGAAAGAATATACAAATGGGTTTGTACACAATTTCTCTCTCTAGTCTAACACTCCAAATGGTTCCTTTCATAATGGGAGTCACTCACTTCCTATTTATAGGAAAGACTCAACCCATTTACACATCAAAAGGGAAAGCCTAAAACACTACATCCAAGAGTGACTTTGCACCCTAACATTCTCCCCCTCAAAGTTAGGATTGGATGTCCGGCTTCAATCTCCAACGAGCTAGCGCGATCAAGACCAAACTCCCCCTTGAAGTAACACCGGTCTTCAAATCCGCAAACGAATATCCGAGAAACCCGCTTCGAATACCCATCATTCTCCCCCTTTTTATAATCAAAAAATGATTATAAAACCCATTAAGGGTGAGAAGCGCTCGAGGAATAGTCTTCACGATACTCCCCCTTGATGTGTACCAAAAATGAATCACCAAAAATCTTGCACGGAAAAACAATCACGAAAAAGCCACAAAAATTTTCCAATTTATGAAAAATTTTGACTTTTTGAGTGAAAGTTGCAAGATTTTTCAAAAACCGGGTAGAAACTGTCACTTTCTGAAACTTGCAGGGACTAATTGAGAAATTTCAGCTTTCTTCATAATTTTTGTCACCTTTTCGAAACTGGACCAATTCTGCCATGTCTTCGAAACTACAAGGGACCAATTTCGAAAGTTTATGTTTCTTCCCCAATTTGTTTCCCAGGCACGAAACTTTCTTCCTTCACTTCGTTAATCAGGTAACAAAGTCTCAATAGGGTTCGTTTTTATCGGAAGGTTTTGTTAACGAATCGTGATCCATGATAACGAAGCGAGAGTCCACACCCTTCGTTAATCGACATTAGAATTTTCGTTAGTCGACTTCAACGACTCCAAATATCAATTCTTCGAACATCGACCCTTCGCACATCAGATTTTTCAAGCACAAAAGCATTAAGCATCTTCGTTTTGTTACTCGACCAGCTTCTTGTCGACGTCGACTCCAACACACCATACCCTTTGCACATCGACCACAACCCTTCGAAAACAAAATCAATGCTTCGCTTTCTTCTTCAAGTCACAATCGACAATCTTACATGCGAAGTCTTGTTGGACAATCGACCTAATCAATTTACAAATTGAAAGTAGTTCGACATCAGACCCCAAATCTCGTTGACGAACTAACCCATACAACCAAATCGTCATCATAAAAGCGAAATCTTCAAAAACACTGCCTTCGCTTTTAGTGTACAATCCAAATCGAATCACAATTAACTCAAAGACTTTGATCACCAGACCCATTTCGATTCTTCAATTTTCCAATCTCTTGATTTCTAATACCTGAATTAAACTCCAAAATTAAATTCGATTCGTAAACTGTCGATTTCCAGTTAACATCTTGAACCACTAACGAAATTGTTCAATCCCAAGACTTCGCTTTCTCCTTCACGAATCGTCAATTAATCAGCAACCATAAAATACCGATTCCTTCGTTATCACTTACCGATTTCATCCCCAAAATCAGATTCCTCGATCATTCCAACTTGTCATCTAAAAACGAATCCATTCACCACTCAAACACATATTTACACAGTCGACCTCAGTAAACATTCGACATCCAAACCCCAGTCATCACCAATTGAACCCAAACTATATTCACATACATAAACCATCGAACTATCGACCTCCAATTGTTCAATTTATCAAGAAGATTGATTTTGACTTCAAAAAGTCATCCAAATCAACAAAATCGATCATGTTAAAGAACACTTTATCAAAATCGAATCCAAATGTTAGTACTATCAACTCTAATCAATTCCAATCTTGATTCGACCTGATGTCAAGAGAAGTCGGCATCACGAACATGTAACCTAATCAAAATCAGTCAACGACTGAAATCGAAGAGTGAAATCACCAATCGACTTCAAACAACATTCAATAATTGACCTATTGAACAAGATCATATGTTCAATTCACAGTGATAGAAAACGGAACTTCAAGAACTCGATCATAAAGAAAACCATGAAGGTACAACACCTTTATGCATATCGAGCATAATGAAGAACTGAGAGTAAGACAATCGATTTATGGACTCAATTAATGATAAATGATCAAAAGAATTTTGGGCTCACATGTTTTGGACTAAATATCGATCAGTGATTGGGCTTCATGATGAACAGTATCGAATATAACTTGGATTGGGTTCAAATCAATAATCCATGAATTGATTATTAATTGGACTTTGAATTATGTATCATATGAACAATGCTCAAACAATTTTTAAATTCGAATGAACAGTACATATCGAAATTGAGCAACAAAAATGATTTTTGATTTTTATTTTTAGGAATTTGATCAAAAAAAATAATTGGATCAACAATGGGGTTGAAACGGATTAGATCCAATGTGTCAAATCGATCAAAAATGAAAAACGTAAAATACGAATCGAAATCATGGATGTTTTGGAATCCATTTGAGAATTTGTGATACCTTTTTGACGAATCGAGATCCATTTTCAACGAACGAATCAAATTTAGAAGATCTTGGTTCTCTTGTTGGAATGAGAAAATCTCCAATTTGAACATTGTACCACCCACCATGCGAGATGTACAACTCGTTCTTCGTGTTCTTCGTGTTCTTCATCAAACCAAGAACATCTTCAAAAGAACCACCAACACATTTGTCTTTTGACTTCAAATTCAATGCATCACTTGGAGATTGTTGCTTTGGAACCCAAACTTGCTTCACGAATTTCGGCTTTACAACATTTAACAATTTTTGTGAGTAAGCCCGCTTATTTTTCCGATTAATCTTCTTCTTCTTTTTCTTTCTCATCTTTTTGCATCTTGAAGACTTGATCTCATGAACAAACCCACTTTCCACAACTTCAACTTTATGAGTTTGAATCAAATCTTTTGGAGTTTGATACTTGTGAATTTCTTGGATCACCGGCTTCCAATAAGGAATCATTCCTTCAAACGAATCACAAGAACACAAAATATCATCGGTTTGAACTCCAATCGAGCAAAAAACTTTTTCATCTTGAGAATCAACTTGAATCTTCTTATCATGAACTTCAAGAACATCAAGAACATCACATTGAACTCCATTGTTAACAACTTCAACAACCTTAAGAGCACGAAGATCATTTGGGTCTTCAATAAGAGAAATATATTTCTTTCTGAACAAATATTTTTCTTCTCCAATCTTATCACAACTACGTGATGATATGGACCATGTAATATCAGCCAACCATTTGATCTCACGAAGTGGTTGAAATATCAAGCTTCCATGATCATCCTTCAAACCTCCATAAGAAACCATAGTTTCCCAAAATATCCAATTGTTTAACACCAACCCATAATATTGATCTTTATTGACTTTGTATTTGATATCTTCAACGATCACAATCCAAGAATTGTAAGGCAAATTCACCATGATCACAAAAACTTGAAGATATCTAGAGAGAGAAAGTGATTTTGAATGGGTTTTCTAGAGAGAGAAAGTAAAAATCACTTGAATTCTAGTGAAGAAAATCGAATTATGAATAGAATCAAAGATGAATTCGATTTCTAGAATCCAAAAACTCTCTAAAACATGAAGATCAAAGATCAAAAAATGAATCACCGAATCAAGATTGCCATCAAGGATCAATTCTTGATCAAATCAAGAACACCCTCTCTGATACCAATTGTAGTTTTATTGATTATGATGGCATGTGCGGAATTATAAAGATCTAGTGAATCATCATGTAAAATCAAGAACACAAGGAGTAAATAAATCTTTGTAAGCTCATATTAGATCTAGAAAGAATATACAAATGGGTTTGTACATAATTTCTCTCTCTAGTCTAACACTCCAAATGGTTCCTTTCATAATGGGAGTCACTCACTTCCTATTTATAGGAAAGACTCAACCCATTTACACATACAAAAGGGAAAGCCTAAAACACTACATCCAAGAGTGACTTTGCACCCTAACACTCGGTTTCGGTTATATCCCTGACAGATCTTCCAAATTTGAATCCTCATGATTGGATCTTGTTGTTTAACATACTGCTCACCAATCCGAAAGAATATGAGCCGATCCTGGATCATCTAAAGAGGATGTTGGCCTCCTATATCCATGAAGTAGCTGCAATGGATCAGGAGATAGCTAAAGTTATGAATAAGAAACCCACTGTAAAGCCAACAGCAAAACCTGGAGATGTGAATAAAATGAAGATGGGCCAAATTGATTCTACACATCTCATGGTCATGTTCACAAGAGGCAAAGCCAATAGGTTTCTTTTCGCTCTTGTTGACAAATATATGTTCTCAACGGACTGCTTAGAGCACATAATTAGTATCATCCATCGGTGCAAGCAGAACTCTGAGGCAGACAAGAAGAACTTCACGGACATGCTTCGGTGGTATATCACGTTTCGTCATATTCTTTTGGCCATCATACCGAAGGTGTTCAAGACTATCAAGAAGTCTTCTATAGCTCAACCGAATTGAGCTTTCGGCTCCATTGATGCAAAGGGGGAGATTGTTGGGTATGTTATGTTGCGTTATGGGCTTAGTATTGTATATCCGGATTGGGCCTGTCCATCCGTGATTATTATAGGGTTTAGCTATAAATAGTGCATACATGTATGCCTTAGAGATGAACGTGATTATAGTTATTATTGCTTTCTAACCCTAAACACCTCTACAGTCGAAGTTCTTAATCGAGCTCTTCTGAGGTGTTAAAGTTTAATCATTCGACATCAGTTAAACCATTCTTGTGT
This sequence comes from Lactuca virosa, assembly GCF_052849685.1. Classification (NCBI taxonomy): domain Eukaryota; kingdom Viridiplantae; phylum Streptophyta; class Magnoliopsida; order Asterales; family Asteraceae; genus Lactuca; species Lactuca virosa. The sequence continues at coordinate 422,155,414 of NC_136428.1, read as the reverse complement.
TCATCATTACGTCTTTAATTGTTTTTCTGCTTAGAATCTATCGATCCTACTAGAACATTGTTCTAACACTTACTCAGACTACTGAGACTGTGGCGGAGGTTACCGCCAAGTTCAGGGAGAGGGCTCTTCTCGTCCCTCAGTATGCGGCTGATGAGGAGATGAAGAAGGCCCGTTATCATGAGATGTTGAGGAGTGATATCAGACAGTTCGTGAGCCGGTCCAGCTGTAAAACGCTGGATGACATGATTGTGAGGGCTCGTGAGAGAGAGATAGATTTGGAAATGGAGAGGAAGAGGAAGCCAGAGGCGGCATCTGGCACAGGAAGTTCGGGCAAAAAGCCCAAGGTATCGGATCACATATCTAGAGGACAGCAGAGCCACAGTCGGTGTGGCAACTGTGGGAGATTGCACGATGGGGCATGCAAGGCAGGGATCTCTGGCTGCTACAAGTGCGGTCGGACCGGGCATATGAGTAGGGATTGTACAGCCACTACCACCACCACCACAGCAGCTGATCTGATTTGCTTCCATTGCAATCAAAGGGGACATAAAAAGTCCCAGTGCCCAAGTTTAGCCGCAGCAGGGAAGGTGGCAGCACCTGCCCCTGCTACTTTGAGGATTACAGACGGCCGTCAGGGTCGGGCTGAGGTGCCAGTGGCGAAGAGTAGAGCTTTCCAGATGACAGCAGAGGAGGCGCGGGCGACTCCTGATGTGGTGACAGGTATGTATTTTCCTCTTATCTCTGTATTTAGTATTGATTATTTCTCATGGCTATGTGTTTTTATATAGGGTCTTTCTTAGTGAACGACATTTCAGCTACAATATTGTTTGATTCGGGGGCCACCCGATCGTTTGTCTCGCTTGTGCTTAGCAAGCGGTTTAGCAGAGCTCCGGGGGAGTTGGACAGTCCGCTTGAGGTTGAGATAGCTGATGACAGGACCGTCAGGGTCGCGAGGGTACATAGGGGGTGTTTGCTGCGGTTATTTGATGATCAGTTTTCAGTAGATCTGGTTCCTATTACCCTGCGAGGGAATAAGGTCATAGTGGGTATGGATTGGTTGAGCCCCAATGGGGCAGTGATTGATTGCGAGCTGCAGTTAGTGAGGGTTCGCACTCCTAGTGGGTGAGAGTTAGTAATTCAGGGCGAGAGGCCATAGCGCGGACCGATTCTGTGTTCAGCAGCGAGAGCGAGGCTGTAATACCCATAAAAATTGAGCCAATTTAAAACATTTTAATTCATTCAAAAACCATTAAGTTCATACATCTCGTTTTCAAAATAGTTTAAACATCAGAGTATCCCCCAGAACCATATCACATAAATCATAAAACATAAGGAGCGGTACGATCACGCCTTCGCCTTGCCACGATCTCCTGAAGTACCTAAAACAATACACTAAAACTGTAAGCCGAAAGCTTAGTGAGTTACCCCCAAAATACCAACCACATATAACCATACTCATATCATAGCACAATACAGAACAGCCATGCACATCGGGTCTACTGTGTGACTAGTCCGCCCGTACCAGGCCTTCAGTCCACCTGGTCCACCCTCCGAGTCTAGTCATGTACATCGAGTCTACTTTGTGATTGATCCGCCCGCACCGGGCCTTCAATCCACCTGGTCCACCCTCTGAGTCTACAGTATGACTGGTCCGCCCACACCGGGCCTTCAGTCGGCCTGGTCCACTCTCCGAGCCTCGGCACGTATGGTCCACCCTCTTGGGGCCTTCAGCCTATCTGGACCGCTCGCTGGGCCTTCGGAATATCCGGTCCTCCCTGGGTATGTTGGCCTACAGCACAAAGCAGGACCCGCCTCAACCCAACCCCCGTCAAACAACCATGTGCACATAAACAATTAATCGCATAACAAACCTTAACTAGACAAACAGTCTAACAGATCACATAGCATATCAACATCCTAACCAGGATTCTGACCTAACCGGTCACTAGCATAACATTACCCTATATACCGGGTACCGACCTTAACCAGGTCACTAGCATAATACCATCCTAAAAACCAGGATGCAGATCTAGCAAAGCAATAACATAACAAACAATACCCGGATTTCCATCCGATAAAGAGCCGGCCTTGGTGCCGTAGACCCTGTAGATATAGTGAGGATAACTCACCTGCAATTGTCGACTGGAAAGATATGACCAAGCTGCTCCGACCACCGACACGATCTTCACCACAGAACACTACCAAAGAACCAATTCCATAAATACCCTTGAAGGTCAAAGTCAAAGTCCAGGCCAAAGTCAAACTTCCTCACTGACCCTACTCGCCGAGTCAACCCATTGACTCGTCGAGTCCTTATACTCTGAAAACTCTTAGAACACGACTCAACTCGCCGAGTCACCCCAAGACTCGTCGAGTCCAACGATCTCCGAGTCCTATCCTGTCCAACTCACTGAGTCACCCCTCGACTCACTAATCTGCGTCTTAACCAGAACAGGTTTGGGGTTCTGTGACCTGACTCGCCTAGTCCAAGGCAATCTTTAACAGACTCGCCGAGTTGTTCTTCCAACTCGCCGAGTCCATGCATGTAACATCGTAATTTTTCAAAACAATTTTTCACTTTTAAAAATATAATTTCATTCACAAATATTCTCAAATCTCAATGTATCACATCTTAAATCCATAAAAACACATCCCAAGATCAAAATGTATAAAACTCTAATATTGTGTACTGATCATGCCGACGCCTTCCCGCGATCCTCACTGGTACCTGAAACACATAACACAAAACACTGTAAGCATAAATGCTTAGTGAGTTCCCCAAAATACCACATATAACACATAGTAACCACTCGAGGCTATAACTCTGTGGGCCCTCTGGCCCTAACTCTGTGGACCCTCTGGTCCTAACTCTGTGGACCTTCCGATCCTAACTCTGTAAACTCTGGAATACACACAGCATAAACCACATAGAAATAATGCAGTGCAACACATCACATACATAGCATACAAGATACTCTGTCACATAACTCTAATTACCACTCAAGGTAAAGTATAGTGAGAAGACTCACCTCGGGTAACTCGGTAAACCTCGAACTCTGAAAGCACTAGCCTCCGCCTAATCACATAAATAATTACTCTAATCAATACAACTTCTAAAGGCTAGGCTAACCCCTCTCTATAAGTTCTCTAAGAAGGGTAAAAGACCATTCTACCCCTATAATGGCTCATAAGTCCAAACACTGACTAAACCCTAAAAGTCAACAAAGTCAACGGTCAACATTGACCGGACTCGTCGAGTGCACTCGTGTGACTCGACGAGTACATGTGTGTTCTCTTCGCCCCTGGTCCACACTCGACTCGCTGAGTCAACCCTGCACTCATCGGGTTATTACAGGTCGCGAATCGCGGGGCATCCCGACTCGACTCGTCGAGTCCCTTATGGGCTCGGCGAGTTCCTCCCATGAAAACACTCATCTGACCTCCTGAGGTCAGATCTGCTTCTCTAATCTATAGATCTGACTTCCCCATGACCAATAAACACGTAAAGGTCGAATCTTGGTACACATGCAAGGCACTCTAGGCTTATTTTGGTGAAATCCCTTCTAACATGGCAACCTATGTCCATTTCCTCCATAGAACCACAAAAAGCAGCATGGTTCAGGCTCTCTGGACCTCAAAAGGTCCATATCTAGAGTTTAGCACTCAATAGGACACTATATACAACTAAACAAGTCATAAAAGGGTATAGAAAGCCCTAAATTCAATGCCCTTAAGCAAAACAGGAGGATAGGATCAAATAGCTACCTCAAAGTTGAAGATCCAAGCCGAAAACCCACTGAATGAAATCCTCTTGACCTCTCCTTGCTGGAAACACTTTCTCCTTTGCAAAATCACACCAAAAATGATCAAAAAGGCTCAAACTCTCTCACAACTCGCTCACGATCGCTAGGGTAACTCTCTCTGGACTGGTAGTCGCAAATGGAGGCCATAAAGGCCTTTAAATAGGGCTCAGGCCCTGAGATTTAGGGTTTCACTTTACAGCGCGGACTCGCCGAGTCCAGGCATCGACTCCTCGAGTCCCTCATTAATCTAGGCAAGAATTCGCAATCCTACTCGGCGAGTCTGAGCGCCTTCTCGCCGAGTCCCTCCCTAAAACTCAAGGTAAATACTTAAAATAAGATACCTGGGAATCTGGATGTTACAATTCCCCCCCACTAGAATCAGACTTCGCCCTCGAAGTCTTGCTCAGCAAACAACTCTGGATGCTGCTCCCGCATCTCCAACTCCGGCTCCCAAGTCAGCTCGGACCCTCTCCGATGTTGCCACTGGACCTGCACCAAGGGCACCTCCTTGTTCCTCAGAACCTTGATCTTCCGATCCCGGATCGCGATTGGCCTTTCGACATAATTCAAGCTCGCATTCACTTGAATATCATCCAGTGGCACCACCGCCGACTCGTCGGCTATACACTTCCTCAACTGAGACACGTGGAAGATATCATGAATATGGCACAACTCCTCGGATAGCTCTAGACGATATGCTACCTTTCCCACCCTCGCGGTCACCCTGAACGGGCCAATATACCGGGGCCCCAGCTTGCCCCTCTTCCTGAATCGAATCACTCCTTTCCAAGGGGACACTTTCAGGAGTACGAAGTCTCCCACCTGGAACTCAAGCTCGGATCGTCGCCTATCCGCATAACTCTTCTGGTGACTCTGAGCCGTCAACAACCTCTGCCTAACCTGCTGTATCTGCTCGGTCGTTTGAAGCACTATCTCAGTGCTGCCCATTACGCGCTGCCCTACCTCTCCCCAGCAAATGGGAGTCCGACATCTCCTCCCGTATAACAACTCGAAGGGAGGCATACCAGTACTCGAATGGTGGCTGTTGTTATAAAAAAACTCAGCCAATGGCAGATACGTGTCCCAACTTCCCCCGAAGTCCAACACACATGCTCGGAGCATGTCCTCGAGCGTCTGAATCGTCCGTTCACTCTGCCCGTCCGTCTGTGGGTGGTAAGCGGTACTGAAATGTAGCCTCGTACCCAACTCCTCATGGAACTTCTTCCAGAACCTGGAAGTGAAACGTACATCTCGGTCTGACATAATCGAGATCGGTACTCTATGTCGCGATACCACCTCTCTCACATACAACTCTGTCAATCTCTCTGCAGAAGAGCTCTCACTGATAGCAAGGAAGTGAGTGCTCTTCGTCAGCTGATCGACAATCACCCAAATCGCATCGACACCCCTCGCGGTCCTTGGCAATTTGGTGATAAAGTCCATGGAAATCTGTTCCCACTTCCACTGGGGAACCTCAAGTGGCTGCAACTTGCCGTGCGGACGCTGGTGCTCAGCCTTAACCCTGCGACAGGTCAAGCACCTCTCAACAAACCATGCTACATCCCTCTTCATACAGGGCCACCAGTAATCTTTCTTCAGGTCCAAATACATCTTAGTGGCCCCAGGATGGATCGAGAACCTCGATCGGTGCGTCTCATCTATCAAAGTGGTGCGCGTCCCACCTGCATACGGCACCCAAATCCGACCCTGAAAGGTCATAAGCCCACGGCTATCGGTCACGAACTCAGGTACCTGTCCAATCACCCGCTCTCTCTTGCGGTTCTCCGGTCTCACGGCCTCTGCCTGGGCCTCCCGAATGGTGTCCAACACCGGAGTCATCACTGTCAATCTCAAACAAACATCTCGTATCGGGACACTCTCCGCCCTGCGACTCAGGGCATCAGCTACAACATTAGCTTTGCCCGGGTGGTACAGGATCTCATAATCGTAATCCTTTACCACGTCCAACCATCCCCTCTGGCGCATATTCAGATTGGGCTGATCCATCAAGTACTTCAAGCTTTTGTGGTCTGTGTATATGGTACACCGAACCCCATATAAATAGTGACGCCAGATCTTGAGGGCGAACACCACTGCCCCCGACTCCAGATCGTGGGTGGGATACCTCGTCTCATGAGGCTTCAGCTGCCTCGATGCATACGCTATCACATGCCCCCTCTGCATAAGTACTGCACCCAACCCTGATATCGATGTGTCACAGTACACCATAAAATCTTCCATCCCTTCCAGGAGGGCTAACATCGGGGCTTCGCATAACCTCTGCCGAAGTGTCTCAAACGAGGTCTGCTGCTCCGGTCCCCACGAAAAAGCCACACCCTTCCGGGTCAACCTGGTGAGAGGCACGGCGATATTGGAGAAATCCCTGATGAATCTCCGATAGTAGCCAGCCAACCCCAGGAAACTCCTGATCTCGGTGGGGGATCTCGGCACCTCCCAACTCATCACCGCCTCAATCTTGGCCGGATCGACCAATATCCCATTCTGGTTGACGAGGTGTCCTAAGAACTGGACCTCTCGTAACCAGAAATCGCACTTGGAGAATTTGGCGTAAAGCCTCTCCGATCTCAGAACTCCGAGGATCTCCCTCAAATGCTCCTCATGCTGCTCTCTGGATCTCGAATACACCAGTATGTCGTCGATGAATACAATCACCGATCGATCCAACATCGGTCTGCACACCCTGTTCATGAGATCCATGAACGCTGTCGGTGCGTTGGTGAGCCCAAAAGGCATTACCACGAACTCGTAATGCCCATAACGAGTCCTGAACGCCGTCTTCTAGATATCCTCATCTCACACCCTCATCTGGTGATATCCAGACCTCAAGTCTATCTTGGAGAACCAAGATGCTCCCTGCAACTGATCGAACAGAAAATCAATCCTCGGCAGTGGGTAACGGTTCTTGACCGTTAACTTGTTCAACTCCCGGTAATCAATGCACATCCGGTGTGAACCATCCTTTTTCTTGACAAAAAGGATCGGCGCTCCCTACGGCGAGCTACTCGGTCGAATAAACCCCTTCCCCAGAAGCTCTTGAAGCTGCAAGGATAATTCCTGCATCTCTGGCGGCGCAAGGCGATAAGGAGCCTTGGCGATAGGCGCTGCCCCCGGAACCAAATCGATGCGGAACTCTACCTGCCTCTCGGGAGGCACGCCCGGCAACTCCTCGGGGAAAACATCCGGGAACTCACGCACTATCGGGACCTCATCGACCGACCTCGGTCTCTCTGCATCTACTCTCGTATCCACCACATAAGCCACAAACCCACTACAGCCCTGCTGTAGGCTCTGCCTCGCTCTAGCGGCCGAACAAAATGCTGACCCAGAACGGGTACCCTCGCCATAAACCGTAAGAACTCCCCCACTAGGGTCTCGTATGGTCACCAACTGTCGCTCGCAGTCGATAACAGCTCCAAACCTGCTCAACCAGTCCATGCCCACGATGACACAGACATCTCCCATCGCAATCGGGACCAAATCAATCGAAAACTCAACGCCGAAGATCTCGAGTACACATCATCGGATCACATCAGTGGCATACACCGCTCTCTCGTCAGCTATGGAAACTCGCAACGGTCGACTCAACGCCTCTTGACAGATACTGATGTGATGACTAAAGGCTAATGACACAAAAGACCGACTCGCACCCGAGTCAAATAACACCAAAGCAGGTACAGAACTCACAAGAAACGTACCTACGCATATCATAATATAAGCATAACACCATAATCTCAAAATAAATAGATGAAAGAACACATACCCGCCACAACATCTGGCGTTGCGCGGACCTCCTCCGCTGTCAACTGGAAGGCTCTCCCGCGAGCCTTTGGCGCCTCGGCCTTCACTGGTCGACTCTCTGCAGCTCAAACAGCAGCAGGGGCAGCTCCCTGTGATGCTCCCTGGGCTGACCCCCGCAACTGCCGACACTCGGCCTTCCGGTGTCCGGTCTGGTTGCAGTGAAAACAGACTGCAAACCCCTTGGGGCAATCCTTGGCCATGTGCCCCTCCTTGCCACACTTGTAGCAAGACACTGCTCTGCAAACCCCCTCATGACTCTTGCCGCACTTGCCACAAGTGCGACTCTTCTGGTTCCCTGATCTCGAATCGGCGAGCTTGGCCCGCTTGGCTGCCGGCTGGGACTGTGCCGGTCGCCGATCCCTCCCTTGAGACTCTGCCTCCTCCCTGGCCTGAGTCTCGAGCTCAATCTCCCTCTTCCGGGCATTTGCCTGAAGCTCGGCAAATGTCCGGTATGACGAGTTCGCCACGAACTCGCGGATGTCTCTCCTCAAAATGCTCAAATACCGACTCATGCGTGCCTACTCGGAAGACACGTGCTCAGGGCAGAACATCGCCCTCTCATGGAACATCCTGGTGATCACTGTAACAGACTCGGTACCCTGCTTGAGGGTCAAGAACTCCTGGGCCAAACGTTCCCTTTCCACCGGGGGGAACGTACTCATCACGAAACATAGCGGTGAACCTCTCCCAGGTCACCGCGGCAAGCTCTGCAGAAGAGTAGTGCGCTGTCACAAACTTCCACCAGTCCTTCGCTCCCAAGCGAAGCTGGTTCAGCGCGAACCGAACTCTCAGATGCTCCGGACAAGAGCACGTACAGAAGCATCCCTCAATATCAGAAATCCATCTCATCGCAGCGATCGGATCCTGCGTCCCATCAAACTCTGGTGGCTTCGTGTTGCTGAACTCTCGGTACAGCAACGAGTCACCCCCCTGCGGTCTCGCAGCAGCGACGGCTGCGGTGGCTGCAACAACAGCAGCATCAGTAAGAGCAGCGTAACGCTCGTCAAAAGTCTCGATCAGGGTGGTCTTGATAGACCCAAACATCTCTGGTATCTCGGCTCGGATGGCAGCAGCCACCTCCTCATGAATCAACCTACGGATCTCCTCATCACTGGTACCACTGGTACCACTGCCTCCTGGGTGGTGGCGCGTCCCAACCATGATATCTCTGAAACACAACACAAAAGAAATCAGAGACTTGCTCGAGTATACTCGCACTCGATACCCAACCCTATTTGTTCTATAGTACCCTAAGGATTCTTACTTGGACTGCTCACCGATCCGGTGTTTCCAGTAGTACGGGCCCTTATACTACCTTCCACAGCGCATCGGTATTCACCCCAAGTCCTCCTCCTAGGATCCCAGATCACAAGTACTCTATATCTCACTAAACTCAGGCTACTCTCTGGTAGACCACTCATAAGCTCCTCGTTGCTACCTACTTACTCTCGAAGTATCTCATAGTAGCAATAACTCCTAGGCTAAGGCATCAAAAATCAGGCCCATTCTAGTCCTAACCATGAATACCTAGCCTACTCTAGCATGCATGACATACCACATAATATCTCATAACACATAATGTAAGGGTATTTTGGGAAATCACCGTTCGGGCGCTGGCTGATCGTACACACTGCTCTGCTCTGCTCTTTTCAAAATCCTTTTACTCTTTTAGAAAAAATTTGTTTTATTTCGAAAAATTCCTCAAATCCTCAGTTTGAGTTCAAATGCGCTCGAAGGTGCATCTGAATCCCTCAAACCAAGGCTCTGATACCAACTTGTAACATCGTAATTTTTCAAAACAATTTTTCACTTTTAAAAATATAATTTCATTCACAAATATTCTCAAATCTCAATGTATCACATCTTAAATCCATAAAAACACATCCCAAGATCAAAATGTATAAAACTCTAATAGTGTGTACTGATCATGTCGGCGCCTTCCCGCGATCGTCACTGGTACCTGAAACACATAACACAAAACACTGTAAGAATAAATGCTTAGTGAGTTCCCCAAAATACCACATATAACACATAGTAGCCACTCGAGGCTATAACTTTGTGGGCCCTCTGGCCCTAACTCTGTGGACCCTTTGGTCCTAACTCTGTGGACCTTCCGATCCTAACTCTGTAAACTCTGGAATACACACAGCATAAATCACATAGAAATAATGCAGTACAACACATCATGTCACAACTAGCAAATTAGGGTTAGATCTTAATCCGTGTACAAGATGATTCCTCCATGTAAACTTACAAGGACCCAGCTAGAAAGATTCAAACTACGGCGCCATTTAAGTTCATACTTTCATATATTACGATTCAAACCCAAAAACTAGATCCAATAAGCCCTCAACTTAGTTCTTTGGGGCCATAAGACATTCTTATTGGGCCTTTTGGGCCGAAAACATATACTAGGACCTTAGTTGGGCCGAAAACCTCTTAATTGGACCAAAACCCTTGCATAGAATATTAGTGGGCCGAAAACTCTTGTGGGCCAAGCTAAAAATCGAACACCCCTATTTTTGGGCCACCAATTGGGCCGAGAACTTCCTTGTTTCGGTTGGCCCATATATATAAAAAACAAAAAAGAGTGAGAAATAAGAGATAATGCATGTGCCACCTCAATGTTGTCCATCATACATCTATGCCTTGGACCAACATGTATCAAGGAACACATCTCATCAAGTTTTAAGAAGTCAACTTCTCCTCCCTCCCTTCTCTTATTCTCGGCCTATACACACACAATACACACACTTCACAACTCCAAATTCCACACATTACTCTCAAGAACAATCCTTCTTCTCCTCTTCAAAAATTTTGAGTTTTTCATCATCAAGGAGGGATTTCTAAGATCCTAGGTAATTCTATGATTAACTCCATTGTTTTGTTTCAAGTTTTTACAAAGATCCTTCCTCTTACAACTCCATTTTTCGTGATTATGCCCTTAGAGCACCCATATTTTCAAGATCTCTCCAAGTTGTTCAAGCTAGACTTAAAGTTTCTTCTTCATCTCCTTCTACACTTATAAAATCCCCAAGGTGAGTTCATACCCCCTTGTTTTCGGTTTTATAATGTTTTTGGGGGAGAATACAAGTGCTTTTGTGTTAGATCTATGTATATATGCATGTTTATGTGTTTAACTTTTAGATCTTTACTTGAAAATGAAGTTTATCACTTGGATCTTCATATAAACCTTGAAAAAAGTATGTGTCCTCACATATAATATTTGTAAACTTGTAGATCTGGGATTTATCCACTTAAAATAGCAAAAACAAGTGTTGTGAACAAACTTAGATAACTTAAACTCAAAAATCAGCCCTTGACAGAAAAGTTTTAGTCCAATCTCGAACTGTTTTGACCTCCTTAATGGAAATTTTTTACAAAACTGTTTTACATGAAAATATTTCAGGTTATTACCTTTAAAATGACTACTCTCACGTTTTCATACGATTTTTCTACTATTTTTGGCGAATTTTACAAAACTGCCTATCAGATTTGAAATAATTTCGGACCAACCTGTGAAGGTGAGCAATTTCACACTTGTTAGAGGCCAATAAAAATTATGAGAAGAATTGTGAACAAAGTACACAAAATTTCCAAACTTCCAGAATTTACGGATCCAAATTTCGACTTACGATGATTTTTCTACAAATTTTCCAACAACTAGGTCAGAAAAGCCAAAAACCAGAAAAATGTGTATTTCACAAAAATCAAGCCAAAAATGATATTTTTGACAAAAGAAAAAAATGGTGTAAAATGTTATTTTTACCACAAACTAGTCAAAAACACAAGTTTTGAACAAAATGGGGGCTAAAGTGTTATTTTTACTATAATAGGGCCTTAATTGAAAACTTTGTGGCTTATTGGGCCAAGAACGTCATTTTTACAAAAAGTGGGATTTTTATATCAATTTTGTAAATAATCGAGCTAAAATAAACAAAACAATAACAAATGGGTTAAAAACGATATTCTTATCCTTATTTGGCCCTGGAAATAATATACATATTTAGTGGGCCTTAGTGTCATTTTACATGTATATTGGGCTCATGGTAGACATTCATATTCCTTTTGTGCCTGGAAATAATAGATACGTATAGTGGGCCTTAGTGGTCCACTTACATGTTTATTGGGCCTAGGAATGAGTTTTATATGTGTTCTTCTTTCTTTTCCGTGTAAATTTTCGATTAAGGATCTAGTGAGACCTGTCGGTTGGCACCTTTGAGTGTACAATCGTAGCCTGTAGTTATAACCAGAGTTTCCTGAAGGGAAAGCGGGAGTTTGTGTATAGATCTATACGGGGGTGACACCCCACACCTGAGCTGTTCGCTACAGTTAGACTAGGCCAGTCTAGGGTGACAAAAACGTTATTCTATTCCGGCGGCGTCCCAAAGACGCAAAGACAGGCGAAATTGTCATTATTATGTATGGTTATAGCGACTCACTTAGAGGAATTAACGTTATAAGATTTACGGGAAACCATTCTATTTTCTTTTTGGGATAAAACAGGAAACCATTCTATTTTCTTTTTTGGGATAAAACAGGAAACCATTCTATTTTCTTTTTGGGATAAAACAGGAAACCATTCTATTTTCTTTTTTGGGATAAAACAGGAAACCATTTTATTTTCTTTTTTGGGATAAAACAGGAATCCATTTTATTTTCTTTTTGGGGATAAAACGGGAAACCTTCTTTTTGATAAAACGACAATTTATAAGCACTGGTACTCAACCACCAGGGTTGAGATTCCAGCATCAGCTATCGCAGACAACATCGGGTTGTCTGGAAATCATTCTCTTTCTATTTTCGTAAACATTAACACACATGCATTAATATAAGATCAAACACAAATATTTCAAAACATTTCTTTTTAGAAAATATCAGATTTCTGAAAGCACTATGACAACCATTCTGAACAATTACAAAAAACCATTTTTATACAAAACTGCTTATGAACTCACCAACTTTTTAGTTAACGCTTTTCAAAACGACTTGTATTCTCAGGAATTCCGGTAGCAAGTAATAAGTTCGACTATAAGATCAAGTGGTGCGACTTCAAGAAATTTTACTTTCTTACTTTTGTTTAATTGATGAACAAGATTCAATATGTAAACTATGTAAGTGTGTATTTCCAATGTATGATGTTTGGTTGCTATGTTTCATTCATATTCAATTGTTATGATACTGTACACGAAGTCATCCGCCCCCGGACGTTTCCGCCGTCCAGGTTCGAGGGTGTGACAGGTTGGTATCAGAGCATTGTTTATAGTGAACTAGTATATCTAACCATACAAGATATACAACTATAAATACAATGGGACTAAAAACACTCTGACTAAAAGTACACCTTAAGAATATAAGTATCTTCTAAAAGTATACATACTTGCTAGAACCGTATCATAATAAGAACAAAACAAAAGTAATTAGATGTTGAACACTACAGTCAAACCTGGGCAGTTATGTAATCATATCTGGAATAAATAGAGCCTGATCAACTGTATTTATTCGAGATACGACCAACATGTGTTTGGGAGTGATGGTGGTGTTGCAACAAGTCTAAAACTTACAAACCCTAAATGTAAAGGAGCATTAGAACTAAACCTAAGGTTTAAAATACTATAGGAGTATTTTATGATACTAAACAATAACAACAAGTCTAAAAACGTATCGATTTCGTACATCAGGAAGTCCTAGGATCAAACATGTAATACTATAGTAGCATTTTAGAATACCATATGACCTCCACACTTAAATCTTCTACATATATTTCATACCTCCACTCTCGTGAAGACAACAAGACTGGGCTTCACCCCGAGAACCCCTACTACCCTGCAATAATAGCCAACGAATGGATCGAGGGAGAACCAAAGGAAGTGCAAAGGGAGAACCCAGAAATGGGTCTTAAAGAATACCAAGAGATGGACCACGAGGGAGAGGATTCTGATGAGGAGTCATACATGGATGAAGGCGCCAGAGAGATCCTTAGCGAGCCTTACCCCCTCAGAATGCAATACCGAACCAACACGCAGAACAGGAAGACCTTACCAATCATCTCTGCCCCTTAGAAGAGGAGGTGACCACCCTAAGGCAATAGCTCATGGAAGCTGAGGCTAGGGCAGCCTTAGCAGAGCTGAGAGCGGAAGAGGCCACTCGTGAGATGAGCGAAATGGTTGGACACATTTACGCTATTTAGGCATATGAGAGTCATCACACTAAGTCCTAGGTCTGCCATATAATTCTTCACAACTAGTAGTAGTAAATCGAGAGAGGTACGCCCTACGAGAACTCATGTAACCTGAGCCAGCTTAAGGATCTGATATCTATAATTTATTAAGTGTCACACCCCAAAACCAAGAACGGCGGAAACGTTCAGGGGTGGAGGATGTCATGTAAAGTATCATAACAATGCAAAGTAGTAAACAAGCAACAACATCATCCATTTCATTAAAAGTAAAGTTTTAATACATGAGTGTTCTTTCATTGTAATAAGACACCAAAATATGTAATCAAAATAAAAGACGAGTCTTGTCTGTGCTCCGTCTTCTCAAAACCTGGTCATCGTACCTGTCTACTGGTGACCTGAGAATACAAGTTATTTTGAAAGCGTAGATCAGCATAAAGCTGGTGAATTCATAAGTATTATGGTGTCATTGATTCGAAAATCTGTTATGAAAGACTTGTAAATGTTTAATGAAACATTTACTATAAGTGTGAAAACCCTAGAAAATCCCATATTTCCTACTAGTATAAAAAGTAGTCTTCTACCAAGACCCGAATGCTTTGAAGGTTTGCATTTCTGTATCAATGAAGATTTTTCCCTGTACAACTATTATTATAAAAATATAGTCTACCTCATCGTTTATGTGAATGTATCACAAAATAAAAGTAATAGGGAAAATTATATAATCATTGAAATCGTATCCTTTTGCCTTAGGATAATCACGGCGTGGAAACTCGCCGAACAGTACAACCGAGAACATCCGTCGATGAACAGGTGCCGCTGTAGCTAGCAGCCAGGTGTAGGATGGTCAGTCCCGTATAGTATATATATAGTATTTCTCTCTGTATAGATATAGTATTTCTCTCTGGAAACATGTAATAGTATCTCTTCATATAGTAGTATAGACTCATGAATGAACTGACTCTTGTGTAATTCCTTTTAATAGGAATAGTAATTTGTATCCCCTAAACTATACCTATAATAGTTTACTGGAATGTAAATTGAATGTCCAAGAAGGTTTATACACCCTTGCTACTCAAGAGTGTTGGAACTGAAGAAAGAATGAAAGCTCTCATATCAATACATATATACATGAAACATAAGTGTATAGATATGGTTTTTAACAGTAAATTGAAAGAGGTTTTGTAAAACATTTAAGAGTTTTGAACAATAAATAATAATGACTTGATGTCAGTTTATAAAATAATTCAAAAGTAATTTGTTGATAACAAAGTAAAAATAACCGAAAAGCATTGTATTTATCACATTTTGAAGTATGTGAAATCAGTTGTTTGAAAACACAGTTATAACTCACATGTGATTGATTCTATAACTTCCTGTTTTCTACTTGTATTCCCCCCCCCCCCCCCCCCATGAAAGCATTTAAAATCATTTAAAAGATTGATTAAGGGGGTATGAACTCACCTGTAGTGAGTGGTTTGGATGAACGGATGATGTAGGATGCTAAGTGTCAAGTGAAGACTTGTACACACACAATGATCCTAGTTAACATATAATAACACATATATGTATCCAATTAGTCATAAAACAACTAATTAACCAAATTTAAGACATCCTAAGACATGTAAAACACTTGATTTAAGTGCTATAAGTCCTAAGGATTGCATCTAAGGGTGGTAGGACCTTGTAATTGAGTTTAGGGTTCAAGGGTAAACTCCCTTGGAGTTTATGGTTTGGTGACCATAACTCATTGAGTTTACGGTCGTAAACCCATGAGTTTACGGCCGTAAACTCATGGTACTCGACCATTTTGTGTTTTGAAGCCGTAAAGATCATAAGAAGCATTCCTACTTCATGTTTAAGCCTTAGGAAGAGATTAGGGCACCATTTCACTCCTTTAGGGAGTTTACGGTCCTTGGACCACTTCTCCTTGGGTTTACGGCCGTAAACCCAAATGGTTTATGGTCTTTTGATGTTTTCAAGTACTAAGCACATCAAGGAAGGGGTCTAGGCTAGTTTCCAAGGCTTGGTAAGGGACTAGGGCCACTTTGGCCCCTTTGTTAGGGTTTACGGTCCAAGAACATCTTGGACCGTAAACACCTTTGATCTTGATTCTTGGGTGTTTTCTTGATGATTAGAAGTGTAACAAGTCTTATAATACACTAGGATAGAAGTACTTACTAGGTAGAAGCTTGAAAAGGTGCTAAAAGTCCAAGAACACTAGTGTGTGTTCTTGGTGTTCTTGGTGAAACTTGAAGATCTACACTTTTGGAATGATTTCACGGATGGAATCATGTGAGATCACTAGATTAAGTAAGATATCAACTTTTTAGGGATAGAAACACTTACAAAGTTGAAGATCTTGAAGAAAAGTCGGATGATACTTGAGAGAGAAATGGGTTTTGGATCTTGAAAATGTGAAAAGTGGTAAATAATGACTAAGTGTCATATTTATACCCCCTTTTAGGGTTTACGGCCGTAAACACCTTTGTTTAGGCCGTAAACTCCAAGAGTTTGGAGTTTTGGGACATTATTGTTGCACAATAAACCCTAGGGCATCCTCTCTCCTGTTATCTCCTGAAGTACTAATCTTAAAACACTCAAACTTATTCCAAAAAGCTTGAAAGTTAGCAGAAACAGTTCTGACTTCTATTGAATTGAATGGTTGTACAGAATAGAAATTTTGGGTTGTCACATCATCCCCCCGTTAGAAGGAATTTCGTCCCGAAATTAGATTTTAAGCAAATAAGTAGTTACAAATAACTAAGTAAAAAGACGAGGATATTTCAGTTTCATCTGATCCTCTCGCTCCTAAGTGAATTCAGGTCCTCGCTTGGCGTTCCAGCGAACCTTCACTATCGGGATACGGCTTTGTTTCGTTTGCTTGACCTCCCGGTCCATGATCTCTACTGGTTCTTCCACGAAGTTGAGGCTCTCGTTGATCTCGATCTCGTCGAGTGGGATTATAAGAGTCTCATCGGACAGACACTTTTTCAAGTTCGAGACGTGGAAAGTAGAATGTACGTTACTGAGTTCGCGTGGTAAGTTAAGTTTGTAAGCTACAGGACCGATTCTAGCGAGAATCTCGAAAGGCCCTATGTACCTTGGATTTAGCTTTCCACGCTTTCCAAAGCGTATCAAGCCCTTCTAGGGTGAGACCTTCAATAGAACACGGTCTCCCACCTGGAATTCCAACGGTTTCCTCCGTTTATCAGCGTAGCTTTTCTGTCGGTCTCTAGAGGCCTTCAATCGTTCACGAATCTGAACGATCTTCTTTGTCATTTCCCGAATGATCTCCGGACCTGTGAGAGTGCTTTCAGGAACTCGTCCTTTAGCTAACTGGGTATCACCCACCTCAGCCCAGCACAGAGGGGATCTGCACTTTCGGCCATAGAGGGCTTCGAATGGAGCAGCCTTTGTGCTCGTGTGATAACTGTTATTGTAGGAAAATTCGACAAGGGGTAAATGAGTATCCCATGCTTTCCCAAAGTCGATCACATAGGCTCGCAACATATCTTCCAAGGTTTGGATAGTTCTCTCACTTTGTCCGTCGGTCTATGGATGGTAGGCTGTACTCATGTCCAGCCTAGTTCCTAGGGAACTTTGTAGAGACTGCCAGAACCTCGAAGTGAATCTACTATCTCTGTCCGAGATAATGGATATGGGAACACCGTGCAGTCGTACAATCTCCCGAATGTAGGTTCTTGTAAGCTTCTCCATCTTGTCTGTTTCTTTGATAGGCAGGAAGTGTGCGGACATGGTCAATCTGTCGACGATGACCCATATGGTATCAAGTCCACCCGTTGTCTTGGGCAACTTGGTTATGAAGTCCATAGTGATCCGCCCCCACTTCCATTCCGGTATCTCTGATTGTTGTAGAAGACCGGAGGGTTTCTGGTATTCGACCTTGACCTTGGCGCAAGTAAGGCATTTACTTACGAAGGTAGAAATCTATGCTTTCATGTTAGGCCACCAGTATAGCCTTTTAAGATCCAGATACATCTTATCTGAACCTGGGTGGACGGAATAACGAGTGTTGTGTGCCTCGGTCATGACCAAGTCTCTGAACCCACCACGTTTCGGTGTCCAGATCCGATCCATGAGGTATAAGGCTCCGCCACCCTTGGCTTCCAAGTTCTTATCCATCCCTCTCAGGGATTCACTCGCCACATTTTCAGGTTTCAAAGCGTCGAGCTGAGCCTCCTTAATTTGCGTGGACAAGTGTGAATGGATACTTAGAGTCAAAGATTTGACTCTACAACCAGAGTATTCTTTCCGACTTAGGGCGTCGGCTACTACGTTGGCTTTACGTGGATGATAACGAATTTCACATTCGTAATCACTAAGTAGCTCGACCCACCGTCGTTGTCTCATGTTGAGCTCCTTCTGGTCGAATATATGTTGTAGGCTTTTGTGATCTGTAAAGATAGTACTTTTTGTACCATATAGGTAGTGTCTCCAGATCTTCAGAGCAAACACAACTGCTCCTAGTTCAAGATCATGGGTGGTGTAGTTGACCTCATGTGTCTTCAGCTGTCTCGAGGCATAGGCGATGACCTTACCTCGTTGCATCAGAACACAGCCGAGCCCTTGATTTGAAGCATCGCAATAGACAACGAAGTCTTCTATCCCTTCAGGGAGGGATAGTATTGGTGCGGTGCACAAGGCTCGCTTGAGCGTTTGGAACGCTCTCTCTTGCTTCTCTTCCCAGTCAAAGGCCACGCCCTTCTGGGTCAGTGTTGTAAGAGGTTTCGCAATGCGGGAGAAGTTCTGAATGAACCTGCGATAGTAGCCAGCGAGATCTAGAAATTGACGAATTTCTGTAGGTGTCTTCGGTGCTGACCATTTCTCAATGGCCTTGATTTTGGAAGGGTCCACATGAATTCCCTCTTCACTAACTACGTGGCCCAAGAATTCGACTCTTCGAATCCAAAATTCGCACTTGGAGAACTTCGCATAGAGCTTCTCCGATCGTAATGTTTCTAAGACTTGACGAAGATGTTGACTATGTTCCTCCTTACTACGAGAGTAGATGAGTATGGCATCGATGAAGACGATGACGAACTGATCCAAGTAAGGACGACACACCCTATTCATTAAATCCATGAATACTGCGGGCGCGTTATTTAATCTGAATGGCATCACTACGAATTCGTAGTGCCCATAACGAGTTCGGAAGGTTGTCTTGGGAACATCCTCCTCTAACACTCGTAGTTGGTGGTACCCGGATCGTAGATCTATCTTCGAGAAGTAGTTGGCTCCTTGAAGTTGATCAAATAAATCGTCAATGCGGGGTAAGGGATAACGATTTTTAATGGTAAGCTTGTTGAGTTCCCTGTAGTCGATGCACATACGAAACGATCCGTCTTTCTTCTTGACGAACAAGACCGGTGCTCCCCATGGTGAGAAGCTTGGCCTAATGAATCCCTTCTGGAGAAGTTCGTTAAGCTGACTGGAAAGTTCCTGCATCTCCGCCGGTGCCAGACGATATGGAGATTTGGCTACTGGAGTAGCCCCTGGCACTAAGTCGATTCTGAACTCGACTTGGCGTTGTGGTGGTAATCCTGGAAGTTCTTCTGGAAAGATGTCGAGAAAGTCGCGTACTTCTGGGATGTTCTGAATATCTTTCACTTCTTGACTCGTATCGACGATGTGTGCGAGGAATGCATGATATTCCTTTCGCAAACACTTCTGAGCTTGTATGCACGAAATGATGCGAAGGTTCGTACTAGGTTTGTCGCAATAGATAACTAGAGTTTCGATGTTAGGAAGGTTAAGACGAACTGCTTTTTCAAAGCACAAGATGTCGGCGTGATGAAGACTCAACCAATCCATGCCGATAATGACGTCGAAACTTTTAATTGGGACCGGCATGAGGTCTATCTTGAAAGAATGGCCATCTAAAGTTAGAGTACAACCTACGTATGTGCAGTTAGTGTTGGATTAATGTCTAAGTCCATAATTATATTTGGTATGTACTTGACCCGACCCGGCATGGTCCATTTGGGTTGCACTTCACCGGCACAATTTATATGGATAGTCTTTTGAGAATAGTATATTTATGATTTATATTAATATATTATAAGTTCTAATATATTAATATGGAATCATATTATTTAATTAGTATTGATCAAGAATTAATTTAGAATTAATTAAGTGATCAAAAAGAACTAATTAAATATGGACTCTTATATATATGGAATGGGCCAAGTTCATTTAGGTTGGGCTAAGCTTTCATGGATGGTCCATGGAGCTTTTAACCCATGGATCCTATGTAAATGAAAGGTCATGGGTATTAGGGTTTACATGGATGTAACCCTAATCCTCCATAATATATAAAGGGGTCCTTGGCTCACAAAATTGGCACAAGTGTGTGAAAATAAGAGTGAGTCGATTTTAGTGTGCATACATATTCTCTCAAGTTCTTCCAAGGTGTTTTGGTGATTTGTGATTCCATTTGAGGCTTCCACACTATTGGGGATAATCTCTTAAAGCTTGAAGACATCAAGCTACATCAAAAGGTATGTCATCTAACTAGAACTTTGTAGTATAGGTGCTTCATAATATGCTAGTTAGGATGAAACCTTGGAATAGTTAATATTTGCATGTATAATAGAGAAAACATAGATCCAAGGTTCATAGGGTTGCATGTACACCATAGGAGTGTTAGAATGCTCAAAACCCAACAGTGGTATCAGAGCCAGGTTGTTTTCTGTTATATTGATGCAAATGTTTTATTTTCAAGTGGAAAAAAAGGAAAAAAAACATGACGTTTGTCAAATTTTAAGATAATTACTTGTTTTGTGAAAAACGAATTATTTGTAAAATTTGAATCATTTGTTATATGAGTTGAATTAGGTCAAATTTAGTAAAAGATAAAATGATATGATTATTTTATTAGTTTTAAAAGTTTGATCTAAATGTTTTAAGGAGTTACATATTTTGTCATAAAATTTTGGAGCTCAAAAGTTTTTTTTTAAAGTTGTGATCTTAAGGGTTTTTGAAACTTCCATAAGTTATGGATATGAAAGTTTTTTTTTTAAAAAAAAATTTGATTCAAAGTTTTTATGGAGTGACAAAATTTGGTGTTAATGTTTTAAAGAATTCCATAACTTGTTCTTAAGTTATGTAACATGGAAAGTTTCATCATAAAACACCATTAATTCCATAAGTTATGGAATCCAAAGGTTTTCAAGAATTACAAAACTTGCCCTCAAGTTTTGGAATTTGAGAAAAGTTTTTTATGAAAAAAAGAATTGAATTCTAAAACTCTTGGGTTCATAACTTAAACAATTAATTAAATGGTTTTAATTTTGAGTTTAATAATTGGAATTATGATGTTTTGATTATTTCAAATTAACCCTTATGGACTTTATTAATAGTTAATTAAAGCGTTTAATTAAAAGAGTATTATTAATCCATAAATATATGGTTTGAGTTTAATTAAATTAAAAGTCTAGTTTAATTAATAGATTAAACCACCAAGTATTTTAAATGTCTAAAATACACCATTATACTATTATAATATTAAAAGTTTAATATATTATATGTATAAGAGCAAGTCGTCTTACCATTAGTAGGCCTCATTCACGAAGCCGGTCTATAAGGGGGGTATAAGGTTACTGCCTATAAAATGGCAGTTTAATGGGTGTCCACTCTCACTCACCGCTTCCTTGACCGGTGGAGGGTCGTTAGCCGAACAGGTAGGACAAGGACTATAATTCTCCCTTCATTATAAGTATAATGATAAATACTAAGTAACTAAACACTTATAAATTCCCAATCTTAGTTACTTAGGAAAATGTGAATAAGGTGCTAATCCATGAAATTACACTTTGCACTTTGTTTAAGCTGTTAGTGGAGCGTGTGTGGTTAACCGGCACACTAACCAGTACTTAACAAGGTAGGCAAAGGGTAACTTAATGTTTATCATAGTATCGTTGGAGCGTGTGTAGTTAACCGGCACATCGATTGAGGGGTAAATATTAAGGGTACGAAGTATATTTGCATGGTTACTTCACACCTTGTTTTGTGATCCTCGGCATCCCAGTCACAAAACCTGAAGGGCACACTCGAGATTGAAACATGCCATTGAAAAGTTCAATGAATCTCAAAAGAATCTAGGAGTTTCAAAACCAATTAAAACCTAATAATACATTTCGTTTATCTTGGTGGAAATTGGTGAATCGTCATTCACCTACCTTCAAATATTTTATAGCTTGGATTACGGCATCCCTCTTCCAAGTTATAAAATAGTTTGTTGGGTCCTAGCCTTAATATATCATATTGGGTGTTATATTAAGGACTTAAATCAACTTTACGTGAATTTCTCCCATTGTTGATGTCTGGTTTAGACAACAATGATCTTCCCAAACCAAGCTTTCCTAATGAATATGACTTCCCGAGTTTGGCTCATGGAAGTCATACTTCTCTTCCTCCACCTCCTCCAATTATTCTCCCTAACCCACAAGTTCAAGGTCATTCAAGCCCTAATGGCAAGCAAGGTCTATGTGTGATCACATCTTAGAAATGAAGTCACATATTGACAAGCCGGGAGAGTTGGGTGTCAAAGTCTTGATAAAGTTGGATGTTCAATCACTTTCTAAGTCACATAGTGAGTTCCTTTGGGACTACTATGAAACAGACTATGACATTAACCTTAATGATTATATCTATTTGCTTGGTGCAGCTGAATCAGCAATGATTTGGAACGATAGTAAAGCAAATTTGATTAGAAGATCAACTTCCCAAAAACTTTATGGACAGTGACAATGGTGACACTGGAAATCCAGAAAAAGCATTCTCTTCCCAATGGAAAGGGATTGGCCATAGTCAACCCGGTTGAACAAATGGTAAAGAGAAAGGCTAAGTCTGAGATAGTCCCATTACCAAAGGGTCCATATGTTTATTTTGCCAAAGGAAGGGGCGTTGATTGCAAAACTGCCAAATTTACCTAAGGATGTTAAAGTCAATAAGTTTGACTCTACATCAGGTAGAGCCCATTATCTAACTCTGTTAAGTTCTATTCTGAGATCCTCATTACATGATGTGACTGGGTCACATGTTGATGTTTTAAGAATCAAAGAATAGAGAGAAATCTTAAAGGAAGTATATGCTGATTCTGATCGCGAAGGTGGATTTCGATCACATCCGAATTTTGAGCAGTTGCTTAAGAAGTTATGATATATTGCTAAGGAATAGATAACAACAATTTTCCATGTGGATTGTAAGGATAAGTTTTTCCGCAAAGTTTTAAAATAAAAGAAAATTGTTTAATTTTATTTATTTGAAGTATCCTTACAATGGCATTTGTGGAAAATTGTTGCGTATATGATTCCACTGACAGCAATATTGGAAAATGGATTTGATTCTTTCATTTGTGGTAGTGTCTAAATTTACCAAATCATGAAAGTTCCTCATCACCCAAGTTTCAATTGGACCGAAACTTGGAATCATGCAAGTTGAATAGTATGATGAATGAGAACTTTCAAGCATTGGAAAATCAAGACTAATTACTTGTTCACATGGATGTGTGAGTCAAGTGAAGGACTAAAGGGATCGAGTACACATTCTTGTGCACTGGTCATGTCCACCACAAAGCTCGTTAAGACTATTTGATTTACTAAAGTTTAGTAAATATGGTTATACTTACAAGTTTAAGTATAATTCTGAAACATTGGAAAAGTCTCAATGTATGGCAGAACGAATGGGAAGAATCAAATTAGGCAGAAAGATAAAAGTTTCTCAAATCTGAAAAGATGGGAGAGTACTTTAGTATCATGTTTGTGATCATCTTAATGATTTAGAAATCATATCACAATTAGTCCTCTAAAGGTCATCTTAGTGCATTCTTATGACTAAGAAGAGGAGTCATGAATTGTTGAAATGGTTAGATCAGGAAGATAAGTCATACTTCGTTCCAAAACAATTCTTAGAGTCATACTCCAAGATTGTAACTTGAGTGACATATCTTAAAGAAAGGTTTAAAACACTTGTCAAATGTAAGAGTAAAAGTGTCCTACTCTTGTACATTTGAAATTGGTAAGTTGTGATGTTTTGGATAAAACAAAGACCAACTAAGGCCAATTGTGTGAAGTGTTTGTCTTGATAAAGAATCCGCACTATCTCTTGAATATTTGGCAAGATAGTCTTATATGTCAAGAGGATAGTGGGAGTCTTAAAGATCCTAAAAAGAATTTCAAGAACTAATCAAGAATAAAACCTGAGGTTCTTCACTAGCACACGACTTGAGGTTTATAACCTATCATGTTGTCATATTCTGTGCCCATTCCAGTTAAAGTTGGCTTTGCATAGGAGTTCTGAAAGTTCTCAATTGGTTGCATAACAACTTGGAAGCAATGCCAGGCCCTGTACTGCCAGGTGGCAAGAAGTTAAGATTGCATAAGTTCAGTCCATATGAGTTTGGATTTGTCATTATCCTTGTCTTGTGACTATGGTTTTGACGATTCACATGGATAAGAACACATACACCATAAAATCTAAGGGTCATAAGGTTTCTCTCCGATTCATGAAAATGATGGTGAGGAAACACTTCCACCAACTAGATTTGAAGCAGATGGCAAAAGGTCTAAACAATTGAGACTATGATTACGGCATCCCTTTTCATAGTTCTGAAATTGTTTAGACACACATGCATGCTATCTAAGGAAAGGTGTATGATTTTGATAAAGTTTTATCAAAGCAATCTAGTATCAGAAATCTGAACTTTGGTAAGAAAGTCAATAAAGTATTGACTTCTAGAAGTCCAGCTGTTTTCTGGATACATGTCAAAGCTAGTGGGAGCATGAGTGTTACGCTAATAATCATCATGTTAGTGGGAGCATGATAATTATGATAAGTATTGCAAGTTAGCAATGTTAATTATAGAAAACAAAAGTTTCAATTCGTGATGTTGCAGGGGTTGAAAAAGTTGTTTTGCTATAATTAAGGAAGAGGATATTATACTTCATGTTAATTCTAAAAGGCTTAGAGTGAGATTTTAAGCTTAGATTGAGATTTTAATCATCTTTGGTCAAGAATATATATATATATATATATATATATATATATATATATATATATATATATATATATATATATATGAATTTCATGTTGGATTGGTTCAACTTAAGGAAATTCTATATATTGCGTTCTCAAAATTCGATTATGATTACGGCATCCCTGTTCATAGTCAAATCTTGAGAACATGGCAAATAAAAAATATTGTAGCAAAAGATTGGTCTAGAATCATGTCTTTACGTGAGACATCATGAATCGTGTCCCATTTGCTTTGGGTACAGGAACGATTGCATGTGCTATAATATTCATCATTTCTAAATTTTCCAAATGCCCGGGGGCATTAAGAGGAAAATATCTAGAATTGGATATGACTAAAGTGATTAAGCAATTATCGAGGACAATCTAAGGCTTTACCAAAGATTGGTTCCTCAAGGACAGTTCGAAGTATAGTGTTAACTTTGGAAGGACCATATTGACCTAATATGAAAAGAGGCAACTCTTGTTCAGAAGGGGTAGTCAAAATTGGGAATATGGAGTTGTCTCCATAGGTGGAAGTTATCTGTGTAAGATTAGAAAAACTTAATGCAAGAAGCATGTTCAAAGCTATGTACTTTGAATATGAGACTGAATTTCCATGAAGTTGATCTTCATTGGAATGCCCTGTAGTGATTGTTGACAAGTTTTGTGACTTTGTACACATTCATTACAAGAGGGTCAGTGCATATAAGTTTAAAATCTAAACAGATTTCGATAAATGATAGGAATTTGGAATTCTTACATTTTTTCGATAACGATTTGGGAGTGTGAAAAGAGAATCATTGAAATTATGTTCAATCGATCTAGTTCACAAAGTAAGGATCATAGACAAGCATAGAGTGCATACTTGGTGTATGGCAAAGCTATTGTTTAAGAAAAACATAGTGTACATGCTTGGAGCATGGGACAACTAGTGTTTTTAATTCAAGTATAAAGTTGATAAAACCGAAACAATGAATAATGAGTAATCAGTATGGTGATAAATAAAAGTGTTTATTTATATTCATAGGGTTTGATACCATATTTGATTCATTTATTCTTGTGTTTCACTTTGCATGTTTTGACTTCCAGAATAACTAAGTCGCTCTTCCTGAACGATTAAGTTATTCAAACCATCCACAGTCGGTCATATGTTGGAAGTAGATATGAATCAAGACTGTCATGGGTTGGTTTGTAGAGGTCCAAGTTGGTGGAAAAAGTGGTGCTACAACACTCATGAGTGCTCATAAGTTCTGAGTATTGGATTCACCCCGCGCTCATTTGAATCACTTCATGGATTTTATCACGAGTGATCATGAGACGATAATATCTTGTATTCTTCAAACCTAGAGATATGAGTTGTTACTATGAGTTGGTTATACATTGATTGCACGAAAACGCATTTGGTAACTCGATGTTATAAAACGTGCCTTTGTGTATGATTCAACAAGTAGTAGAACAAGCCATATGAGTCGAAGTTTATCCATTCCTTTTACCTTCGGGATAAAAGCGATATCTGTGGGCCCCTCGATGATTTAGCGATGACACATGTGAGTGCTTGGCCAAGCCAGGACTGATTTGATTTTTTCAATCAGTCATTCATCATAAATCGAAAATCGGGAAACAACAAATGGACAGAGAGAATGATTATAATCCATGTCTCAGTCCATATGATATCTATAATGGAGGAATATATGATCCCTTATCTAATGGACAAGTCATTGACAAGGTCAGAGTTCGACAGCGGCTTTAAGAGCTACGATTGCCAGTTAGGTTTTGAAGTCATACTCAATAATAGTTTTAGACTTATCCAAGTGGGAGACTGTTGGATTAATGTCTAAGTCCATAACTATATTTGGTATGTACTTGACCCGACCCGGCATGGTCCATTTGGGTTGCACTTCACCGGCACAATTTATATGGATAGTCTTTTGAGAATAGTATATTTATGATTTATATTAATATATTATAAGTTCTAATATATTAATATGGAATCATATTATTTAATTAGTATTGATCAAGAATTAATTTAGAATTAATTAAGTGATCAAAAAGAACTAATTAAATATGGACTCTTATATATATGGAATGGGCCAAGTTCATTTAGGTTGGGCTAAGCTTTCATGGATGGTCCATGGAGCTTTTAACCCATGGATCCTATGTAAATGAAAGGTCATGGGTATTAGGGTTTACATGGATGTAACCCTAATCCTCCATAATATATAAAGGGGTCCTTGGCTCACAAAATTGGCACAAGTGTGTGAAAATAAGAGTGGGCCGATTTTAGTGTGCATACATATTCTCTCAAGTTCTTCCAAGGTGTTTTGGTGATTTGTGATTCCATTTGAGGCTTCCACACTATTGGGGCTAAGCTCTTAAAGCTTGAAGACATCAAGCTACATCAAAAGGTATGTCATCTAACTAGAACTTTGTAGTATAGGTGCTTCATAATATGCTAGTTAGGATGAAACCTTGGAATAGTTAATATTTGCATGTATAATAGAGAAAACATAGATCCAAGGTTTATAGGGTTGCATGTACACCATAGGAGTGTTAGAATGCTCAAAACCCAACAGTTAGTACTTTCCGTTTTCTCGTTTGCCATTTCTACAGTGAATGATTTATCTAGTGCACGTGGTTTTTGTCTAAGCAAGTGTGCAAATTTCTGGTTTACGAAGCTTTTCTCCGCTCCACTGTCGAAAAGTATGCAAGCATATGAGTTATCGAGGAGAAACGTACCAGTAACTATTGTAGGATCAGTTATGGCTTCCTCGTGGCCTATGGCCAGAACTCTTCCTACTCCGCCAGTTATCCCTGCCTTAGGGTAGTTCCTCTTGTAGTGGCCCACTTCGCCACAACCGTAGCAAGCTTGGCCCACACCGGCGTTAGGAACTTGAGCGGTCGGCCTTGCTGGAGTCTTGCAGAAATGGGCAGTATGCCCCCTTCTGTTGCAGTTGGTGCACTGCATTTCCCGACAAGGTCTGTTGTGATGGAAGGTGCATTTGTTGCACTTCGGAAGGTTACCGGCATAAGGTTTCGACGGTAAGGGATTAGCAGGGACAACAGGAGTTACCGTGGCAGCATTGATTGTAACTAGGTGTTGTCTCTTTGAGGATTCTTGCGAAGTCCCGCTTTTCCTCTTGTTCCACCCCTTTTTCTTGTTGTTGTTGTTGTTTCCCTTTTGTTGCTCGGGTGTAGAAATCGTTGGGTTCTGGTAGTTTCCGTGATCTATAAGAGATTGTGCCAGCTCTTTAGCGCTGTCAAAAGTAACAGGCCTTGATGCTAACACATTTGACTGGATCTGGGGCGAAAATCCCCAAATATATCTCTCTATTTTCTTGCTCTCTAGAGCAACCATATCAGGGCAAAGAATTGCCAGATCACAGAATCTATTAGTATAGGTTGATATGTCAGAACCAACCATTACAAGACCCCAGAGTTCCTGCTCGAGTTTTTGAATTTCCCCTCATGGACAGTACTCTCTCATCAGCATGGCCTTCAAGTTCTCCCAGCTTATCGAATTTGCCACTATTAGGGTCAGTGACTTAACGTGGCCATTCCACCAAGTTAAGGCCCTGTCAAAAAAGGTACAAGTAGCAAACGTGACCTTATTGTTCTCTGGGCAGGCGCAGATTTCAAAGACTGCTTCTGTCTTTTCGATCCACTGCCTTAAGATCATAAACCCTCCAGTTCCATTGAAATTTCTGGGTTTGGCATTCGTAAAATCCTTGTAGGTGCATTCCCGGGGGCGCCCATGGCTCTCGCCATGGTTAGAAATAGGTGCACCAGTTCCTGATCCACTAGGGACAGGAGTATTGATGTGGGACATGGCAGCCGCTACGGCCGTCGTGACAGTTGCTTGGAACATAGCAGCGTCCTGAGGAGGTGGTGGAGGTGGTGGTATCGGTATTTCGTTATTATTGTTACGCCTCGGATTTCTGCGAGGAGGCATCTTTTAACTATAAGTTTAGAAAGATGAAGATATTGATAAGAATTTAATAGGAAAGTTGATGAAAATGACTCATGGACTAACTCTTCATAGCCCAACAGCACGATTGAATGTAGATCTAGAACTAACAGATGATAGCATTTGGATAATAATTTCCATGTGATTAGGTACCTGTCAATATTACTGGAATTACAGATGTAACAAGTTCGGGAAAAATGGCCTAGTAGGAGGCCTTACATCAACCAAGATGGGAAAATTTTGACAGGACTACGACCTAATCAAGACCTAACAGGTCTAAGATTTACAAAGATAGGAAATTAGACTAGAGTTTTACATAACTAGGTTATATCCAAAAGAGAAGTTGATGAGATTCTATCGGCGACGAGAACTACTAGAGTGAGTTCTTGATTCCGACAGAAGGCGTTCTATGTCCCTCACACGTCTGTCAGATCTTACTTGCTGAGCTCGAAGTTCCCTGACTTCAGCTTGGGTTCCAGCAAGTTCTCTCTGCAGAGCTGCATTGTGGACCAGAGTCCTTTCATGAGCTGACTCTAGTTGGCGAATGCGGACTATGTTAACGCCAGAGTTGGCGTCAATCTCCATGACTCGGTCGATAGCGGCTCGACCCTGTTCGGTGTTCCGGGAAATCCTACGAACCATGATGGGTAGGACCCTGTCAGCTGAACCTCCCTCAGTGAGGTTGTAGAAGCTTCTGTCTCCATTGTAGGGGATGGGTTGACTTTGTTCCTGACTCCATCTATTCAAGTGTGTGGCCCACAGAGGTGTGGGTCCTTAAAATGTTGGGCGAGGGTTTGGGTCATGAGCAGCTGGGGGTAGATTGTTGACTTCTGGTTCTGAGTCAGAACTATCAGAAAAGCCTTCAGCTTCGTGATCATCCAAAGGAATTGGGTGATCATTCTCTGGCTCTTCTCCGAGCCATCCTGCATTGTCGTGGTTAGTGTAGTACGGGTCGTTGTGGGGATGGAATCCAGCCATGATATCTATGCGAAAAAAGGGATATAAGAAGAAATTAATAGACGTACTAACTAAGATAATTATAAGATGATCTTTATTAGTTACCTCAATACTTGTTTAGTGCATACCAGTTATATGTACTCAAGACAGGATAGACCTTCGAATAAGTGACCCTAACTCTAAGCCCACAACCAAACAAGGAACAAGAAGTAAAGCAAAGATTCACAGATTCTAAGTCTATGACGTCCTAGGTGCATATAACCTTAGTGTATCCACTCAGCAACTATTGACCTCCTGATAAAGACCTTTTTAGTTCTCAGATAAGTAATTATAGTAACACCAAATACCCCTATGGTATTACATTGTGGCAATGTTGGTAAGTTTTTAGACTTGTTGCCATATCACAACCATTCTTGGGCATATGCTAATCACTCCTCGGACCAGCATAGTTGATCAGGCTATGCCACTCCCAGGACTGACCATATATCCCCGAGCTTACTTGTGATATTCAACAATCGTAATACTTTTGTTTTTGTCGTTGTGACACTGATTTTAGTATGAATGCAGGCATCTATACTTAATTAAATATTTTATTATTTAAAAGTATAAACTCTTGGTAAGAGTATTTTATCCCATTGTATTTATAGTTAGTATATCTTTTATGGGTTGATATACTCAATTCACTATAAACAAAGCTCTGATACCAATCTGTCACACTCCAAAACCAAGAACGACGGAAACATTCAGGGGTGGAGGACGTCATGTAAAGTATCATCACAGTGCAAAGTAGTAAACAAGCAACAACATCATCCATTGCATTAAAAGTAAAGTTTTAATACATGAGTGTTCTTTCATTGTAATAAGACACTAAAATATGGTCAGTCCCGTATAGTATATATATAGTATTTCTCTCTGTATAGATATACTATACGGGACTGACCATCCTACACCTGGCTGCTAGGACTGACCATCCCGCTGTAGCTAGCAGCCAGGTGTAGGATGGTCAGTCCCGTATAGTATATATATAGTATTTCTCTCTGTATAGATATAGTATTTCTCTCTGGAAACATGTAATAGTATCTCTTCATATAGTAGTATAGACTCATGAATGAACTGACTCTTGTGTAATTCCTTGTAATAGGAATAGTAATTTGTATCCCCTAAACTATACCTATAATAGTTTACTGGAATGTAAATTGAATGTCCAAGAAGGTTTATACACCCTTGCTACTCAAGAGTGTTGGAACTGAAGAAAGAATGAAAGCTCTCATATCAATACATATATACATGAAACATAAGTGTATAGATATGGTTTTTAACAGTAAATTGAAAGAGGTTTTGTAAAACATTTAAGAGTTTTGAACAATAAATAATAATGACTTGATGTCAGTTTATAAAATAATTCAAAAGTAATTTGTTGATAACAAAGTAAAAATAACCGAAAAGTATTGTATTTATCACATTTTGAAGTTTGTGAAATCAGTTGTTTGAAAACACAGTTATAAATCACATGTGATTGATTCTATAACTTCCTGTTTTCTACTTGTATTCCCCCCCCCCCATGAAAGCATTTAAAATCATTTAAAAGATTGATTAAAGGGGTATGAACTCACCTGTAGTGAGTGGTTTGGATGAACGGATGATGTAGGATGCTAAGTGTCAAGTGAAGACTTGTACACACACAATGATCCTAGTTAACATATAATAACACATATATGTATCCAATTAGTCATAAAACAACTAATTAACCAAATTTAAGACATCCTAAGACATGTAAAACACTTGATTTAAGTGTTATAAGTCCTAAGGATTGCATCTAAGGGTGGTAGGACCTTGTAATTGAGTTTAGGGTTCAAGGGTAAACTCCCTTGGAGTTTACGGTTTGGTGACCATAACTCATTGAGTTTACGGTCGTAAACCCATGAGTTTACGGCCGTAAACTCATGGTACTCGACCATTTTGTGTTTTGAAGCCATAAAGATCATAAGAAGCATTCATACTTCATGTTTAAGCCTTAGGAAGAGATTAGGGCACCATTTCACTCCTTTAGGGAGTTTACGGTCCTTGGACCACTTCTCCTTGGGTTTACGGCCGTAAACCCAAATGGTTTATGGTCTTTTGATGTTTTCAAGTACTAAGCACATCAAGGAAGGGGTCTAGGCTAGTTTCCAAGGCTTGGTAAGGGACTAGGGCCACTTTGGCCCCTTTGTTAGGGTTTACGGTCCAAGAACATCTTGGACCGTAAACACCTTTGATCTTGATTCTTGGGTGTTTTCTTGATGATTAGAAGTGTAACAAGTCTTATAATACACTAGGATAGAAGTACTTACTAGGTAGAAGCTTGAAAAGGTGCTAAAAGTCCAAGAACACTAGTGTGTGTTCTTGGTGTTCTTGGTGAAACTTGAAGATCTACACTTTTGGAATGATTTCACGGATGGAATCATGTAAGATCACTAGATTAAGTAAGATATCAACTTTTTAGGGATAGAAACACTTACAAAGTTGAAGATCTTGAAGAAAAGTCGGATGATACTTGAGAGAGAAATGGGTTTTGGATCTTGAAAATGTGAAAAGTGGTAAATAATGACTAAGTGTCATATTTATACCCCCTTTTAGGGTTTACGGCCGTAAACACCTTTGTTTAGGCCGTAAACTCCAAGAGTTTGGAGTTTTGGGACATTATTGTTGCACAATAAACCCTAGGGCATCCTCTCTCCTGTTATCACCTGAAGTACTAATCTTAAAACACTCAAACTTATTCCAAAAAGCTTGAAAGTTAGCAGAAACAGTTCTGACTTCTATTGAATTGAATGGTTGTATAGAATAGAAATTGTGGGTTGTCACATTAGGGTAACTTAACATTTGTACAATACCTATTTCTACATACTACCATTAATACATCATAGGGATGTAGGTCAAAACAACGAGAATCGTACAACAAAACATGTGATTCATATGCGTACATGCCTAAGTTCATATCTATAATCATAGATGAGATACGACTAGATATAACCATAGTTACTCACGAAACAGTTTCTCATCATGCCACAAAATCATGTCTTCCCATTGAAACAACCAGCTAGCCGGTGAAACACCAGTTCTGCAGATGGACCCCGTAACCTTCCAAGCCGCTGTAACGGTTGCCGTGACAGCCGTCATGGCGCAACTCAATGCCGACAATCCAAATGGAAATGGAAATGGTGTCGATAACTCCAACCGTAGTATCAACCAAGGAAACCAACGAAGTACAACTTACCCAGACACCCCAAACTCCAAACCTAAGGTCATGAAGCGAAAGCGGGGGAACAAGAAAGGAAACGGATCGACTCAAGGGCCTACCAAAAGGCAACAAGTTGTAGCAGCCCCTAATCCCACTATCCACCCTACCCCAGCACCGAGAAAACCGTATCATAGAAACCTCCCACTCTGCAGCAAGTGTCGCTACCATCATCATGGAGTCTGCCGGGAATTGCATTGCAATAGGTGCAACAAGAAGGGGCACATCTCCCGCATCTGTAGGGCCCCGGCCCCATGCGTCACTCCAACCCTCAACCCATAAGTAAGTCCAGTATGCCACGCATGCGGTGAGACGGGACACTTCAAAAGGAATTGTCCAACAGAGAAGAATGACGGAGGACTAGGAGGAGTTTAACAACAGGACATGATGAAGCAACAAGGAACCC
This sequence comes from Lactuca virosa, assembly GCF_052849685.1. NCBI lineage: Eukaryota > Viridiplantae > Streptophyta > Magnoliopsida > Asterales > Asteraceae > Lactuca > Lactuca virosa. The sequence continues at coordinate 422,121,973 of NC_136428.1, read as the reverse complement.
TACTGGGATTACCGGTACGTTTCAAAACAACAAAAATTAAGCATCGCATTTTCACAAAATTTTTGCCAATTAAAAATCATAATCATAAAGTACTCCCTCATCCGAACTAATCATATCCTTCGTAGGAAAACTAAATAGCCTTGCGAAAGTTATGATAACTTAGTGTAAACGTAAGGCAGTGTGTAATTAAGATTCTAAAGACTTAGAGTGCGTGGACCCGCCTTGATTCTTGTTCCTTGTTTGACGGTGGATTTAGGGCATAACCACTCAGTCTACAACCTTTTCAATCTTGAATTACGTACGACTAAGCTACATCGAACCATCATAGAGAGGTCTAATAGAAATCAGACTATGAAATCACATCGTTTATACCAAGGCACTCGTATTGCTAGGGCACCCAAAAATTTAGACCGAGACAACCACAGTAGTAATACAAAGAACAAAATGGGTGACTTTACAAATGTGTACATAGAACACACTATCATTCCAAACAATTATCCCTTTCAGATCAATCCAGCACCTATTACAATAAGGAGCCCAACGGTGTCAATTGACATGAGCTAACTTGATCCTCACCATACGAAATTCATGTACCAACGAGACTCTTCACCTTAACCAATCAATTAACGAGACCCCTACAACTTATAACGACAATCCTCGAATTATCTCGGGCATCTATACCCTTAGGTACCCGTGCAAGTAATACCACACTCATTTCTAGCCCATAATAGGGATAAGAAACGTGGAGCAAAGGATGCCAAGGGTAACCTAGAGATATATAAAACCCCCTAAGATGTTTCCAAAGCCCTTTCGGAAACATCACCTACATGCCAAGTTGAGTTCGGAGATCGACTCAACTCATGGAGCCATTCTCGTAGCCAGACCACCAAGACCACTTAGCACCAACATAAACACCGAAGGTATCCGGTCGATGGAACGACTCAGTAAGTATGAGGTTATCAAACCAAGACTTGAGCCTTGGAGAACGCCTATCTAACTCATAAATAGGAAAGGCTAAGTGTCCATAGGACCACTGACTACTAAGAATCAAACGATACCATCCTCAAGGATCAATATCCCTTATCCTGAATCGAAGATTTACTCGACCTACTCGTAGAAACAAGCAAAGATCAACCTCCCACTAGTTCAAAATCTCGTAGTAAGAAACCCCCATGGAAACTTAAGAAGTATGAGGCCAACTATACCGCACAAAACTTTAACTCTAGTATCAAACATGTTCTCCCTAAGATTTAGAGACACTACTTTTGGGGCTTCAAGTACATGACCCTCATTAACCGTGACCATCCGTTCACTTCACCATATAGGGCGCAAAGGCAGAATACCTCCGTGTTGGGCCGAGATGACCAACACCTAGCTAACCAAAAGAACAAGGTCAAAGGCCAGTAGCAAAGGTCCGCTAGAACAGTAAGCAAAGACTTCAATTCTCCTAAGAACAAAGAGACTAGACATAACAGAGACACTCACACCTTTTCCTTAGCACTTGGGATGCTGCTTCAGAATGAATTTCGGGACGAAATTCCCTCTAACGGGGGGATGATGTCACAACTAGCAAATTAGGGTTAGATCTTAATCCGTGTACAAGATGATTCCTCCATGTAAACTTACAAGGACCCAGCTAGAAAGATTCAAACTACGGCGCCATTTAAGTTCATACTTTCATATATTACGATTCAAACCCAAAAACTAGATCCAATAAGCCCTCAACTTAGTTCTTTTGGGCCATAAGACATTCTTATTGGGCCTTTTAGGCCGAAAACATATACTAGGACCTTAGTTGGGCCGAAAACCTCTTAATTGGACCAAAACCCTTGCATAGAATATTAGTGGGCCGAAAACTCTTGTGGGCCAAGCTAAAAATCGAACACCCCTATTTTTGGGCCACCAATTGGGCCGAGAACTTCCTTGTTTCGGTTGGCCCATATAAAAAAGAGAGAGAGAGAGAGAGAGAGAGAGAGAGAGAAATAAGAGATAATGCATGTGCCACCTCAATGTTGTCCATCATACATCTATGCCCTGGACCAACATGTATCAAGGAACACATCTCATCAAGTTTTAAGAAGTCAACTTCTCCTCCCTCCCTTCTCTTATTCTCGGCCTATACACACACTTCACAACTCCAAATTCCACACATTACTCTCAAGAACAATCCTTCTTCTCCTCTTCAAAAAATTTGAGTTTTTCATCATCAAGGAGGGATTTCTAAGATCCTAGGTAATTCTATGATTAACTCCATTGTTTTGTTTCAAGTTTTTACAAAGATCCTTCCTCTTACAACTCCATTTTTCGTGATTATGCCCTTAGAACACTCATATTTTCAAGATCTCTCCAAGTTGTTCAAGCTAAACTTAAAGTTTCTTCTTTATCTCCTTCTACACTTAGAAAATCCCCAAGGTGAGTTCATACCCCCTTGTTTTCGGTTTTATAATGTTTTTGGGGGAGAATACAAGTGCTTTTGTGTTAGATCTATGTATATATGCATGTTTATGTGTTTAACTTTTAGATCTTTACTTGAAAATGAAGTTTATCACTTGGATCTTCATATAAACCTTGAGAAAAGTATGTGTCCTCACATATAATACTTGTAAACTTGTAGATCTGGGATTTATCCACTTAAAATAGCAAAAACAAGTGTTGTGAACAAACTTAGATAACTTAAACTCAAAAATCAGCCCTTGACAGAAAAGTTTTAGTCCAATCTCGAACTGTTTTGACCTCCTTAATGGAAATATTTTTCAAAACTGTTTTACATGAAAACATTTCAGGTTATTACCGTTAAAATGATTACTCTCACGTTTTCATACGATTTTTCTACTATTTTTGGCGAATTTTACAAAACTGCCTATCAGATTTGAAATAATTTCGGACCAACCTGTGAAGGTGAGCAATTTCACACTTGTTAGAGGCCAATAAAAATTATGAGAAAAATTGTGAACAAAGTAGACAAAATGTCCAAACTTCCAGAATTTGCGGATCCAAATTTCGACTTATGATGATTTTTCTACAAATTTTCCAACAACTAGGTCAGAAAAGCCAAAAACCAGAAAAATGTGTATTACACAAAAATCAAGCCAAAAATGATATTTTTGACAAAACAAAAGGGTTTAAAATGTTATTTTTACCACAAACTAGTCAAAAACACAAGTTTTGAACAAAATGGGGGCTAAAGTGTTATTTTTACTATAATGGGGCCTTAATTGAAAACTTTGTGGCTTATTGGGCCAAGAACGTCATTTTTACAAAAAGTGGGATTTTTATATCAATTTTGTAAATAATCGAGCTAAAATAAACAAAACAATAACAAACGGGTTAAAAACGATATTCTTATTCTTATTTGGGCCTGGAAATAATATACATGTTTAGTGGGCCTTAGTGTCATTTTACATGTATATTGGGCTCATGGTAGACATTCGTATTCCTTGTGTGCCTGGAAATAATAGATACGTATAGTGCGCCTTAGTGGTCAACTTACATGTTTATTGGGCCTAGGAATGAGTTTTATATGTGTTCTTCTTTCTTTTCCGTGTAAATTTTCGATTAAGGATCTAGTGAGACCTGTCGGTTGGCACCTTTGAGTGTACAATCGTAGCCTGTAGTTATAACCAGAGTTTCCTGAAGGGAAAGCGGGAGTTTGTGTATAGATCTATACGGGGGTGACACCCCACACCTGAGCTGTTCGCTACAGTTAGACTAGGCCAGTCTAGGGTGACAAAAACGTTATTCTATTCCAGCGGCGTCCCAAAGACGCAAAGACAGGCGAAATTGTCATTATTATGTATGGTTATAGCGACTCACTTAGAGGAATTAACGTTATAAGATTTACGGGAAACCATTCTATTTTCTTTTTGGGATAAAACAGGAAACCATTCTATTTTCTTTTTTGGGATAAAACAGGAAACCATTCTATTTTCTTTTTGGGATAAAACAGGAAATCATTCTATTTTCTTTTTTGGGATAAAACAGGAAACCATTCTATTTTCTTTTTGTGATAAAACAGGAAACCATTCTATTTTCTTTTTGGGGATAAAACGGGAAACCTTCTTTTTGATAAAACGACAATTTATAAGCACCGGTACTCAACCACCGGGGTTGAGATTCCAGCATCAGCTATCGCAGACAACATCGGGTTGTCTGGAAATCATTCTCTTTCTATTTTCGTAAACATTAACACACATGCATTAATATAAGATCAAACACAAATATTTCAAACCATTTCTTTTTAGAAAATATCGGATTTCTGAAAGCGCTATGACAACCATTCTAAACAAGTACAAAAAACCATTTTTATACAAAACTGCTTATGAACTCACCAACTTTTTAGTTGACGCTTTTCAAAACGACTTGTATTCTAATGAATTCCAGTAGCAAGTAATAAGTTCGACTATAAGATCAAGTGGTGCTACTTCAAGAAATTTTACTTTCTTACTTTTGTGTAATTGATGAACAAGATTCAATATGTAAACTATGTAAGTGTGTATTTCCAATGTATGATGTTTGGTGGCTATGTTTCATTCATATTCAATTGTTATGATACTGTACACGAAGTCATCCGCCCCCGGACGTTTCCGCCGTCCAGGTTCGGGGTGTGACACATCACATACATAGCATACAAGATACTCTGTCACATAACTCTAATTACCACTCAAGGTAAAGTATAGTGAGAAGACTCACCCCGGGTAACTCGGTAAACCTCGAACTCTGAAATACTGCACTAGCCTCCGCCTAATCACATAAATAATTACTCTAATCAATACAACTTTTAAAGGCTAGGCTAACCCCTCTCTATAAGTTCTCTAAGAAGGGTAAAAGACCATTCTACCCCTCTAATGGCTCATAAGTCCAAACACTGACTAAACCCTAAAAGTCAACAAAGTCAACGGTCAACATTGACCGGACTCGTCGAGTGCACTCGTGTGACTCGACGAGTACATGCATGTTCTCTTCGCCCCTGGTCCACACTCGACTCGCTGAGTCAACCCTGCACTCATCGGGTTATCACAGATCGCAAATCGCGGGGCAACCTGACTCGACTCGTCGAGTCCCTTATGGGCTCGGCGAGTTCCTCCATGAAAACACTCATCTGACCTCCTGAGGTCAGATCTGCTTCTCCAATCTATAGATCTGACTTCCCCATGACCAATAAACACGTAAAGGTCGAATCTTGGTACACATGCAAGGCACTCTAGGCTTATTTTGGTGAAATCCCTTCTAACATGGCAACCTATGTCCATTTCCTCCATAGAACCACAAAAAGCAGCATGGTTCAGGCTCTCTGGACCTCAAAAGGTCCAGATCTAGAGTTTAGCACTCAATGGGACACTATACACAACTAAACAAGTCATAAAAGGGTATAGAAAGCCCTAAATTCAATGCCCTTAAGCAAAACAGCAGGATAGGATCAAATAGCTACCTCAAACTTGAAGATCCAAGCTGAAAACCCACTGAATGAAATCCTCTTGACCTCCCCTTGCTGGAAACACTTTCTCCTTTGCAAAGTCACACCAAAAATGATCAAAAAGGCTCAAACTCTCTCACAACTCGCTCACAATCGCTAGGGTATCTCTCTCTGGACTGGTAGCCGCAAATGGAGGCCATAAAGGCCTTTAAATAGGGCTCAGGCCCTGAGATTTAGGGTTTCACTTTACAGCGCGGACTCGCCGAGTCCACGCATCGACTCGTCGAGTCCCTTATTAATCTAGGCAAGAATTCGCGATCCTACTCGGCGAGTCTGAGCGCCTACTCGCCGAGTCCCTCCCTAAAACTCAAGGTAAATACTTAAAATAAGATACCTGGGAATTCGGATGTTACAATGCACATGTTCATACAACTCGTCGAGTACACCCATGTGACTCGCCGAGTCTCTTCAGTTCTCAATCCATACAGAGGCTTTTCGAGCCATGCAGGGGCTCCAATCCATAGATCCACTCTTCTACGACCTAACCCTCACATAAAGTTGCAAACTTTACGTGAAACCAAGGAGATATAGGCCCAAAACACACTAGGGCTTGGGTTTTAGACAAAGGGGCTTCACCAACAACTCAAAGACTGAAGCTTTATGACATCCTAGGCCATCATGAGTCTAGATCTGGAGTAGCAACCTCAGATCTAACTCTAAATCCGAAATAGATCTCAAAACAAGCTAAAGAACTCCCAAAACAACCACCAAGGATGAACCAAAAAGGAAATAGCTTAAGATAAGGGCTCCTTACCTCAGAGATGTGCCCAAAACTGATGTAGATCCCAGATCTTTACAAGCCCCTTGATGCTAGCTTCCAATTTATCAAGCTCCTTCCACCAATTTCCTCTTCCAAGCCCCAATCTTCTCAATAATGAAGCCTCACACGAAATTAGGGTTTTCTGGAACTCTCTGTGGGGTTTAGGAGGCTGGAAGAGGGACATAAAGTCCTTTAAATAGGGTGCAAACCCTAAGATTAGGGTTTTCTCATTCCAGCACCAACTCGTCGAGTCCAAGACTCCGACTCGGCGAGTTGGTCACTTAATTCGCGATCCAAACCCGCTCCGACTCGGCGAGTAAGCGTACCTACTCGTCGAGTCCCTTCCTTTATTTACACTTAGCACCCTTCACTTCTTGTTCCGAACTTGGGATGTTACAATTCTCCCCCACTTAAATTAGGCTTCGTCCTCGAAGCCTGCGGCAACACCAACTTCCGGATGATACTCCCACAATGCATCCACTGATCTTACCCGACCCAGATTCCTTCAAACACTGCTATCGAATCCTTAAAATTCATCTCTTCCCTTGCAGGGTCCTGATAACCGCTTCAAGCCGGCCACCGGCTTCCTTTCTCTGATAACAACACTCATCAACTAAGTGCCACCAGAAGACATTATCTTACTTCCGACTTACGCATTCATTCGCCACCTGCGAAAACTGGATACCATTCTAAACCACCGGGTCTTGACCCAGTATTAGCTCACTATCTTTCGCCCAACTGGCGCTACCTTTATCAACTTGCACCGATGGAAACTCATCCCGTTTCCTCCCTGGGTCGAATCCCATACCGTGCTGTCATGATGAAACAATTCACAGCTTCCGAGCAACCCTCCTGAACACCCAGCTATAATGTTCATACACATCGTACTTGGCCCAAACAGCCTCGGCCTGGAAAACCAGGCACGCCTACGATGGTCCAGCCATCCCTAGGATGGAACACCATTACATCCAAAGCTCATGACCACAACCCTACTCGGAACCAAGGACCCTGTCCTTGCGTCACCCTCGAACCCTTCGGTTCGATACAATGGAGTGCAACCCACTCACACTTCCCTATCACGATATCTAGGTCCTTGACCTCCGACTATAATATCCTTATACAGTACTCAGCACCGGTCCAGACTACTCCCGAGTTTTTTAACCTGCTGTCTCATCTTCCTTTGTCCAAATCTCCAATCTGGAACCACTAACCTCCTCCTTTTCCAAGGAGACTGAAAACATGCATGCGCATCATTCAACATTGCCACCACCTCAACGAGCAGCCAACCCATATGTACTTCCATACATCCGGTGCAATCCCAGTGCTTACTACCAGTAACTGAAGCACTTCGATCATCCATTTACTCCACTGCCTTCCTTTCAGAGGACCCACACTCCTTCCGGAGCTACATACCTTTCCCTTCCAGGAAATCTACTCAACAACCCTTACCGCACCTATAAGTTCCACTGAGCGAAACTCCATTCTACACTATCCATGTAGAGCAACTGCTATTCTCGAACTCCCATATACTCCGAATCCGATCACATACTAACAAGGCCCACGCACGGCCTCCAGCCAACTTCATCATCATGATCAATACTTGGGGCCAGACCATATCGATTACCATTGCATGGAGACATAATCACTCATTCTCTACATACCGATCCACTAACACATACAGAGTCTTCAGCATGACTGGACCGCCTTTCCAGGCCTTCAGCCTATCTGGACCACTCTCATAACCTTCAGCATGTCTGGACCGCCCTCCTGGGCCTTCAGCCTGTCTGGACCGTTCCCCGAGCCTTCGGTCTGACTGGTACGCCTTCCGGCCTTCAGTCTATCCGGACCGCTCCACACTGTCGTACGTCACCCTGAACCATCCTTCCTGGGAATCTCTCACATGCATACTGTTCTAGCCCTCTTGGGGTTCCGAACTCTAGCTCCATTCATATACTAAATTCCCGGCCTAACCCTAGGCCTTACAACAATCAGTCACCTTTTCCGAAAACCATGGTCTGTGCTCCGCCCCACTTGTCTACCACTTGCTCTCACCGATCCACACCCTCAGCAAAACACTGCTGAAATCCAAACAGCTAACCATCCTTGGATGCATGTTGTTTCACCGGAGAATTTTCCAATTCTCCCCCACTTAGTGCACCGACTACTAACCACCGATGCCCAAAACCGGCATAGCTCAATCGCCCTTACTCCATATATTCCCTCTTAACCATGAACTGACTCCCTCGGGAGTGAGTAACCTTCACCGAATAACCCTTCCGCCATCGCACACCTGAACTCCAGGAAAGTTGAATCTCAGCTGAACACTTCTCACATCGCAGGTGCCATACCCAGCAAAGATATCATATACCCGACCTTCCGATCATCTATCCTCTTGGATGCTAACCAACTACAACTCCTAACTACTAAGATCCTCAATCATACTACGAAACATGCGGAACAATGCAGACAGATTACAATACCACATAATCAACAAGATAACAAGATATCATAATGGAAACATACCCACAGCTGCATCTGGCTCTGCCCTGACCTCCTCTGCTGTAAGCTGGAATGCGTGTCCCTGAGCCCTCGGAGGCTCCGCTCCACCCTGACCCCCTCCAGTAATCCTTAAAGTGGCCGGTGCTGGAGCCTGCACCGATCCTGCAGCAAACTGTGGGTAGTTGGCTCTCAAGTGTCCAACCTGATGGCAGTGATAACAAATCCTCATATCCTGTATCGGGGCTGTCTGACGGCAATCCCTCGCATAATACCCCTCTCTCCCGCACTTGCGGCACGCACCACCGGCCCTACAGACTCCGGTATGCCCCTTCCCACACTTCTCACAAGTGTGGCTGCTCTGACCCCCAATCATGGAGTCAACGGTTTTGAACCGTTTCGGCGCCGGCTGCGACTGCACCGGGGCTTGCCTCTACTCTCGCAACTGCAACTCCATCTCTAACTCCCGCCGCCTGGCGGCCTCCTGTAACTCTAACAAGGTATCACATCTCTGCGTGGACACAAACTGCCTGATGTCCCTCTTGAGCATACTCAGATATCGGGACATCTGAGCCTGCTCCGAAGCAAACTCCGGGCAAAACATCGCCCTCTCAGTGAACATCCTGGTGATCTCCGTCACCGACTCTGAATCCTGCTTCAGCTCCAGGAACTCCTGAGCCAACCTCTCTCTCTCAACCCGTGGAACATAACGAGTGCTGAACATCTCCCGGAACTGATCCCAAGTAACCGCAGCCCGCTGCGCATCAGAATAAGATCCCGTAGTCAACCTCCACCAATCCTTCGCCCCGAGCCTCAAAAGGTTCAGAGCACACCTCACCCTCTGATCCGCAGGGCATGAACACGTGAAGAAACAACCCTCCATGTCTGACAACCATCTCATAGCAACGATCGGATCCTGAACTCCATCGAAAGTAGGGGGCTTCGTATTGTCGAAATCCCGATACCCTCCATGTCTGACAACCATCTCATAGCAACGATCGGATCCTGAACTCCATCGAAAGTAGGGGGCTTCGTACTGAAAGCCCCGCCCGGCTCCTCCCCCTGCCGCTGCTACAGCCGCTGTAGCTGTCGCGGCAGCCGTCTCAGCAAGAGCTGCATAGCGCTCATCAAAATACTCAACCATGGCGGTCTTGATTGACCCAAACAGTTCTGGTAACTCGGCCCGGAACATAGCAGCAACCTCCTCATGCAGGATCTCCCGAATCCTAGCATCCAACTCATCCGTCCTCATCTGACTAATAACCTCGGGTGGTGTTGATCCATCCTGACCACCCTCTCCCGATCCCGAACCGGATCCTGACTCGAAACGTCTCGCATCCGCCATACGGCCGACACCTCTAGCGCTGACCTGATCTCCTCGCATAACCGCCGCGAACTAACCTCTAACCAACAAACTAGGGGTTGTGACTTCCTTGACACGCGTATGGGTCCTGTGCTTTCAGTAGTTCGGGCCCATACTACCTTCCACACCTACCCATATTTGTCTCAAGTATCACCACAACGCCCTAAGCACAAACATACATAGCAAGCACTCAATCCTCACCCCTAGAGGAATACCGAATATCTCATATCAAGAAAACCCTAGGCTAACAGGCATCACAAATCAGACAATTCTATCATGCAATTCCTGAAGATTCCTAGCCTAGTACTAGCATGTTGTTCTAACATATCACATAATCAATAACTTGTATGGTATTTTGGGGTCTACTTACTGGATCCGGCTGATCGTACCCTCTGCGTCCTCCTTTACTTATTTTGAAAACCTTTTGAAAACTTTTTTTCAAAAATCTCTCCTTGATTTGAGACTGGATTCACACGAATGTTCCTCCAATTCACTCAAACCAAGGCTCTGATACCAACTTGTAACACCCATAAAAATTGAGCCAATTTAAAACATTTTAATTCATTCAAAAACCATTAAGTTCATACATCTCGTTTTCAAAATAGTTTAAACATCAGAGTATCCCCCAGAACCATATCACATAAATCATAAAACATGAGGAGCGGTACAATCACGCCTTCGCCTTGCCACGATCTCCTGAAGTACCTAAAACAATACACTGAAACTGTAAGCCCGAAAGCTTAGTGAGTTACCCCCAAAATACCAACCACATATAACCATACTCATATCATATCACAATACAGAACAGCCATGCACATCGGGTGTACTGTGTGACTGGTCCGCCCGCACCGGGCCTTCAGTCCACCTGGTCCACCCTCCAAGTCTAGTCATGTACATCGAGTCTACAGTGTGATTGGTCCGCCCGCACCGGGCCTTCAATCCACCTGGTCCACTCTCTGAGTCTACAGTATGACTGGTCCGCCCACACCGGGCCTTCAGTCGGCCTGGTCCACTCTCCGAGCCTCGGCACGTCTGGTCCACCCTCTTGGGGCCTTCAGCCTATCCGGACCGCTCGATGGGCCTTCGGAATATCCGGTCCGCCCTGCGTATGTTGGCCTACAGCACAAAGCAGGACCCGCCTCAACCCAACCCCCATCCAACAACCATGTGCACATAAACAATTAATCGCATAACAAATCTTAACCAGACAAACAGTCTAACAGATCACATAGCATATCAACATCCTAACCAGGATTCTGACCTAACTGGTCACTAGCATAACATTACCCTATATACCGGGTACCGACCTTAACCAGGTCACTAGCATAACACCATCCTAAAAACCAGGATGCAGATCTAGCAAAGCAATAACATAACAAACAATACCCGGATTTCCATCCGATAAAGGGTCGACCTTGGTGCCGTAGACCCTGTCGATATAGTGAGGATAACTCACCTGCAATTGCCGACTGGAAAGATAAGACCAAGCTGCTCCGACCACCGACACAATCTTCACCACAGAACACTACCAAAGAACCAATTCCATAAATACCCTTGAAGGTCAAAGTCAAAGTCCAGGCCAAAGTCAAACTTCCTGACTGACCCTACTCGCCGAGTCAACCCGTTGACTCGTCGAGTCCTTATACTCTGAAAACTCTTAGAACACGACTCAACTCGCCGAGTCACCCCAAGACTCGTCGAGTCCAACGATCTCCGAGTCCCATCCTGTCCAACTCACTGAGTCACCCCTCGACTCACTGATCTGCGTCTTAACCAGAAGAGGTTTGGGGTTCTGCGACCTGACTCGCCGAGTCCAAGAACAGACTCGTCGAGTCCAAGGCAATCTTTAACAGACTCGCCGAGTTGTTCTTCCAACTCGCCGAGTCCATGCACATGTTCATACAACTCGTCGAGTACACCCATGTGACTCGCCGAGTCTCTTCAGTTCTCAATCCATACAGAGGCTTTTCGAGCCATGCAGGGGCTCCAATCCATAGATCCACTCTTCTACGACCTAACCCTCACATAAAGTTGCAAACTTTACGTGAAACCAAGGAGATATAGGCCCAAAACACACTAGGGCTTGGGTTTTAGACAAAGGGGCTTCACCAACAACTCAAAGACTGAAGCTTTATGACATCCTAGGCCATCATGAGTCTAGATCTGGAGTAGCAACCTCAGATCTAACTCTAAATCCAAAATAGATCTCAAAACAAGCTAAAGAACTCCCAAAACAACCACCAAGGATGAACCAAAAAGGAAATAGCTTAAGATAAGGGCTCCTTACCTCAGAGATGTGCCCAAAACTGATGTAGATCCCAGATCTTTACAAGCCCCTTGATGCTAGCTTCCAATTTATCAAGCTCCTTCCACCAATTTCCTCTTCCAAGCCCCAATCTTCTCAACAATGAAGCCTCACACGAAATTATGGTTTTCTGGAACTCTCTGGGGGTTTAGGAGGCTGGAAGAGGGACATAAAGTCCTTTAAATAGGGTGCAAACCCTAAGATTAGGGTTTTCTCATTCCAGCACCAACTCGTCGAGTCCAAGCCTCCGACTCGGCGAGTTGGTCACTTAATTCACGATCCAAACCCGCTCCGACTCGACGAGTAGCGTACCTACTCGTCGAGTCCCTCCCTTTATTTACACTTAGCACCCTTCACTTCTTGTTCCGAACTTGGGATGTTACAGAGGCGCTACTTTCAGCAGGGTTGCGCGGGGTACGTCGCCTATGTTTTAGATACCCGGGAGAAGGGCAAGGCGGCAGTTGACGATGTACCGGTAGTATGCGAGCACCCGGATGTATTTCTAGAGGATTTTCCTGGGATATCTCCTGAGAGACAGGTTGAGTTCAGGATTGACCTGGTTCCTGGTGCGGCTCCAATAGCCAAGGCACCATACCGGTTGGCTCCTCCCGAGATGCAGGAGTTGTCTACGCAGCTGCAGGAGCTGCTAGACAAGGGTTTTATCAGACCGAGAAGTTCACCATGGGGAGCCCCGATTCTGTTTGTAAAGAAGAAGGACGGGACACACCGTATGTGTATAGATTACCGGGAGTTGAACAAGGTGACGGTGAAGAACCGTTACCCACTTCTGAGGATAGATGACTTGTTTGATCAGCTCCAGGGAGCATCTTGGTTCTCCAAGATTGATTTGCGCTCCGGTTATCATCAGATGCGGGTCAGAGGTGAGGACGTACAGAAGACCACTTTTAGGACCCGCTATGGTCATTATGAGTTCGTGGTGATGCCATTTGGGCTCACCAACGCACCAGCCGCGTTCATGGATCTCATGAACCACGTATGCAGACCGATGTTAGATCGGTCTGTGATAGTGTTCATCGACGACATCTTGGTCTATTCCAAGACTCAGGAGCAGCACGAGGAGCACCTGAGGGAGGTGCTAGAGACACTGAGGAGGGAGAAACTTTTCGCAAAGTTCTCCAAGTGTGAGTTCTGGTTGCGCGAGGTGCAGTTCCTTGGACACCTCGTCAACCAGAAGGGTATACTAGTATATCCGGCCAAGATAGAGGTTGTGATGTAGTGGGAGGTCCCGAGGTCTCCATCTGAGATTCGGAGCTTCCTAGGTTTGGCAGGGTACTACAGGAAATTCATCCAGGATTTCTCCAAGATAGCAGTTCCGCTCACTCGACTGACCAGGAAGTCGGTGGCATTTCGCTGGGGGCCTGAGCAGCAGGCAGCATTTGAGACCCTTAGGCAGAGATTGTGTGAGGCACCGATTCTTAACCTGCCAGAGGGAGTGGATGACTTCATAGTCTACTGTGATGCTTCGATCACATGTATGGGAGCAGTGTTGATGCAGCGAGGGCATGTGATAGCTTATGCCTCTAGACAGTTGAAGCCTTACGAGGCTAACTATTTGACGCACGATTTAGAGCTGGGGGCAGTGGTGTTCGCCCTCAAGATTTGGAGACATTACCTCTATGGGGTCCGTTGTACCATTTACACGGATCACAAGAGCCTGAGGTACCTCATGGATCAGCCGAATCTAAATATGAGGCAGCGTCGGTGGTTAGATGTGGTAAAGGACTACGATTGTGAGATCCTTTATCATCCGGGCAAGGCCAACGTAGTGGCCGACGCCCTGAGCCGCAAGGCGATGTCTGCCCCGATCAGGGATATATGTCTGAGGATGACAGTGATTACTCCATTGTTGGAGCAGATTAGAGAGGCACAGGTTGAGGGCCTAAAGGAGGAGAGACAGAAGTGTGAGAGGATCGTGGGCCAAGTAGCTTCTTTCGATTATGACAGTCGAGGATTGTTGACCCTTCATGGGAGAGTTTGGGTGTCGTACTGGGGAGGAGTACGACAGGTGTTGATGGATGAGGCCCACAAGTCTCGGTTCTCTATCCACCCAGGGGCAACGAAGATGTACAGAGATCTTCGACCCGATTATTGGTGGCCCTGCATGAAGCGGGACGTAGCTTGGTACGTGGAGAGATGCCTGACCTGCAGGAAGGTCAAGGCAGAACACCAGAGACCCCACGGCAAGATGCAGCCATTAGACATTCCCGTGTGGAAATGGGAGGATATCACCATGGATTTCGTTACTAAGCTTCCCAAGTCTGCACGTGGAGTTGACGCGATTTGGGTCATAGTGGATCGGTTGACCAAGAGCGCGCATTTCGTACCGATCCAGGAGAGTATATCGGCTGAGAAGTTAGCTGATATTTATGTGCGAGAGATTGTGGCACGTCATGGAGTGCCTGTTTCGGTAGTATCAGATCGAGACGCCCGGTTCACTTCCAGGTTTTGGAAGCGGTTCCATGACGAGATGGGGACTCGTCTCCTTTTCAGCACCGTTTTTCACCCTCATACGGACGGGCAGAGCGAGAGGACGATTCAGACTCTCGAGGACATGCTTCGGGCATGTGTCCTAGATTTTGGTGGCAGTTGGGATATGTAGCTTCCATTAGCGGAATTTTCGTATAACAACAGTTACCACTCCAGTATAGACCGGCCTCCCTTTGAGATGCTCTACGGGAGGAAGTGTAGGACCCCAATCTGTTGGGGCGAGGTCGGTCAGAGAGTCATGGGGAGCACTGAGGTGGTGCTTAAGACCACAGAATTGATACAACAGGTTCGTAGCCGACTCCAGACTGCTCAGAGCCGGCAGAAGAGTTACGCTGATAGGAGGCGTTTTGACTTGGAGTTTCAGGTAGGCGACATGGTCCTCCTGAAAGTGTCACCCTGGAAGGGTGTCATCAGGTTCCAGAAGAGGGGCAAGCTGGGCCCCAGGTTCATCGGTCCCTTTAGGGTTTTAGCCCGGGTGGGTCGGGTTGCTTATCGGTTAGATCTTCCAGCAGAGCTTAGCCAGATCCATAACACTTTCCATGTGTCTCAGTTACGGAAGTGTTTGGTGGATGAGTCAGCAGTTGTACCGTTGGAGGATATTCAGGTTGACAGCAGCCTGAATTACATCGAGAGACCAGTTGCGATCTTGGATCGGAAGACGAAGACCTTGAGGAACAAGGTGGTTCAGCTAGTGAAGGTGCAGTGGCAGCACCGGAAGGGTTCGGAGTGGACATGGGAGACCGAGGAGGAGATGAGAGAGCATTATCCGGAGTTATTTCCAGATTCAGTAGCAGCAGACTTCGAGGACGAAGTCAAAGATAAGTGGGGGAGAGTTGTAACGCCCCGTTCCTGGTATGCATTTAAAACATTATTTTTTCTTCTTATTTTAGAAGCTACTCGATGAGTCAGTGGCCCTAACTCGTCGAGTAGCAGCGGGTCAGCACGAGGAGTTGGCGTGGCGACTCGACGAGTCCATATTCCGGACTCGGCGAGTCCGCCAGTCTGGATGAAGCCCTAATTTTCAGGGTGTGTGTAACATCCATAAATTTTACGCCAAATTTAAACTTTTCAAGCATAAATAAAACCAAATAGCAATTGTTTACAAAAGTGTTTTCAATTCATTATTCAATCAGAGTGTCCCAAAAGCCAGATCATAAGGATGAGGAGCAGTACGGTCACGCCTTCGCCTTGCCATTAACTCCTGAAGTACCTGAAACAGTAAACTGAAAACTGTAAGCCCGAGGGCTTAGTGAGCTACCCCCAACTTACCAATACCACACTGATAATACCATGTCCGTAATAATCAATCAATCAACATGCATACTGGGCCATCAGCCTGACTGGACCGCCCTCCAGGGCCTACAGTCCAACTGAATCTATACCGAGCCTTCGGCATGACTGGACCGCCACGTGGGCCTACAGTCTCCCCGGACCGCTCATAGGGTGTGTTGGCCTTCAGCATAGAGCAGGACCGCCTCAACCCAAGCAACAAGCTATTAATCATGTACGCATAGATAACATATACTGGCATATACAATCATCAAACCTATCTATCTCACTGATCACCAAACATGGCAATCACTCATAACTAAAGCACTGACCTAACATGTCACTAACATATTAATCCCTACGGATCATAAGAGAATAACATACTGTCTATCCTGATTCCGATCTAACAGATCATATCCACATATAGCATACCATAACGATAACAACTAAAAGGGCCGGCCTTGGTGCCTTAGACCCTATCGATATAGTGAGGATAACTCACCTCACAGATGTCGACTTGGTAGATAGATCCCAACTCTCGAATCACTTGACACAAGCTCCACCACCTATTACCATAGCACAATATACCCATAAGTCCTTAACCTTATAAGGTACTCCATAACCCACTAGTCAACCCTTGGTCAAAGTCAAAGTCCTCAGTCAAGGTCAACAGTCCATGTTGACCTTAACTCGTCGAGTACCCTCGGCTACTCGCCGAGTTCCTTGAAGCACTTTACAACTCGCCGAGTCATCGAGGTGACTCGTCGAGTTCCTCTGATTCTTGATCCAATTATAAGGCCACCCGTCGAGTTTCCCTCTTGCAACACGACGGATACACACGCATACATGTCCTGGAGAAAACTCATCCGACTCGCCGAGTTGTTCATACAACTCGCTGAATCTATAGCAATCTTCATCGGACTGGCCGAGTTGCTCATCCAACTCGTCGAGTTCAAGGTCATCTTCATACGACTCGCCGAGTCAACCTTGTGACTCACCGAGTTCCTTCAGTCCTTAAGCCATACAGACTTATTTAAGCCATGCAATGGCTCCAAACTATAGATCCAAGCTTCTAGAGCATGCTTTTCACGTAAAGTTGCAAACTTTACGTGTATGCATGACTAAAAAGGCTCTTAATGGAAATTCTAAGCTCTTAATGGGGTTTCATGCACAAGGAGGACCTCCATCACCCCCAAACCCGAAACTTTATGATTCTAGTATATAGGGAGGGTTCAGATCTGAAGTTACAACTTTAGATCTGGCCCATAGCTTGCCATATCAACTCAAAATCCATAAAACCCTAAAACTCAACCAAAAGAAAAGAGATCTAGAAGGAAAGGGAAGTAAAGATTGCAACTTGATACCTCCAGAAGATGCTAGTTGGGGTAAGTTCTGCTTCCCACACCTTCCTTGCTCCAACTCCTTTGCTCTTCAAGCTTTTCCCTCCTAACCAACCTTATTTCCAAGGCTTAAATCACACCAAGAAGAGTACCACACGAATTAGGGTTTCACTGAGCTCTCAAAGACTGTAAAGAGGCCAAAGGAGGCTGAGGTTCCTTTAAATAGGGTGCAAAACCCTGGGATTTAGGGTTTCATCTGCCAGCTCCTACTCGTCGAGTCCTTTCATGGACTCGGTGAGTAGGTCACTAAACACGCGATCCCACCCCGCTGCTACTCGACGAGTAGGGCAACCAACTCGTCGAGTAGGACATAAAACCAAACAACCTTTTATTTAATCCATACCTGAGAATCGGGGCGTTACAATTCTCCCCCACTTGAACTAGACTTCGCCCTCGAAGTCCTTTGGGATAAACAATGCCGCTTAATGCTCACGCATCTCCGCCTCCGGCTCCCATGTCCACTCGGATCCCCTCCGATGTTCCCACTGCACCTTCACCAAAGGTATTTCCTTGTTCCGAAGGATCTTCTTCTTCCTTTCCAAAACGGCCACCGGCCTCTCCACATAATTTAGGCGCTCATCGACCTGAATGTCGTCCAGTGATACTACTGCCTCCTGGTCCATGATACACCTCCGCAATTGCGAAACATGGAACGTGCTATGAATCCGGCTAAGCTCTTCCGGAAGCTCCAGCCTATACGCCACCTTGCCAACCCTGGCAACGATCCTGAACGACCCAATAAAACGGGGACCCAGTTTTCCCCTCTTCCTGAAACGGATCACACCCTTCTAGGGTGAGACTTTCAGGAGTACCATGTCACCCACCTGAAATTCCAACTCAGATCGGCGTCTGTCGGCATAGCTCTTCTGCCGACTCTGAGCGGTCTGCAAACGCTGTCTAACCTGCTGTATCTTTTCGGTAGTCTGCAGAACTACCTCTGTCCGCCCCATAACCCTGTGCCCAAACTCACCCCAGCAGACTGGGGTTCTACACTTCCGACCATACAACAACTCGAAAGGCGGGGCGCCAATACTGGAATGATAGTTGTTGTTGTAGGCGAACTCTGCAAGCGGTAGGTGGGAATCCCAACTCCCACCAAAATCAATAACGCATGCCCTCAACATATCCTCGAGGGTCTGGATGGTCCGCTCACTCTGCCGATCTGTCTGCGGATGGAAAGCTGTACTAAAATGCAGTCGCGTACCCAGTTCCTCATGGAACTTCTGCCAAAAACGGGAAGTAAACCTGACATCCCTATCGGAAACGATAGAAACTGGAACCCCATGTCGAGAGACAATCTCGCTGACATACATGTCGGCCAATTTCTCAGCCGACGAACTCTCCCGTATGGCCAAGAAATGGGCACTCTTGGTCAACCGATCCACGATGACCCATATAGCATCAAACCCCTTCGCCGTCCTCGGCAACTTTGTAATGAAATCCATCGTGATCTGCTCCCATTTCCACATGGGAATCTCCAGAGGTTGCAGCTTGCCATGCGGCCTCTGATGCTCGGCCTTGACCATCCTACAGGTCAAGCAACTCTCAACATACCCAGTGATTTCTCGCTTCATGCACGGCCACCAGTAGCTCAAACTCAAATCCTGGTACATCTTGGTGGCCCCCGGGTGTATAGAAAAGTGAGACTTATGAGCCTCCTCCATCACTGTCTGCCGGATCCCTCCGGTCATCGGAACCCAAACCCGACCGTGTCGGGTCAATAATCCGCGGCTATCCTGAACAAACTGGGCGTTCTCGCCCTTAATCCGCTCCATCTTCCAGTTCTCTGGTCCATGCCCTCGACCTGAGCATCCCTAATCAAGCTCACAAGCGGGGAATCCACCGCTATCCTCATACACCTTGCCGAGGTAGAAGACCCAGCTGACTTGCGGCTCAAAGCGTCCGCAACCACATTCGCTTTACCAGGATGGTAAAGGATCTCACAATCATAGTCCGTGACTACATCCAGCCACCTGCGCTGCCTCATATTCAGGTTCGGCTGATCCATAATGTGCCTCAAACTCTTGTGATCCGTGTATATAGTACATCGGACCCCGTACAGATAATGCCTCCAACTCTTGAGAGCGAAAACCACCGCTCCCAACTCAAGATCGTGCGTACGGTATCTCGTCTCATGCGGCTTCAGCTGCCGCGATGCATAGGCTATCACCCGTCCCCTCTGCATGAGGACCGCCCCCAGACCTGTGATGAATGCATCACAAAATACCACAAAATCCTCGACTCCCTCGGGGAGCGTCAACACTGGCGCCTCACACAAACATCGCCGGAGGGTCTTAAACGCCCTCTGCTGCTCAGGGCCCCACCGGAAATCCACCCCCTTCCTCGTTAGACGAGTGAGGGGTACTGCAACCTTGGAAAAATCTCGAATAAATCTCCGGTAGTACCCTGCTAATCCCAAGAAACTCCTGATGTCGGAGGGAGATTTCGGAATCTCCCACTGCATAACGGCCTCAACTTTGGCCGGGTCGACCAAAATCCCCTCATGGTTAACGAGATGCCCGAGGAACTGGACCTCTCGTAACCAAAACACACTTTGAGAACTTGGCATATAGCCGTTCTCGTCGCAGAACCTCCAACAGCTCCCTGAGGTGCTCCTCGTGCTGCTCTCGCGTCTTCGAATACACCAATATATCGTCTATGAACACAATGACTGAGCGATCGAGCATCGGTCTGCAGACTCGGTTCATCAAATCCATGAACACTGCTGGCGCATTAGTGAGCCCAAACGGCATCACCACGAACTCGTAATGACCATAACGAGTCCGAAACGCGGTCTTCTCCACGTCTTCCTCCCTCACCCTGACCTAGTGATATCCGGACCTCAAATCGATCTTGGAAAACCAAGATGCACCCTGCAGTTGATCGAAAAGATCATCTATCCTCGGGAGTGGATAACGGTTCTTCACCGTTAACTTATTCAACTCCCTATAATCAATGCACATCCTGTGCGAACCGTCCTTCTTCCTGACGAAAAGGATCGGTGCTCCCCATGGGGAACTACTCGGACGAATAAACTGCTTACCCAGCAGCTCCTGCAACTGAGATGACAACTCCTGCATCTCTGGCGGTGCCAGTCGGTACGGAGCCTTAGCGATAGGTGCCGCCCCCGGCACTAGATCAATCCTAAACTCAACCTGCCTCTCCGGAGGCACTCCGGGTAACTCCTCCGAAAACACGTCAGCAAACTCTCTAACTACTGGGACCTCCGAAACCGAGGGCTGATCCCTAACCCGCGTATCTACCATATACGCTAAATAACCGGCACACCCGTGCTGAATATACTGTCGAGCCCTGGCCGCCGAACAAAACCCTGATCCCATCCTGGTGCCCTCGCCATATACCACCAGTTCACCCCCACTTGGGGTTCGAACTACCACTCGCTGTCCCTCACAATCGATCATGGCGCCAAATCGACTGAGCCAATCCATCCCTACGATCACGCACACTTCCCCCATGGGAATAGGAATCAAATCTATCGGGAAGAGCACCCTGAAAATCTCCAACTCGCATCCCCGGTAGACCGAAGAAGCAGAAACCCCGTGCTTGTTGGCGATCGAAACTCGCAACGGACAATCAAGCTCATCTACCGGCACACTAAACCCTCTACTGAAAGTCTGAGATATGAACGACCGACTCGCCCCCGAGTCAAATAAAACCAAAGCAAACAAAGAATTCACTAAAAACGTACATATTCACAGGTACAACCAATGAGCATAACACAAATACAATAACTGAGATAGAGAAAAGAAACGTACCAGCAACCACATCCGGTGCTGCCTTGGCCTCCTCGGCCGTGAGCTGGAAGGCGCGACCCTGAGCCTTCGGAGGCTCCACCTTGACTGGCCTCTCATCCCCAATCCTCACAGTAGCTGACGCGGGACCCTGCGCCGGCTTGGCGGCGCGCTGCGGACAGTTGGTCTTCACATGACCAACCTGATGACAATGGTAACAAATCCTCATATCTGCTGGAGGGGCGGACTGATGGCAGTCCCTGGCATAGTGCCCCTCCTTGCCACATTTGTGGCATCCACCTCCTGCTCGACACACCCCCGAATGACCCCTTCCACACTTTCCACAAGTGCGGCTCTGCTGACTCCTAGTCCGAGTATCAGCGGTCTTAGACCGCTTAGGCGCCGGCTGAGACTGTGTCGGTGCCTGACGCTGCTCTTTCAACTGCAGCTCTATCTCCAACTCACGCCGCCTCGCGGCTTCCTGAAGATCTAGGAGGGTATCACATCGTTGTGTAGACACAAACAGTCGAATATCAGTCTTGAGCATACTCAGATAACGAGTCATCTGAGACTGCTCCGAAGCAAACTCCGAGCAAAACATAGCTCTCTCCGTGAACATACGGGTAATCTCCATCACTGACTCCCCATCCTGTCTTAATGTCAAAAACTCCTGAGCAAGCCGCTCCCGCTCAACACGTGGAACGTAGTGGGTGCGGAACATATCCCGGAACTGCTCCCAAGTAACAGCAGCTCGCTGATCATCCGTATACGACCCTGTCGTCAATCTCCACCAGTCCTTTGCCCCAAGCCTCAGCAGGTTCAGGGCACACCTGACCTTCTGGTCAGCAGGACATGAACACGTGAAGAAACATCTCTCCACGTCAGATAACCACCTCATAGCTCTGATCGCATCCTGTGTACCATCAAACGTCGGGGGCTTCGTATTATCGAAGTCCCGGTACTGGAAAGCCCTGCTGGCCCCTCCTCCAACCCCTGCCGCGGTTACAGCCGAAGTGGCTGTAGCGGCAGCTGTCTCTGCTAGAGCTGCATATCGCTCATCAAAGTACTCGACCATCGCGGTCTTAATCGACCCAAACATCTCTGGCAGCTGCGCTCGGAACGCTGCAGCAATCTCGTCGTGCATAATCTCCCGGATCCTGGCATCCAACTCCTCGGTCCCTATCTGTACCACGGGCTCAGGTGCTACCAGCACCTCCGACCCTCCGTCTCCCGACCCTGACCCCGATCCGGACCCTGATCCTGATCCGGGCCCAACAGCAAAACGTCTCGTCACCACCATACTGAAAGATATACTCAAACATCAGATAAATAACATAATATCGGGAGGCCAAAACCCACAAACCCTAGGGGTTGTGACTTCCTTGCTACACGTATGGGTCCTGTGCTTTCAGTAGTACGGGCCCATACTACCTTCCACACCTACCCATAGTTGTCTCAAGTATCACCACAACACCCTAACACTAGCATCGACATAAAATGCGCTCAACCCTCATCCCTAGAGGAATATCAACTATCTCACAACTGGTCTTACCGCCTCTCACAACTCACACCTCCATGAAACTTTCATCATCCCCTGCAGCGCTAGTGTATGCTAACTGCACATAACGCTGGACCCAATAGACTTTCGAATGTCCCATCCTACCCGAAGGCCGAATCAACATTCTCAGGCAATGGGGTCTTTATTATGCACAGCTGTGATGCATACACTAATCATCAACAGTTATGATGTCAATTCCACATACAATGAACCCTAGGCTAATGGGCATCATATAATCGGGCAAGTCTATCATGCGATTCCTGAAGATCCCTAGCCTAGCACTAGCATGCTATTCTAACATATCAGAATATCAAATAACTGTATGGTATTTTTGTTGGATATAGTGTCTAAGTCCATAACTTTATTTGGTATGTACTTGACCCGACCCGGCATGGTCCATTTGGGTTGCATGGCATTGCAATACTTGGATAGACTAAATGAGAGAAAGGACACTTGTGATTATTAATATATTATAAGTTCTAATATATTAATAATAGTATTATTTAATTAGTATTGATCAAGTATTAATTTAGAATTAATTTGGTGATCAAAATGAGACTAATTAAATACATAGGGTTGATTATGACAATCATCTAATCTTTTATGGTGGATTCATGATCCATGGTTTATTGTGATTTGGAGCTCCATGGATATGGGAGTTACAAACCCATGGATCATTAGAAATCAAGAGTCATGACAATTAAGGGCATTCATGTGTAAACCCTAATTGTGACAACACTATAAAAGGAACCCTATAGCTAGCAAAATCGGACACTAGTTGATTCTAAGAGGGCATAACCGATTTTGAGTGTTAGTGACATTCTCTCAAGTTATTTCAAGTCTTGTGGTGTTGTGTGAAGCATTTGAGGCACAACATTTAGGGTGCTAGGCTCACAAAGTCTTCAAGGAATCCAGAAAAAAAAAAGGTTTGTACTTCTACTAGTTTTTATATTACATATCCCCATGCCATGCTAGTTAGGAAGTAAACCTTGAAAAATCAAATTTGCATGTATATTAGAGAAAACATAGATTCGAGGTTTATAGGGTTGCATGTACACCATATGAGTGTTAGAATGCTCAAAACCCATCAGTGGTATCAGAGCCTAGGGTTGTTTTCTGTATATTTGATGCACACTGCTTGAAAAAATCGAAAAACTGTTCACTGTTCGATTGGACTCGCCGAGTGCAAGGGGAGAACTCGACGAGTCCAAGACAAAATTCATCCTACTCGTCGAGTAGGATCATGCACTCGACGAGTAGGTGCGTGCTAGGCAGTTTTCCGAGTTTTGTTGCTGGAAATGGGCTAGAATCATTATCCCAAACTGTTTTGGACTTGTAAAATCTGTTTTTAAAAGTGGTAATAAATTATGTTAACCCATTTCAAATGACTATTATCAATTTTCAAGTTTTATATGTGATTTCTTGAAATCGCTTGATATGAATATTTGTTCTTATGAGTTTTAAAAGATCATAGGAATTGTGTGTAACATACATGCTAGATTAATTCATGATCTTATTGCTTATGATGGTGTTCATAACTTGTCCTCAAGTTATGGATAACCAAAAGTCACTTCTTTAAAAGTTGTCATTAAAGAATAGTAGGTTTCATAAAATGAAGAGTCTTCAACTTTATGAACCATTAAAACTCATAAGTTACAAATATGAAGAGTCTTGAAATAGTTTCAAAAACTTGCCCTCAAGTTTTGGAATTTGTAAAGTCTTACACTTTAATACTTTAATTCCAAATTAAACCTTAGATTTTTAAAAAGTTTAAAAATCAACACTTATACTATTATTATAATCTTATTTATATAGATATGTATAAGAATAAGTCATTCTTACCGCAAGTAGGCCTCATTCACGAAGCCGGTCTATAAGGGGGGTATAAGGTTGTTGCCTATAAAATGGCAGCTTAATGGGTGTCTACTCTCACCCACCGCTTCCTTGACTGGTGGAGGGTCATTAGCCGAACGGGTAGGATAAGACTTTAACTCTCATTAAAAGTATAATGAATTATAAAGTAACTATACATTATTAATTCCCAATCTTAGTTACTTTAGGAAAATGTGAAATAGGTGCTAGCCCATAAAATTACACTTTGTACCTTACCAAGTCGTTAGTGGAGCATGTGTGGTTAACCGACACACTAACAAGGACTAGTAAGTGTGGCAAAGGGTAACTTGACTTTGTTATAGATCGGTGGAGCGTGTGTGGTTAACCGGCACATCGATTAGGTAATATAGTTAAGGGTACCAAGTCAATTTGTATGGTTATTCACACCTTGTTTGTGATCCTCGGCATCCCAATCACAAACTTGAGAGGGCACAATCGAGATTTAAACATGCCATTGAAAAGTTCAATGTATCTCAAAAGATCTAGGAGTTTCAAATCCAATAAAACCTAATAATAAAATATTTCGTTCTTATGGTGGAAATTGGTAAATCGTCATTTACCTACCTTCAAATATTTTATAGCTTGGATTACGGCATCCCTCTTCCAACTATAAATAGTTTGTTGGATCCTAGCCTTAATATTTCATTTAGGTGACTTATTAAGGACTCTTAATCTAATGAAACTTGTCTTTCTTTTCCTTCAAATGTCTTCCAACAATGCTTCTGGCTCAAACCCAACAGGCTCTTTTTCCCTTATGAACTTGTGTGGGAAAGTCACTTTTGATGGATCCAACTTCAATGAATGGATCAGAAACATCAGGATGATTACCCGCTATGAGGACAAGGAGTATGTCCTCGATAGGGAGCTTAAGGTTGTGAATGAAGCCACTGCTACTCCTGAAGAGTTTGCGGAGTTTGTTGCACATGAAAAGGATGCTACTAAAGTAACATGCATCATGATGGCTACCATGACTCCTGAACTTCAAAAATCCTATGAAGATTTCTACCCCTATGAGATGCACCAAGATTTGATGGAAAGATACCATCAGAGCGCGCGTCAGGAGAGGTACGAAATCATCTTCTCCATGATAACAACCAGAATGAAAGATGGTGAACCCATCACCGGTCACATGCAGAAAATGCAAAGGTTCGTTGACCGGTTATTGAAGCTTAATGTGGACTTTCCTGAAGAAATGGCGATTGATATCATTCTCCATTCCTTACCTCCAAGTTATGATCAGTTTCGTATGACTTATCATATGAACAAGGAGGAAGTCACACTGAGTAAACTTCAAGGACTTTTAAGGACAGCTGAAAATGGCCTTAATAGTAAAGCGGTTGTTACTTCTACTTCTACTCCTTCAGCAGCCCCTGTTCTTGCGATTGGGCAGGGAAAGGGTAAGAAGAGGAAAACCCCTTCGAAGGGTACCAAGGGTAAGCCCCTTGATGGTTCCTCTTCTAGTGGGATAAAGAAAGGTCCCATTACTCCTTCCTCAAACCCAAAGGAAGCACAATGCTTCTATTGTCAAGAAAAGGGGCACTGGAAGCGAAGCTGCCCCAAATACTTGCAAGATGTAAAGGATGGGAAAGTTAAACCCACCCATGCAGGTATCTATACAATATTGTCTAATAACTCATCTAATGCTAATTCTTGGGTGCTTGATACAGGTTGTGGTATTCACATTTGTACTGATTTGCAGGGCCTAAGAAGAAGTGAGCAAGTGGAGCACAGGAAGATAAACTTAGTCATGGGCAACAGGAAAGCATCACCTGTCACCAAGATAGGAGTTTATTCTTTATTGCTAAATAATGGGTTAATGTTAGATTTGAATAAATGTTGTTACTCGCCAGAAATGGCGAGAAATATTATTTCCTTTCATGGCTTGTACAACCAAGGGTTTACATTTTTATTTGATAATAATAATGACGCTATTAATGTTTATTACAATGATGTACCTTACTTTAAAGCATTACCTTGTGAAGGTGTATATGAAGCTGTGAATGTTGTAGACAATCTAGGAAATAATGTGTTGTATATTGATTCTTCGAATAGCTTGGATAAAGCGTCCTTGTGGCATTGTCGTCTTGGACATGTCAACAAGAAGCGCATAGGCCAACTCCAAAAGGCTGGAGTCTTGGAATCATTTGACCTAAAGTCGGATGATAGTTGCGAGTCTTGTTTACTTGGAAAAATGACGAAGTCACCCTTCACAGGTACTTGTGATAGGGGTGAAGGTTTGTTGGACCTGGTACACACAGATGTGTGTGGGCCCTTCAGAGTTGCTACAAGAGATGTTAATCGCTATTATGTGACTTTTACAGATGATTATAGCAGATATGGATATATCTACTTAATCAAGCATAAGTCAGAAACCTTTGAAAAGTTCAAAGAGTTTAAGCAGGAAGTTGAGAATCAATTGGGCAGGAACATCAAGATGCTCCGATCCGATCGGGGAGGAGAGTATCTTAGCATTAAGTTCCTTGACTATCTTAAGGAATGTGGGATTGTCTCACAATTGACACCTCCCAGAACACCACAGTTGAATGGTGTAGCTGAGAGGCACAATCGAACCTTGTTGGATATGGTTCGTTCCATGATGAGTTGAGCTTCGTTACCAATCTCTTTCTGGGGGTATGCCTTAGAGACTGCCGCCCACATCCTTAATCTAGTCCCTACTAAAAAGGTTGCCAAAACACCTCACGAGATGTGGACTGGGAAAGTTCCCAATTTAGACCACATCAAGATTTGGGGTTGCGAAGCTTTCGTGAGGCGTGAGACTCATGATAAGCTTGAACCTCGAAGTGAGATGTATTTTCATCAGCTACCCACAGAGATCCTTTGGTTACCTCTTTTACAGACCCAGTGATAAGGTGGTCTTTGTAGCAAGAAGAGGAGTCTTTCGTGAGAGAGAATTTATAAGCCAAGGGGACAGTGGGAGGCAAATTGACCTTGAAGAGTTTCAAGAGTCAAGCGGTGAAGGAATCTCAAATACTATCAACCAACCTGAGGAGGAAACTCCTGTTGATCCGATAGAAGAGTCTGTACCTCCGAGGCGTTCCACTAGGGTGAGGAACGCACCTGTTTTTTTATTATGGTTATCACATCACCACTGAAGGTGATACATTTATTAGTGATAGTACACTAATAGATTTGGATGAACCTAATAATTATAGGGAAGCCATGGCAGGCCCCGAGTCTGCTAAATGGAAGGAGGCTATGGACAGCGAGATTCAGTCCATGTATGACAATCAAGTGTGGAACTTGGTTGACAATGTACCAGGTCGTAAGACAGTTGGGTGCAAATGGATCTTCAAGAAGAAGACCGACATGGATGGGAAGGTACACACTTACAAAGCGCGATTGGTTGCGAAGGTCTTTACTCAAACTTCGGGAGTTGACTATGATGAGACCTTCTCACCAGTAGCGAAAATTAAGTCTATTAGGGTCTTACTGGCCATAGCTGCATTTCATGATTATGAAATATGGCAAATGGATGTCAAAACCGCTTTCCTTAATGGAAAGTTGGCTGAGGATGTTTACATGGCTCAACCAGAGGGTTTTGTCGATGCAAAGTACCCTAATAGAGTGTGTAAGCTTGAGAAATCCATTTATGGATTGAAACAAGCATCTCGTAGATGGAATCTTTGCTTCGACAAGAAAGTCAAAGAGTTTGGTTTCTCGAGGAGCGAAGATGAGTCCTGTGTATATGTCAGGGCTAGTGGGAGTATAGTCAGCTTTTTGGTGTTGTATGTGGATGACATACTACTCATAGGAAACGACGTCCCAACCTTGCAGGAAGTGAAGTCCTGGCTTGGGAAGTGTTTCGCTATGAAGGACCTTGGAGAAGCTGCCTATATCCTAGGGATAAGGATATTAAGAGATAGGAGTAAGAGACTAATTGGACTTAGTCAAAGTACTTACTTGGATAAGGTGATGAAGAGGTTCATCATGCAAGAATCCAAGAAAGGGGAATTACCCATGCAGAGTAATGCCAAGCTGAGTAAGACTCAGAGTCCGAGTACAGAGGCTGAGATAGCTAAGATGAGTCATATACCATATGCTTCCGCTGTGGGCTCTATCATGTATGCTATGACTTGTACTCGCCCTGATGTGGCCTTTGCTTTGAGCATGGTCAGTAGATATCAAGGGAACCCTGGCAAGGCTCACTGGACTGCGGTAAAGAACATTCTCAAGTATCTGCGGAGGACTAAGGATTGGGTCCTTACCCTCGGAGGCAGTGATGACTTGAGAGTGGAAGGATATAGCGATGCTAGCTTTCAGACTGATAGGGATAATTTCCGCTCTCAGTCAGGCTGGGTCTTTATCCTAAATGGAGGGGCAATTACTTGGAAAAGTTCCAAGCAGGAGACAGTAGCTGATTCTACTTGTGAATCAGAGTACATAGCAGCGAGTGAAGCGGCTAAGGAGGCGATATGGCTAAAGAACTTCATCGGAGACCTTGGAGTTGTACCATCTATAAAGGAGCCAATGGAAATTTTCTGTGACAGAGAAAGTGCGGTTGCTTTGGCTAAGGAACCAAGAGATCACGGGAGATCTAGGCACATTGACAGAAAATACCATTTCATCAGACATCGAATAGAAGAATGACTCCTCGTGGCAAAGAGGGTATCATCAGATGAGAACCCAGCAAATCCCCTCACGAAGGGACTGAGTAGGGTTAAGCATTTACAGCATGCGAGGCGCATCGGGCTAAAGGATGATATTAGTTTCAATAATTAGATTTCTGAAACTTGTAAAATGTAATTGACATTTTGATGATTAAATTAAAGTTGTTATTTATTTATGAGTAAAGTGTTACTATCTTATGTTAATCGTTTACTATGGTTTCAATTTTGCATGTTTTGACTTCCAGAATAATTATTTTATTCGAACTCTCCATAGTCGGTCATATGTCGGAAGTAGATATGAATCAAGACTGTCATGAATTTGGTTTGTATGATATGTCTAAAGGGTATTAGACATAGCAATAGTTGCTGCAACATTCATGAGTGCTCATAAGTTCTGAGTATTGGATTCAACCCACGCTCACTTGCATCACTTCATGGAATTTATCTCGAGTGATCGTGAGACGGTAATATCATATAAATCTTTAAATCTAGGGATATGAGTTGTTGACTATGAGTTGGTTGTCCATTGATTGTACGAAAACGCATTGGTAACTCGATGTTATAAAACGTGCTTTTGTGCATAATTCAACAAGTAGTTAGTACAACCATATGAGTCGAAGTTTATCTGTTCCTTCTAGAAATAGAAGCAATATCTGGGCCCCTCGATGATTTGGTTTTGACTTATGTATCGGGCCCGGTCAAAACCTAATTGATGTTTTCAATTTAGTTCTATGTCGAAACAAATTAGAGATCGAGAAACAAATGTTGGACAATAAGTACGACCATGTTCCATGTGTTTGTCCGGCTAATATCTTGAGAGCAGAGGATTATATGATCACTTATCTTAAATGTCGTATCATTATTATCTCAGTTCCGAGAGACTTTGAAAGAGCTACGATTGCTAGTCGGATCCTGAAGTCATATATGCAAATATAGTTATTAGACTTATCCAAGTGGGAGACTGTTGGATATAGTGTCTAAGTCCATAACTTTATTTGGTATGTACTTGACCCGACCCGACATGGTCCATTTGGGTTGCATGGCATTGCAATACTTGGATAGACTAAATGAGAGAAAGGACACTTGTGATTATTAATATATTATAAGTTCTAATATATTAATAATAGTATTATTTAATTAGTATTGATCAAGTATTAATTTAGAATTAATTTGGTGATCAAAATGAGACTAATTAAATACATAGGGTTGATTATGACAATCATCTAATCTTTTATGGTGGATTCATGATCCATGGTTTATTGTGATTTGGAGCTCCATGGATATGGGAGTTACAAACCCATGGATCATTAGAAATCAAGAGTCATGACAATTAAGGGCATTCATGTGTAAAACCTAATTGTGACAACACTATAAAAGGAACCCTATAGCTAGCAAAATCGGACACTAGTTGATTCTAAGAGGGCATAACCGATTTTGAGTGTTAGTGACATTCTCTCAAGTTATTCCAAGTCTTGTGGTGTTGTGTGAAGCATTTGAGGCACAACATTTGGGGTGCTAGGCTCACAAAGTCTTCAAGGAATCCAAGCAACAAGAAAGGTTTGTACTTCTACTAGTTTTTATATTACATATCCCCATGCCATGCTAGTTAGGAAGTAAACCTTGAAAAATCAAATTTGCATGTATATTAGAGAAAACATAGATTCAAGGTTTATAGGGTTGCATTTACACCATAGAAGTGTTAGAATGCTCAAAACCCATCAATTTTGGGGTTTACTTACAGGCTCCGGCTGATCGTACCCTCTGCATCCTCCATCCTTTATTTTGAAAACCAATTTAAAAATTTTACTTTCCGAAAACCTCCTTGATTTGAGATTGGATTCACACAAGTGTTCCTCCAATTCACTCAAACCAAGGCTCTTATACCAACTTGTAACATCCATAAATTTTACGCCAAATTTAAACTTTTTAAGCATAAATAAAACCAAATAGCAATTGTTTACAAAAGTTTTTTCAATTCATTATTCAATCAGAGTGTCCCAAAAGCCAGATCATAAGGATGAGGAGCGGTACGGTCACGCCTTCGCCTTGCCATGAACTCCTGAAGTACCTGAAACAGTAAACTGAAAACTGTAAGCCTGAGGGCTTAGTGAGCTACCCCCAACTTACCAATACCACACTGATAATACCATGTCCGTAATAATCAATCAATCAACATGCATACTGGGCCATCGGCCTGACTGGACCGCCCTCCAGGGCCTACAGTCCAACTAAATCTATACCGAGCCTTCGGCATGACTGGACCGCCACGTGGGCCTACAGTCTCCCCGGACCGCTCATAGGGTGTGTTGGCCTTCAGCACAGAGCAGGACCGCCTCAACCCAAGGAACAAGCTACTAATCATGTACGCATAACTAACATATACTGGCATATACAATCATCAAACATATCTATCTTACTGATCACCAAACATGGCAATCACTCATAACTAGAGCACTGACCTAACTGGTCACTAACATATTAATCCATGCGGATCATAAGAGCATAACATACTGTCTATCCTGATTCCGATCTAACAGATCATATCCACATATAGCATACCATAATGATAACAACTAAAAGGGCCGGCCTTGGTGCCTTAGACCCTATCGATATAGTGAGGATAACTCACCTCACAGATGTCAACTCGGTAGATAGATCCCAACTCTCGAATCACTTGACACAAGCTCCACCACCTATTACCATAGCACAATATACCCATAAGTCCTTAACCTTATAAGGTACTCCATAACCCACTAGTCAACCCCTGGTCAAAGTCAAAGTCCTCAGTCAAGGTCAACAGTCCATGTTGACCTTAACTCGCCGAGTACCCTCGGCTACTCGCCGAGTTCCTTGAAGCACTTTCCAACTCGCCGAGTCATCGAGGTGACTCGTCGAGTTCCTCCGATTCTTGATCCAATTCTAAGGCCACCCGTCGAGTTTCCCTCTTGCAACACGACGGATACACACGCATACATGTCCTGGAGAAAACTCATCCGACTCGCCGAGTTGTTCATACAACTCGCCGAGTCTATGGCAATCTTCATCGGACTCGCCGAGTTGCTCATCCAACTCGTCGAGTTCAAGGTCATCTTCATACGACTCGCTGAGTCAACCTTGTGACTCGCCGAGTTCCTTCAGTCCTTAAGCCATACAGACTTATTTAAGCCATGCAGTGGCTCCAAACTACAGATCCAAGCTTCTAGAGCATGCTTTTCACGTAAAGTTGCAAAATTTACGTGTATGCATGACTAAAAAGGCTCTTAATGGCAATTCTAAGCTCTTAATGGGGTTTCATGCACAAGGAGGACCTTCATCACCCCCAACCCCGAAACTTTATGATTCTAGTATATAGGGAGGGTTCAGATATGAAGTTACAACTTTAGATCTGGCCCATAGCTTTCCATATCAACTCAAAATCCATAAAACCCTAAAACTCAACCAAAAGAAAAGAGATCTAGAAGGAAAGGGAAGTAAAGATTGCAACTTGATACCTCCAGAAGATGCTAGTTGGGGTAAGTTCTGCTTCCCACACCTTCCTTGCTCCAACTCCTTTGCTCTTCAAGCTTTTCCCTCCTAGCCAACCTTCTTTCCAAGGCTTAAATCACACCAAGAAGAGTACCACACGAATTAGGGTTTCACTGAGCTCTCAAAGACTGTAAAGAGGCCAAAGGAGGCTGAGGTTCCTTTAAATAGGGTGCAAAACCCCGGGATTTAGGGTTTCATCTTCCAGCTCCTACTCGTCGAGTCCC
This sequence comes from Lactuca virosa, assembly GCF_052849685.1. NCBI lineage: Eukaryota > Viridiplantae > Streptophyta > Magnoliopsida > Asterales > Asteraceae > Lactuca > Lactuca virosa. Next base: position 422,088,819 of record NC_136428.1, on the reverse strand, counting down.
TTCATGGACTCGGCGAGTAGGTCACTAAACACGCGATCCCACCCCGCTGCTACTCGACGAGTAGGGCAACCAACTCGTCGAGTAGGACATAAAACCAAATAACCTTTTATTTAATCCATACCTGAGAATCGGGGCGTTACGGTGTGTACCCTATTTAAACACCATTATAGCCCCAAACCAGCCTCCTTCACCTCTCAGAGACTTATTCCCGAAACCCTAGCCTCCTTGAAGTGTGTGTGAGTGATCTTTGCCCTTGTGAAGGAATCTTGGTGCATTGTTGAGCAAGAAGAAGAAGGAGAAGGTAGAAGAACTCAAGGAAGAAGAAGTAGATCCAGATTATACTTCTCTTTGGCCATCCTTTCTGGTAATAAAGCTTTCATCTTGGTTATTGTATTGCTAGATCTAGTTTGTCCCCAAATTGATGGTTTTGAGCTCAAAAACCCCAAATCCCTAGTGATGAAGCTTTGTAATCAAGCCATATCTCGGGTCTAGCCTCTCTTGAGTTCCAGGAGCTCAAGAAGGCCACCTTTTGGCATCCATGGCTTTGTTCTAGACAAGTAACCCCCATAATAGCCAAGTTTGAGTGTTATTGCTTCATTGCACCATAGATACACGTAAAGTTAGCAACTTTACGTGTTCAGATAGTCCCAGAAACCCAGATCTATGAAATGGATGCACTAAAACTGATTAGAATCGACTGAATAGAAACTGCATGCAAAGGACTCGGCGAGTCGTTCTTCTGACTCGGCGAGTCAGGTCGCGAGTCTTAGATTCCCTGTTCAGAAGTAGCGAGTCTGTTTAGTGAGTGGAGTAAAGACTCAGTGAGTTAAGGCATGGATCTGAGTGTAGAGGGACTCGGCGAGTCTACGCCTTGACTCGGCGAGTTCAAGGCAATCTCCTTAACCGTAAGAACAGACTCGACGAGTTGTTCATACAACTCGGCGAGTCACAGACTGGACGCGTTCTTATGATGAAGGTGAACTCGACGAGTTGTTCATACAACTCGGCAAGTCGATTGAAGGTTGGCATGATTTCACTAAGGAAGGGGAACTCGTCGAGTTGTGGCTAAACTCGGCGAGTAGAGTCGGGTAAGGAAATAGAAGGAAAGATAGGGACTCGGCGAGTTGGCATCCCAACTCGGCGAGTCAGGTCAACGGGTTGTTGACTTTGACCAGGGGTAAAATAGTCATTTTACCCTAAGATTAGTTATCAGTGCTTGATTAAGTGTCTTTTGGAAATTATAGCCGGAGAGTTACCGGAGCAGCAGTCAGACAGTTCTCGATCAGCATTTCAGCAGTCAGCACTACGAGGTGAGTTTTCCTTCCAGTAGGAACGGGTCTACGGCCACAATGCCGGCCCGTTTAGTTAGCAGTAGTTCCAGACTACAGTCTGATGCAGTAGTTCAGTATGCTTGATGTCTTTGTGATACAGGCATGGTATGTGTTATGTGTTCCGGACTATGGTCTGATGCAGTATGCAGTATATGTGTTCATATTATATGCTATGATTATGTTATGCTATGTTCAGTCAGTTCCGGACTTCGGTCTGATGCAGTTCCGGACTTCGGTCCGATGCAGTGGGCAAGGCCCTACTCAGTTTCGGACTTCGGTCCGATGCAGTTCCGGACTTCGGTCCAATGCAGTGGGTAAGGCCCTAGTCAGTTCCGGACTTTGGTCCGATGCAGTTCCGGACTTCGGTCCGATGCAGTGGGCAAGGCCTAGTATGTGCTTTATATGTTATTGTATGGTATGTGGTAGTTTGGGGGAGCTCACTAAGCTTCGTGCTTACAGTTTCAGTTTTGGGTTTCAGGTACTTCAGCTAGCAAAGGGAAGGGCTCGGGATGATGGCATGGCACACACCACAGTTTAGCCTGGGAGATTGACTCTGATAGTTTGATATGATCTTGACACTAGTTTTGATTTGATAATTTATTATGACATTTTGAGACACACGATTCATGGTTTCTACCTTTTGATATTTGATATTATGGTTTAGTAATGTTTTCAAACAAAAATTTTTGGGTTGCATTTTTGGGATGTTACAATACGATAGCTCGGCGAGTTGGGGGTCAACTCGACGAGTTGAGCTGTACCTTCACGAGACTTCTGAGGAAATGAGTGGGCTCGACGAGTCACATGGGTGCACTCGGCGAGTCAAGTCAAACATGGACTGTTGACTCGAGTTTGACTTCTGTTGACTTTAGGGTTTGGTCAACATGAGTAATGGAGACCATGGAGGGGTAAAAAGGTCCTTTACCCATTCCAAGAGTTAGAGAGGGAGAGAGAGAGAGAGAGCGGCCTTTGGTATATTTTGAGTATGAGTAGAGTATTAATTAAAGATAATTATTCTATGTGTTAGGCGGAGGCTAGTTCGAGATTCTGTGTACGAGATTGTTACTTGCTAGCTTAGAAGGTGAGTCTTCTCACTATACTTTACCATGAGTGGTATCCATGTGTGACCGGAGGGTCTTATGTGTTTATTTGAGTTATGTGATATTATGCATTTTATATGTGTGATATATATATGATATATTTGTGTTTACTGAGATCGGACCAGAGGGTCCAACCCGAGTTGTGGGACTGGAGGGTTCCCACTGAGACAGGACCGGAGGGTCTAACCCGAGCCGTGAGACCGGAGGGTCCTCACTGAGACACATGACCGGAGGTTCTACACCGAGCCGTGAGACTGGAGGGTCCACACCGTGACGCATGAGACCGGAGGGTCCATGCCGAGTATAGCCATGAGAGGCTTATTATTTGTGTATATGGTATTTTGGGGAACTCACTAAGCTATGTGCTTACCGTGTTATGTGTTATGTGTTTCAGGTACTTCTCAGGACCGCGGGAAGACACCGGCTTGATTGTACACACACCCGCATTTTAGATATGTTTTTGGAGGATCCTGGAGTTGTGATAAACAATTTTTGAAATATGTATTGAAATTTGATACTTGAGATTTTTGAGAAAATGTGACATGTGTTTTATTTGAGTTTAAAAATTAAAATTTTGGTTTGAAAATTTACGTTGTTACATCAACTATAATTCAAAATACCCAAAATACCCCTAGGTCAAACTTGGTCAAAATCTGGTCAAAGTTAAAAAGTCAGCCGAGTTGACTCAACTAAGTACACCCAACGTACTCAGCGTACTCAAGGATTGATCAAAATCGGGTTGTTGACCACGTACACATGTTGTACTCGAACGTACACCCAACGTACGTTCCAACCAGCTTCACCTTTGATTAAGAGCTTAATCCCTTAAGCTCTTTCGTCCAAAATCCAGATCTAGTCCTCAAATGATGTCCTTAATCATAAAGTTTCCAACTTTATGATCTTGCATGGTTGTTAGGTTCTCAATACTAAAAACCCTACCTTCTTAACACATTAAGACATCCTAGTCCATGCATGGGGGAAAACAAAGGACTAAGATTACATTTTTATGGCTCTAAACACTCCAAAATGTCTGAAAGGACAACTCAAATGAATTAGAGTAACCCATACTCAAATACATCAAGCTTATGAGACCAAAATGAACACAATCCATGGCTAATCAAGATCTAAGCAAGACTTCATCAAGATCATAGCTTTTTACCTCAAAGTGGTGTCAAATGATGATGTGTTTCTGGATCCAAAGTGCTTCACTCTTCTAAGATGGTCTCCTCTTCCTTCTTCATCCTCCAAGATCACCAAAATACACACTTAAGGCTAAAAAATGCTCTAAAAATGGATTAGGGTTTTCAAGGGCCGAATATGAGGTTGGAGACTGATGAATGAAGGGAGCCTTGAGAGTTAAGGATGTATAAATAGTGCACAAACCCTAAATATTAGGGTTTTGGTCCAGGCCACGTATGCCCAGCGTACGCAAGCGGCTCCCAAATTTTACAAAAATGCCATGCGGGACCAAAATTGCAAACAATACTCATACCAAGGGTCAAAATGTATTACAAAGTGATTGGATATGTGAATGTTAAAATCACTTATTAACTTAATATAAAGAGTTTTTGATAAGTTGCTTCATCATTATATATTGACTTAAAGAATGAGTTTTTGATAAATAACTTATTTATTACACTAATAAATAGACTTTGTCAAACATTAAAAAGTAACTTATCATATTATTATGTTTTGGTACCAAATAAGCTAATCCAAACACTTTTATTAAAACTCCATCTTAACATCGGATAAACTAATACACACCTCTTGTTGGGGTTTCTAGCAATCTAAACACATGAATATAGCAGCGGAAGTGTGATAAAATTCCTATATGTTCATGCACCTAATAAGATCTAGGTTCATTCTAGTTATAGCAACATACTTTAGTAAACGACAAGTATTACATACCTCTTGATCTTCTTTATCGTCTTGAGAATTCCTCGATTGTGATCTTGTAACAACCACCTTGATTTGGATGAAGAGGACCCAAGCCATTATCCTTCTTTTAGTTCACACCCAAGAACACCAAGAACTAGCCAAAGAAATCTAGGAGAAAGGATTGTTTATACAAATCCTAAAGAGAGTTTGGAAATCATCCACAATGAGGGAGAAAAGAGATTGGAGAAAATTCAAACCAATGAATGAGCAATTAGGGTGTGATCCTTAATACCCTATTTATAGGCCTTATATGTTTACCTCAAAAGCATCACCAATCCTATGTGGGATGGATGCAATTTTCAAAATCCTCCTTATCCCTTAAGGATTTTGGAATATTCTAGTTAGTTAACTTTTAACTAATTAATATTCAACCATTGAATTAATTAAATCCCAATTAATTCCAAATTAATTTCTAATTAATTTATCAAGCCATGACAAATTAATAAACTAATTTATCCTAAATTCCGTTTGCTCAATTGGGCCATGAAGGCGACCCAAAAAACACTGCTATTATTAGAAATATTAATAATTAGGAGATAAGCCCGGGTTTTTCCCTAAAACCTGTTTTTGGTATTGGAACCTTCTTGAAATAAAAAGCACAATAATTTACGCATGATTAATTAAAAGAATCCAATAAATAAGCAGTCAACGAATGAACCAAACTATAAATTTGAATGGAATATATAAAATATGAACGTCTTTTTGTAGATTCGAAACAACTAAAAATGGATCAAGATCATAATTAAAGAAAATGACAATTTTACCCTTCTATATAGATGGGTTGTACTAACCGACTATGCATTGGCAAAACTGAAAACAAAAAAAGGGCAACAAAAACATTTGTTAAGGGCATAAATTTAAGAAAAGCATCAAACCTGTTTAAACATATTTGGATTTGTATATGGTGAGGTCCAACTTTGAAGGTCTACATCCTCGATGTATTTAAGAACCATTTCAACTCTTTCTTGGTCTTCACATTTCAACTGAAAACAAAACAAAGGGCAACAAAAACATTTGTTAAGGGCATAAATTTAAACAAAGGTTATAAAAACATGACTCCTGAATATTTTGTTAGTATTTTACTCAAACTTCATCTGGAAATGATTTATTGTCTTTTGATAAAGAGATTAGAGCCACATCTTATATACAAACTATTACCTAAATATGATGCAAAAACTAAAGTAACGTTAAGATGCTACAAAACCATATTTTATAAATGCATATATCTTACAAGTTTGATGTTTATCCACATTGAATTCATGACATATATGTTTTTCATAATCAAGAGCCTAATGTCAAAGTATAAAGTTATTCGACATCCGTATGTAGTGATAAAGCATTCTATTACCCAAGCCACCTATGCAATTGATCAAATTACATTTATGACTGTAGTATTCTGAATGAAATATTGTTGTACATGTGTCTTCAACCGCAAAGATGCAATGAAATTGTAATAAAAATCATCATATGAGATAACAATCAAACAAAGCGTCATATAAGATAACACGATACCTGATTTACTACATTATTAGACATAATTTTTTTGATAGCTTGACACATAAATAGTCATATACAACAGAGGAATCGCTTTTCTCCAAATTTAGATGGATAACTTTCCAATTAGGTCACTACAAGCAAAAATATGAACATATCATGCAACCAAAGTGACCAATTGATAATAAATCGTATTTAAACAAAATCAAAAACATTTACCTCGCCGCCTAAACATTCAAACATTCAAATCGTTTTTGTGCCGACGATGGATGCAATAACTAAGGGGGAATCAAAAATAGAAAATAAATTAAAGGTTAGATAATCAAAGTTAAAACATTAGAGAAAGTATTAAGGTCGCAAAGAAAAGAGAGAAGGTAGAAGGAGGGGGAGCATGAACTTGGTAATCGTATTCTTGAATGTAAAAGGCCTCTTGGGTTATCCGGTGGACCATCAGTGGTTTTGTGCAGTCGGACGGTTGTGCCAGTTAGAAATCATCCATAGAGAGAGATAACGAAAGTGAACGTATTATAAACGAAAAAACAAAAACTTATTGGTAGAAACTACGGTGAGAGGTGTTGGGGAAGCCAGATAAGCCACAGTCAATTGTTGATTAAGGGAGTAGTAAGGTGGTGAAATTGTTTATGAAACGTCTCGATGTCTCGCCAACGCTTATGCCAAAAGCCCTATGAATATAGAAAGCAACGATAGAGAAAATACGGAAGGCAAAACGGTGACACATGTGGCGATTAAAAGGAGTCCAACTCAAACCGGCTCAATACCAACCGACTGCCCCAAACCCAACCAATAAGACAAAACTGGAAACCAGAGGCTACTACTTGACACTGTTCATAACTTGCACTTCTATTAATATGTATATAATAGTTAATGGCATTGGACACTTTTTTCAATATCTTTACCTTAATGTATGTCTTAGGTAGCAGTATTAAAGATAATTGCAGTTAGAGATACATGATTCGTGGCTTGGGTGCTTTGGAGATTCTTTTAATGTTTATTGATGTATTCCACTTGATTTAGTATTTATGATTTTACTTATGTTTGTGATGCTTGATTGCAACATGTATCACAATTTGTTTTATATATTTCATGGTTCATTAAGTGTTTGAAAATACAAAAATTGTTGTTGTAGTTTTTCTATAAAATGATATTTTTAAAATATATAAAGGAATTTTCAAATTGAGCCTCTTTTCTTTGCAGGACGTCACAATAGCCAAACACAATTTTGTTGTAGACATAATTTATTCTTAATCTTGCTACTTATTCTCGAATTGCCTATTCAACAACTACCGATACAAACATGTCATCAATGTGATATGGATACGACAAGATAACAAAACAATTCACCAATATCAAATTGTTTCCATAGATGACGTCTATACACAACAATCATGCCTATTTTATTACCTATATTAGTGCCGCCCTAATGGATAATATATGGTCAAGATCATGTCATATCTTAATAACGTCATCACACATATGTAACTATATACATAACTTGATTTTAGTACGGTGCATATACGTTATATTGTCAATCTGACAGTTATTTGCTATATAAGCAAATGTTTTTAAGCACGTGCTTCTTAAATATTCATAAATGTGTATTAACAACAAAATCAAATTGCATGCATGCTACTAACAAACATACAAAACAAAGATGGGAGCTTAAGCACATAAGACTTTGATGATGAATATAAATAATTTGTAAATTAGGTATTCTCATGTTTTTGTTTTTCCTTTTTTAATTACATTTTCAAAATAGTGTAAAAAATGTATAGTTACATTTGACAACCATCTATGTTATAAAAAGACTAAAAGTTAGCTATGTCATTGGTAATACTTAGTCTTACTCATGATTTTATAATCATATTATTGGATATTAATAATTATATACATTATTTTGACACTACATTCTCCTTCAGCTTGAAGGTTCTTATTCACACATCTATCTCTCATTCAATTTTGAGAGATTGTTTTTCATCCCTCTCATGTAAATAATATGGGAATTGATTCGTACACAACAGTTTTTTGCACACACAACAATTTATGCATTATATAGTTGTACAATACAAAATTTTAAAGCACCAATTGTTGTGTATGAAAAAAAATTATTGTGTACGGATCAGCTCCCAAATAAAATTATTCAATATCACATGTTTATGTTTGTAGCAATGTCTCAAAACAAATTACATGATCTTGATTGCTTTTATTACGGATGGTTAATAATTACCCGCCATATTAAGTTATAATTTGCTATATCATATATAAAACACGTGAAATTTCAATTGTTCTTTCATATGAGATAATCAAGCAACATTCTTTCACGTCATAGCTCTTTTTTCTAATCTTTATTTTATTTAAAAGAAGATGAAAAACACATGTTTTATATGTCAACAAAATAAATATTGCAAAAAAAAAAACAATGTTTTATCGTTATGAAACTCTATTTTAATTTTTTTCATAGATTGTTTAACCACTGTAAGCTATCTAGATAATTTTTATTTATATAGTTTCTATTTATTGAACTATATTTTAAATATCAACTATGAATCTCTTTTATCTCTTTTACAAAGATACAATCACTTTGTGTAACCCTTAATTAGTTTTCACTAGTTTTGCAATTGGGTCTTTACTCTTTGACCATTCAAATAGTCAAAATACACCAAAGTTATCAAAGGACTATTTAACCATCCACTCAGCACACAAAGAATATTTTTGTTTAAGCATATGCATTTTACTGTTTTATTTTCTCTAAGATGGTTTTAATTAGATAAATAGTTTTCATAATCTCCCCCTCATCTTTACAAAATTTACCATTTCACTCCTATAGTTTGGTCGTCGTCATCATGAAAAAAATTAATAAAAAATAAAAAATAAAAAAGGGTCAAAAGCCCCAATCTCTCTCCCTCTGTATCTAATATATCTCTCTCTATACACACGATTCGTCTTTCTCAAATTTCAAATCCCTAATCTCTTCGACATTTTTATTCGATTATACATATATATCTACATATTTGGCATCTGTAATTCGCATCGCACACTTTACCCTTGTTGATTTCTTGTTCTTGGGCTTCAAAACCCTAGTTTCACTGACAGCCCTCAGAAACCCTAGTTTCCGTTTCTCGAACTACCAACAACTGGGGTTTGCATGTTTCGAACTTGATTTGGGGTTTTTTTCGTAAAGCTTCTGCTTGATTTCAAAGGTATGCTTAAATTTGCTGCCATGTTATGGATTTAATGGGTGTTTTGCTACCGAATTGTTTGTTTTACTTTCGTCGTTTTATGAGTTTACTTTGGAATCCTGGGCATTTAAATTTACTTCTTTTTCAATGTTCTGGTGTATATGAGCTGATATTTTGAGTACACTTAAGAGTTAAGTAAAGCATGAGGATGTTTTAAATTGTTTATACCTGATAGTGTATCACGAGAAATTCGAGGATCACCGTGATCTGATTGATCAGTTGATGTTTTTTGTGTCAATCAGTGACTACGGACTATGAAACTTTGTGTACTAGTAATAAAGAGAATACTTACATGGTTTTTTGTGCTGTTCTTTCTTTATGATGAAATGTTTAACCTTGCCTCTAACCCTAGATCAAATGTCAGGCCACATCCTGTTGTTTGTATCATCAAATGGTTTCTAAACTTGGGTACTGATGTATGGGCTCAAGAAATGAAAAGCTAATGATGCTTGGAGATCTTAAACTACTTGATCAGACAATATTAATTTAGCAATTTTGAATTGAACTTTGTGTGATTATATGGTTATCAGTAACTTGAAACTAAGTCTTAGGGCTTTACTTCATTTAGAAGTTTCCTACATCTTCATAGGAGAAATTGCAGTAAATAGCAACACACTTTCACTTCATTTCTAATTTTGTCATTGGATTGTAAAGTTTGTTAGTAAAACCATCTAGTTTTCGAAAACCTTTTCAAACCATTTAAATTTGTCTACATGTTGTAGGTTTTTTTGTTTGAAATTACCCAACATGATTATATCTGAAAAGTACAATGGTTTAAGTAACAAATTTTAAAATCTAGCGACCAAATTAGAAATAAAGTGACAGTATTTTACCATTTATTGCAAAATTTCCATCTTTTTAATCGAGTTCCGTTAACAAGTACATTGGTCCACGACACGTTGATTGTTAAGCTAGAGATTATGCTTCCCAAATTGGTTTTTCTATTTTATTACTTTCCCATATTGGTTTTTTTCTGTTTTATTTCTTTCTTCCTATTTCTTCTATTTTTCTATTATTCGAGAGGAAAAATTTGCAGGTGCTGCTGATGTTCAAGTCCAGCAAACTTAACCTGAAATTTAGCTGAAAAGTGTAAAAGCAAGTTGTATGCATTACTTTATAGGGCTAAATGCAAGAAGTAGCAATGTACTTTTATCTATTTGTTCAGCATAGCATAACGTCCAACTTTCATTTCTTTCTATCACAACATTGTATTTTCACTTATTTTTTTTTTCTTATTAAGACTTTGTACTTCAAAAAATCTACCCAATTATAGCATTGCCCTTTCATCTTTTTTCTTATTACGACATTGTACTTTGAAAAATCTAGCCAATCATAATTAGGTAGATTATTCAAAGTACAATGATGTAATAGGAAGAAGTAAAAGTAAGATGCTATAATAAATAAATAAAAATTGACTGCTATATTTGTTGCAGTTTATTCAATGTGGGAGACAGTATGCGGGCCATAGTTTATAGAAATGCAAAGGTATCATGCTACCAACTGCACTAGTGCAGTCAATAACAGTGCAGTTGGTGGCTCATTAGGCAGGGATAATACTTCCCGTGCTGAGTCATCTTCCCTTCCAGCTAACTTTCCATTAAATCGGTATGCTTTTAATTTTATTACTATTTTTAGTATGTTCTTAACTTCTCATTATTGAAATGAGTTAAATTATGTTTTATTTTTATTTTCCAGGCGTACTTCACAACTTGCACCATACAAATTGAGGTGTGAGAAAGAACCCCTGAATTCAAGGTAACCTTTTTAATCTTATTTACCTTTTTATATTATTTGTATTTTTTTGTTGACTCTTTTACCCTTCTGTTTGTCAGGCTACCACCACCAGACTTTCACCCTCCAACTGCAAATTGCCCAGAGGAGACACTTACAAAAGACTATGTATTGGGTGGATACAGAGAAACAGTTGAGGGGCTTGAGGTATGCCTTAAAACTTGTTTAAATAATTCATTAGTTATCATTTTATAAAGAACGTCATCTACTCTATTGATAAGGGAAACTTTATGTTATTATTTGTTATCATGAGTAAAGAAATGTAAATACATAGCTATCATGAATTTATGGGCAAAGTATAAAGTATATTTCCTACTTTGTCTTACAGTATCATGCTATTTAGTATTTATAACGATCATATTCATAGCACATTCCATTTCCGATTTATTCATTGTCATTTTGAACTTTGTCTTACAGGAATCAAGAGAGATCTCTTTATCACAGATTCCAACTTTCACAAAGCCTGTCATTTTAAAATGCAAGGAGGCAATTAGAAAATATCACAGAGCAATCAATGAATCTCGTGCTCAAAAACGCAAGGTATAATAAGTAATATTTAATATTACTATTTTTTGCATTTGTTTATTTATTTATATATATTATTTGTAATCTTAAAATTGTATACGTTTGTGTTACAGGCTGGTCAAGTTTATGGAGTTCCTCTTACTGGTAATTTATTGAGTAAGCCTGGTTTTTTTCCAGAACAAAAAGCTAGTGGTGAAGATTTCCGGAAGAAATGGATTGAGGTTTGTCTTTTTAGTATCCATGTGAAGTAAAATACTCTTGGGTAAATTACAAAAACACCCTTGTATCTTTGGTAGTTTTGCGGGTTTAACCACCACTACTTTATCATTTTCCAATCAAACCATAAAAGTTATTAAATTTTATGGTTATATCAGGAAACATAGTAGTATAAGTGGTTAAACTGTAAAATTACCCAAAATATATTGTTAAACCATAAAAGTTATTAAATTTTGATGACATATTATATGTTACTTGACATTTTACCTTCATCTTGTTTAGTGTACATCCATATTGTAATACATTATTGCTCTTCATTTGTTTAAAATCACATTTCAGAACTATATCATTGGGACTTTTGATATATATTTATCAGAAGACATGAAATAGTAACATAATTTGACACTTTTGACCCTTATCCTACAGGGATTATCGCAACAACATAAACGTTTGCGATCATTAGCTGATCATGTTCCTCATGGGTATAGAAGGAAATCACTTTTTGAAGTTCTTATTAGAAACAATGTACCTTTATTAAGGGCAACTTGGTTTATCAAAGTAACTTATCTCAATCAGGTATGGATTAATTAAATCAATACCCAAAACCCTAAACCTTAATCCAAGGGCATTTTTGTCATTTTCTTTTTTTCTTCAAAAACTGTTGCAGGTTCGGCCTGGGTCTTGTACGTCTTCCGGTTCGCCTGACAAGACTCGGTTTTTGCGGTCAGATCAGTGGACGAAGGATGTTATTGAGTATTTACAGTATCTTTTGGATGAATTTGTTTCAAAAAATAATTCCCATTCTACCCTTCACCTGAAGGACCGGTCTCCTCAGTTTGCTTATGGTGGTGGGGTCCAGCATAAGAACGATGTGTTGGCGGTTGTTGATGGTGAGGAGCCGTCTGTGCATTTTAAATGGTGGTATGTGGTGAGGATTATACAGTGGCATCATGCTGAAGGGTTGCTTTTGCCTTCTTTGATTATCGATTGGGTTCTCAATCAGTTGCAGGTATTCTACTTTAGTAGTGTCTGTTAGATAGTGATAGTGTTTCCATTCCATCTCTGATTCCATAATTAATAACACACCATTTTGATCACTTTCAGGAGAAGGAATCACTGGGGACACTACAACTACTATTACCAATCATATATGGTGTCATAGAAACAATCATCTTATCTCAAAACTATGTGCGTACACTTGTCGCAATCGCAATCCGTTTCATCCATGAACCCTCACCCGGAGGATCCGACCTTGTGGAAAATTCCCGTAGGGCCTACACCATGTCCGCCCTAATCGAAATCCTCCGATACCTAATCCTCGCAGTCCCCGACACTTTCGTTTCCCTAAACTGCTTCCCTTTACCACCTTCAATCCTCTCAAATCCCACCACCGACAATAACTCCTTAATCACAAGGGTCAAACCCGCCACATCTTCTGAACTTCAGGGACCATTTTCGTCAATCGAAACTCTCGTGTACTCCATTCAGAAATGCACGATGAATCTCGCGAGAGCTGCGAGGCCAGGGTACCCGGGGCATAATGTTGCGAAATCGGTTCGTGAACTGGATAAAGCTGTTACACATGGGGATATTGTTAACGCGTATAAATGTTTGTTTGAGGATTTTAATGATGAGAATGTTGATAAAAGGTGGATGGCTGATGTCAGCGCGAGTCTACAGTCGTCTCTGAAATGGGTCGGAACGGTGAACTCGGCGTTTGTGTGTTCGGTTTTTTTTGTGTGCGAGTGGGCCACATGTGATTTTCGGGATTCCAGGAATGCCCCTGTTGAAGGTGTGAAGTTCAGTGGCAAAAGAGACTTTTCACAGATATATATCGCCACCAGGATTCTCTCGATGAAAATGAGAAACAAGAGAAGAAAAGTCAAAGATTTGTCTCGTTTCTTTCAGAGTCCGGGCCCGTTGCATGATGTTATTGTCTGTTGGCTTGATCAACACCAGGTTCAAAATGGAGAAGGGTTTAAACGGGTTCAGTTATTGATAACCGAGTTGACTCGATCGGGTATTTTTTACCCTCAAGCATATGTGAGAGAGCTTATTGTTAGTGGGATCATGGGTAAGAACGACAATTTACTTGACATTGAAAGGAAAAGGAGACATTATAAGCTCTTGAAACATCTTCCTGGGTCTTATGTTCAAGATTCACTAGAAGAAGCACAGATTGCTGATGTGTCGCTTATCTCTGAAGCCATGCAGATTTATACAAACGAAAGGCGGCTTTTACTTCATGAAAATGTTATTACCACAAATGGAAAAAACAATCATAAGTTTGGTAGAATACCTTCGCCGAAAAATGTCAAGATTGAAGAAGTAATGGCTTCGATTTCGGTTCTCCTCCACTTTCCGAATTCCAACGGAAACGGAATTGATGATTCCCATGGTGTAAAAAGGCCCGTTGGGCCGGTAGTTAGCGAAGGACCAACACCTGGATGTGAAGAATGTAGAAGAGCCAAGAGACAAAAAGTTGAAGAAAAGAGCCCGTTTCTTCATTTGTCAGATGATGAGGATATTTGGTGGGTTAGAAAAGGTGGTGTTACTGTTAAACCCATGGATTCTTTCCGGGTTGACCCGCCCGTGAAACCCATAAAGCAACCCACAAGAGGGAGACAAAAAATCGTGAGGAAAACCCAAAGTCTCGCCCAATTAGCAGCTGCTAGAATTGAAGGTAGTCAAGGGGCATCCACTAGTCATGTATGCGACAGTAGAGTAAACTGCCCTCATCATCGAAATGGCACCGATGTCCCTAAACCACCAGATTCCGTCGGAATCACCAATTCTGCCGGAATCAGTAATTCCAGAGACATTTCTTCGATCGGGAAAGTAATTAAACGGATCCCATTAGATGAGAAGAGGGTTATTGTTGTTTGGTTGATGGGTATTGTGAAACAACTCGTTGAAGAGGCCGGAAAGGTGACTGATTCCGGACCAAAATCCGGTCAGTTTGGCCGGAATCTACCGGTTGTTGATGATAAAGGGTTGGGAAAATGGAAACTTGGTGAAGATGAATTATCTAATATACTGTATTTGATGGATGTTTGTGATGATTTGGTTTCTGCTGCTAGATTTCTTGTTTGGTTGTTGCCTAAGGTTCATGTCAATCCGATTCCTACTGTTCATGGAGGGAGGAATGTCATGATTGTTCCAAGGAATGTTGAAAACCAATTGTGTGCAGTTGGAGAGGCGTATATTTTATCATCTCTTAAAAGGTTTGCAGCTCTTACTTTTATTTAATTCTGTCTTATAGGCTTATAGCATAGCATCCTACTTTCATTTCTTCTATTACAACACTTTACATTCTGTTATTTCTCCTTTTTAACAATCCACCCAATTATAGCATTCCACTTTCCAATTTTTTGCTTTAATATGACCATTCGAATGACAATAATATAAACAAGATGATTTTTTCAAAGTACATATAGCTATAATGATATGGAATGTTATTATTTCAGGTATGAAAACATCCTTGCTGCAGCTGATCTCATTCCGGAAACTTTAACCGCGATGATGCATCGAGCATCACTAGTCATGTCTTCCAATGGCCGTCTTTCCGGTTCCCCATCTTTAATCTTTTCCCGCCAAATGTTAAAAAAATACGCTGACGTGGCAACCGTCATTGACTGGTCAAAGACCTTCAAAACAACATCCGATAAAAGACTCATCATGGAACTCGAATCCGGCCGATCATCAGACGGCGAGTTTGGTTTCCCACTCGGTGTCCCGGCCGGAATCCAAGATTTCGACGAGTTCCTCCGCCAAAAAATCACCGGAATTCGTATTTCCAGAGTTGGTTTGGGCATGCGTGACACCGTCCAAAGACTTATAGACGAAAACATCCCTTCATTTTACGGTCAAGACAAAAAGTCAACCTTCCCGGTCAAACGACCCGTGGATGACGGGTACCCGATAGCCCAACAAGTCGTAAAAGGGTTGTTAGATTGCATGAGACAAACGGGCGGGGCAGCCCAAGAAGGCGACCCGACTTTAGTTGCCTTTGCGGTTTCCGCAGTCGTAACTAATGTCGGACAAGTGATTGGTAAAATTACCGAAATAACCCCGGCGAGTTGTTTATTTGCAAGACATATATTAAAGATTCATTTGACGATTTTGTCCCTACTAAAGGACGCATTAGGTGAACGACAAAGTCGAGTGTTCGAAATCGCCCTTGCAACAGAAGCTTCTTCTGCACTTTCCCAAGTATTTACCCCTCCGAAAGCTTCCCGTGGTCAACTACAGCTTTCCCCCGATACCCGTGATCCAGGGGTAAATTCGTCCAACGAAAAAACGTATTCCAAACCTGCTAAAACAACCGGTGCGATTTCCGCTCTTGTTATTGGGGCGGTTCTTCAGGGGATTGCGAGTCTTGAAAGAATGGTGACTGTTTTTAGACTGAAAGAAGGGCTGAATGTGATTCAGTTTGTTAGGTCAACACGGTCAAACTCGAATGGAAATGTCCGGTCAACGCCAGTCAACGATTCGAAAATTGATAATTTGGTTGAAGTTTCGGTTCATTGGTTCCGTGTTTTAATCGGTAACACCAGAACCGTTTCCGACGGGTTCATAGTCGAACTTTTGGGTGAATCTTCCATAATTGCCCTTACAAGAATCCAAAGAATGCTTCCGGTCAACTTAGTCTTCCCTCCCGCATTTGCCATTTTCGGGTTTTTAATATGGAAACGGTTCATTCTAAACCCGAATGTCATCACCCGTGACAACATCACACAGTTATTCCAATCTTTAACCTCTGGAATCACTGATGCCATCAAGCATTTACCTTTCCGTGACGTATGCCTCCGTGAATGTTCAACATTATACGATCTTGTAGCCTCGGACCCCACCGATTCTGAATTCGCAGCATTCCTCGATTCCAACGCCCCAAAAGTTTCCGCGTTTGTCCCGTTGCGTGCCCGGGTCTTTTTAAACTCCATCATTGATTGTCAATTACCTCCAGAATTGGTGAATCCGGAGGATGCGAGTCGTGTTTCCGGACATTCTGAGTCGCTTCTCGAAAAACTCGTACACATTCTTGATACTTTACAACCTGCGAAGTTTCATTGGCAATGGGTCGAACTTAGACTATTGTTAAACGAACAGGCTTTAATTGAAAAAATGGAAGGTCGTGATGCTTCTTTGGTTGAAGCTTTGAACTCTTTTTCACCAGATGGGACTTCTGAGAATGAAAATAATTTCATTCAAATGGTGTTGACCCGGCTTTTGGTCAGACCCGATGCGGCCCCACTTTTTTCAGAAGTAGTCCACCTTTTGGGGAGATCTTTAGAAGATGAAGTTTTACTACAAGCTAAATGGTTTCTCAGAGGACATGATGTTTTATTTGGGAGGAAGTCGATTAGACAAAGGTTAATTAATATAGCCGATAGTAAAGGGCTTTCGACTAAACCCCAGTTTTCGAAACCGTGGGGTTGGTGTAATGGAAGTAATTCCATTCCGGGGTTGAAGAAAGGGAATCAGAAACGCAAGTTTGAGGTTGTCGAAGAAGGGGAAGTGGTGGAAGACGGGAACGGAATCGAAACGAAACGGAATACGAATATTGAAGCATTTGTGGTTACGCAACAGAATGTGACGGAAAGGGCTTTGGTGGAATTATTGCTTCCGTGTATTGATGAAAGTTCGGAGGATTCACGGGTTACGTTTGCAGGTGATTTGATTAAACAGATGAATGAGATTGAGCAACAGATAAGCGGGGTTACAAATGGAGCGAATAAACAGGCCGGAATGGCTGTTTCCGGAGCTGAGGGTCCGGTGAGTAAAGCGAATACAAGGAAGGGAATCAGAGGCGGGAGTCCGGGATTAGCGAGACGGAATCCACCACCCGTTGAAGTGATTCTACCTTCACCTTCGGCTTTGAGGTCTTCCATGTCGTTGCGTTTACAGTTGCTGTTAAGACTGCTTCCTGTAATCTGTGCTGATGGGTAAGTTTTTTATTTTATTTTTTTATTTATTTATAACTTAAATATGTTGATTGAATCTTAATCTTATGTGTTTGAATGTTTAGGGAGCCATCATCACGTAGCATGAGGCACATGCTAGCTTCAGTGGTCCTTCGTCTACTTGGAAGCAGAGTTGTACATGAAGATGCAGATCTTTCTAGCCCAGCTTCAAGATTTTCCATCAAGAGAGAAGTGGAGTCCATGATCGAATCATCTGGGACCGTTGATCTTGGTGGAAGTCTTTTTGACCGTTTATTATTGGTGCTGCATGCACTCTTGAGTGGGTGTCAGCCACACTGGATGAAACCCAAAACTCTCTCCAAGTCCACCATTGAAGCCACCACCACCACCACAACCACCACAAATTTATATGATCGTGAAGCCGCCGAAAGCTTGCAGGTATAAATAAATCTATAAACAAAAAATAGCAACCTACTTTTGTTTATTTACTTGTTATAACTTATAAATAAATATTAATATTAATATATTGATAAAAAATGGTGCAGAATGAGCTGGACAACATGCAACTTCCGGAAGCGGTGAGGTGGCGGATACAAACTGCAATGCCATTCGTTTTCCCCTCCTTAAAGTTCACAATCTCCTGCCAGCCACCAAACATCCCTTTGTCAGCCATCACCTCTCTCCAACCACCCGTACCTGTACCCGCTTCTGGAACCATCCGGAACATGCCATCACGAGCCACCTCAAACGGTCCAACAAAACCCACCAAACCCATACCCCCACCCATACCCTCATCACAACCCGACCCGGATACCGAAATCGACCCGTGGACCCTTCTAGAAGACGGAGCCGGGTCAGGCCCATCTTCCATAAATGGATCCGCAATCGCGGGGACGGATCACGCGAATCTGAAAGCGTCCACCTGGCTCAAGGGTGCAGTGAGGGTCCGGAGGATGGACCTCACTTACATCGGTGCTATAGATGATGACAGCTGATTACACCACACCTCCCAAAAAGTCAAAAAGTCAAACCCTGTGAAATTATCATTTTGGGGTTGTGGCCTGCGAAAAGGCATGGATGGGTAGGCGGGCACGTGGGGGTTTTATGACAGACAAAACACACAAAAATACATTCGATGGCTAACCTAACCGTGTGGTTGGTGGTTGGGAGATTTGTTGTAAATATAGAGGGAAATGATTCGAAAAATGATATGTCAAGTTTGTTTTGTTGTTGGGGGGTATTTTAGGAAATAATATTTTACAACAAGGGTCTTTTCAGTTTTCACAACACACTTGTGTATTATTATTATTATTATTGGTTACTCATGGAGTATCGTGGAAGGTTATAAATCCTTTTTCTTCCATCGATGCTGTCGAATCTAGACTCTAGAGCGATAAACTTATAGACTTGTATCTCGTCTAGTGAAAGTTGTACTTTTCTTTGGATTTCGACTTTTATTTTTTGCTCTAGATGTTTTACATGAAAGTGGATATTGATGTATGTTTTAGTTAAATGTTATGTATTGTTCATCAAAATGTTGAAAGGCCTCAATTTTGTTTTATTTAAGGGTCAAGATTAATCAATCGTGATTAATATGTATTCTATCATGTTCAAGAGTGATTTATATGTCTTTAATGAGAAGTATATAACAGTCGCTAATGATAAATAAAGGTAATTGTATCAAATAAGAAACGGCTCCCGATAAACCCTCGCGGGAAAATCTACCTAGATCGTTTTCATTTGGGTCAAATGATCTTCACAGAATCTTCATAAAAAATACCAAAAGATTAGGTTAATCGTTTTATGTTATAAATTTGAAGCGAGATGAGGTGGACGAGATCACAGAGCTTAAGAAGGAGTCCAAGAATGATGGAATCGATTTTCAATCAAAGTTTACTAACACGACTGACAATGCTATCGATCTTGATCTAGTCGACGTCTTGTACATTGAATCAGGTAACATAAAGATTTTGTTTTTTTGTTTATGTACATTTGTAATTAGGGTTTTTTCGTTGAGGGTTTTTGAGAAATTAGGGTTTGTTTGTTGATTGTCGGTAAAAATGAAGTTGGTTGACAAGTATTTGGTACTAAATGACAGTGTTTTGTGAAATTAGGTTTTGTTTTCAATTTTTTTGTTGTTAAGTGATATGGTCTTGACTGTGAATGATTTGGTGCGTATGAATGTGTATTATATGAGTCAATATTCTGTGTGGAATGCAAATATATGCAAATATGATTTAAAGAGTATGATTGAAAGAGTATGTGATGGAGATATATGCAAATATGATTTAAAGAGTATGATTTAAAGAGTATGTGATGGAGTTGTTGACCAACGTATCTCTTGATGATTAAGAAGGATGTAAACAATTATGCAATAGATTAAGAAGAATGTAGACAATTGAGCATCTTAAAAGTGAAATTGTTGATATTTGTTATGCATTAGGGTAGATTTATTCATCTATGAGTATATGGAATCATTAGGATGATTAAACTGGAAACATAAAATATGTAAAGGATAAAATGATATATGGTAAATGTGACATCTCCATTTTCACGGCCAGAAAAGACCGATTTTGTTTATGCTTTATAAAAATCAGAGTACCTCTTTTAATAAAAATGTTGCGGAATTTGTTCCCAGAAAAACATGATAAATACGTTATCAAATCATTTCCGAAGAAATGTATTTCATTCATTTTCAAAACATTGGGATGTCATCGTCAATACAGAAACATAAGCATAAACAGAACTTACATTCATTTACACTAGTGATCTACATCTCTTTTAAATCTCTCAGTTTAAAGTAGCTTCATATCGACACCTGTGATACAAATAAGCTTGAGTGGGTCAGGTTGGGAAACCTGGTGAGTACATAGGGTTTTCAACCCACAATAATATAATTATTATGTTTAAACAATCAAACAATCAACCCAATTACCCATCCCCATTTTCTTCATTTAATATTCCCTAAAGAATTATCTTAAGGGTCATCTCCTATGTCGTATTTACCTCTCATCTTTTTACATCACATTTCCTTATATGCTCGTTCCTAAGGCATGAATACGTAGTTACAACGTCGCCTGAACTCGTAATTCATAGTAAGGGTTAGAGTATCATCACATGAATATACAGTCACAACATCACCTGGACTCGTAATTCATCACCTACAGGTTATAAGTCTGCTGGTGTTTCCACGGGTTGTCTAGAATAGTCCGTGGTCGCCATCTATACTCTAGTAGATGACTACATCTCCAAATTGTCGGACAAGGTTATAGTATCTTTCATCCTACATCACCGATTCATCATCACCTATCCATCACCTAATTATCATCACCTTCCTATCATCACCTATCTCTCATCATTTTATTTCATCACACACCAACTATTTCATCTACCCATGTTTTATCCCAACATATTTGTAGATATAAAATAAATATATATTTAAATCATTTAAAACATGTATAAAATCATTCATCCATCATAGACAGCAAGTATTAAGATAATATGCACACATAGCACGTAATTTATATAAAATACTTCATATCTATGTGTAAGATGAAAGGGACCATGCACTCACTTGAAAAGGTGGTGATTCCGAACTCAGACAGCGCTTCGCTTCTAAAAAAATAATTTCCTTCGACGAAACGTAGTATTATTACCACTAGAGTTTAGTCTATTATTCGTCGAGACTAATTAATAGTCTAGCTATTATTACTATTATATAAGCGTTAAAAAAAATACTTATATAACCCATAATAATAGCCCAAGTACTTATTATAAGTTCCTAATAACGCTACTATAATTAAATAAACGATATATTAAAAATAGCGTAGGCGTAGCTCACTTACAACGGGTTTTATAGAAAACCGGGGTTTGCTTGGAGCAGCGTTCCCGAGCCGAAAAGCTCTTCTTCTCGGAGCCGTCGAGCACTCCGGGGCTTTTGCCTCGTGCTAGGGAGGTTCCCTAGGCTTTTCGGGGGGTTTCGGGGCTAGAGAGAGGTTCTAGAGAGAGAGTAAAGAGAAGAAAGAATGGGAAAGGTGTGAAGAAAATGAGGGTGCGAGTGATTCTATTTATAGGGTGAAAAATGGCTGAACTTGGTGCCACATGTCACCATCTAGTGGCAAGACTTGGGGAGAAAGCAATGGCCAAGATTGTGCCACATCACCCATTTTCGCACAGCACACTTCCGACTTCTAAAATCCGTAACTTTCACATACGACCTCCGTTTTTGACGTTCTTTATATCCACGCGTAGGTAAAAATAAGATCTACAACTTTCATTTTGACTCCATCGGCTAATTCTCGACCGATCTTAAATTTAACAGGACGAGGAGATTATACTGTTAAATGTCCGCGTAAAATTCATAACTTCTACATACAGACTTTGTTTTCGTCTGTCTTTTTACCGTTGAGTTCCTATTAATGAGATCTTCAATTCTCATTATTGTTGTGTAGGCCAAAAACCGCTCGAACTAAAATTCGAGTTTCGGGCCGTGCACTGCTATGCCAAATCTTAGAAAATTCATAACTTCCTTATACGGAGTCAGATTTGGGCGTTCTTTTTTTGTATGTTCTCGGTTTAATGTATACTACAACTTTTATTTAGATCACTAAGGCTAAAAAGTCCTTTATCAAAAATTCAGTATTTACGTCTCCCGGTGTCGTGCCGGTTTTGCCGTAAAACTTCGACGGACCATAACATCTTCATTATAACTCGGATTTCGGCGTTCTTTATATGTACGGAACCCTTGAGACATATTCTACAACTTGGTTAAGATTATTTATTCTAAATAATCTTTTGTATTATCTCTAAATTGACTAGCCCAGATCTACGGGCGTTACAGTAAATCATTATTGTTTCAAACTAATAAATTGTTTTCTATGATTAATATTGAAAACTGTTTTCCTTTTAGGCCCATACTTTGAGATTAGAAAATTGTTATTGAATGAAGAAGTATGCGCCTATGAATGTGTATTCATTTTTGAATATATGCGCGTATGAATGTGTATTCATTTCTAAGTCAAAATTCTGTATTGATTTCAACATATAATAGGTAAAGGAGTGCATGGTATGTGGTAAATGTATTTTGGTATGTATTAAATTTTGTTTGCTAAAAGGTAATAATTTTTTTATACATGCAGAATAAAATCAATGTTGAGTATTCAAAACTGTTTTCCTCTTAGGCCAATACTTTGATATTATAAAAGAAGTAATTAATGAAGAAGTGTGCTCGTATGAACGTGTTGTAAAGGAGTCAAAATTCTGTAATGAGCATGTTAACATTGAATGTGTATTCATTTCTGATTATATGAAATCATGCATAAATGTTAGAACATATAATATGTAAAGGAGTGCATGGAATGTGGTAAATCTAGTGTGGTATGTCTTAAATGTTGTTTGCTAAAAGGTAATAATATTATATACATGAAGAATATTCAAAACTGCTATTCTAGTAATCCAACACGTTGACATTAGAAAAACAAATAATGTGTGAAGAAGTTTACTTCTATAATTTGTTTGTAAAATGTAAGATTGATTATGATGATAACAATGTACAGGTTCATCAAGTGTCTGTGTACTTGAAGGAAAGAATGCTATGATGAATGTAAAAGACTAACAATGGAAAAGCAAAGAAGAATGACAGCAGTGATGATGATTTTGTTGAGAGAAAAAATAAGATGGAATCTGAAAAGAATGATAACAAAATGAAAAGGAAAAGGGTTGAAAAGATTGTTAGGGATAAAAAGGTTAATGTGAAAGGGAAAAAAGTAATTGGATGTGAGGATAAATGTAAAGAAGGGAAGGTAGGAACATAATTTCAAAGGTTGAGTACTCGTATGTCTCCAAACTCGTTGTATCTAGCAATTAAAAGTTTGTCAAAAAATCAGCGAGAAATGGTACGCAATATGGGTTTTGGATTTTTTTCTGGGTATGAAGATTGATACACTACCAGGAAAGCTAGCATATTTTGTTGTAAATAGCTTCACAACTAGTTCGTGCTCAATAAGGGTTAAAAGTGGTGAAATGGCCATAACAAACGAGACAATTGAAGCTATGTTTAGACTTCCGAATAAGGGTTTGGATTTTAAGACACTGGATGAATGTGATAAGAATGATCCGTTGCTTGAGGCTTGGAAAGGACTATATGGGAAGGGAAATTATTATAATGGGAACTATTTGAAGAATATAAGGAAAACAGATGTTGCGGATGAGATGTTTAAGCTGAATTTCTTGACTTTATTCATTAACACTTTTGCTGAAACAGAGACGATGGGGTCTTGTAGAATTAATTTTATTGAAAGGTTAATTCAATGCAAAGATGTGTCAAGTATTAACTGGTGTGAGTACATAGTAGACTGTTTAGAAAAAAAACAAGAATAAATGGAGGCCAAACGACAAAAACTACTACTTCACAGGACCTCTTGCGTTTCTAATGGTATGATATGCAATAATAATTTCATGTGTTAAATATTGTTACCAATAAAATTCAATTTTAATGAAAAATTATGTAATGCAATTGTGCAGATGGCGTATGCAGACAGAGTGATATGTGAAGATGTAAATCTGCAAATGTATAGACCATTCATCACAGAAATTGATTAAAGTAAATTAATATAATTTTTTATTTAATTAATTATATATATATTGATTGGCTGAAATTTGTCCCCATGTTCTCACTTATAAAAGTTTTTCACATGAACTTATATATATATATATATATATATATATATATATATATATATATATATATATACTTCATGTCTACATAGAATACCTACTACCATAATGTTTATAAGTCTTATAAAAACTCGGGTGTTATAACTCACCCATCCTTTTAAGAAAATATTGTCTTGCGAATATTTTATGTCAAAAGATAAGATTTTTTGGCCTTAACTCCCTTCCGCTTCTAAAAACCAAATTGGTCCCATAAGGGTACCTTCCAAAATTGCATAAGGGGGTTATCTTCATTTCGTGATAGTCCCAGCTTCATCCTCTTTACCATCATGTCATCACATTACTTCATGTTTTCACTTAGAAAACGCACTTTTCTAACTTCATAGAAATAGCAATATGGTATTATTTCGGTCCCACCGATATTTAACATGTTGGATTAGATTGGAAAACTCTCAATTCATGGAGATCGAATGGGGTTATAATTTTCAACATGTTCATAAATAGTTGAACTCAAACTTAACTCAACTAAATTCATTGTCACCCTAATCATAACACACCATATTTTAAGGCAAGGAAATTATTAATCCCATTTCGAATAAGCTTGAGATCGATATTACATGCAGATTTTGGGGAGAGGTAATTCAATGAAGTGATTCGTACACAACAATTTTTCTCTATACACAACAATTTGTTTATGTTTTATATGATTGTAAAATACAATCTTGTAAAACATAAATTGTTGTGTATTAAGAAAAACCATTGTCTACAAATCAACTTCCATTATATGACCCAATGTCAAAGTTAATGGAAATAAAACAATTCTTATCAATTAAAGTCTTAAAGGAGTATCATTTAGACCATTTCTGAAAATCGAACCGGTCGTCTTACCAAAAAAACGGATGACGTCATTACTACATCATAATTGAATATATAATTATAATAAATACACGGTATATAAAAGAACATCTAAAATTAAAATACCAATAAAATTTAAATAAAAAACTTATGTTCCATTATCAATTTTTTACTTTATAATAGAGGTGAAACAAAAAAGGGAAAATGACACAAACGCCCTACAAACTTTCTAGGGTTTACTCATTTAGTCCATAAAGTTTTTGTCGGGCTTTATGGGTCCTTAAACTAAGATATGACCTGCTCTTTTAGTCTCTGTCAACCTATAATAGCTAGGGGCGTTCACGGTCCGGTTTTTTCGGTTTTTAGGTCAAACTGAAGCCAAACCATTAGTAACGGTTTTTGTCAAGCAAAAACCGAAGCCGAACCGTTGAAAATTTAAAACTGAACCAAACCAAACCGTTACTAACGGTTTGGCTCCGGTTTGGTTTCATAGTTTGGGCTTTTTAGGCCAATTTTAGTCGAGTCATTAGAC
The DNA here is from genome assembly GCF_052849685.1 of Lactuca virosa. Lineage (NCBI taxonomy): Eukaryota > Viridiplantae > Streptophyta > Magnoliopsida > Asterales > Asteraceae > Lactuca > Lactuca virosa. Next base: position 422,063,184 of record NC_136428.1, on the reverse strand, counting down.
TAATTTAGTAAAAAAAACTGCATAATTAAAGCTATTAAAACAACTAAAATTTTGCCATAAATTGTTAAAAAAAACTGCAGTATTAAAGCTGTCAAAACAGCAAAAAAACTGCCAAAACAGTAAATAAAAAGCAATAAATGAAAACATCAAATATTGTTCCATTACATCAAACATTAGACTAATACACGCAACCATTACATCAAACATTCAGAACTGTAAATCTCTGTGAAACTATGTAACCGTGAATCTGTGATGGAGCTGTGAAACCGTGAATCTGTGAATCTGATAAAAACGAATCAATTAAAATATATAACGAATTTTATTAGAATAAATAACAATTTTGATCAGAACTATCAATCAATAAAAACGAATTTCATCAATGGATTATCAGTTAAATATAGGAAACAAAACAATCACTTGAGTGTGTGATCCTGTGAACTCGATATCAACATAGAGTTTCAAAATATTCTTCACATGATACTGAACAGAGAGTTGGTGCCCCTCAAAAAGTGTACTGGTAGCAGAAGATGAGCCACTGCACACACACACACAAGTAAAAATACATAAATACCCTTTGTAAGCAAATAACATAAGATGACAGAATTAACAAATAATTTGATAAATACCTCCGAGGCATCCAAAAATTCAAGACTTCAACCATTTTGGCTCTTAATTAAGGGTTCCTAATGTACTCTGGACTTGCCATGAACATGATAATCAAGTTCATAAAATCATCCTGCCAAAGAAAAAGACCAATGGTTGGTTAACCAGAACTTGTTGTTTCTTGAGTATCTTACTTGAAATCCAAACGAGATAAGAGTATCTTACTTGAAATCCAAACGAGAACCATAAAAGACATATTTAGGGTCAATTTTGTCTTTCTTTGTTGAATTTGTATCCACGAAAGGTTCACATAATCGAAGCATAACAACACTAAGGTTCACAAACATGCATGAACTTGCAGAAGAGATAGGATCAACCTATCACCAATCACAAATTATCCAATATTAATAAAACTTTCACCTAGATAGATAAATTATGACTTTATGGTCTAAAAAGTTTTTTTACCTGTATATGAGCCATTGATGCATTTTTGTTGAAGACGAGCTCTAGATATGAGCACTTGAGCACAGTCCCTCTTAAATCCTCATACAACTCCTAAGTGAAATCTAAAATAGGACACTGTTAATTTCTTAGCTTGATTTACAACTAACTCCATCTGAGCCCTAACTGATTTATCTTTCATATTAGTCGACAGTTGATTCGGAGCAAACTTGTATGCATTTGAGTATATTAATCAGATTATCAAAAATACATTTGATCATAAGTTAGAGCTCAGATTAAAATTAAAAAAAAATCAAAGGATTTGTTCAGAAAGGAAGAACAAGAAGCGAACCTGCAAACGGAGCCGGAGGCGGAGTTGTAGCAGGCAAGGTGTCGAGATATAGTCAGAGTTGCTGCAATGGAGGAGTCGAGGTGTAGTCGAAGGTATGCAATTATGCACAATCAGTTTACGTCCAGATAAGTGAAGAAGAAGTGTTGAACGACGAAGGGGAAACGACTTCGAGTCTTCTGAGGAATGAGGCTGCGTCTTTTGCGATTAGGTTAAGAGAAAGTGAGGAACAATCAAACAACCTAATTCTATTTGGACTGGACTCTGGGATTAGGACATAGGTACTTCTCATTTTTCAATTGGAGTTAAACCAGTATTGGGCTAGTTTTGGGCTGTGGTAATTAAAATATTAAATGTTGTGGGTTTAAATTTTATTATTTATAAATAACAATTAATATGTAATACAATAAAATAAAATTACATATAAAAAACTAAATAATATATATATATATATATATATATAAATCTTACGGTCCGGTCCGGTTTTTAGACGGTTTGAAATTTTAAAAACCGTAAGCCAAACCGTTCACTACGGTTTGAAAAGTTCGAAACCGCAAGCCAAACCGTAAAGAAAAATTCCTTGCCGGAGAACCGAGCCGTGGAGGAGCCACTGCCCTCGGTTGAAGTCCGCTGCCACCACTTCTTTTTCTTCTCTTCTTTCGCTAGCCCCACCTGCCGTTACGCCATCGCTGCCGCTATCTCCAGCCAATATCGTCGTTGTGCGTTTCCGTGAAAATAAAGGGTTGCCGGTTCTCGTGGATAGTTCAGTTGAAGGTGTTGTGGTGTCCGTGGGTTGTTGTCCCACCGTGAGCCGCTGCCACATGCCAAGATCGTCGGTGGCGCCACCACTGTTGCCGCCGTTTTGTGCTTCTGTCGTCGCCAACTGCCACCAGGAGGGTGGCTGGATCCGCTTGCAAGCAAGAAAGCGTATGGGTGTTCGTTTTGCTGTAGTGTGTGTTATATGTGTAACTTGTTGGCTGGAAAACCTAGAACAGCCACCACCACCACCGTGAGGTGGTGGCTGCCGCCATCTACCACCACCAGCCACCACAAGGTGGGTGGGTGTGTGTGTGATTAGTTTAGTTGTGTGTGTATGTTAATTGAGGGTTGTATTTTAAATTGTAACAAAAATGGAATAATGAGAGAAACTCAAAACCACCACCATGAGGTGGTGGCTGCCGCCGTGTCGGGTGGCGGTGTGCCCTGTTTGGATTGTGACTCGTTTGGAATGTTTGGGCAAAGGAACATAACCCTAATGGGTCCAGTGAAACCCTAATGGGCCTAATGGGCTAAGATGGGGTTGGAAACCATAATTAGGGTTTGGAAAACCCTAATGCCATGAAACCCTAATTTTGGGAATTTGATCGGGACCGCACTTGAATTATTCACTAAACTTAATATGTTAATTAATAATCATTTGCAATCAACCTAAGCCAATATTGGACTTAATGGATTAAGTCCTTAATGGGTTAAGTAGGAAAACTTAACCCTAATCATCATTTTATGTGAAACCCTAATTTCACTTGGGTTTATTGTTGGGCCTTTCTATTGGGCCTTGATGATTGGGTAATTAATGGGCCATCCAAAATCAAGCATATGGACTAGAATAATTTAATGGGCTTTAGGGTAAGGCCATGTAAGGGGTTTGGGCCCAATTTGGAAAATTGGGCCATAGATGGGCCATAGCTTGGGCCTTAATGATTATACGATATTGGGCCAGTAGAATGTCAAAGGTTGGACTGGAATAAATGGTTCGGCCTTAGAGTGAGACCATGTAAAGGTTTAGGCCCAATTTGGAAAATTGGTCCATATGTTGGGCCTTGATTCATAGATTGACCTTTGGGCCTCTGGACTTGGATCAAGCTAAGATTGGGGTAGAGCAGTCTTTTACCCCAAGCATGGACTTGTGGTTATGTATTGGAGCCCAATTATTAATTGGGTGTCATTTTGACGTTGACAGTTCGGGAACCTGTCATCGAACAGATGGGGTTGGGTCTGCGGGACTTCAGCAGTGTGAGGTGAGTTACCTTCCAGTAGGGGTGGGTCTACGGCCACAATGCCGGCCCACCAGTAGGAGTTGTTGTTAGATGATTGTCTTTGTAATAATTATCTATGTTTGCTACTACCTGTTATGTTTATGTGCTAGCATGATATGATGTTATGTGATAGTGGTAGTAGGGGTGAAATAGTCCCTGGTTACCGGTCGATAGGACCGAAGGGGTAGATTAGTACCCAACTATGCTAGACAGATTATGATATATGTGATATGATATTATGTGGTAGTAGTAGGGGTGAAATAGTCCCCAGTTACCGGTCGACAGGACCGAAAGGGTAGGCCATCACCTAGATATGCTAGGCAGTATGCGATTTATGTGTTTATGCTATGCTTTTATGTGGTAGTGGTAGGGGGTGAAATAGTCCCCGGTTACCGGTTGAAAGATACCGAAGGGGAGGCAAGCTCCCGGTTACCAGTTGAAAGATACCGAAGGGGTAGGTCGGGCACCCTGATATGCCTGACATGAGGTAGGTCGGGCACCCCGGTATGCCTGACAGTGGGGTAGGTTGAGCACCCCGGTATGCTCAGCAGGGTAGGTCGGGCACCCAGATATGCCTGGCAATATGTGATTGTATGGTATGTGGTATGATGGGGAACTCACTAAGCTTTGTGCTTACGGTTTACAATTTTGGTTTCAGGTACTTGTTTTCAAAGGAAAGGAGCCGGATCGATCGCAGCGCATCACACTATGTTTTCCGCACATGAGATCCTTGGGATTACACTCTGATATTATTTTATGATAACATGTTTGACTATTGACACTTTGGTTTTGACATGAGAGGTTATTATGGATGTTTTTACACTTATGGTTTTATAATAACTTATTTAAAAATTAAATTTTTGGCCTTAAATTTTGTGATGTTACAAGTTGGTATCAGAGCCTTGGTTTGAGGGATTCGGGCACACTCCTGGGTGTGTCTGAACTCAAACTAAGGACTTGGTATGAAAATTTTCAAAAGTAAAAATCCTTTTATAAAAAGAAGTTTGAAAAGAATTTGAAAAGAGAACAGAACTTTGAAAAGAACAAAGTATGTGATGCGTGCAATAAGCCGAGCTCAAGTAAGTTTTCCCCAAGATACCCATACATGTTATGTTATGATATAATATGATATGGTTATGAGAACTGCATGCTAGATTAGGGTGAGGATCTAGGAGGATGCCTTATATGCCTATTGTATATGCTTGTAGACTTGCATGTTAGTACTGATCAGTCAGTGATAGGATAACCTGTTTAGGTTATGTCTGATTGTATGAGCCTTTGAATTGCATGTACAGATTCCTAATTAGAGGATAGAACGGTTTGATTGGATTATGATGGTTAGATTTTCCATTGTCTGAATGCTGTTTGCTTTGTGCTTTGTGGGACTCTTTGTGATGTGAGTTAGCTACTGAGTGAATATGCTAAGTCACATGGGACACAAGCCGGATAATCTCAGAGTGATGGACTTGACCCTATTGCGCAGCTCTTGTCTGAGTCCAACCGTTCTAGGGATGGGTCTCTTACTCGAACGATTATCTGATCTATGTTGCATGTGGCTATATTCATAAGATAACTAGTTGATATTACTGGGAATCTTTCAGCAACTGAGAACTGGGTGAGTTCGGGAACTTAGGAAAGCCTAGGATACGTTTCAGTGGGTTAGTAGTGAGGTTCAGTGAGACTTGGGTGTACTAGTTTGAGGAAGTGACTTGGAGGATTCGGGAGGATTGCTGAGGAAATTATGGATAGGTGTGGAAGGTAGTATTGGGACCGTACTACTAAAAGCACAGGATCCATACTCGAATCGGTGAGAGTCTTGGAGAATCTGAGAAGCTTCGGGGAGAAGTTTGTGACCCAGTTTGGGGACAGAGGATGTTCCAGTGTTGCAGCTTGGCCATTGGCAAGTGAGCTAGCGAGTGTGACAGGGTTTCAGACCCTGAAGGATATGATTTCCAAGAAATTGCAGATGCGAGATTGATTTGGAGCACTTTGAGAAGAGAGGTTGGTGCTAGCTGCGTATAGTAGAGGGTTTCGGGAAGAGACCATTGACTTCTGATCATCAGGTGAAAGGCCCGCGGGGCCGGAGTAAGTGCAGCACGTACGGGAAAGTGCACAAGGGAGTTTGTCGCTCCAAGGGTCTACGTTGCTACAGGTGTGGCAGGGTTGATCATGTCAGCTGAATGTGATCCGTACTCCTCTAGATGTTGCGGGTATGCCATCTTCTATTGCTACTAGATGGATATTGGGGATACGTATCACTTTGGGATTGTGAGTAAGTTTGGATAGGTTAGATATCAGGTCGGTTTTCTGCTAGTGTTTGGGTTATCAAGGATCATATATGCCATCCTGCATGTCGAAAGGTCCTTGATGAACCCATAGAGGGACGCATCTTGCGGAGTGGGTTCCGTGTGTACCGTTATCATTCCGGATCTTTGTCGGGATCTGTGCAGGAGTATTATTTAGAGGATACTCGGTCAGGAGTAGAGCGATAGTTTTCCAGTGAAGTCAGCGTTCAGTGATTCTATCATGATTCAGGTATGGTCGAAAATTGACTATGGATGAACTTTGGAGTTCAAGGCACTACCGTTGCTAAGATAGGACTGGTAACATGAAGAGGGTAGTGTCAGTTGCGGGTGTTAGATGCATAAGTGGTTGGTGATTGGATGTTCAAGAGAATTGGGTTCTCTCATGGGCTGTGTTCGGTTAGAGTTCAGTGGTGCTGCGAGATTGGAAGTGGGAACGAGGACTCGTCAGCCAGAGTGAAGATTAAGGCCTCTAGTTGTCAGCATGGGAAGTGGATTGAGGTGTCAGACTGGATCAGATTTCAAGAGTACTCATCAAGATTTCCGAGGATGGGCGATCTCAAGGTTTAACCGGTGGTTAATCGCTAACATTGGTAAGCACAGGTTCACATCTGTGGAGTATTAAAAAGCAAGAAGGATTGGGGATCCTTCAATTCTCACGTACCGTGAAGACTTAGTCGAATCTAAGTGGGGGAGACACTTTTTGTAAAGTTCTCTAAATGTGACTTCTGGTTGCGTGAGGTGCAATCTCTTGGGCACCTTGTCAACCAGAAGGGTATTCTGGTCGATCCGGCCAAGATAGAGGCCGTGATGCAGTGGGAGATTCCGAGGTCTCCAACTGAGATTCAGAGTTTCCTGGGTCTAGCGGGTTATTATCGGAGAATTATACGGGACTTCTCCGAGATTGCAGTTCCTTTGACCCTACTGACCAAGAAGTCGGTGGCCTTTCGTTGGGGGCCTAAGCAGCAGACAACCTTCGAGACTCTCAAACAGCAGGTTTCGGGAACCTGGTTAGAGCTGCAGTTAGGACTCAAGTTCAGTTGTGTGTTAGGTCGAGTGCGTGTTCGACTGGTATGGAAAGTGTTGTACGACTGCAGGGGTAGCCGTAGCATTCACTAGCAATCAGGTAGCATGGAAAGTGTTGTAAGACTACTGGGGTAGCCGTAGCATTCACTAGCAGCAGATAGTGCTAGAAGTGTTGTAAGTCTGCGGGTGTAGCCGTAGCATTCACCAGGTTGGCAGATAGTTTGAGAAGTGTTGTAAGTCTGCGGGTATATCCGTAGCATTCACAAGGTTAGCAGATAATGCTAGGGTGATGTAAGTCTGTGGGTGTAGCCGCAGCTGTCACACCCCCAGACCAGACGGCGGAAACGTTCGGAGTCGGGTGACTACATTGTGCAGTATCATAACAATTGAATATAAATGAAATAGAGCAATCCAAACATCATACATTGAGATAACAAACTTACATTGTTTGCATATTGTATTTGTCCTTCGAATTATACAAAAGAGACATAAGCAGAAAATTTCAAACTACATCTAAATAGTCCTGCATCCGCGTCCCTTGTTACCTGCTTACTAGATCCCTGAGAATACAAGTCGTTTTGAAAAGCGTCAACTAAAAGTTAGTGAGTTCATAAGCATTTTTTTATATAAAATCATTTTTCACTTGTTTAGAATCGTTCTCATTGTACTTTCAGAAAATCCGGTATTTTCTATGAAATCGTTTGAAACCTTGCTTTGAAAATCATGGATATGTGTGTGTGCATGTCGTTACTTTTGTTCATCCTTATAAGGAGTGATTATGAAAAGAAATGTAATTTGTAAAGGCAAGCTGTGTTCGAGAATAGTTCTTTTGTGTAGTAATAGTCAACTGTTTCCAGAAAATCCCCTATTTTCAAAAGAGAATATAGTTGTAAATCTTGTTTTTCTTATTGAATAAAATCGAGTGTTTGTTCTACTTTATCGTTATCAAAATCGTATAAAATCGTTTTCTCCAGAAAATCCTATATTTTCTGCTATAAAATATTCGTAAACTTGCATATGCGTGTGTGTTAGTTTATCGTTTTCAAAAAAAATCGTTTACAAACATTTTCCATAAAGGCCTACGCTTTTTAATTTGTAAAATAGCAATATTAAGACTCTATACTTGTTAGATGAAAGAATCAACATGGCGAATTGTGGACGTTCTACGCAATGAAAAAGGACAGTCAACGCAACAAATGCGGACCATCACCTATCATGAGTAGGACAGTCAACACAACGTGCCAAAATTTATTTATGAGGTTTTTCCCTTACATAAATTTCTAGATAACATAACATATTCTAGTGAGTCGTTATAACCATACTAATAGGACAAAAGCCTGTTTTGGCGTTTCTCAGGCGCCCTCGTTTTGGAAAAGACATTTATCACCCTAGACTGACCTGTCTAGCTGTAGCGAACAGCGAAGGTGCGGGGTGTCAACCCCGTATAGATCTATACATAAATTCCCGCTATCCCTCCAGGAGACTCTGGCTATAACTCCTTGCAGGACTTTAGACGTACACTAATATTTTTATATTTAGGTACTTTTGAGATTTGTCTGACTAGAATATTAACAACCTTTTGACCAATCGCTTGAGATCCATTATTCGTTAGATAAATAATGAATTTCGTACTTATTGAATTGAAATATCGTTCTCGTTCCATATCGTTATTGGCTCGTTAACTGGGTGCTCGTGTTCGTTCCGTTTTGTTTATTGAAAAATAAGCCATTTTGAACGTTTAACAAAATGACCCAACATTATCGAAATCTGAAAAATGGACTTTCCTTTCTACAAATTATCGGCTCAGGCCCATATCAGTCAAGAGAAAAGTGTCAAGTTATAATTTTGTGTAAATTTATGACTGCAGGTTATGACACGCATTTTCTGTTTTATGACATATAGAACATTACTTATGTTCTTGAAGGTTTTACGACAGCAGTTTATGACATGCAAATATTTTTGTCATGAAGACTCTATTTTCGATTATTTTTCTTGATAAAATTATTTATATTAAATAATTATAAATAATCACAACTAGTTTGTTAGTCTGGTAAAAAGTCATGAGTATGACATAATATTCCAAGATAACCCTTGTATTTATGTTTGGCCAAAAATGATCCAAAATATTATTATTTCCATACTTTAATCATTTTTCAAAATATTTTGCCCAACAACTTGTTTAAGCAGATGTTAAAGCAAATCCTTATAGTTGTTGTTGTAAAAATTTATGGTTTATAATTGGTAACATACTAGTTCTTGATTCCAAACATGATTTGTGAGATATAATCCAAACTCTTGAGACTTAACCAAAATCTCGAGTTTTTGGACTATTTATAAGAGTTTTCATACTTAAGCACATGTAAGATGGCATGCATACACAAAAAGCAAATAGATCATGATTTACACAAGACTTTGACTTGTATTCTCCCCCAAAAACAATAGAAATCTCGAAAAAGTAGGGGTATGAAGCTCAACTTGAGTTGGTTGAGGAGTTGTTTGGAGTGATGGAGTGAAGATCTCAAGCCCAAACTTCGGCTGAGATGAGGAACTCCTCTGGGAAGAATGTTGTCCTAAGGTTGATTATCACATATTATTATGAGTAAAATAATATGGATTCATCTTGAAAATTATATAAAATATTAGATGAGTGGAGAACTTACTTAAAAAAACTCCAGGGAAGATTTGAGAAATTTTGCTTTCAGCAAGCTCCTTAACTTTGCTCTTGGGAGGAGTATTTGAGAGAATGTGAGAGAAGTGAAAGAAGTGGAACTTAAAACTCTTTCATTGACGTTGATTTAAGAGAATAGGAGAAAAAAAAGGGGGCGGGGGGAATTTAGATGCATGGAAATCTGATGGTCCAAGCATTGATATTTGGTGGGTAAAGCATTGAATACCGTGATTTGCATGGGAAATGGAAGATTACATCAAATCACATGGTCAAACCTCTTTGTCCTTATCTTGATTTTAGGATAGGATCTTTATAAATCCTAAATTTTATTTTATGTAAATATGATTTAAATAATCAAATTTGGCATAAAATAGAGGTTTTAGGGGTCTAAGTTACGAAAAATACGAGTTTGGTGGGATTCCCGACGTCAAAATACCCCAAAATGGAGAAAAGGTCCGAAATAGTCCAAAATCTGGAGCTAAAATGTGAATTCCGGAGTCATATGGTAAATTCCAAGGCTACTTCTCAAATTCCGGAGTGGAGGGTCAGGTCTGCGAGGTTCCGAAGTGGTTGACAAGGAAGTTCCGGAGTCAACATGCGAGTTCCGAAGCTGCAAGCGAAGTCTGGAGGTCCGGACCGGAGATGCGAAGGTTGGCTAGAACTTCCGAAGTAGTCTTAAGCGAGGTCTTCCGGAGCGAGGGTGTTCCGAAGCAAACTAGGGCATTCCGAAATTCATCAAAAGCTCCGAAGTAGAGAGGGGTTCCGGACCAAGAGGGTTCCGGACCATGAGGATTCCGGATCAAGAGGGTTCCGGACCAAGAGGGTCCTTTTGGGTTTTCTCCTTCGGTTTTGGGCTGTTTTCGACCGAGGAAGGTACATAGAGAGATTTGGGAGAGATTTCACATACTTGGAGAGATTTGGGAGAGATTTCTCACACTTGGAGAGATTTGGGAGAGATATCACATACTTGGAGAGATTTCACATACTTGGAGAGATTTTACTTATTTGGAGACATTTGGGAGAGATTTAACATACTTGGAGAGATTTGGGAGAGATTTCACATACTTGGAGATATTTCACATACTTGGAGAGATTTGGGAGAGATTTCACATACTTGGAGAGATTTGGGAGAGATTTCATATTCTTGGAGAGATTTGGGAGAGATTTGAGATACATGGAGAGATTTGCATTCTATCTTTTCATGGTCCATTAGGAACCATAAAGTATACTTCTAATATGTTAGCACAAGTCTCACAATAGTTATTACTTACATGAGGACAAAATTTCCTAGCCAAAATGCTAGTTGTGACAACAGCATTCACTAGGTTGGTAGATAGCATGAGCGCGTTGTTAGGACGCGGAAGGGACAGTGCTACCCACCCGTTCGGGTGTAGCACTGAGGATATGGAAATCCACGGATTGGATTACGGAATTACCCAGAAGGGTTAGATTTGGTTGAGCCAATGATAAGACTGTAGGAACGCCGCTACAGTTATGGGATCAGGGAAGCAATGGATCGTATAAGGTCGTTTGTGATTTAAGGCTACCCGTGGTCAGGTAGAAATCACTCTTAGCCTTGGATTTGGGTGACGTCAGGATTCGACGCATGGATCCGATCGGTTGGATCAGGAGGTTGTTAGCGCCACAATGGCATGATAACTAGTGGAAAATAGTTCCGGAGAAGGATTTCGTTCAGAAGTCGTGTGAGACGACTAAGTGGGAGTCCTTTGGCTCTGCAGCTAGGTTGGAACCTGGTATTACAGGTGGATGGCGAACGAATTGAGACCAGGCAGGTCTCGATAGATTCTGGAAATCAGCCATGTGGCAACATACTGCTTCACGCAGTTCAGTGTTCGGGCAGCTTCAACGTTTGGGCAGTGTTAGTATTTGTGTTTTAGGTTGCAAATACGAACGGAATAGCTGGTTGATTGGGAAGTGACAAGTCACTCACGGCGGGATCAGCTGAACCTTGACCAGGTATAAGTGATCTGCAGGGATAATTAGGTTTGTGATCATGTTTTATAGTGGGAACCTTGAGCTATTAGAAGTTGAATAGTCAGTTGAGGGATAAACGGACTGGGTACAACGATAATGATTCAGTATGAGTGGTCTGTCAGGGATTCAGACCATCTCAAGACAGGAGATTTCGGACAGAGTACATGTTGCGAGGAATTCGTTCACCCGTGGATTTTAGGGCTTCGCAAAGATTGGTCACGGCTACCCTGGGAAGGCTAGGGTGTGCCCAAGATAGTGACCATGTTACGAGAGTGGTTGGGTGTGACATCCCCATTTTCACGGCCAGAAAATACCGATTTTGTTTATGCTCTATAAAAATCAGAGTACCTCTTTTAATAAAAATGTTGCAAAATTTGTTCCCCGAAAAACATGATAAATACGTTATCAAATCATTTCCGAAGAAATGTATTTTTATCCATTTTAAAACATTTAGGATGTCATCGTCAATACAGAAACATAAGCATAAACAGATTTTACATTCATTTACACTAGTGATCTATATCTCTTTTAAATCCCTCAGTGTAAAGTAGCTTCATATCGACACCTGTGATACAAAGAAGCTTGAGTGAGTCAGGTTGGGAAACCTGGTGAGTACATAGGGTTTTCAACCCATAATAACTTAATTATTATGTTTAAACATCAAACAATCAACCCAATTACCCATCCCCATTATCTTCCTTACTCTTAAGGATCTACCCTAAGAATCATATATCCTGCATTCGTTCATTTTGAAGCCCATTGCTTCCAGGGTTTATATGATAGGCACTAAGTCCATAGCTGCCAATGCTTTTTCGTAAAGCAATAATTCCATAGCTGCTAAAGTTCATTCATCAGGTACTAAATCCATAGCTACCAGTGTTCAGCTAATAGGTACTAAATCCATAGCTACCAGCGTTTATTTAACAGGTACTAAGTCCATAGCTACCAACGTTTATCTAACAGGTACTAAGTCCATAGCTACCAATGTTTATTCGATAGGCACTAAGTCCATAGCTGCCGATGTTATTTGTTAGGCACTAAGTCTACAGCTGCCAATGTTCACTCATATCATCTTTCATCTCTCATCATTCATCTACCCATGTTTTACCCAACATATTCGTAGATATAAAATACATATACAGTTTAAATTATTTAAAACATGTATAAAATCGTTCATCTAGCATAGAAAGCAAGTATTCAAATAATATGCACACATAACACGTAATTTATATAAAATACTTCATATTTATGTGTAAGATGAAAGTAACTATGCACTCACTTGTTAAAGTGATGATTCCAAACTCGGGCAGCGCTTCACTTTTAACGATTCTATTTTCCTTCGACGAAACCTAGTATCATTACCACTAGATTTTAGTCTAATATTCATTGAGACTAATTATTAGTCTAGATTCATCATTAACTCAAAGTTTACTTCATGCTCTATCAAGTAAGGAACAACCAGGTAGGATCATATCGGAGATAGGGTCCGTTTGGTATACGAAGTATACTGTTTGGAAATCCCACTTTAAAAACCTCATTAAATCACAGCCAAGACATTATTCCCGTAAGTAGATCAATCAGTATAACGACTTTGAATCAATGATAAATCTTATTTCTAGGTTCATAATAACGAAATTATAATTAAATATAAGCTATATTTAAAGTATGGTAGGCTTATTTCACTTACAGCGGGTTTTATTAAAAACCGGGCTCCGCTGGAGCACAGCTTCTGAGCCGAAAAGCTCTTTTTCTCGGAGCCTTCGTGCGCTCCGGGGCTTTCTTCTAGCGCTAGGGAAGTTTCCTAGGCTTTAGGGGGGTTTAGGGAGTCTAGAGAGAAGTTAGAGAGAGAAAGAAAGGCTTATGGTGTGAAGAAAATATGAAGAGTTCATGTCTTATTTATAGGGGTTTTCTCGTAGAGTAGGCCCTAAGTTTTGTCCGTATCTTCCGCGTACGAGCTCCGTTTTCTAGGTTCTTTATATCCACGCGTTGGTATTTACGAGTACTACAACTTTCATTTAGACCTCGTCGGCTAATTCTCATTCTATCTCCGAGTTGCAAAACTGTATCGAATTTATCGCGCTCGAAGAGTAGGGAATAAGTTTCGTCAATATATTTCACATACGAGCTCTATTATCGACGTTCTTTATATCCACGCATTTTTATTTACAAGTACTACAACTTTCATTTAGATCCCGTCGGCTAATTCTCACTCTATCTCAGATTTACAAAGCTGTATCGAATTTGCCGCGCTTGAAGAGTAGGGTCTAAGTTTCATCCATATCTTTCGCATGCAAGCTCCGTTTTCGACTGTCTTTTTATCGTTGAGCTCCTATTAACGGGATCTTCAATTCTCATTTAGACTGTTTTGGTTAAAAATCGACCGATCTAAAATTCGAATTTCGGGCTGTGCACTGTTATGCTAAATCTTAGAAAAATCATAACTTCCTCATACGAAGTCAGATTTGGACGTTCTTTTTATGCACGCTCTCGGTTTAACATATACTTGTTGGATTAATGTCTAAGTCCATAACTATAATTGGTAAGACTTGACCCGACCCGGCATGGTCCATTTGGGTTGCATGGCATCATGCATTTAGATAGACTATAATGAGAGAAATAACACTTAAGGTTGGTTAATATATTATAAGTTCTAATATATTAATAAGGTTATTTAATTAGTATTGATCAAGAATTAATTTGGAATTAATTAAGTGATCAAAAGGAGACTAATTAAATATATGGGTTGATTGTGTAAATCATTCATTCTTATATATGTGGGCTTGTGATCCAAGATTCCTTATGTTGGACTAAGTCCATGGGGTGACCCATGGATACTCCATGGAGGTTAAAATCCATGGAGCATAAGGAAGGGGTAAAGTTATGAGTTACATGGTGTAACCCTAATAGCCACCATATAAAAGAATCACATGGCTCAAGAAATCGTGCACTAATGTGTGAATATGAGGGCTAGACGATTTCAAGGAGTGTTCCATTTCTCTCAAGTCATTCCGTGTGCATTTGGTGTTGTGTGAACCATTTGAGGTGTCACACTTGGGGCACTAGGCACTCAAGCTTCATGGAGACAAGCTACATCAAACAAAGGTATGTATTATATCCATTTGATTACCCAAGTATCAAGTATTGTATGCTAGATAGGGTAATACCTTGGAAAGTTCATAATTGCATGTATAATAGAGAAAACATAGATCCAAGGTATTTAGGGTTGCATGTACACTTAGGAGTGTTAGAATGCGCAAAACCCATCAGTGGTATCAGAGCCAAGGCTTGTTTTCTTGTTATACTTGCAAAATTAGCTGAAAAATCGAATTGTATTAGTTTAAAAGTTATGCTAATTACTTGAAAAAAATTTGATGTGAATTATCTTTGTTCATATGAGTTTATTAGATTAATAGAAAAGTTAATTGATTATGTGTTTTCAATCCATTTTAATCTAAGAGTTGATTCTAAAATGTGTTTTTGTAACTTGTCCTCAAGTTATATGAAAAGTCACATTTAAGTTTCATAAAACTCATAAAAAGTTGGCAATGGTTACAAAAATGAAGAGTCTTGTCCTCATTAAATGGTTTTATGACTCCATAACTTGTCCTCAAGTTATGGAGGTTCAAGAGTCACTTCATTAAATGATAAAATGTGTAACCTTAATTAGTTCCATAAGTTACAAAAATAAAGAAAATTTACATTCTTTTATTAGTTTAAAGTCTTCCATAACTTGAAGAGTTTTTTTTTAATTAAAACTACTTTAAACACATAAGTTATGGAATTAATTAGTTTTGAATATTTTCAAAACTTGCCCTCAAGTTTTGGAATTTGTAAAGTTTTCCCCATGAATACTTTAATTCCAAGTTAGTCCTTAGAATTTTAAAAGTTAAAATTCAACCCTTATACTTTATAATATTATAAGTTAATAATAAATATATGTATAAGAGCAAGTCAGTCTTACCGTTAGTAGGTCTCATTCACGAAGCCGGTCTATAAGGGGGGTATAAGGTTACTGCCTATAAAATGGCAGTTTAATGGGTGTCCACTCTCACCCACCGCTTCCTTGACTGGTGGAGGGTCGTTAGCCGAACGGGTAGGACAAGGACTATAATTCTCCCTTCACTAAAAGTATTAATGATAAATACTAAGTAACTAAACACTTATAAATTCCCAATCTTAGTTACTTAGGAAAATGTGAATAAGGTGCTAATCCATGAAATTACACTTTTCACTTTGTTTAAACCGTTAGTGGAGCGTGTGTGGTTAACCGGCACACTAACCTGGATTTAACAAAGTAGGCAAAGGGTAACTTAATATTTATCATAGTATCGGTGGAGCTCGTGTGGTTAACTGGCACATCGATTGAGGGGTAAATATTAAGGGTACCAAGTATATTTGCATGGTTACTTCACACCTTGTTTTGTGATCCTCGGCATCCCAGTCACAAAACCTGAAGGGAACACTCGAGATTGAAACATGCCATTGAAAAGTTCAATGAATCTCAAAAAATCTAGGAGTTTCAAATCCAATTAAAAATCTAATTACATTATTTCGTTTTTCATGGTGGAAATTGGTAAATCGTCATTTACCTACCTTCAACTATTTTATAACTCGGATTACGGCATCCCTCTTCCAGTTATAAATAGGTTGTTGGATCCTAGCCTTAATATTTCATATTGGGTGTTATATTAAGGACTTTAGATCAACTATCTTGAATATCTCCCAAAAGATGTCTAGTTCAGACATCTATGATCTTCCTAAATCTCTTGGAACTTTACTTCCTCCACCTCCTCCAATTATTCTCCCTAACCCACAAGTTCAAGGTCACGCAAGCCCTAATGGCAAGCAAGGTCTATGTGTGATCACATCTTAGAGATGAAGTCACATATTGCCAAGCTGGGAGAGTTGGGTGTCAAAGTCTTGAGAAAGTTGGATGTTCAATCACTTTCTAAGTCACATAGTGAGTTCCTTTGGGACTACTATGAAACAGACTATGACATGAACCTTAATGATCATATCTATTTGCTTGGTGCTGCTGAATCAGCAATGATTTGGAACGATAGTAAAGCAAATTTGATTAGAAGATCAACTTCCCAAAAACTTTATGGACAGTGACAATGGTGACATTGGAAATCCAGAAAAAGCATTCTCTTCCCAATGGAAAGGGATTGGCCATAGTCAACCCGGTTGACCAAATGGTAAGGAGAAAGGCTAAGTCTGAGATAGTCCCATTACCAAAGGTTCCATATGTTTATTTTGCCAAAGGAAGGGGCGTTGATTACAAAGCTGCCAAGTTTACCTAAGGATGTTAAAGTCAATAAGTCTGACTCTACTTCAGGTAGAGCCTATTATCTAACTCTGTTAAGTTTCTATTCTAAGATCCTCATTACATGATGTGACTGGGTCACATGTTGATGTTTTAAGAATCAAAGAATATAGAGAAAGCTTAAAGGAAGTATATGCTGATTCTGATCGCGTAGGTGGATTTCGATCGCATCAGAATTTTGAAGCTGTTACTTAGGAGTTATGATATATTGCTTAGGAATAGATAACAACAAGTTTTTCCGTATGCATTTGCACTATAAGGATAAGTTTTTTCCGCAAAGTTTTAAAATAAAATAAAAGTTTTTAATTTTATATTTATTTTAAATATCCTTACAAGTGGCATTTGTGAAAAATGGTTGTTTATATGATTCCATTGATAGCAATATTTGAAAAAAAAATGGACTTGATTCTTTCGTTTGTGGTAGTGTCATAATTTACCAAATAAGGAAAGATTCTCATTCCCAAGGCTTCAGTTGGATAGAAACTTGGAATCATGCAAGTTGAATAGTATGATGAATGAGAACTTTCAAGCATTGGAAAATTAAGACTTGTTCACATGGATGTGTGAGTCAAGTTAAGGACTAAAGGGATCGAGTACACATTCTTGTGCACTGGTCAAGTCCACCACAAAGCTCGTTAAGACTATTCGTCATGATTTACTAAATTTTAGTAAATATGGTTATACTTACAAGTTTAAGTATAATTCTGAAACATTGGAAAAGTCTCAATGTATGGCAGAACGAATGGGAAGAATCAAATTAGGCAGACAGATAAAAGTTTCTCAAATCTGAAAAGATGGGAGAGTACTTTAGTATCATGTTTTGTGATCATCTTAATGATTAAAGAACCACATCACAATTGGTCTTCTAAGGACATCTTAGTGCATTCTTATGACTAAGAAGAGGAGTCATGAATTGTTGAAATGGTTAAATCAAGAAGATGAGTCATACTTCGTTTCAAAACAAGTCTTAGAGTCATACTCCAAGACTATAAGTTGAGTGACATATCTTAAAGAAAGGTTTATAACACTTGTCAAATGTAAGAGTAAAAGTGTCCTACTCTTGTACATTTGAAGTTGGTAAGTTGTGATGTTTTGGATTAAACAAAGACCAACTAAGGCCAATTGTGTGAAGTGTTTGTCTTGATAAAGAATCTGCACTATCTCTTGAATATTTGGCAAGATAGTCTTATATGTCAAGAGGACAGTGGGAGTCTTAAAGATCCTAAAAAGAATTTCAAGAACTAATCAAGAATAAAACCTGAGGTTCTTCACTATCACACGACTTGAGGTTTATAACCTATCATGTTGACATATTCTGTGCCCATTCCAGTTAAAGTTGGCTTTGCATAGGAGTTCTGAAAGTTCTCAATTGGTTGCATAACAACTTGGAAGCAATGGCAGGCCCTGTACTGCCAGGTAGCAAGAAGTTAAGATTGCATAAGTTCAGTCCATATGAGCTTGGATTTGTCATTATCCTTGTCTTGTGACTATGGTTTTGACGATTCACATGGATAAGAACACATACACCATAAAATCTAAGGGTCATAAGGTTTCTCTCCGATTCATGAAAATGATGGTGAGGAAACACTTCCACCAAGTAGATTTGAAGCAGATGGCAAAAGGTCTAAACAATTGAGACTATGATTACGGCATCCCTTTTCATAGTTCTGAAATTGTTTAGACACACATGCATGCTATCTAAGGAAAGGTGTATGATTTTGATAAAGTTTTATCAAAGCATCTCGTATAAAAAATCTGAACTTTGGTAAGGAAGTCAATAAAGTATTGATTTCTAGAAGTCCAGCTGATTTCTGAGTACATGTCAAAGCTAGTGGGAGCATAAGTGTTATGCTAATAATCATCATGTTAGTGGGAGCATGATAATTATTGTTAGTGTTGCAAGTTAGCAATGTTAATTATAGAAAACAAAAGTTTCAATTCGTGAGGCTGCAGGGATTGAAAAAGTTGTTTTGCTATAATTAAGGGAGAGGATATACTTCATTTCAGTTCTAAAGGCTTAGATTGAGACCTTAATCATCTTTAGTCAAGAATATATATATGAATTTCATGTTGGATTGGTTCAACTTAAGGAAATTCTATATATTGCGTTCTCAAAATTCGATTATGATTACGGCATCCCTCTTCATAGTCAAATTTTGAAAACATGGCAAATAAAAATATTGTAGCAAAAGACTGGTCTAGAATCATGTCTTTATGTGAGACATCATGAATCGTGTACCATTTGCTTTGGGTACAGGATCGATTGCATGTGCTATAATATTTGTCATTTCTAAATTTTTCCAAATGCCCAGAGGCATTAAGAAGGGAAAAGGTCTAGAATTGGATATGACTAAAATGATTAAGCAATTGTCAAGGACGAGCTGAGGTTTACCAAAGATTGGTTGCTTAGGGACAGTTGGAAGTATAGTGCTAATTTTGGAAGGACCATATTGACATATTCTGAAAAGAGGCATCTCTTATTCAGAAGTGATAGTCAAAATGAGAATATAGAGTTGTCTCCATAGGTGGAAGTTATCTGTGTAAGATTAGAAAACTTAATGCAAGAAGCATGTCCAAAGCAATGTACTTTGAATATGAGACTTAGTTTCCATGGAGTTGATCTCCATTGGAATACCTTATAATGACTGTTGACAAGTCTTTGTGACTTTGTACATATTCATTACAGGAGGGTCAGTGCATATAAGTTTAAAATCTAAACAGATTTCGATAAATGATAGGAATTTGAAATTATCACATTTTTCGATAAGGATTTGGGAGTGTGAAATTAGAATCATTGAAATTATGTTCAATTGGTTTATTTCACAAAGTAAGGATCATAGACAAACATAGAGTGCATACTTGGTGTATGACAAAGCTATTGTTTAAGAAAAACATAGTGTACATGCTTGGAGCATGGGACAATTAGTGTTTTTAATTCAAGTATAAAGTTGATAAAACCGAAACAATGAATAATGAGTAATCAGTATGGTGATAAATAAAAGTGTTTATTTATATTCATAGGGTCTGATACCATATTTGATTCATTTATTCTTGTGTTTCACTTTGCATGTTTTGACTTCCAGAATAACTAAGTCGCTCTTCCTGAATGATTAAGTTATTCAAACCATCCACAGTCGGTCATATGTTGGAAGTAGATATGAATCAAGACTGTCATGGGTTGGTTTGTAGAGGTCCAAGTTGGTGGACAAAGTGGTGCTACAACACTCATGAGTGCTCATAAGTTCTGAGTATTGGATTCAACCCGGGCTCATTTGAATCACTTCATGGATTTTATCACGAGTGATCATGAGACGATAATATCTTATATTCTTCAAACCTAGAGATATGAGTTGTTACTATGAGTTGGTTGTACATTGATTGCACGAAAACACATTTGGTAACTCGATGTTATAAAACGTGCCTTTGTGTATGATTCAACAAGTAGTAGAACAAGCCATATGAGTCGAAGTTTATCCATTCCTTTTACCTTCAAGATAAAAGTGATATCTGTGGGCCCCTCGATGATTTAAAGATGATACATGTGAGTGCTTGGCCAAGCCAGGACTGATTTGATTTGTTCAATCAGTCAGTCATCATGAATCGGAAATCGAGAAACAACAAATGGACAGAGAGAATGATTGATAATCCATGTCTCAGTCCATATGATATCTAGAATGGAGGAATATATGATCCCTTATCTAATGGACAAGTCATTGACAAAGGTCAGAGTTCATCGACAAGGTCAGAGTTCGACAGAAGCTTTTGAGAGCTACGATTGCTGATCGGTTCCTGAAGTCATACACAATAATAGTTTTAGACTTATCCAAGTGGGAGACTGTTGGATTAATGTCTAAGTCCATAACTATAATTGGTAAGACTTGACCCGACCCGGCATGGTCCATTTGGGTTGCATGGCATCATGCATTTGGATAGACTATAATGAGAGAAATAACACTTAAGGTTGGTTAATATATTATAAGTTCTAATATATTAATAAGGTTATTTAATTAGTATTGATCAAGAATTAATTTGGAATTAATTAAGTGATCAAAAGGAGACTAATTAAATATATGGGTTGATTGTGTAAATCATTCATTCTTATATATGTGGGCTTGTGATCCAAGATTCCTTATGTTGGACTAAGTCCATGGGGTGACCCATGGATACTCCATGGAGGTTAAAATCCATGGAGCATAAGGAATGGGTAAAGTTATGAGTTACATGGTGTAACCCTAATAGCCACCATATAAAAGAATCCCATGGCTCAAGAAATCGTGCACTAATGTGTGAATATGAGGGCTAGACGATTTCAAGGAGTGTTCCATTTCTCTCAAGTCATTCCATGTGCATTTGGTGTTGTGTGAACCATTTGAGGTGTCACACTTGGGGCACTAGGCACTCAAGCTTCATGGAGACAAGCTACATCAAACAAAGGTATGTATTCTATCCATTTGATTACCCAAGTATCAAGTATTGTATGCTAGATAGGGTAATACCTTGGAAAGTTCATAATTGCATGTATAATAGAGAAAACATAGATCCAAGGTATTTAGGGTTGCATGTACACTTAGGAGTGTTAGAATGCGCAAAACCCATCAATACTACGACTTTCGTTTAGATCGCTAAGGCTAGAAATTATTTTATCGTAAGTTCACTTTTTACGATTCCCGGTGTCGTGCCGGTTTTGCCGTAAAACTTCGACGGGTCATAACTTATTCGTTTTAACTCGGATTTCGGCATTATTTATATGTATGGAACCCTTGTGACATATAATATAACTTGGTTAAGATTAATCCTTTTAAATAATATTCCATCAAAAATTCATTTTTGAAGCTCATTGACTCTAAATTGACTAGCCCGAACAATCATATAATTTTCCATAGACTCTAGTAGGACTTCATCCATGCGTTTCTTCAATCATCAATTCCGCTTCAACTCGGTTGGTGATGAAAATGTCAGACGATGGGATAACTTCATGGATTATACCCAAAATTCTTTCTTTCCACCAATCGAAAGTGTACTTCTCCCGTACTAGAGGTATTACCTATTTAGATGCATTCTAAAGGCATGATATCACTCTTACGATATCTTCCGATATGGATCATTCACTATCGTAAGCCTTCTCATTTCCTCCATTTGCTCAGTCTGCTATGAGTCCTTATCATGACATTCTATACACCAAAGCAGGCGTTTCGTGTATCGAAACGAGAATATAGATAGAGAAGGTTTAGATGTGTATTCCTCCTTATTACTTCAAAAAATTACATGCCACTTCTAATATCGTAATTAAGCGTTTAGAAATCTGAACACATAAAGTTTCCAGATCCGGTCGGCAACAGACCATAGATCCGATCAAACGATAGCATCATAAAGCATTGCAAATCATTTACCACATAAAAGCAATTTAGGCATCTTCCTTAAATGAGCTAGTGCTCGTGTCTATTCAGGTGTACTTCCTAAAATATATTAGACAAACTCCTCACAATCATCGCTTAGCATTCTAAGTTTAAGTCTAGAAATAAATCCTTATTCCTAGTTCGCTTAAACTAATGCTCTGATACCAACTGTGACATCCCCATTTTCACGGCCAGAAAAGACCGATTTTGTTTATGCTTTATAAAAATCAGAGTACCTCTTTTAATAAAAACGTTGCGGAATTTGTTCCCAGAAAAACATGATAAATACGTTATCAAAGCATTTCCGAAGAAATGTATTTTTATCCATTTTAAAACATTTGGGATGTCATCGTCAATACAGAAACATAAACATAAACATATTTTACATTTATTTACACTAGTGATCTACATCTCTTTTAAATCCCTCAGTGTAAAGTAGCTTCATATCGACACCTGTGATACAAATAAGCTTGAGTGGGTCAGGTTGGAAAACGTGGTGAGTACATAGGGTTTTCAACCCACAATAATTTAATTACTATGTTTAAACATCAAACAATCAACCCAATTACCCATCCCCATTATCTTCCTTATTCTTAAGGATCTACCCTAAGTGGGGGAGAGTTGTAACACCCCGTTTATTTAATAAATAAATAAAAAAAAATTGATGAATGAATCGTAGCCCTAAAATTATTAATTATATAGCAAGGTGTTGGTCTCGAGGAGTTAACTGTCTTAATTTTAGAAGGCGGGGATTTAAGTGTAAAATCCAGACTTAATTTGTAAGTATTATTGAGGGCATGGACTAAATGAGAATTTATGGGACTTTATTTGAAGAGATTTTGGGGCTAAGGGGTTGTTTGGTAAGTTTTGTACCTAGATTGCAATGGATTCTAATGCTGAGGGTTTATTTGTTAAATATCAGATTAATGTTGTAAGAAAATGATATGGGAGGGGCCATTTCTGCCATTATGGCATAAAGTTTCCTAGGGCACGAGTATAAAGCCCATACAAACCCTAACCCTAATAGAAAACCCTCCATCCATCACCCCTTATGCCTCCCACCAGTCGCCGCCTTCCCTTCCATTTTACGGCGTCGCCACCACCGTGTCGAGGTCGCTAGCCGCCGAGCCAAGTGCCACCGTCGCCCTTTTTCCGTTGTGACTGGAGATGAAGACTGGTGGAGGGCTTTGTGTAGTCGGACATGGTGAGGGCCAAGTCGCAGCCACCATGCTGCTGTGGTTGTTGCTGCTGGAATACGCACCCACCGTCGGACGTCGTGACATTCCTTGCCGGAGAAACGAGCCATGGAGGAGCCACTACCCTCGGTTGAAGTCCGCTGCCACCACTTCTTCTTCTTCTCTTCTTTTTCTAGCCCCGTCTGCCGTTATGCCATCGCTGCTGCTATCTCTGGCCAAT
Source organism: Lactuca virosa (assembly GCF_052849685.1). Taxonomy (NCBI): domain Eukaryota; kingdom Viridiplantae; phylum Streptophyta; class Magnoliopsida; order Asterales; family Asteraceae; genus Lactuca; species Lactuca virosa. The sequence goes on along the minus strand of NC_136428.1, from coordinate 422,039,625 downwards.
ACTGTCGTTGTGAGTTTCTGTGAAAATAAAGGGTTGCCGGTTCTCGTGGATAGTTCAGTTGAAGGTGTTGTGGTGTCTGTGGGTTGTTGTCCCACCGTGAGCCGCTGCCACATGCCAAGATCGTTGGTGGCGCCGCCGCTGTTGCCACCGTTTTGTGCTTCTGTCGTCGCCAACCGCCACCAGGAGGGTGGCTGGATCCGCTTGCAAGCAAGAAAGTGTATGGGTGTTTGTTTTGTTGTAGTGTGTGTTATGTGTGTAACTTGTTGGCTGGAAAACCTAGAACAGCCACCACCACCACCGTGAGGTGGTGGCTGCCACCATCTACCACCACCAGCCACCACTAGGTGTGTGTGTGTGTGTGATTAGTTTAGTTGTGTGTGTATGTTAATTGAGGGTTTTATTGTAAATTGTAACAACAATGGAATAATGAGAGAAACTCAAAACCACCACCGTGAGGTGGTGGCTGGCGCCTCCTGCCGCCACCGGCCGCCGTGTCGGGTGACGGTGTGCCCTGTTTGGATTGTGACTTGTTTGGAATGTTTGGGCAAAGGAACATAACCCCAATGGGCCCAGTGAAACCCTAATGAGCCTAATGGGCTAAGATGGGCTTGGAAACCCTAATTAGGGTTTGGAAAACCCTGATGCCATGAAACCCTAATTTTGGGAATTTGATCGGGACCGCACTTGAATTATTCACTAAACTTAATATGTTAATTAATAATCATTTGCAATCAACCTAAGACAATATTGGACTTAATGGATTAAGTCCTTAATGGATTAAGTAGGAAAACTTAACCCTAATCATCATTTTATGTAAAACCCTAATTTCACTTGGGTTTATTGTTGGGCCTTTCTATTGGGCCTTGATGATTGGGTAATTAATGGGCCATCCAAAATCAAGCATATGGACTAGAATAATTTAATGGGCTTTAGGGTAAGGCCATGTAAGGGGTTTGGGTCCCAATTTGGAAAATTAGGCCATAGATGGGCCATAGTTTGGGCCTTAATGATTATATGATATTGGGCCAGTAGAATGTCAAAGGTTGGACTGGAATAAATGGTTGGGCCTTAGAGTGAGACCATGTAAAGTTTTGGGCCCAATTTAGAAAATTGGGCCATATGTTGGGCCTTGATTCACAAATTGACCTTTGGGCCTCTGGATTGGGCCTTGGACTTGGATCAAGCTAACATTGGGGTCTTGGTTTAAAAATGTGCCGACTAGGCGCGCTTAAAGCGCTAGGCGCCAATGCGATCAGCATAAGCGCTTCAGACCTAGTAATGCGATGCGATTCCTTAAGGCGCTCGACTCGGACCGCTTTCAATGCTTTATGTGACACGGTAAGCGACGCTTAAGCGCGCCTTAATGAGTAACGGGCTTTTAATTAGATGGTGGGCCATTAGGTTTAAATAAATGAATAAATAAATCTTGGAAACCAAGAGTCGCTCATCGCACGACAAAGATTCAGAGGCGGGAACAAAAAAAAATCTTCATCGATCTTTTCCAACCGTTTTCTCCAAGAATTCCAAATCTTCATCCATCTTCTTCAACTCAACTATACTTCCAGACTTCTAGTGTTCCAGTCTTCCACTAAACATCAAGGCAATATACTTTCTTTCATTCTACTCCAGTTCTACTCTTATATCAACTCTTAACTTTTCATTATGCATTCATGAATCATGAATCATGATCACGTATGTAACAGAGTAACAGTAACTATATAGTATTATATATTATATAATATTATAATATATTATTTACTAATGCATAAGGTGTTATATACATATCTTTTGATCTTTCTTTCTTCATAATATCATATATGATGCATAAGATTTTTTGGGTTTTTGACCTATTTTGCTGTGGGATAATTACCAAAACCGTTTTTTATTGATAGAATCCGAATTTTATTGATATTATGTGATTATCTTTTCCAAAATAGTAGATAATTATCAATTAATTAGATAATCATTGCCTTATGTGATAAACTTGATTTATTTGAATTATTTGATTGAATTATCTTGCCATAAAATTAGGTCAAATTTAGATAATTACCAATTATTTGATTAATTTAATTGTTTGTAATTTGATTTAGATAGTTTTGAAAAGTTTCAAAACTTGCCCTCAAGTTTTGGAATTTGAATAATTGATTAAATAGTTTAATGTTGAAATATCAAATTCTAAAACCCTAGTTTTTGAAAAGTTCACATTACACCCTTATGGTTTTATTAAGTTAATTAAGTGTATAATTAAAAGAGGGTTAATAAATCCATAATATATTTGGTTTACATTTAATTAGATTAGAGGTATAATTTATCAAATTAGACCACCTAGTATTTTAAAAGTATAAAATACACCTTATACTATATAACATTTAAGAGTTTAACATATTATATATGTTTGAGTAAAGAGTCAGTCTTACCGTTAGTAGGCCTCATTTACGAAGCTGGTCTCTAAGGGGTGTTTGAGGAAATTGCCTATAAAATGGCGATTGAATGGGTATCCACTCTTACCCACCGCACTCTTGACTAGTGGAGGGTCGTTAGCCAAACGGGTAGGATATGACACAACCTTCCATTATAAGTATAATGAAATACGAAGTAACTAAACACTTTTATAAATTCCCAAATCTTAGTTACTTTAGTAAAAAGTGAATTTGATGTAATTCCATGGAATTACACTTTGTACCCTTGCCGAGACAATTAGTGGAGCGTGTGTGGTCAACCGGCACACTAAGTTGGGATTGGCATTGGTGGCAAAGGGTGAATCGCTGTTTGTCATAGATCGATGGAGCATGTGTGGTTAACCGGCATGTCGATTAGGTGACTGTAACATTGAGGGCACCACGTACATTCGCATGGTTATTCACACCTTATTTGTGATCCTTGGCATCCCAGTCACAAATGAAGGGCATAATCGAGATTAAACATGCCATTGAAAAGTTCAATGAATCTCAAAAGATCTAGGAGTTTCAATTCATTTAAAACTTAAACCTTCAATTTTCGTTTTTCATGGTGGAAATTAGTAAATCGTCATTTACCTACCCTCAAATGTTCTGCAATTTGGATTACGGCATCCCTCTTCCAAGTTGTAGAATATTGTGTTGGGTCGTAGCCTTAATATCTCATTTGGGTGTTTTATTAAGGACTCAATCAACTAACTTGAATTTCTCCCGTTTTGTAGATGTCAAAATCTAACAACTATCGTCTTCCTAAATCCATTGGAAAAGGTTTTCCACTTGAAGATGGTGTTCCACGATTAGATTGTGGAAATGGAAATCATGTTGCACTTCCTCCACCTCCTCCAATAATTCTCCCTGACCCACATGTTCGAAGATTTGAAAAGTTCAAGGTTACTCAAGCCCTATTGGCAAACAAACACGAAGATGGAAAGTCTGTATGTGCTCATGTCTTGGATATGAAGTTGCATATTGACAGATTGGTAATGTTAGGTGTCGAAGTCTCTAGGAAGTTGGCTGTTGACTTGGTTCTTCAATCACTTCCTTACTCATATAGTGAGTTCATTAGAGAGTACTATATGATGGACCGAGACGTGACCCTCATTGATTTGACTTATTTGATTGTTGCTACTGAATCAGAAATGATTTGGCGGACTGGTCAAGCAAATTTGTCTGGTAAATCAATGTCCCAACCTTCTATGGACAATGGCAACATTGGAAGTCCAGAAAAGTTTTCTCTACGCAAGAGAAAGGCTAAATCTGAGATAGTCCCTTGTGCCATTCCCAAATAATCTGTGTGTTTCTACTGCCAAGAGAAGGGGCATTGGTTGCAAAGCTGCCCTGACTACCTGAGAGATCTAAGAGATGGGAGAGTCAAGATGTATGACTCTGCTTCAGGTAAAATCCACTATCTAACTCTATTAAGTTCATTTTAGATACTTAATACATGATGTGATAAGATTACATTTGGTGTTTGTAGGATCGAAGAAAAAGGAAGCTTAAAAGAAAGAAGTGAGCTGAATCTGGTCATGAAGAAATGGATTTCGATCGCATGATTCAAAGATCGGATTTTTTGAGCTGCTACTTTAGAGTTAGGACAGATTGCTAAATAATATTTACATAGTTTTCATTTGTAATCGCATTGTAAGGACAAGATTTTTCCGCAATAATATGAATTTTGATTTTGTCTTATTTATGTTTCCTTGCGATGGGTTTTATGAAAATTGGTGTTTGAATGTTTCTATTGTTAGCAATATTGTAAATGGATTTGATTCTTAGTTATGTCATAAATTTACCAAATAAGGAAAGATTCTCATCGCCCAAGTTTCAATTGGACAGAAACTTCGAATCATGCAAATGGTATTGTATGATGAATGAGAAACTTCGTATTTGGGAAATTAAGACTAACTCCTTGTTCACATAAGTATGTGAGTCAAATAAAGGACTAAAGGATCTAGTACGCATTGTTGTGCACTGGGTCGAGTCCACCACAAAGAACGACAAAATATTCGTCATGATTTGCTAACAGATTAGTAAATGTGATTATACTTAAAAGATTAAAAATGATTCTGAATCGTTGAAAAGGTTTCAATAAATAGCAGGACGAATAAGAAAAATCAATTAGGCAGAAAGATAAAAGTTTCTCCAATCTGAAAAGATGGGAGAGTACTTAAGTATCTATTTTATGATTACCTTAGTGATTTTGAAACCGTATCACAATTCTTCCTCTAAGGACACCTTAGTACACTAGTATGGCTAAGAAGAGGAATCAACAATTTTTGAAATGGTTAAATCAAAAGGTGTATCATACTTCGTTCCAAAATCAAGTCTTAGAGTCGTACTCCAAAATTGTGATTTGAGTGACATCATCTTAAGAAATTTTAACACACTCATCAAATGTGAAGTAGGAAAATGTTTTCTTGCTCTTGCACGTTTGAAATTGGTAAGTTGTGATATCTTGTATAAGACAAAGGCCAACTAAGACAAATTGTGTGTAGTATTTGCCTTAATAAGGACCTACACTAACTCTTGAATATCTGTTTTGTCAAAAAATGTTTCTTGACAAGAGAATCATATATGTCAAGAGGTCAGTGGGAGTCTAAATGATCTTGAAAAGTTTCAAGAACTAATCAAGGGTAAACCTATTGTTAAACACTAGCACACGACTTGAGGTTTGTAACCTATCGTGTTGACACAATTTTTTGTTTCTGTGCCATTCCAGTTTAAGTCAACTATGCATATGAGTTCTCAATTGATTGCATAGAGGCAGGGCATCCTGATCAATGGAAAGGACATTGATAGGTAGGGGTGAGCTGCTCGAAGACTTGGAAGCAATGGTGGGACCCTTGATGGCAAGAAATAAAGAATGAACAAGTTTTGTCCATAACAGTTTGGATTTGTCACAAACATTATCTTATGATTATGGTTATGACAAATTCACATGGATAGGAACACATACACCATAAAATCTAAGTGTCATAAGGTTTCTCGCCTTCATGAAAATGATTGTAAGGAAACGCTTTCACTAGGAAGATTTTAATGAGATAGCGACTATGTAAATTGCATTCTCAAATTCGATTATGACTACGGCATCCCTCTTCATAGTTCGAATTGTGAGATTTGGCAATTAGTTTGAACATTCGAGACTTATTGCTATAAGTTCTAGAATTGTTTAGACACACATGTGAGCTATCTAAGGAAAGGTGTATGAGTTGTTTTCTAGAAGCTTAGATAAAAGATTGTCGAAGCGTATCGTATTAGAAATATGATCTTTGGAAATCAATAACTATTGTTTTCTAGAAGTTTAGCAGATTTCTGAATACATGTCAAAGCTAGTGGGAGCATAAGTGTTATGCTGGTAAGGATATAATCATCATGTTAGTGGGAGCATGATTATTATTTTAAGTATTGAAAGTTAGCAATATTAATTATAGAAAACAACAGTTTCACTTTGCAAAGTTGCAGGGGATGAAAAGTTGTTTTGCTATAATTAAGGGAGAGAATATTATACTTCGTTTCAAAATCTAAAGGCTTGGATCGAGAAATTTTAATTAAATTTAGTCAAAGGACATATATGGATGTTATGTTGAAAAGATTCAACATATGGGGATACTATATATAGCAATATTATAGTAAGAAACTGGTAAAGTATCACGTTTTTCATTATGAATCGTGCCCCATACGCTTCGGGTATAGGTTCGATTGCATATCCTGTAATATTTGACTGTTCTAAAATTTTCCAAATGTCTAGGGCATCAAGAGAGAAAAAGGACTAGAACCGGATTTGACTAAAATATTAAACAACTGTCAAGGACAATCTAAGGTTCGCTAAGGATTGGTCGTTTGTGAGTAGTTGGAAGTATAGTAATGAATGAACCATAATGACATTATTATGATTAGATATGATTCTATTAATAATGAGTTGTCATATGGAAAATATGGAAATGTTTCCATATTGGGAGTTGGACGTTAAGAATTTATGTCTAGATTAGAAACTTTTATGCAAGAATGATGTTTAAATGAATGTACTTTGAATGTGAGACTTCATATCTATGGAATTGTCTTGTAACAATCTCCAGTAGAACACTTTGTAATTTTGTTGGCAAAGTCTTGGTGACTTTTGTGCAATAAGATTACAAAATGATCATTGCATAAAATGTTAGAATCTAACATATTCTAGTAGTGGCGAGAATTTTGTGTTCTTACACTAACGATAAGGATTAGGGATTGTGAAATGAGCATCATTGGAAATGTTTTCAATTGATCTATTTCACAAAGTATGGACCACAGGTAAACAGAGTGTGCATGCTTGGTGCATGGGACAATTGCTGTTATAATTCAAGTAATAAGTTGATTATCTGAAACATTATACAATGAATAATGTGTAATCAATATGGTGACTAAATAAAAAGGGTTTTATTTATACTCAAAAGTTTGAGGCCATATTGAATTCAATTATTATTGTGTTTCACTTTGCATGTTTTGACTTCCCGGATAATAAGATTATTCAAACCATCTACAGTCGCTCATACTTTGGAAGTAGGTATGAAAGAAGACTGTCATGAATTGGCTTGTAGATTGTCTAAAGTGTATTAGACATAGCAAAAGTTTGCTACAATGTTCATGAGTGCTTACGAATTAAGATTTGAGCATTGGATTAAACCCACGCTCACTTGGATCGCTTCATGGATTTTATCACGAATGATTGGTGAGGCGATAATATCTTATATTCTTGAAACCGAGACGTGTGAGTTGTAATTTACAAGTCGGTTGCGCATTGATAATATGTAAACGCACCAGTAACTTGGTGTTATAAAACATATTGTTGTGTGTGATTTGATGAGTAGGTACAAGAAAGCATTGAGTCGAAGTTTATCCGTTCCTTTTACCCAATGTGGGATAAAAGAGATATCTGTGGGCCCCTCGATGATTTAGTGATGACACCCAAAGCGCTTGGCCAAGCCGGGACTAAGTTGATGTGTTCAATTGTAGTCTTTTGTCAGTCGTCATAAATCAGATATCGGGAAACAACACATGAACAGAGAGTAAAATTAAAATCGATGTCTCAGTTCATACGATATCTAGAATGGAGGAATATATGATCCCTTATCTAAAGGACGTGCTACTGATAAGATCAGAGTTGACAGCGGCTTTTGAAAGCTACGATTGCTGATCAGGTTATGAAGTCATACGCAAAATAGTTATTAGACTTATCCAAGTGGGAGACTGTTAGATTAGGTGCAACTGATAGGATGAATTAAGGAGAAAGAGGATTAATTATGATTTATTAATATATTATATGAATAATATATTAAAAGAGAAATCATATTGTTTAATTAATATTAGTCAAGAATTAATAAGAATTAATTTTGTGGCTAAAATAGATTAATTAAATAAAGGGAACTGATAACATCCTTCTTGCATAAAAGTTTCTAATCTAGACATAAATTCTTAATGTACAACTCTGCTGTTATAATTCAAGTAATAAGTTGATTATCCAAAACATTATACAATGAACAATGTGTAATCAATATGGAGACTAAATAAAAGGGGTTTTATTTATACTCAAAAGTTTGGGGCCAGATTGGATTCAATTATTATTGTGTTTCACTTTGCATGTTTTGACTTCCTGCATAATAAGATAAGTCATCTTGTTGCTCATGGTGTTTGTGATTCCATTAGAGGTGCAACATTTGAGGCACTAAGCTTTCAAAAGTCAAGATCAAGAAGTTTTTTGAGATTGTTATTGCTATATAACAATCAAGGTAATATCTAAACCCTATTCTTATGTTAATATTGATTATCATATGCTAGATCTAGGGTTTATGAGCTTTGGATGATTATCGCATGTTCATTAGACAAACTAGATCCAAAGCTTTAGGGTTTGCATGTACACCATAGGACTAATGTAGTGCTTAAAACCCATCAGAAATAGTCCCCAGTTACCGGTCGACAGGACCGAAGGGGTAGGCCAGCACCCAGATATGCTAGGCAGTATGTGATTTATGTGTTTATGCTATGCTTTTATGTGGTAGTGGTAGGGGTGAAATAGTCCCCGGTTACCGGTTGAAAGATACCGAAGGGGAGGCAAGCTCCCGGTTACCGGTTGAAAGATACTGAAGGGGTAGGTCGGGCACGCAGATATGCCTGATATGGGGTAGGTCGTGCACCTCGGTATGCCTGACAGTGGGGTAGTTTGAGCACCTCGGTATGCTCAGCATGGTAGGTCGGGCACCCAGATATGCCTGGTAATATGTGATTGTATGGTATGTGGTATGATGGGGAACTCACTAAGCTTCGTGCTTACAGTTTACAGTTTTGGTTTCAGGTACTCGTTTTCAAAGGAAAGGAGTCGGCTCGATCGCAGCGCATCACACTATGTTTTCCGCACATGAGATCATTGGGATTACACTCTGATATTATTTTATGATAACATGTTTGACTATTGACACTTTGGTTTTGACATGAGAGGTTATTATGGATGTTTTTACACTTATGGTTTTGACATGAAGGAATTTCTTGTTATCTCTATTGTTTTAATCGTCAAGATTTCTTGTTATCTCTATTCGATCACGACGTAAAACATATTAACAAATATGGGACACAGTCTGCTTATGTGTCGCGGGTTCCTAATAAATCAAAAAGTGGGGAAACTTATGCTTCGGTGGTGAATGGTGAACCGGTGTTAAATCACGTAAACATGGCAGATTCTTCTCTGACTATTTTTATTAATGCTAGTTGTTTTAATCATCAAGATTTCTTGTTATCTCTATTGGATAATGTGAAGGAATTTCTTGTTATCTCTATTGTTTTAATCGTCAAGATTTCTTGTTATCTCTATTCGATCACGACGTAAAACATATTAACAAATATGGGACACAATCTGCTTATGTGTCGCAGGTTCCTAATAAATCAAAAAATGGGGAAACTTATGCTTCGGTGGTGAATGGTGAACCGGTGTTAAATCACGTAAACATGGCAGATTCTTCTCTGACTATTTTTATTGATGCTAGTTGTTTTAATCGTCAAGATTTCTTGTTATCTCTATCGGGTAATGTGAAGGAATTTCACTCTATCATTAATTTGAAGTCGGTGTGTCTTAATGAAGGATTCAAGGAGGTGTCCATTAGATATATGGGAGGATGTTGGGTTGCCTTTTATATTCAATGTGAAGGTTCTTGTGATAGTTTTCGTTGTCATAAAGTGATCAATTCTTGGTTTTCGGAATGCAACATCCGTTTTTCAGGAAAGAATTGATTACATATTGAATTAAAATAAGTTTGAAATTTGGGAGTTTTGGTTAAGCACGTGGCAATTCCTGAATGTCATAACGCGTGCAAGTAGCGACGCAACCATGTATTGGTCACAACACGACGTTGTTGTTGCACAAAACCCTAACTTCCGTGTTTTGGGCTCTATATAAAGGTGCTAACTATTAGGGTTTCATCTTATCTCTAGCTTCCACCGCTGAAACACCCATTGTGAAACCTTAACCTCCCTTGCAAGTGCTCTTGAGATTTGTTGCTTGAAGGTGTGTTTTGATGAATATCAAAGTTTTTGGTGCAAGAGAGTCCTCTCAAGAGAAGATCCAACCTCCTTCGGAAAGATCTATATGCCCAAGAAATCATTATATAATGATATTTTTTAATAATATATGCTCATATAGGGTTACATCTTATAACAAGTATACACTTATTGATTATTTATAAGAATTTGATAAATATTATCAACTATTGTATTTAATTAGGAAATTGTTATTTTATGAAAATAATATTTTCTAGGGAGAAAACAACGAGTAATTCATAATGTATGAATTTATAAGTTGTATACATCTTTTTGAACTTATTGAAGTCCATTTATATATAGTTAGTTTATATAAATATAAGATAAATATGTTAGTTAATAAGAAGGAATAAAAGACACTTTGACCTTTACTTTCCTTAGTTAAAGTCAAAAGTACATACGTCCCAAACATATTTTGGGCCTATGCTAAAGTAAAAAATGTGCCCCTTAAAAAATATATATGAAGAGTAAATTACACGAATGGTCCCTATGGTTTGGGGTAATTTATGTGTTTTATCTCTAGCTTATTTTTTTTACTCGGAAGGTTCCTACTGTTTGTTTTTGTTACGCGTTTGGTCTCTGTCTTACCTAAAAAGACTATTATTTAAGTAGAGAAAAATTGTGTGGTAGGTAAGGTAAGGTAAGGTGTAACACCCAAAAATTTCAAACCAATTTAAACTTTTAAAACATGTCAAGTTCATCAAAACCTTACAACTTTGTTTTCAAAATATTATTTATCAGAGTATTCCCAGAAACATAAACATAATATGAGGAGCTGTACGATCATGCCTTCGCCTTCCCGCCATCCCCTGATGTACCTGAAACAATAAACTGAAACTGTAAGCCCGAAAGCTTAGTGAGTTACCCCCAAAATACCGATACACATACAGTCCACATAACCATATCAGTAATAGCATATCATAACAAACTGAAACAGCATACAATGGGTCCATAACTTTACGAGTTGGATTACCCCTGGGCCCTCAGTACGAGTCTGGAATGCCTACCGGGCCCTCAGCTCGTATCTGGAATGCCATCGAGCCCTCAGTACAAGTCTGGAATGCCTACCGGGCCCTCAGCTTGTATCTGGAATGCTCTCGAGTCCTCAGTATGAGTCTGGAATGCCTTGCCTGGCCCTCAGCTCATATCTGGAATACTCTAGGGTTTGTTGGCTACCGCACGGAGCAGTACAACCTCAACCCATCCCACATAACATGTAACATATAACATAACTACTGAGCATGCAATAATCATATAACATCATAGGTAGTCCTACAGATCTACCTAACTGGAATAACCACTAACATGCAACACTAACTCATACTCAACATCTAACACTGCTAGGATAACATATCCAATGGGCCGGCCTTGGTGCCTTAGACCCCTTAGTATAGTGAGGATAACTCACCTCGCAACTGTCGTCTGAAACTAGAAAGCTCGACTCCCGGATCACCCACGCGAACTCCCCCACCTATAGCTACCATAAAACCCTTTTGCATAAGTTTCCAAATTACAAAAATACCCTCAGAAGACAACTGGTCAACTCTTGGTCAAAGTCAAAGTCCACAATCAAAGTCAACAGTCCATGTTGACTCGACTCGTCGAGTGTAGTTCACCGACTCGTCGAGTCCTTCCTGAACTCGAGAAGTCGTGAAATCCTTGATTGGCTCGTCGAGTTCCCCTTTAACTCGCCGAGTTCATACGTGTCCAAGAATTGGGAGAAACCCTAGCCGACTCGCTGAGTCTTTGAACGACTCGCCGAGTTCAAGGCAATCTTCAACGGACTCGCCGAGTTGTTCATCAACTCGTCGAGTTCATGACCATCTTCAACAGACTTGCCGAGTTGTTCATCAACTCGTCGAGTCCTTGCAGACCTTTATCCATGCAGACGCTTTTTAAGCCATGGCAAGGTTCCAGATTACAGATCCAAGCTTCTAAGGCATGTTTATCACGTAAAGTTGCAAACTTTACGTGCATGCAAAGCTCTAAAGCCTTAAAATGACAAAAACCAAGCTTTCAAAGAAGTCTCACACTAGAGGGAAGGTTCATGCTTGCCAAAGCTGAAATTTTATGGACTTAGAGTCCAAGGAAGGTCCAGATCTGAAGTTACAAGTTCAGATCTTAGCTTATACCCAAGAATGGCTTCTTATTATACTAGAAAAGCCCTAAAATCCACCCAAAAGAGATCTAGAATGAAATGGGGGTTAAGATAACAGCTTATACATTCCCAAAAGATGCCAACTGAAGTAGATCTTGATTCCCACGAGTTCCTTGCTTCAATCCACTTGTTTTCCCCAAGCTCTTTTCCCCAAGAATCCTCTTCCAAAGCTTAAAACACACAATCGAGCACACACACCCGTATTAGGGTTTTGCTGAGCTCTCAAGGGACTGTAAAGAGGATGAATGAGGCTTATGATTCTTTAAATAGGGTGCCAAACCCCTGAAATTAGGGTTTCACCCTCCAGATCCAACTCGTCGAGTCACTCTTCCGACTCGGCGAGTTGGTCAATTAAACACGTGTCCCAAACCCGCTACTACTCGACGAGTCAGGGCATCCAACTCGTCGAGTAGACCTTGAAACTTGAACATTAAAGCCACAATATTAATACCTGAGAATCGGGGCGTTACAATTCTCCCCCACTTGAACTAGACTTCGTCCTTGAAGTCCGCTACAATGAACAACTCCGGATAGTGCTCCCGTATCTCAGCCTCCGGCTCCCAAGTCCACTCGGAACCCCTTCGATGTTCCTACTATACCTTTACCAAAGGTATCTCCTTGTTCCGCAGAACTTTCGTCTTCCTCTCCAGCATGGCCACATGTCTCTCAACATAATTCAGCCGTTCATCAACCTGAATGTCATCCAATGATACTACTGCCTCCTCATCCGGCATGCACTTCCGCAATTGCGAAACGTGAAAGGCGATGCGAAATCCAACCGACACTTTTCCAAAGGTCTATTCTACTTGCCACTTTGCCAACCTGGCAAACTCGTGATGATCCAAGTATCGGAAACCCAACTTTCCCTCTTCCTGAAGCGAACCCTTTGTGCCGACAGGATAAAGCGTCCTTCAGTTCCCAAAATAGCATACATAATCAACCAGCTAACAAGTTCGAACACTCATACCTGGCCCAATCAGCCTCGGGCTAGAATACCAGGTATGCCTACGATGGGTCCAGACATCCCTAGGATGGAATACCCTCGTATCCCCACACATGTTTGGCCCAATCAACCCCCGGGTTGGAATACCAAACATATCAGGTCCAATCAATCATAAGGTCCGGTCATCCTCAGGATGGAACACCCTAGATTGGAATACCTCTATGACATGACTCGGGTCTACTCATAACTTGAGATCCAAGGATCTATCCTTGCGTCTCATCCACCATCCTCTGATTCGTCACAACCGAGTGCAAATCCCCCGAATCTCAACAATACATCCAATCCGAACGCACTCCTACCAGCGACATAACTAACATAATATTTATGCCCACAGCCTATGACTGGAATGTCATTTAATGGTCCTCAGCATAGGTCTGGATTGCCTCTGAGCCCACGGTATGAGCCTGGTATGCCCTCTTCGACCCTCAACTCATGACTGTAATGCTTCCGATAACCTATCGACACCACTGTCGTCGCTTCAGATGCCTAACACTCCATCCTGGAGGCACTCACCTCCTCCATTGCCCAAAAGGGCCTAAACAATGTCCTTCACACCACCAACAACGTCACAATGCTGAAACCTCACCCTACACTGTCCACTGGCAGAACAAGTTGCTACTCCATAACACATATATTCTCAGAACCTGATCACATAACTAACAAAACCCATACAGAGTCTTCAGCATACTCCATCAGCATGTTCAATACTTGGGGACAGACTTACTAATTGCTCTAGCATAGCAGCATACTCAATACCCGCACATAGATCTACAAACGCTTACAGATACTTTTCGCACACCTGAAAACCCAAGTAGTTAATGTCGCCCTGATCACAGAAACTGACCGAAATAGTAGGCTGTCTTCTGGTTGTTTCCGAAGTCCACTGAGACCTCCCCGGTCCCAACTTATCTGGAATCCCGAAGTCCTGACCGGTTGTTGAGCCAATGATAATCTCGCAATCGCCCCACGCGACTCCCGGAGGAACTTCGTCTAGCAATAACCGCCCTAACTATATTGCCACTCATGGCTCCATCAATCCTTCTAATCCATTGATCATAACAGCCTGACAACCTGATGCCATCGAATCATATACGAAAAGTGAACGCTACCAGAATACTGTAGTATTACATCATGTCCGGTCTCCAATGACCTACCGTTTTCCTGATTCCAATTATGCTATGGTCTACCTACAATCTTGCAAACAGGCCCACCCTGACCTGATCGTCTGTAAGAATCCGTGAATACTACAAATCATCTCGCAGCCTCACAACACTTCCCACACCATCTGACCGCTGGTGAATGCTACGGCTACCTCCGCAGTCTTACAACACTTTTCATACTATCTGATCGCTTGTGAATGCTACGGCAACCCCCGCAGTCTTACAACACTTTCGTTCTAACACAACGCAGTCTGATACCTTACCCTCAATCTATCAATCCACTTACCCTCAGAGTCTATCACACATCCGACTGAACATCCGAACTGAACTCAATTCATGACTGGAACCCCAAACGGATTCCCCAAATTCTGCTATCAAGCACCGGGAAGACGCGATACACATGCTGGGAAGTTTACCGAACTCCCAACTCACACAACCCTTAAACCAAACAGCCACTTGGGCCGCCTTTCTTCCTGACCACGATACGGAACCTAACCCATTTTCGACACCGCTCGTGCTTCTGTATCCCGAGGCGATTCTCCCCCACTTAGATTCGACTAAGTCTTCACAATACATGAAAATTGGAGAATCCCCAATCCTTCTCACTGTCTAACGATCGATCCGATAACAACCAACTCTTCTAACTAGCGCTCCATTACTAGCCAATCCCGATTGGCCACGCACCTCAAGAACCAGATGAACACTTCCTGAATCCCAGTGAAACCGACAGTCACAGATGTTTGAATGACCCCACACTCAAGTCCTGAAGACCAAAAGATAAATATGTTGGATAAGGTGTCTAAGTCCATAACTATTTCTGGTATGTACTTTACCCGACCCGGCATGGTCCATTTGGGTTGCATGGTACCATGCAATTGGATAAACTAAAATGAGAGAAATAACACTTATGGTTTATTAATATATTATAAGTTATAATATATTAATAATATTATTTAATTAGTTTGATCAAGAATTAATTAAGTGATCAAAAGATAACTAATTAAATATATGGGAGATTATGTAAATCTTCCATATCTTATATAGTGGGCTAAGAGGCTCCATGGATTATCAAGTTGGGTTCCACCCATAGGATGCTCCATGGATGCTCCATGGAGTTAACCCATGGATCATGAAATGAAGAGTCATGTTACATTAGGGTTTACCTAATGCAACACACTATATAAACAAAGGTGTTCTCCCCAAAATCGGGGACACTAAGAAACAAGAGGGCTAGAGCCGATTTTGCAAGTGTAAGATTCTCTCAAAGTTTACTCCTTTGCATTTGGTGTTGTGTGAAGCATTTGAGGTATCACACTTGGGGTGCTAGGCTCACAAGGTTTCAAGGATCATAATCAACAACAAGGTAAGTTATTCTATCTTTCGTTCAAGTTAAAAATGTTCCCCATGTATGCTAGATAGGAATATAACCTTGGAATTCAACTTTGCATGATAATTAGACAAACATAGATCCAAGGTTATTAGGGTTGCATGTACACTTAGGAAGTGTTAGAATGCTCAAAACCCATCAAAATACTCCAACTAATATGAACCCATCAAAATACTCCAAGGTTATTAGGGTTGCATGTACATACTGCTTGAAAAAATCGTTTTTCTGTTTTCTGCTCGTATGAACTCGCCGAGTCCATGAGGGGACTCGACGAGTCCATGAACAAATGCAAGTTACTCGTCGAGTCTGTTCTTGCACTCGACGAGTAGAGGCTGCAGTTTTCAGATGTTCGACATTTGTTGCTGGAAATGGACTAGAAACATTACCCTAAACTGTTTTGGTGTTTTAAAACTTGTCTTAGATGGTGTAATGTTTATGCTAATCCATTTACAATGGCAATTATCAAAATTACAAGTTTTTTAAGTGTAATTTTTGATTCTTGAAAGTGTTCATATTCATGTTCTTGAACTTATGAAGATTAGATGATCATAGGAATTGTTTGTAACCTTCATGGTGGTTTAATTCATGATCATAATGTATTTTAATGGAGTCCATAACTTGTCCTCAAGTTATGGAAAACCAAAAGTCTCACTTTTATTAAAGCCATTAAAAGAACACAAGAGTTATAAAAATGAAGAGTCTTCATTTTTATTACTCAATTAATTCATAAGTTATAAGAAATGAAAAGTTTTGGAAGTTTACAAAACTTGCCCTCAAGTTTTGGAACAAGTAAAGTCTTGGTTAAAACTTTAGTTCCAACCCTTAGAATTTTAAAAGTTAAAATTCAACCCTTATACTTTATAATATTATAAGTTACTAATATATATATATATGTATAAGATCAAGTCGTCTTACCGCTAGTACGCCTCATTCACGAAGCCGGTCTATAAGGGGGGTATAAGGTTGTTGCCTATAAAATGACAACTTAATGGGTGTCCACTCTCACCCACCGCTTCCTTGATCGGTGGAGGGTCATTAGCCGAACGGGTAGGACAAGGACTTATAAATTCTCATTAAAAGTATGATGAATATTATAAAGTAACTAAATGCTTTTATTAAATTCCCAATTTTATTTACTTTAGGAAAAATGTGAATAAGGTGTTAATCCATGAAATTACACTTTACACTTTGTTTAAGTCGTTGGTGGAGCGTGTGTGGTTAACCGGCACACTAACTTGGACTTACCAAGGTAGGTCAAGGGTGACTTAAGGTTTACCATAGCATCGGTGGAGCGTGTGTGGTTTACCGGCACATCGATTGAGTGATAAACTTTGAGGGTACCAAGTGATTTGCATGGTTACTTCACACCTCGTTTTGTGATCCTCGGTATCCCAGTCACAAAACTTGGAGGGTACACTCGAGATTGAAACATGCCTTTGAAAAGTTCATTGAATCTCAAAAGAATCTAGGAATTTCTAAGAACCAATTAAAAACCTAATATCTATATTTCGTTTTTCATGGTGGAAATTGGTGAATCGTCATTCACCTACCTTTCAAATATGTTATAGCTTGGATTACGGCATACCTCTTCTAAGTTATAATATATTGTGATTGGATCCTAGCCTTAATATTACATTTGGGTGTTTTATTAAGGACTCTCTTAATATCTAAACTCATCTTGTTCTCTTCTTTCAGATGTCTTCAAACAATGCTGCTTCTGGCTCTAATCCTAATGGCTCCTTTACCCTTATGAACTTGTGTGGGAAAGTCATTTTTGATGGATCCAACTTCAATGAATGGATCAGAAACATCAGGATGATTACCCGCTACGAGGACAAAGAATATGTCCTTGACAAGGAGCTTAAGGAGATTGATGAGACCACTGCAACTCCCCAGGAGATCGCTGACTTCCGGGCACATGAAAGGGATGCTACAAAAGTGGCATGCATCATGTTGGCCACCATGACAGCGGAACTCCAAAAGTCCTATGAGGACTTCTACCCTTTTGAAATGCACCAAGATCTGATGGAAAGATACCATCAAAGTGCACGACAAGAGAGGTATGAAATCATATGCTCTATCATAACAACCATGATGAAGGACGGGGAATCCGTCACGAGCCACATGCAGAAAATGCAAAGGTATGTGGATCGGTTGCTGAAGCTTAATGTGAACTTCCCTGAGGAGCTTGCAATAGATATCATTTTGCACTCCTTACCATCGTGCTATGATCAATTCCGCATGACATATCACATGAATAAGGAAGAGGTCACACTCAGCAAACTTCAGGGACTCCTCAAGACCGCAGAAACAGGTCTTAAGGGTAAGTCGGTTGTTAACACTCCTACTCCAAACTCCGCCCCGGTTTTGGCAATCGGGAAAGATCGAGGGAAGAAGAGGAAGAGCTCTTCGAAGGGTACCAAGGCTAGGACCCTTGATGGCTCTTCTTCAAGTGGAACCAAGAAAGGTTTCGTCACTCCTTCTTCTGACCCTAAAGAGGTTGAATGCTTCTATTGCCATGAAAAGTCACATTGGAAGCGGAACTGCCCAAAGTACCAGCAAGATGTGAAGGATGGGAAAGTTAAACCCAACCATGCAGGTATTTACACTATCTTATCTAATAACTCACCCCATTCTAACTCTTGGGTCCTTGATACCGGTTGTGGTATTCATATCTGTTCTGATTTGCAGGGACTAAGAAGAAGTGAGAATGTGGAGCATGGAAGAATAAACATAATCATGGGGAATAGGAAAGCTTTACCTGTTACCAAGATTGGAGTTTATACTTTATCGCTAAGTAGTGGGTTTAGTTTAGATTTGAATAAATGTTGTTATTCGCCAGAAATGGCAAGAAATATTATTTCCTTTCATACATTGTATAAACAAGGTTTCACCTTTTCATTTGATAATGAAGTTGGTTCGATTAATGCTTTCTTTAATAATTTTCTTTATTTTAAAGCATTACCTTGTGATGGTGTGTATGAAACTGTATCTGTGGTTGATAACTTAGGAAATAATGTATTGTGTATTGATTCTGTTAATGATAATAACTTGGATAAAGCATCATTATGGCATTGTCGTCTTGGACATATAAGCAAGAAACGCATAGGCCAACTCTAAAAGGATGCAGTATTGGAGTCATTTGACCTAAAGTCAGATGATAGTTGCGAATCATGCTTACTTGGAAAAATGGCAAAGTCACCCTTCACAGGTTCTTGTGAGAGGGGTGAAGGTTTGTTGGATCTTATACACACGGATGTGTGTGGGCCCTTCAAACATGCCACAAGGGATGCTAATCGTTATTATTTGACTTTTACTGATGATTACAGTAGATATGGATATGTCTACTTAATCAAGCATAAGTCAGAGACTTTTGAGAGGTTTAAAGAGTTTAAACAGGAAGTCGAGAATCAATTGGGCAGGAACATTAAGATGCTTCGATCCGATCGAGGTGGTGAGTATCTTAGTTCAGAGTTCCTCGACTATCTTAGGGAATGTGGGATTGTCTCACAATTGACACCCCCAGGACACCGCAGTTGAATGGTGTAGCTGAGAGGCGTAATCGAACCTTGTTGGATATGGTTCGTTCCATGATGAGTCGAGCTTCGCTACCAATCTCATTTTGGGGGTATGCCGTAGAGACTGCCGCCCATATCCTTAATCTAGTTCCCACAAAGAAAGTTGCCAAAACTCCTCATGAGATGTGGACTGGTAAAGTACCCAAACTAGATCACATTAAGATTTGGGGTTGCGAGGCTTTCGTGAGACGCGAGACTCATGATAAGCTCGAACCTCGAAGTGAGAGGTGTATTTTCATCGGCTACCCACAGAAATCCTTTGGTTACCTCTTCTACAGACCTAGTGAGAATGTGGTCTTTGTAGCTAGGAGGGCTTTCTTTCTTTCGAGAGAGAGTTCATAAGCCAAGGAGACAGTGGGAGGCAAGTTGACCTTGAAGAAATTCAAGAGTCAAGTGGTGAAGGAACTTCAAACCCTAGCACTCAACTTGAGGAGGAAACTCCTGTTGAGCCAATTGACAAGTCTGTACCTCTGAGGCGTTCCACAAGGGTTAGGAATGCACCTGAGCATTACTATGGATTCCATATTACTGCGGAAGGTGATACACTTATCAGTGATGAGACACTGATAGGTCTGGATGAACCTAACAGTTACGCGGAAGCCATGGCAGGCCCTGAGTCAGCCAAGTGGAAAGAGGCAATGGACAGCGAGATACAGTTCATGTATGACAATCAAGTTTGGAACTTGGTTGAGAATGTACCAGGTCGTAAGACTGTAGGGTGCAAATGGATCTTCAAGAAGAAGACTGACATGGATGGTAATGTACACACTTATAAGGCACGAATGGTTGCAAAGGGTTTCTCACAAACTCCAGGAGTTGATTATGATGAGACCTTTTCTCCAGTGGCCAAGATTAAGTCTATTAGGGTTCTGTTAGCCATAGCTGCATTTCATGACTATGAAATATGGCAAATGGATGTCAAAACCGCTTTCCTTAATGGAAAGTTGGCTGAGGATGTTTACATGAGTCAGCCAGAGGGTTTTGTCAATACAGAGTACCCTAATAGAGTGTGTAAGCTTGAGAAATCCATTTATGGGTTAAAGCAAGCACCTCGCAGATGGAATCTTTGCTTTGATGAGAAAGTCAAAGAATTTGGCTTTTCTAGGAGTGAAGATGAATCCTGTGTATATGTCAAGGCTAGTGGGAGTATAGTTAGTTTTTTGGTATTGTATGTGGATGACATACTACTCATAGGAAATGACATCCCAACTCTGCAGGAAGTTAAGTCCTGGATTGGGAAGTGTTTCTCTATGAAGGACCTAGGAGAAGCTGCCTATATTCTAGGGATAAGGATCTTGAGAGACCGGAGTAAAAGACTAATTGGACTTAGTCAGAATACCTACTTGGATAAGGTGCTGAAGAAATTCGGCATGCAGGACTCCAAGAAAGGAGAGTTACCCATCCAGAGTAACGCCAGATTGAGTAAGACACAAAGCCCTAGTACTGAGGCTGAGATAGCAGAAATGAGTCGAATACCTTATGCTTCGGCTGTAGGATCGATCATGTATGCTATGACGTGTACTCGACCTGATGTAGCCTTTGCTTTGAGCATGGTTAGCAGGTATCAGGGGAACCCTGGCAAGGCACACTGGACTGCGGTAAACAATATCCTCAAGTACCTACGGAGGACTAAGGACTGGGTCCTTACCCTCGGTGGGAGTGAAGACTTGAGAGTTGTAGGGTATAGTGATGCTAGCTTTCAGACTGATAGGGATAATTTCCGCTCTCAGTCAGGCTGGGTCTTTACCTTAAACGGAGGAGCAATTTCTTGGAAGAGTTCCAAGCAAGAGACGGTGGCTGATTCAACTTGCGAATCAGAGTATATAGCAGCTAGCGAGGCAGCAAAGGAGGCGATATGGCTGAAGAACTTCATTGGAGACCTTGGAGTTGTACCAGCTATTAAAGAGCCAATGGAAATTTTCTGTGATAGTGAAAGTGCAGTTGCCTTAGCCAAGGAACCAAGGGATCACGGGAGATCCAGACACATCGACAGAAAATACCATTTCATCAGACATCGAATAGAAGAAGGACTCCTCGTGGCAAAGAGGGTATCATCGGATGAGAATCCAGCAGATCCCCTCACGAAGGGACTGACTCGGGTTAAGCATCTCCAGCATGCTCGGAGCATAGGGCTGAAGGATGATATTAGATTTAGTAGTTAGATAACCTTGAAATTTGTAAAGTGTAATTGACATTAGATGATGAATAAAAGGTGTTTTATTTATGAGTAAAGTGTTGCTATCTCTTGTCGATCGTTTACTATATTTCTTTTGCATGTTTTGACTTCCAGAATAATTATGTTTGGTATATCATATTATTCGAACCTCCACAGTCGGTCATATGTCGGAAGTAGGTATGAATCAAGACTGTCATGATTGGTTGCAGAGGTCTAAGTTGTTGGACATGGCTACAACACTCATGAGTGCTCATAAGTTCTGAGCATTGGACTCAACCCACGCTCACTGGAATCACTTCATGGAATTTATCTCGAGTGATCGTGAGACGGTAATATCATATAAGTCTTCAAACCTAGATATATGATTTGTTACTTATGAGTTGGTTATGCATTGATTGTACGAAAACGTATTGGTAACTCGATGTTATAAAACGTGCTCTTGTGTATAATTCAATGAGTAGTAGAACAAACATATGAGTCGAAGTTTATCTGTTCCTTCTTGGATTAGAAGCTGATATCTGGGCCCCTCGATGATTTTGTTTTGACCTATGTACCGGGCTCGGTCAGAACTAAGTTGATGTGTTCAATTAAGTTCTTTGTCAAACAAATCGGAAATCGGGAAACAAACTGCTGGACAATAAGTAAGACATTGTTCCATGTATTTATCCGGCTGATATCTAGAACAGAGGATTATATGATCACTTATCTTAAATGGCGTATCATCATCTTCTCAGTTCCGAGAGACCTTGAAAGAGCTACGATTGCCGATCGGTTCCTGAAGTATTGCAGTTATAGTTATTAGACTTATCCAAGTGGGAGACTGTTGGATAAGGTGTCTAAGTCCATAACTATTTCTGGTATGTACTTGACCCGACTCGGCATGGTCCATTTGGGTTGCATGGCACCATGCAATTGGATAAACTAAAATGAGAGAAATAACACTTATAGTTTATTAATATATTATAAGTTCTAATATATTAATAATATTATTTAATTAGTTTGATCAGGATTAATTTAGAATTAATTAAGTGATCAAAAGATAACTAATTAAATATATGGGTAGATTATGTAAATCTTCCATATCTTATATAGTGGGCTAAGAGGCTCCATGGATTATCAAGTTGGGTTCCACCCATAGGATGCTCCATGGATGCTCCATGGGAGTTACAAACCCATGGGTCATGGAAATGAAGAGTCATGACACATTAGGGTTTACATGGTGTAACCCTAGATGTGTCAACACTATATAAGAAACTCATTCTCCACCAAAATCGGCACACATAAGAAACAAGAGGGCTAGGCCGATTTTAGAAGTGTGTATTCTCTCTAAAGTCATTCCAAAAGCATTTGGTGTTGTGTGAAGCATTTGAGGCATCACACTTGCGGTGCTAGGCTCACAAGGTTTCAAGGATCATAAGCAACAACAAGGTAAGTTATTCTATCTTTCATGCAAGTTAAAATTTGTTCCCCATGTATGCTAGATAGGAATATAACCTTGGAATTCAACTTTGCATGATAATTAGACAAACATAGATCCAAGGTTATTAGGGTTGCATGTACACTTAGGAAGTGTTAGAATGCTCAAAACCCATCACTAAGTCCATAACTATTTCTGGTATGTACTTGACCTGACCCGGCATGGTCCATTTGGGTTGCATGGCACCATGCAATTGGATAAACTAAAATGAGAGAAATAACACTTATGGTTTATTAATATATTATAAGTTCTAATATATTAATAATTTTATTTAATTAGTTTGATCAAGAATTAATTAAGTGATCAAAAGATAACTAATTAAATATATGGGTAGATTATGTAAATCTTCCATATCTTATATAGTGGGCTAAGAGGCTCCATGGATTATCAAGTTGGGTTCCACCCATAGGATGCTCCATGGAGTTAACCCATGGATCATGAAATGAAGAGTCATGTTACATTAGGGTTTACCTAATGCAACACACTATATAAACAAAGGTGTTCTCCCCAAAATCGGGGACACTAAGAAACAAGAGGGCTAGAGCCGATTTTGCAAGTGTAAGATTCTCTCAAAGTTTACTCCTTTGCATTTGGTGTTGTGTGAAGCATTTGAGGCATCACACTTGGGGTGCTAGGCTCACAAGGTTTCAAGGATCATAATCAACAACAAGGTAAGTTATTCTATCTTTCGTTCAAGTTAAAAATGTTCCCCATGTATGCTAGATAGGAATATAACCTTGGAATTCAACTTTGCATGATAATTAGACAAACATAGATCCAAGGTTATTAGGGTTGCATGTACACTTAGGAAGTGTTAGAATGCTCAAAACCCATCAAAATACTCCAACTAATACCTCGGCGACGAGCTACTTCCCTTGGTGCTTTCGTCCGTCAATCACGAACGGTTGCCAAAACCACTGATCCCTGGCAATGCTGAATAACCCTTCTGTGGGACCCTAACCGCAGACCTCCCACATACTACCTCCTTTTCCAAAGGTGTTCCAAACAAGTTTCCCGCTCAAACGTTCATAGCTGAACTGCAGTAGCTGAAGCAACCTCTTCCCTAAACCGGGCTACAAAATATTCCCAAGACATAGTCTAAAATCCCAAAATTGCAATAGCTCGCACAATCAATCCTTACCACCTGATACAAGAGATCCAAGGCAAACCGGACCTCATAAAATACTTATGCCACCTCGCCCCACCTGCACTAAAATAATATCGCCAATCCCTGCAACCAACTGACCCCGAGCTGGAATATAGCCCGAGCTTGGGGTCACAAGCCTGGTCACTCCTTCGAGCTAGAAAAACTGAAAAGGCACAACCCTTTCCATAGGTGATAAAATTCTAATCAACCACTCTACTTCCCATCCTCTAATGAACCCCTGAACTCTAATCACCTATAATCCTTGGATAATAAATTTCTCCTGACACCTCCAATGGCCTAACGACTCATGAAACTCCGCAACACATAGATCGGACAGAACATGCAACTAACCCGAAATTACTGCTTATCCATACTCAACAATATTCCAAGACAAAATAAACACCGATCACGGACGACTTGACCACAATATTATTACAGAATGGGATTTTCCAATTACATACCAGAGACTTCTTGCGGCTCGACCTTGACCTCCTGAGGAACGATGACCACTGGAATCTGAATTCCTTCCATCCTCAACGCAGGACAGCTGGACCTGAAATGATCTGGCTGGTGACAGTGAAAGCATATCTGATCCTTCTTGCAATCCCGTTGCACATGCCCTCTATCCCTGCACTTGTAGCACCTCAATTTGTGACAAGCAAATCTGTGGGTTCCCCCACACTTGCCACACACCTCCTGACCCTCCTGACTTCCAGTACTTGGGTTAGCTGTCTCCAACTCTTCGTCCTCTGCTTAAAAGTCCCTCCTCCTCTTTCCTAGTTGTGACCCCACCACCGACACTCCCCCAGTAGTCATCCCGGTAGCAACATCTCTCACAGATTGCAACGCTGCAATTTGCTCCTCGAACTTGGCGATCACCCTGGCGGTGACCCGGTCCACGACACCGAACAATTCTTCTCGCAAAATCTGAGAAACCTCCACAGAAATCATCTCCCGTATCTGATCGACGGACAATACCGGCCTATCCTGGCCACTCGCTCCCGATCCTGATCCGGGTCCCGCCTCAAATCGATTCGCCATCACCATACTGAACATATACCATAAAGATATCAGATAATCCGCATACACGAAGGGGAACCTACTCCCAACCATACCCTAGGGGTTGTGACTTCCTTGATACGCATATGGGTCATGTGCTTTCAGTAGTACGAGCCCATACTACCTTCCACACCTACCCATATTTGTCTCAAGTATCACCACAACACCCTACAATATATACATAGCGAGCGATAAATCCTCACTTCCTAGAGGAATGCTAAATATCTCATAACTGGCCTCTCGGCCTCTCACTACCCACCCATCCACCGACTGCCACACGACCCTCCATTGGTGCCAGTTAACTATTGCATGAATACAATCACATACCGCACGGCTTAAACGATCTTAGACTAAAAGATTTAATCCCACAACGGTTGGACTCAGACAAGAGCTGCGCAGCAGGACCAAATCCCTTACCCTAAGACCATTTAACCCATGTAGCATGTGACTTTAAGTATTCACCCAATAGTTAGTTCACACGCGAAAGAGTCACAAACAATCAATTGAGGTACTCTAAATAAGATAAGGCATCAAAGATCAGGCAATTCTATCATACGATTCCTGAGGATCCCTATCTTATTACTAGCATGTTGTTCTAACATATCACATAATATCCAATAACTTGTATGGTATTTTGGGGTCTACTTACTGGCTCCGGCTGATCGTACACTTCGCATCCTCTTTTACTTATTTTGAAAACCATTTAAAAATCATTTTGAAAATCTTTCCTTGATTTGAGACTGGATTCACACGAGTGTTCCTCCAATTTACTCAAACCAAGGCTCTGATACCAACTTGTAACACCCAAAAATTTCAAACCAATTTAAACTTTTAAAACATGCCAAGTTCATCAAAACCTTACAACTTTGTTTTCAAAATATTATTTATCAGAGTATTCCCATAAACATAAACATAATATGAGGAGTTGTACAATCATGCCTTCGCCTTACCGCGATCCCCTGATGTACCTGAAACAATAAACTGAAACTGTAAGCCCGAAAGCTTAGTGAGTTACCCCCAAAATACCGATACACATACAGTCCACATAACCATATCAGTAATAGCATATCATAACAAACTGAAACAGCATACAATGGGTCCACAACTTTACGAGCTGGATTACCCCTGGGCCCCCAGTACGAGTCTGGAATGCCTACCGGGCCCTCAGCTCGTATCTGGAATGCCATCGAGCCCTCAGTACGAGTCTGGAATGCCTACCGGGCCCTCAGCTCGTATCTGGAATGCTCTCGAGTCCTCAATATGAGTGTGGAATGCCTTGCCTGGCCCTCAGCTCATATCTGGAATACTCTAGGGTTTGTTGGCTACCGCACGGAGCAGTACAACCTCAACCCATCCCACATAACATGTAACATATAACATAACTACTGAGCATGCAATAATCATATAACATCATAGGTAGTCCTACAGATCTACCTAACTGGAATAACCACTAACATGCAACACTAACTCATACTCAACATCTAACACTGCTAGGATAACATATCCAATGGGCCGGCCTTGGTGCCTTAGACCCCTTAGTATAGTGAGGATAACTCACCTCGCAACTGTCGTTGGAAACTAGAAAGCTCGACTCCCGGATCACCCACGCGAACTCCCCCACCTATAGCTACCATAAAACCCTTTTGCATAAGTTTCCAAATTACAAAAATACCCTCAGAAGACAACTGGTCAACTCTTGGTCAAAGTCAAAGTCCACAATCAAAGTCAACAGTCCATGTTGACTCGACTCGTTGAGTGTAGTTCACCGACTCGTCGAGTCCTTCCTGAACTCGAGAAGTCGTGAAATCCTTGATTGGCTCGTCGAGTTCCCCTTTAACTCGCCGAGTTCATACGTGTCCAAGAATTGGGAGAAACCCTAGCCGACTCGCCGATTCTTCGAACGACTCGTCGAGTTCAAGGCAATCTTCAACGGACTCGCCGAGTTGTTCATCAACTCGTCGAGTTCATGACCATCTTCAACGGACTCGCCGAGTTGTTCATCAACTCGTCGAGTCCTTGCAGACCTTTATCCATGCAGACGCTTTTTAAGCCATGGCAAGGTTCCAGATTACAGATCCAAGCTTCTAAGGCATGTTTATCACGTAAATTTGCAAACTTTACGTGCATGCAAAGCTCTAAAGCCTTAAAATGACAAAAACCAAGCTTGCAAAGAAGTCTCACACTAGAGGGAAGGTTCATGCTTGCCAAAGCTGAAACTTTATGGACTTAGAGTCCAAGGAAGGTCCAGATCTGAAGTTACAACTTCATATCTTAGCTTATACCCAAGAATGGCTTCTTATTATACTAGAAAAGCCCTAAAATCCACCCAAAAGAGATCTAGAATGAAATGGAGGTTAAGATAACAGCTTAATACCTTCCCAAAAGATGCCAACTTAAGTAGATCTTGATTCCCACGAGTTCCTTGCTTCAATCCACTTGTTTTCCCCAAGCTCTTTTCCCCAAGAATCCTCTTCCAAAGCTTAAAACACACAATGGAGCACACACACCCGTATTAGGGTTTTGCTGAGCTCTCAAGGAACTGTAAAGAGGCTGAAGGAGGCTTATGATTATTTAAATAGGGTGCCAAACCCCGGAAATTAGGGTTTCACCCTCCAGCTCCAACTCGTCGAGTCAGTCTTCCGACTCGGCGAGTTGGTCACTTAAACACGTGTCTCAAACCCGCTACTACTCGACGAGTCAGGGCATCCTCGTCGAGTAGACCTTGAAACTTGAACATTAAAGCCACAATATTAATACCTGAGAATCGGGGCGTTACATAAGGTAAGGTGGGTGAGGTTGGGGTGTGTTTATTTAAATAAATTAAATAATCAAGGGCAAAATAGTATTTTTAGGTAAGACAGGGATCAAGCGCATAATAAAAACAAACAGTAAGGACCTTCCGAGTTAAAAAAATAAGTTAGTGATCAAACGCACAAAGTACCCTAAACTATAGGGACCATTCGTGTAATTTTTTTTTTTTTTTTTTTTTTTTACTTAAATTGACCGTGAACCCTCCAAATTTTCCAAAAGTGGCGTTTGACAACGAGAAGAAACATAACGAGGAGGGGGGGTCTCCCGTTATGCCGTTTACACGTAAGGAAAAACGCCGTTAAGGATTCCCATACCGATCGCTCTAAACCACAAGAACTATTTTTGTAATTTATCCTGATAATCCCAATAAATAGTCACGTATGAATTACAGTAGACCCCACATCACTATAAGTCTATAACATTTCTGGTTAAAATACAAAATTCATTGTGACAATATATGAGCTGTCACTCTAAAAGGTGCTATGGGCCAGTTGAAGCTTGCATATTCTGTGATTATTTCTTCATAAATTGATTCTTCTTCCATTCATCGCCATCGTTATCATCATCTATAATCACAATCGTGTGTTTATACGCATTGAAAACGATTCAGAGTAAGTTTCGAATGTTCAATTTCATTTTCTTATCTGGGAAAATTGGAAAGAAATTGTTTCTTGAAAACCCGTGTCCCCAATTTTGATTTCACAAAGATTTCAAGAGGTTTGAGAGAATTTGATGCTGCATGTTCTTGATTGTTGTTATGATCGAAGAAAATATTTTTTTTGTCGCTTGTTCCCAGTTTTGATTTGGGGAGGATTTTAGACAGATTGATGTTCCCTGTTCTTGATTTTTACTGCAGTTTCTGAATTTTTGTTTGCTTGTTAATTCCTGATTCGTAAGATGATGGAAGAAATTATTTTGTTGAAAGCCCTTGTTCCCTAATTTGATTTGGGAAAATTTCAAAGGTTTTTACATAAATTTGTTCGATGTTCTTGATTTTTGCTTGCATCAGATTTTTTTTTTTCTTCGCAATTATGATTTGGGAAGAATTTCGAGGGATTTTAAATATATTAATGTTCCCTGTTCTTGATTTTCACCTGCATTTTTATTAAAATTTCTGAAATTTTCACCTGCATTTTCTTGTTTTGGGAACATTGTGTTCCAGTTTTTGATTTTAAATATGATTTTGATTTTGATTTTAATATGAACTTTAATTCATTCAGAAACCCACGCACTAAAGTCTTGATTTTGGGTATGAATCCTAAGTTTTCGAGAAAGCCATGCCTAAAATCATGGTTTGTTGTTTTAATTTCGAGAAATCATGTCCAAATTCTTGATTTTTGGCATAATTATATATAATTCCAAGGCCCCATTATGAATTCTAATTAATTTTGGGAAACCCATGTTCAAAATTTTTACTTTTGGTATAATTATAATTTATTTTCGGAAACGCATGTCCTAAAGTCTTTATTTTTGGTATGATTCTAATTCTTTTGGAAACCATGTCCCAAATCTTCATTTTTATACAACAAGTTCTTGATTTTTATATAAAATTGACATTCTTTTGAGAAATTTGTGGTGATTCTTGACTTTTATATAAAATTAATATTGTTTGAGGAATCTCCATGATGACAATCCTTGATCTTGATGCAATTTTTGGCTATTGTTTGTTATTTTTGTAGGGTGTATAAAGAATATATAGAGAGAAAAAGATCTTGATTTTACACCCCAGATCTTTTTGGGGTTTCTGAATTTAAGTCAACGATGGATGATGGTGGATCGGAGAAAGTCAAGAGTGGTGGTGGTGGTGGCGGCAATGGTGGAAGAGGAAATGATGTGAATGAAGATTTAAGGAAATGTTTGGAAGAAAACAAAGGAGACTATGATAAATGCAAACCGAAAATTGAAGCTCTCAAATCCTTTCCAACAACATCATCAAAGAAACCCATTACTCCTTTAAGGCTTAGAAGTGGTTCATTGACTGATGTATGATGATAAAAAAAGTGCATATCCCTACATAGATATAAAGTACAACTTTTAATGCATGATGTATAAATCATGGTAGATCATTCGAGTGTAAAGGCAAATTCTAGCCTATCAAGATAAGAGATGCCCTAAATTCTCTTTATTGATAACATTGTGTTAGTTTCTAAGCATTCCAAAAGTATTATGTGAGATCAAAATCAGTTAAACAACCAATGCCAGCAAAAAATCTAACTCACATTGGAATTGATGACTCGAATACAAGAATATATTTACAAATATACCACCCCAAAACCAGTTGTATTACACTTTAAACATTTTAGTTCAACCCCTTTTAATCTAGTGGAATTGGGTTTGTTCCAAGTATAAAAATGATTACTTTGTAACAAATTCTTAAAAAAAAAATGCATTGGACAAAATCAGTTCTTAGTAGAAAATTTTGGACGGGTTCAAAAAAATTAAGGGAAAAAGACAAATTTAACCATTATGTTATTCCTATATGATTTTGCATTTTTTTTTACAAATAACCATCAATTCTGCAACAAGCCACGAAACCACTATTCGTTGGCAAACTTTACTTTTCATGGTCCTTATCCAAAAAAAATGTTAAAAACAATTTTTTTTTATATATCGATGAATTTTCCGTTGTATCCTATAAAAATTTTTTTGCAACAATTATAATTTTTTATCAGTAATTTTTTTTAAGATTTTGTTTCTATGGGACTTTCAAAACCATTTTCCTTGCAAAAAGTTGCTTCATATTTCATAAGACCGGAGGATACGTGTGAAAACTCCCCTCACTTTTTCGCTACCACGTCAACCTTTCCCCCACTTTCCTTTCCCTCACCAAAAGCCAGGGAGTGTGCGGGAAACTTCATTCACTTTTTGTTTTTTGTTTTTTTTAAATAAAATTAATTGATTTTGATGATTTATAATTTTTTTAAATGAATAATAAACATAAAATTTAATTAAAAATAAAAACCAATTCATTAATTAAAAATAACATTAAAAAATACAAAAAAATAAGCAATATTAAAAATTTAAAAAAAATACTAGAAAACAACAAATATTAAAAAACCACAACCTAAAAAACATAATTAATATACGAATTTAAAAAAAAAACAAAATACGTCATTGGGAATCACTGTCCTTGGCATCGACCTCATCGTCATCGTCATTCTCATCAACGTCATTATCGTCATCGGAATCCTCGCCCTCGATGAACATATCCGAATCATCATCTAATTCGTCAAACAAATCATCGTGCCAATACTCTGTCGGCGGCTGAATATGAGCAATGTAAACGTGCTCCACCAAATCAGCACGAAGGGCGTGATGAATGTCGCGATTGTGTACTTCTCTTCTATTTGCCCTATACTCTTGCATACCAATGGCTACTCCTTCGACATTTGGCAAAACTTCATTTTCGTTGTATCGATATATCGCTCTTCATTCGTCTTCAAGAATCATATTATGCAATATAATGCACGCATAAATTACGTGTTGCAACCTTCTCACTTCATATGACCGTGCCCCGACTGCTAGTACTTGCCAACGCCTCTTAAGTACATCAAATGTTCGCTCCACGTCCTTTCTAACTGACTCTTGCGTCTCTTTAAACCTTTTTCTTTTTTCGTCAATAGCACATGTAAACGATTTCACAAAAACAGATAAGGGAGGATATATACACCGTCAGTAAGATAGTACCCACGCTTATATGCTATCCATTTGCTTGAAAAGGTACATCGTGCGACTTTCCAAGATAGATATCGTTAAATACTGGCGACTGGTTTAGAACATTGATGTCGTTGTTTGCACCAGCGGGACCAAAGAATGCATGTCATATCCAAAGATTAGGTGATGTAATTGCCTCTGGAACAATTGTCGGCTCTTGGGCATAATGACCAACCCCAATGTCGATCTCTTTGTTGTGTGTATGTGAGTGTGAGCCTCAAAGAATTGAACCTCTAAGTTTTGATTTTGCTGATTTGAGCCTCAATTTTTTTCTTTGCTGTCTCCAATATCGATTTCTTTGTTGTGTGTGAGCCTCAAATTTAATCCGATTCAGATTTATGTATATACATATCGGCAGGTATGAAGAATCGGAGACTGTGGTATAACACAATGATGATACAAGGGTTAATTGGGATGACCCGACAGTACAGATCAAACCAAACCCAAAAGTAGATTTGATGAAATTGAGGCCCATGATTCTGAAGAGGATCGAGAATCTATCCAAATATTATCCAGTAAAAGACATGATCCCTGTTGCTTATGCTGTC
This sequence comes from Lactuca virosa, assembly GCF_052849685.1. Lineage (NCBI taxonomy): Eukaryota > Viridiplantae > Streptophyta > Magnoliopsida > Asterales > Asteraceae > Lactuca > Lactuca virosa. The sequence goes on along the minus strand of NC_136428.1, from coordinate 422,007,391 downwards.
GTAAGATCAAGAAGCCTTTTGATTCAAGGCGTATCCACTCTTCTCCAAGTAATACCCATCTGGTCTTGCAAGTATTCTATATCTCTCATTCATTATACCTTTTGTTTCTTCAACATAGCAACAACATACAATTTATTGGTTTGATGATTGATAAAACACCATCTTTCATTTTTGCAGATTCTGTGAAGAAGTATACATTGGTGAGAAGGGTCACGCAATCAAAACCTGCCATGGGTACAAACGTCATTCCAAGAATAAACCTCACGAATGGATCAAAGGAGGTCTAAATGACATTCTTGTCCCAGTAAACACATTCCACCTATAAACCATGTTCCAAAATGTGATCAAACACGACCAACGATTCGATTACAACCGAATACCCGCAAGCAGGTGCCGATTTTGATTTTGATTTTGACCTCGAGGGTATATCTAGAAACAAAATTGAATGTTGAGATGTTGAATCTTCTTATCCGAAGGAACTTTGAGGGCATGGGAGGTGGTTAGATCGGGTGTTGAGAAGTTGATGATTGTTTATTCGGCTAAAGTTTGTAAATATTGTTCGGAGGTTCACGTGGGCCCATCTGGACATAAGGCGCGGTTGTGTGGGGTGTTTAAGTATGAGAGGTGGCGTGGAGGGCATTTTTGGAAAAAAAAATCCGAGGTGGATGATTTGGTTCCTAAAAAGGTGGTGTGGTTTCGTAGGCCTCAAGATCCGGTTGTTCTTGAGAATAAGTGGCGGTCATTTTACGGACATGCCCCTGCGGTTGTTGATTTGCGTACCAAAGCTGGTGCGCTGACACCGGTTAAGTATTATTGTATGATGAAACTTCAAGGATTATCTGCTGATGTGGCATTTATATGACCTTCAATAATTTTTATACTATAATTTTTGTTTGTAATTATTGTTACAAGTAAGACCAAACTATCGTTATAAACCCCAAAAAGGGTTATTTCTCATGCTGAAATATAATGACAAAACAAATACAAAATATTACAAATTGCAAAAACAAGACCTAACACTCTTCTTTGTTTCTCATGGATTTATCTACAAATAATACATCTTCAATCCAACCAACAATATTGAATGCTAAACCTTCCAAAACCCTTGAGTAACTTTCTAATATAGCTTGTCCCACATCCTACATGTACACCGGATATTAATTAGAATGTTTAAAAAAACATCACATAAGTGACTTTTTAAAAGCATTGGTCTTATAAAAATGCTAAAAAGAAAACGTAAAGTTTATAAGAAACAAGTTTGAACGGATTATGAAAATATTTTGAACCATCTACTAGGGGTAAGCAAAAACCGAACCGATAAAAGAAAAACCGCAAAAACCGCAACCGAAAAACCGAAACCGACGCAAAAACCGATGGTGCAGATTTTATTTTTTTGAAAACCGATTTTATTGGTGCGGTGCGGTTTTTATCTAGAAACCGAACCACCAAAACCGAACCGCACCACAAGCTTATTAACAATAAAATAAATCACTAATTTATATTATACAATTATACATATTATTTAAAAAACTAATAAATTATAATTTATACATATATTATATATTGAACTTGACGGCAATTAGTAATTAGATATTAGGTTTAATATATGAGTTTGTCACTTTGTGTTTGTGATTTAATGATTATGTGTAAAGTGTAAACACTATGTGTGCTACAACTTGCAAGCTTGTAACTTCTAAGCGCAAATTGAATAAAAAAAATAAGTTTGGGAATATGGGTTGCAAATGAAGTGATGAAGTAAACAACATAAAAACCTCAAAATTGTAGCTTCTAAATGTGAGGAAAAGAAATGACACCATGTCATACAATCATAAATCTTCACATGAGCATCACGGTTAAAAAAATCATACCAGTGAACATAAAAAACCACACCATATGTTTGACTCGGTTTAAAACCGACACCGAACCGGTACAAACCGAAACCGCACTCAAAAACCGCAAAACCGAACCATTGAAAAACCGCACCCAACGGTTTCTAGAATTCAAAAACCGCACATTGCGGTTTGCGGTTCGGTTTGGCCCTAAAACCGCACCATGCTCACCCCTACCATGTACTTTTTTACTTTAGGGTTAGATTCAAGAAATAACAACGTGCTTTTGTATATCAATATTTCTTTCATTTAGCCCATAATTGTTTGCATCGGTATCTATCATCAACTTGTGTTAGATAATGTACTTTTCACAAACTTACCATCTTGACCTTTTTCGTAAAATGACCATTTTGCCCTTTTGTATGGAAATAAGTCAAAAGTTAACTTAAATGTCTGCAAGTAATGAAAAAGAAAAACAACTTTTTCCACAAACTTAAGATTTTCCCATTTTCGAAAAACGACCATTTTGCCCTTTTGTCAAAAAGAAACAACACCTAAATGTCCATTTAGTATCAAAAACATTTCACAAACTCACCTTATTGTATTGAATCTTGCTCGTGTCTAATGTTGTTTGTGCAAGTTCGGGGAATCGTTGTTTCAAACTAAACAACAAAACATGTGCTTTTTCGGCTAGTACTACATTCTTGTCCCCCTCCATGTGTTCCTTAACTATGTCCCATGATGTTTTTGGATGGTTTAAGGATGCTTTTTGTCTCCATGTGAACATAGCCGCCTCTACACGATCCGCTATTTCAAGTGCTTCATGTTCAGAGGTTATGTTGAGCAAATCGAGGAGGTAGTCTGGGGAGAATTTGGTTGTTGAAGTCATGTATCGGTATATTGTATCACCTACACTTGCTCTTCCACTCTAAAAAAAGATTTAGAAGAGTGTAAATAATTGTTACACTTGTAAAAATCTTTGAAAAATATTCCCATTTTTTATAGAGGGTCAAAAGTGAAAATTAATAGAGGGTGAAAGTCAAAGTCAAACCTTAGGAAGGGAAGCAGTATACGTACGAGGGATTTCCATATCGGAAAGTAGGTTGCTATTTATGGCCATTGCTGCTTTATGTATTTGATTGGCCGAATCACGTTTCTGTCTCAAATGCTTTTTAGCCGCCTCCGAGAGACCACCGGAGGGGACACAAGGCACCGGCAACCACCACTTTTCTTCGTTCCGGTGAGGCTGAGGAACCTTCCGGAATGATCCGTTTAGTGACTTTCCCGATATGCTTCCTTGTTCATCATACCAAAATTCCGTTTCTTGAAAACTTTCTAGTATTTCCTAAAATAGAAATAGAGAGGATTTAGTAGGGATAAATGAGAGAAATAGCAATGTACTTTCTATTTTGTTTCCTTAATATATCATTGTTACTTCAATTTTCACAATTATAGCATTGTACTTTCAAATTATTTTACCAAAGCTAAATGCAAGAAATAGCAATGTAATTTCTATTGTTTCCTTATTATATCGTTGTATATATGTTTTTTTTCCTTATTGTAGCATTGTGCTTTCAAATTATTTCTTATTAGGGACTTGTACTTTAAGAAATATACATGTTTTGGTAGACGCTAATGCAAGAAATAGCAATGTACTTTGTATTTTTTTTTCCAAGTATCATTGTACTTACGTTTTTTCTTAGTAAGGAATTGTACTTTGTAAAATATACATGTTTCCGTAGGGATAAATGCAAGAAATAGCAATGTACTTTCTATTTTATTTCCTTAATATATCATTGTACTTAGATATCTTTTCTTATTATAGCATCATACTTTGAAATTATTCATTAGTTAATATAGATAAAGCAAAAAGAGGTGTTTGTTTTCAAGAAGATTAAGGAATGTGCTTACTATGAGCAATGCATCAAGCTTAATTAAGGCGGGAAGGTTGATATCTATGTCTGATCTCAGCCTGCTAAACATCGTCTGACAAAAATTAAAACCAAATCCAATCAAAATTTTTTCAAAATGGAAAATTCATAAAAATTCACAAGTGATTTCACTTCTTGTAATTTGACACACACAAAAAAAAAAAAAAAAAAAAAAAAACCATCATCTAATGGCTAATGTTTGCAAACTAAAGTGTTTATTTAGGGCTACTTTTTGACAATGAGGATGAGGAGGACAATTACGTCTTTTGCAGCCCATGTCATGTCTTGTTTCGATAAACAAATGGGGATTTGGCATTTTTAAAAGAATGATGGTTAGTTCACAATAATAAAACAAGTATTTAAACCTTTAATAATAAAAAGAAAATTTTATTTGGTGTTTACCTCCATGGATGCTCCATTTTGTAAGTGTTGCATTGGTGGTATTTGTTCAACAATGTAATCACATACGGATAATAAGCATGTCATTTCCCTTTTCCACATCATCTTTTTATCCATATATAATGGTTCTAGCCTCTGGTGTTGACCAAACATAGAAACTACAACAAAGATTCAAATATCCATTTACTTTTCTATATAATGGTTCTAGCCCTCATTTACTTTTTTTATATAATTTATGCAATTCTTTTAGAGAGAAGAGTATGTATGTACATACATACCATAAAGATTTGTGATAGCATTAGAGATAGTAACTGCAGTTGAAACTCCTTTCCCACTACCCGACATATCCTCCCCCAACAAAAGCTTTGAAAATCTTTCTTTCATCATTTCAAGCTCTGATCAAAGAAATTTAAATCAAAATTCTGTGAATAAACTAATTGAATTGCAATAAAAAAAAAAACTCACCAAAATCAGCAGGTTTCAGATCTTGCCTGTGATTATGCCTAATTCCACCAAATCTTGAAAGGGTTGGCTGATAAGGTGATCTTCCTGTAGCTGGCCAGCATACTGGAGAATTTCTATCTGATGAGGAGCTAGTAAAATCATCTGTTAATTGCTCAGAAAAAACTGAAGTAGTCTCTGAGTTAGTTCTACAGTAAGCAAAAGAATTTGAATTTCCACTGTGTGTTGAATTCAATGTGGGTGATGATTGATCATGATCCATTGATGAAATTCGTAATGATTCTAATCCAGGATCACAGATCTCTTCTAAAACGTCAAATTTCTCCATTTTACACCTCTTTTCTTCACGAAAACTTTTGATGTTCAGTCCTGCATAAAAGCAAACAGTTGGTGTGCACGATAAGTGTTTGGACATTTTTGGACTCTAGAGAACGAAGATGGAATATACAATAATACAAAAACGTTCGAATGAATCAGAATGTGGGGAAATGAATACCACAGAGCAAACCCTTTGGGGATTTTCACCTTTTCGTTAACAATCATAAGAAATCATCTGATCACAGTTGCTAATTCTTCAATTCTTGTCTTCTGAGAGAGGAAAAAGAAAAGCTCAATTCTTCGAAGAAAACTCTGACTCATATCAGTATATCACCATGCTCATGATCAAAACTTGTTTTTAAAGAATTTGCAACAGTCTAATAAAAAATCCCAGCACTTCTTAATCAAACAAGCGAAACCCAGTTGCTAAAAGTTAGTTGATGATGATTTGTGTAGAAGAATGATTGTTTCATCATCTGATTCCATCCAACAAATAAAGACTCTCATTGGGTTCAAAGGTCAAAGGCAACACAATTTTATTATTATTTTTTATTTTTGTTGATAAACTAATATAATTCAAAACAAATAATATCCCACCGGCAAACACTCGCAAAGCATATTCTCCGCGCCTAAATTACGTAAAAATAATAAAATATATACTTATTCGATTTTTAACAAGATATCTTTATTGATTAATTTATTTTCTTACAGTTTTATTTATGTTTCTTAATATATTATATTATACCATTTTGAAAATCTATATAATATTATTAAATATCACATTAAATCAAAATATGAAGTTAATAATTTTTTTTGTCAAAAGTTATTGCTTTTCTAATAATAAAAGTTAAAAGAAAAGGGTTTTAATTAGTTATAAAAAATAATAATCGTTATACTTAACATAAAACTAAAAAGAGTATATCCTTGTAATTAAATAAGAGACTATTTAACGGGAAAAAATTCTATTATGAAATAACTGGACTTTTATATTTACGTTAATTTGCTAAAAGGAAATTGCTTGCGTATGGAGTTTTTATGGTAGACGTGCAAGCCATTAAAGTTGAGTTTATTTTGTTAAATTTTTAATTGATTATAAAATAAATCAGCAAGGATCATGAATGGCTTATGGAGTTGACATGGGGTTTAACATAATAAAGAAAGTAGCCATGATTTAATTTTCACGTGGACGAATCCAGCCTTGTTTATTATTTTCTCAAAACAGATATATATCTAATTTTAATTGTACTTCACACAAAAATTAATCATGAACAAATCCGCATTTGCTATCAAACTCTTCATTTATTTTTCTTTTAAAAATATAATTACAATTGAAGGAACTTTCTAAATCCTATTTCTAAGCTCCTTTAGCATGTAGTTCTATAAAAATATGGAGTAAATTATACGAATGGTCCATATGGTTTAGGGTAGCGTTTGGTCCCTAACTTATTTTTTTAACTTGGAAGGTCCCTACTGTTTGTTTTTGTTATGGGCTTGGTCCCTACTATTTATTTTTGTTACGCGCTTGGTCCCTATCTTACCTAAAAATACTATTATTTAAATATGGAAAAATGATGGAGTATATAAGGTAATATGAGGGAGTGAGGTTGGGAGTTTGTTTATTTAAATAAATTAAAAAAATCAATGGCAAAATAGTCTTTTTAGGTAAGACAGGGACCGAACGCGTAACAAAAACAAATAGTAGAGACCTTCCGAGTTAAAAAAATAAGTTAGGGACCAAATGTGCAAATTACCTTAAACCATAAGGACCATTCGTGTAATTTACTCAAAAATATGTGTTGTTAAAAGTTAGTTGATGATGATTTGTTATTTGTGTAAGAACAATGATTGTTTCATCATCTGATTTCATCCAACATATAAAGACTCTCATTGGGTTCAAAGGTCAAACGCAACACAATTTTATTATTTTTTTAATGGTTATAGCTAAGGGTGCTACTAATAAGACATCATTTAGGCTTTAGACACCCCAATGACCATTTTATAAAAGTCAACAAATAATTAACTACTTATAATCAGTTTTTTCGGAAAACAATGCAATTTCAACCAATAAATATATTTCAAAAATTAATTAAGGTGTGTATATGGTAAAATGAGATGTATTTTTAGCCAACCTCTTATGAAATAATAAATTCTGATAAAATTGCAAATATAACCAAATTCTATAATTACTTTGTGGAAAATAGCCAAAAAAACCCAAATTACAAATATAGCCTTGAAAATCGCAGATGGATTAAACTCATCTGCAATTTTAGCATTCCATCTGCGAACGTACAAGTCGTTAAAGCACAGTCGTGCTTTAGCGACTTGTACATTCGTAGGTGGTTTTTTTCTTTGGTTTTTTTGATTTTTCCGTATAAATACCCCAATCTTGGCCTGAAATCGCAGATGAACTAAGTTTATCTACGATTTCCTCTCATCCCACCTGCGATTTTGCGTTTTTTTTTTTTAAAAAAAAATTAATTTTTTTTTAATTTTGACTACAAAATTAATAGAGTTTAACTACGAAACAACCTTATTATATATAAAGTTTTGCAAAAAACTATCAATTTAGTTCTTATTTCTTTGGAATATTTGTTTAAAACATTTCTAATAAAATAAATTCTCCAACAAAAGCTTTGAAAAATGAAATTGTCCATAATGCCTCTAGAGAGAAAGAGTTCTCCAAAAAAAGTTTGAAAAATAAAAGAAAAAAAAATTACGTTTTTATACCCCTGAAAAAGGGGAAATCACAGATGGATGCAAAATCACAGATGTACTTAGTCCATCTGCGAACGTACAAGTCGCTAAAGCACAGATGTGCTTTAGTGACTTGTACGTTCGCAGATGAACAAGTAATATCACAGATGGACTGAGTCCATCTGCAATTTTGATGGCTATTTTTGTAATTTGAGTTTTTTTTGGATATTTTCCACAAAGTAATTAGGGAATTTGGTTATATTTGCAATTTTCTCATAAATTTTTCATTAAATGAAAATTTTATATTCATATATGTTTAATTATGTTTGTTTATCTTCGTTCGTTTATGTTTGTTTAGTGTGTTCATGAACATAAACAAACGAACATGAACAAGGCAATTTGTTAAACGAACAAATATGAACAAGAAAATGCATTCATTTGTTCGTTCGTGTTTGTTCGTTTGTTCAACTAACTTCAATGAACGAACATGAACATCTTGCGTTTGTTCGTTTGGTTCCTTTACAACCTTAGTTTTCAGGGCTTTTCTGAAAATTTTAATGACTTTTTTAAAAATAAACAATCAGATATGACTTTTTCATTAATAAGGTTAAAGTTTAATGATTTTTCTAAAAAAAATTCTTTTTATATATACTAAATTAATTTGAAGAAAAATCATATTTATTTATTTAAAAACTCAAAATAAAGTTACCATCTACATTTCTTTCACTAAAAAACTCATTTTTAATTATTTAAAAAAACAATTATATATCATTTTTTTTAAACTAAAATCATACCTGTATATCATTTTTAGCATATGTTTTTATAACCATTGTAATATGTTATATACAATTATTTAACCATATTGGGATTTAAGTTATGTGTTGTAAAATAACTTAGAATTTAATTTTATCACTTCTAAAAAAGTAGAAACTCCCTCCATTGTCGTTCTTTACACCTAAATCACTTCTTTCTTACATCTAATACCTAAATATTCTACGATAAATCAACAAAGACCTCTTAAATTATTTATACGACAAATCAATAACATCTACTTAATTTATATAGGATATAGATATTCTAATGATTATAGTTATCATATATGATTTAAGAGAACTTTGCTTAATTTATCATATGGAGCGTGTTTCTAGGCTACTTGATACCTTTATTGTTGAATATTCAGGTTTTTGCTGTAAAAAAGAAGTGACCCAAGTGTAAAAAATAAGAATAGAGAGAGTTTATATTTTTTTAGAAGTGACCGAGTTAAGTTCAAGTTATTCTACAATATATATCTTAAATGCCAAAAATGATATATAGTTATGATTTTAGGTATGATATTTATTGAATAAATCACAAAAAAAATATATCACAAAAGACACTAAGTTTATACCAAAATTTTAATTTGACACTATGTTTTTTTGTCTCGAATTTGACACTGTGTTTTCCACTTTGTTATAATTCTGACCACTAGACCCGATCAACCTATTACCTGTTGACGTGACATGATGACATGTCAGTTTTGATGGCGTAACATGCTGACATATCAAAATTGAATTTTTTTTCCTACAAAAGACATTAAGCTTATTTTTTTTTTCAATTTTGACACTCTATTTTTTTGTTTCAAGTTGAACATCATTTTTTCCATTTTTGTTCAATGTTGGCCATTTTCCATTGAAAACCGTACAAATATTTTTTTATTACATTTTAAACCATATAAATACATTTTTTTCATTTAAAGCCATATTTTTATATAAATACATTTTGTTTTACATTCAAAGCAATGTTATGTATAAATATGTATTAATTATATCATGAGAACCAAACTAACCATAAGCTTCGAATAAGAATAACAAAATTTTATCAATTATCACTTATGAAATATTATTTATTTATTTTTGTCGTAGATTTTACACATATTTTTATTTATAATTAAATAATTCTATTAGGTATATATTTATATCGCATCTCACCTTTGAACTTTGATTAACTACAAGCTTCTAAACCTCCAAACTCATTTTAAAGTTGCATATTTAATATAAAATATAGTTTTTATATAACTAATACATATTTATACATATCATTATAGTTTGAATGTAAAATAATAATAATAAATAAATAAAAAAACCTTGTATTTATATAAAAATCTGGTTTTCAAATGAAAAAAGATGTATTAAAAAAATATTTATACGGATTCAAAAAGAAAATAGTCAACATTGAACAAAATTGGAAAAATGTTCAATTTGGAAAACAAACAAATAGAGTGTCAAAAAAAAAACTTAGTGTTAAAAAAAATGAAAAGTTAGTGTCTTTTGTGGGAAAAATTCAATTTTGGCACGTCAGTATGTCACGTCATCCAAACTGACACATCATCATGTCACATCAGCAGATAACCGGTCAAGTGGTCAGAATTATAACAAATTGAAAATCAAAGAGTTAAATTTAAGACAAATAAAGTACAATGTCAAATTAGAATTTTGATGTAAATTTAGTGTCTTTAATACTATTTACCAAAAAAACCCAAAAATGATATATAAGTTATAATTATTGTGTTTTTTTAATAAATAAAAATGTGTTTTTTTAGTGAAAATGATATAAATGATATCTTTATTTTGAGTTTTTTTAAAAAATAAATATGAGTTTTCTTCAAATTAATTTAGTATATATAAAAAGAAAAATCTTTAGAGAAATCTTTAAACTTTAACTCTATCAACGAAAAAGTCATTGTTTGATTTTAAAAAAAAAGTCCTTAAAATTTTCAAAAACGCTTTGAAAACCGGGGGCTAATGTCATAAAAACCCTCAAGTTTTCAAGGTTTTGTCGGTTTTGCCCAAAGTTGAATTTTATGTTCGTTTTTACCCTAACATTTTCAAAAAAATGTTCGGTTTTACCCTTTTACCGGTGATAACAGGTTACCATTATATTAACTTCGCAAAAAAACCTTTAAGTTTATAGTTTTTTACGTTTTTACCCTTAAGTTTATATTTTTTTTACACTTTTACCCTTTGTATTTTCTTTTTCATATTATATGTATTCATGCAGAAAAATAATATTTATATATGAAAAAAATTTAATTAAATATTGTATTTACAATTTTTTAATGTTATTTCTTCATATATATATATATATATATATATATGTGTGTGTGTGTGTGTGTGTGTGTGTATGGGTTTTTTTCTTGGATAAACACTTTAAGATGTAAAAAAAACACAAATTAATATGTTTTTAGAACTACAGGTACATATTTTTATGTATTTAAAAATATACATATCAATAAAAAAAACTTGTTGAATCATAAACATGCTTATATAAGTATATACATATATTTTTAGAAGTGTAAATATGTATTATGATATATGTTTTTTTAAGTATAAATATATTTTTAGAAGTATAGATACATATTAATATATAAAAATGTAAAAATATGTATTTATACTTCTAAAAACTATATCTATAAAACACATATTCATAATTCTAAAAATATTATTTATCTTTTTAAATGGTATAACCTTGCAAACACACACACACACAAACAAACATATATATATATATATATATATATATATATATATATATATATATATAAATACAATATTTAATTAATCATTTTTTCGTATATAAATACTATTTTTCTGCATGAATACGTATACTATGAAAAAAAAATACTTAGGGTAAAAGTGTAAAAAAATTATAAACTTAAGGGTAAAAACGCAAAAAAATGTAAACTTAAGGGTTTTTTTGCGAATTTAATATAATGGTAACCTGAAAAACCTGTTATCACCGGTAAAAGAGTAAAACCGAACATTTTTTCGAAAATGTTAGGGTAAAAACGGACATAAAATTCAACTTTGGGTAAAACCGACAAAACCCAGAAAACTTGAGGGTTTTTATGACATTAGCCCGAAAACCGACATTAACTAGGAAGAAAGTTTATTTTGCAAATGTTTACCTTTTTTTTGGACTTAATTGCAAAAATAAATAAATAAATTAGGTATGACTTTTGTGTTAATAGAGCCAAACTTTAAGGATTTTTTTGTGAAATTCCCCTTAAAAATATAATAAATCTTTTTGGTGGGAACCATATAAATATTGAATTTCGTAGTGAATAAATGTATTATGCCACAGTTCAATACAAAATTAATAGTTATTTTGAAGAATATGTGAACTTTTTATTGGCTATTGTGAAAATGGTTATGAAAATTGACTAAATTTGTCCTTTTTTTTTAATTCGAAATTATTTTAGAATATTGGAATTTAAAGAGCAGTAGTATATTTGTTAACTTACACTAAGGTATATGTTGTTAGCAAATAAGGCCATCGCGTATACCGATCACGAAGACCTTCGCGGTCTACGTGGCCACGAAAAAATTTCGTGCACACCATCCCGGCCATTCGTGGTCGGGCATGGTTGTGTTGTTCCGTGTTGCCGACAACGAAGTCAAATGCCCAATCATGTATCGATTTCATTTCTTGACCGTTCAATGGTAAATTTTTTTAATTTTTTTTAAAATCTAAAGACATTTTATATATATATATATATATATATATATATATATATATATATATATATATATATATATATATACAAACACACACACACACACATCAATTAAAAAACCTATACACTCAAACCATTCTCTTTCATATATTTTCTCTCTATCTTTATTTACCTTCAAAAACCATGGCTCCCAAAATGGAGAGTTGGTCGGAAGAGGAAGAAGAAAAGTTAGCACTGTCATGGGTGACGGTTACGGAAGACTCAAATAGTCGAACTTCCAGGGATTTTTGGCCAAAGGTGGGAAACGTTTTTCCATGATTTAATGAGTTGTTGCAGTCGTAATCTAGATGCAATATGTAGTAAGTTTCGTTTTATGAGCGCAATATGTCGCGAGTTCGACGGACTTTATAACCATGTTATAAACAACGCACACGAAGACGATCCAGTTGTTGTGGTCATGCATCAGTATGAAGAAATAAACCACATACCGTTTAAACACCTCAGAGCCTGGCAAAAGTTTAAGAAGACCCTAGGGTGGAATAATTAAAAAAATGGGGTTTAGAAACTAGTTTAAGTTGTTTTTGTGCTTGCATTTTAATGTTTTTTCTATTTTATTTTAGTTTTTTTTAATATTGTAATGTTCTATTAAAATTATGTAATGTTTTTTTTTTAATTATGCAATTTTTTTAGTTGAATAAAAAACTAGTTTAAAAAAATATGTTTTTATTGTATTTGGATTTTGTATGTATTTTTCAATTAAATATAATTAAAAAAAAATGAGATGAAATGATGTGGCAGTGATGAGTATCGCATATGTTTAGTGGTAGTTAGTGATGATGATGTGACACCCACCACTATAGTGATTAGTGGTGGGTATAACGGATGGTATAATAAAGTAGGATTGAAAATTCCCACACCATAGTATTTTTATATGTAATGTCCCGTTCCTGGTACGTATTTAATTCGTTAAATGTCATTTTATTAAGAGCTACTCGACGAGTAGTAGCCCTAACTCGTCAAGTAGATGCCAGGTTTGGGCGCGGGTTTAAGTGAACTACTCGGCGAGTCCACGCCTTGACTCGACGAGTTGGCCAGTCTGGGGGGAAAACCCTAATATTTAGGGTTTGCACCCTATTTAAGCAACATTATGGGCCTCTTGTCTAGCCTCCATCACCTCCAGAGCACTAATCCCGAAACCCTAATCCTCCATAAGTGAGCTTGAGCTTTCTTGGTTATATTGAGAGTTATTTGGTGTATCTTGAAGTTAGTGGAAGAGGTGGAAGTTAGAAGATTCAAGGGAGAAAGAGTAGATCCAGAAACCTCATCCCATTTGCCATCTTTTCTGGTAATCAAGCTTCATACTTGACTTGTAGTTTCATAGATCTTCTTATCGTCCTTTTTATGGAGTTTTGGGTCCAAGAAGCTTGATTCTTGAGACTTGGACGTCCCAAGTCATTTTACCCTCAGATCTGGAACCTTGGAGGGTCCTCATGGCATAAAGCTGCCATCTTTAGGGCCATGAGAACCCCAAGTATGAAATATCTCATTTTTGGTCTTTTAAGCATAAAAGTCCCATGCATGAACGTCAAGTTTATGACTTTACGTGTCATACCGATCTTAGGAGCCTAGATCTACCTTCTGGATGAGTTTTGCACGTCAGAAATCGAGTTATAGACTTGGACATGCATAGACTCGACGAGTCGTTCTTGGGACTCGGTGTAATAAATCGTTATTTCAAACCTATGTAATAATGTAGGTCAATTTGTATTTCTTTTTAAATAATAAAGAGAAATTTTAGCATACTGTGTATATTTACATAATTGACCCTCAAAAATAAATTATTAAACAATCTCGATTGGGATGAACCAAGTGATAGAGATTGTAACAAGGTTTCAAAAAACATAAAGAACACTAAAATCCGAGTTATAACGAAGAAGTTATGACCAATCGAAATCCGCGACAAAACCGGCAAAACACTGTTCAGTGTAAAAACTGAATTTTCAATAAAAGGCTTTCTAGCCTTAACAATCTAAATGAAAGTTGTAGTTTTTGTTAAACCGAGAACTTTCATAAAAAGAACGGCAAAATCTGACTTCGTATGAGGAAGTTATGATTTTTCTAAGTTTCAGTATAGTAAAGTACAGCTAAAAACTCGAAATAAAGATCGAGTGATTTTTAGCCGACACAACCTAAACGAGAATTGAAGGTATCGTCAATAATAGTACAACGGTAAAAAGACAGACAAAAACGGACGTCGGATGAAGAAGTTATGAATTTTTAACGGATTTCCTGTCCTGGTCTGTTAAAAATAATAATATTAAAAATAAAGTCAAAATCAGCCGATGAAGTCTAAACGAAATTCGTAGAGTATAATTTTACCTACGCGTGCATATAAATAACGCCAAAAATGGAGCTCGTATGCGAAAGTTATGATTTTCGCAAGTTTTTGGCACAAAAATCAAGAAAAATGGAAAACCGGGCAATTTCGCATGCATGACCCTCGGACACGTCATCCTCGCATGCGAGCTTACACGTGTCACCTCCTTATAGGACCGAAGTTCGCGTGGCACCTTCTGATTCGACCAAGTCCGCGGTCCACTCACCTTCGGACACCTTCGCATGAGACACCCCGGACACCTCCCTCGGACACCCCTTCGCACCGTGCCCTCTTCCCATTGGACCGAAGTCCGGTCCAGTCCGAAGCAGCTATCTGCGAGCCACGTCCGAAGTCTCGTCTCGTGTACCCCTCGCCTGTCCGACACGCGTCAGCCTCGCATACACTCGGATCCGAGGCTTCGGCCTATATAAGGCATGCGAGGGCCTCCGAAATAATTTCACTTTTCACCCTCTTTCATATTTTTCACTCCCATAAGCTCACATACAACCCCTAAAGCCCCGGTATCAAGTCTAAAACCCTAAGCAAGTCTCGAAGCCCCGAGATTCCCGAGAAGTTAGCCTCTCTCCAGTCGAAACTCTGCCCGATTTGATCCGGTTTCTCGTCAAATAAACTCCTTTCCGGGAAACGAAACGCTGCCCAAATCACCATCTAACAAGTGAGTTCATACCCCCGTATTTTCATAATTTCTACTGTTTTAAGGGGGGAATACAAGCATAATACAAGAACTTTGTGTTATAAAATCATGATAAAACGACATTAAATCATCAAAAATACTCAAAACATTAAACTCTTTTATCATCTTATATTTTTCCCCAAAATTCATGTTTGTATATATATATATATATATATATATATATATATATATATATATATATATATATATATATATATATATATATATATATAAAAGATTTAAAAGGCTTAGGACTGATAACTCATTCTAGGTCATTTTCCTTGTTTGGATGTGGGCTTGTAGTACCGGTTATTTGTCTGAGTGTCGTTTAAATTTTACTTATATATATATATAATTGTATATGTATATAAATATAAAAGTTATTTCATCAGTTTAACTACCTTTGTAACATGTTGAGCAAGGGATTACATGCAAACATAGTTAAATACCGATTCAGAAAGTACATATAAATTATAATAGGTATAATTTATACATAGAACAATAATACATGATTCAAGTATACTAGAATACACTGTTTTACAAGAAACAAGGGTTTTTATTCAGAACAAATCAAGGGTTTACACTTATCAAATACATGTTCGGAATACTAATTCAAGAACATACTGTCAATCATTTATTTCAGAATGATTGGATTTTGATTCAAGAACATACATGTTCGGAATACTAATTCAAGAACACACTGTCAATCATTTATTTCAGAATGATTGGGTTTTCATAAATAATATACATGTAACGTTTATATGCTTTTTATGAGACATTCAATTCAGGTTGTTTAATTCATTTTAGACAACCAAGGTAAAGCCCTGACATTATAACCAGAATCTCCAGCCCGGGGATCGAAACAAGTTGTGTGTAGATCTATATCGGGATTGACAACCCCGCACTCAGGCTGCTAGCTACAGTCAGGCATACACGCCAATGAGTGGCAATTGTTATCAACAGTTTAAACGCCCACAAAGCGTTTGTTTCAGGCCATCCGTCATACTATGGTTATAATAACTCATTAAAAAGATATTAACAATACGTTAATGTATAAACAACTAAACAAAAGTACACCTTCAAAGTACCAGTTTACAGAATACAAACTACAATGGTTCAATACGGTTTTCAATAACAGCTGGTGGAGCCAGGCACACTCTCAGTTACAAGTTTTCATAAAGGAATACAAATACAAAACATTGAT
This sequence comes from Lactuca virosa, assembly GCF_052849685.1. Taxonomy (NCBI): domain Eukaryota; kingdom Viridiplantae; phylum Streptophyta; class Magnoliopsida; order Asterales; family Asteraceae; genus Lactuca; species Lactuca virosa. The sequence goes on along the minus strand of NC_136428.1, from coordinate 421,990,991 downwards.
ACAAAGAGAACGGTTTTATGGGAATAAAACTACTTTTCATATACAACAGAAAATATAGGATTTTCTGGAACAAGTTACATATACAAGATACAGAGACATCCTTTAAACATAATCACTTATGCACTCACTCAACTTTATGTTGATACTCTCTTTTCAAATTACTTGTATTCTCAGGGAAATAATACACAGGTACTCCCCGAGCTTTTTGAGAAGATGGAGCTATGTTGAGTCATATCTTCTTTTGTATAACTATTTTGGTTCAATATACAATGATTGAACACATGTAAATACTTATATTTTTTTAATACAGGAGACTTTGATTATAACTACAGACTACGACCGACACTTATTGGTGTCGCCCGTTTTTACTCACTTAATCCAAATGAATTTGAATAACCTTGATTAACTACCTGATTTTTGTTTACTTGAATAGAAGGTAAGCCTAACAGACGAAGAGAAGAGGACTACGAGGCCCTACTAATCACGTATGTTATTTAAGGCTGTCGAGTATACGAAGGACGCGTTAGCCTATTTCGCATATGATTTATTTGGACCTTACTAGCAATGCTAATGGGCCACTGAGGCCCAATAGCATGTAAACGCCATTGAGGGTCCCTTAGGCATGTAATTGGGTCACAGGAGGCCCAATAAACATGTATCATTTATGTTAGGCCCAAAAGTCATGTTAATGGGTCACAAAGGCTCATTAAGCAGGATTAGAATTATTTAAGCCCAACCATTTGAATGTTTACTTGTTTTGTATAGTATTAGTGTTGCGAAGTTGTTAAATCGATATGTCGTAATAATCACCAAATTGTTTTATAACGATTCATAGATTTATAAAATATATATATATATATATATATATATATATATATATATATATATACTTTTCTATTTAAACCCATAAGTTATAAAATTTTGTATATTTTGACCCAATTATTTTAACATAATTGACCAAAAATATTAATTTGACCAATTCAGCCCCTTATTTTGGTAAAGTTGGCAATTTTAGTCCTTTTTATAAAAAAAATGACATATTAGGTCCTTGAACTATTTTTCTTGACATTTTTGACCCAAACACTTATTTAAATAATGTTTTAAGCCCAAAATTTAATTTTGGACAGTTTCAACCCCTTAGTTAAAAGATTTGCATTTAAATCCACACTTTTCGTAATTTTTACAATTTTGACCCAAAATCCAAAATCTTTGCATTTTTAGTCCCTTTTGATAAATAAGGCCATTTTAACCCCTGAAATAGGTTCATTTACGTTTATAGCCCCTGTTTTGAGAAAACTTTCCATTTCAGCCCCCTTAAATTTGATTTTTCGCATATTTGGGCCTAAATAGCCGAAAAGCCCAAATTTTAGCCCATTAGGCTAAAATTTACATATTTAGTCCTTTAAAAAGCATAACATTTATAAAAACTCTTATTTTAGCTGTTTTGACCTTTTGATCCTTGTAAAAACCGTGAATGACATCCTTTTCCCCATCTTTTGTTTATTTATCAAAAATAGTCCAATAACCAACTTTATGTTGTAGTATGCTTATTATAAACCTTGTATGGTAGTTTATCTTGACATGTTAAGTGAAATATATCCTAGATCACATATTTTTCCTTCTTGAACTATAGATCTCGAAATATCTTTCATTTTTAGCACATTTTCACCACATAAACATAAGAAATCACACATAACATACAAATACACATAGATCTACACATTATACTTGTATTCTCCCCTATAAATCATATGAAAACCGAAAATAGAGGGGTATGAACTCACCTTTGCTTGTTGTTGTCGATTTTGAAGAAAGAAATGGAAGAGATTGATGAGATTCTCGGCCCTAACAACTTCTTGAAGAGACCTTTGAATTTGAAGAGTTCTAGGGAGTATGATCAAGAATTTAAGGTGGTAAGAAGAGTGATTAAGTTGTATAAAGAAAGTATGTTGTCAAGATCTTACCACAAGTATGTATCTTGGAGTGATTCTTGGATGAAAACCTTCTTGAAATGCCCTTAATCTCGAAAATTTTGAAGGAGGAATGAAGGTGTTCTTGAGAGGATTTGGAAGTGAATTAAGGGTGTGGGTGAGTGTTTGGTGATCCTCGGCTGAGAGTAGAAGAAGAGAGGGGAGAGAGAGTGGTGAATGACTAGCTTGGATACATGGAGGATTTTGCATGGATGTATGATGGACAAAATGGAGGTGGCACTCCAAAGTCAACCCTTCCCCTTAAATTCTCTTTTTTTTTATTCCTACTTGGGCCGAGAGAGAGAGAGAGAGAGAGAGGGAAGGAAAAGAATGGCTTGGGCCTTTTGTGCTTGAGTCCATAATATGAGGCCCAATTTGATTATTTTTCGGCCCATTGGGCCTTTAGAGTAGTTCACGGCCCAATTTAGCATGAAGGACTGGATTTGAGTTTATTAAAGCTATTTGGATTTGTTATGGCCCAATCAGGCCCATTAAGGATAAACTAGTCCATTTTAGGCTTATAAGGCCCAAAAAGGTTAAGTCTCATGAGAGTGGTCCAATGAGAGTCCATTTAAGAGTTCTAAGCCCAAAATAGTCAAATTGGAAGTTTATTGGCCCATTAGGCCCAATAAGGAAATCCTAGTCCATAATGGACTTAAACCGGGATTTCTAGGGTTTTCCAACCTTTTTATTGACTATTTGAGTGTTTGTATGGAGTGTTTGATGGAATTTTGTTGTCATTGAATAAGCATCATACATGCTTTCAAGTTTTAGTTACAATGTTATCCTTGTTAATTGTTTACAAAGCATCAGAATTCCTAGTTGTGACAATCAAATCCTAGAGGTGAATACGGTTGCGCAGGCTAACACTGCAGATATCCTTCCTCTTGACGAAATGCAGGATGACACCCACCACACATACTGAAGCCCTTCAAAGGCAACTTAATGCTGTTGAATCAGAGATAAGAGAATTGAGGGAGCATCAAGCTGCCCAAGAAAGGCGCTGGAAAGCACAAGACGAAGCGGAGCCCAGCAACCGTTGTAGCAACCGTCGCAAGTAGTGTTCGCACTACTTCTACTTTCTACTTTCTATATCGAATGTATATACTGCTTTTCACGATATGTACAAAACCGAGTATCAATAAAACAATAAGCACTTTACTTCAACAAGAGTTAGTACAATTCTCATAAACATCATTTCCAAAGTTTTGGATCACAGAAATGTTCCAGTGTTATTTTTCATGCTTTCAATACGACCGCGGAAATGTTATTTTCAGTAGGTCGGTTTGATGTCGACACTTCCTCAGTATTGTGGTATATTATAGACCTGCTTTAAGGTCAAGTGTTCCAGATTACATACACTTAATATACCAATACAGTCGACATGTACATTCATACTCTTTGAAAAATAACCATTCAATTTCATATTATCCTGTTGCAAGTTGTACTTGCAGTGGATTTCTATTTCCAATTCTTTGTGAAATTCATGTTGAATTAAGTGTTTAGTTCAAAGATATCATATTCATATTCATTCTTGATATCTCACTATCTTTTTATCTATTGACTTTTATAGCAAGAGATGTCTCCTCGTAGAAATCCAAGACGTATCAATATCAATGAAGCACCGATGCCACCCCCACCACCACCTCCTCAATTCGACCCCGTTATGTTTCAAGCGGCGGTCACGGCGGCTGTAGCGGCTGCCATGTCTCATATTCATACTACTGGTGTTAGTGGGTCGGGAGTTGGTGCACATCCTTCTAACCATGGCGAAAGTCATGGGCATTCGCGAGAATGCACTTATAAGGATTTTTCTAATGCCAAACCCAGGACCTTTAATGGGACTGGGGGAGTTATGGCACTAAGGCAGTGGATAGAGAAGACGGAAGCAATCTTTGAAATTTGCTCCTGTCCGGAGGGTAGCAAAGTTAAATTTGCTGCCTGTACTTTTTTAGATAGGGCCCTAACGTGGTGGAATAGCCACATTAAGTCACTTACTCTAGTAGTGGCTAACTCGATCAGCTGGGAGAGCCTAAAAGCCATGTTAATGCGGGAATACTGTCCACGAGGAGAAATACAGAAACTGGAGCAAGAACTATGGGCTCTTACAATGGTTGGTTCTGACATATCAACCTATACCAGTAGGTTCTGTGATCTGGCAATTCTTTGTCCGGATATGGTTCCTATGGAGAGCAAAAAGATTGAGAGATATATTTGGGGTATGTCACCCCAAATTCAGTCAAGTATTTTAGCTTCAAAGCCTATTACCTTTGATAGTGCCAAAGAGCTGGCACAATCTCTTATCGACCACGGAGCCCGTCAAAACTTTGTGGTTTCTGATCCAGAACAACCCAAGGAGAACAACAACAACAACAGCAAGAAGAAGGGTTGGAACAAGAGGAAGGGCAAATCTCCTCTGGAGCCTGCAAAGAAGCAACAAGTAGTGGCAGTCCATGCTACTACTGTACCTGCTACCATACCCGCTACTGTACCTGCTGCTGTCCCTAATAACCTTGTATCAACTAAGCCCTATGCTGGTACCCTCCCTAAATGCAACAAGTGCAATTTTCACCACAACAGAAATTTCCAAGAAATGCAGTGCCGTAACTGCAACAGGAAAGGGCATATTGCCCGATTCTGTAGAATACCACCCCAACCACTTAACCAAGTACCTGCCGCTGGAGTAGGCCGATCATGCTACCAATGCGGTGATGTGGGGCATTTCAAGAAAGATAGTCCAAAAGCTGGAAATGACGGTGGAGTTGGGAGGATTTTAGCACTGGGTCATGAAGAAGCGGTGGCAGACCCTTCAGTGGTCACGAGTATGTTCCTTCTCAACAATACTATGCATGCATTCTATTTGATTGTGGTGCTGAGAGGAGCTTCGTGAGCCATAATTTTAAACATCTACTAAATCAAAACTCCCAACCACTAAATGAAACGTTTACAGTAGAAATGGCTAACGGGAAATCTGAATCCACCAACGATATATACATAGGATGTATCCTTACCTTGAATGACTTGTCTTTCCTAATAGACCTTATGCCGGTCTCTATCAAAAGTTTTGACATCATAATAGGTATGGATTGTTTGTGCCCTAACCATGCCGACATCCTATGTTATGAAAGAGTTATTTGTTTGAACTTGCCAACTAATGAAACTCTTATTATCTATGGCGACAAACCCGGAACGAACCTTCAAATCATTTCTTGCATCAAGGCACAGAAGTACCTTCGCAAAGAGTACTGTGCTTTCTTAGCTCACGTTGTAGACAAAAAGCAAGAAGTGAAAGATATCGCGAGCATTCCATAGGTTTGCAACTTTCCCGATATCTTTCCCGATGATATTCCAGGAGTACTTCCCGAACGACAAGTCGAATTCCGAATCGACTTAATCCCTGGAGTTACCCCTGTAGCCAAATCCCCCTATCGTCTTGCACCTTCTGAAATGCAAGAATTATCCATCCAACTTAATGAACTCCTTAGTAAAGGTTTCATAAGACCAAGCTTCTCACCATGGGGAGCACCGGTTTTGTTCGTAAAGAAGAATGATGGATCATTCTGCATGTGCATAGACTACCGCGAGCTGAATAAACTTACCATCAAAAATCGATACCCTTTACCTCACATTGACGATCTGTTCAATCAACTTCAAGGTGCGAAGTACTTCTCGAAAATAGACTTAAGATCCGGGTATCACCAGTTATGGATTTTGGAGGAAGACATATCCAAGACCGCGTTTAGAACTCGTTATGGTCATTACGAGTTTATAGTGATGCCATTCAGATTGACGAATGCACCTGCTGTGTTCATGGATCTAATGAACAGAGTGTGTCGTCCATTCCTGGAAAATTCGTCATAGTCTTCATCGACGACATCCTTATCTACTCAAGAAGCAAAGAGGAACATGGCCAACATCTTCGTCAAGTATTACAAACCCTTAGGACATAAAAACTCTATGCGAAGTTTTCAAAGTGCGAGTTTTGGATTAGGAAGTTTGAATTCCTAGGTCACGTGGTCAGTTCAGAAGCAATACACGTGGACCCTTCCAAAATCAAAGCAATTGAAAACTGGCCAGCACCCAAAACACCTACAGAAATCCGTCAATTCTTAGGTCTTGCTGGCTACTATCGCAGATTCATCCAAAATTTCTCCCGAATCGCTAAACCACTTACCACCCTGACGCAAAAGGGTGTAACTTTTAGTTGGGAAGAGAAGCAAGAAACAACATTCCAAACGCTCAAACTAGCCTTGTGCAGTGCACCGATCTTGTCTCTACCCGAAGGGACAGAAGACTTTGTAGTGTACTGTAATGCTTCAAATCAAGGGCTTGGGTGTGTACTTATGCAACGAGGAAAGGTTATCTCCTACGCCTCAAGACAACTTAAGACGCATGAAGTCAACTATACAACACACGACCTTGAACTAGGAGCGGTGGTATTTGCTCTGAAGATCTGGAGAGATTACTTATATGACACGAAATGCATAATATTCACGGACCATAAAAGTCTCCAACATATCTTCGATCAAAAAGAGTTGAACATGAGACAACGACGATGGGTGGAGCTACTGAACGACTACGAATGTGAAATTCTTTATCACCCTGGTAAAGCAAACGTAGTAGCTGACGCCCTTAAGAGAAAAGAATAGTCGGGACGCCGAGTAAAGTCGTTGACCATGACAATCCATTCACATCTGTCCACACAGATCAAAGAAGCTCAACTTGAAGCCTTGAAACCCGAAAACATGGCAGGTGAAACTCTGAGAGGAATGGATAAGAACTTCGAAATCAAGGATGATGGAGTCTATTATATCATGAACCGGATCTGGACACCAAAGTTCGGTGGTTACAGAGACGTGGTTATGAATGAAGCGCACAAAACCCGATACTCCATTCATCCAGGTTCAGACAAGATGTATCTGGACCTTAAGAAACTATACTGGTGGCCTAACATGAAGGCCGAAATCGCTACCTTTGTGGGCAAATGCCTTACTTGTGCCAAAGTCAAGGTAGAGTACCAGAAACCTTCAGGTTTATTACAACAACCTGAAATCCCTGAATTGAAGTGGGAGCGGATTACAATGGATTTCATAACCAAATTACCCAAGACTTCGGGTGGTTACGATACTATTTGGGTAATCATCGACAGATTAACCAAATCCGCACACTTCTTGCCAATAAAAGAAGCCGACAAGATGGAGAAACTAACCAGAACTTACCTCAGGGATATTGTTAGACTGCATGGTGTACCAATATCTATTATTTCGGACCGAGATAGTAGATTCACCTCTCGTTTCTGGCAGTCTTTACAAAACTCTTTGGGAACTAGGCTGGACATGAGTACAGCCTACCATCCCCAAACCGACGGACAAAGTGAGAGGACGATTCAAACATTGGAAGACATGTTGCGAGTTTGCGTGATAGACTTTGGAAAAGCATGGGATATTCATTTACCCCTTGTTGAATTCTCTTATAACAATAGTTATCACACTAGCATAAAGGCTGCTCCATTTGAATCCCTCTATGGCCGCAAGTGCAGAACCCCTCTGTGCTGGGCTGAAGTGGGTGACACGCAGCTAGCTAGAGGTCAAACTCCTGACAGTGCTCTCACTGGTCCAGAAATCATTCGAGAAACCACCGAGAAAATCGTACAAATTAGGGAGCGACTTAAAGCTTCCAGAGATAGACAAAAAAGCTACGCTGACAAAAGGAGAAAACCCTTGGAATTCCAGGTTGGTGACCGCGTCTTGTTAAAGGTCTCACCCTGGAAGGGCATGATACGCTTTGGAAAGCGTGACAAATTGAATCCAAGGTACATAGGACCATTCGAAATTCTTTCTAGAATTGGTCCTGTAGCTTACAAACTTCGACTACCCCAAGAACTAAATAACATTCATCCTACCTTCCACGTTTCGAACTTGAAAAAGTGTCTATCCGACGAGACTCTTGTGATCCTACTCGAGGAAATCGAGTTAAACGAGAGCCTCAACTTTGTGGAAGAACCCGTAGAGATTCTAGACAGGGAAGTTAAGAAAACCAAACAAAGCCGTATCCCGATAGTGAAGGTTCGCTGGAATGCAAAACGGGGACCTGAATTCACTTGGGAGCGGGAGGATCAAATGCAACAGAAATATCCACATCTTTTTCCCTAGTCTATCTATAATGCTAATTTCGGGACGAAATTCTCTCTAACGGGGGGATAATGTAACAAATCGTTATTTCAAACCTATGTAATAATGTAGGTCAATTTGTATTTCTTTTTAAATAATAAAGAGAAATTTTAGCATATTGTATATATTTACATAATTGACCCTCAAAAATAAATTATTAAACAATCTCGATTGGGATGAACCAAGTGATAGAGATTGTAACAAGGTTTCCAAAAACATAAAGAACACTAAAATCCGAGTTATAACGAAGAAGTTATGACCAATCGAAAATCCGCGACAAAACCGACAAAACATTGTTCAGTGTAAAAACTGAATTTTCAATAAAAGGCTTTCTAGCCTTAACAATCTAAAGGAAAGTTGTAGTTTTTGTTAAACCGAGAACTTTCATAAAAAGAACGACAAAATCTGACTTCGTATAAGGAAGTTATGATTTTTCTAAGTTTCAGTATAGCAGAGTACAGCTAAAAACTCGAAATAAAGATCGAGTGATTTTTAGCCGACACAACCTAAACGAGAATTGAAGGTCTCGTCAATAGTAGTACAACGGTAAAAAGACAGACAAAAACGGACGTCGGATGAAGAAGTTATGAATTTTTAGCGGATTTCCTGTCTCGGTCTGTTAAAAATAAAGTCAAAATCAGCCGACGAAGTCTAAACAAAAGTCGTAGAGTATAATTTTACCTACGCGTGCATATAAAGAACGCCAAAAACGGAGCTCTTATGCGAAAGTTATGATTTTCGCAAGTTTTTGGCACAAAAATCAAGAAAAATGGAAAACCGGGCAATTTCGCATGCATGACCCTCGGATACGTCATCCTCGCATGCGAGCTTACACGTGTCACCTCCTGATAGGACCGAAGTTCGCGTGGCACCTTCTGATTCGACCAAGTCCGCGGTCCACTCACCTTCGGACACCTTCGCATGAGACACCCCGGACACCTCCCTCGGACACCCCTTCGCACCGTGCCCTCTTCCCATTGGACCGAAGTCCGGTCCAGTCCGAAGCAGCCACCTGCGAGCCACGTCCGAAGTCTCGTCTCGTGTACCCCTCGCCTGTCCGACACGCGTCAGCCTCGCATACCCTCGGATCCGAGGCTTCGGCCTATATAAGGCATGCGAGGGCTTCCGAAATAATTTCACTTTTCACCCTAAATTTCACCCTCTTTCATATTTTTCACTCCCATAAGCTCACATACAACCCCTAAAGCCCCGGTATCAAGTCTAAAACCCTAAGCAAGTCTCGAAGCCCCGAGATTCCCGACAAGTTAGCCTCTCTCCAGTCGAAACTCTGCCCGATTTGAGCCGGTACCTCGTCAAATAAACTCCTTTCTGGGAAACGAAACGCTGCCCAAATCACCATCTAACAAGTGAGTTCATACCCTCGTATTTTCATAATTTCTACTGTTTTAAGGGGGGGGGGGTGGGTGGGAATACAAGCATAACACAAACACTTTGTGTTATAAAATCATGATTTCAAATCATGATAAAACGACATTAAATCATCAAAAATACTCAAAACATTAAACTATTTTATCATCTTATATTTTTCCCCAAAATTCATGTTTGTATATATATATATATATATATATATATATATATATATATATATATATATATATATATATATGTATATAAATAAGATTTAAAAGGCTTAGGACTGATAACTCATTTTGGGTCCTTTTCCTTGTTTGGATGTGGGCTTGTAGTACCGGTTATATGTCCGAGTGTCGTTTAAATTTTACTTATATATATATAATTGTATATGTATATAAATATAAAGTTATTTCATCAGTTTAACTACCTTTGTAACATGTTGAGCAAGGGATTACATGCAAACATAGTTAAATACCGATTCAGAAAGTACATATAAATTATAATAGGTATAATTTATACATAGAACAATAATACATGATTCAAGTATACTAGAATACACTGTTTTACAAGAAACAAGGGTTTTGATTCAGAACAAATCAAGGGTTTACACTTATCAAATACATGTTCGGAATACTAATTCAAGAACATACTGTCAATCATTTATTTCAGAATGATTGGGTTTTGATTCAAGAACATACATGTTCGGAATACTAATTCAAGAACACACTGTCAATCATTTATTTCAGAATGATTGGGTTTTCATAACTAATATACATGTAACCTTTATATGCTTTTTATGAGACATTCAATTCAGGTTGTTTAATTCATTTTAGACAACCAAGTTAAAGCCCTGACATTATAACCAGAATCTCCAGCCCGGGGATCGAAACAAGTTGTGTGTAGATCTATATCGGGATTGACAACCCCGCACTCAGGCTGCTAGCTACAGTCAGGCATACACGCCAATGAGTGACAATTGTTATCAACAGTTTAAACGCCCACAAAGCGTTTGTTTCAGGCCATCCGTCATAGTATGGTTATAATAACTCATTAAAAAGATATTAACAATACGTTAATGTATAAACAACTAAACGAAAGTACACCTTCAAAGTACCAGTTTACAGAATACAAACTACAATGGTTCAATACAGTTTTCAATAACAGCTGGTGGAGCCAGGCACACTCTCAGTTACAAGTTTTCATAAAGGAATACAAATACAAAACATTGATACAAAGAGAACGGTTTTATGGGAATAAAACTACTTTTCATATACAACAGAAAATATAGGATTTTCTGGAACAAGTTACATATACAAGATACAGAGACATCCTTTAAACATAAACACTTATGCACTCACTCAGAGATACTCTTTCAAACATAAACACTTATGCACTCACTCAACTTTATGTTGATACTCTCTTTTCAAATTACTTGTATTCTCAGGGAAATAATACACAGGTACTCCCCAAGCTTTTTGAGAAGATAGAGCTATGTTGAGTCATATCTTCTTTTGTATAACTATTTTGGTTCAATATACAATGACTGAACACATGTAAATACTTATATTTTTTTTAATACAATGGTTGTTTGTACTTTGATTACTATGATGCATGTGTTGTGATACTACAATTGAAGTCCTCCACCCCCGGACGTTTCCACCGTCTGGTTTGGGGGTGTGACACTCGGCGAGTTGTGGCTTGGTTCCCAAAACTGTTATGATTCAGAGGAACCCAGTTGAGTTTAGAAGGGATTTAGACGAGTCCAGGGAAGGGACTCAACGAAATAGACATAGCCATGGATCTGGAAACCATGGGACTCGGCGAGTGCAGGAACGTACTCAACGAGTCCAAGGCCATCTCCCAACTTATGAAGATGGACTCGACGAGTTGTTCATACAACTCGGCGAGTCACAGACTAGACACGTTCATATGATAAAGATAAACTCGACGAGTTCAGGAGGAACTCGGCGAGTCAGATGAGGATTGTCCCGATGAAATGATTGAAGGAGAACTCGTCGAGTTCTTGCTAAACTCGACGAGTAGAGTCGGGTTGGGGCGGATAAAAGAATAGGGACTCGGCGAGTTGTCGGGCCAACTCGGCGAGTCATGTCAACTGGAATGTTGACTTTGACCAGAATATTGATATTGACCAAGGGTGAGATGGTCATTTCACCCTGAGATTAGTTATCAGTTTTTGACTATGTGTCATTGTGGGAATTATAGCCGGAGAGTCGCCGGAGCAGCAGCCAGATAATTCTCACTCAGGGTTTCAGCAGCCAGACACACGAGGTGAGTGTCCCTTCAGTAGGAACGGGTCTAAGGCACCAAGGCCGACCCGCGGTATGAGTTTATTATTAGTCGAGTGTGGGCTAGGCCCGTATCTGTTAGTTAGTTAAGTGTGGGCGGGGCCTGTATCTCCTAGTAGTTTGATTGCAATATGATTCATGATTGAATGATAGATTCAGTATACTTGTTTCTGTGTGATACTTGTATGTCAGTATAGTAGCTGAGTGTGGGCGGGGCCCGTATCTCATAATAGTTGAGTGTGGGCGGGGCCCGTATCTCGAGTGGCTGAGTGTGGGCGGGGCCCGTATCTCAAGGATAGCAGAGTGTGGGCGGGGCCCGTATCTCCTAGTTGCATGTTATATGTGTATGGTATGTGGTAGTTTGGGGGAGCTCACTAAGCTTCGTGCTTACGGTTTTCAGTTTTGGTTTCAGGTACTTCCACTAGCAAAGGGAAGGGCTCGGGATGATCGCATGGCACACACCACCGTCTTCAGCTTGAGAGTTTTACTCTGATATTTTTGTATGACATATATATATATATATATATATATATATATATATATATATATATATATATATATATATATATATATATATGGGACCGATCTTATGATATGTTATGATACGTGACCCACGATTTTACTTATGATACTGAATGGTTTATGATTTTTATTATAATTGAAAAATGAAATTTTTGGGCCGTATTTTTTTTTGGGATGTTACATTATATTTTATAAATCGTTACAAGTGACAAATAATAAATTAAGATCGAAACGTTTAGTATTTACATAAAAAAAAATCCCATCTCTAATATATATGTAACTTACACCTTCATATTGTTAGCGAAAATTTACGTTTATGATGATCCATTTCACGAAAAAAAAATCTATAAAAGAATTTCCCAAATAAGTAGGTATTTGTAATAAATGGCTCTACCTTTTTCGTAGCTGTAACATTATATTAGTAACTCAATTTCCAAAATAAATAGGTATTTGTAATAAATTATTTTTTCGATTAGGACACCTTAAAAAAATTAAAAAAAATATATAAAAAAATACAAATCATAAAATTGAGCATAGTACTATATTGGAGAGAAAAAAATTGGAATTCTTTTTTTGGATCATTAAAATTGAAGCACGGATCATTTTTATGATCCATGATTCACTTTTTATGATTCATGATTCAATTTTAATGATCAAAAAGAAAAACTCCAATTTTTTTTCTCTCCTATATAGTATCATGCTTGATTATATGATTTGTATTTTTTTTAGATTTTTTTAAGGTATCCTCACGAGTCCTCACCAAAAAAATAGTCATCACCGGAACCGGACTCATTTGTAATAAATGTTAAAAATGATTTTTTTGTAGTAAAACCCTACTAAGAACAATAAGTCAAATTACCCAAAAATATGGAATAAGGTGGGAAACTCACTTCATATCTCTCATCCATACAAAAGACATAAATGCTCTCCATCAATAGCACACATAACTAACATCAGAAAATAAATCATAATGTCCCTAATTTCACATTTTTATATGCAACCATTTTAGTATCTAAACTCTTATTTTACATCTTTACTACTAGCCATTTTGCAACGCCTTCACCAATTGGTCCCGCAGCTAACATTGGAAAGATAAACCACAATAAACATTATACAACTCCATTTCTTGTTTTAAAAAATGCGGTTTACACTAGATTATCCACCATACGACTAAGAGCTATCTACTAAAAGTACAACAATAAAAAGGTCATCATAGTTGCATAAAATTGTCTCCTTATGTTGTCCGTTTTCTTGTAAATGCAGGGTGGATAACATCTTGCTTGAAGAGTTGTAAATTGTCGATTCTAGACATACAATCTTTCATTCGCTTTAAGGGCATCATTGAGGAATTATCAGAAATCTTCTTTTTGATCTTTTCTATTTTTTCAATGTGAATTGGATCCTTTTCAACTAATATCTTATTATTACCCCTATCTTCTGAATCAATTGATGTTCTTCCATCTGTTAAAAGTTAGGGAACAAGTCGATGTTGATAACTTATGTGTTACCTAATTTTAGGTGCAGGGGTAAAAATGTAATTGGAGGTGAAAAGTAGGTTGTGTAAAATAAAAATGAATGATCAACATTTGTAACCATGGATACTTTGCTTTAGCTTTTAAAACAACCACCGTAGTTATAGGAAGGACTAAAATGAAAGAAATATCAATTTATTTTTGTTTATTTGTGTTATAGCATCCTATTTTTATTTCTCTTTATTAAAGCATCGATTTTTTTCTTATTAGGACATTGTATTTTGAAAATCTACTTATTATGATATTATATTTTGCAAGATCTACCCAATTAAGTAGGTGAAAATTGCTCTGTATTTAGATGATATTGTTATAATCGGGTAAATTTTTTGAAGTATGATGTTACTATAAATAAATCTATGAAGGTACTTTGCTATTACTTGTATTTAAGAGGTGTTTGGATTTCTTTTCAAAGCCAAAAGTCTTTTTTATAAAAGTTTTTTTCTTAAAAGTTCTTTTAAGGAGTAAAAGTTAAAAGTTGGTTTTAAAAAATGTTTGGATGAAATTTCTTGACTTTTGAATGGTTTTTACATTTTAAAAGGCCAAAAGTTACAAAAAGATACAATTTCATGACTTTTGAAAAGCCTTCTTTTTTTTCTTGATAAAAACTTATTTTCAAATGTTATTTTTTAATTCCCAAACATCTTTTGAATCTTTTAACTTTTTCAAAAAGCTAAAAGTTAAAAAGTTATTTTAAAAGCAATCCCAAACACCAATTAGTCTTTAAAGATTTTTCAAAGAATAGAGCTAGAATAGGAAGAAATTTTCAATCATCTGTTCAAACCCTAGATGAAATTAAAAACTGAAAATTGAAAATTTATCCACCAAACTCTTAGCAAACTAAGCAATTAATCATCCATGAAGAACACTAATTTAACAAGAAAATTAATCATCCTCAAATCAATAGATTCCCATCATAGAGACAATGATTTTTGTATGAGTTCAATATATAAGATAAAAAAGATAAATTTGTCTTTTTCATAAAATAGAGGGAGTGAAATTTAGATTGCTTGAACATGGATTCCAATAGAATTTCGACGGAATCCAAATCCATCAAATTTGCCAATCAAAAGCATTATCAAAGGAATATCATGTTCCATTCCATTCCAATTCCTTCACATTCCATGAGAATCCGCAAAACAAACACACCCTAAAAGTTAACAACCTTCATGGTTTCATTGACAAAAATACCAACTATATATACAACTACAAAAGGCCTTGATACAATTTAGAGTGGTGTTCATTTAAACCTCATTTCACTTTCATCATTTTCAACTTTTTCCATGTAGAAAAAAAAAATTTGAAAATGTATCCCACCCTCAAAGTTGCATTTGTTACACAGGACAGGACATGACAAGACTGTAAAGCTTTCTAGCGTTATTTTCATGACCTACTGAACACAGTCTCAGTCTCAGTCTCAGTCCAACGCATGTCAAACACTGTACAAGTCTGTCTGTCTTATTTTCTCGAGGAAGAAGTATTTGGTTGAGTATTCTGTTGAATTGGGTGGTGGCCATTTAGTGAAGAGTTCTTGGATGAATTAGCATCTTTTTTCAGTAAAAGAGATCCTTTAATCTTTTTCTCACTTTTCATTGCCTCCTGTACATGGTTGCAAACCCGATTGCAGAGCTCATCTAGAGCAAGCATCTGGAAGGGCTCTTCAATCAGAACTCCCACCTGCAAAATTTTAAAAAAATAAATAAATAAATGTAATGTTAGACTTTTGAGGTCAAAGGGAAATTATACAAATTTTCGGATATTTAATACATCCGCTCGATTTCTGTTCATAACTTTAATAAGTACATGAAACTGTATAATGAAAAGTGGAAATAAGGGACATGTTCGGATTATTATCAATGAAAGCCATAAAACTATTGCAAAACTTTGATTTAGGCAAATAGAAAAATATGACAGAATCGAAGGGCATTATGGTCATTTCACCATTCTTCAAGCATCATTTGGCCACATTTTACGGTCCTAACTTTTATAAATTTGCCCTTATTCTCCAGTATCTTTTAAGCATGGGATGATACTTAGATGAAAAAAAGAACAGGGCATTGGCCTCCATAGCCACACACACACAGAGGGAGAGAGAGGGAGAGGAACCTCTTCAATGCAGAATAAAGAAGCTGCACTGACAAATGTAGCAGGAACCACAATCCAGTTACAGTCATCCCAAAGTATGATGGGAAGGGTAAGATGCCATAACACAAGAAATCTTGAGGTCAAACGGGTATACGAAAGAGGAATAGGTATACCCATGATTTGTTCACAAACCCCAATACCTTCATGGAAACAAGAAACTTTCGATTCCTGCATTTTTTAAAGCACAAATTTTTACAGTTTGACTTTGAGATCATATCTATAAACTTTCAGACATAAAATTACCAGTAGAGTCCGCTTTGGTTCCTCCAAATCAAGTAGCTGCATGCTTTGAGAGATGAACTGGATGATGCAAAGTGGGCGATGATTTGAACTCACAACTATTGCTAGATCTTCATCATCAAGCAAGCCATGAAGGTCTCTTCCTATATCAGATTCGTAAATCAAATGGCACTGCATTCAAAGATTTATAAATAAACTAAAGAAAAGGTTTATACATCCTTCGAGAATGTAAGAAAGAATCGGCTGCAATTTCATAGCAATTTTGAAGTTAAGAAAGCATTGAGGCAGAATTTACAAACCTTAAGAGCAACTGGAAACGCCATAATATACTGCAAAAGTGCCGTCTTCAAAGAGGAATCCTTCTCCACGCTAACAATTACTTGCCTAGCGAAGTCATTTGTCCCTGAGATCACCTTACTCCAAGCCTTCCTCCCTTCCTCAAACCTCGAATACGAAGCTTCTGTTCTGAAAACTAACAAAAGCGCCAACGCCGGTGCAGTCAATTGGTACGGCAAAGAAGAAGCTCTAAGGACCGGAAAAATCTCCGGCAACAGATGCCAGAGAACCGCCGTGTTGTAACTCGCTACAACCGCCGCTACCGACGTAAACGCGATTACCGGCGGCACCAACGACAATATAACGCGAGAACTGAAACTGGAAAGCAAATGCCTAATATGCCTTAGAGAGCTTCTGTGTCGAACCCAGTCGTCGTGTTTGTAAAGCGGTTTACTCTGTTTCATACGCCTCTCTTTGATGCCATCAGCCCAATCGGGAATCGCTCGGAGAATTGAGATGAAGGTTATCGGTTTTTCTGGAGGACGAGGATTGGAGGTTTGTGAACAGAGGGTTTTGAAGGGTTTTAAAGGGAATTTTAAGGGTTTTGGAGGGGTAAACCTTGATGAAGAAAGCGATGATGACGATGATGACAATGAAGGAGATGAAAGCGTTTGAAACTGAGATTTGGGAGTAGTCATGGATCGAAATTAGTGTTAGGATTTGGGGGAATGGAAAGATCGAGGACATGTTTGGACTTTGCAGGGGAGTTTGAGAGAAGTGGAGTGGAGGGTGGTTAACAGCAGTTAGGTGGATATTCTTTTTCTAATATTTTATTGATTTATTAAAACAAAATACGGGAAACCAAAATTACACCGTTATAAGAAATTAAATTAATTCAATATCTATAAAATCTCTTCTCTATATTCTAACAAAATAATAATTTTATTCTTCTTTTAATATATGTCATACTATTACACCTTCTAATTAATGCGTATTTTATTTTTCTTTTGTCATGTGTCACCCTATTATGTCTCCTAATTAATGCATGTCACTTGTCAACAGATTGATTCTCTATTTCAAAATTTAAATTTCTCACTCTAATTACATTAAATTAATAACATTAGAATAAAAATTAAAATAAAATTAATACAAATTATAAAGTGATATAATTTTACATATTTATTTAAATCAATGATTATAATTTTATTTAACTAAAAAAATCTCTTAATTAATAATTTATTTAAAATAATTTCTTAATAATTTTGAGTTTTTACTATAAAAGTTTAAATAATTTTGTAACCGTGGTTCCCACGGGTTATAAACTAGTTATATTATATTTATTAACATTTTACAGTGCGAGATTATTATGTTTATCTTTACTTTATATTTAACTAGATTATAGTCCGCGTTAAACGCGGGAAACACATAAAAAACATATAATTGTCTACGGATATTGCATAATGATTATAAAAAAATATATGGTTATTGGTATTATTGAAATGTGTAGAAAATACATTGAAAATGATAAATATCTATAATCATTGAATGACCTCTTTGTAGACAATATTTTTTTGTTTTATTAGTTGAACGACCTTCCTCGTCTCATATAGTTATGATATTGTTATATAATTATAAGCATTTTAATTAGACTTTCTTTCCATAATAAGGTTACCTAATTTAAACATATATTGACAACCAATATACCGTTTTTTCCACTGCATTAAATATTGACAACTGTTTCATTTATTCAAATAAAGTCATATAATATAATTTATAGAATGTTAAATGTTATATGAATTTAATTTTAGTATATCATCAATGAAGCTTCTTTTCTAAATCATGATTGGTTTATTTTAAATTGATTATGAATATAAGTGCTAGCTTTTATGTTTGTTCTTATTTATTTGGTGTTCGCAAGAACTTTGCATTAGTTTTGGCGCAACTTTGAATAATTTTAGTATATCGTCAATGTAATTTTGGTATATCTTTTAATTATATGAAATATGAAATATCAAATAATGACATTTCATTACTATTGTGATAATTTAGTTTATATATTGTATTTTTACTAATCTTAACGGTCTTATTTTTTTCTAATAATCGTAACGCTTTTTACTAATTGTACTTTTTACAAATTTCCTAATATCTTATAGTTTTTATCTTACTTTATAATTTTTCATAACTATGTTATTTTCAAGATTGACTGTCTTAATAGTTTTTTTTTTTTTTTCAGTTTATTCAATTTTATATTTCATTGTACAACATCATCGTTTGTATGTATTCTGAAATTTCACTTTAAAAATGCTTAATGTTTACACCTTGATATTAATTTTTTTTAATAAACCCGTGTAATAATTATGGAATATATATCCCGTTTTAATTAACATTTACATCCTTCATTAAATCAAATTACTTATTAAACGGATATATTTTTGGAAAGTAATAATTATAATGGGGCAACATTATCTAAGACGTAAATGCTTGATATACTTTTGGAGGAAAAAAACCAAGATCATTAAAAAAATTTATATAAAAAAAATACAAATTTAAATTTGGTGAAATTATGGATGAAATTAATGGCGAAAATTATTTTGGAGGGAGTTGTATTTTGTAAGGTATAATAATATTACAAAATTCGAAATATGTATATTTGTTGTGTAAATTTATAAAATTTATTGTTACTATATAAAGATAAAAAAGTAGGTTGGTATGATATACAAAAACATAATAATTTCAATGATATTTTAAAATCATGCCAAAATTAACCGGATTCTTATGACATAAAAATTAAAAAAAAAAATCATAATCATCTCTAATATATAAAAGTAACATTTTCGTGATTAATGTCAGTTCCCAAGATAGTTAATTTATGTTTTGTTAAAGGTGCGTAATATATTTTCCTGTTTATTTGAAAAGTTTCAGAAAAGTAGTTAACTGATTTCATGTAATTTGTGACAAAGGAAATCGAAATATATGAATACATATATTTGATATAGGAATAAAAAAATAATCGAAAAAAATATAAAAAGCGAAAGAAGGTACTGACCTTCTAGTGCACAAGAGCGAATGTTTGAAGCAGAGAATGATGATGGAAGTTATAAGCAATAAGAATGATGTTGTAGGAGAAGGTTTGAAGAAAAGAAACGATTGAAAATAAGTGTGAGCCGCAGATTCAAGGATGAATCGTATATGTATGTGATAATTTAAATATGATTTTTTGGTATTACTGATTTCCTAATAAAAGTAGATTTTATATTAATGGTTTACTAATATAAACGGATTTATATTAATGGTTGATATTAATGTCTTGATTGAAATGGTTTGTTAGTAATATGCTAAAATTGACCATATTAAAATCTTCATAACCGGAAATTGAAGATTTAAAATATGAAAAACTTTTATTGGAATTAAATACATTCCATTTCAACGAATGTAAGTTATTGTTTGACGATTGGAAAATATTTATTGGAATAAAATACATTCCATATGAGGAATATGATGTCAGCAATTTGATCTAAGGGTGGAAATAAGATTGAAATACAATCAATGGTCCAGATTATTTAAGATGATGTCATAAGGTTTCTCTTTTAATAATATTTAGAGATTCAAACTACTTATTTAGATTTTCAATCATAAATTTTATCAGATAATATTCGTTACAAATTCGAACGAAAAAAATCATTTTATTTTTATCAACGCAATCTACTATAATAAATGAAGATCCATTTTGCCACGTGTCAATCTCTCATGAGTTTTGATACTTGTCATTTTATGATATTTTAAAAATAAATAATATCCACATGATTTTTTCAATTTTTAAAATTAAAAAGCCACATAATACTTATACTTACATATATAAACTATTAGATGTAATAAATGTGATAGTAAATTGCAATTAATAACTTTCTTTATTTCTTATTTCGAAATTTTATTTTAAAAAATACCTATTGTTTACACTTTGTTATTTAATATTTTTCTAATCAACCCGTGTAATATACGGGTCTTACACCTAATAAAATAAAATAAGGTCATCCTTAATGGGGTTTTATGAAGAGTTTAATGAGCAAAAAAATGAGGATGTGTCATTGAATACATTAAGATTAGTGGGTGTGAATAATATGTTAAGGCATGTTATCACATTCAAAAGTTATCACATCACATGTTATGTCATATAT